>NW_027361921.1:510000-1710000 GCF_039654945.1 Dendrobates tinctorius | reverse complement strand
ACTTTCTTTAGAGAATATAGGATGGGCTCAAGCATTACAAATTAAAACCAGTGGAATTACACATTAGATGCTACAAATTTTCATAGCAGTTTTCAGAAAAAGCAGAATAATAAATATTCACACATGAAAATTGGGGTGCTGTGGCTTAGTTGGTTAAAGTGCCTGTCTTGTAAACAGGAGATCCTGAGTTCAACTCTCAGCAGTACCTTGTTTTCATCTTCTCAAGAATAAGCTTCCTATCTTAAAGCAGGTCTTTTACCTGTGTGCAAATTCAAATTTGCCATTGTTCCAGCCCTACTGATAGTGCAATTGTGAGATTAAGAATCTCATCTAAATGCTGAAAAGGAAGTAAGATTGCTTCAAGCTTGACAACTTAACCAACTTAACCAAGATGCTACATCTTCTCAAGAATAAGCTTCCTATCTTAAAGCAGGTGTGTTTTACCTGTGTGCAAACTCAAATTTGCCATTGTTCCAGCCCTACTGATAGTGCAATTGTGAGATTAAGAATCTCATCTAAATGCTGAAAAGGAAGTAAGATTGCTTCAAGCTTGACAACTTAACCAACTTAACCAAGATGCTACATCTTCTCAAGAATAAGCTTCCTATCTTAAAGCAGGTGTGTTTTACCTGTGTGCAAACTCAAATTTGCCATTGTTCCAGCCCTACTGATAGTGCAATTGTGAGATTAAGAATCTCATCTAAATGCTGAAAAGGAAGTAAGATTGCTTCAAGCTTGACAACTTAACCAATGGATTTTATTTTGAAATGCCTCCACTTTCCGCACCTGACTCTCTAAGCAGTCTTTCCAATATATCACATCTTTTTGTGATGTAGACAAGTTGGTCAAAGAGCCTGTTTAGTAAACAGAAAATCTTGATTTCGAATGTCAGCAGTGCTTTCCTTTCTTCATGTCAGTTTGGGGCTGTTAGCCGAAAAAGAGGACTTTCACTTTTGTTTGACATCAAACATGTCTTTCCCAAAGCACTAATAAAGTGTAATTGAGAGAAAAAAAACTTTCTGCTTTTGAAATGCTCTAAAAGGAATTAGATGAAATAAGTTTCTTTAGAGAATATAGGATGGCTTCAAGCATTACAAATTAAAACCAGTGGAATTTGAGTAAAAAAAAAAATTTTGCTTTTGAAATGCTCTAAAAGGAATCAGATGAAATAACTTTCTTTAGAGAATATAGGATGGGCTCAAGCATTACAAATTAAAACCAGTGGAATTACACATTAGATGCTACAAATTTTCATAGCAGTTTTCGAAAAAAGCAGAATAATAAATATTCATCTATGGAACATGTGGTGCTGTGGCTTAGTTGGTTAAAGCACCTGTCTTGTAAACTGGAGATCCTGAGTTCAACTCTCAGCAGTACCTTGTTTTTGTCTTCTCAAGAATAAGCTTCCTATCTTAAAGCAGGTGTTTTACCTGTGTGCAAACTCAAATTTGCCATTGTTCCAGCCCTACTGATAGTGCAATTGTGAGATTAAGAATCTCATCTAAATGCTGAAAAGGAAGTAAGATTGCTTCAAGCTTGACAACTTAACCAATGGATTTTATTTTGAAATTCCTCCACTTTCCGCACCTGACTCTCTAAGCAGTCTTTACAATATATCACATCTTTTTGTGATGTAGACAAGTTGGTCAAAGAGCCTGTTTAGTAAACAGAAAATCTTGATTTCGAACGTCAGCAGTGCTTTCCTTTCTTCATGTCAGTTTGGGGCTGTTAGCCGAAAAAGAAGACTTTCACTTCTGTTTGACATCAAACATGTCTTTCCCAAAGCACTAATAAAGTGTAATTGAGAGAAAAAAACTTTCTGCTTTTGAAATGCTCTAAAAGGAATTAGATGAAATAAGTTTCTTTAGAGAATATAGGATGGCTTCAAGCATTACAAATTAAAACCAGTGGAATTTGAGTAAAAAAAAATTTTGCTTTTGAAATGCTCTAAAAGGAATCAGATGAAATAACTTTCTTTAGAGAATATAGGATGGGCTCAAGCATTACAAATTAAAACCAGTGGAATTACACATTAGATGCTACAAATTTTCATAGCAGTTTTCGGAAAAAGCAGAATAATAAATATTCACCAACAGAACATGTGGTTCTGTGGCTTAGTTGGTTAAAGCGCCTGCCTTGTAAACAGGAGATCCTGAGTTCAACTCTCAGCAGTACCTTGTTTTTGTCTTCTCAAGAATAAGCTTCCTATCTTAAAGCAGTTGTTTTACCTGTGTGCAAACTCAAATTTGCCATTGTTCCAGCCCTACTGATAGTGCAATTGTGAGATTAAGAATCTCATCTAAATGCTGAAAAGGAAGTAAAATTGCTTCAAGTTTGACAACTTAACCAATGGATTTTATTTTGAAATGCCTCCACTTTCCGCACCTGACTCTCTAAGCAGTCTTTCCAATATATCACATCTTTTTGTGATGTAGACAAGTTGGTCAAAGAGCCTGTTTAGTAAACAGAAAATCTTGATTTCGAATGTCAGCAGTGCTTTCCTTTCTTCATGTCAGTTTGGGGCTGTTAGCCGAAAAAGAGGACTTTCACTTTTGTTTGACATCAAACATGTCTTTCCCAAAGCACTAATAAAGTGTAATTGAGAGAAAAAAAAATTTCTGCTTTTGAAATGCTCTAAAAGGAATTAGATGAAATAAGTTTCTTTAGAGAATATAGGATGGCTTCAAGCATTACAAATTAAAACCAGTGGAATTTGAGTAAAAAAAAAAATTTTGCTTTTGAAATGCTCTAAAAGGAATCAGATGAAATAACTTTCTTTAGAGAATATAGGATGGGCTCAAGCATTACAAATTAAAACCAGTGGAATTACACATTAGATGCTACAAATTTTCATAGCAGTTTTCGAAAAAAGCAGAATAATAAATATTCATCTATGGAACATGTGGTGCTGTGGCTTAGTTGGTTAAAGCACCTGTCTTGTAAACTGGAGATCCTGAGTTCAACTCTCAGCAGTACCTTGTTTTTGTCTTCTCAAGAATAAGCTTCCTATCTTAAAGCAGGTGTTTTACCTGTGTGCAAACTCAAATTTGCCATTGTTCCAGCCCTACTGATAGTGCAATTGTGAGATTAAGAATCTCATCTAAATGCTGAAAAGGAAGTAAGATTGCTTCAAGCTTGACAACTTAACCAATGGATTTTATTTTGAAATTCCTCCACTTTCCGCACCTGACTCTCTAAGCAGTCTTTACAATATATCACATCTTTTTGTGATGTAGACAAGTTGGTCAAAGAGCCTGTTTAGTAAACAGAAAATCTTGATTTCGAACGTCAGCAGTGCTTTCCTTTCTTCATGTCAGTTTGGGGCTGTTAGCCGAAAAAGAAGACTTTCACTTCTGTTTGACATCAAACATGTCTTTCCCAAAGCACTAATAAAGTGTAATTGAGAGAAAAAAACTTTCTGCTTTTGAAATGCTCTAAAAGGAATTAGATGAAATAAGTTTCTTTAGAGAATATAGGATGGCTTCAAGCATTACAAATTAAAACCAGTGGAATTTGAGTAAAAAAAAATTTTGCTTTTGAAATGCTCTAAAAGGAATCAGATGAAATAACTTTCTTTAGAGAATATAGGATGGGCTCAAGCATTACAAATTAAAACCAGTGGAATTACACATTAGATGCTACAAATTTTCATAGCAGTTTTCGGAAAAAGCAGAATAATAAATATTCACCAACAGAACATGTGGTTCTGTGGCTTAGTTGGTTAAAGCGCCTGCCTTGTAAACAGGAGATCCTGAGTTCAACTCTCAGCAGTACCTTGTTTTTGTCTTCTCAAGAATAAGCTTCCTATCTTAAAGCAGGTGTGTTTTACCTGTGTGCAAACTCAAATTTGCCATTGTTCCAGCCCTACTGATAGTGCAATTGTGAGATTAAGAATCTCATCTAAATGCTGAAAAGGAAGTAAGATTGCTTCAAGCTTGACAACTTAACCAATGGATTTTATTTTGAAATGCCTCCACTTTCCGCACCTGACTCTCTAAGCAGTCTTTCCAATATATCACATCTTTTTGTGATGTAGACAAGTTGGTCAAAGAGCCTGTTTAGTAAACAGAAAATCTTGATTTCGAATGTCAGCAGTGCTTTCCTTTCTTCATGTCAGTTTGGGGCTGTTAGCCGAAAAAGAGGACTTTCACTTTTGTTTGACATCAAACATGTCTTTCCCAAAGCACTAATAAAGTGTAATTGAGAGAAAAAAAACTTTCTGCTTTTGAAATGCTCTAAAAGGAATTAGATGAAATAAGTTTCTTTAGAGAATATAGGATGGCTTCAAGCATTACAAATTAAAACCAGTGGAATTTGAGTAAAAAAAAAAATTTTGCTTTTGAAATGCTCTAAAAGGAATCAGATGAAATAACTTTCTTTAGAGAATATAGGATGGGCATTACAAATTAAAACCAGTGGAATTACACATTAGATGCTACAAATTTTCATAGCAGTTTTCAGAAAAAGCAGAATAATAAATATTCACACATGAAAATTGGGGTGCTGTGGCTTAGTTGGTTAAAGTGCCTGTCTTGTAAACAGGAGATCCTGAGTTCAACTCTCAGCAGTACCTTGTTTTCATCTTCTCAAGAATAAGCTTCCTATCTTAAAGCAGGTCTTTTACCTGTGTGCAAATTCAAATTTGCCATTGTTCCAGCCCTACTGATAGTGCAATTGTGAGATTAAGAATCTCATCTAAATGCTGAAAAGGAAGTAAGATTGCTTCAAGCTTGACAACTTAACCAACTTAACCAAGATGCTACATCTTCTCAAGAATAAGCTTCCTATCTTAAAGCAGGTGTGTTTTACCTGTGTGCAAACTCAAATTTGCCATTGTTCCAGCCCTACTGATAGTGCAATTGTGAGATTAAGAATCTCATCTA
Organism: Dendrobates tinctorius; assembly: GCF_039654945.1. Lineage (NCBI taxonomy): Eukaryota > Metazoa > Chordata > Amphibia > Anura > Dendrobatidae > Dendrobates > Dendrobates tinctorius. The sequence continues at coordinate 1,705,117 of NW_027361921.1, read as the reverse complement.
AATGCTGAAAAGGAAGTAAGATTGCTTCAAGCTTGACAACTTAACCAATGGATTTTATTTTGAAATTCCTCCACTTTCCGCACCTGACTCTCTAAGCAGTCTTTCCAATATATCACATCTTTTTGTGATGTAGACAAGTTGGTCAAAGAGCCTGTTTAGTAAACAGAAAATCTTGATTTCGAATGTCAGCAGTGCTTTCCTTTCTTCATGTCAGTTTGGGGCTGTTAGCCGAAAAAGAGGACTTTCACTTTTGTTTGACATCAAACATGTCTTTCCCAAAGCACTAATAAAGTGTAATTGAGAGAAAAAAAACTTTCTGCTTTTGAAATGCTCTAAAAGGAATTAGATGAAATAAGTTTCTTTAGAGAATATAGGATGGCTTCAAGCATTACAAATTAAAACCAGTGGAATTTGAGTAAAAAAAAAATTTTGCTTTTGAAATGCTCTAAAAGGAATCAGATGAAATAACTTTCTTTAGAGAATATAGGATGGGCTCAAGCATTACAAATTAAAACCAGTGGAATTACACATTAGATGCTACAAATTTTCATAGCAGTTTTCAGAAAAAGCAGAATAATAAATATTCACACATGAAAATTGGGGTGCTGTGGCTTAGTTGGTTAAAGTGCCTGTCTTGTAAACAGGAGATCCTGAGTTCAACTCTCAGCAGTACCTTGTTTTCATCTTCTCAAGAATAAGCTTCCTATCTTAAAGCAGGTCTTTTACCTGTGTGCAAATTCAAATTTGCCATTGTTCCAGCCCTACTGATAGTGCAATTGTGAGATTAAGAATCTCATCTAAATGCTGAAAAGGAAGTAAGATTGCTTCAAGCTTGACAACTTAACCAACTTAACCAAGATGCTACATCTTCTCAAGAATAAGCTTCCTATCTTAAAGCAGGTGTGTTTTACCTGTGTGCAAACTCAAATTTGCCATTGTTCCAGCCCTACTGATAGTGCAATTGTGAGATTAAGAATCTCATCTAAATGCTGAAAAGGAAGTAAGATTGCTTCAAGCTTGACAACTTAACCAACTTAACCAAGATGCTACATCTTCTCAAGAATAAGCTTCCTATCTTAAAGCAGGTGTGTTTTACCTGTGTGCAAACTCAAATTTGCCATTGTTCCAGCCCTACTGATAGTGCAATTGTGAGATTAAGAATCTCATCTAAATGCTGAAAAGGAAGTAAGATTGCTTCAAGCTTGACAACTTAACCAATGGATTTTATTTTGAAATGCCTCCACTTTCCGCACCTGACTCTCTAAGCAGTCTTTCCAATATATCACATCTTTTTGTGATGTAGACAAGTTGGTCAAAGAGCCTGTTTAGTAAACAGAAAATCTTGATTTCGAATGTCAGCAGTGCTTTCCTTTCTTCATGTCAGTTTGGGGCTGTTAGCCGAAAAAGAGGACTTTCACTTTTGTTTGACATCAAACATGTCTTTCCCAAAGCACTAATAAAGTGTAATTGAGAGAAAAAAAACTTTCTGCTTTTGAAATGCTCTAAAAGGAATTAGATGAAATAAGTTTCTTTAGAGAATATAGGATGGCTTCAAGCATTACAAATTAAAACCAGTGGAATTTGAGTAAAAAAAAAAATTTTGCTTTTGAAATGCTCTAAAAGGAATCAGATGAAATAACTTTCTTTAGAGAATATAGGATGGGCTCAAGCATTACAAATTAAAACCAGTGGAATTACACATTAGATGCTACAAATTTTCATAGCAGTTTTCGGAAAAAGCAGAATAATAAATATTCACCAACAGAACATGTGGTTCTGTGGCTTAGTTGGTTAAAGCGAGTGTCTTGTAAACAGGAGATCCTGAGTTCAACTCTCAGCAGTACCTTGTTTTTGTCTTCTCAGGAATAAGCTTCCTATCTTAAAGCAGTTGTTTTACCTGTGTGCAAACTCAAATTTGCCATTGTTCCAGCCCTACTGATAGTGCAATTGTGAGATTAAGAATCTCATCTAAATGCTGAAAAGGAAGTAAGATTGCTTCAAGCTTGACAACTTAACCAATGGATTTTATTTTGAAATGCCTCCACTTTCCGCACCTGACTCTCTAAGCAGTCTTTCCAATATATCACATCTTTTTGTGATGTAGACAAGTTGGTCAAAGAGCCTGTTTAGTAAACAGAAAATCTTGATTTCGAATGTCAGCAGTGCTTTCCTTTCTTCATGTCAGTTTGGGGCTGTTAGCCGAAAAAGAGGACTTTCACTTTTGTTTGACATCAAACATGTCTTTCCCAAAGCACTAATAAAGTGTAATTGAGAGAAAAAAAACTTTCTGCTTTTGAAATGCTCTAAAAAGAATTAGATGAAATAAGTTTCTTTAGAGAATATAGGATGGCTTCAAGCATTACAAATTAAAACCAGTGGAATTTGAGTAAAAAAAAAAATTTTGCTTTTGAAATGCTCTAAAAGGAATCAGATAAAATAACTTTCTTTAGAGAATATAGGATGGGCTCAAGCATTACAAATTAAAACCAGTGGAATTACACATTAGATGCTACAAATTTTCAAAGCAGTTTTCAGAAAAAGCAGAATAATAAATATTCACACATGAAAATTGGGGTGCTGTGGCTTAGTTGGTTAAAGTGCCTGTCTTGTAAACAGGAGATCCTGAGTTCAACTCTCAGCAGTACCTTGTTTTCATCTTCTCAAGAATAAGCTTCCTATCTTAAAGCAGGTCTTTTACCTGTGTGCAAATTCAAATTTGCCATTGTTCCAGCCCTACTGATAGTGCAATTGTGAGATTAAGAATCTCATCTAAATGCTGAAAAGGAAGTAAGATTGCTTCAAGCTTGACAACTTAACCAACTTAACCAAGATGCTACATCTTCTCAAGAATAAGCTTCCTATCTTAAAGCAGGTGTGTTTTACCTGTGTGCAAACTCAAATTTGCCATTGTTCCAGCCCTACTGATAGTGCAATTGTGAGATTAAGAATCTCATCTAAATGCTGAAAAGGAAGTAAGATTGCTTCAAGCTTGACAACTTAACCAACTTAACCAAGATGCTACATCTTCTCAAGAATAAGCTTCCTATCTTAAAGCAGGTGTGTTTTACCTGTGTGCAAACTCAAATTTGCCATTGTTCCAGCCCTACTGATAGTGCAATTGTGAGATTAAGAATCTCATCTAAATGCTGAAAAGGAAGTAAGATTGCTTCAAGCTTGACAACTTAACCAATGGATTTTATTTTGAAATGCCTCCACTTTCCGCACCTGACTCTCTAAGCAGTCTTTCCAATATATCACATCTTTTTGTGATGTAGACAAGTTGGTCAAAGAGCCTGTTTAGTAAACAGAAAATCTTGATTTCGAATGTCAGCAGTGCTTTCCTTTCTTCATGTCAGTTTGGGGCTGTTAGCCGAAAAAGAGGACTTTCACTTTTGTTTGACATCAAACATGTCTTTCCCAAAGCACTAATAAAGTGTAATTGAGAGAAAAAAAACTTTCTGCTTTTGAAATGCTCTAAAAGGAATTAGATGAAATAAGTTTCTTTAGAGAATATAGGATGGCTTCAAGCATTACAAATTAAAACAAGTGGAATTTGAGTAAAAAAAAAAATTTTGCTTTTGAAATGCTCTAAAAGGAATCAGATAAAATAACTTTCTTTAGAGAATATAGGATGGGCTCAAGCATTACAAATTAAAACTAGTGGAATTACACATTAGATGCTACAAATTTTCAAAGCAGTTTTCAGAAAAAGCAGAATAATAAATATTCACACATGAAAATTGGGGTGCTGTGGCTTAGTTGGTTAAAGTGCCTGTCTTGTAAACAGGAGATCCTGAGTTCAACTCTCAGCAGTACCTTGTTTTCATCTTCTCAAGAATAAGCTTCCTATATTAAAGCAGGTCTTTTACCTGTGTGCAAATTCAAATTTGCCATTGTTCCAGCCCTACTGATAGTGCAATTGTGAGATTAAGAATCTCATCTAAATGCTGAAAAGGAAGTAAGATTGCTTCAAGCTTGACAACTTAACCAACTTAACCAAGATGCTACATCTTCTCAAGAATAAGCTTCCTATCTTAAAGCAGGTGTGTTTTACCTGTGTGCAAACTCAAATTTGCCATTGTTCCAGCCCTACTGATAGTGCAATTGTGAGATTAAGAATCTCATCTAAATGCTGAAAAGGAAGTAAGATTGCTTCAAGCTTGACAACTTAACCAATGGATTTTATTTTGAAATGCCTCCACTTTCCGCACCTGACTCTCTAAGCAGTCTTTCCAATATATCACATCTTTTTGTGATGTAGACAAGTTGGTCAAAGAGCCTGTTTAGTAAACAGAAAATCTTGATTTCGAATGTCAGCAGTGCTTTCCTTTCTTCATGTCAGTTTGGGGCTGTTAGCCGAAAAAGAGGACTTTCACTTTTGTTTGACATCAAACATGTCTTTCCCAAAGCACTAATAAAGTGTAATTGAGAGAAAAAAAACTTTCTGCTTTTGAAATGCTCTAAAAGGAATTAGATGAAATAAGTTTCTTTAGAGAATATAGGATGGCTTCAAGCATTACAAATTAAAACCAGTGGAATTTGAGTAAAAAAAAAAATTTTGCTTTTGAAATGCTCTAAAAGGAATCAGATGAAATAACTTTCTTTAGAGAATATAGGATGGGCTCAAGCATTACAAATTAAAACCAGTGGAATTACACATTAGATGCTACAAATTTTCATAGCAGTTTTCGGAAAAAGCAGAATAATAAATATTCACCAACAGAACATGTGGTTCTGTGGCTTAGTTGGTTAAAGCGAGTGTCTTGTAAACAGGAGATCCTGAGTTCAACTCTCAGCAGTACCTTGTTTTTGTCTTCTCAGGAATAAGCTTCCTATCTTAAAGCAGTTGTTTTACCTGTGTGCAAACTCAAATTTGCCATTGTTCCAGCCCTACTGATAGTGCAATTGTGAGATTAAGAATCTCATCTAAATGCTGAAAAGGAAGTAAGATTGCTTCAAGCTTGACAACTTAACCAATGGATTTTATTTTGAAATGCCTCCACTTTCCGCACCTGACTCTCTAAGCAGTCTTTCCAATATATCACATCTTTTTGTGATGTAGACAAGTTGGTCAAAGAGCCTGTTTAGTAAACAGAAAATCTTGATTTCGAATGTCAGCAGTGCTTTCCTTTCTTCATGTCAGTTTGGGGCTGTTAGCCGAAAAAGAGGACTTTCACTTTTGTTTGACATCAAACATGTCTTTCCCAAAGCACTAATAAAGTGTAATTGAGAGAAAAAAAACTTTCTGCTTTTGAAATGCTCTAAAAGGAATTAGATGAAATAAGTTTCTTTAGAGAATATAGGATGGCTTCAAGCATTACAAATTAAAACCAGTGGAATTTGAGTAAAAAAAAAAATTTTGCTTTTGAAATGCTCTAAAAGGAATCAGATAAAATAACTTTCTTTAGAGAATATAGGATGGGCTCAAGCATTACAAATTAAAACCAGTGGAATTACACATTAGATGCTACAAATTTTCAAAGCAGTTTTCAGAAAAAGCAGAATAATAAATATTCACACATGAAAATTGGGGTGCTGTGGCTTAGTTGGTTAAAGTGCCTGTCTTGTAAACAGGAGATCCTGAGTTCAACTCTCAGCAGTACCTTGTTTTCATCTTCTCAAGAATAAGCTTCCTATCTTAAAGCAGGTCTTTTACCTGTGTGCAAATTCAAATTTGCCATTGTTCCAGCCCTACTGATAGTGCAATTGTGAGATTAAGAATCTCATCTAAATGCTGAAAAGGAAGTAAGATTGCTTCAAGCTTGACAACTTAACCAACTTAACCAAGATGCTACATCTTCTCAAGAATAAGCTTCCTATCTTAAAGCAGGTGTGTTTTACCTGTGTGCAAACTCAAATTTGCCATTGTTCCAGCCCTACTGATAGTGCAATTGTGAGATTAAGAATCTCATCTAAATGCTGAAAAGGAAGTAAGATTGCTTCAAGCTTGACAACTTAACCAACTTAACCAAGATGCTACATCTTCTCAAGAATAAGCTTCCTATCTTAAAGCAGGTGTGTTTTACCTGTGTGCAAACTCAAATTTGCCATTGTTCCAGCCCTACTGATAGTGCAATTGTGAGATTAAGAATCTCATCTAAATGCTGAAAAGGAAGTAAGATTGCTTCAAGCTTGACAACTTAACCAATGGATTTTATTTTGAAATGCCTCCACTTTCCGCACCTGACTCTCTAAGCAGTCTTTCCAATATATCACATCTTTTTGTGATGTAGACAAGTTGGTCAAAGAGCCTGTTTAGTAAACAGAAAATCTTGATTTCGAATGTCAGCAGTGCTTTCCTTTCTTCATGTCAGTTTGGGGCTGTTAGCCGAAAAAGAGGACTTTCACTTTTGTTTGACATCAAACATGTCTTTCCCAAAGCACTAATAAAGTGTAATTGAGAGAAAAAAAACTTTCTGCTTTTGAAATGCTCTAAAAGGAATTAGATGAAATAAGTTTCTTTAGAGAATATAGGATGGCTTCAAGCATTACAAATTAAAACAAGTGGAATTTGAGTAAAAAAAAAAATTTTGCTTTTGAAATGCTCTAAAAGGAATCAGATAAAATAACTTTCTTTAGAGAATATAGGATGGGCTCAAGCATTACAAATTAAAACTAGTGGAATTACACATTAGATGCTACAAATTTTCAAAGCAGTTTTCAGAAAAAGCAGAATAATAAATATTCACACATGAAAATTGGGGTGCTGTGGCTTAGTTGGTTAAAGTGCCTGTCTTGTAAACAGGAGATCCTGAGTTCAACTCTCAGCAGTACCTTGTTTTCATCTTCTCAAGAATAAGCTTCCTATCTTAAAGCAGGTCTTTTACCTGTGTGCAAATTCAAATTTGCCATTGTTACAGCCCTACTGATAGTGCAATTGTGAGATTAAGAATCTCATCTAAATGCTGAAAAGGAAGTAAGATTGCTTCAAGCTTGACAACTTAACCAACTTAACCAAGATGCTACATCTTCTCAAGAATAAGCTTCCTATCTTAAAGCAGGTGTGTTTTACCTGTGTGCAAACTCAAATTTGCCATTGTTCCAGCCCTACTGATAGTGCAATTGTGAGATTAAGAATCTCATCTAAATGCTGAAAAGGAAGTAAGATTGCTTCAAGCTTGACAACTTAACCAACTTAACCAAGATGCTACATCTTCTCAAGAATAAGCTTCCTATCTTAAAGCAGGTGTGTTTTACCTGTGTGCAAACTCAAATTTGCCATTGTTCCAGCCCTACTGATAGTGCAATTGTGAGATTAAGAATCTCATCTAAATGCTGAAAAGGAAGTAAGATTGCTTCAAGCTTGACAACTTAACCAATGGATTTTATTTTGAAATGCCTCCACTTTCCGCACCTGACTCTCTAAGCAGTCTTTCCAATATATCACATCTTTTTGTGATGTAGACAAGTTGGTCAAAGAGCCTGTTTAGTAAACAGAAAATCTTGATTTCGAATGTCAGCAGTGCTTTCCTTTCTTCATGTCAGTTTGGGGCTGTTAGCCGAAAAAGAGGACTTTCACTTTTGTTTGACATCAAACATGTCTTTCCCAAAGCACTAATAAAGTGTAATTGAGAGAAAAAAAACTTTCTGCTTTTGAAATGCTCTAAAAGGAATTAGATGAAATAAGTTTCTTTAGAGAATATAGGATGGCTTCAAGCATTACAAATTAAAACCAGTGGAATTTGAGTAAAAAAAAAAATTTTGCTTTTGAAATGCTCTAAAAGGAATCAGATGAAATAACTTTCTTTAGAGAATATAGGATGGGCTCAAGCATTACAAATTAAAACCAGTGGAATTACACATTAGATGCTACAAATTTTCATAGCAGTTTTCAGAAAAAGCAGAATAATAAATATTCACACATGAAAATTGGGGTGCTGTGGCTTAGTTGGTTAAAGTGCCTGTCTTGTAAACAGGAGATCCTGAGTTCAACTCTCAGCAGTACCTTGTTTTCATCTTCTCAAGAATAAGCTTCCAATCTTAAAGCAGGTCTTTTACCTGTGTGCAAATTCAAATTTGCCATTGTTCCAGCCCTACTGATAGTGCAATTGTGAGATTAAGAATCTCATCTAAATGCTGAAAAGGAAGTAAGATTGCTTCAAGCTTGACAACTTAACCAACTTAACCAAGATGCTACATCTTCTCAAGAATAAGCTTCCTATCTTAAAGCAGGTGTGTTTTACCTGTGTGCAAACTCAAATTTGCCATTGTTCCAGCCCTACTGATAGTGCAATTGTGAGATTAAGAATCTCATCTAAATGCTGAAAAGGAAGTAAGATTGCTTCAAGCTTGACAACTTAACCAACTTAACCAAGATGCTACATCTTCTCAAGAATAAGCTTCCTATCTTAAAGCAGGTGTGTTTTACCTGTGTGCAAACTCAAATTTGCCATTGTTCCAGCCCTACTGATAGTGCAATTGTGAGATTAAGAATCTCATCTAAATGCTGAAAAGGAAGTAAGATTGCTTCAAGCTTGACAACTTAACCAATGGATTTTATTTTGAAATGCCTCCACTTTCCGCACCTGACTCTCTAAGCAGTCTTTCCAATATATCACATCTTTTTGTGATGTAGACAAGTTGGTCAAAGAGCCTGTTTAGTAAACAGAAAATCTTGATTTCGAATGTCAGCAGTGCTTTCCTTTCTTCATGTCAGTTTGGGGCTGTTAGCCGAAAAAGAGGACTTTCACTTTTGTTTGACATCAAACATGTCTTTCCCAAAGCACTAATAAAGTGTAATTGAGAGAAAAAAAACTTTCTGCTTTTGAAATGCTCTAAAAGGAATTAGATGAAATAAGTTTCTTTAGAGAATATAGGATGGCTTCAAGCATTACAAATTAAAACCAGTGGAATTTGAGTAAAAAAAAAATTTTGCTTTTGAAATGCTCTAAAAGGAATCAGATAAAATAACTTTCTTTAGAGAATATAGGATGGGCTCAAGCATTACAAATTAAAACCAGTGGAATTACACATTAGATGCTACAAATTTTCAAAGCAGTTTTCAGAAAAAGCAGAATAATAAATATTCACACATGAAAATTGGGGTGCTGTGGCTTAGTTGGTTAAAGTGCCTGTCTTGTAAACAGGAGATCCTGAGTTCAACTCTCAGCAGTACCTTGTTTTCATCTTCTCAAGAATAAGCTTCCTATCTTAAAGCAGGTCTTTTACCTGTGTGCAAATTCAAATTTGCCATTGTTCCAGCCCTACTGATAGTGCAATTGTGAGATTAAGAATCTCATCTAAATGCTGAAAAGGAAGTAAGATTGCTTCAAGCTTGACAACTTAACCAACTTAACCAAGATGCTACATCTTCTCAAGAATAAGCTTCCTATCTTAAAGCAGGTGTGTTTTACCTGTGTGCAAACTCAAATTTGCCATTGTTCCAGCCCTACTGATAGTGCAATTGTGAGATTAAGAATCTCATCTAAATGCTGAAAAGGAAGTAAGATTGCTTCAAGCTTGACAACTTAACCAATGGATTTTATTTTGAAATGCCTCCACTTTCCGCACCTGACTCTCTAAGCAGTCTTTCCAATATATCACATCTTTTTGTGATGTAGACAAGTTGGTCAAAGAGCCTGTTTAGTAAACAGAAAATCTTGATTTCGAATGTCAGCAGTGCTTTCCTTTCTTCATGTCAGTTTGGGGCTGTTAGCCGAAAAAGAGGACTTTCACTTTTGTTTGACATCAAACATGTCTTTCCCAAAGCACTAATAAAGTGTAATTGAGAGAAAAAAAACTTTCTGCTTTTGAAATGCTCTAAAAGGAATTAGATGAAATAAGTTTCTTTAGAGAATATAGGATGGCTTCAAGCATTACAAATTAAAACAAGTGGAATTTGAGTAAAAAAAAAAATTTTGCTTTTGAAATGCTCTAAAAGGAATCAGATAAAATAACTTTCTTTAGAGAATATAGGATGGGCTCAAGCATTACAAATTAAAACTAGTGGAATTACACATTAGATGCTACAAATTTTCAAATCAGTTTTCAGAAAAAGCAGAATAATAAATATTCACACATGAAAATTGGGGTGCTGTGGCTTAGTTGGTTAAAGTGCCTGTCTTGTAAACAGGAGATCCTGAGTTCAACTCTCAGCAGTACCTTGTTTTCATCTTCTCAAGAATAAGCTTCCTATCTTAAAGCAGGTCTTTTACCTGTGTGCAAATTCAAATTTGCCATTGTTACAGCCCTACTGATAGTGCAATTGTGAGATTAAGAATCTCATCTAAATGCTGAAAAGGAAGTAAGATTGCTTCAAGCTTGACAACTTAACCAACTTAACCAAGATGCTACATCTTCTCAAGAATAAGCTTCCTATCTTAAAGCAGGTGTGTTTTACCTGTGTGCAAACTCAAATTTGCCATTGTTCCAGCCCTACTGATAGTGCAATTGTGAGATTAAGAATCTCATCTAAATGCTGAAAAGGAAGTAAGATTGCTTCAAGCTTGACAACTTAACCAACTTAACCAAGATGCTACATCTTCTCAAGAATAAGCTTCCTATCTTAAAGCAGGTGTGTTTTACCTGTGTGCAAACTCAAATTTGCCATTGTTCCAGCCCTACTGATAGTGCAATTGTGAGATTAAGAATCTCATCTAAATGCTGAAAAGGAAGTAAGATTGCTTCAAGCTTGACAACTTAACCAATGGATTTTATTTTGAAATGCCTCCACTTTCCGCACCTGACTCTCTAAGCAGTCTTTCCAATATATCACATCTTTTTGTGATGTAGACAAGTTGGTCAAAGAGCCTGTTTAGTAAACAGAAAATCTTGATTTCGAATGTCAGCAGTGCTTTCCTTTCTTCATGTCAGTTTGGGGCTGTTAGCCGAAAAAGAGGACTTTCACTTTTGTTTGACATCAAACATGTCTTTCCCAAAGCACTAATAAAGTGTAATTGAGAGAAAAAAAACTTTCTGCTTTTGAAATGCTCTAAAAGGAATTAGATGAAATAAGTTTCTTTAGAGAATATAGGATGGCTTCAAGCATTACAAATTAAAACCAGTGGAATTTGAGCAAAAAAAAAAATTTTGCTTTTGAAATGCTCTAAAAGGAATCAGATGAAATAACTTTCTTTAGAGAATATAGGATGGGCTCAAGCATTACAAATTAAAACCAGTGGAATTACACATTAGATGCTACAAATTTTCATAGCAGTTTTCAGAAAAAGCAGAATAATAAATATTCACACATGAAAATTGGGGTGCTGTGGCTTAGTTGGTTAAAGTGCCTGTCTTGTAAACAGGAGATCCTGAGTTCAACTCTCAGCAGTACCTTGTTTTCATCTTCTCAAGAATAAGCTTCCAATCTTAAAGCAGGTCTTTTACCTGTGTGCAAATTCAAATTTGCCATTGTTCCAGCCCTACTGATAGTGCAATTGTGAGATTAAGAATCTCATCTAAATGCTGAAAAGGAAGTAAGATTGCTTCAAGCTTGACAACTTAACCAACTTAACCAAGATGCTACATCTTCTCAAGAATAAGCTTCCTATCTTAAAGCAGGTGTGTTTTACCTGTGTGCAAACTCAAATTTGCCATTGTTCCAGCCCTACTGATAGTGCAATTGTGAGATTAAGAATCTCATCTAAATGCTGAAAAGGAAGTAAGATTGCTTCAAGCTTGACAACTTAACCAACTTAACCAAGATGCTACATCTTCTCAAGAATAAGCTTCCTATCTTAAAGCAGGTGTGTTTTACCTGTGTGCAAACTCAAATTTGCCATTGTTCCAGCCCTACTGATAGTGCAATTGTGAGATTAAGAATCTCATCTAAATGCTGAAAAGGAAGTAAGATTGCTTCAAGCTTGACAACTTAACCAATGGATTTTATTTTGAAATGCCTCCACTTTCCGCACCTGACTCTCTAAGCAGTCTTTCCAATATATCACATCTTTTTGTGATGTAGACAAGTTGGTCAAAGAGCCTGTTTAGTAAACAGAAAATCTTGATTTCGAATGTCAGCAGTGCTTTCCTTTCTTCATGTCAGTTTGGGGCTGTTAGCCGAAAAAGAGGACTTTCACTTTTGTTTGACATCAAACATGTCTTTCCCAAAGCACTAATAAAGTGTAATTGAGAGAAAAAAAACTTTCTGCTTTTGAAATGCTCTAAAAGGAATTAGATGAAATAAGTTTCTTTAGAGAATATAGGATGGCTTCAAGCATTACAAATTAAAACCAGTGGAATTTGAGTAAAAAAAAAAATTTTGCTTTTGAAATGCTCTAAAAGGAATCAGATGAAATAACTTTCTTTAGAGAATATAGGATGGGCTCAAGCATTACAAATTAAAACCAGTGGAATTACACATTAGATGCTACAAATTTTCATAGCAGTTTTCAGAAAAAGCAGAATAATAAATATTCACACATGAAAATTGCGATGCTGTGGCTTAGTTGGTTAAAGTGCCTGTCTTGTAAACAGGAGATCCTGAGTTCAACTCTCAGCAGTACCTTGTTTTCATCTTCTCAAGAATAAGCTTCCTATCTTAAAGCATGTCTTTTACCTGTGTGCAAATTCAAATTTGCCATTGTTCCAGCCCTACTGATAGTGCAATTGTGAGATTAAGAATCTCATCTAAATGCTGAAAAGGAAGTAAGATTGCTTCAAGCTTGACAACTTAACCAATGGATTTTATTTTGAAATTCCTCCACTTTCCGCACCTGACTCTCTAAGCAGTCTTTCCAATATATCACATCTTTTTGTGATGTAGACAAGTTGGTCAAAGAGCCTGTTTAGTAAACAGAAAATCTTGATTTTGAATGTCAGCAGTGCTTTCCTTTCTTCATGTCAGTTTGGGGCTGTTAGCCGAAAAAGAAGACTTTCACTTCTGTTTGACATCAAACATGTCTTTCCCAAAGCACTAATAAAGTGTAATTGAGAGAAAAAAACTTTCTGCTTTTGAAATGCTCTAAAAGGAATTAGATGAAATAAGTTTCTTTAGAGAATATAGGATGGCTTCAAGCATTACAAATTAAAACCAGTGGAATTTGAGTAAAAAAAAAAATTTAGCTTTTGAAATGCTCTAAAAGGAATCAGATGAAATAACTTTCTTTAGAGAATATAGGATGGGCTCAAGCATTACAAATTAAAACCAGTGGAATTACACATTAGATGCTACAAATTTTCATAGCAGTTTTCGGAAAAAGCAGAATAATAAATATTCACCAACAGAACATGTGGTTTTGTGGCTTAGTTGGTTAAAGTGCCTGTCTTGTAAACAGGAGATCCTGAGTTCAACTCTCAGCAGTACCTTTTTTTCATCTTCTCAAGAATAAGCTTACTATCTTAAAGCAGGTCTTTTACCTGTGTGCAAATTCAAATTTGCCATTGTTCCAGCCCTACTGATAGTGCAATTGTGAGATTAAGAATCTCATCTAAATGCTGAAAAGGAAGTAAGATTGCTTCAAGCTTGACAACTTAACCAATGGATTTTATTTTGAAATTCCTCCACTTTCCGCACCTGACTCTCTAAGCAGTCTTTCCAATATATCACATCTTTTTGTGATGTAGACAAGTTGGTCAAAGAGCCTGTTTAGTAAACAGAAAATCTTGATTTCGAATGTCAGCAGTGCTTTCCTTTCTTCATGTCAGTTTGGGGCTGTTAGCCGAAAAAGAAGACTTTCACTTCTGTTTGACATCAAACATGTCTTTCCCAAAGCACTAATAAAGTGTATTTGAGAGAAAAAAACTTTCTGCTTTTGAAATGCTCTAAAAGGAATTAGATGAAATAAGTTTCTTTAGAGAATATAGGATGGCTTCAAGCATTACAAATTAAAACCAGTGGAATTTGAGTAAAAAAAAAATTTTGCTTTTGAAATGCTCTAAAAGGAATCAGATGAAATAACTTTCTTTAGAGAATATAGGATGGGCTCAAGCATTACAAATTAAAACCAGTGGAATTACACATTAGATGCTACAAATTTTCATAGCAGTTTTCGGAAAAAGCAGAATAATAAATATTCACCTATGGAACATGTGGTGCTGTGGCTTAGTTGGTTTAATCGCCTGTCTTGTAAACTGGAGATCCTGAGTTCAACTCTCAGCAGTACCTTGTTTTCATCTTCTCAAGAATAAGCTTCCTATCTTAAAGCATGTCTTTTACCTGTGTGCAAATTCAAATTTGCCATTGTTCCAGCCCTACTGATAGTGCAATTGTGAGATTAAGAATCTCATCTAAATGCTGAAAAGGAAGTAAGATTGCTTCAAGCTTGACAACTTAACCAATGGATTTTATTTTGAAATTCCTCCACTTTCCGCACCTGACTCTCTAAGCAGTCTTTCCAATATATCACATCTTTTTGTGATGTAGACAAGTTGGTCAAAGAGCCTGTTTAGTAAACAGAAAATCTTGATTTTGAATGTCAGCAGTGCTTTCCTTTCTTCATGTCAGTTTGGGGCTGTTAGCCGAAAAAGAAGACTTTCACTTCTGTTTGACATCAAACATGTCTTTCCCAAAGCACTAATAAAGTGTAATTGAGAGAAAAAAACTTTCTGCTTTTGAAATGCTCTAAAAGGAATTAGATGAAATAAGTTTCTTTAGAGAATATAGGATGGCTTCAAGCATTACAAATTAAAACCAGTGGAATTTGAGTAAAAAAAAAAATTTTGCTTTTGAAATGCTCTAAAAGGAATCAGATAAAATAACTTTCTTTAGAGAATATAGGATGGGCTCAAGCATTACAAATTAAAACCAGTGGAATTACACATTAGATGCTACAAATTTTCATAGCAGTTTTCAGAAAAAGCAGAATAATAAATATTCACACATGAAAATTGGGGTGCTGTGGCTTAGTTGGTTAAAGTGCCTGTCTTGTAAACAGGAGATCCTGAGTTCAACTCTCAGCAGTACCTTGTTTTCATCTTCTCAAGAATAAGCTTCCTATCTTAAAGCAGGTCTTTTACCTGTGTGCAAATTCAAATTTGCCATTGTTCCAGCCCTACTGATAGTGCAATTGTGAGATTAAGAATCTCATCTAAATGCTGAAAAGGAAGTAAGATTGCTTCAAGCTTGACAACTTAACCAACTTAACCAAGATGCTACATCTTTTCAAGAATAAGCTTCCTATCTTAAAGCAGGTGTGTTTTACCTGTGTGCAAACTCAAATTTGCCATTGTTCCAGCCCTACTGATAGTGCAATTGTGAGATTAAGAATCTCATCTAAATGCTGAAAAGGAAGTAAGATTGCTTCAAGCTTGACAACTTAACCAATGGATTTTATTTTGAAATGCCTCCACTTTCCGCACCTGACTCTCTAAGCAGTCTTTCCAATATATCACATCTTTTTGTGATGTAGACAAGTTGGTCAAAGAGCCTGTTTAGTAAACAGAAAATCTTGATTTCGAATGTCAGCAGTGCTTTCCTTTCTTCATGTCAGTTTGGGGCTGTTAGCCGAAAAAGAGGACTTTCACTTTTGTTTGACATCAAACATGTCTTTCCCAAAGCACTAATAAAGTGTAATTGAGAGAAAAAAAACTTTCTGCTTTTGAAATGCTCTAAAAGGAATTAGATGAAATAAGTTTCTTTAGAGAATATAGGATGGCTTCAAGCATTACAAATTAAAACCAGTGGAATTTGAGTAAAAAAAAAAATTTTGCTTTTGAAATGCTCTAAAAGGAATCAGATGAAATAACTTTCTTTAGAGAATATAGGATGGGCTCAAGCATTACAAATTAAAACCAGTGGAATTACACATTAGATGCTACAAATTTTCATAGCAGTTTTCAGTAAAAGCAGAATAATAAATATTCACACATGAAAATTGGGGTGCTGTGGCTTAGTTGGTTAAAGTGCCTGTCTTGTAAACAGGAGATCCTGAGTTCAACTCTCAGCAGTACCTTGTTTTCATCTTCTCAAGAATAAGCTTCCAATCTTAAAGCAGGTCTTTTACCTGTGTGCAAATTCAAATTTGCCATTGTTCCAGCCCTACTGATAGTGCAATTGTGAGATTAAGAATCTCATCTAAATGCTGAAAAGGAAGTAAGATTGCTTCAAGCTTGACAACTTAACCAACTTAACCAAGATGCTACATCTTCTCAAGAATAAGCTTCCTATCTTAAAGCAGGTGTGTTTTACCTGTGTGCAAACTCAAATTTGCCATTGTTCCAGCCCTACTGATAGTGCAATTGTGAGATTAAGAATCTCATCTAAATGCTGAAAAGGAAGTAAGATTGCTTCAAGCTTGACAACTTAACCAACTTAACCAAGATGCTACATCTTCTCAAGAATAAGCTTCCTATCTTAAAGCAGGTGTGTTTTACCTGTGTGCAAACTCAAATTTGCCATTGTTCCAGCCCTACTGATAGTGCAATTGTGAGATTAAGAATCTCATCTAAATGCTGAAAAGGAAGTAAGATTGCTTCAAGCTTGACAACTTAACCAATGGATTTTATTTTGAAATGCCTCCACTTTCCGCACCTGACTCTCTAAGCAGTCTTTCCAATATATCACATCTTTTTGTGATGTAGACAAGTTGGTCAAAGAGCCTGTTTAGTAAACAGAAAATCTTGATTTTGAATGTCAGCAGTGCTTTCCTTTCTTCATGTCAGTTTGGGGCTGTTAGCCGAAAAAGAGGACTTTCACTTTTGTTTGACATCAAACATGTCTTTCCCAAAGCACTAATAAAGTGTAATTGAGAGAAAAAAAACTTTCTGCTTTTGAAATGCTCTAAAAGGAATTAGATGAAATAAGTTTCTTTAGAGAATATAGGATGGCTTCAAGCATTACAAATTAAAACCAGTGGAATTTGAGTAAAAAAAAAATTTTTGCTTTTGAAATGCTCTAAAAGGAATCAGATGAAATAACTTTCTTTAGAGAATATAGGATGGGCTCAAGCATTACAAATTAAAACCAGTGGAATTACACATTAGATGCTACAAATTTTCATAGCAGTTTTCGGAAAAAGCAGAATAATAAATATTCACCAACAGAACATGTGGTTCTGTGGCTTAGTTGGTTAAAGTTCCTGTCTTGTAAACAGGAGATCCTGAGTTCAACTCTCAGCTGTACCTTTTTTTCATCTTCTCAAGAATAAGCTTACTATCTTAAAGCAGGTCTTTTACCTGTGTGCAAATTCAAATTTGCCATTGTTCCAGCCCTACTGATAGTGCAATTGTGAGATTAAGAATCTCATCTAAATGCTGAAAAGGAAGTAAGATTGCTTCAAGCTTGACAACTTAACCAATGGATTTTATTTTGAAATTCCTCCACTTTCCGCACCTGACTCTCTAAGCAGTCTTTCCAATATATCACATCTTTTTGTGATGTAGACAAGTTGGTCAAAGAGCCTGTTTAGTAAACAGAAAATCTTGATTTCGAATGTCAGCAGTGCTTTCCTTTCTTCATGTCAGTTTGGGGCTGTTAGCCGAAAAAGAAGACTTTCACTTCTGTTTGACATCAAACATGTCTTTCCCAAAGCACTAATAAAGTGTATTTGAGAGAAAAAAACTTTCTGCTTTTGAAATGCTCTAAAAGGCATTAGATGAAATAAGTTTCTTTAGAGAATATAGGATGGCTTCAAGCATTACAAATTAAAACCAGTGGAATTTGAGTAAAAAAAAAATTTTGCTTTTGAAATGCTCTAAAAGGAATCAGATGAAATAACTTTCTTTAGAGAATATAGGATGGGCTCAAGCATTACAAATTAAAACCAGTGGAATTACACATTAGATGCTACAAATTTTCATAGCAGTTTTCGGAAACAGCAGAATAATAAATATTCACCTATGGAACATGTGGTGCTGTGGCTTAGTTGGTTAAAGCGCCTGTCTTGTAAACTGGAGATCCTGAGTTCAACTCTCAGCAGTACCTTGTTTTCATCTTCTCAAGAATAAGCTTCCTATCTTAAAGCATGTCTTTTACCTGTGTGCAAATTCAAATTTGCCATTGTTCCAGCCCTACTGATAGTGCAATTGTGAGATTAAGAATCTCATCTAAATGCTGAAAAGGAAGTAAGATTGCTTCAAGCTTGACAACTTAACCAATGGATTTTATTTTGAAATTCCTCCACTTTCCGCACCTGACTCTCTAAGCAGTCTTTCCAATATATCACATCTTTTTGTGATGTAGACAAGTTGGTCAAAGAGCCTGTTTAGTAAACAGAAAATCTTGATTTTGAATGTCAGCAGTGCTTTCCTTTCTTCATGTCAGTTTGGGGCTGTTAGCCGAAAAAGAAGACTTTCACTTCTGTTTGACATCAAACATGTCTTTCCCAAAGCACTAATAAAGTGTAATTGAGAGAAAAAAACTTTCTGCTTTTGAAATGCTCTAAAAGGAATTAGATGAAATAAGTTTCTTTAGAGAATATAGGATGGCTTCAAGCATTACAAATTAAAACCAGTGGAATTTGAGTAAAAAAAAAAATTTTGCTTTTGAAATGCTCTAAAAGGAATCAGATGAAATAACTTTCTTTAGAGAATATAGGATGGGCTCAAGCATTACAAATTAAAACCAGTGGAATTACACATTAGATGCTACAAATTTTCATAGCAGTTTTCGGAAAAAGCAGAATAATAAATATTCACCAACAGAACATGTGGTTCTGTGGCTTAGTTGGTTAAAGTGCCTGTCTTGTAAACAGGAGATCCTGAGTTCAACTCTCAGCAGTACCTTTTTTTCATCTTCTCAAGAATAAGCTTACTATCTTAAAGCAGGTCTTTTACCTGTGTGCAAATTCAAATTTGCCATTGTTCCAGCCCTACTGATAGTGCAATTGTGAGATTAAGAATCTCATCTAAATGCTGAAAAGGAAGTAAGATTGCTTCAAGCTTGACAACTTAACCAATGGATTTTATTTTGAAATTCCTCCACTTTCCGCACCTGACTCTCTAAGCAGTCTTTCCAATATATCACATCTTTTTGTGATGTAGACAAGTTGGTCAAAGAGCCTGTTTAGTAAACAGAAAATCTTGATTTCGAATGTCAGCAGTGCTTTCCTTTCTTCATGTCAGTTTGGGGCTGTTAGCCGAAAAAGAAGACTTTCACTTCTGTTTGACATCAAACGTGTCTTTCCCAAAGCACTAATAAAGTGTATTTGAGAGAAAAAAACTTTCTGCTTTTGAAATGCTCTAAAAGGAATTAGATGAAATAAGTTTCTTTAGAGAATATAGGATGGCTTCAAGCATTACAAATTAAAACCAGTGGAATTTGAGTAAAAAAAAAATTTTGCTTTTGAAATGCTCTAAAAGGAATCAGATGAAATAACTTTCTTTAGAGAATATAGGATGGGCTCAAGCATTACAAATTAAAACCAGTGGAATTACACATTAGATGCTACAAATTTTCATAGCAGTTTTCGGAAAAAGCAGAATAATAAATATTCACCTATGGAACATGTGGTGCTGTGGCTTAGTTGGTTAAAGCGCCTGTCTTGTAAACTGGAGATCCTGAGTTCAACTCTCAGCAGTACCTTGTTTTCATCTTCTCAAGAATAAGCTTCCTATCTTAAAGCATGTCTTTTACCTGTGTGCAAACTCAAATTTGCCATTGTTCCAGCCCTACTGATAGTGCAATTGTGAGATTAAGAATCTCATCTAAATGCTGAAAAGGAAGTAAGATTGCTTCAAGCTTGACAACTTAACCAACTTAACCAAGATGCTACATCTTCTCAAGAATAAGCTTCCTATCTTAAAGCAGGTGTGTTTTACCTGTGTGCAAACTCAAATTTGCCATTGTTCCAGCCCTACTGATAGTGCAATTGTGAGATTAAGAATCTCATCTAAATGCTGAAAAGGAAGTAAGATTGCTTCAAGCTTGACAACTTAACCAATGGATTTTATTTTGAAATGCCTCCACTTTCCGCACCTGACTCTCTAAGCAGTCTTTCCAATATATCACATCTTTTTGTGATGTAGACAAGTTGGTCAAAGAGCCTGTTTAGTAAACAGAAAATCTTGATTTCGAATGTCAGCAGTGCTTTCCTTTCTTCATGTCAGTTTGGGGCTGTTAGCCGAAAAAGAAGACTTTCACTTCTGTTTAACATCAAACATGTCTTTCCCAAAGCACTAATAAAGTGTATTTGAGAGAAAAAAACTTTCTGCTTTTGAAATGCTCTAAAAGGAATTAGATGAAATAAGTTTCTTTAGAGAATATAGGATGGCTTCAAGCATTACAAATTAAAACCAGTGGAATTTGAGTAAAAAAAAATTTTGCTTTTGAAATGCTCTAAAAGGAATCAGATGAAATAACTTTCTTTAGAGAATATAGGATGGGCTCAAGCATTACAAATTAAAACCAGTGGAATTACACATTAGATGCTACAAATTTTCATAGCAGTTTTCAGAAAAAGCAGAATAATAAATATTCACACATGAAAATTGGGATGCTGTGGCTTAGTTGGTTAAAGTGCCTGTCTTGTAAACAGGAGATCCTGAGTTCAACTCTCAGCAGTACCTTGTTTTCATCTTCTCAAGAATAAGCTTCCTATCTTAAAGCAGGTCTTTTACCTGTGTGCAAATTCAAATTTGCCATTGTTACAGCCCTACTGATAGTGCAATTGTGAGATTAAGAATCTCATCTAAATGCTGAAAAGGAAGTAAGATTGCTTCAAGCTTGACAACTTAACCAACTTAACCAAGATGCTACATCTTCTCAAGAATAAGCTTCCTATCTTAAAGCAGGTGTGTTTTACCTGTGTGCAAACTCAAATTTGCCATTGTTCCAGCCCTACTGATAGTGCAATTGTGAGATTAAGAATCTCATCTAAATGCTGAAAAGGAAGTAAGATTGCTTCAAGCTTGACAACTTAACCAACTTAACCAAGATGCTACATCTTCTCAAGAATAAGCTTCCTATCTTAAAGCAGGTGTGTTTTACCTGTGTGCAAACTCAAATTTGCTATTGTTCCAGCCCTACTGATAGTGCAATTGTGAGATTAAGAATCTCATCTAAATGCTGAAAAGGAAGTAAGATTGCTTCAAGCTTGACAACTTAACCAATGGATTTTATTTTGAAATGCCTCCACTTTCCGCACCTGACTCTCTAAGCAGTCTTTCCAATATATCACATCTTTTTGTGATGTAGACAAGTTGGTCAAAGAGCCTGTTTAGTAAACAGAAAATCTTGATTTCGAATTTCAGCAGTGCTTTCCTTTCTTCATGTCAGTTTGGGGCTGTTAGCCGAAAAAGAGGACTTTCACTTTTGTTTGACATCAAACATGTCTTTCCCAAAGCACTAATAAAGTGTAATTGAGAGAAAAAAAACTTTCTGCTTTTGAAATGCTCTAAAAGGAATTAGATGAAATAAGTTTCTTTAGAGAATATAGGATGGCTTCAAGCATTACAAATTAAAACCAGTGGAATTTGAGTAAAAAAAAAAATTTTGCTTTTGAAATGCTCTAAAAGGAATCAGATGAAATAACTTTCTTTAGAGAATATAGGATGGGCTCAAGCATTACAAATTAAAACCAGTGGAATTACACATTAGATGCTACAAATTTTCATAGCAGTTTTCAGAAAAAGCAGAATAATAAATATTCACACATGAAAATTGGGGTGCTGTGGCTTAGTTGGTTAAAGTGCCTGTCTTGTAAACAGGAGATCCTGAGTTCAACTCTCAGCAGTACCTTGTTTTCATCTTCTCAAGAATAAGCTTCCAATCTTAAAGCAGGTCTTTTACCTGTGTGCAAATTCAAATTTGCCTTTGTTCCAGCCCTACTGATAGTGCAATTGTGAGATTAAGAATCTCATCTAAATGCTGAAAAGGAAGTAAGATTGCTTCAAGCTTGACAACTTAACCAACTTAACCAAGATGCTACATCTTCTCAAGAATAAGCTTCCTATCTTAAAGCAGGTGTGTTTTACCTGTGTGCAAACTCAAATTTGCCATTGTTCCAGCCCTACTGATAGTGCAATTGTGAGATTAAGAATCTCATCTAAATGCTGAAAAGGAAGTAAGATTGCTTCAAGCTTGACAACTTAACCAACTTAACCAAGATGCTACATCTTCTCAAGAATAAGCTTCCTATCTTAAAGCAGGTGTGTTTTACCTGTGTGCAAACTCAAATTTGCCATTGTTCCAGCCCTACTGATAGTGCAATTGTGAGATTAAGAATCTCATCTAAATGCTGAAAAGGAAGTAAGATTGCTTCAAGCTTGACAACTTAACCAATGGATTTTATCTTGAAATTCCTCCACTTTCCGCACCTGACTCTCTAAGCAGTCTTTCCAATATATCACATCTTTTTGTGATGTAGACAAGTTGGTCAAAGAGCCTGTTTAGTAAACAGAAAATCTTGATTTTGAATGTCAGCAGTGCTTTCCTTTCTTCATGTCAGTTTGGGGCTGTTAGCCGAAAAAGAAGACTTTCACTTCTGTTTGACATCAAACATGTCTTTCCCAAAGCACTAATAAAGTGTAATTGAGAGAAAAAAACTTTCTGCTTTTGAAATGCTCTAAAAGGAATTAGATGAAATAAGTTTCTTTAGAGAATATAGGATGGCTTCAAGCATTACAAATTAAAACCAGTGGAATTTGAGTAAAAAAAAAAATTTTGCTTTTGAAATGCTCTAAAAGGAATCAGATGAAATAACTTTCTTTAGAGAATATAGGATGGGCTCAAACATTACAAATTAAAACCAGTGGAATTACACATTAGATGCTACAAATTTTCATAGCAGTTTTCGGAAAAAGCAGAATAATAAATATTCACCAACAGAACATGTGGTTCTGTGGCTTAGTTGGTTAAAGTTCCTGTCTTGTAAACAGGAGATCCTGAGTTCAACTCTCAGCTGTACCTTTTTTTCATCTTCTCAAGAATAAGCTTACTATCTTAAAGCATGTCTTTTACCTGTGTGCAAATTCAAATTTGCCATTGTTCCAGCCCTACTGATAGTGCAATTGTGAGATTAAGAATCTCATCTAAATGCTGAAAAGGAAGTAAGATTGCTTCAAGCTTGACAACTTAACCAATGGATTTTATCTTGAAATTCCTCCACTTTCCGCACCTGACTCTCTAAGCAGTCTTTCCAATATATCACATCTTTTTGTGATGTAGACAAGTTGGTCAAAGAGCCTGTTTAGTAAACAGAAAATCTTGATTTTGAATGTCAGCAGTGCTTTCCTTTCTTCATGTCAGTTTGGGGCTGTTAGCCGAAAAAGAAGACTTTCACTTCTGTTTGACATCAAACATGTCTTTCCCAAAGCACTAATAAAGTGTAATTGAGAGAAAAAAACTTTCTGCTTTTGAAATGCTCTAAAAGGAATTAGATGAAATAAGTTTCTTTAGAGAATATAGGATGGCTTCAAGCATTACAAATTAAAACCAGTGGAATTTGAGTAAAAAAAAAAATTTTGCTTTTGAAATGCTCTAAAAGGAATCAGATGAAATAACTTTCTTTAGAGAATATAGGATGGGCTCAAACATTACAAATTAAAACCAGTGGAATTACACATTAGATGCTACAAATTTTCATAGCAGTTTTCGGAAAAAGCAGAATAATAAATATTCACCAACAGAACATGTGGTTCTGTGGCTTAGTTGGTTAAAGTTCCTGTCTTGTAAACAGGAGATCCTGAGTTCAACTCTCAGCTGTACCTTTTTTTCATCTTCTCAAGAATAAGCTTACTATCTTAAAGCAGGTCTTTTACCTGTGTGCAAATTCAAATTTGCCATTGTTCCAGCCCTACTGATAGTGCAATTGTGAGATTAAGAATCTCATCTAAATGCTGAAAAGGAAGTAAGATTGCTTCAAGCTTGACAACTTAACCAATGGATTTTATTTTGAAATTCCTCCACTTTCCGCACCTGACTCTCTAAGCAGTCTTTCCAATATATCACATCTTTTTGTGATGTAGACAAGTTGGTCAAAGAGCCTGTTTAGTAAACAGAAAATCTTGATTTCGAATGTCAGCAGTGCTTTCCTTTCTTCATGTCAGTTTGGGGCTGTTAGCCGAAAAATAAGACTTTCACTTCTGTTTGACATCAAACATGTCTTTCCCAAAGCACTAATAAAGTGTATTTGAGAGAAAAAAACTTTCTGCTTTTGAAATGCTCTAAAAGGAATTAGATGAAATAAGTTTCTTTAGAGAATATAGGATGGCTTCAAGCATTACAAATTAAAACCAGTGGAATTTGAGTAAAAAAAAAAATTTTGCTTTTGAAATGCTCTAAAAGGAATCAGATGAAATAACTTTCTTTAGAGAATATAGGATGGGCTCAAGCATTACAAATTAAAACCAGTGGAATTACACATTAGATGCTACAAATTTTCATAGCAGTTTTCAGAAAAAGCAGAATAATAAATATTCACACATGAAAATTGGGATGCTGTGGCTTAGTTGGTTAAAGTGCCTGTCTTGTAAACACGAGATCCTGAGTTCAACTCTCAGCAGTACCTTGTTTTCATCTTCTCAAGAATAAGCTTCCTATCTTAAAGCATGTCTTTTACCTGTGTGCAAATTCAAATTTGCCATTGTTCCAGCCCTACTGATAGTGCAATTGTGAGATTAAGAATCTCATCTAAATGCTGAAAAGGAAGTAAGATTGCTTCAAGCTTGACAACTTAACCAATGGATTTTATTTTGAAATTCCTCCACTTTCCGCACCTGACTCTCTAAGCAGTCTTTCCAATATATCACATCTTTTTGTGATGTAGACAAGTTGGTCAAAGAGCCTGTTTAGTAAACAGAAAATCTTGATTTTGAATGTCAGCAGTGCTTTCCTTTCTTCATGTCAGTTTGGGGCTGTTAGCCGAAAAAGAAGACTTTCACTTCTGTTTGACATCAAACATGTCTTTCCCAAAGCACTAATAAAGTGTAATTGAGAGAAAAAAACTTTCTGCTTTTGAAATGCTCTAAAAGGAATTAGATGAAATAAGTTTCTTTAGAGAATATAGGATGGCTTCAAGCATTACAAATTAAAACCAGTGGAATTTGAGTAAAAAAAAAAATTTTGCTTTTGAAATGCTCTAAAAGGAATCAGATGAAATAACTTTCTTTAGAGAATATAGGATGGGCTCAAACATTACAAATTAAAACCAGTGGAATTACACATTAGATGCTACAAATTTTCATAGCAGTTTTCGGAAAAAGCAGAATAATAAATATTCACCAACAGAACATGTGGTTCTGTGGCTTAGTTGGTTAAAGTTCCTGTCTTGTAAACAGGAGATCCTGAGTTCAACTCTCAGCTGTACCTTTTTTTCATCTTCTCAAGAATAAGCTTACTATCTTAAAGCAGGTCTTTTACCTGTGTGCAAATTCAAATTTGCCATTGTTCCAGCCCTACTGATAGTGCAATTGTGAGATTAAGAATCTCATCTAAATGCTGAAAAGGAAGTAAGATTGCTTCAAGCTTGACAACTTAACCAATGGATTTTATTTTGAAATTCCTCCACTTTCCGCACCTGACTCTCTAAGCAGTCTTTCCAATATATCACATCTTTTTGTGATGTAGACAAGTTGGTCAAAGAGCCTGTTTAGTAAACAGAAAATCTTGATTTCGAATGTCAGCAGTGCTTTCCTTTCTTCATGTCAGTTTGGGGCTGTTAGCCGAAAAAGAAGACTTTCACTTCTGTTTGACATCAAACATGTCTTTCCCAAAGCACTAATAAAGTGTATTTGAGAGAAAAAAACTTTCTGCTTTTGAAATGCTCTAAAAGGAATTAGATGAAATAAGTTTCTTTAGAGAATATAGGATGGCTTCAAGCATTACAAATTAAAACCAGTGGAATTTGAGTAAAAAAAAAAATTTTGCTTTTGAAATGCTCTAAAAGGAATCAGATGAAATAACTTTCTTTAGAGAATATAGGATGGGCTCAAGCATTACAAATTAAAACCAGTGGAATTACACATTAGATGCTACAAATTTTCATAGCAGTTTTCAGAAAAAGCAGAATAATAAATATTCACACATGAAAATTGGGATGCTGTGGCTTAGTTGGTTAAAGTGCCTGTCTTGTAAACAGGAGATCCTGAGTTCAACTCTCAGCAGTACCTTGTTTTCATCTTCTCAAGAATAAGCTTCCTATCTTAAAGCATGTCTTTTACCTGTGTGCAAATTCAAATTTGCCATTGTTCCAGCCCTACTGATAGTGCAATTGTGAGATTAAGAATCTCATCTAAATGCTGAAAAGGAAGTAAGATTGCTTCAAGCTTGACAACTTAACCAATGGATTTTATTTTGAAATGCCTCCACTTTCCGCACCTGACTCTCTAAGCAGTCTTTCCAATATATCACATCTTTTTGTGATGTAGACAAGTTGGTCAAAGAGCCTGTTTAGTAAACAGAAAATCTTGATTTCGAATGTCAGCAGTGCTTTCCTTTCTTCATGTCAGTTTGGGGCTGTTAGCCGAAAAAGAGGACTTTCACTTTTGTTTGACATCAAACATGTCTTTCCCAAAGCACTAATAAAGTGTAATTGAGAGAAAAAAAACTTTCTGCTTTTGAAATGCTCTAAAAGGAATTAGATGAAATAAGTTTCTTTAGAGAATATAGGATGGCTTCAAGCATTACAAATTAAAACCAGTGGAATTTGAGTAAAAAAAAAAATTTTGCTTTTGAAATGCTCTAAAAGGAATCAGATGAAATAACTTTCTTTAGAGAATATAGGATGGGCTCAAGCATTACAAATTAAAACCAGTGGAATTACACATTAGATGCTACAAATTTTCATAGCAGTTTTCAGAAAAAGCAGAATAATAAATATTCACACATGAAAATTGGGATGCTGTGGCTTAGTTGGTTAAAGTGCCTGTCTTGTAAACAGGAGATCCTGAGTTCAACTCTCAGCAGTACCTTGTTTTCATCTTCTCAAGAATAAGCTTCCTATCTTAAAGCATGTCTTTTACCTGTGTGCAAATTCAAATTTGCCATTGTTCCAGCCCTACTGATAGTGCAATTGTGAGATTAAGAATCTCATCTAAATGCTGAAAAGGAAGTAAGATTGCTTCAAGCTTGACAACTTAACCAATGGATTTTATCTTGAAATTCCTCCACTTTCCGCACCTGACTCTCTAAGCAGTCTTTCCAATATATCACATCTTTTTGTGATGTAGACAAGTTGGTCAAAGAGCCTGTTTAGTAAACAGAAAATCTTGATTTTGAATGTCAGCAGTGCTTTCCTTTCTTCATGTCAGTTTGGGGCTGTTAGCCGAAAAAGAAGACTTTCACTTCTGTTTGACATCAAACATGTCTTTCCCAAAGCACTAATAAAGTGTAATTGAGAGAAAAAAACTTTCTGCTTTTGAAATGCTCTAAAAGGAATTAGATGAAATAAGTTTCTTTAGAGAATATAGGATGGCTTCAAGCATTACAAATTAAAACCAGTGGAATTTGAGTAAAAAAAAAAATTTTGCTTTTGAAATGCTCTAAAAGGAATCAGATGAAATAACTTTCTTTAGAGAATATAGGATGGGCTCAAACATTACAAATTAAAACCAGTGGAATTACACATTAGATGCTACAAATTTTCATAGCAGTTTTCGGAAAAAGCAGAATAATAAATATTCACCAACAGAACATGTGGTTCTGTGGCTTAGTTGGTTAAAGTTCCTGTCTTGTAAACAGGAGATCCTGAGTTCAACTCTCAGCTGTACCTTTTTTTCATCTTCTCAAGAATAAGCTTACTATCTTAAAGCATGTCTTTTACCTGTGTGCAAATTCAAATTTGCCATTGTTCCAGCCCTACTGATAGTGCAATTGTGAGATTAAGAATCTCATCTAAATGCTGAAAAGGAAGTAAGATTGCTTCAAGCTTGACAACTTAACCAATGGATTTTATCTTGAAATTCCTCCACTTTCCGCACCTGACTCTCTAAGCAGTCTTTCCAATATATCACATCTTTTTGTGATGTAGACAAGTTGGTCAAAGAGCCTGTTTAGTAAACAGAAAATCTTGATTTTGAATGTCAGCAGTGCTTTCCTTTCTTCATGTCAGTTTGGGGCTGTTAGCCGAAAAAGAAGACTTTCACTTCTGTTTGACATCAAACATGTCTTTCCCAAAGCACTAATAAAGTGTAATTGAGAGAAAAAAACTTTCTGCTTTTGAAATGCTCTAAAAGGAATTAGATGAAATAAGTTTCTTTAGAGAATATAGGATGGCTTCAAGCATTACAAATTAAAACCAGTGGAATTTGAGTAAAAAAAAAAATTTTGCTTTTGAAATGCTCTAAAAGGAATCAGATGAAATAACTTTCTTTAGAGAATATAGGATGGGCTCAAACATTACAAATTAAAACCAGTGGAATTACACATTAGATGCTACAAATTTTCATAGCAGTTTTCGGAAAAAGCAGAATAATAAATATTCACCAACAGAACATGTGGTTCTGTGGCTTAGTTGGTTAAAGTTCCTGTCTTGTAAACAGGAGATCCTGAGTTCAACTCTCAGCTGTACCTTTTTTTCATCTTCTCAAGAATAAGCTTACTATCTTAAAGCAGGTCTTTTACCTGTGTGCAAATTCAAATTTGCCATTGTTCCAGCCCTACTGATAGTGCAATTGTGAGATTAAGAATCTCATCTAAATGCTGAAAAGGAAGTAAGATTGCTTCAAGCTTGACAACTTAACCAATGGATTTTATTTTGAAATTCCTCCACTTTCCGCACCTGACTCTCTAAGCAGTCTTTCCAATATATCACATCTTTTTGTGATGTAGACAAGTTGGTCAAAGAGCCTGTTTAGTAAACAGAAAATCTTGATTTCGAATGTCAGCAGTGCTTTCCTTTCTTCATGTCAGTTTGGGGCTGTTAGCCGAAAAAGAAGACTTTCACTTCTGTTTGACATCAAACATGTCTTTCCCAAAGCACTAATAAAGTGTATTTGAGAGAAAAAAACTTTCTGCTTTTGAAATGCTCTAAAAGGAATTAGATGAAATAAGTTTCTTTAGAGAATATAGGATGGCTTCAAGCATTACAAATTAAAACCAGTGGAATTTGAGTAAAAAAAAAAATTTTGCTTTTGAAATGCTCTAAAAGGAATCAGATGAAATAACTTTCTTTAGAGAATATAGGAAGGGCTCAAGCATTACAAATTAAAACCAGTGGAATTACACATTAGATGCTACAAATTTTCATAGCAGTTTTCAGAAAAAGCAGAATAATAAATATTCACACATGAAAATTGGGATGCTGTGGCTTAGTTGGTTAAAGTGCCTGTCTTGTAAACACGAGATCCTGAGTTCAACTCTCAGCAGTACCTTGTTTTCATCTTCTCAAGAATAAGCTTCCTATCTTAAAGCATGTCTTTTACCTGTGTGCAAATTCAAATTTGCCATTGTTCCAGCCCTACTGATAGTGCAATTGTGAGATTAAGAATCTCATCTAAATGCTGAAAAGGAAGTAAGATTGCTTCAAGCTTGACAACTTAACCAATGGATTTTATTTTGAAATTCCTCCACTTTCCGCACCTGACTCTCTAAGCAGTCTTTCCAATATATCACATCTTTTTGTGATGTAGACAAGTTGGTCAAAGAGCCTGTTTAGTAAACAGAAAATCTTGATTTTGAATGTCAGCAGTGCTTTCCTTTCTTCATGTCAGTTTGGGGCTGTTAGCCGAAAAAGAAGACTTTCACTTCTGTTTGACATCAAACATGTCTTTCCCAAAGCACTAATAAAGTGTAATTGAGAGAAAAAAACTTTCTGCTTTTGAAATGCTCTAAAAGGAATTAGATGAAATAAGTTTCTTTAGAGAATATAGGATGGCTTCAAGCATTACAAATTAAAACCAGTGGAATTTGAGTAAAAAAAAAAATTTTGCTTTTGAAATGCTCTAAAAGGAATCAGATGAAATAACTTTCTTTAGAGAATATAGGATGGGCTCAAACATTACAAATTAAAACCAGTGGAATTACACATTAGATGCTACAAATTTTCATAGCAGTTTTCGGAAAAAGCAGAATAATAAATATTCACCAACAGAACATGTGGTTCTGTGGCTTAGTTGGTTAAAGTTCCTGTCTTGTAAACAGGAGATCCTGAGTTCAACTCTCAGCTGTACCTTTTTTTCATCTTCTCAAGAATAAGCTTACTATCTTAAAGCAGGTCTTTTACCTGTGTGCAAATTCAAATTTGCCATTGTTCCAGCCCTACTGATAGTGCAATTGTGAGATTAAGAATCTCATCTAAATGCTGAAAAGGAAGTAAGATTGCTTCAAGCTTGACAACTTAACCAATGGATTTTATTTTGAAATTCCTCCACTTTCCGCACCTGACTCTCTAAGCAGTCTTTCCAATATATCACATCTTTTTGTGATGTAGACAAGTTGGTCAAAGAGCCTGTTTAGTAAACAGAAAATCTTGATTTCGAATGTCAGCAGTGCTTTCCTTTCTTCATGTCAGTTTGGGGCTGTTAGCCGAAAAAGAAGACTTTCACTTCTGTTTGACATCAAACATGTCTTTCCCAAAGCACTAATAAAGTGTATTTGAGAGAAAAAAACTTTCTGCTTTTGAAATGCTCTAAAAGGAATTAGATGAAATAAGTTTCTTTAGAGAATATAGGATGGCTTCAAGCATTACAAATTAAAACCAGTGGAATTTGAGTAAAAAAAAAAATTTTGCTTTTGAAATGCTCTAAAAGGAATCAGATGAAATAACTTTCTTTAGAGAATATAGGATGGGCTCAAGCATTACAAATTAAAACCAGTGGAATTACACATTAGATGCTACAAATTTTCATAGCAGTTTTCAGAAAAAGCAGAATAATAAATATTCACACATGAAAATTGGGATGCTGTGGCTTAGTTGGTTAAAGTGCCTGTCTTGTAAACAGGAGATCCTGAGTTCAACTCTCAGCAGTACCTTGTTTTCATCTTCTCAAGAATAAGCTTCCTATCTTAAAGCATGTCTTTTACCTGTGTGCAAATTCAAATTTGCCATTGTTCCAGCCCTACTGATAGTGCAATTGTGAGATTAAGAATCTCATCTAAATGCTGAAAAGGAAGTAAGATTGCTTCAAGCTTGACAACTTAACCAATGGATTTTATTTTGAAATTCCTCCACTTTCCGCACCTGACTCTCTAAGCAGTCTTTCCAATATATCACATCTTTTTGTGATGTAGACAAGTTGGTCAAAGAGCCTGTTTAGTAAACAGAAAATCTTGATTTTGAATGTCAGCAGTGCTTTCCTTTCTTCATGTCAGTTTGGGGCTGTTAGCCGAAAAAGAAGACTTTCACTTCTGTTTGACATCAAACATGTCTTTCCCAAAGCACTAATAAAGTGTAATTGAGAGAAAAAAACTTTCTGCTTTTGAAATGCTCTAAAAGGAATTAGATGAAATAAGTTTCTTTAGAGAATATAGGATGGCTTCAAGCATTACAAATTAAAACCAGTGGAATTTGAGTAAAAAAAAAAATTTTGCTTTTGAAATGCTCTAAAAGGAATCAGATGAAATAACTTTCTTTAGAGAATATAGGATGGGCTCAAGCATTACAAATTAAAACCAGTGGAATTACACATTAGATGCTACAAATTTTCATAGCAGTTTTCGGAAAAAGCAGAATAATAAATATTCACCAACAGAACATGTGGTTCTGTGGCTTAGTTGGTTAAAGTGCCTGTCTTGTAAACAGGAGATCCTGAGTTCAACTCTCAGCTGTACCTTTATTTCATCTTCTCAAGAATAAGCTTACTATCTTAAAGCAGGTCTTTTACCTGTGTGCAAATTCAAATTTGCCATTGTTCCAGCCCTACTGATAGTGCAATTGTGAGATTAAGAATCTCATCTAAATGCTGAAAAGGAAGTAAGATTGCTTCAAGCTTGACAACTTAACCAATGGATTTTATTTTGAAATTCCTCCACTTTCCGCACCTGACTCTCTAAGCAGTCTTTCCAATATATCACATCTTTTTGTGATGTAGACAAGTTGGTCAAAGAGCCTGTTTAGTAAACAGAAAATCTTGATTTCGAATGTCAGCAGTGCTTTCCTTTCTTCATGTCAGTTTGGGGCTGTTAGCCGAAAAAGAAGACTTTCACTTCTGTTTGACATCAAACATGTCTTTCCCAAAGCACTAATAAAGTGTATTTGAGAGAAAAAAACTTTCTGCTTTTGAAATGCTCTAAAAGGAATTAGATGAAATAAGTTTCTTTAGAGAATATAGGATGGCTTCAAGCATTACAAATTAAAACCAGTGGAATTTGAGTAAAAAAAAAATTTTGCTTTTGAAATGCTCTAAAAGGAATCAGATGAAATAACTTTCTTTAGAGAATATAGGATGGGCTCAAGCATTACAAATTAAAACCAGTGGAATTACACATTAGATGCTACAAATTTTCATAGCAGTTTTCAGAAAAAGCAGAATAATAAATATTCACACCTGAAAATTGGGATGCTGTGGCTTAGTTGGTTAAAGTGCCTGTCTTGTAAACAGGAGATCCTGAGTTCAACTCTCAGCAGTACCTTGTTTTCATCTTCTCAAGAATAAGCTTCCTATCTTAAAGCAGGTCTTTTACCTGTGTGCAAATTCAAATTTGCCATTGTTACAGCCCTACTGATAGTGCAATTGTGAGATTAAGAATCTCATCTAAATGCTGAAAAGGAAGTAAGATTGCTTCAAGCTTGACAACTTAACCAACTTAACCAAGATGCTACATCTTCTCAAGAATAAGCTTCCTATCTTAAAGCAGGTGTGTTTTACCTGTGTGCAAACTCAAATTTGCCATTGTTCCAGCCCTACTGATAGTGCAATTGTGAGATTAAGAATCTCATCTAAATGCTGAAAAGGAAGTAAGATTGCTTCAAGCTTGACAACTTAACCAACTTAACCAAGATGCTACATCTTCTCAAGAATAAGCTTCCTATCTTAAAGCAGGTGTGTTTTACCTGTGTGCAAACTCAAATTTGCTATTGTTCCAGCCCTACTGATAGTGCAATTGTGAGATTAAGAATCTCATCTAAATGCTGAAAAGGAAGTAAGATTGCTTCAAGCTTGACAACTTAACCAATGGATTTTATTTTGAAATGCCTCCACTTTCCGCACCTGACTCTCTAAGCAGTCTTTCCAATATATCACATCTTTTTGTGATGTAGACAAGTTGGTCAAAGAGCCTGTTTAGTAAACAGAAAATCTTGATTTCGAATGTCAGCAGTGCTTTCCTTTCTTCATGTCAGTTTGGGGCTGTTAGCCGAAAAAGAGGACTTTCACTTTTGTTTGACATCAAACATGTCTTTCCCAAAGCACTAATAAAGTGTAATTGAGAGAAAAAAAACTTTCTGCTTTTGAAATGCTCTAAAAGGAATTAGATGAAATAAGTTTCTTTAGAGAATATAGGATGGCTTCAAGCATTACAAATTAAAACCAGTGGAATTTGAGTAAAAAAAAAAATTTTGCTTTTGAAATGCTCTAAAAGGAATCAGATGAAATAACTTTCTTTAGAGAATATAGGATGGGCTCAAGCATTACAAATTAAAACCAGTGGAATTACACATTAGATGCTACAAATTTTCATAGCAGTTTTCAGAAAAAGCAGAATAATAAATATTCACACATGAAAATTGGGGTGCTGTGGCTTAGTTGGTTAAAGTGCCTGTCTTGTAAACAGGAGATCCTGAGTTCAACTCTCAGCAGTACCTTGTTTTCATCTTCTCAAGAATAAGCTTCCAATCTTAAAGCAGGTCTTTTACCTGTGTGCAAATTCAAATTTGCCATTGTTCCAGCCCTACTGATAGTGCAATTGTGAGATTAAGAATCTCATCTAAATGCTGAAAAGGAAGTAAGATTGCTTCAAGCTTGACAACTTAACCAACTTAACCAAGATGCTACATCTTCTCAAGAATAAGCTTCCTATCTTAAAGCAGGTGTGTTTTACCTGTGTGCAAACTCAAATTTGCCATTGTTCCAGCCCTACTGATAGTGCAATTGTGAGATTAAGAATCTCATCTAAATGCTGAAAAGGAAGTAAGATTGCTTCAAGCTTGACAACTTAACCAACTTAACCAAGATGCTACATCTTCTCAAGAATAAGCTTCCTATCTTAAAGCAGGTGTGTTTTACCTGTGTGCAAACTCAAATTTGCCATTGTTCCAGCCCTACTGATAGTGCAATTGTGAGATTAAGAATCTCATCTAAATGCTGAAAAGGAAGTAAGATTGCTTCAAGCTTGACAACTTAACCAATGGATTTTATTTTGAAATGCCTCCACTTTCCGCACCTGACTCTCTAAGCAGTCTTTCCAATATATCACATCTTTTTGTGATGTAGACAAGTTGGTCAAAGAGCCTGTTTAGTAAACAGAAAATCTTGATTTCGAATGTCAGCAGTGCTTTCCTTTCTTCATGTCAGTTTGGGGCTGTTAGCCGAAAAAGAGGACTTTCACTTTTGTTTGACATCAAACATGTCTTTCCCAAAGCACTAATAAAGTGTAATTGAGAGAAAAAAAACTTTCTGCTTTTGAAATGCTCTAAAAGGAATTAGATGAAATAAGTTTCTTTAGAGAATATAGGATGGCTTCAAGCATTACAAATTAAAACCAGTGGAATTTGAGTAAAAAAAAAAATTTTGCTTTTGAAATGCTCTAAAAGGAATCAGATGAAATAACTTTCTTTAGAGAATATAGGATGGGCTCAAGCATTACAAATTAAAACCAGTGGAATTACACATTAGATGCTACAAATTTTCATAGCAGTTTTCAGAAAAAGCAGAATAATAAATATTCACACATGAAAATTGGGATGCTGTGGCTTAGTTGGTTAAAGTGCCTGTCTTGTAAACAGGAGATCCTGAGTTCAACTCTCAGCAGTACCTTGTTTTCATCTTCTCAAGAATAAGCTTCCTATCTTAAAGCATGTCTTTTACCTGTGTGCAAATTCAAATTTGCCATTGTTCCAGCCCTACTGATAGTGCAATTGTGAGATTAAGAATCTCATCTAAATGCTGAAAAGGAAGTAAGATTGCTTCAAGCTTGACAACTTAACCAATGGATTTTATTTTGAAATGCCTCCACTTTCCGCACCTGACTCTCTAAGCAGTCTTTCCAATATATCACATCTTTTTGTGATGTAGACAAGTTGGTCAAAGAGCCTGTTTAGTAAACAGAAAATCTTGATTTCGAATGTCAGCAGTGCTTTCCTTTCTTCATGTCAGTTTGGGGCTGTTAGCCGAAAAAGAGGACTTTCACTTTTGTTTGACATCAAACATGTCTTTCCCAAAGCACTAATAAAGTGTAATTGAGAGAAAAAAAACTTTCTGCTTTTGAAATGCTCTAAAAGGAATTAGATGAAATAAGTTTCTTTAGAGAATATAGGATGGCTTCAAGCATTACAAATTAAAACCAGTGGAATTTGAGTAAAAAAAAAAATTTTGCTTTTGAAATGCTCTAAAAGGAATCAGATGAAATAACTTTCTTTAGAGAATATAGGATGGGCTCAAGCATTACAAATTAAAACCAGTGGAATTACACATTAGATGCTACAAATTTTCATAGCAGTTTTCAGAAAAAGCAGAATAATAAATATTCACACATGAAAATTGGGATGCTGTGGCTTAGTTGGTTAAAGTGCCTGTCTTGTAAACAGGAGATCCTGAGTTCAACTCTCAGCAGTACCTTGTTTTCATCTTCTCAAGAATAAGCTTCCTATCTTAAAGCATGTCTTTTACCTGTGTGCAAATTCAAATTTGCCATTGTTCCAGCCCTACTGATAGTGCAATTGTGAGATTAAGAATCTCATCTAAATGCTGAAAAGGAAGTAAGATTGCTTCAAGCTTGACAACTTAACCAATGGATTTTATTTTGAAATTCCTCCACTTTCCGCACCTGACTCTCTAAGCAGTCTTTCCAATATATCACATCTTTTTGTGATGTAGACAAGTTGGTCAAAGAGCCTGTTTAGTAAACAGAAAATCTTGATTTTGAATGTCAGCAGTGCTTTCCTTTCTTCATGTCAGTTTGGGGCTGTTAGCCGAAAAAGAAGACTTTCACTTCTGTTTGACATCAAACATGTCTTTCCCAAAGCACTAATAAAGTGTAATTGAGAGAAAAAAACTTTCTGCTTTTGAAATGCTCTAAAAGGAATTAGATGAAATAAGTTTCTTTAGAGAATATAGGATGGCTTCAAGCATTACAAATTAAAACCAGTGGAATTTGAGTAAAAAAAAAAATTTTGCTTTTGAAATGCTCTAAAAGGAATCAGATGAAATAACTTTCTTTAGAGAATATAGGATGGGCTCAAGCATTACAAATTAAAACCAGTGGAATTACACATTAGATGCTACAAATTTTCATAGCAGTTTTCGGAAAAAGCAGAATAATAAATATTCACCAACAGAACATGTGGTTCTGTGGCTTAGTTGGTTAAAGTGCCTGTCTTTTAAACAGGAGATCCTGAGTTCAACTCTCAGCTGTACCTTTTTTTCATCTTCTCAAGAATAAGCTTACTATCTTAAAGCAGGTCTTTTACCTGTGTGCAAATTCAAATTTGCCATTGTTCCAGCCCTACTGATAGTGCAATTGTGAGATTAAGAATCTCATCTAAATGCTGAAAAGGAAGTAAGATTGCTTCAAGCTTGACAACTTAACCAATGGATTTTATTTTGAAATTCCTCCACTTTCCGCACCTGACTCTCTAAGCAGTCTTTCCAATATATCACATCTTTTTGTGATGTAGACAAGTTGGTCAAAGAGCCTGTTTAGTAAACAGAAAATCTTGATTTCGAATGTCAGCAGTGCTTTCCTTTCTTCATGTCAGTTTGGGGCTGTTAGCCAAAAAAGAAGACTTTCACTTCTGTTTGACATCAAACATGTCTTTCCCAAAGCACTAATAAAGTGTATTTGAGAGAAAAAAACTTTCTGCTTTTGAAATGCTCTAAAAGGAATTAGATGAAATAAGTTTCTTTAGAGAATATAGGATGGCTTCAAGCATTACAAATTAAAACCAGTGGAATTTGAGTAAAAAAAAAATTTTGCTTTTGAAATGCTCTAAAAGGAATCAGATGAAATAACTTTCTTTAGAGAATATAGGATGGGCTCAAGCATTACAAATTAAAACCAGTGGAATTACACATTAGATGCTACAAATTTTCATAGCAGTTTTTGGAAACAGCAGAATAATAAATATTCACCTATGGAACATGTGGTGCTGTGGCTTAGTTGGTTAAAGCGCCTGTCTTGTAAACTGGAGATCCTGAGTTCAACTCTCAGCAGTACCTTGTTTTCATCTTCTCAAGAATAAGCTTCCTATCTTAAAGCATGTCTTTTACCTGTGTGCAAATTCAAATTTGCCATTGTTCCAGCCCTACTGATAGTGCAATTGTGAGATTAAGAATCTCATCTAAATGCTGAAAAGGAAGTAAGATTGCTTCAAGCTTGACAACTTAACCAATGGATTTTATTTTGAAATTCCTCCACTTTCCGCACCTGACTCTCTAAGCAGTCTTTCCAATATATCACATCTTTTTGTGATGTAGACAAGTTGGTCAAAGAGCCTGTTTAGTAAACAGAAAATCTTGATTTTGAATGTCAGCAGTGCTTTCCTTTCTTCATGTCAGTTTGGGGCTGTTAGCCGAAAAAGAAGACTTTCACTTCTGTTTGACATCAAACATGTCTTTCCCAAAGCACTAATAAAGTGTAATTGAGAGAAAAAAACTTTCTGCTTTTGAAATGCTCTAAAAGGAATTAGATGAAATAAGTTTCTTTAGAGAATATAGGATGGCTTCAAGCATTACAAATTAAAACCAGTGGAATTTGAGTAAAAAAAAAAATTTTGCTTTTGAAATGCTCTAAAAGGAATCAGATGAAATAACTTTCTTTAGAGAATATAGGATGGGCTCAAGCATTACAAATTAAAACCAGTGGAATTACACATTAGATGCTACAAATTTTCATAGCAGTTTTCGGAAAAAGCAGAATAATAAATATTCACCAACAGAACATGTGGTTCTGTGGCTTAGTTGGTTAAAGTGCCTGACTTGTAAACAGGAGATCCTGAGTTCAACTCTCAGCAGTACCTTTTTTTCATCTTCTCAAGAATAAGCTTACTATCTTAAAGCAGGTCTTTTACCTGTGTGCAAATTCAAATTTGCCATTGTTCCAGCCCTACTGATAGTGCAATTGTGAGATTAAGAATCTCATCTAAATGCTGAAAAGGAAGTAAGATTGCTTCAAGCTTGACAACTTAACCAATGGATTTTATTTTGAAATTCCTCCACTTTCCGCACCTGACTCTCTAAGCAGTCTTTCCAATATATCACATCTTTTTGTGATGTAGACAAGTTGGTCAAAGAGCCTGTTTAGTAAACAGAAAATCTTGATTTCGAATGTCAGCAGTGCTTTCCTTTCTTCATGTCAGTTTGGGGCTGTTAGCCGAAAAAGAAGACTTTCACTTCTGTTTGACATCAAACATGTCTTTCCCAAAGCACTAATAAAGTGTATTTGAGAGAAAAAAACTTTCTGCTTTTGAAATGCTCTAAAAGGAATTAGATGAAATAAGTTTCTTTAGAGAATATAGGATGGCTTCAAGCATTACAAATTAAAACCAGTGGAATTTGAGTAAAAAAAAAATTTTGCTTTTGAAATGCTCTAAAAGGAATCAGATGAAATAACTTTCTTTAGAGAATATAGGATGGGCTCAAGCATTACAAATTAAAACCAGTGGAATTACACATTAGATGCTACAAATTTTCATAGCAGTTTTCGGAAAAAGCAGAATAATAAATATTCACCTATGGAACATGTGGTGCTGTGGCTTAGTTGGTTAAAGCGCCTGTCTTGTAAACTGGAGATCCTGAGTTCAACTCTCAGCAGTACCTTGTTTTCATCTTCTCAAGAATAAGCTTCCTATCTTAAAGCATGTCTTTTACCTGTGTGCAAATTCAAATTTGCCATTGTTCCAGCCCTACTGATAGTGCAATTGTGAGATTAAGAATCTCATCTAAATGCTGAAAAGGAAGTAAGATTGCTTCAAGCTTGACAACTTAACCAACTTAACCAAGATGCTACATCTTCTCAAGAATAAGCTTCCTATCTTAAAGCAGGTGTGTTTTACCTGTGTGCAAACTCAAATTTGCCATTGTTCCAGCCCTACTGATAGTGCAATTGTGAGATTAAGAATCTCATCTAAATGCTGAAAAGGAAGTAAGATTGCTTCAAGCTTGACAACTTAACCAATGGATTTTATTTTGAAATGCCTCCACTTTCCGCACCTGACTCTCTAAGCAGTCTTTCCAATATATCACATCTTTTTGTGATGTAGACAAGTTGGTCAAAGAGCCTGTTTAGTAAACAGAAAATCTTGATTTCGAATGTCAGCAGTGCTTTCCTTTCTTCATGTCAGTTTGGGGCTGTTAGCCGAAAAAGAAGACTTTCACTTCTGTTTGACATCAAACATGTCTTTCCCAAAGCACTAATAAAGTGTATTTGAGAGAAAAAAACTTTCTGCTTTTGAAATGCTCTAAAAGGAATTAGATGAAATAAGTTTCTTTAGAGAATATAGGATGGCTTCAAGCATTACAAATTAAAACCAGTGGAATTTGAGTAAAAAAAAAATTTTGCTTTTGAAATGCTCTAAAAGGAATCAGATGAAATAACTTTCTTTAGAGAATATAGGATGGGCTCAAGCATTACAAATTAAAACCAGTGGAATTACACATTAGATGCTACAAATTTTCATAGCAGTTTTCAGAAAAAGCAGAATAATAAATATTCACACATGAAAATTGGGATGCTGTGGCTTAGTTGGTTAAAGTGCCTGTCTTGTAAACAGGAGATCCTGAGTTCAACTCTCAGCAGTACCTTGTTTTCATCTTCTCAAGAATAAGCTTCCTATCTTAAAGCAGGTCTTTTACCTGTGTGCAAATTCAAATTTGCCATTGTTCCAGCCCTACTGATAGTGCAATTGTGAGATTAAGAATCTCATCTAAATGCTGAAAAGGAAGTAAGATTGCTTCAAGCTTGACAACTTAACCAACTTAACCAAGATGCTACATCTTCTCAAGAATAAGCTTCCTATCTTAAAGCAGGTGTGTTTTACCTGTGTGCAAACTCAAATTTGCCATTGTTCCAGCCCTACTGATAGTGCAATTGTGAGATTAAGAATCTCATCTAAATGCTGAAAAGGAAGTAAGATTGCTTCAAGCTTGACAACTTAACCAATGGATTTTATTTTGAAATGCCTCCACTTTCCGCACCTGACTCTCTAAGCAGTCTTTCCAATATATCACATCTTTTTGTGATGTAGACAAGTTGGTCAAAGAGCCTGTTTAGTAAACAGAAAATCTTGATTTCGAATGTCAGCAGTGCTTTCCTTTCTTCATGTCAGTTTGGGGCTGTTAGCCGAAAAAGAGGACTTTCACTTTTGTTTGACATCAAACATGTCTTTCCCAAAGCACTAATAAAGTGTAATTGAGAGAAAAAAAACTTTCTGCTTTTGAAATGCTCTAAAAGGAATTAGATGAAATAAGTTTCTTTAGAGAATATAGGATGGCTTCAAGCATTACAAATTAAAACCAGTGGAATTTGAGTAAAAAAAAAAATTTTGCTTTTGAAATGCTCTAAAAGGAATCAGATGAAATAACTTTCTTTAGAGAATATAGGATGGGCTCAAGCATTACAAATTAAAACCAGTGGAATTACACATTAGATGCTACAAATTTTCATAGCAGTTTTCAGAAAAAGCAGAATAATAAATATTCACACATGAAAATTGGGGTGCTGTGGCTTAGTTGGTTAAAGTGCCTGTCTTGTAAACAGGAGAGCCTGAGTTCAACTCTCAGCAGTACCTTGTTTTCATCTTCTCAAGAATAAGCTTCCTATCTTAAAGCAGGTCTTTTACCTGTGTGCAAATTCAAATTTGCCATTGTTCCAGCCCTACTGATAGTGCAATTGTGAGATTAAGAATCTCATCTAAATGCTGAAAAGGAAGTAAGATTGCTTCAAGCTTGACAACTTAACCAACTTAACCAAGATGCTACATCTTCTCAAGAATAAGCTTCCTATCTTAAAGCAGGTGTGTTTTACCTGTGTGCAAACTCAAATTTGCCATTGTTCCAGCCCTACTGATAGTGCAATTGTGAGATTAAGAATCTCATCTAAATGCTGAAAAGGAAGTAAGATTGCTTCAAGCTTGACAACTTAACCAACTTAACCAAGATGCTACATCTTCTCAAGAATAAGCTTCCTATCTTAAAGCAGGTGTGTTTTACCTGTGTGCAAACTCAAATTTGCCATTGTTCCAGCCCTACTGATAGTGCAATTGTGAGATTAAGAATCTCATCTAAATGCTGAAAAGGAAGTAAGATTGCTTCAAGCTTGACAACTTAACCAATGGATTTTATTTTGAAATGCCTCCACTTTCCGCACCTGACTCTCTAAGCAGTCTTTCCAATATATCACATCTTTTTGTGATGTAGACAAGTTGGTCAAAGAGCCTGTTTAGTAAACAGAAAATCTTGATTTCGAATGTCAGCAGTGCTTTCCTTTCTTCATGTCAGTTTGGGGCTGTTAGCCGAAAAAGAGGACTTTCACTTTTGTTTGACATCAAACATGTCTTTCCCAAAGCACTAATAAAGTGTAATTGAGAGAAAAAAAACTTTCTGCTTTTGAAATGCTCTAAAAGGAATTAGATGAAATAAGTTTCTTTAGAGAATATAGGATGGCTTCAAGCATTACAAATTAAAACCAGTGGAATTTGAGTAAAAAAAAAAATTTCGCTTTTGAAATGCTCTAAAAGGAATCAGATGAAATAACTTTCTTTAGAGAATATAGGATGGGCTCAAGCATTACAAATTAAAACCAGTGGAATTACACATTAGATGCTACAAATTTTCATAGCAGTTTTCGAAAAAAGCAGAATAATAAATATTCACCTATGGAACATGTGGTGCTGTGGCTTAGTTGGTTAAAGTGCCTGTCTTGTAAACAGGAGATCCTGAGTTCAACTCTCAGCAGTACCTTGTTTTCATCTTCTCAAGAATAAGCTTCCTATCTTAAAGCAGGTCTTTTACCTGTGTGCAAATTCAAATTTGCCATTGTTCCAGCCCTACTGATAGTGCAATTGTGAGATTAAGAATCTCATCTAAATGCTGAAAAGGAAGTAAGA
The DNA here is from genome assembly GCF_039654945.1 of Dendrobates tinctorius. Taxonomy (NCBI): domain Eukaryota; kingdom Metazoa; phylum Chordata; class Amphibia; order Anura; family Dendrobatidae; genus Dendrobates; species Dendrobates tinctorius. The sequence goes on along the minus strand of NW_027361921.1, from coordinate 1,663,166 downwards.
TTGCTTCAAGCTTGACAACTTAACCAACTTAACCAAGATGCTACATCTTCTCAAGAATAAGCTTCCTATCTTAAAGCAGGTGTGTTTTACCTGTGTGCAAACTCAAATTTGCCATTGTTCCAGCCCTACTGATAGTGCAATTGTGAGATTAAGAATCTCATCTAAATGCTGAAAAGGAAGTAAGATTGCTTCAAGCTTGACAACTTAACCAATGGATTTTATTTTGAAATGCCTCCACTTTCCGCACCTGACTCTCTAAGCAGTCTTTCCAATATATCACATCTTTTTGTGATGTAGACAAGTTGGTCAAAGAGCCTGTTTAGTAAACAGAAAATCTTGATTTCGAATGTCAGCAGTGCTTTCCTTTCTTCATGTCAGTTTGGGGCTGTTAGCCGAAAAAGAGGACTTTCACTTTTGTTTGACATCAAACATGTCTTTCCCAAAGCACTAATAAAGTGTAATTGAGAGAAAAAAAACTTTCTGCTTTTGAAATGCTCTAAAAGGAATTAGATGAAATAAGTTTCTTTAGAGAATATAGGATGGCTTCAAGCATTACAAATTAAAACCAGTGGAATTTGAGTAAAAAAAAAAATTTTGCTTTTGAAATGCTCTAAAAGGAATCAGATGAAATAACTTTCTTTAGAGAATATAGGATGGGCTCAAGCATTACAAATTAAAACCAGTGGAATTACACATTAGATGCTACAAATTTTCATAGCAGTTTTCAGAAAAAGCAGAATAATAAATATTCACACATGAAAATTGGGGTGCTGTGGCTTAGTTGGTTAAAGTGCCTGTCTTGTAAACAGGAGAGCCTGAGTTCAACTCTCAGCAGTACCTTGTTTTCATCTTCTCAAGAATAAGCTTCCTATCTTAAAGCAGGTCTTTTACCTGTGTGCAAATTCAAATTTGCCATTGTTCCAGCCCTACTGATAGTGCAATTGTGAGATTAAGAATCTCATCTAAATGCTGAAAAGGAAGTAAGATTGCTTCAAGCTTGACAACTTAACCAACTTAACCAAGATGCTACATCTTCTCAAGAATAAGCTTCCTATCTTAAAGCAGGTGTGTTTTACCTGTGTGCAAACTCAAATTTGCCATTGTTCCAGCCCTACTGATAGTGCAATTGTGAGATTAAGAATCTCATCTAAATGCTGAAAAGGAAGTAAGATTGCTTCAAGCTTGACAACTTAACCAATGGATTTTATTTTGAAATGCCTCCACTTTCCGCACCTGACTCTCTAAGCAGTCTTTCCAATATATCACATCTTTTTGTGATGTAGACAAGTTGGTCAAAGAGCCTGTTTAGTAAACAGAAAATCTTGATTTCGAATGTCAGCAGTACTTTCCTTTCTTCATGTCAGTTTGGGGCTGTTAGCCGAAAAAGAGGACTTTCACTTTTGTTTGACATCAAACATGTCTTTCCCAAAGCACTAATAAAGTGTAATTGAGAGAAAAAAAACTTTCTGCTTTTGAAATGCTCTAAAAGGAATTAGATGAAATAAGTTTCTTTAGAGAATATAGGATGGCTTCAAGCATTACAAATTAAAACCAGTGGAATTTGAGTAAAAAAAAAAATTTTGCTTTTGAAATGCTCTAAAAGGAATCAGATGAAATAACTTTCTTTAGAGAATATAGGATGGGCTCAAGCATTACAAATTAAAACCAGTGGAATTACACATTAGATGCTACAAATTTTCATAGCAGTTTTCGAAAAAAGCAGAATAATAAATATTCACCTATGGAACATGTGGTGCTGTGGCTTAGTTGGTTAAAGCACCTGTCTTGTAAACAGGAGATCCTGAGTTCAACTCTCAGCAGTACCTTGTTTTTGTCTTCTCAAGAATAAGCTTCCTATCTTAAAGCAGGTGTTTTACCTGTGTGCAAACTCAAATTTGCCATTGTTCCAGCCCTACTGATAGTGCAATTGTGAGATTAAGAATCTCATAATCTCATCTAAATGCTGAAAAGGAAGTAAGATTGCTTCAAGCTTGACAACTTAACCAATGGATTTTATTTTGAAATTCCTCCACTTTCCGCACCTGACTCTCTAAGCAGTCTTTACAATATATCACATCTTTTTGTGATGTAGACAAGTTGGTCAAAGAGCCTGTTTAGTAAACAGAAAATCTTGATTTCGAACGTCAGCAGTGCTTTCCTTTCTTCATGTCAGTTTGGGGCTGTTAGCCGAAAAAGAAGACTTTCACTTCTGTTTGACATCAAACATGTCTTTCCCAAAGCACTAATAAAGTGTAATTGAGAGAAAAAAACTTTCTGCTTTTGAAATGCTCTAAAAGGAATTAGATGAAATAAGTTTCTTTAGAGAATATAGGATGGCTTCAAGCATTACAAATTAAAACCAGTGGAATTTGAGTAAAAAAAAATTTTGCTTTTGAAATGCTCTAAAAGGAATCAGATGAAATAACTTTCTTTAGAGAATATAGGATGGGCTCAAGCATTACAAATTAAAACCAGTGGAATTACACATTAGATGCTACAAATTTTCATAGCAGTTTTCGGAAAAAGCAGAATAATAAATATTCACCAACAGAACATGTGGTTCTGTGGCTTAGTTGGTTAAAGCGCCTGTCTTGTAAACAGGAGATCCTGAGTTCAACTCTCAGCAGTACCTTGTTTTTGTCTTCTCAAGAATAAGCATCCTATCTTAAAGCAGTTGTTTTACCTGTGTGCAAACTCAAATTTGCCATTGTTCCAGCCCTACTGATAGTGCAATTGTGAGATTAAGAATCTCATCTAAATGCTGAAAAGGAAGTAAGATTGCTTCAAGCTTGACAACTTAACCAATGGATTTTATTTTGAAATGCCTCCACTTTCCGCACCTGACTCTCTAAGCAGTCTTTCCAATATATCACATCTTTTTGTGATGTAGACAAGTTGGTCAAAGAGCCTGTTTAGTAAACAGAAAATCTTGATTTCGAATGTCAGCAGTGCTTTCCTTTCTTCATGTCAGTTTGGGGCTGTTAGCCGAAAAAGAGGACTTTCACTTTTGTTTGACATCAAACATGTCTTTCCCAAAGCACTAATAAAGTGTAATTGAGAGAAAAAAAACTTTCTGCTTTTGAAATGCTCTAAAAGGAATTAGATGAAATAAGTTTCTTTAGAGAATATAGGATGGCTTCAAGCATTACAAATTAAAACCAGTGGAATTTGAGTAAAAAAAAAAATTTTGCTTTTGAAATGCTCTAAAAGGAATCAGATAAAATAACTTTCTTTAGAGAATATAGGATGGGCTCAAGCATTAGAAATTAAAACCAGTGGAATTACACATTAGATGCTACAAATTTTCATAGCAGTTTTCAGAAAAAGCAGAATAATAAATATTCACACATGAAAATTGGGGTGCTGTGGCTTAGTTGGTTAAAGTGCCTGTCTTGTAAACAGGAGATCCTGAGTTCAACTCTCAGCAGTACCTTGTTTTCATCTTCTCAAGAATAAGCTTCCTATCTTAAAGCAGGTCTTTTACCTGTGTGCAAATTCAAATTTGCCATTGTTCCAGCCCTACTGATAGTGCAATTGTGAGATTAAGAATCTCATCTAAATGCTGAAAAGGAAGTAAGATTGCTTCAAGCTTGACAACTTAACCAACTTAACCAAGATGCTACATCTTCTCAAGAACAAGCTTCCTATCTTAAAGCAGGTGTGTTTTACCTGTGTGCAAACTCTAATTTGCCATTGTTCCAGCCCTACTGATAGTGCAATTGTGAGATTAAGAATCTCATCTAAATGCTGAAAAGGAAGTAAGATTGCTTCAAGCTTGACAACTTAACCAATGGATTTTATTTTGAAATGCCTCCACTTTCCGCACCTGACTCTCTAAGCAGTCTTTCCAATATATCACATCTTTTTGTGATGTAGACAAGTTGGTCAAAGAGCCTGTTTAGTAAACAGAAAATCTTGATTTCGAATGTCAGCAGTGCTTTCCTTTCTTCATGTCAGTTTGGGGCTGTTAGCCGAAAAAGAGGACTTTCACTTTTGTTTGACATCAAACATGTCTTTCCCAAAGCACTAATAAAGTGTAATTGAGAGAAAAAAACTTTCTGCTTTTGATATGCTCTAAAAGGAATTAGATGAAATAAGTTTCTTTAGAGAATATAGGATGGCTTCAAGCATTACAAATTAAAACCAGTGGAATTTGAGTAAAAAAAAAAATTTTGCTTTTGAAATGCTCTAAAAGGAATCAGATGAAATAACTTTCTTTAGAGAATATAGGATGGGCTCAAGCATTACAAATTAAAACCAGTGGAATTACACATTAGATGCTACAAATTTTCATAGCAGTTTTCAGAAAAAGCAGAATAATAAATATTCACACATGAAAATTGGGGTGCTGTGGCTTAGTTGGTTAAAGTGCCTGTCTTGTAAACAGGAGATCCTGAGTTCAACTCTCAGCAGTACCTTGTTTTCATCTTCTCAAGAATAAGCTTCCTATCTTAAAGCAGGTCTTTTACCTGTGTGCAAATTCAAATTTGCCATTGTTCCAGCCCTACTGATAGTGCAATTGTGAGATTAAGAATCTCATCTAAATGCTGAAAAGGAAGTAAGATTGCTTCAAGCTTGACAACTTAACCAACTTAACCAAGATGCTACATCTTCTCAAGAATAAGCTTCCTATCTTAAAGCAGGTGTGTTTTACCTGTGTGCAAACTCAAATTTGCCATTGTTCCAGCCCTACTGATAGTGCAATTGTGAGATTAAGAATCTCATCTAAATGCTGAAAAGGAAGTAAGATTGCTTCAAGCTTGACAACTTAACCAATGGATTTTATTTTGAAATGCCTCCACTTTCCGCACCTGACTCTCTAAGCAGTCTTTCCAATATATCACATCTTTTTGTGATGTAGACAAGTTGGTCAAAGAGCCTGTTTAGTAAACAGAAAATCTTGATTTCGAATGTCAGCAGTGCTTTCCTTTCTTCATGTCAGTTTGGGGCTGTTAGCCGAAAAAGAGGACTTTCACTTTTGTTTGACATCAAACATGTCTTTCCCAAAGCACTAATAAAGTGTAATTGAGAGAAACAAAAACTTTCTGCTTTTGAAATGCTCTAAAAGGAATTAGATGAAATAAGTTTCTTTAGAGAATATAGGATGGCTTCAAGCATTACAAATTAAAACCAGTGGAATTTGAGTAAAAAAAAAAATTTTGCTTTTGAAATGCTCTAAAAGGAATCAGATAAAATAACTTTCTTTAGAGAATATAGGATGGGCTCAAGCATTAGAAATTAAAACCAGTGGAATTACACATTAGATGCTACAAATTTTCATAGCAGTTTTCAGAAAAAGCAGAATAATAAATATTCACACATGAAAATTGGGGTGCTGTGGCTTAGTTGGTTAAAGTGCCTGTCTTGTAAACAGGAGATCCTGAGTTCAACTCTCAGCAGTACCTTGTTTTCATCTTCTCAAGAATAAGCTTCCTATCTTAAAGCAGGTCTTTTACCTGTGTGCAAATTCAAATTTGCCATTGTTCCAGCCCTACTGATAGTGCAATTGTGAGATTAAGAATCTCATCTAAATGCTGAAAAGGAAGTAAGATTGCTTCAAGCTTGACAACTTAACCAACTTAACCAAGATGCTACATCTTCTCAAGAATAAGCTTCCTATCTTAAAGCAGGTGTGTTTTACCTGTGTGCAAACTCAAATTTGCCATTGTTCCAGCCCTACTGATAGTGCAATTGTGAGATTAAGAATCTCATCTAAATGCTGAAAAGGAAGTAAGATTGCTTCAAGCTTGACAACTTAACCAATGGATTTTATTTTGAAATGCCTCCACTTTCCGCACCTGACTCTCTAAGCAGTCTTTCCAATATATCACATCTTTTTGTGATGTAGACAAGTTGGTCAAAGAGCCTGTTTAGTAAACAGAAAATCTTGATTTCGAATGTCAGCAGTGCTTTCCTTTCTTCATGTCAGTTTGGGGCTGTTAGCCGAAAAAGAGGACTTTCACTTTTGTTTGACATCAAACATGTCTTTCCCAAAGCACTAATAAAGTGTAATTGAGAGAAAAAAACTTTCTGCTTTTGAAATGCTCTAAAAGGAATTAGATGAAATAAGTTTCTTTAGAGAATATAGGATGGCTTCAAGCATTACAAATTAAAACCAGTGGAATTTGAGTAAAAAAAAAAATTTTGCTTTTGAAATGCTCTAAAAGGAATCAGATGAAATAACTTTCTTTAGAGAATATAGGATGGGCTCAAGCATTACAAATTAAAACCAGTGGAATTACACATTAGATGCTACAAATTTTCATAGCAGTTTTCAGAAAAAGCAGAATAATAAATATTCACACATGAAAATTGGGGTGCTGTGGCTTAGTTGGTTAAAGTGCCTGTCTTGTAAACAGGAGATCCTGAGTTCAACTCTCAGCAGTACCTTGTTTTCATCTTCTCAAGAATAAGCTTCCTATCTTAAAGCAGGTCTTTTACCTGTGTGCAAATTCAAATTTGCCATTGTTCCAGCCCTACTGATAGTGCAATTGTGAGATTAAGAATCTCATCTAAATGCTGAAAAGGAAGTAAGATTGCTTCAAGCTTGACAACTTAACCAACTTAACCAAGATGCTACATCTTCTCAAGAATAAGCTTCCTATCTTAAAGCAGGTGTGTTTTACCTGTGTGCAAACTCAAATTTGCCATTGTTCCAGCCCTACTGATAGTGCAATTGTGAGATTAAGAATCTCATCTAAATGCTGAAAAGGAAGTAAGATTGCTTCAAGCTTGACAACTTAACCAATGGATTTTATTTTGAAATGCCTCCACTTTCCGCACCTGACTCTCTAAGCAGTCTTTCCAATATATCACATCTTTTTGTGATGTAGACAAGTTGGTCAAAGAGCCTGTTTAGTAAACAGAAAATCTTGATTTCGAATGTCAGCAGTGCTTTCCTTTCTTCATGTCAGTTTGGGGCTGTTAGCCGAAAAAGAGGACTTTCACTTTTGTTTGACATCAAACATGTCTTTCCCAAAGCACTAATAAAGTGTAATTGAGAGAAAAAAAACTTTCTGCTTTTGAAATGCTCTAAAAGGAATTAGATGAAATAAGTTTCTTTAGAGAATATAGGATGGCTTCAAGCATTACAAATTAAAACCAGTGGAATTTGAGTAAAAAAAAAAATTTTGCTTTTGAAATGCTCTAAAAGGAATCAGATGAAATAACTTTCTTTAGAGAATATAGGATGGGCTCAAGCATTACAAATTAAAACCAGTGGAATTACACATTAGATGCTACAAATTTTAATAGCAGTTTTCAGAAAAAGCAGAATAATAAATATTCACACATGAAAATTGGGGTGCTGTGGCTTAGTTGGTTAAAGTGCCTGTCTTGTAAACAGGAGAGCCTGAGTTCAACTCTCAGCAGTACCTTGTTTTCATCTTCTCAAGAATAAGCTTCCTATCTTAAAGCAGGTCTTTTACCTGTGTGCAAATTCAAATTTGCCATTGTTCCAGCCCTACTGATAGTGCAATTGTGAGATTAAGAATCTCATCTAAATGCTGAAAAGGAAGTAAGATTGCTTCAAGCTTGACAACTTAACCAACTTAACCAAGATGCTACATCTTCTCAAGAATAAGCTTCCTATCTTAAAGCAGGTGTGTTTTACCTGTGTGCAAACTCAAATTTGCCATTGTTCCAGCCCTACTGATAGTGCAATTGTGAGATTAAGAATCTCATCTAAATGCTGAAAAGGAAGTAAGATTGCTTCAAGCTTGACAACTTAACCAACTTAACCAAGATGCTACATCTTCTCAAGAATAAGCTTCCTATCTTAAAGCAGGTGTGTTTTACCTGTGTGCAAACTCAAATTTGCCATTGTTCCAGCCCTACTGATAGTGCAATTGTGAGATTAAGAATCTCATCTAAATGCTGAAAAGGAAGTAAGATTGCTTCAAGCTTGACAACTTAACCAATGGATTTTATTTTGAAATGCCTCCACTTTCCGCACCTGACTCTCTAAGCAGTCTTTCCAATATATCACATCTTTTTGTGATGTAGACAAGTTGGTCAAAGAGCCTGTTTAGTAAACAGAAAATCTTGATTTCGAATGTCAGCAGTGCTTTCCTTTCTTCATGTCAGTTTGGGGCTGTTAGCCGAAAAAGAGGACTTTCACTTTTGTTTGACATCAAACATGTCTTTCCCAAAGCACTAATAAAGTGTAATTGAGAGAAAAAAAACTTTCTGCTTTTGAAATGCTCTAAAAGGAATTAGATGAAATAAGTTTCTTTAGAGAATATAGGATGGCTTCAAGCATTACAAATTAAAACCAGTGGAATTTGAGTAAAAAAAAAAATTTTGCTTTTGAAATGCTCTAAAAGGAATCAGATGAAATAACTTTCTTTAGAGAATATAGGATGGGCTCAAGCATTACAAATTAAAACCAGTGGAATTACACATTAGATGCTACAAATTTTCATAGCAGTTTTCAGAAAAAGCAGAATAATAAATATTCACACATGAAAATTGGGGTGCTGTGGCTTAGTTGGTTAAAGTGCCTGTCTTGTAAACAGGAGATCCTGAGTTCAACTCTCAGCAGTACCTTGTTTTCATCTTCTCAAGAATAAGCTTCCTATCTTAAAGCAGGTCTTTTACCTGTGTGCAAATTCAAATTTGCCATTGTTCCAGCCCTACTGATAGTGCAATTGTGAGATTAAGAATCTCATCTAAATGCTGAAAAGGAAGTAAGATTGCTTCAAGCTTGACAACTTAACCAACTTAACCAAGATGCTACATCTTCTCAAGAATAAGCTTCCTATCTTAAAGCAGGTGTGTTTTACCTGTGTGCAAACTCAAATTTGCCATTGTTCCAGCCCTACTGATAGTGCAATTGTGAGATTAAGAATCTCATCTAAATGCTGAAAAGGAAGTAAGATTGCTTCAAGCTTGACAACTTAACCAACTTAACCAAGATGCTACATCTTCTCAAGAATAAGCTTCCTATCTTAAAGCAGGTGTGTTTTACCTGTGTGCAAACTCAAATTTGCCATTGTTCCAGCCCTACTGATAGTGCAATTGTGAGATTAAGAATCTCATCTAAATGCTGAAAAGGAAGTAAGATTGCTTCAAGCTTGACAACTTAACCAATGGATTTTATTTTGAAATGCCTCCACTTTCCGCACCTGACTCTCTAAGCAGTCTTTCCAATATATCACATCTTTTTGTGATGTAGACAAGTTGGTCAAAGAGCCTGTTTAGTAAACAGAAAATCTTGATTTCGAATGTCAGCAGTGCTTTCCTTTCTTCATGTCAGTTTGGGGCTGTTAGCCGAAAAAGAGGACTTTCACTTTTGTTTGACATCAAACATGTCTTTCCCAAAGCACTAATAAAGTGTAATTGAGAGAAAAAAAACTTTCTGCTTTTGAAATGCTCTAAAAGGAATTAGATGAAATAAGTTTCTTTAGAGAATATAGGATGGCTTCAAGCATTACAAATTAAAACCAGTGGAATTTGAGTAAAAAAAAAAATTTTGCTTTTGAAATGCTCTAAAAGGAATCAGATGAAATAACTTTCTTTAGAGAATATAGGATGGGCTCAAGCATTACAAATTAAAACCAGTGGAATTACACATTAGATGCTACAAATTTTCATAGCAGTTTTCGAAAAAAGCAGAATAATAAATATTCACCTATGGAACATGTGGTGCTGTGGCTTAGTTGGTTAAAACACCTGTCTTGTAAACAGGAGATCCTGAGTTCAACTCTCAGCAGTACCTTGTTTTTGTCTTCTCAAGAATAAGCTTCCTATCTTAAAGCAGGTGTTTTACCTGTGTGCAAACTCAAATTTGCCATTGTTCCAGCCCTACTGATAGTGCAATTGTGAGATTAAGAATCTCATAATCTCATCTAAATGCTGAAAAGGAAGTAAGATTGCTTCAAGCTTGACAACTTAACCAATGGATTTTATTTTGAAATTCCTCCACTTTCCGCACCTGACTCTCTAAGCAGTCTTTACAATATATCACATCTTTTTGTGATGTAGACAAGTTGGTCAAAGAGCCTGTTTAGTAAACAGAAAATCTTGATTTCGAACGTCAGCAGTGCTTTCCTTTCTTCATGTCAGTTTGGGGCTGTTAGCCGAAAAAGAAGACTTTCACTTCTGTTTGACATCAAACATGTCTTTCCCAAAGCACTAATAAAGTGTAATTGAGAGAAAAAAACTTTCTGCTTTTGAAATGCTCTAAAAGGAATTAGATGAAATAAGTTTCTTTAGAGAATATAGGATGGCTTCAAGCATTACAAATTAAAACCAGTGGAATTTGAGTAAAAAAAAATTTTGCTTTTGAAATGCTCTAAAAGGAATCAGATGAAATAACTTTCTTTAGAGAATATAGGATGGGCTCAAGCATTACAAATTAAAACCAGTGGAATTACACATTAGATGCTACAAATTTTCATAGCAGTTTTCGGAAAAAGCAGAATAATAAATATTCACCAACAGAACATGTGGTTCTGTGGCTTAGTTGGTTAAAGCGCCTGTCTTGTAAACAGGAGATCCTGAGTTCAACTCTCAGCAGTACCTTGTTTTTGTCTTCTCAAGAATAAGCTTCCTATCTTAAAGCAGTTGTTTTACCTGTGTGCAAACTCAAATTTGCCATTGTTCCAGCCCTACTGATAGTGCAATTGTGAGATTAAGAATCTCATCTAAATGCTGAAAAGGAAGTAAGATTGCTTCAAGCTTGACAACTTAACCAATGGATTTTATTTTGAAATGCCTCCACTTTCCGCACCTGACTCTCTAAGCAGTCTTTCCAATATATCACATCTTTTTGTGATGTAGACAAGTTGGTCAAAGAGCCTGTTTAGTAAACAGAAAATCTTGATTTCGAATGTCAGCAGTGCTTTCCTTTCTTCATGTCAGTTTGGGGCTGTTAGCCGAAAAAGAGGACTTTCACTTTTGTTTGACATCAAACATGTCTTTCCCAAAGCACTAATAAAGTGTAATTGAGAGAAAAAAAACTTTCTGCTTTTGAAATGCTCTAAAAGGAATTAGATGAAATAAGTTTCTTTAGAGAATATAGGATGGCTTCAAGCATTACAAATTAAAACCAGTGGAATTTGAGTAAAAAAAAAAATTTTGCTTTTGAAATGCTCTAAAAGGAATCAGATAAAATAACTTTCTTTAGAGAATATAGGATGGGCTCAAGCATTAGAAATTAAAACCAGTGGAATTACACATTAGATGCTACAAATTTTCATAGCAGTTTTCAGAAAAAGCAGAATAATAAATATTCACACATGAAAATTGGGGTGCTGTGGCTTAGTTGGTTAAAGTGCCTGTCTTGTAAACAGGAGATCCTGAGTTCAACTCTCAGCAGTACCTTGTTTTCATCTTCTCAAGAATAAGCTTCCTATCTTAAAGCAGGTCTTTTACCTGTGTGCAAATTCAAATTTGCCATTGTTCCAGCCCTACTGATAGTGCAATTGTGAGATTAAGAATCTCATCTAAATGCTGAAAAGGAAGTAAGATTGCTTCAAGCTTGACAACTTAACCAACTTAACCAAGATGCTACATCTTCTCAAGAATAAGCTTCCTATCTTAAAGCAGGTGTGTTTTACCTGTGTGCAAACTCAAATTTGCCATTGTTCCAGCCCTACTGATAGTGCAATTGTGAGATTAAGAATCTCATCTAAATGCTGAAAAGGAAGTAAGATTGCTTCAAGCTTGACAACTTAACCAATGGATTTTATTTTGAAATGCCTCCACTTTCCGCACCTGACTCTCTAAGCAGTCTTTCCAATATATCACATCTTTTTGTGATGTAGACAAGTTGGTCAAAGAGCCTGTTTAGTAAACAGAAAATCTTGATTTCGAATGTCAGCAGTGCTTTCCTTTCTTCATGTCAGTTTGGGGCTGTTAGCCGAAAAAGAGGACTTTCACTTTTGTTTGACATCAAACATGTCTTTCCCAAAGCACTAATAAAGTGTAATTGAGAGAAAAAAACTTTCTGCTTTTGAAATGCTCTAAAAGGAATTAGATGAAATAAGTTTCTTTAGAGAATATAGGATGGCTTCAAGCATTACAAATTAAAACCAGTGGAATTTGAGTAAAAAAAAAAATTTTGCTTTTGAAATGCTCTAAAAGGAATCAGATGAAATAACTTTCTTTAGAGAATATAGGATGGGCTCAAGCATTACAAATTAAAACCAGTGGAATTACACATTAGATGCTACAAATTTTCATAGCAGTTTTCGAAAAAAGCAGAATAATAAATATTCACCTATGGAACATGTGGTGCTGTGGCTTAGTTGGTTAAAGTGCCTGTCTTGTAAACAGGAGATCCTGAGTTCAACTCTCAGCAGTACCTTGTTTTCATCTTCTCAAGAATAAGCTTCCTATCTTAAAGCAGGTCTTTTACCTGTGTGCAAATTCAAATTTGCCATTGTTCCATCCCTACTGATAGTGCAATTGTGAGATTAAGAATCTCATCTAAATGCTGAAAAGGAAGTAAGATTGCTTCAAGCTTGACAACTTAACCAACTTAACCAAGATGCTACATCTTCTCAAGAATAAGCTTCCTATCTTAAAGCAGGTGTGTTTTACCTGTGTGCAAACTCAAATTTGCCATTGTTCCAGCCCTACTGATAGTGCAATTGTGAGATTAAGAATCTCATCTAAATGCTGAAAAGGAAGTAAGATTGCTTCAAGCTTGACAACTTAACCAACTTAACCAAGATGCTACATCTTCTCAAGAATAAGCTTCCTATCTTAAAGCAGGTGTGTTTTACCTGTGTGCAAACTCAAATTTGCCATTGTTCCAGCCCTACTGATAGTGCAATTGTGAGATTAAGAATCTCATCTAAATGCTGAAAAGGAAGTAAGATTGCTTCAAGCTTGACAACTTAACCAATGGATTTTATTTTGAAATGCCTCCACTTTCCGCACCTGACTCTCTAAGCAGTCTTTCCAATATATCACATCTTTTTGTGATGTAGACAAGTTGGTCAAAGAGCCTGTTTAGTAAACAGAAAATCTTGATTTCGAATGTCAGCAGTGCTTTCCTTTCTTCATGTCAGTTTGGGGCTGTTAGCCGAAAAAGAGGACTTTCACTTTTGTTTGACATCAAACATGTCTTTCCCAAAGCACTAATAAAGTGTAATTGAGAGAAAAAAAACTTTCTGCTTTTGAAATGCTCTAAAAGGAATTAGATGAAATAAGTTTCTTTAGAGAATATAGGATGGCTTCAAGCATTACAAATTAAAACCAGTGGAATTTGAGTAAAAAAAAAAATTTTGCTTTTGAAATGCTCTAAAAGGAATCAGATAAAATAACTTTCTTTAGAGAATATAGGATGGGCTCAAGCATTACAAATTAAAACCAGTGGAATTACACATTAGATGCTACAAATTTTCATAGCAGTTTTCAGAAAAAGCAGAATAATAAATATTCACACATGAAAATTGGGGTGCTGTGGCTTAGTTGGTTAAAGTGCCTGTCTTGTAAACAGGAGATCCTGAGTTCAACTCTCAGCAGTACCTTGTTTTCATCTTCTCAAGAATAAGCTTCCTATCTTAAAGCAGGTCTTTTACCTGTGTGCAAATTCAAATTTGCCATTGTTCCAGCCCTACTGATAGTGCAATTGTGAGATTAAGAATCTCATCTAAATGCTGAAAAGGAAGTAAGATTGCTTCAAGCTTGACAACTTAACCAACTTAACCAAGATGCTACATCTTCTCAAGAATAAGCTTCCTATCTTAAAGCAGGTGTGTTTTACCTGTGTGCAAACTCAAATTTGCCATTGTTCCAGCCCTACTGATAGTGCAATTGTGAGATTAAGAATCTCATCTAAATGCTGAAAAGGAAGTAAGATTGCTTCAAGCTTGACAACTTAACCAATGGATTTTATTTTGAAATGCCTCCACTTTCCGCACCTGACTCTCTAAGCAGTCTTTCCAATATATCACATCTTTTTGTGATGTAGACAAGTTGGTCAAAGAGCCTGTTTAGTAAACAGAAAATCTTGATTTCGAATGTCAGCAGCGCTTTCCTTTCTTCATGTCAGTTTGGGGCTGTTAGCCGAAAAAGAGGACTTTCACTTTTGTTTGACATCAAACATGTCTTTCCCAAAGCACTAATAAAGTGTAATTGAGAGAAAAAAACTTTCTGCTTTTGAAATGCTCTAAAAGGAATTAGATGAAATAAGTTTCTTTAGAGAATATAGGATGGCTTCAAGCATTACAAATTAAAACCAGTGGAATTTGAGTAAAAAAAAAAATTTTGCTTTTGAAATGCTCTAAAAGGAATCAGATGAAATAACTTTCTTTAGAGAATATAGGATGGGCTCAAGCATTAGAAATTAAAACCAGTGGAATTACACATTAGATGCTACAAATTTTCATAGCAGTTTTCAGAAAAAGCAGAATAATAAATATTCACACATGAAAATTGGGGTGCTGTGGCTTAGTTGGTTAAAGTGCCTGTCTTGTAAACAGGAGATCCTGAGTTCAACTCTCAGCAGTACCTTGTTTTCATCTTCTCAAGAATAAGCTTCCTATCTTAAAGCAGGTCTTTTACCTGTGTGCAAATTCAAATTTGCCATTGTTCCAGCCCTACTGATAGTGCAATTGTGAGATTAAGAATCTCATCTAAATGCTGAAAAGGAAGTAAGATTGCTTCAAGCTTGACAACTTAACCAACTTAACCAAGATGCTACATCTTCTCAAGAATAAGCTTCCTATCTTAAAGCAGGTGTGTTTTACCTGTGTGCAAACTCAAATTTGCCATTGTTCCAGCCCTACTGATAGTGCAATTGTGAGATTAAGAATCTCATCTAAATGCTGAAAAGGAAGTAAGATTGCTTCAAGCTTGACAACTTAACCAATGGATTTTATTTTGAAATGCCTCCACTTTCCGCACCTGACTCTCTAAGCAGTCTTTCCAATATATCACATCTTTTTGTGATGTAGACAAGTTGGTCAAAGAGCCTGTTTAGTAAACAGAAAATCTTGATTTCGAATGTCAGCAGTGCTTTCCTTTCTTCATGTCAGTTTGGGGCTGTTAGCCGAAAAAGAGGACTTTCACTTTTGTTTGACATCAAACATGTCTTTCCCAAAGCACTAATAAAGTGTAATTGAGAGAAAAAAACTTTCTGCTTTTGAAATGCTCTAAAAGGAATTAGATGAAATAAGTTTCTTTAGAGAATATAGGATGGCTTCAAGCATTACAAATTAAAACCAGTGGAATTTGAGTAAAAAAAAAAATTTTGCTTTTGAAATGCTCTAAAAGGAATCAGATGAAATAACTTTCTTTAGAGAATATAGGATGGGCTCAAGCATTACAAATTAAAACCAGTGGAATTACACATTAGATGCTACAAATTTTCATAGCAGTTTTCAGAAAAAGCAGAATAATAAATATTCACACATGAAAATTGGGGTGCTGTGGCTTAGTTGGTTAAAGTGCCTGTCTTGTAAACAGGAGATCCTGAGTTCAACTCTCAGCAGTACCTTGTTTTCATCTTCTCAAGAATAAGCTTCCTATCTTAAAGCAGGTCTTTTACCTGTGTGCAAATTCAAATTTGCCATTGTTCCAGCCCTACTGATAGTGCAATTGTGAGATTAAGAATCTCATCTAAATGCTGAAAAGGAAGTAAGATTGCTTCAAGCTTGACAACTTAACCAACTTAACCAAGATGCTACATCTTCTCAAGAATAAGCTTCCTATCTTAAAGCAGGTGTGTTTTACCTGTGTGCAAACTCAAATTTGCCATTGTTCCAGCCCTACTGATAGTGCAATTGTGAGATTAAGAATCTCATCTAAATGCTGAAAAGGAAGTAAGATTGCTTCAAGCTTGACAACTTAACCAATGGATTTTATTTTGAAATGCCTCCACTTTCCGCACCTGACTCTCTAAGCAGTCTTTCCAATATATCACATCTTTTTGTGATGTAGACAAGTTGGTCAAAGAGCCTGTTTAGTAAACAGAAAATCTTGATTTCGAATGTCAGCAGTGCTTTCCTTTCTTCATGTCAGTTTGGGGCTGTTAGCCGAAAAAGAGGACTTTCACTTTTGTTTGACATCAAACATGTCTTTCCCAAAGCACTAATAAAGTGTAATTGAGAGAAAAAAAACTTTCTGCTTTTGAAATGCTCTAAAAGGAATTAGATGAAATAAGTTTCTTTAGAGAATATAGGATGGCTTCAAGCATTACAAATTAAAACCAGTGGAATTTGAGTAAAAAAAAAAATTTTGCTTTTGAAATGCTCTAAAAGGAATCAGATGAAATAACTTTCTTTAGAGAATATAGGATGGGCTCAAGCATTACAAATTAAAACCAGTGGAATTACACATTAGATGCTACAAATTTTAATAGCAGTTTTCAGAAAAAGCAGAATAATAAATATTCACACATGAAAATTGGGGTGCTGTGGCTTAGTTGGTTAAAGTGCCTGTCTTGTAAACAGGAGAGCCTGAGTTCAACTCTCAGCAGTACCTTGTTTTCATCTTCTCAAGAATAAGCTTCCTATCTTAAAGCAGGTCTTTTACCTGTGTGCAAATTCAAATTTGCCATTGTTCCAGCCCTACTGATAGTGCAATTGTGAGATTAAGAATCTCATCTAAATGCTGAAAAGGAAGTAAGATTGCTTCAAGCTTGACAACTTAACCAACTTAACCAAGATGCTACATCTTCTCAAGAATAAGCTTCCTATCTTAAAGCAGGTGTGTTTTACCTGTGTGCAAACTCAAATTTGCCATTGTTCCAGCCCTACTGATAGTGCAATTGTGAGATTAAGAATCTCATCTAAATGCTGAAAAGGAAGTAAGATTGCTTCAAGCTTGACAACTTAACCAACTTAACCAAGATGCTACATCTTCTCAAGAATAAGCTTCCTATCTTAAAGCAGGTGTGTTTTACCTGTGTGCAAACTCAAATTTGCCATTGTTCCAGCCCTACTGATAGTGCAATTGTGAGATTAAGAATCTCATCTAAATGCTGAAAAGGAAGTAAGATTGCTTCAAGCTTGACAACTTAACCAATGGATTTTATTTTGAAATGCCTCCACTTTCCGCACCTGACTCTCTAAGCAGTCTTTCCAATATATCACATCTTTTTGTGATGTAGACAAGTTGGTCAAAGAGCCTGTTTAGTAAACAGAAAATCTTGATTTCGAATGTCAGCAGTGCTTTCCTTTCTTCATGTCAGTTTGGGGCTGTTAGCCGAAAAAGAGGACTTTCACTTTTGTTTGACATCAAACATGTCTTTCCCAAAGCACTAATAAAGTGTAATTGAGAGAAAAAAAACTTTCTGCTTTTGAAATGCTCTAAAAGGAATTAGATGAAATAAGTTTCTTTAGAGAATATAGGATGGCTTCAAGCATTACAAATTAAAACCAGTGGAATTTGAGTAAAAAAAAAAATTTTGCTTTTGAAATGCTCTAAAAGGAATCAGATGAAATAACTTTCTTTAGAGAATATAGGATGGGCTCAAGCATTACAAATTAAAACCAGTGGAATTACACATTAGATGCTACAAATTTTCATAGCAGTTTTCAGAAAAAGCAGAATAATAAATATTCACACATGAAAATTGGGGTGCTGTGGCTTAGTTGGTTAAAGTGCCTGTCTTGTAAACAGGAGATCCTGAGTTCAACTCTCAGCAGTACCTTGTTTTCATCTTCTCAAGAATAAGCTTCCTATCTTAAAGCAGGTCTTTTACCTGTGTGCAAATTCAAATTTGCCATTGTTCCAGCCCTACTGATAGTGCAATTGTGAGATTAAGAATCTCATCTAAATGCTGAAAAGGAAGTAAGATTGCTTCAAGCTTGACAACTTAACCAACTTAACCAAGATGCTACATCTTCTCAAGAATAAGCTTCCTATCTTAAAGCAGGTGTGTTTTACCTGTGTGCAAACTCAAATTTGCCATTGTTCCAGCCCTACTGATAGTGCAATTGTGAGATTAAGAATCTCATCTAAATGCTGAAAAGGAAGTAAGATTGCTTCAAGCTTGACAACTTAACCAACTTAACCAAGATGCTACATCTTCTCAAGAATAAGCTTCCTATCTTAAAGCAGGTGTGTTTTACCTGTGTGCAAACTCAAATTTGCCATTGTTCCAGCCCTACTGATAGTGCAATTGTGAGATTAAGAATCTCATCTAAATGCTGAAAAGGAAGTAAGATTGCTTCAAGCTTGACAACTTAACCAATGGATTTTATTTTGAAATGCCTCCACTTTCCGCACCTGACTCTCTAAGCAGTCTTTCCAATATATCACATCTTTTTGTGATGTAGACAAGTTGGTCAAAGAGCCTGTTTAGTAAACAGAAAATCTTGATTTCGAATGTCAGCAGTGCTTTCCTTTCTTCATGTCAGTTTGGGGCTGTTAGCCGAAAAAGAGGACTTTCACTTTTGTTTGACATCAAACATGTCTTTCCCAAAGCACTAATAAAGTGTAATTGAGAGAAAAAAAACTTTCTGCTTTTGAAATGCTCTAAAAGGAATTAGATGAAATAAGTTTCTTTAGAGAATATAGGATGGCTTCAAGCATTACAAATTAAAACCAGTGGAATTTGAGTAAAAAAAAAAATTTTGCTTTTGAAATGCTCTAAAAGGAATCAGATGAAATAACTTTCTTTAGAGAATATAGGATGGGCTCAAGCATTACAAATTAAAACCAGTGGAATTACACATTAGATGCTACAAATTTTCATAGCAGTTTTCGAAAAAAGCAGAATAATAAATATTCACCTATGGAACATGTGGTGCTGTGGCTTAGTTGGTTAAAACACCTGTCTTGTAAACAGGAGATCCTGAGTTCAACTCTCAGCAGTACCTTGTTTTTGTCTTCTCAAGAATAAGCTTCCTATCTTAAAGCAGGTGTTTTACCTGTGTGCAAACTCAAATTTGCCATTGTTCCAGCCCTACTGATAGTGCAATTGTGAGATTAAGAATCTCATAATCTCATCTAAATGCTGAAAAGGAAGTAAGATTGCTTCAAGCTTGACAACTTAACCAATGGATTTTATTTTGAAATTCCTCCACTTTCCGCACCTGACTCTCTAAGCAGTCTTTACAATATATCACATCTTTTTGTGATGTAGACAAGTTGGTCAAAGAGCCTGTTTAGTAAACAGAAAATCTTGATTTCGAACGTCAGCAGTGCTTTCCTTTCTTCATGTCAGTTTGGGGCTGTTAGCCGAAAAAGAAGACTTTCACTTCTGTTTGACATCAAACATGTCTTTCCCAAAGCACTAATAAAGTGTAATTGAGAGAAAAAAACTTTCTGCTTTTGAAATGCTCTAAAAGGAATTAGATGAAATAAGTTTCTTTAGAGAATATAGGATGGCTTCAAGCATTACAAATTAAAACCAGTGGAATTTGAGTAAAAAAAAATTTTGCTTTTGAAATGCTCTAAAAGGAATCAGATGAAATAACTTTCTTTAGAGAATATAGGATGGGCTCAAGCATTACAAATTAAAACCAGTGGAATTACACATTAGATGCTACAAATTTTCATAGCAGTTTTCGGAAAAAGCAGAATAATAAATATTCACCAACAGAACATGTGGTTCTGTGGCTTAGTTGGTTAAAGCGCCTGTCTTGTAAACAGGAGATCCTGAGTTCAACTCTCAGCAGTACCTTGTTTTTGTCTTCTCAAGAATAAGCTTCCTATCTTAAAGCAGTTGTTTTACCTGTGTGCAAACTCAAATTTGCCATTGTTCCAGCCCTACTGATAGTGCAATTGTGAGATTAAGAATCTCATCTAAATGCTGAAAAGGAAGTAAGATTGCTTCAAGCTTGACAACTTAACCAATGGATTTTATTTTGAAATGCCTCCACTTTCCGCACCTGACTCTCTAAGCAGTCTTTCCAATATATCACATCTTTTTGTGATGTAGACAAGTTGGTCAAAGAGCCTGTTTAGTAAACAGAAAATCTTGATTTCGAATGTCAGCAGTGCTTTCCTTTCTTCATGTCAGTTTGGGGCTGTTAGCCGAAAAAGAGGACTTTCACTTTTGTTTGACATCAAACATGTCTTTCCCAAAGCACTAATAAAGTGTAATTGAGAGAAAAAAAACTTTCTGCTTTTGAAATGCTCTAAAAGGAATTAGATGAAATAAGTTTCTTTAGAGAATATAGGATGGCTTCAAGCATTACAAATTAAAACCAGTGGAATTTGAGTAAAAAAAAAAATTTTGCTTTTGAAATGCTCTAAAAGGAATCAGATAAAATAACTTTCTTTAGAGAATATAGGATGGGCTCAAGCATTAGAAATTAAAACCAGTGGAATTACACATTAGATGCTACAAATTTTCATAGCAGTTTTCAGAAAAAGCAGAATAATAAATATTCACACATGAAAATTGGGGTGCTGTGGCTTAGTTGGTTAAAGTGCCTGTCTTGTAAACAGGAGATCCTGAGTTCAACTCTCAGCAGTACCTTGTTTTCATCTTCTCAAGAATAAGCTTCCTATCTTAAAGCAGGTCTTTTACCTGTGTGCAAATTCAAATTTGCCATTGTTCCAGCCCTACTGATAGTGCAATTGTGAGATTAAGAATCTCATCTAAATGCTGAAAAGGAAGTAAGATTGCTTCAAGCTTGACAACTTAACCAACTTAACCAAGATGCTACATCTTCTCAAGAATAAGCTTCCTATCTTAAAGCAGGTGTGTTTTACCTGTGTGCAAACTCAAATTTGCCATTGTTCCAGCCCTACTGATAGTGCAATTGTGAGATTAAGAATCTCATCTAAATGCTGAAAAGGAAGTAAGATTGCTTCAAGCTTGACAACTTAACCAATGGATTTTATTTTGAAATGCCTCCACTTTCCGCACCTGACTCTCTAAGCAGTCTTTCCAATATATCACATCTTTTTGTGATGTAGACAAGTTGGTCAAAGAGCCTGTTTAGTAAACAGAAAATCTTGATTTCGAATGTCAGCAGTGCTTTCCTTTCTTCATGTCAGTTTGGGGCTGTTAGCCGAAAAAGAGGACTTTCACTTTTGTTTGACATCAAACATGTCTTTCCCAAAGCACTAATAAAGTGTAATTGAGAGAAAAAAACTTTCTGCTTTTGAAATGCTCTAAAAGGAATTAGATGAAATAAGTTTCTTTAGAGAATATAGGATGGCTTCAAGCATTACAAATTAAAACCAGTGGAATTTGAGTAAAAAAAAAAATTTTGCTTTTGAAATGCTCTAAAAGGAATCAGATGAAATAACTTTCTTTAGAGAATATAGGATGGGCTCAAGCATTACAAATTAAAACCAGTGGAATTACACATTAGATGCTACAAATTTTCATAGCAGTTTTCGAAAAAAGCAGAATAATAAATATTCACCTATGGAACATGTGGTGCTGTGGCTTAGTTGGTTAAAGTGCCTGTCTTGTAAACAGGAGATCCTGAGTTCAACTCTCAGCAGTACCTTGTTTTCATCTTCTCAAGAATAAGCTTCCTATCTTAAAGCAGGTCTTTTACCTGTGTGCAAATTCAAATTTGCCATTGTTCCATCCCTACTGATAGTGCAATTGTGAGATTAAGAATCTCATCTAAATGCTGAAAAGGAAGTAAGATTGCTTCAAGCTTGACAACTTAACCAACTTAACCAAGATGCTACATCTTCTCAAGAATAAGCTTCCTATCTTAAAGCAGGTGTGTTTTACCTGTGTGCAAACTCAAATTTGCCATTGTTCCAGCCCTACTGATAGTGCAATTGTGAGATTAAGAATCTCATCTAAATGCTGAAAAGGAAGTAAGATTGCTTCAAGCTTGACAACTTAACCAACTTAACCAAGATGCTACATCTTCTCAAGAATAAGCTTCCTATCTTAAAGCAGGTGTGTTTTACCTGTGTGCAAACTCAAATTTGCCATTGTTCCAGCCCTACTGATAGTGCAATTGTGAGATTAAGAATCTCATCTAAATGCTGAAAAGGAAGTAAGATTGCTTCAAGCTTGACAACTTAACCAATGGATTTTATTTTGAAATGCCTCCACTTTCCGCACCTGACTCTCTAAGCAGTCTTTCCAATATATCACATCTTTTTGTGATGTAGACAAGTTGGTCAAAGAGCCTGTTTAGTAAACAGAAAATCTTGATTTCGAATGTCAGCAGTGCTTTCCTTTCTTCATGTCAGTTTGGGGCTGTTAGCCGAAAAAGAGGACTTTCACTTTTGTTTGACATCAAACATGTCTTTCCCAAAGCACTAATAAAGTGTAATTGAGAGAAAAAAAACTTTCTGCTTTTGAAATGCTCTAAAAGGAATTAGATGAAATAAGTTTCTTTAGAGAATATAGGATGGCTTCAAGCATTACAAATTAAAACCAGTGGAATTTGAGTAAAAAAAAAAATTTTGCTTTTGAAATGCTCTAAAAGGAATCAGATAAAATAACTTTCTTTAGAGAATATAGGATGGGCTCAAGCATTACAAATTAAAACCAGTGGAATTACACATTAGATGCTACAAATTTTCATAGCAGTTTTCAGAAAAAGCAGAATAATAAATATTCACACATGAAAATTGGGGTGCTGTGGCTTAGTTGGTTAAAGTGCCTGTCTTGTAAACAGGAGATCCTGAGTTCAACTCTCAGCAGTACCTTGTTTTCATCTTCTCAAGAATAAGCTTCCTATCTTAAAGCAGGTCTTTTACCTGTGTGCAAATTCAAATTTGCCATTGTTCCAGCCCTACTGATAGTGCAATTGTGAGATTAAGAATCTCATCTAAATGCTGAAAAGGAAGTAAGATTGCTTCAAGCTTGACAACTTAACCAACTTAACCAAGATGCTACATCTTCTCAAGAATAAGCTTCCTATCTTAAAGCAGGTGTGTTTTACCTGTGTGCAAACTCAAATTTGCCATTGTTCCAGCCCTACTGATAGTGCAATTGTGAGATTAAGAATCTCATCTAAATGCTGAAAAGGAAGTAAGATTGCTTCAAGCTTGACAACTTAACCAATGGATTTTATTTTGAAATGCCTCCACTTTCCGCACCTGACTCTCTAAGCAGTCTTTCCAATATATCACATCTTTTTGTGATGTAGACAAGTTGGTCAAAGAGCCTGTTTAGTAAACAGAAAATCTTGATTTCGAATGTCAGCAGCGCTTTCCTTTCTTCATGTCAGTTTGGGGCTGTTAGCCGAAAAAGAGGACTTTCACTTTTGTTTGACATCAAACATGTCTTTCCCAAAGCACTAATAAAGTGTAATTGAGAGAAAAAAACTTTCTGCTTTTGAAATGCTCTAAAAGGAATTAGATGAAATAAGTTTCTTTAGAGAATATAGGATGGCTTCAAGCATTACAAATTAAAACCAGTGGAATTTGAGTAAAAAAAAAAATTTTGCTTTTGAAATGCTCTAAAAGGAATCAGATGAAATAACTTTCTTTAGAGAATATAGGATGGGCTCAAGCATTACAAATTAAAACCAGTGGAATTACACATTAGATGCTACAAATTTTCATAGCAGTTTTCAGAAAAAGCAGAATAATAAATATTCACACATGAAAATTGGGGTGCTGTGGCTTAGTTGGTTAAAGTGCCTGTCTTGTAAACAGGAGATCCTGAGTTCAACTCTCAGCAGTACCTTGTTTTCATCTTCTCAAGAATAAGCTTCCTATCTTAAAGCAGGTCTTTTACCTGTGTGCAAATTCAAATTTGCCATTGTTCCAGCCCTACTGATAGTGCAATTGTGAGATTAAGAATCTCATCTAAATGCTGAAAAGGAAGTAAGATTGCTTCAAGCTTGACAACTTAACCAACTTAACCAAGATGCTACATCTTCTCAAGAATAAGCTTCCTATCTTAAAGCAGGTGTGTTTTACCTGTGTGCAAACTCAAATTTGCCATTGTTCCAGCCCTACTGATAGTGCAATTGTGAGATTAAGAATCTCATCTAAATGCTGAAAAGGAAGTAAGATTGCTTCAAGCTTGACAACTTAACCAACTTAACCAAGATGCTACATCTTCTCAAGAATAAGCTTCCTATCTTAAAGCAGGTGTGTTTTACCTGTGTGCAAACTCAAATTTGCCATTGTTCCAGCCCTACTGATAGTGCAATTGTGAGATTAAGAATCTCATCTAAATGCTGAAAAGGAAGTAAGATTGCTTCAAGCTTGACAACTTAACCAATGGATTTTATTTTGAAATGCCTCCACTTTCCGCACCTGACTCTCTAAGCAGTCTTTCCAATATATCACATCTTTTTGTGATGTAGACAAGTTGGTCAAAGAGCCTGTTTAGTAAACAGAAAATCTTGATTTCGAATGTCAGCAGTGCTTTCCTTTCTTCATGTCAGTTTGGGGCTGTTAGCCGAAAAAGAGGACTTTCACTTTTGTTTGACATCAAACATGTCTTTCCCAAAGCACTAATAAAGTGTAATTGAGAGAAAAAAAACTTTCTGCTTTTGAAATGCTCTAAAAGGAATTAGATGAAATAAGTTTCTTTAGAGAATATAGGATGGCTTCAAGCATTACAAATTAAAACCAGTGGAATTTGAGTAAAAAAAAAAATTTTGCTTTTGAAATGCTCTAAAAGGAATCAGATGAAATAACTTTCTTTAGAGAATATAGGATGGGCTCAAGCATTACAAATTAAAACCAGTGGAATTACACATTAGATGCTACAAATTTTCATAGCAGTTTTCGAAAAAAGCAGAATAATAAATATTCACCTATGGAACATGTGGTGCTGTGGCTTAGTTGGTTAAAGCACCTGTCTTGTAAACAGGAGATCCTGAGTTCAACTCTCAGCAGTACCTTGTTTTTGTCTTCTCAAGAATAAGCTTCCTATCTTAAAGCAGGTGTTTTACCTGTGTGAAAACTCAAATTTGCCATTGTTCCAGCCCTACTGATAGTGCAATTGTGAGATTAAGAATCTCATAATCTCATCTAAATGCTGAAAAGGAAGTAAGATTGCTTCAAGCTTGACAACTTAACCAATGGATTTTATTTTGAAATTCCTCCACTTTCCGCACCTGACTCTCTAAGCAGTCTTTACAATATATCACATCTTTTTGTGATGTAGACAAGTTGGTCAAAGAGCCTGTTTAGTAAACAGAAAATCTTGATTTCGAACGTCAGCAGTGCTTTCCTTTCTTCATGTCAGTTTGGGGCTGTTAGCCGAAAAAGAAGACTTTCACTTCTGTTTGACATCAAACATGTCTTTCCCAAAGCACTAATAAAGTGTAATTGAGAGAAAAAAACTTTCTGCTTTTGAAATGCTCTAAAAGGAATTAGATGAAATAAGTTTCTTTAGAGAATATAGGATGGCTTCAAGCATTACAAATTAAAACCAGTGGAATTTGAGTAAAAAAAAATTTTGCTTTTGAAATGCTCTAAAAGGAATCAGATGAAATAACTTTCTTTAGAGAATATAGGATGGGCTCAAGCATTACAAATTAAAACCAGTGGAATTACACATTAGATGCTACAAATTTTCATAGCAGTTTTCGGAAAAAGCAGAATAATAAATATTCACCAACACAACATGTGGTTCTGTGGCTTAGTTGGTTAAAGCGCCTGTCTTGTAAACAGGAGATCCTGAGTTCAACTCTCAGCAGTACCTTGTTTTTGTCTTCTCAAGAATAAGCTTCCTATCTTAAAGCAGGTGTGTTTTACCTGTGTGCAAACTCAAATTTGCCATTGTTCCAGCCCTACTGATAGTGCAATTGTGAGATTAAGAATCTCATCTAAATGCTGAAAAGGAAGTAAGATTGCTTCAAGCTTGACAACTTAACCAATGGATTTTATTTTGAAATGCCTCCACTTTCCGCACCTGACTCTCTAAGCAGTCTTTCCAATATATCACATCTTTTTGTGATGTAGACAAGTTGGTCAAAGAGCCTGTTTAGTAAACAGAAAATCTTGATTTCGAATGTCAGCAGTGCTTTCCTTTCTTCATGTCAGTTTGGGGCTGTTAGCCGAAAAAGAGGACTTTCACTTTTGTTTGACATCAAACATGTCTTTCCCAAAGCACTAATAAAGTGTAATTGAGAGAAAAAAAACTTTCTGCTTTTCAAATGCTCTAAAAGGAATTAGATGAAATAAGTTTCTTTAGAGAATATAGGATGGCTTCAAGCATTACAAATTAAAACCAGTGGAATTTGAGTAAAAAAAAAAATTTTGCTTTTGAAATGCTCTAAAAGGAATCAGATAAAATAACTTTCTTTAGAGAATATAGGATGGGCTCAAGCATTACAAATTAAAACCAGTGGAATTACACATTAGATGCTACAAATTTTCATAGCAGTTTTCAGAAAAAGCAGAATAATAAATATTCACACATGAAAATTGGGGTGCTGTGGCTTAGTTGGTTAAAGTGCCTGTCTTGTAAACAGGAGATCCTGAGTTCAACTCTCAGCAGTACCTTGTTTTCATCTTCTCAAGAATAAGCTTCCTATCTTAAAGCAGGTCTTTTACCTGTGTGCAAATTCAAATTTGCCATTGTTCCAGCCCTACTGATAGTGCAATTGTGAGATTAAGAATCTCATCTAAATGCTGAAAAGGAAGTAAGATTGCTTCAAGCTTGACAACTTAACCAACTTAACCAAGATGCTACATCTTCTCAAGAATAAGCTTCCTATCTTAAAGCAGGTGTGTTTTACCTGTGTGCAAACTCAAATTTGCCATTGTTCCAGCCCTACTGATAGTGCAATTGTGAGATTAAGAATCTCATCTAAATGCTGAAAAGGAAGTAAGATTGCTTCAAGCTTGACAACTTAACCAATGGATTTTATTTTGAAATGCCTCCACTTTCCGCACCTGACTCTCTAAGCAGTCTTTCCAATATATCACATCTTTTTGTGATGTAGACAAGTTGGTCAAAGAGCCTGTTTAGTAAACAGAAAATCTTGATTTCGAATGTCAGCAGTGCTTTCCTTTCTTCATGTCAGTTTGGGGCTGTTAGCCGAAAAAGAGGACTTTCACTTTTGTTTGACATCAAACATGTCTTTCCCAAAGCACTAATAAAGTGTAATTGAGAGAAAAAAACTTTCTGCTTTTGAAATGCTCTAAAAGGAATTAGATGAAATAAGTTTCTTTAGAGAATATAGGATGGCTTCAAGCATTACAAATTAAAACCAGTGGAATTTGAGTAAAAAAAAAAATTTTGCTTTTGAAATGCTCTAAAAGGAATCAGATGAAATAACTTTCTTTAGAGAATATAGGATGGGCTCAAGCATTACAAATTAAAACCAGTGGAATTACACATTAGATGCTACAAATTTTCATAGCAGTTTTCAGAAAAAGCAGAATAATAAATATTCACACATGAAAATTGGGGTGCTGTGGCTTAGTTGGTTAAAGTGCCTGTCTTGTAAACAGGAGATCCTGAGTTCAACTCTCAGCAGTACCTTGTTTTCATCTTCTCAAGAATAAGCTTCCTATCTTAAAGCAGGTCTTTTACCTGTGTGCAAATTCAAATTTGCCATTGTTCCAGCCCTACTGATAGTGCAATTGTGAGATTAAGAATCTCATCTAAATGCTGAAAAGGAAGTAAGATTGCTTCAAGCTTGACAACTTAACCAACTTAACCAAGATGCTACATCTTCTCAAGAATAAGCTTCCTATCTTAAAGCAGGTGTGTTTTACCTGTGTGCAAACTCAAATTTGCCATTGTTCCAGCCCTACTGATAGTGCAATTGTGAGATTAAGAATCTCATCTAAATGCTGAAAAGGAAGTAAGATTGCTTCAAGCTTGACAACTTAACCAACTTAACCAAGATGCTACATCTTCTCAAGAATAAGCTTCCTATCTTAAAGCAGGTGTGTTTTACCTGTGTGCAAACTCAAATTTGCCATTGTTCCAGCCCTACTGATAGTGCAATTGTGAGATTAAGAATCTCATCTAAATGCTGAAAAGGAAGTAAGATTGCTTCAAGCTTGACAACTTAACCAATGGATTTTATTTTGAAATGCCTCCACTTTCCGCACCTGACTCTCTAAGCAGTCTTTCCAATATATCACATCTTTTTGTGATGTAGACAAGTTGGTCAAAGAGCCTGTTTAGTAAACAGAAAATCTTGATTTCGAATGTCAGCAGTGCTTTCCTTTCTTCATGTCAGTTTGGGGCTGTTAGCCGAAAAAGAGGACTTTCACTTTTGTTTGACATCAAACATGTCTTTCCCAAAGCACTAATAAAGTGTAATTGAGAGAAAAAAAACTTTCTGCTTTTGAAATGCTCTAAAAGGAATTAGATGAAATAAGTTTCTTTAGAGAATATAGGATGGCTTCAAGCATTACAAATTAAAACCAGTGGAATTTGAGTAAAAAAAAAAATTTCGCTTTTGAAATGCTCTAAAAGGAATCAGATGAAATAACTTTCTTTAGAGAATATAGGATGGGCTCAAGCATTACAAATTAAAACCAGTGGAATTACACATTAGATGCTACAAATTTTCATAGCAGTTTTCGGAAAAAGCAGAATAATAAATATTCACCAACAGAACATGTGGTTCTGTGGCTTAGTTGGTTAAAGCGCCTGTCTTGTAAACAGGAGATCCTGAGTTCAACTCTCAGCAGTACCTTGTTTTTGTCTTCTCAAGAATAAGCTTCCTATCTTAAAGCAGTTGTTTTACCTGTGTGCAAACTCAAATTTGCCATTGTTCCAGCCCTACTGATAGTGCAATTGTGAGATTAAGAATCTCATCTAAATGCTGAAAAGGAAGTAAGATTGCTTCAAGCTTGACAACT
The DNA here is from genome assembly GCF_039654945.1 of Dendrobates tinctorius. Classification (NCBI taxonomy): domain Eukaryota; kingdom Metazoa; phylum Chordata; class Amphibia; order Anura; family Dendrobatidae; genus Dendrobates; species Dendrobates tinctorius. The sequence continues at coordinate 1,634,537 of NW_027361921.1, read as the reverse complement.
TAACCAATGGATTTTATTTTGAAATGCCTCCACTTTCCGCACCTGACTCTCTAAGCAGTCTTTCCAATATATCACATCTTTTTGTGATGTAGACAAGTTGGTCAAAGAGCCTGTTTAGTAAACAGAAAATCTTGATTTCGAATGTCAGCAGTGCTTTCCTTTCTTCATGTCAGTTTGGGGCTGTTAGCCGAAAAAGAGGACTTTCACTTTTGTTTGACATCAAACATGTCTTTCCCAAAGCACTAATAAAGTGTAATTGAGAGAAAAAAAACTTTCTGCTTTTGAAATGCTCTAAAAGGAATTAGATGAAATAAGTTTCTTTAGAGAATATAGGATGGCTTCAAGCATTACAAATTAAAACCAGTGGAATTTGAGTAAAAAAAAAAATTTTGCTTTTGAAATGCTCTAAAAGGAATCAGATAAAATAACTTTCTTTAGAGAATATAGGATGGGCTCAAGCATTACAAATTAAAACCAGTGGAATTACACATTAGATGCTACAAATTTTCATAGCAGTTTTCAGAAAAAGCAGAATAATAAATATTCACACATGAAAATTGGGGTGCTGTGGCTTAGTTGGTTAAAGTGCCTGTCTTGTAAACAGGAGATCCTGAGTTCAACTCTCAGCAGTACCTTGTTTTCATCTTCTCAAGAATAAGCTTCCTATCTTAAAGCAGGTCTTTTACCTGTGTGCAAATTCAAATTTGCCATTGTTCCAGCCCTACTGATAGTGCAATTGTGAGATTAAGAATCTCATCTAAATGCTGAAAAGGAAGTAAGATTGCTTCAAGCTTGACAACTTAACCAACTTAACCAAGATGCTACATCTTCTCAAGAATAAGCTTCCTATCTTAAAGCAGGTGTGTTTTACCTGTGTGCAAACTCAAATTTGCCATTGTTCCAGCCCTACTGATAGTGCAATTGTGAGATTAAAAATCTCATCTAAATGCTGAAAAGGAAGTAAGATTGCTTCAAGCTTGACAACTTAACCAATTTAACCAAGATGCTACATCTTCTCAAGAATAAGCTTCCTATCTTAAAGCAGGTGTGTTTTACCTGTGTGCAAACTCAAATTTGCCATTGTTCCAGCCCTACTGATAGTGCAATTGTGAGATTAAGAATCTCATCTAAATGCTGAAAAGGAAGTAAGATTGCTTCAAGCTTGACAGCTTAACCAATGGATTTTATTTTGAAATGCCTCCACTTTCCGCACCTGACTCTCTAAGCAGTCTTTCCAATATATCACATCTTTTTGTGATGTAGACAAGTTGGTCAAAGAGCCTGTTTAGTAAACAGAAAATCTTGATTTCGAATGTCAGCAGTGCTTTCCTTTCTTCATGTCAGTTTGGGGCTGTTAGCCGAAAAAGAGGACTTTCACTTTTGTTTGACATCAAACATGTCTTTCCCAAAGCACTAATAAAGTGTAATTGAGAGAAAAAAAACTTTCTGCTTTTGAAATGCTCTAAAAGGAATTAGATGAAATAAGTTTCTTTAGAGAATATAGGATGGCTTCAAGCATTACAAATTAAAACCAGTGGAATTTGAGTAAAAAAAAAAATTTTGCTTTTGAAATGCTCTAAAAGGAATCAGATGAAATAACTTTCTTTAGAGAATATAGGATGGGCTCAAGCATTACAAATTAAAACCAGTGGAATTACACATTAGATGCTACAAATTTTCATAGCAGTTTTCAGAAAAAGCAGAATAATAAATATTCACACTTGAAAATTGGGATGCTGTGGCTTAGTTGGTTAAAGTGCCTGTCTTGTAAACAGGAGATCCTGAGTTCAACTCTCAGCAGTACCTTGTTTTCATCTTCTCAAGAATAAGCTTCCTATCTTAAAGCATGTCTTTTACCTGTGTGCAAATTCAAATTTGCCATTGTTCCAGCCCTACTGATAGTGCAATTGTGAGATTAAGAATCTCATCTAAATGCTGAAAAGGAAGTAAGATTGCTTCAAGCTTGACAACTTAACCAATGTATTTTATTTTGAAATTCCTCCACTTTCCGCACCTGACTCTCTAAGCAGTCTTTCCAATATATCACATCTTTTTGTGATGTAGACAAGTTGGTCAAAGAGCCTGTTTAGTAAACAGAAAATCTTGATTTTGAATGTCAGCAGTGCTTTCCTTTCTTCATGTCAGTTTGGGGCTGTTAGCCGAAAAAGAAGACTTTCACTTCTGTTTGACATCAAACATGTCTTTCCCAAAGCACTAATAAAGTGTAATTGAGAGAAAAAAACTTTCTGCTTTTGAAATGCTCTAAAAGGAATTAGATGAAATAAGTTTCTTTAGAGAATATAGGATGGCTTCAAGCATTACAAATTAAAACCAGTGGAATTTGAGTAAAAAAAAAAATTTTGCTTTTGAAATGCTCTAAAAGGAATCAGATGAAATAACTTTCTTTAGAGAATATAGGATGGGCTCAAGCATTACAAATTAAAACCAGTGGAATTACACATTAGATGCTACAAATTTTCATAGCAGTTTTCGGAAAAAGCAGAATAATAAATATTCACCAACAGAACATGTGGTTCTGTGGCTTAGTTGGTTAAAGTTCCTGTCTTGTAAACAGGAGATCCTGAGTTCAACTCTCAGCAGTACCTTTTTTTTCATCTTCTCAAGAATAAGCTTACTATCTTAAAGCAGGTCTTTTACCTGTGTGCAAATTCAAATTTGCCATTGTTCCAGCCCTACTGATAGTGCAATTGTGAGATTAAGAATCTCATCTAAATGCTGAAAAGGAAGTAAGATTGCTTCAAGCTTGACAACTTAACCAATGGATTTTATTTTGAAATTCCTCCACTTTCCGCACCTGACTCTCTAAGCAGTCTTTCCAATATATCACATCTTTTTGTGATGTAGACAAGTTGGTCAAAGAGCCTGTTTAGTAAACAGAAAATCTTGATTTCGAATGTCAGCAGTGCTTTCCTTTCTTCATGTCAGTTTGGGGCTGTTAGCCGAAAAAGAAGACTTTCACTTCTGTTTGACATCAAACATGTCTTTCCCAAAGCACTAATAAAGTGTATTTGAGAGAAAAAAACTTTCTGCTTTTGAAATGCTCTAAAAGGAATTAGATGAAATAAGTTTCTTTAGAGAATATAGGATGGCTTCAAGCATTACAAATTAAAACCAGTGGAATTTGAGTAAAAAAAAAATTTTGCTTTTGAAATGCTCTAAAAGGAATCAGATGAAATAACTTTCTTTAGAGAATATAGGATGGGCTCAAGCATTACAAATTAAAACCAGTGGAATTACACATTAGATGCTACAAATTTTCATAGCAGTTTTCGGAAAAAGCAGAATAATAAATATTCACCTATGGAACATGTGGTGCTGTGGCTTAGTTGGTTAAAGCGCCTGTCTTGTAAACTGGAGATCCTGAGTTCAACTCTCAGCAGTACCTTGTTTTCATCTTCTCAAGAATAAGCTTCCTATCTTAAAGCATGTCTTTTACCTGTGTGCAAATTCAAATTTGCCATTGTTCCAGCCCTACTGATAGTGCAATTGTGAGATTAAGAATCTCATCTAAATGCTGAAAAGGAAGTAAGATTGCTTCAAGCTTGACAACTTAACCAATGGATTTTATTTTGAAATTCCTCCACTTTCCGCACCTGACTCTCTAAGCAGTCTTTCCAATATATCACATCTTTTTGTGATGTAGACAAGTTGGTCAAAGAGCCTGTTTAGTAAACAGAAAATCTTGATTTCGAATGTCAGCAGTGCTTTCCTTTCTTCATGTCAGTTTGGGGCTGTTAGCCGATAAAGAAGACTTTCACTTCTGTTTGACATCAAACATGTCTTTCCCAAAGCACTAATAAAGTGTAATTGAGAGAAAAAAACTTTCTGCTTTTGAAATGCTCTAAAAGGAATTAGATGAAATAAGTTTCTTTAGAGAATATAGGATGGCTTCAAGCATTACAAATTAAAACCAGTGGAATTTGAGTAAAAAAAAAATTTTGCTTTTGAAATGCTCTAAAAGGAATCAGATGAAATAACTTTCTTTAGAGAATATAGGATGGGCTCAAGCATTACAAATTAAAACCAGTGGAATTACACATTAGATGCTACAAATTTTCATAGCAGTTTTCGGAAAAAGCAGAATAATAAATATTCACCAACAGAACATGTGGTTCTGTGGCTTAGTTGGTTAAAGTGCCTGTCTTGTAAACAGGAGATCCTGAGTTCAACTCTCAGCAGTACCTTTTTTTCATCTTCTCAAGAATAAGCTTACTATCTTAAAGCAGGTCTTTTACCTGTGTGCAAATTCAAATTTGCCATTGTTCCAGCCCTACTGATAGTGCAATTGTGAGATTAAGAATCTCATCTAAATGCTGAAAAGGAAGTAAGATTGCTTCAAGCTTGACAACTTAACCAATGGATTTTATTTTGAAATTCCTCCACTTTCCGCACCTGACTCTCTAAGCAGTCTTTCCAATATATCACATCTTTTTGTGATGTAGACAAGTTGGTCAAAGAGCCTGTTTAGTAAACAGAAAATCTTGATTTCGAATGTCAGCAGTGCTTTCCTTTCTTCATGTCAGTTTGGGGCTGTTAGCCGATAAAGAAGACTTTCACTTCTGTTTGACATCAAACATGTCTTTCCCAAAGCACTAATAAAGTGTAATTGAGAGAAAAAAACTTTCTGCTTTTGAAATGCTCTAAAAGGAATTAGATGAAATAAGTTTCTTTAGAGAATATAGGATGGCTTCAAGCATTACAAATTAAAACCAGTGGAATTTGAGTAAAAAAAAAATTTTGCTTTTGAAATGCTCTAAAAGGAATCAGATGAAATAACTTTCTTTAGAGAATATAGGATGGGCTCAAGCATTACAAATTAAAACCAGTGGAATTACACATTAGATGCTACAAATTTTCATAGCAGTTTTCGGAAAAAGCAGAATAATAAATATTCACCAACAGAACATGTGGTTCTGTGGCTTAGTTGGTTAAAGTGCCTGTCTTGTAAACAGGAGATCCTGAGTTCAACTCTCAGCAGTACCTTTTTTTCATCTTCTCAAGAATAAGCTTACTATCTTAAAGCAGGTCTTTTACCTGTGTGCAAATTCAAATTTGCCATTGTTCCAGCCCTACTGATAGTGCAATTGTGAGATTAAGAATCTCATCTAAATGCTGAAAAGGAAGTAAGATTGCTTCAAGCTTGACAACTTAACCAATGGATTTTATTTTGAAATTCCTCCACTTTCCGCACCTGACTCTCTAAGCAGTCTTTCCAATATATCACATCTTTTTGTGATGTAGACAAGTTGGTCAAAGAGCCTGTTTAGTAAACAGAAAATCTTGATTTCGAATGTCAGCAGTGCTTTCCTTTCTTCATGTCAGTTTGGGGCTGTTAGCCGAAAAAGAAGACTTTCACTTCTGTTTGACATCAAACATGTCTTTCCCAAAGCACTAATAAAGTGTATTTGAGAGAAAAAAACTTTCTGCTTTTGAAATGCTCTAAAAGGAATTAGATGAAATAAGTTTCTTTAGAGAATATAGGATGGCTTCAAGCATTACAAATTAAAACCAGTGGAATTTGAGTAAAAAAAAAATTTTGCTTTTGAAATGCTCTAAAAGGAATCAGATGAAATAACTTTCTTTAGAGAATATAGGATGGGCTCAAGCATTACAAATTAAAACCAGTGGAATTACACATTAGATGCTACAAATTTTCATAGCAGTTTTCGGAAAAAGCAGAATAATAAATATTCACCTATGGAACATGTGGTGCTGTGGCTTAGTTGGTTAAAGCGCCTGTCTTGTAAACTGGAGATCCTGAGTTCAACTCTCAGCAGTACCTTGTTTTCATCTTCTCAAGAATAAGCTTCCTATCTTAAAGCATGTCTTTTACCTGTGTGCAAATTCAAATTTGCCATTGTTCCAGCCCTACTGATAGTGCAATTGTGAGATTAAGAATCTCATCTAAATGCTGAAAAGGAAGTAAGATTGCTTCAAGCTTGACAACTTAACCAATGGATTTTATTTTGAAATTCCTCCACTTTCCGCACCTGACTCTCTAAGCAGTCTTTCCAATATATCACATCTTTTTGTGATGTAGACAAGTTGGTCAAAGAGCCTGTTTAGTAAACAGAAAATCTTGATTTCGAATGTCAGCAGTGCTTTCCTTTCTTCATGTCAGTTTGGGGCTGTTAGCCGAAAAAGAAGACTTTCACTTCTGTTTGACATCAAACATGTCTTTCCCAAAGCACTAATAAAGTGTAATTGAGAGAAAAAAACTTTCTGCTTTTGAAATGCTCTAAAAGGAATTAGATGAAATAAGTTTCTTTAGAGAATATAGGATGGCTTCAAGCATTACAAATTAAAACCAGTGGAATTTGAGTAAAAAAAAAAAATTTTGCTTTTGAAATGCTCTAAAAGGAATCAGATGAAATAACTTTCTTTAGAGAATATAGGATGGGCTCAAGCATTACAAATTAAAACCAGTGGAATTACACATTAGATGCTACAAATTTTCATAGCAGTTTTCAGAAAAAGCAGAATAATAAATATTCACCAACAGAACATGTGGTTCTGTGGCTTAGTTGGTTAAAGTGCCTGTCTTGTAAACAGGAGATCCTGAGTTCAACTCTCAGCAGTACCTTTTTTTCATCTTCTCAAGAATAAGCTTACTATCTTAAAGCAGGTCTTTTACCTGTGTGCAAATTCAAATTTGCCATTGTTCCAGCCCTACTGATAGTGCAATTGTGAGATTAAGAATCTCATCTAAATGCTGAAAAGGAAGTAAGATTGCTTCAAGCTTGACAACTTAACCAACTTAACCAAGATGCTACATCTTTTCAAGAATAAGCTTCCTATCTTAAAGCAGGTGTGTTTTACCTGTGTGCAAACTCAAATTTGCCATTGTTCCAGCCCTACTGATAGTGCAATTGTGAGATTAAGAATCTCATCTAAATGCTGAAAAGGAAGTAAGATTGCTTCAAGCTTGACAACTTAACCAATGGATTTTATTTTGAAATGCCTCCACTTTCCGCACCTGACTCTCTAAGCAGTCTTTCCAATATATCACATCTTTTTGTGATGTAGACAAGTTGGTCAAAGAGCCTGTTTAGTAAACAGAAAATCTTGATTTCGAATGTCAGCAGTGCTTTCCTTTCTTCATGTCAGTTTGGGGCTGTTAGCCGAAAAAGAGGACTTTCACTTTTGTTTGACATCAAACATGTCTTTCCCAAAGCACTAATAAAGTGTAATTGAGAGAAAAAAAACTTTCTGCTTTTGAAATGCTCTAAAAGGAATTAGATGAAATAAGTTTCTTTAGAGAATATAGGATGGCTTCAAGCATTACAAATTAAAACCAGTGGAATTTGAGTAAAAAAAAAAATTTTGCTTTTGAAATGCTCTAAAAGGAATCAGATAAAATAACTTTCTTTAGAGAATATAGGATGGGCTCAAGCATTACAAATTAAAACCAGTGGAATTACACATTAGATGCTACAAATTTTCATAGCAGTTTTCAGAAAAAGCAGAATAATAAATATTCACACATGAAAATTGGGGTGCTGTGGCTTAGTTGGTTAAAGTGCCTGTCTTGTAAACAGGAGATCCTGAGTTCAACTCTCAGCAGTACCTTGTTTTCATCTTCTCAAGAATAAGCTTCCTATCTTAAAGCAGGTCTTTTACCTGTGTGCAAATTCAAATTTGCCATTGTTCCAGCCCTACTGATAGTGCAATTGTGAGATTAAGAATCTCATCTAAATGCTGAAAAGGATGTAAGATTGCTTCAAGCTTGACAACTTAACCAACTTAACCAAGATGCTACATCTTTTCAAGAATAAGCTTCCTATCTTAAAGCAGGTGTGTTTTACCTGTGTGCAAACTCAAATTTGCCATTGTTCCAGCCCTACTGATAGTGCAATTGTGAGATTAAGAATCTCATCTAAATGCTGAAAAGGAAGTAAGATTGCTTCAAGCTTGACAACTTAACCAACTTAACCAAGATGCTACATCTTCTCAAGAATAAGCTTCCTATCTTAAAGCAGGTGTGTTTTACCTGTGTGCAAACTCAAATTTGCTATTGTTCCAGCCCTACTGATAGTGCAATTGTGAGATTAAGAATCTCATCTAAATGCTGAAAAGGAAGTAAGATTGCTTCAAGCTTGACAACTTAACCAATGGATTTTATTTTGAAATGCCTCCACTTTCCGCACCTGACTCTCTAAGCAGTCTTTCCAATATATCACATCTTTTTGTGATGTAGACAAGTTGGTCAAAGAGCCTGTTTAGTAAACAGAAAATCTTGATTTCGAATGTCAGCAGTGCTTTCCTTTCTTCATGTCAGTTTGGGGCTGTTAGCCGAAAAAGAGGACTTTCACTTTTGTTTGACATCAAACATGTCTTTCCCAAAGCACTAATAAAGTGTAATTGAGAGAAAAAAAACTTTCTGCTTTTGAAATGCTCTAAAAGGAATTAGATGAAATAAGTTTCTTTAGAGAATATAGGATGGCTTCAAGCATTACAAATTAAAACCAGTGGAATTTGAGTAAAAAAAAAAATTTTGCTTTTGAAATGCTCTAAAAGGAATCAGATAAAATAACTTTCTTTAGAGAATATAGGATGGGCTCAAGCATTACAAATTAAAACCAGTGGAATTACACATTAGATGCTACAAATTTTCATAGCAGTTTTCAGAAAAAGCAGAATAATAAATATTCACACATGAAAATTGGGGTGCTGTGGCTTAGTTGGTTAAAGTGCCTGTCTTGTAAACAGGAGATCCTGAGTTCAACTCTCAGCAGTACCTTGTTTTCATCTTCTCAAGAATAAGCTTCCTATCTTAAAGCAGGTCTTTTACCTGTGTGCAAATTCAAATTTGCCATTGTTCCAGCCCTACTGATAGTGCAATTGTGAGATTAAGAATCTCATCTAAATGCTGAAAAGGAAGTAAGATTGCTTCAAGCTTGACAACTTAACCAACTTAACCAAGATGCTACATCTTCTCAAGAATAAGCTTCCTATCTTAAAGCAGGTGTGTTTTACCTGTGTGCAAACTCAAATTTGCCATTGTTCCAGCCCTACTGATAGTGCAATTGTGAGATTAAGAATCTCATCTAAATGCTGAAAAGGAAGTAAGATTGCTTCAAGCTTGACAACTTAACCAATGGATTTTATTTTGAAATGCCTCCACTTTCCGCACCTGACTCTCTAAGCAGTCTTTCCAATATATCACATCTTTTTGTGATGTAGACAAGTTGGTCAAAGAGCCTGTTTAGTAAACAGAAAATCTTGATTTCGAATGTCAGCAGTGCTTTCCTTTCTTCATGTCAGTTTGGGGCTGTTAGCCGAAAAAGAAGACTTTCACTTCTGTTTGACATCAAACATGTCTTTCCCAAAGCACTAATAAAGTGTATTTGAGAGAAAAAAACTTTCTGCTTTTGAAATGCTCTAAAAGGAATTAGATGAAATAAGTTTCTTTAGAGAATATAGGATGGCTTCAAGCATTACAAATTAAAACCAGTGGAATTTGAGTAAAAAAAAAATTTTGCTTTTGAAATGCTCTAAAAGGAATCAGATGAAATAACTTTCTTTAGAGAATATAGGATGGGCTCAAGCATTACAAATTAAAACCAGTGGAATTACACATTAGATGCTACAAATTTTCATAGCAGTTTTCGGAAAAAGCAGAATAATAAATATTCACCTATGGAACATGTGGTGCTGTGGCTTAGTTGGTTAAAGCGCCTGTCTTGTAAACTGGAGATCCTGAGTTCAACTCTCAGCAGTACCTTGTTTTCATCTTCTCAAGAATAAGCTTCCTATCTTAAAGCAGGTCTTTTACCTGTGTGCAAATTCAAATTTGCCATTGTTCCAGCCCTACTGATAGTGCAATTGTGAGATTAAGAATCTCATCTAAATGCTGAAAAGGAAGTAAGATTGCTTCAAGCTTGACAACTTAACCAACTTAACCAAGATGCTACATCTTCTCAAGAATAAGCTTCCTATCTTAAAGCAGGTGTGTTTTACCTGTGTGCAAACTCAAATTTGCCATTGTTCCAGCCCTACTGATAGTGCAATTGTGAGATTAAGAATCTCATCTAAATGCTGAAAAGGAAGTAAGATTGCTTCAAGCTTGACAACTTAACCAACTTAACCAAGATGCTACATCTTCTCAAGAATAAGCTTCCTATCTTAAAGCAGGTGTGTTTTACCTGTGTGCAAACTCAAATTTGCTATTGTTCCAGCCCTACTGATAGTGCAATTGTGAGATTAAGAATCTCATCTAAATGCTGAAAAGGAAGTAAGATTGCTTCAAGCTTGACAACTTAACCAATGGATTTTATTTTGAAATGCCTCCACTTTCCGCACCTGACTCTCTAAGCAGTCTTTCCAATATATCACATCTTTTTGTGATGTAGACAAGTTGGTCAAAGAGCCTGTTTAGTAAACAGAAAATCTTGATTTCGAATGTCAGCAGTGCTTTCCTTTCTTCATGTCAGTTTGGGGCTGTTAGCCGAAAAAGAGGACTTTCACTTTTGTTTGACATCAAACATGTCTTTCCCAAAGCACTAATAAAGTGTAATTGAGAGAAAAAAAACTTTCTGCTTTTGAAATGCTCTAAAAGGAATTAGATGAAATAAGTTTCTTTAGAGAATATAGGATGGCTTCAAGCATTACAAATTAAAACCAGTGGAATTTGAGTGAAAAAAAAAATTTTGCTTTTGAAATGCTCTAAAAGGAATCAGATAAAATAACTTTCTTTAGAGAATATAGGATGGGCTCAAGCATTACAAATTAAAACCAGTGGAATTACACATTAGATGCTACAAATTTTCATAGCAGTTTTCAGAAAAAGCAGAATAATAAATATTCACACATGAAAATTGGGGTGCTGTGGCTTAGTTGGTTAAAGTGCCTGTCTTGTAAACAGGAGATCCTGAGTTCAACTCTCAGCAGTACCTTGTTTTCATCTTCTCAAGAATAAGCTTCCTATCTTAAAGCAGGTCTTTTACCTGTGTGCAAATTCAAATTTGCCATTGTTCCAGCCCTACTGATAGTGCAATTGTGAGATTAAGAATCTCATCTAAATGCTGAAAAGGAAGTAAGATTGCTTCAAGCTTGACAACTTAACCAACTTAACCAAGATGCTACATCTTCTCAAGAATAAGCTTCCTATCTTAAAGCAGGTGTGTTTTACCTGTGTGCAAACTCAAATTTGCCATTGTTCCAGCCCTACTGATAGTGCAATTGTGAGATTAAGAATCTCATCTAAATGCTGAAAAGGAAGTAAGATTGCTTCAAGCTTGACAACTTAACCAACTTAACCAAGATGCTACATCTTCTCAAGAATAAGCTTCCTATCTTAAAGCAGGTGTGTTTTACCTGTGTGCAAACTCAAATTTGCCATTGTTCCAGCCCTACTGATAGTGCAATTGTGAGATTAAGAATCTCATCTAAATGCTGAAAAGGAAGTAAGATTGCTTCAAGCTTGACAACTTAACCAACTTAACCAAGACGCTACATCTTCTCAAGAATAAGCTTCCTATCTTAAAGCAGGTGTGTTTTACCTGTGTGCAAACTCAAATTTGCCATTGTTCCAGCCCTACTGATAGTGCAATTGTGAGATTAAGAATCTCATCTAAATGCTGAAAAGGAAGTAAGATTGCTTCAAGCTTGACAACTTAACCAATGGATTTTATTTTGAAATGCCTCCACTTTCCGCACCTGACTCTCTAAGCAGTCTTTCCAATATATCACATCTTTTTGTGATGTAGACAAGTTGGTCAAAGAGCCTGTTTAGTAAACAGAAAATCTTGATTTCGAATGTCAGCAGTGCTTTCCTTTCTTCATGTCAGTTTGGGGCTGTTAGCCGAAAAAGAGGACTTTCACTTTTGTTTGACATCAAACATGTCTTTCCCAAAGCACTAATAAAGTGTAATTGAGAGAAAAAAAACTTTCTGCTTTTGAAATGCTCTAAAAGGAATTAGATGAAATAAGTTTCTTTAGAGAATATAGGATGGCTTCAAGCATTACAAATTAAAACCAGTGGAATTTGAGTAAAAAAAAAAATTTTGCTTTTGAAATGCTCTAAAAGGAATCAGATGAAATAACTTTCTTTAGAGAATATAGGATGGGCTCAAGCATTACAAATTAAAACCAGTGGAATTACACATTAGATGCTACAAATTTTCATAGCAGTTTTCAGAAAAAGCAGAATAATAAATATTCACACATGAAAATTGGGGTGCTGTGGCTTAGTTGGTTAAAGTGCCTGTCTTGTAAACAGGAGATCCTGAGTTCAACTCTCAGCAGTACCTTGTTTTCATCTTCTCAAGAATAAGCTTCCAATCTTAAAGCAGGTCTTTTACCTGTGTGCAAATTCAAATTTGCCATTGTTCCAGCCCTACTGATAGTGCAATTGTGAGATTAAGAATCTCATCTAAATGCTGAAAAGGAAGTAAGATTGCTTCAAGCTTGACAACTTAACCAACTTAACCAAGATGCTACATCTTCTCAAGAATAAGCTTCCTATCTTAAAGCAGGTGTGTTTTACCTGTGTGCAAACTCAAATTTGCCATTGTTCCAGCCCTACTGATAGTGCAATTGTGAGATTAAGAATCTCATCTAAATGCTGAAAAGGAAGTAAGATTGCTTCAAGCTTGACAACTTAACCAACTTAACCAAGATGCTACATCTTCTCAAGAATAAGCTTCCTATCTTAAAGCAGGTGTGTTTTACCTGTGTGCAAACTCAAATTTGCCATTGTTCCAGCCCTACTGATAGTGCAATTGTGAGATTAAGAATCTCATCTAAATGCTGAAAAGGAAGTAAGATTGCTTCAAGCTTGACAACTTAACCAATGGATTTTATTTTGAAATGCCTCCACTTTCCGCACCTGACTCTCTAAGCAGTCTTTCCAATATATCACATCTTTTTGTGATGTAGACAAGTTGGTCAAAGAGCCTGTTTAGTAAACAGAAAATCTTGATTTCGAATGTCAGCAGTGCTTTCCTTTCTTCATGTCAGTTTGGGGCTGTTAGCCGAAAAAGAGGACTTTCACTTTTGTTTGACATCAAACATGTCTTTCCCAAAGCACTAATAAAGTGTAATTGAGAGAAAAAAAACTTTCTGCTTTTGAAATGCTCTAAAAGGAATTAGATGAAATAAGTTTCTTTAGAGAATATAGGATGGCTTCAAGCATTACAAATTAAAACCAGTGGAATTTGAGTAAAAAAAAAAATTTTGCTTTTGAAATGCTCTAAAAGGAATCAGATGAAATAACTTTCTTTAGAGAATATAGGATGGGCTCAAGCATTACAAATTAAAACCAGTGGAATTACACATTAGATGATACAAATTTTCATAGCAGTTTTCAGAAAAAGCAGAATAATAAATATTCACACATGAAAATTGGGATGCTGTGGCTTAGTTGGTTAAAGTGCCTGTCTTGTAAACAGGAGATCCTGAGTTCAACTCTCAGCAGTACCTTGTTTTCATCTTCTCAAGAATAAGCTTCCTATCTTAAAGCATGTCTTTTACCTGTGTGCAAATTCAAATTTGCCATTGTTCCAGCCCTACTGATAGTGCAATTGTGAGATTAAGAATCTCATCTAAATGCTGAAAAGGAAGTAACATTGCTTCAAGCTTGACAACTTAACCAATGGATTTTATTTTGAAATTCCTCCACTTTCCGCACCTGACTCTCTAAGCAGTCTTTCCAATATATCACATCTTTTTGTGATGTAGACAAGTTGGTCAAAGAGCCTGTTTAGTAAACAGAAAATCTTGATTTCGAATGTCAGCAGTGCTTTCCTTTCTTCATGTCAGTTTGGGGCTGTTAGCCGAAAAAGAAGACTTTCACTTCTGTTTGACATCAAACATGTCTTTCCCAAAGCACTAATAAAGTGTAATTGAGAGAAAAAAACTTTCTGCTTTTGAAATGCTCTAAAAGGAATTAGATGAAATAAGTTTCTTTAGAGAATATAGGATGGCTTCAAGCATTACAAATTAAAACCAGTGGAATTTGAGTAAAAAAAAAAATTTTGCTTTTGAAATGCTCTAAAAGGAATCAGATGAAATAACTTTCTTTAGAGAATATAGGATGGGCTCAAGCATTACAAATTAAAACCAGTGGAATTACACATTAGATGCTACAAATTTTCATAGCAGTTTTCGGAAAAAGCAGAATAATAAATATTCACCAACAGAACATGTGGTTCTGTGGCTTAGTTGGTTAAAGTGCCTGTCTTGTAAACAGGAGATCCTGAGTTCAACTCTCAGCAGTACCTTTTTTTCATCTTCTCAAGAATAAGCTTACTATCTTAAAGCAGGTCTTTTACCTGTGTGCAAATTCAAATTTGCCATTGTTCCAGCCCTACTGATAGTGCAATTGTGAGATTAAGAATCTCATCTAAATGCTGAAAAGGAAGTAAGATTGCTTCAAGCTTGACAACTTAACCAATGGATTTTATTTTGAAATTCCTCCACTTTCCGCACCTGACTCTCTAAGCAGTCTTTCCAATATATCACATCTTTTTGTGATGTAGACAAGTTGGTCAAAGAGCCTGTTTAGTAAACAGAAAATCTTGATTTCGAATGTCAGCAGTGCTTTCCTTTCTTCATGTCAGTTTGGGGCTGTTAGCCGAAAAAGAAGACTTTCACTTCTGTTTGACATCAAACATGTCTTTCCCAAAGCACTAATAAAGTGTAATTGAGAGAAAAAAACTTTCTGCTTTTGAAATGCTCTAAAAGGAATTAGATGAAATAAGTTTCTTTAGAGAATATAGGATGGCTTCAAGCATTACAAATTAAAACCAGTGGAATTTGAGTAAAAAAAAAAATTTTGCTTTTGAAATGCTCTAAAAGGAATCAGATGAAATAACTTTCTTTAGAGAATATAGGATGGGCTCAAGCATTACAAATTAAAACCAGTGGAATTACACATTAGATGCTACAAATTTTCATAGCAGTTTTCGGAAAAAGCAGAATAATAAATATTCACCTATGGAACATGTGGTGCTGTGGCTTAGTTGGTTAAAGCGCCTGTCTTGTAAACTGGAGATCAT
This sequence comes from Dendrobates tinctorius, assembly GCF_039654945.1. Lineage (NCBI taxonomy): Eukaryota > Metazoa > Chordata > Amphibia > Anura > Dendrobatidae > Dendrobates > Dendrobates tinctorius. The sequence goes on along the minus strand of NW_027361921.1, from coordinate 1,619,517 downwards.
GAGTTCAACTCTTAGCAGTACCTTGTTTTCATCTTCTCAAGAATAAGCTTCCTATCTTAAAGCATGTCTTTTACCTGTGTGCAAATTCAAATTTGCCATTGTTCCAGCCCTACTGATAGTGCAATTGTGAGATTAAGAATCTCATCTAAATGCTGAAAAGGAAGTAAGATTGCTTCAAGCTTGACAACTTAACCAACTTAACCAAGATGCTACATCTTCTCAAGAATAAGCTTCCTATCTTAAAGCAGGTGTGTTTTACCTGTGTGCAAACTCAAATTTGCCATTGTTCCAGCCCTACTGATAGTGCAATTGTGAGATTAAGAATCTCATCTAAATGCTGAAAAGGAAGTAAGATTGCTTCAAGCTTGACAACTTAACCAACTTAACCAAGATGCTACATCTTCTCAAGAATAAGCTTCCTATCTTAAAGCAGGTGTGTTTTACCTGTGTGCAAACTCAAATTTGCCATTGTTCCAGCCCTACTGATAGTGCAATTGTGAGATTAAGAATCTCATCTAAATGCTGAAAAGGAAGTAAGATTGCTTCAAGCTTGACAACTTAACCAATGGATTTTATTTTGAAATTCCTCCACTTTCCGCACCTGACTCTCTAAGCAGTCTTTCCAATATATCACATCTTTTTGTGATGTAGACAAGTTGGTCAAAGAGCCTGTTTAGTAAACAGAAAATCTTGATTTCGAATGTCAGCAGTGCTTTCCTTTCTTCATGTCAGTTTGGGGCTGTTAGCCGAAAAAGAAGACTTTCACTTCTGTTTGACATCAAACATGTCTTTCCCAAAGCACTAATAAAGTGTAATTGAGAGAAAAAAACTTTCTGCTTTTGAAATGCTCTAAAAGGAATTAGATGAAATAAGTTTCTTTAGAGAATATAGGATGGCTTCAAGCATTACAAATTAAAACCAGTGGAATTTGAGTAAAAAAAAAAATTTTGCTTTTGAAATGCTCTAAAAGGAATCAGATGAAATAACTTTCTTTAGAGAATATAGGATGGGCTCAAGCATTACAAATTAAAACCAGTGGAATTACACATTAGATGCTACAAATTTTCATAGCAGTTTTCGAAAAAAGCAGAATAATAAATATTCACCTATGGAACATGTGGTGCTGTGGCTTAGTTGGTTAAAGCGCCTGTCTTGTAAACTGGAGATCCTGAGTTCAACTCTCAGCAGTACCTTGTTTTTGTCTTCTCAAGAATAAGCTTCCTATCTTAAAGCAGGTGTTTTACCTGTGTGCAAACTCAAATTTGCCATTGTTCCAGCCCTACTGATAGTGCAATTGTGAGATTAAGAATCTCATCTAAATGCTGAAAAGGAAGTAAGATTGCTTCAAGCTTGACAACTTAACCAATGGATTTTATTTTGAAATTCCTCCACTTTCCGCACCTGACTCTCTAAGCAGTCTTTCCAATATATCACATCTTTTTGTGATGTAGACAAGTTGGTCAAAGAGCCTGTTTAGTAAACAGAAAATCTTGATTTCGAACGTCAGCAGTGCTTTCCTTTCTTCATGTCAGTTTGGGGCTGTTAGCCGAAAAAGAAGACTTTCACTTCTGTTTGACATCAAACATGTCTTTCCCAAAGCACTAATAAAGTGTAATTGAGAGAAAAAAACTTTCTGCTTTTGAAATGCTCTAAAAGGAATTAGATGAAATAAGTTTCTTTAGAGAATATAGGATGGCTTCAAGCATTACAAATTAAAACCAGTGGAATTTGAGTAAAAAAAAATTTTGCTTTTGAAATGCTCTAAAAGGAATCAGATGAAATAACTTTCTTTAGAGAATATAGGATGGGCTCAAGCATTACAAATTAAAACCAGTGGAATTACACATTAGATGCTACAAATTTTCATAGCAGTTTTCGGAAAAAGCAGAATAATAAATATTCACCAACAGAACATGTGGTTCTGTGGCTTAGTTTGTTAAAGCGCCTGTCTTGTAAACAGGAGATCCTGAGTTCAACTCTCAACAGTACCTTGTTTTTGTCTTCTCAAGAATAAGCTTCCTATCTTAAAGCAGTTGTTTTACCTGTGTGCAAACTCAAATTTGCCATTGTTCCAGCCCTACTGATAGTGCAATTGTGAGATTAAGAATCTCATCTAAATGCTGAAAAGGAAGTAAGATTGCTTCAAGCTTGACAACTTAACCAATGGATTTTATTTTGAAATGCCTCCACTTTCCGCACCTGACTCTCTAAGCAGTCTTTCCAATATATCACATCTTTTTGTGATGTAGACAAGTTGGTCAAAGAGCCTGTTTAGTAAACAGAAAATCTTGATTTCGAATGTCAGCAGTGCTTTCCTTTCTTCATGTCAGTTTGGGGCTGTTAGCCGAAAAAGAAGACTTTCACTTCTGTTTGACATCAAACATGTCTTTCCCAAAGCACTAATAAAGTGTAATTGAGAGAAAAAAACTTTCTGCTTTTGAAATGCTCTAAAAGGAATTAGATGAAATAAGTTTCTTTAGAGAATATAGGATGGCTTCAAGCATTACAAATTAAAACCAGTGGAATTTGAGTAAAAAAAAAAATTTTGCTTTTGAAATGCTCTAAAAGGAATCAGATGAAATAACTTTCTTTAGAGAATATAGGATGGGCTCAAGCATTACAAATTAAAACCAGTGGAATTACACATTAGATGCTACAAATTTTCATAGCAGTTTTCGGAAAAAGCAGAATAATAAATATTCACCTATGGAACATGTGGTGCTGTGGCTTAGTTGGTTAAAGCGCCTGTCTTGTAAACTGGAGATCATGAGTTCAAGTCTTAGCAGTACCTTGTTTTCATCTTCTCAAGAATAAGCTTCCTATCTTAAAGCATGTCTTTTACCTGTGTGCAAATTCAAATTTGCCATTGTTCCAGCCCTACTGATAGTGCAATTGTGAGATTAAGAATCTCATCTAAATGCTGAAAAGGAAGTAAGATTGCTTCAAGCTTGACAACTTAACCAACTTAACCAAGATGCTACATCTTCTCAAGAATAAGCTTCCTATCTTAAAGCAGGTGTGTTTTACCTGTGTGCAAACTCAAATTTGCCATTGTTCCAGCCCTACTGATAGTGCAATTGTGAGATTAAGAATCTCATCTAAATGCTGAAAAGGAAGTAAGATTGCTTCAAGCTTGACAACTTAACCAACTTAACCAAGATGCTACATCTTCTCAAGAATAAGCTTCCTATCTTAAAGCAGGTGTGTTTTACCTGTGTGCAAACTCAAATTTGCCATTGTTCCAGCCCTACTGATAGTGCAATTGTGAGATTAAGAATCTCATCTAAATGCTGAAAAGGAAGTAAGATTGCTTCAAGCTTGACAACTTAACCAATGGATTTTATTTTGAAATTCCTCCACTTTCCGCACCTGACTCTCTAAGCAGTCTTTCCAATATATCACATCTTTTTGTGATGTAGACAAGTTGGTCAAAGAGCCTGTTTAGTAAACAGAAAATCTTGATTTCGAATGTCAGCAGTGCTTTCCTTTCTTCATGTCAGTTTGGGGCTGTTAGCCGAAAAAGAAGACTTTCACTTCTGTTTGACATCAAACATGTCTTTCCCAAAGCACTAATAAAGTGTAATTGAGAGAAAAAAACTTTCTGCTTTTGAAATGCTCTAAAAGGAATTAGATGAAATAAGTTTCTTTAGAGAATATAGGATGGCTTCAAGCATTACAAATTAAAACCAGTGGAATTTGAGTAAAAAAAAAAATTTTGCTTTTGAAATGCTCTAAAAGGAATCAGATGAAATAACTTTCTTTAGAGAATATAGGATGGGCTCAAGCATTACAAATTAAAACCAGTGGAATTACACATTAGATGCTACAAATTTTCATAGCAGTTTTCGAAAAAAGCAGAATAATAAATATTCACCTATGGAACATGTGGTGCTGTGGCTTAGTTGGTTAAAGCGCCTGTCTTGTAAACTGGAGATCCTGAGTTCAACTCTCAGCAGTACCTTGTTTTTGTCTTCTCAAGAATAAGCTTCCTATCTTAAAGCAGGTGTTTTACCTGTGTGCAAACTCAAATTTGCCATTGTTCCAGCCCTACTGATAGTGCAATTGTGAGATTAAGAATCTCATCTAAATGCTGAAAAGGAAGTAAGATTGCTTCAAGCTTGACAACTTAACCAATGGATTTTATTTTGAAATTCCTCCACTTTCCGCACCTGACTCTCTAAGCAGTCTTTCCAATATATCACATCTTTTTGTGATATAGACAAGTTGGTCAAAGAGCCTGTTTAGTAAACAGAAAATCTTGATTTCGAACGTCAGCAGTGCTTTCCTTTCTTCATGTCAGTTTGGGGCTGTTAGCCGAAAAAGAAGACTTTCACTTCTGTTTGACATCAAACATGTCTTTCCCAAAGCACTAATAAAGTGTAATTGAGAGAAAAAAACTTTCTGCTTTTGAAATGCTCTAAAAGGAATTAGATGAAATAAGTTTCTTTAGAGAATATAGGATGGCTTCAAGCATTACAAATTAAAACCAGTGGAATTTGAGTAAAAAAAAATTTTGCTTTTGAAATGCTCTAAAAGGAATCAGATGAAATAACTTTCTTTAGAGAATATAGGATGGGCTCAAGCATTACAAATTAAAACCAGTGGAATTACACATTAGATGCTACAAATTTTCATAGCAGTTTTCGGAAAAAGCAGAATAATAAATATTCACCAACAGAACATGTGGTTCTGTGGCTTAGTTTGTTAAAGCGCCTGTCTTGTAAACAGGAGATCCTGAGTTCAACTCTCAGCAGTACCTTGTTTTTGTCTTCTCAAGAATAAGCTTCCTATCTTAAAGCAGTTGTTTTACCTGTGTGCAAACTCAAATTTGCCATTGTTCCAGCCCTACTGATAGTGCAATTGTGAGATTAAGAATCTCATCTAAATGCTGAAAAGGAAGTAAGATTGCTTCAAGCTTGACAACTTAACCAATGGATTTTATTTTGAAATGCCTCCACTTTCCGCACCTGACTCTCTAAGCAGTCTTTCCAATATATCACATCTTTTTGTGATGTAGACAAGTTGGTCAAAGAGCCTGTTTAGTAAACAGAAAATCTTGATTTCGAATGTCAGCAGTGCTTTCCTTTCTTCATGTCAGTTTGGGGCTGTTAGCCGAAAAAGACGACTTTCACTTTTGTTTGACATCAAACATGTCTTTCCCAAAGCACTAATAAAGTGTAATTGAGAGAAAAAAAACTTTCTGCTTTTGAAATGCTCTAAAAGGAATTAGATGAAATAAGTTTCTTTAGAGAATATAGGATGGCTTCAAGCATTACAAATTAAAACCAGTGGAATTTGAGTAAAAAAAAAAATTTTGCTTTTGAAATGCTCTAAAAGGAATCAGATAAAATAACTTTCTTTAGAGAATATAGGATGGGCTCAAGCATTACAAATTAAAACCAGTGGAATTACACATTAGATGCTACAAATTTTCATAGCAGTTTTCAGAAAAAGCAGAATAATAAATATTCACACATGAAAATTGGGGTGCTGTGGCTTAGTTGGTTAAAGTGCCTGTCTTGTAAACAGGAGATCCTGAGTTCAACTCTCAGCAGTACCTTGTTTTCATCTTCTCAAGAATAAGCTTCCTATCTTAAAGCAGGTCTTTTACCTGTGTGCAAATTCAAATTTGCCATTGTTCCAGCCCTACTGATAGTGCAATTGTGAGATTAAGAATCTCATCTAAATGCTGAAAAGGAAGTAAGATTGCTTCAAGCTTGACAACTTAACCAACTTAACCAAGATGCTACATCTTCTCAAGAATAAGCTTCCTATCTTAAAGCAGGTGTGTTTTACCTGTGTGCAAACTCAAATTTGTCATTGTTCCAGCCCTACTGATAGTGCAATTGTGAGATTAAGAATCTCATCTAAATGCTGAAAAGGAAGTAAGATCGCTTCAAGCTTGACAACTTAACCAACTTAACCAAGATGCTACATCTTCTCAAGAATAAGCTTCCTATCTTAAAGCAGTTGTTTTACCTGTGTGCAAACTCAAATTTGCCATTGTTCCAGCCCTACTGATAGTGCAATTGTGAGATTAAGAATCTCATCTAAATGCTGAAAAGGAAGTAAGATTGCTTCAAGCTTGACAACTTAACCAATGGATTTTATTTTGAAATTCCTCCACTTTCCGCACCTGACTCTCTAAGCAGTCTTTCCAATATATCACATCTTTTTGTGATGTAGACAAGTTGGTCAAAGAGCCTGTTTAGTAAACAGAAAATCTTGATTTCGAATGTCAGCAGTGCTTTCCTTTCTTCATGTCAGTTTGGGGCTGTTAGCCGAAAAAGAAGACTTTCACTTCTGTTTGACATCAAACATGTCTTTCCCAAAGCACTAATAAAGTGTAATTGAGAGAAAAAACTTTCTGCTTTTGAAATGCTCTAAAAGGAATTAGATGAAATAAGTTTCTTTAGAGAATATAGGATGGCTTCAAGCATTACAAATTAAAACCAGTGGAATTTGAGTAAAAAAAAAATTTTGCTTTTGAAATGCTCTAAAAGGAATCAGATGAAATAACTTTCTTTAGAGAATATAGGATGGGCTCAAGCATTACAAATTAAAACCAGTGGAATTACACATTAGATGGTACAAATTTTCACAGCAGTTTTCGGAAAAAGCAGAATAATAAATATTCACCAACAGAACATGTGGTTCTGTGGCTTAGTTGGTTAAAGCGCCTGTCTTGTAAACAGGAGATCCTGAGTTCAACTCTCAGCAGTAACTTGTTTTTGTCTTCTCAAGAATAAGCTTCCTATCTTAAAGCAGGTGTGTTTTACCTGTGTGCAAACTCAAATTTGCCATTGTTCCAGCCCTACTGATAGTGCAATTGTGAGATTAAGAATCTCATCTAATTGCTGAAAAGGAAGTAAGATTGCTTCAAGCTTGACAACTTAACCAATGGATTTTATTTTGAAATGCCTCCACTTTCCGCACCTGACTCTCTAAGCAGTCTTTCCAATATATCACATCTTTTTGTGATGTAGACAAGTTGGTCAAAGAGCCTGTTTAGTAAACAGAAAATCTTGATTTCGAATGTCAGCAGTGCTTTCCTTTCTTCATGTCAGTTTGGGGCTGTTAGCCGAAAAAGAGGACTTTCACTTTTGTTTGACATCAAACATGTCTTTCCCAAAGCACTAATAAAGTGTAATTGAGAGAAAAAAAACTTTCTGCTTTTGAAATGCTCTAAAAGGAATTAGATGAAATAAGTTTCTTTAGAGAATATAGGATGGCTTCAAGCATTACAAATTAAAACCAGTGGAATTTGAGTAAAAAAAAAAATTTTGCTTTTGAAATGCTCTAAAAGGAATCAGATAAAATAACTTTCTTTAGAGAATATAGGATGGGCTCAAGCATTACAAATTAAAACCAGTGGAATTACACATTAGATGCTACAAATTTTCATAGCAGTTTTCAGAAAAAGCAGAATAATAAATATTCACACATGAAAATTGGGGTGCTGTGGCTTAGTTGGTTAAAGTGCCTGTCTTGTAAACAGGAGATCCTGAGTTCAACTCTCAGCAGTACCTTGTTTTCATCTTCTCAAGAATAAGCTTCCTATCTTAAAGCAGGTCTTTTACCTGTGTGCAAATTCAAATTTGCCATTGTTCCAGCCCTACTGATAGTGCAATTGTGAGATTAAGAATCTCATCTAAATGCTGAAAAGGAAGTAAGATTGCTTCAAGCTTGACAACTTAACCAACTTAACCAAGATGCTACATCTTCTCAAGAATAAGCTTCCTATCTTAAAGCAGGTGTGTTTTACCTGTGTGCAAACTCAAATTTGCCATTGTTCCAGCCCTACTGATAGTGCAATTGTGAGATTAAGAATCTCATCTAATTGCTGAAAAGGAAGTAAGATTGCTTTAAGCTTGACAACTTAACCAACTTAACCAAGATGCTACATCTTCTCAAGAATAAGCTTCCTATCTTAAAGCAGGTGTGTTTTACCTGTGTGCAAACTCAAATTTGTCATTGTTCCAGCCCTACTGATAGTGCAATTGTGAGATTAAGAATCTCATCTAAATGCTGAAAAGGAAGTAAGATTGCTTCAAGCTTGACAACTTAACCAACTTAACCAAGATGCTACATCTTCTCAAGAATAAGCTTCCTATCTTAAAGCAGTTGTTTTACCTGTGTGCAAACTCAAATTTGCCATTGTTCCAGCCCTACTGATAGTGCAATTGTGAGATTAAGAATCTCATCTAAATGCTGAAAAGGAAGTAAGATTGCTTCAAGCTTGACAACTTAACCAATGGATTTTATTTTGAAATGCCTCCACTTTCCGCACCTGACTCTCTAAGCAGTCTTTCCAATATATCACATCTTTTTGTGATGTAGACAAGTTGGTCAAAGAGCCTGTTTAGTAAACAGAAAATCTTGATTTCGAATGTCAGCAGTGCTTTCCTTTCTTCATGTCAGTTTGGGGCTGTTAGCCGAAAAAGAGGACTTTCACTTTTGTTTGACATCAAACATGTCTTTCCCAAAGCACTAATAAAGTGTAATTGAGAGAAAAAAAACTTTCTGCTTTTGAAATGCTCTAAAAGGAATTAGATGAAATAAGTTTCTTTAGAGAATATAGGATGGCTTCAAGCATTACAAATTAAAACCAGTGGAATTTGAGTAAAAAAAAAATTTTGCTTTTGAAATGCTCTAAAAGGAATCAGATGAAATAACTTTCTTTAGAGAATATAGGATGGGCTCAAGCATTACAAATTAAAACCAGTGGAATTACACATTAGATGCTACAAATTTTCATAGCAGTTTTCAGAAAAAGCAGAATAATAAATATTCACACATGAAAATTGGGGTGCTGTGGCTTAGTTGGTTAAAGTGCCTGTCTTGTAAACAGGAGATCCTGAGTTCAACTCTCAGCAGTACCTTGTTTTCATCTTCTCAAGAATAAGCTTCCTATCTTAAAGCAGGTCTTTTACCTGTGTGCAAATTCAAATTTGCCATTGTTCCAGCCCTACTGATAGTGCAATTGTGAGATTAAGAATCTCATCTAAATGCTGAAAAGGAAGTAAGATTGCTTCAAGCTTGACAACTTAACCAATGGATTTTATTTTGAAATTCCTCCACTTTCCGCACCTGACTCTCTAAGCAGTCTTTCCAATATATCACATCTTTTTGTGATGTAGACAAGTTGGTCAAAGAGCCTGTTTAGAAAACAGAAAATCTTGATTTCGAATGTCAGCAGTGCTTTCCTTTCTTCATGTCAGTTTGGGGCTGTTAGCCGAAAAAGAGGACTTTCACTTTTGTTTGACATCAAACATGTCTTTCCCAAAGCACTAATAAAGTGTAATTGAGAGAAAAAAAACTTTCTGCTTTTGAAATGCTCTAAAAGGAATTAGATGAAATAAGTTTCTTTAGAGAATATAGGATGGCTTCAAGCATTACAAATTAAAACCAGTGGAATTTGAGTAAAAAAAAAAATTTTGCTTTTGAAATGCTCTAAAAGGAATCAGATAAAATAACTTTCTTTAGAGAATATAGGATGGGCTCAAGCATTACAAATTAAAACCAGTGGAATTACACATTAGATGCTACAAATTTTCATAGCAGTTTTCAGAAAAAGCAGAATAATAAATATTCACACATGAAAATTGGGGTGCTGTGGCTTAGTTGGTTAAAGTGCCTGTCTTGTAAACAGGAGATCCTGAGTTCAACTCTCAGCAGTACCTTGTTTTCATCTTCTCAAGAATAAGCTTCCTATCTTAAAGCAGGTCTTTTACCTGTGTGCAAATTCAAATTTGCCATTGTTCCAGCCCTACTGATAGTGCAATTGTGAGATTAAGAATCTCATCTAAATGCTGAAAAGGAAGTAAGATTGCTTCAAGCTTGACAACTTAACCAACTTAACCAAGATGCTACATCTTCTCAAGAATAAGCTTCCTATCTTAAAGCAGGTGTGTTTTACCTGTGTGCAAACTCAAATTTGCCATTGTTCCAGCCCTACTGATAGTGCAATTGTGAGATTAAGAATCTCATCTAATTGCTGAAAAGGAAGTAAGATTGCTTTAAGCTTGACAACTTAACCAACTTAACCAAGATGCTACATCTTCTCAAGAATAAGCTTCCTATCTTAAAGCAGGTGTGTTTTACCTGTGTGCAAACTCAAATTTGTCATTGTTCCAGCCCTACTGATAGTGCAATTGTGAGATTAAGAATCTCATCTAAATGCTGAAAAGGAAGTAAGATTGCTTCAAGCTTGACAACTTAACCAACTTAACCAAGATGCTACATCTTCTCAAGAATAAGCTTCCTATCTTAAAGCAGTTGTTTTACCTGTGTGCAAACTCAAATTTGCCATTGTTCCAGCCCTACTGATAGTGCAATTGTGAGATTAAGAATCTCATCTAAATGCTGAAAAGGAAGTAAGATTGCTTCAAGCTTGACAACTTAACCAATGGATTTTATTTTGAAATGCCTCCACTTTCCGCACCTGACTCTCTAAGCAGTCTTTCCAATATATCACATCTTTTTGTGATGTAGACAAGTTGGTCAAAGAGCCTGTTTAGTAAACAGAAAATCTTGATTTCGAATGTCAGCAGTGCTTTCCTTTCTTCATGTCAGTTTGGGGCTGTTAGCCGAAAAAGAGGACTTTCACTTTTGTTTGACATCAAACATGTCTTTCCCAAAGCACTAATAAAGTGTAATTGAGAGAAAAAAAACTTTCTGCTTTTGAAATGCTCTAAAAGGAATTAGATGAAATAAGTTTCTTTAGAGAATATAGGATGGCTTCAAGCATTACAAATTAAAACCAGTGGAATTTGAGTAAAAAAAAAATTTTGCTTTTGAAATGCTCTAAAAGGAATCAGATGAAATAACTTTCTTTAGAGAATATAGGATGGGCTCAAGCATTACAAATTAAAACCAGTGGAATTACACATTAGATGCTACAAATTTTCATAGCAGTTTTCAGAAAAAGCAGAATAATAAATATTCACACATGAAAATTGGGGTGCTGTGGCTTAGTTGGTTAAAGTGCCTGTCTTGTAAACAGGAGATCCTGAGTTCAACTCTCAGCAGTACCTTGTTTTCATCTTCTCAAGAATAAGCTTCCTATCTTAAAGCAGGTCTTTTACCTGTGTGCAAATTCAAATTTGCCATTGTTCCAGCCCTACTGATAGTGCAATTGTGAGATTAAGAATCTCATCTAAATGCTGAAAAGGAAGTAAGATTGCTTCAAGCTTGACAACTTAACCAATGGATTTTATTTTGAAATTCCTCCACTTTCCGCACCTGACTCTCTAAGCAGTCTTTCCAATATATCACATCTTTTTGTGATGTAGACAAGTTGGTCAAAGAGCCTGTTTAGAAAACAGAAAATCTTGATTTCGAACGTCAGCAGTGCTTTCCTTTCTTCATGTCAGTTTGGGGCTGTTAGCCGAAAAAGAAGACTTTCACTTCTGTTTGACATCAAACATGTCTTTCCCAAAGCACTAATAAAGTGTAATTGAGAGAAAAAAACTTTCTGCTTTTGAAATGCTCTAAAAGGAATTAGATGAAATAAGTTTCTTTAGAGAATATAGGATGGCTTCAAGCATTACAAATTAAAACCAGTGGAATTTGAGTAAAAAAAAAATTTTGCTTTTGAAATGCTCTAAAAGGAATCAGATGAAATAACTTTCTTTAGAGAATATAGGATGGGCTCAAGCATTACAAATTAAAACCAGTGGAATTACACATTAGATGCTACAAATTTTCATAGCAGTTTTCAGAAAAAGCAGAATAATAAATATTCACACATGAAAATTGGGGTGCTGTGGCTTAGTTGGTTAAAGTGCCTGTCTTGTAAACAGGAGATCCTGAGTTCAACTCTCAGCAGTACCTTGTTTTCATCTTCTCAAGAATAAGCTTCCTATCTTAAAGCATGTCTTTTACCTGTGTGCAAATTCAAATTTGCCATTGTTCCAGCCCTACTGATAGTGCAATTGTGAGATTAAGAATCTCATCTAAATGCTGAAAAGGAAGTAAGATTGCTTCAAGCTTGACAACTTAACCAATGGATTTTATTTTGAAATTCCTCCACTTTCCGCACCTGACTCTCTAAGCAGTCTTTCCAATATATCACATCTTTTTGTGATGTAGACAAGTTGGTCAAAGAGCCTGTTTAGTAAACAGAAAATCTTGATTTCGAACGTCAGCAGTGCTTTCCTTTCTTCATGTCAGTTTGGGGCTGTTAGCCGAAAAAGAAGACTTTCACTTCTGTTTGACATCAAACATGTCTTTCCCAAAGCACTAATAAAGTGTAATTGAGAGAAAAAAACTTTCTGCTTTTGAAATGCTCTAAAAGGAATTAGATGAAATAAGTTTCTTTAGAGAATATAGGATGGCTTCAAGCATTACAAATTAAAACCAGTGGAATTTGAGTAAAAAAAAAATTTTGCTTTTGAAATACTCTAAAAGGAATCAGATGAAATAACTTTCTTTAGAGAATATAGGATGGGCTCAAGCATTACAAATTAAAACCAGTGGAATTACACATTAGATGCTACAAATTTTCATAGCAGTTTTCAGAAAAAGCAGAATAATAAATATTCACCAACAGAACATGTGGTTCTGTGGCTTAGTTGGTTAAAGCGCCTGTCTTGTAAACAGGAGATCCTGAGTTCAACTCTCAGCAGTACCTTGTTTTTGTCTTCTCAAGAATAAGCTTCCTATCTTAAAGCAGTTGTTTTACCTGTGTGCAAACTCAAATTTGCCATTGTTCCAGCCCTACTGATAGTGCAATTGTGAGATTAAGAATCTCATCTAATTGCTGAAAAGGAAGTAAGATTGCTTCAAGCTTGACAACTTAACCAACTTAACCAAGATGCTACATCTTCTCAAGAATAAGCTTCCTATCTTAAAGCAGGTGTGTTTTACCTGTGTGCAAACTCAAATTTGCCATTGTTCCAGCCCTACTGATAGTGCAATTGTGAGATTAAGAATCTCATCTAAATGCTGAAAAGGAAGTAAGATTGCTTCAAGCTTGACAACTTAACCAACTTAACCAAGATGTTACATCTTCTCAAGAATAAGCTTCCTATCTTAAAGCAGGTGTGTTTTACCTGTGTGCAAACTCAAATTTGCCATTGTTCCAGCCCTACTGATAGTGCAATTGTGAGATTAAGAATCTCATCTAAATGCTGAAAAGGAAGTAAGATTGCTTCAAGCTTGACAACTTAACCAATGGATTTTATTTTGAAATGCCTCCACTTTCCGCACCTGACTCTCTAAGCAGTCTTTCCAATATATCACATCTTTTTGTGATGTAGACAAGTTGGTCAAAGAGCCTGTTTAGTAAACAGAAAATCTTGATTTCGAATGTCAGCAGTGCTTTCCTTTCTTCATGTCAGTTTGGGGCTGTTAGCCGAAAAAGAGGACTTTCACTTTTGTTTGACATCAAACATGTCTTTCCCAAAGCACTAATAAAGTGTAATTGAGAGAAAAAAACTTTCTGCTTTTTAAATGCTCTAAAAGGAATTAGATGAAATAAGTTTCTTTAGAGAATATAGGATGACTTCAAGCATTACAAATTAAAACCAGTGGAATTTGAGTAAAAAAAAAAATTTTGCTTTTGAAATGCTCTAAAAGGAATCAGATAAAATAACTTTCTTTAGAGAATATAGGATGGGCTCAAGCATTACAAATTAAAACCAGTGGAATTACACATTAGATGCTACAAATTTTCATAGCAGTTTTCAGAAAAAGCAGAATAATAAATATTCACACATGAAAATTGGGGTGCTGTGGCTTAGTTGTTTAAAGTGCCTGTCTTGTAAACAGGAGATCCTGAGTTCAACTCTCAGCAGTACCTTGTTTTCATCTTCTCAAGAATAAGCTTCCTATCTTAAAGCAGGTCTTTTACCTGTGTGCAAATTCAAATTTGCCATTGTTCCAGCCCTACTGATAGTGCAATTGTGAGATTAAGAATCTCATCTAAATGCTGAAAAGGAAGTAAGATTGCTTCAAGCTTGACAACTTAACCAATGGATTTTATTTTGAAATTCCTCCACTTTCCGCACCTGTCTCTCTAAGCAGTCTTTCCAATATATCACATCTTTTTGTGATGTAGACAAGTTGGTCAAAGAGCCTGTTTAGTAAACAGAAAATCTTGATTTCGAATGTCAGCAGTGCTTTCCTTTCTTCATGTCAGTTTGGGGCTGTTAGCCGAAAAAGAAGACTTTCACTTCTGTTTGACATCAAACATGTCTTTCCCAAAGCACTAATAAAGTGTAATTGAGAGAAAAAAACTTTCTGCTTTTGAAATGCTCCAAAAGGAATTAGATGAAATAAGTTTCTTTAGAGAATATAGGATGGCTTCAAGCATTACAAATTAAAACCAGTGGAATTTGAGTAAAAAAAAAAATTTTGCTTTTGAAATGCTCTAAAAGGAATCAGATGAAATAACTTTCTTTAGAGAATATAGGATGGGCTCAAGCATTACAAATTAAAACCAGTGGAATTACACATTAGATGCTACAAATTTTCATAGCAGTTTTCGGAAAAAGCAGAATAATAAATATTCACCAACAGAACATGTGGTTCTGTGGCTTAGTTGGTTAAAGCGCCTGTCTTGTAAACAGGAGATCCTGAGTTCAACTCTCAGCAGTAGCTTGTTTTTGTCTTCTCAAGAATAAGCTTCCTATCTTAAAGCAGGTGTGTTTTACCTGTGTGCAAACTCAAATTTGCCATTGTTCCAGCCCTACTGATAGTGCAATTGTGAGATTAAGAATCTCATCTAAATGCTGAAAAGGAAGTAAGATTGCTTCAAGCTTGACAACTTAACCAATGGATTTTATTTTGAAATGCCTCCACTTTCCGCACCTGACTCTCTAAGCAGTCTTTCCAATATATCACATCTTTTTGTGATGTAGACAAGTTGGTCAAAGAGCTTGTTTAGTAAACAGAAAATCTTGATTTCGAATGTCAGCAGTGCTTTCCTTTCTTCATGTCAGTTTGGGGCTGTTAGCCGAAAAAGAGGACTTTCACTTTTGTTTGACATCAAACATGTCTTTCCCAAAGCACTAATAAAGTGTAATTGAGAGAAAAAAAACTTTCTGCTTTTGAAATGCTCTAAAAGGAATTAGATGAAATAAGTTTCTTTAGAGAATATAGGATGGCTTCAAGCATTACAAATTAAAACCAGTGGAATTTGAGTAAAAAAAAAAATTTTGCTTTTGAAATGCTCTAAAAGGAATCAGATGAAATAACTTTCTTTAGAGAATATAGGATGGGCTCAAGCATTACAAATTAAAACCAGTGGAATTACACATTAGATGCTACAAATTTTCATAGCAGTTTTCGGAAAAAGCAGAATAATAAATATTCACCAACAGAACATGTGGTTCTGTGGCTTAGTTGGTTAAGGTCCCTGTCTTGTAAACAGGAGATCCTGAGTTCAACTCTCAGCAGTACCTTGTTTTCATCTTCTCAAGAATAAGCTTCCTATCTTAAAGCAGGTCTTTTACCTGTGTGCAAATTCAAATTTGCCATTGTTCCAGCCCTACTGATAGTGCAATTGTGAGATTAAGAATCTCATCTAAATGCTGAAAAGGAAGTAAGATTGCTTCAAGCTTGACAACTTAACCAACTTAACCAAGATGCTACATCTTCTCAAGAATAAGCTTCCTATCTTAAAGCAGGTGTGTTTTACCTGTGTGCAAACTCAAATTTGCCATTGTTCCAGCCCTACTGATAGTGCAATTGTGAGATTAAGAATCTCATCTAAATGCTGAAAAGGAAGTAAGATTGCTTCAAGCTTGACAACTTAACCAACTTAACCAAGATGCTACATCTTCTCAAGAATAAGCTTCCTATCTTAAAGCAGTTGTTTTACCTGTGTGCAAACTCAAATTTGCCATTGTTCCAGCCCTACTGATAGTGCAATTGTGAGATTAAGAATCTCATCTAAATGCTGAAAAGGAAGTAAGATTGCTTCAAGCTTGACAACTTAACCAATGGATTTTATTTTGAAATGCCTCCACTTTCCGCACCTGACTCTCTAAGCAGTCTTTCCAATATATCACATCTTTTTGTGATGTAGACAAGTTGGTCAAAGAGCCTGTTTAGTAAACAGAAAATCTTGATTTCAAATGTCAGCAGTGCTTTCCTTTCTTCATGTCAGTTTGGGGCTGTTAGCCGAAAAAGAGGACTTTCACTTTTGTTTGACATCAAACATGTCTTTCCCAAAGCACTAATAAAGTGTAATTGAGAGAAAAAAAACTTTCTGCTTTTGAAATGCTCTAAAAGGAATTAGATGAAATAAGTTTCTTTAGAGAATATAGGATGGCTTCAAGCATTACAAATTAAAACCAGTGGAATTTGAGTAAAAAAAAAAATTTTGCTTTTGAAATGCTCTAAAAGGAATCAGATGAAATAACTTTCTTTAGAGAATATAGGATGGGCTCAAGCATTACAAATTAAAACCAGTGGAATTACACATTAGATGCTACAAATTTTCATAGCAGTTTTCAGAAAAAGCAGAATAATAAATATTCACACATGAAAATTGGGGTGCTGTGGCTTAGTTGGTTAAAGTGCCTGTCTTGTAAACAGGAGATCCTGAGTTCAACTCTCAGCAGTACCTTGTTTTCATCTTCTCAAGAATAAGCTTCCTATCTTAAAGCAGGTCTTTTACCTGTGTGCAAATTCAAATTTGCCATTGTTCCAGCCCTACTGATAGTGCAATTGTGAGATTAAGAATCTCATCTAAATGCTGAAAAGGAAGTAAGATTGCTTCAAGCTTGACAACTTAACCAATGGATTTTATTTTGAAATTCCTCCACTTTCCGCACCTGACTCTCTAAGCAGTCTTTCCAATATATCACATCTTTTTGTGATGTAGACAAGTTGGTCAAAGAGCCTGTTTAGTAAACAGAAAATCTTGATTTCGAACGTCAGCAGTGCTTTCCTTTCTTCATGTCAGTTTGGGGCTGTTAGCCGAAAAAGAAGACTTTCACTTCTGTTTGACATCAAACATGTCTTTCCCAAAGCACTAATAAAGTGTAATTGAGAGAAAAAAACTTTCTGCTTTTGAAATGCTCTAAAAGGAATTAGATGAAATAAGTTTCTTTAGAGAATATAGGATGGCTTCAAGCATTACAAATTAAAACCAGTGGAATTTGAGTAAAAAAAAAATTTTGCTTTTGAAATGCTCTAAAAGGAATCAGATGAAATAACTTTCTTTAGAGAATATAGGATGGGCTCAAGCATTACAAATTAAAACCAGTGGAATTACACATTAGATGGTACAAATTTTCACAGCAGTTTTCGGAAAAAGCAGAATAATAAATATTCACCAACAGAACATGTGGTTCTGTGGCTTAGTTGGTTAAAGCGCCTGTCTTGTAAACAGGAGATCCTGAGTTCAACTCTCAGCAGTAACTTGTTTTTGTCTTCTCAAGAATAAGCTTCCTATCTTAAAGCAGGTGTGTTTTACCTGTGTGCAAATTCAAATTTGCCATTGTTCCAGCCCTACTGATAGTGCAATTGTGAGATTAAGAATCTCATCTAAATGCTGAAAAGGAAGTAAGATTGCTTCAAGCTTGACAACTTAACCAATGGATTTTATTTTGAAATTCCTCCACTTTCCGCACCTGACTCTCTAAGCAGTCTTTCCAATATATCACATCTTTTTGTGATGTAGACAAGTTGGTCAAAGAGCCTGTTTAGTAAACAGAAAATCTTGATTTCGAATGTCAGCAGTGCTTTCCTTTCTTCATGTCAGTTTGGGGCTGTTAGCCGAAAAATAAGACTTTCACTTCTGTTTGACATCAAACATGTCTTTCCCAAAGCACTAATAAAGTGTAATTGAGAGAAAAAAAACTTTCTGCTTTTGAAATGCTCTAAAAGGAATTAGATGAAATAAGTTTCTTTAGAGAATATAGGATGGCTTCAAGCATTACAAATTAAAACCAGTGGAATTTGAGTAAAAAAAAAAATTTTGCTTTTGAAATGCTCTAAAAGGAATCAGATGAAATAACTTTCTTTAGAGAATATAGGATGGGCTCAAGCATTACAAATTAAAACCAGTGGAATTACACATTAGATGCTACAAATTTTCATAGCAGTTTTCAGAAAAAGCAGAATAATAAATATTCACACATGAAAATTGGGGTGCTGTGGCTTAGTTGGTTAAAGTGCCTGTCTTGTAAACAGGAGATCCTGAGTTCAACTCTCAGCAGTACCTTGTTTTCATCTTCTCAAGAATAAGCTTCCTATCTTAAAGCAGGTCTTTTACCTGTGTGCAATTTCAAATTTGCCATTGTTCCAGCCCTACTGATAGTGCAATTGTGAGATTAAGAATCTCATCTAAATGCTGAAAAGGAAGTAAGATTGCTTCAAGCTTGACAACTTAACCAATGGATTTTATTTTGAAATGCCTCCACTTTCCGCACCTGACTCTCTAAGCAGTCTTTCCAAAATATCACATCTTTTTGTGATGTAGACAAGTTGGTCAAAGAGCCTGTTTAGTAAACAGAAAATCTTGATTTCGAATGTCAGCAGTGCTTTCCTTTCTTCATGTCAGTTTGGGGCTGTTAGCCGAAAAAGAGGACTTTCACTTTTGTTTGACATCAAACATGTCTTTCCCAAAGCACTAATAAAGTGTAATTGAGAGAAAAAAAACTTTCTGCTTTTGAAATGCTCTAAAAGGAATTAGATGAAATAAGTTTCTTTAGAGAATATAGGATGGCTTCAAGCATTACAAATTAAAACCAGTGGAATTTGAGTAAAAAAAAAAATTTTGCTTTTGAAATGCTCTAAAAGGAATCAGATGAAATAACTTTCTTTAGAGAATATAGGATGGGCTCAAGCATTACAAATTAAAACCAGTGGAATTACACATTAGATGCTACAAATTTTCATAGCAGTTTTCAGAAAAAGCAGAATAATAAATATTCACACATGAAAATTGGGGTGCTGTGGCTTAGTTGGTTAAAGTGCCTGTCTTGTAAACAGGAGAGCCTGAGTTCAACTCTCAGCAGTACCTTGTTTTCATCTTCTCAAGAATAAGCTTCCTATCTTAAAGCAGGTCTTTTACCTGTGTGCAAATTCAAATTTGCCATTGTTCCAGCCCTACTGATAGTGCAATTGTGAGATTAAGAATCTCATCTAAATGCTGAAAAGGAAGTAAGATTGCATCAAGCTTGACAACTTAACCAACTTAACCAAGATGCTACATCTTCTCAAGAATAAGCTTCCTATCTTAAAGCAGGTGTGTTTTACCTGTGTGCAAACTCAAATTTGCCATTGTTCCAGCCCTACTGATAGTGCAATTGTGAGATTAAGAATCTCATCTAAATGCTGAAAAGGAAGTAAGATTGCTTCAAGCTTGACAACTTAACCAATGGATTTTATTTTGAAATGCCTCCACTTTCCGCACCTGACTCTCTAAGCAGTCTTTCCAATATATCACATCTTTTTGTGATGTAGACAAGTTGGTCAAAGAGCCTGTTTAGTAAACAGAAAATCTTGATTTCGAATGTCAGCAGTGCTTTCCTTTCTTCATGTCAGTTTGGGGCTGTTAGCCGAAAAAGAGGACTTTCACTTTTGTTTGACATCAAACATGTCTTTCCCAAAGCACTAATAAAGTGTAATTGAGAGAAAAAAAACTTTCTGCTTTTGAAATGCTCTAAAAGGAATTAGATGAAATAAGTTTCTTTAGAGAATATAGGATGGCTTCAAGCATTACAAATTAAAACCAGTGGAATTTGAGTAAAAAAAAAAATTTTGCTTTTGAAATGCTCTAAAAGGAATCAGATGAAATAACTTTCTTTAGAGAATATAGGATGGGCTCAAGCATTACAAATTAAAACCAGTGGAATTACACATTAGATGCTACAAATTTTCATAGCAGTTTTCGGAAAAAGCAGAATAATAAATATTCACCTATGGAACATGTGGTGCTGTGGCTTAGTTGGTTAAAGCGCCTGTCTTGTAAACTGGAGATCCTGAGTTCAACTCTCAGCAGTACCTTGTTTTTGTCTTCTCAAGAATAAGCTTCCTATCTTAAAGCAGGTGTTTTACCTATGTGCAAACTCAAATTTGCCATTGTTCCAGCCCTACTGATAGTGCAATTGTGAGATTAAGAATCTCATCTAAATGCTGAAAAGGAAGTAAGATTGCTTCAAGCTTGACAACTTAACCAATGGATTTTATTTTGAAATTCCTCCACTTTCCGCACCTGACTCTCTAAGCAGTCTTTCCAATATATCACATCTTTTTGTGATGTAGACAAGTTGGTCAAAGAGCCTGTTTAGTAAACAGAAAATCTTGATTTCGAACGTCAGCAGTGCTTTCCTTTCTTCATGTCAGTTTGGGGCTGTTAGCCGAAAAAGAAGACTTTCACTTCTGTTTGACATCAAACATGTCTTTCCCAAAGCACTAATAAAGTGTAATTGAGAGAAAAAAACTTTCTGCTTTTGAAATGCTCTAAAAGGAATTAGATGAAATAAGTTTCTTTAGAGAATATAGGATGGCTTCAAGCATTACAAATTAAAACCAGTGGAATTTGAGTAAAAAAAAAATTTTGCTTTTGAAATGCTCTAAAAGGAATCAGATGAAATAACTTTCTTTAGAGAATATAGGATGGGCTCAAGCATTACAAATTAAAACCAGTGGAATTACACATTAGATGCTACAAATTTTCATAGCAGTTTTCAGAAAAAGCAGAATAATAAATATTCACACATGAAAATTGGGGTGCTGTGGCTTAGTTGGTTAAAGTGCCTGTCTTGTAAACAGGAGATCCTGAGTTCAACTCTCAGCAGTACCTTGTTTTCATCTTCTCAAGAATAAGCTTCCTATCTTAAAGCAGGTCTTTTACCTGTGTGCAAATTCAAATTTGCCATTGTTCCAGCCCTACTGATAGTGCAATTGTGAGATTAAGAATCTCATCTAAATGCTGAAAAGGAAGTAAGATTGCTTCAAGCTTGACACCTTAACCAATGGATTTTATTTTGAAATTCCTCCACTTTCCGCACCTGACTCTCTAAGCAGTCTTTCCAATATATCACATCTTTTTGTGATGTAGACAAGTTGGTCAAAGAGCCTGTTTAGTAAACAGAAAATCTTGATTTCGAACGTCAGCAGTGCTTTCCTTTCTTCATGTCAGTTTGGGGCTGTTAGCCGAAAAAGAAGACTTTCACTTCTGTTTGACATCAAACATGTCTTTCCCAAAGCACTAATAAAGTGTAATTGAGAGAAAAAAACTTTCTGCTTTTGAAATGCTCTAAAAGGAATTAGATGAAATAAGTTTCTTTAGAGAATATAGGATGGCTTCAAGCATTACAAATTAAAACCAGTGGAATTTGAGTAAAAAAAAAATTTTGCTTTTGAAATACTCTAAAAGGAATCAGATGAAATAACTTTCTTTAGAGAATATAGGATGGGCTCAAGCATTACAAATTAAAACCAGTGGAATTACACATTAGATGCTACAAATTTTCATAGCAGTTTTCAGAAAAAGCAGAATAATAAATATTCACCAACAGAACATGTGGTTCTGTGGCTTAGTTGGTTAAAGCGCCTGTCTTGTAAACAGGAGATCCTGAGTTCAACTCTCAGCAGTACCTTGTTTTTGTCTTCTCAAGAATAAGCTTCCTATCTTAAAGCATTTGTTTTACCTGTGTGCAAACTCAAATTTGCCATTGTTCCAGCCCTACTGATAGTGCAATTGTGAGATTAAGAATCTCATCTAATTGCTGAAAAGGAAGTAAGATTGCTTCAAGCTTGACAACTTAACCAACTTAACCAAGATGCTACATCTTCTCAAGAATAAGCTTCCTATCTTAAAGCAGGTGTGTTTTACCTGTGTGCAAACTCAAATTTGCCATTGTTCCAGCCCTACTGATAGTGCAATTGTGAGATTAAGAATCTCATCTAAATGCTGAAAAGGAAGTAAGATTGCTTCAAGCTTGACAACTTAACCAACTTAACCAAGATGTTACATCTTCTCAAGAATAAGCTTCCTATCTTAAAGCAGGTGTGTTTTACCTGTGTGCAAACTCAAATTTGCCATTGTTCCAGCCCTACTGATAGTGCAATTGTGAGATTAAGAATCTCATCTAAATGCTGAAAAGGAAGTAAGATTGCTTCAAGCTTGACAACTTAACCAATGGATTTTATTTTGAAATGCCTCCACTTTCCACACCTGACTCTCTAAGCAGTCTTTCCAATATATCACATCTTTTTGTGATGTAGACAAGTTGGTCAAAGAGCCTGTTTAGTAAACAGAAAATCTTGATATTCGAATGTCAGCAGTGCTTTCCTTTCTTCATGTCAGTTTGGGTCTGTTAGCCGAAAAAGAGGACTTTCACTTTTGTTTGACATCAAACATGTCTTTCCCAAAGCACTAATAAAGTGTAATTGAGAGAAAAAAAACTTTCTGCATTTGAAATGCTCTAAAAGGAATTAGATGAAATAAGTTTCTTTAGAGAATATAGGATGGCTTCAAGCATTACATATTAAAACCAGTGGAATTTGAGTAAAAAAAAAAATTTTGCTTTTGAAATGCTCTAAAAGGAGTCAGAAGAAATAACTTTCTTTAGAGAATATAGGATGGGCTCAAGCTTTACAAATTAAAACCAGTGGAATTACACATTAGATGCTACAAATTTTCATAGCAGTTTTCGGAAAAAGCAGAATAATAAATATTCACCTATGGAACATGTGGTGCTGTGGCTTAGTTGGTTAAAGCGCCTGTCTTGTAAACAGGAGATCCTGAGTTCAACTCTCAGCAGTACCTTGTTTTCATCTTCTCAAGAATAAGCTTCCTATCTTAAAGCAGGTCTTTTACCTGTGTGCAAATTCAAATTTGCCATTGTTCCAGCCCTACTGATAGTGCAATTGTGAGATTAATAATCTCCTCTAAATGCTGAAAAGGAAGTAAGATTGCTTCAAGCTTGACAACTTAACCAATGCATTTTATTTTGAAATTCCTCCACTTTCCGCACCTGACTCTCTAAGCAGTCTTTCCAATATATCACATCTTTTTGTGATGTAGACAAGTTGGTCAAAGAGCCTGTTTAGTAAACAGAAAATCTTGATTTCGAATGTCAGCAGTGCTTTCCTTTCTTCATGTCAGTTTGGGGCTGTTAGCCGAAAAAGAAGACTTTCACTTCTGTTTGACATCAAACATGTCTTTCCCAAAGCACTAATAAAGTGTAATTGAAAGAAAAAAACTTTCTGCTTTTGAAATGCTTTAAAAGGAATTAGATGAAATAAGTTTCTTTAGAGAATATAGGATGGCTTCAAGCATTACAAATTAAAACCAGTGGAATTTGAGTAAAAAAAAAAATTTTGCTTTTGAAATGCTCTAAAAGGAATCAGATGAAATAACTTTCTTTAGAGAATATAGGATGGGCTCAAGCATTACAAATTAAAACCAGTGGAATTACACATTAGATGCTACAAATTTTCATAGCAGTTTTCGGAAAAAGCAGAATAATAAATATTCACCAACAAAACATGTGGTTCTGTGGCTTAGTTGGTTAAAGCGCCTGTCTTGTAAACAGGAGAGCCTGAGTTCAACTCTCAGCAGTACCTTGTTTTTGTCTTCTCAAGAATAAGCTTCCTATCTTAAAGCAGTTGTTTTACCTGTGTGCAATACTCAAATTTGCCATTGTTCCAGCCCTACTGATAGTGCAATTGTGAGATTAAGAATCTCATCTAATTGCTGAAAAGGAAGTAAGATTGCTTCAAGCTTGACAACTTAACCAACTTAACCAAGATGCTACATCTTCTCAAGAATAAGCTTCCTATCTTAAAGCAGGTGTGTTTTACCTGTGTGCAAACTCAAATTTGCCATTGTTCCAGCCCTACTGATAGTGCAATTGTGAGATTAAGAATCTCATCTAAATGCTGAAAAGGAAGTAAGATTGCTTCAAGCTTGAAAACTTAACCAATGGATTTTATTTTGAAATGCCTCCACTTTCCACACCTGACTCTCTAAGCAGTCTGTCCAATATATCACATCTTTTTGTGATGTAGACATTGGTCAAAGAGCCTGTTTAGTAAACAGAAAATCTTGATATTCGAATGTCAGCAGTGCTTTCCTTTCTTCATGTCAGTTTGGGTCTGTTAGCCGAAAAAGAGGACTTTCACTTTTGTTTGACATCAAACATGTCTTTCCCAAAGCACTAATAAAGTGTAATTGAGAGAAAAAAAACTTTCTGCATTTGAAATGCTCTAAAAGGAATTAGATGAAATAAGTTTCTTTAGAGAATATAGGATGGCTTCAAGCATTACATATTAAAACCAGTGGAATTTGAGTAAAAAAAAAAATTTTGCTTTTGAAATGCTCTAAAAGGAATCAGAAGAAATAACTTTCTTTAGAGAATATAGGATGGGCTCAAGCTTTACAAATTAAAACCAGTGGAATTACACATTAGATGCTACAAATTTTCATAGCAGTTTTCAGAAAAAGCAGAATAATAAATATTCACCTATGGAACATGTGGTGCTGTGGCTTAGTTGGTTAAAGCGCCTGTCTTGTAAACAGGAGATCCTGAGTTCAACTCTCAGCAGTACCTTGTTTTTGTCTTCTCAAGAATAAGCTTCCTATCTTAAAGCAGTTGTTTTACCAGTGTGCAAACTCAAATTTGCCATTGTTCCAGCCCTACTGATAGTGCAATTGTGAGATTAAGAATCTCATCTAAATGCTGAAAAGGAAGTAAAATTGCTTCAAGCTTGACAACTTAACCAATGGATTTTATTTTGAAATGCCTCCACTTTCCGCACCTGACTCTCTAAGCAGTCTTTCCAATATATCACATCTTTTTGTGATGTAGACAAGTTGGTCAAAGAGCCTGTTTAGTAAACAGAAAATCTTGATTTCGAATGTCAGCAGTGCTTTCCTTCCTTCATGTCAGTTTGGGGCTGTTAGCCGAAAAAGAGGACTTTCACTTTTGTTTGACATCAAACATGTCTTTCCCAAAGCACTAATAAAGTGTAATTGAGAGAAAAAAAACTTTCTGCTTTTGAAATGCTCTAAAAGGAATTAGATGAAATAAGTTTCTTTAGAGAATATAGGATGGCTTCAAGCATTACAAATTAAAACCAGTGGAATTTGAGTAAAAAAAAAAATTTTGCTTTTGAAATGCTCTAAAAGGAATCAGATAAAATAACTTTCTTTAGAGAATATAGGATGGGCTCAAGCATTACAAATTAAAACCAGTGGAATTACACATTAGATGCTACAAATTTTCATAGCAGTTTTCAGAAAAAGCAGAATAATAAATATTCACACATGAAAATTGGGGTGCTGTGGCTTAGTTGGTTAAAGTGCCTGTCTTGTAAACAGGAGATCTTGAGTTCAACTCTCAGCAGTACCTTGTTTTCATCTTCTCAAGAATAAGCTTCCTATCTTAAAGCAGGTCTTTTACCTGTGTGCAAATTCAAATTTGCCATTGTTCCAGCCCTACTGATAGTGCAATTGTGAGATTAAGAATCTCATCTAAATGCTGAAAAGGAAGTAAGATTGCTTCAAGCTTGACAACTTAACCAATGGATTTTATTTTGAAATTCCTCCACTTTCCGCACCTGACTCTCTAAGCAGTCTTTCCAATATATCACATCTTTTTGTGATGTAGACAAGTTGGTCAAAGAGCCTGTTTAGTAAACAGAAAATCTTGATTTCGAATGTCAGCAGTGCTTTCCTTTCTTCATGTCAGTTTGGGGCTGTTAGCCGAAAAAGAAGACTTTCACTTCTGTTTGACATCAAACATGTCTATCCCAAAGCACTAATAAAGTGTAATTGAGAGAAAAAAACTTTCTGCTTTTGAAATGCTCTAAAAGGAATTAGATGAAATAAGTTTCTTTAGAGAATATAGGATGGCTTCAAGCATTACAAATTAAACCAGTGGAATTTGAGTAAAAAAAAAAATTTTGCTTTTGAAATGCTCTAAAAGGAATCAGATGAAATAACTTTCTTTAGAGAATATAGGATGGGCTCAAGCATTACAAATTAAAACCAGTGGAATTACACATTAGATGCTACAAATTTTCATAGCAGTTTTCGGAAAAAGCAGAATAATAAATATTCACCTATGGAACATGTGGTGCTGTGGCTTAGTTGGTTAAAGCGCCTGTCTTGTAAACTGGAGATCCTGAGTTCAACTCTCAGCAGTACCTTGTTTTTGTCTTCTCAAGAATAAGCTTCCTATCTTAAAGCAGGTGTGTTTTACCTGTGTGCAAACTCAAATTTGCCATTGTTCCAGCCCTACTGATAGTGCAATTGTGAGATTAAGAATCTCATCTAAATGCTGAAAAGGAAGTAAGATTGCTTCAAGCTTGACAACTTAACCAATGGATTTTATTTTGAAATTCCTCCACTTTCCGCACCTGACTCTCTAAGCAGTCTTTCCAATATATCACATCTTTTTGTGATGTAGACAAGTTGGTCAAAGAGCCTGTTTAGTAAACAGAAAATCTTGATTTCGAATGTCAGCAGTGCTTTCCTTTCTTCATGTCAGTTTGGGGCTGTTAGCCGAAAAAGAAGACTTTCACTTCTGTTTGACATCAAACATGTCTTTCCCAAAGCACTAATAAAGTGTAATTGAGAGAAAAAAACTTTCTGCTTTTGAAATGCTCTAAAAGGAATTAGATGAAATAAGTTTCTTTAGAGAATATAGGATGGCTTCAAGCATTACAAATTAAAACCAGTGGAATTTGAGTAAAAAAAAAATTTTGCTTTTGAAATACTCTAAAAGGAATCAGATGAAATAACTTTCTTTAGAGAATATAGGATGGGCTCAAGCATTACAAATTAAAACCAGTGGAATTACACATTAGATGCTACAAATTTTCATAGCAGTTTTCAGAAAAAGCAGAATAATAAATATTCACCAACAGAACATGTGGTTCTGTGGCTTAGTTGGTTAAAGCGCCTGTCTTGTAAACAGGAGGTCCTGAGTTCAACTCTCAGCAGTACCTTGTTTTTGTCTTCTCAAGAATAAGCTTCCTATCTTAAAGCAGTTGTTTTACCTGTGTGCAAACTCAAATTTGCCATTGTTCCAGCCCTACTGATAGTGCAATTGTGAGATTAAGAATCTCATCTAATTGCTGAAAAGGAAGTAAGATTGCTTCAAGCTTGACAACTTAACCAACTTAACCAAGATGCTACATCTTCTCAAGAATAAGCTTCCTATCTTAAAGCAGGTGTGTTTTACCTGTGTGCAAACTCAAATTTGCCATTGTTCCAGCCCTACTGATAGTGCAATTGTGAGATTAAGAATCTCATCTAAATGCTGAAAAGGAAGTAAGATTGCTTCAAGCTTGACAACTTAACCAACTTAACCAAGATGCTACATCTTCTCAAGAATAAGCTTCCTATCTTAAAGCAGGTGTGTTTTACCTGTGTGCAAACTCAAATTTGCCATTGTTCCAGCCCTACTGATAGTGCAATTGTGAGATTAAGAATCTCATCTAAATGCTGAAAAGGAAGTAAGATTGCTTCAAGCTTGACAACTTAACCAATGGATTTTATTTTGAAATGCCTCCACTTTCCACACCTGACTCTCTAAGCAGTCTTTCCAATATATCACATCTTTTTGTGATGTAGACAAGTTGGTCAAAGAGCCTGTTTAGTAAACAGAAAATCTTGATATTCGAATGTCAGCAGTGCTTTCCTTTCTTCATGTCAGTTTGGGTCTGTTAGCCGAAAAAGAGGACTTTCACTTTTGTTTGACATAAAACATGTCTTTCCCAAAGCACTAATAAAGTGTAATTGAGAGAAAAAAAACTTTCTGCATTTGAAATGCTCTAAAAGGAATTAGATGAAATAAGTTTCTTTAGAGAATATAGGATGGCTTCAAGCATTACATATTAAAACCAGTGGAATTTGAGTAAAAAAAAATTTTTTACTTTTGAAATGCTTTAAAAGGAGTCAGAAGAAATAACTTTCTTTAGAGAATATAGGATGGGCTCAAGCTTTACAAATTAAAACCAGTGGAATAACACATTAGATGCTACAAATTTTCATAGCAGTTTTCGGAAAAAGCAGAATAATAAATATTCACCTATGGAACATGTGGTTCTGTGGCTTAGTTGGTTAAAGCGCCTGTCTTGTAAACTGGAGATCCTGAGTTCAACTCTCAGCAGTACCTTGTTTTTGTCTTCTCAAGAATAAGCTTCCTATCTTAAAGCAGGTGTTTTACCTGTGTGCAAACTCAAATTTGCCATTGTTCCAGCCCTACTGATAGTGCAATTGTGAGATTAAGAATCTCATCTAATTGCTGAAAAGGAAGTAAGATTGCTTCAAGCTTGACAACTTAACCAACTTAACCAAGATGCTACATCTTCTCAAGAATAAGCTTCCTATCTTAAAGCAGGTGTGTTTTACCTGTGTGCAAACTCAAATTTGCCATTGTTCCAGCCCTACTGATAGTGCAATTGTGAGATTAAGAATCTCATCTAAATGCTGAAAAGGAAGTAAGATTGCTTCAAGCTTGACAACTTAACCAATGGATTTTATTTTGAAATTCCTCCACTTTCCGCACCTGACTCTCTAAGCAGTCTTTCCAATATATCACATCTTTTTGTGATGTAGACAAGTTGGTCAAAGAGCCTGTTTAGTAAACAGAAAATCTTGATTTCAAATGTCAGCAGTGCTTTCCTTTCTTCATGTCAGTTTGGGGCTGTTAGCCGAAAAAGAGGACTTTCACTTTTGTTTGACATCAAACATGTCTTTCCCAAAGCACTAATAAAGTGTAATTGGGAGAAAAAAACTTTCTGCTTTTGAAATGCTCTAAAAGGAATTAGATGAAATAAGTTTCTTTAGAGAATATAGGATGGCTTCAAGCATTACAAATTAAAACCAGTGGAATTTGAGTAAAAAAAAAATTTTGCTTTTGAAATGCTCTAAAAGGAATCAGATGAAATAACTTTCTTTAGAGAATATAGGATGGGCTCAAGCATTACAAATTAAAACCAGTGGAATTACACATTAGATGCTACAAATTTTCATAGCAGTTTTCAGAAAAAGCAGAATAATAAATATTCACCTACGGAACATGTGGTGCTGTGGCTTAGTTGGTTAAAGCGACTGTCTTGTAAACAGGAGATCCTGAGTTCAACTCTCAGCAGTACCTTGTTTTCATCTTCTCAAGAATAAGCTTCCTATCTTAAAGCAGGTCTTTTACCTGTGTGCAAATTCAAATTTGCCATTGTTCCAGCCCTACTGATAGTGCAATTGTGAGATTAAGAATCTCATCTAAATGCTGAAAAGGAAGTAAGATTTCTTCAAGCTTGACAACTTAACCAATGGATTTTATTTTGAAATTCCTCCACTTTCCGCACCTGACTCTCTAAGCAGTCTTTCCAATATATCACATCTTTTTGTGATGTAGACAAGTTGGTCAAAGAGCCTGTTTAGTAAACAGAAAATCTTGATTTCGAATGTCAGCAGTGCTTTCCTTTCTTCATGTCAGTTTGGGGCTGTTAGCCGAAAAAGAAGACTTTCACTTCTGTTTGACATCAAACATGTCTTTCCCAAAGCACTAATAAAGTGTAATTGAGAGAAAAAAACTTTCTGCTTTTGAAATGCTCTAAAAGGAATTAGATGAAATAAGTTTCTTTAGAGAATATAGGATGGCTTCAAGCATTACAAATTAAAACCAGTGGAATTTGAGTAAAAAAAAAATTTTGCTTTTGAAATGCTCTAAAAGGAATCAGATGAAATAACTTTCTTTAGAGAATATAGGATGGGCTCAAGCATTACAAATTAAAACCAGTGGAATTACACATTAGATGCTACAAATTTTCATAGCAGTTTTCAGAAAAAGCAGAATAATAAATATTCACCTACGGAACATGTGGTGCTGTGGCTTAGTTGGTTAAAGCGACTGTCTTGTAAACAGGAGATCCTGAGTTCAACTCTCAGCAGTACCTTGTTTTCATCTTCTCAAGAATAAGCTTCCTATCTTAAAGCAGGTCTTTTACCTGTGTGCAAATTCAAATTTGCCATTGTTCCAGCCCTACTGATAGTGCAATTGTGAGATTAAGAATCTCATCTAAATGCTGAAAAGGAAGTAAGATTTCTTCAAGCTTGACAACTTAACCAATGGATTTTATTTTGAAATTCCTCCACTTTCCGCACCTGACTCTCTAAGCAGTCTTTCCAATATATCACATCTTTTTGTGATGTAGACAAGTTGGTCAAAGAGCCTGTTTAGTAAACAGAAAATCTTGATTTCGAATGTCAGCAGTGCTTTCCTTTCTTCATGTCAGTTTGGGGCTGTTAGCCGAAAAAGAAGACTTTCACTTCTGTTTGACATCAAACATGTCTTTCCCAAAGCACTAATAAAGTGTAATTGAGAGAAAAAAACTTTCTGCTTTTGAAATGCTCTAAAAGGAATTAGATGAAATAAGTTTCTTTAGAGAATATAGGATGGCTTCAAGCATTACAAATTAAAACCAGTGGAATTTGAGTAAAAAAAAAATTTTGCTTTTGAAATACTCTAAAAGGAATCAGATGAAATAACTTTCTTTAGAGAATATAGGATGGGCTCAAGCATTACAAATTAAAACCAGTGGAATTACACATTAGATGCTACAAATTTTCATAGCAGTTTTCAGAAAAAGCAGAATAATAAATATTCACCAACAGAACATGTGGTTCTGTGGCTTAGTTGGTTAAAGCGCCTGTCTTGTAAACAGGAGATCCTGAGTTCAACTCTCAGCAGTACCTTGTTTTTGTCTTCTCAAGAATAAGCTTCCTATCTTAAAGCAGTTGTTTTACCTGTGTGCAAACTCAAATTTGCCATTGTTCCAGCCCTACTGATAGTGCAATTGTGAGATTAAGAATCTCATCTAATTGCTGAAAAGGAAGTAAGATTGCTTCAAGCTTGACAACTTAACCAACTTAACCAAGATGCTACATCTTCTCAAGAATAAGCTTCCTATCTTAAAGCAGGTGTGTTTTACCTGTGTGCAAACTCAAATTTGCCATTGTTCCAGCCCTACTGATAGTGCAATTGTGAGATTAAGAATCTCATCTAAATGCTGAAAAGGAAGTAAGATTGCTTCAAGCTTGACAACTTAACCAACTTAACCAAGATGCTACATCTTCTCAAGAATAAGCTTCCTATCTTAAAGCAGGTGTGTTTTACCTGTGTGCAAACTCAAATTTGCCATTGTTCCAGCCCTACTGATAGTGCAATTGTGAGATTAAGAATCTCATCTAAATGCTGAAAAGGAAGTAAGATTGCTTCAAGCTTGACAACTTAACCAATGGATTTTATTTTGAAATGCCTCCACTTTCCACACCTGACTCTCTAAGCAGTCTTTCCAATATATCACATCTTTTTGTGATGTAGACAAGTTGGTCAAAGAGCCTGTTTAGTAAACAGAAAATCTTGATATTCGAATGTCAGCAGTGCTTTCCTTTCTTCATGTCAGTTTGGGTCTGTTAGCCGAAAAAGAGGACTTTCACTTTTGTTTGACATAAAACATGTCTTTCCCAAAGCACTAATAAAGTGTAATTGAGAGAAAAAAAACTTTCTGCATTTGAAATGCTCTAAAAGGAATTAGATGAAATAAGTTTCTTTAGAGAATATAGGATGGCTTCAAGCATTACATATTAAAACCAGTGGAATTTGAGTAAAAAAAAATTTTTTACTTTTGAAATGCTTTAAAAGGAGTCAGAAGAAATAACTTTCTTTAGAGAATATAGGATGGGCTCAAGCTTTACAAATTAAAACCAGTGGAATAACACATTAGATGCTACAAATTTTCATAGCAGTTTTCGGAAAAAGCAGAATAATAAATATTCACCTATGGAACATGTGGTGCTGTGGCTTAGTTGGTTAAAGCGCCTGTCTTGTAAACTGGAGATCCTGAGTTCAACTCTCAGCAGTACCTTGTTTTTGTCTTCTCAAGAATAAGCTTCCTATCTTAAAGCAGGTGTTTTACCTGTGTGCAAACTCAAATTTGCCATTGTTCCAGCCCTACTGATAGTGCAATTGTGAGATTAAGAATCTCATCTAATTGCTGAAAAGGAAGTAAGATTGCTTCAAGCTTGACAACTTAACCAACTTAACCAAGATGCTACATCTTCTCAAGAATAAGCTTCCTATCTTAAAGCAGGTGTGTTTTACCTGTGTGCAAACTCAAATTTGCCATTGTTCCAGCCCTACTGATAGTGCAATTGTGAGATTAAGAATCTCATCTAAATGCTGAAAAGGAAGTAAGATTGCTTCAAGCTTGACAACTTAACCAATGGATTTTATTTTGAAATTCCTCCACTTTCCGCACCTGACTCTCTAAGCAGTCTTTCCAATATATCACATCTTTTTGTGATGTAGACAAGTTGGTCAAAGAGCCTGTTTAGTAAACAGAAAATCTTGATTTCAAATGTCAGCAGTGCTTTCCTTTCTTCATGTCAGTTTGGGGCTGTTAGCCGAAAAAGAGGACTTTCACTTTTGTTTGACATCAAACATGTCTTTCCCAAAGCACTAATAAAGTGTAATTGGGAGAAAAAAACTTTCTGCTTTTGAAATGCTCTAAAAGGAATTAGATGAAATAAGTTTCTTTAGAGAATATAGGATGGCTTCAAGCATTACAAATTAAAACCAGTGGAATTTGAGTAAAAAAAAAATTTTGCTTTTGAAATGCTCTAAAAGGAATCAGATGAAATAACTTTCTTTAGAGAATATAGGATGGGCTCAAGAATTACAAATTAAAACCAGTGGAACCAGGTTAATGCGCCTGTCTTGTAAACAGGAGATCCTGAGTTCAACTCTCAGCAGTACCTTGTTTTCGTCTTCTCAAGAATAAGCTTCCTATCTTAAAGCAGGTGTGCTTTACCTGTGTGCAAACTCAAATTTGCCATTTTTCCAGCCCTACTGATAGTGCAATTGTGAGATTAAGAATCTCATCTAAATGCTGAAAAGGAAGTAAGATTTCTTCAAGCTTGACAACTTAACCAATGGATTTTATTTTGAAATTCCTCCACTTTCCGCACCTGACTCTCTAAGCAGTCTTTCCAATATATCACATCTTTTTGTGATGTAGACAAGTTGGTCAAAGAGCCTGTTTAGTAAACAGAAAATCTTGATTTCGAATGTCAGCAGTGCTTTCCTTTCTTCATGTCAGTTTGGGGCTGTTAGCCGAAAAAGAAGACTTTCACTTCTGTTTGACATCAAACATGTCTTTCCCAAAGCACTAATAAAGTGTAATTGAGAGAAAAAAACTTTCTGCTTTTGAAATGCTCTAAAAGGAATTAGATGAAATAAGTTTCTTTAGAGAATATAGGATGGCTTCAAGCATTACAAATTAAAACCAGTGGAATTTGAGTAAAAAAAAAATTTTGCTTTTGAAATACTCTAAAAGGAATCAGATGAAATAACTTTCTTTAGAGAATATAGGATGGGCTCAAGCATTACAAATTAAAACCAGTGGAATTACACATTAGATGCTACAAATTTTCATAGCAGTTTTCAGAAAAAGCAGAATAATAAATATTCACCAACAGAACATGTGGTTCTGTGGCTTAGTTGGTTAAAGCGCCTGTCTTGTAAACAGGAGATCCTGAGTTCAACTCTCAGCAGTACCTTGTTTTTGTCTTCTCAAGAATAAGCTTCCTATCTTAAAGCAGTTGTTTTACCTGTGTGCAAACTCAAATTTGCCATTGTTCCAGCCCTACTGATAGTGCAATTGTGAGATTAAGAATCTCATCTAATTGCTGAAAAGGAAGTAAGATTGCTTCAAGCTTGACAACTTAACCAACTTAACCAAGATGCTACATCTTCTCAAGAATAAGCTTCCTATCTTAAAGCAGGTGTGTTTTACCTGTGTGCAAACTCAAATTTGCCATTGTTCCAGCCCTACTGATAGTGCAATTGTGAGATTAAGAATCTCATCTAAATGCTGAAAAGGAAGTAAGATTGCTTCAAGCTTGACAACTTAACCAACTTAACCAAGATGCTACATCTTCTCAAGAATAAGCTTCCTATCTTAAAGCAGGTGTGTTTTACCTGTGTGCAAACTCAAATTTGCCATTGTTCCAGCCCTACTGATAGTGCAATTGTGAGATTAAGAATCTCATCTAAATGCTGAAAAGGAAGTAAGATTGCTTCAAGCTTGACAACTTAACCAATGGATTTTATTTTGAAATGCCTCCACTTTCCACACCTGACTCTCTAAGCAGTCTTTCCAATATATCACATCTTTTTGTGATGTAGACAAGTTGGTCAAAGAGCCTGTTTAGTAAACAGAAAATCTTGATATTCGAATGTCAGCAGTGCTTTCCTTTCTTCATGTCAGTTTGGGTCTGTTAGCCGAAAAAGAGGACTTTCACTTTTGTTTGACATAAAACATGTCTTTCCCAAAGCACTAATAAAGTGTAATTGAGAGAAAAAAAACTTTCTGCATTTGAAATGCTCTAAAAGGAATTAGATGAAATAAGTTTCTTTAGAGAATATAGGATGGCTTCAAGCATTACATATTAAAACCAGTGGAATTTGAGTAAAAAAAAATTTTTTACTTTTGAAATGCTTTAAAAGGAGTCAGAAGAAATAACTTTCTTTAGAGAATATAGGATGGGCTCAAGCTTTACAAATTAAAACCAGTGGAATAACACATTAGATGCTACAAATTTTCATAGCAGTTTTCGGAAAAAGCAGAATAATAAATATTCACCTATGGAACATGTGGTGCTGTGGCTTAGTTGGTTAAAGCGCCTGTCTTGTAAACTGGAGATCCTGAGTTCAACTCTCAGCAGTACCTTGTTTTTGTCTTCTCAAGAATAAGCTTCCTATCTTAAAGCAGGTGTTTTACCTGTGTGCAAACTCAAATTTGCCATTGTTCCAGCCCTACTGATAGTGCAATTGTGAGATTAAGAATCTCATCTAATTGCTGAAAAGGAAGTAAGATTGCTTCAAGCTTGACAACTTAACCAACTTAACCAAGATGCTACATCTTCTCAAGAATAAGCTTCCTATCTTAAAGCAGGTGTGTTTTACCTGTGTGCAAACTCAAATTTGCCATTGTTCCAGCCCTACTGATAGTGCAATTGTGAGATTAAGAATCTCATCTAAATGCTGAAAAGGAAGTAAGATTGCTTCAAGCTTGACAACTTAACCAATGGATTTTATTTTGAAATTCCTCCACTTTCCGCACCTGACTCTCTAAGCAGTCTTTCCAATATATCACATCTTTTTGTGATGTAGACAAGTTGGTCAAAGAGCCTGTTTAGTAAACAGAAAATCTTGATTTCAAATGTCAGCAGTGCTTTCCTTTCTTCATGTCAGTTTGGGGCTGTTAGCCGAAAAAGAGGACTTTCACTTTTGTTTGACATCAAACATGTCTTTCCCAAAGCACTAATAAAGTGTAATTGGGAGAAAAAAACTTTCTGCTTTTGAAATGCTCTAAAAGGAATTAGATGAAATAAGTTTCTTTAGAGAATATAGGATGGCTTCAAGCATTACAAATTAAAACCAGTGGAATTTGAGTAAAAAAAAAATTTTGCTTTTGAAATGCTCTAAAAGGAATCAGATGAAATAACTTTCTTTAGAGAATATAGGATGGGCTCAAGAATTACAAATTAAAACCAGTGGAACCAGGTTAATGCGCCTGTCTTGTAAACAGGAGATCCTGAGTTCAACTCTCAGCAGTACCTTGTTTTCGTCTTCTCAAGAATAAGCTTCCTATCTTAAAGCAGGTGTGCTTTACCTGTGTGCAAACTCAAATTTGCCATTTTTCCAGCCCTACTGATAGTGCAATTGTGAGATTAAGAATCTCATCTAAATGCTGAAAAGGAAGTAAGATTGCTTCAAGCTTGACAACTTAACCAACTTAACCAAGATGCTACATCTTCTCAAGAATAAGCTTCCTATCTTAAAGCAGGTGTGTTTTACCTGTGTGCAAACTCAAATTTGCCATTGTTCCAGCCCTACTGATAGTGCAATTGTGAGATTAAGAATCTCATCTAAATGCTGAAAAGGAAGTAAGATTGCTTCAAGCTTGACAACTTAACCAATGGATTTTATTTTGAAATGCCTCCACTTTCCGCACCTGACTCTCTAAGCAGTCTTTCCAATATATCACATCTTTTTGTGATGTAGACAAGTTGGTCAAAGAGCCTGTTTAGTAAACAGAAAATCTTGATTTCAAATGTCAGCAGTGCTTTCCTTTCTTCATGTCAGTTTGGGGCTGTTAGCCGAAAAAGAGGACTTTCACTTTTGTTTGACATCAAACATGTCTTTCCCAAAGCACTAATAAAGTGTAATTGGGAGAAAAAAACTTTCTGCTTTTGAAATGCTCTAAAAGGAATTAGATGAAATAAGTTTCTTTAGAGAATATAGGATGGCTTCAAGCATTACAAATTAAAACCAGTGGAATTTGAGTAAAAAAAAAATTTTGCTTTTGAAATGCTCTAAAAGGAATCAGATGAAATAACTTTCTTTAGAGAATATAGGATGGGCTCAAGCATTACAAATTAAAACCAGTGGAATTACACATTAGATGCTACAAATTTTCATAGCAGTTTTCAGAAAAAGCAGAATAATAAATATTCACCTACGGAACATGTGGTGCTGTGGCTTAGTTGGTTAAAGCGACTGTCTTGTAAACAGGAGATCCTGAGTTCAACTCTCAGCAGTACCTTGTTTTCATCTTCTCAAGAATAAGCTTCCTATCTTAAAGCAGGTCTTTTACCTGTGTGCAAATTCAAATTTGCCATTGTTCCAGCCCTACTGATAGTGCAATTGTGAGATTAAGAATCTCATCTAAATGCTGAAAAGGAAGTAAGATTTCTTCAAGCTTGACAACTTAACCAATGGATTTTATTTTGAAATTCCTCCACTTTCCGCACCTGACTCTCTAAGCAGTCTTTCCAATATATCACATCTTTTTGTGATGTAGACAAGTTGGTCAAAGAGCCTGTTTAGTAAACAGAAAATCTTGATTTCGAATGTCAGCAGTGCTTTCCTTTCTTCATGTCAGTTTGGGGCTGTTAGCCGAAAAAGAAGACTTTCACTTCTGTTTGACATCAAACATGTCTTTCCCAAAGCACTAATAAAGTGTAATTGAGAGAAAAAAACTTTCTGCTTTTGAAATGCTCTAAAAGGAATTAGATGAAATAAGTTTCTTTAGAGAATATAGGATGGCTTCAAGCATTACAAATTAAAACCAGTGGAATTTGAGTAAAAAAAAAATTTTGCTTTTGAAATGCTCTAAAAGGAATCAGATGAAATAACTTTCTTTAGAGAATATAGGATGGGCTCAAGCATTACAAATTAAAACCAGTGGAATTACACATTAGATGCTACAAATTTTCATAGCAGTTTTCAGAAAAAGCAGAAAAATAAATATTCACCTACGGAACATGTGGTTCTGTGGCTTAGTTGGTTAAAGCTCCTGTCTTGTAAACAAGAGATCCTGAGTTCAACTCTCAGCAGTACCTTGTTTTTGTCTTCTCAAGAATAAGCTTCCTATCTTAAAGCAGGTGTTTTACCTGTGTGCAAACTCAAATTTGCCATTGTTCCAGCCCTACTGATAGTGCAATTGTGAGATTAAGAATCTCATCTAAATGCTGAAAAGGAAGTAAGATTGCTTCAAGCTTGACAACTTAACCAACTTAACCAAGATGCTACATCTTCTCAAGAATAAGCTTCCTATCTTAAAGCAGGTGTGTTTTACCTGTGTGCAAACTCAAATTTGCCATTGTTCCAGCCCTACTGATAGTGCAATTGTGAGATTAAGAATCTCATCTAAATGCTGAAAAGGAAGTAAGATTGCTTCAAGCTTGACAACTTAACCAATGGATTTTATTTTGAAATGCCTCCACTTTCCGCACCTGACTCTCTAAGCAGTCTTTCCAATACATCACATCTTTTTGTGATGTAGACAAGTTGGTCAAAGAGCCTGTTTAGTAAACAGAAAATCTTGATTTCGAATGTCAGCAGTACTTTCCTTTCTTCATGTCAGTTTGGGGCTGATAGCCGAAAAAGAGGACTTTCACTTTTGTTTGACATCAAACATGTCTTTCCCAAAGCACTAATAAAGTGTAATTGAGAGAAAAAAACTTTCTGCTTTTGAAATGCTCTAAAAGGAATTAGATGAAATAAGTTTCTTTAGAGAATATAGGATGGCTTCAAGCATTACAAATTAAAACCAGTGGAATTTGAGTAAAAAAAAAAATTTTGCTTTGGAAATGCTCTAAAAGGAATCAGATGAAATAACTTTCTTTAGAGAATATAGGATGGGCTCAAGCTTTACAAATTAAAACCAGTGGAATTACACATTAGATGCTACAAATTTTCATAGCAGTTTTCGGAAAAAGCAGAATAATAAATATTCACCTATGGAAAATGTGGTGCTGTGGCTTAGTTGGTTAAAGCGGCTGTCTTGTAAACAGGAGATCCTGAGTTCAACTCTCAGCAGTACCTTGTTTTTATCTTCTCAAGAACAAGCTTCCTATCTTAAAGCAGGTGTTTTACCTGTGTGCAAACTCAAATTTGCCATTGTTCCAGCCCTACTGATAGTGCAATTGTGAGATTAAGAATCTCATCTAAATGCTGAAAAGGAAGTAAGATTGCTTCAAGCTTGACAACTTAACCAATGGATTTTATTTTGAAATGCCTCCACTTTCCGCACCTGACTCTCTAAGCAGCCTTTCCAATATATCACATCTTTTTGTGATGTAGACAAGTTGGTCAAAGAGCCTGTTTAGTAAACAGAAAATCTTGATTTCGAATGTCAGCAGCGCTTTCCTTTCTTCATGTCAGTTTGGGGCTGTTAGCCGAAAAAGAGGACTTTCACTTTTGTTTGACATCAAACATATCTTTCCCAAAGCACTAATAAAGTGTAATTGTCAGAAAAAAACTTTCTGCTTTTGAAATGCTCTAAAAGGAATTAGATGAAATAAGTTTCTTTAGAGAATATAGGATGGCTTCAAGCATTACAAATTAAAACCAGTGGAATTTGAGTAAAAAAAAAATTTTGCTTTTGAAATGCTCTAAAAGGAATCAGATGAAATAACTTTCTTTAGAGAATATAGGATGGGCTCAAGCATTACAAATTAAAACCAGTGGAATTACACATTAGATGCTACAAATTTTCATAGCAGTTTTCAGAAAAAGCAGAATAATAAATATTCACCTATGGAACATGTGGTGATGTGGCTTAGTTTGTTAAAGCGCCTGTCTTGTAAACAGGAGATCCTGAGTTCAACTCTCAGCAGTACCTTGTTTTCATCTTCTCAAGAATAAGCTTCCTATCTTAAAGCAGGTGTGTTTTACCTGTGTGCAAACTCAAATTTGCCATTGTTCCAGCCCTACTGATAGTGCAATTGTGAGATTAAGAATCTCATCTAAATGCTGAAAAGGAAGTAAGATTGCTTCAAGCTTGACAACTTAACCAATGGATTTTATTTTGAAATGCCTCCACTTTCCGCACCTGACTCTCTAAGCAGTCTTTCCAATATATCACATCTTTTTGTGATGTAGACAAGTTGGTCAAAGAGCCTGTTTAGTAAACAGAAAATCTTGATTTCTAATGTCAGCAGTGCTTTCCTTTCTTCATGTCAGTTTGGGGCTGTTAGCCGAAAAAGAGGACTTTCACTTTTGTTTGACATCAAACATGTCTTTCCCAAAGCACTAATAAAGTGTAATTGAGAGAAAAAAAACTTTCTGCTTTTGAAATGCTCTAAAAGGAATTAGATGAAATAAGTTTCTTTAGAGAATATAGGATGGCTTCAAGCATTACAAATTAAAACCAGTGGAATTTGAGTAAAAAAAAAAATTTTGCTTTTGAAATGCTCTAAAAGGAATCAGATGAAATAACTTTCTTTAGAGAATATAGGATGGGCTCAAGCATTACAAATTAAAACCAGTGGAATTACACATTAGATGCTACAAATTTTCATAGCAGTTTTCAGAAAAAGCAGAAAAATAAATATTCACCTACGGAACATGTGGTGCTGTGGCTTAGTTGGTTAAAGCACCTGTCTTGTAAACAGGAGATCCTGAGTTCAACTCTCAGCAGTACCTTGTTTTTGTCTTCTCAAGAATAAGCTTCCTATCTTAAAGCAGGTGTTTTACCTGTGTGCAAACTCAAATTTGCCATTGTTCCAGCCCTACTGATAGTGCAATTGTGAGATTAAGAATCTCATCTAAATGCTGAAAAGGAAGTAAGATTGCTTCAAGCTTGACAACTTAACCAACTTAACCAAGATGCTACATCTTCTCAAGAATAAGCTTCCTATCTTAAAGCAGGTGTGTTTTACCTGTGTGCAAACTCAAATTTGCCATTGTTCCAGCCCTACTGATAGTGCAATTGTGAGATTAAGAATCTCATCTAAATGCTGAAAAGGAAGTAAGATTGCTTCAAGCTTGACAACTTAACCAATGGATTTTATTTTGAAATGCCTCCACTTTCCGCACCTGACTCTCTAAGCAGTCTTTCCAATATATCACATCTTTTTGTGATGTAGACAAGTTGGTCAAAGAGCCTGTTAAGTAAACAGAAAATCTTGATTTCGATTGTCAGCAGTGCTTTCCTTTCTTCATGTCAGTTTGGGGCTGATAGCCGAAAAAGAGGACTTTCACTTTTGTTTGACATCAAACATGTCTTTCCCAAAGCACTAATAAAGTGTAATTGAGATAAAAAAACTTTCTGCTTTTGAAATGCTCTAAAAGGAATTAGATGAAATAAGTTTCTTTAGAGAATATAGGATGGCTTCAAGCATTACAAATTAAAACCAGTGGAATTTGAGTAAAAAAAAAAATTTTGCTTTTGAAATGCTCTAAAAGGAATCAGATGAAATAACTTTCTTTAGAGAATATAGGATGGGCTCAAGCTTTACAAATTAAAACCAGTGGAATTACACATTAGATGCTACAAATTTTCATAGCAGTTTTCGGAAAAAGCAGAATAATAAATATTCACCTATGGAAAATGTGGTGCTGTGGCTTAGTTGGTTAAAGCAGCTGTCTTGTAAACATGAGATCCTGAGTTCAACTCTCAGCAGTACCTTGTTTTTGTCTTCTCAAGAACAAGCTTCCTATCTTAAAGCAGGTGTTTTACCTGTGTGCAAACTCAAATTTGCCATTGTTCCAGCCCTACTGATAGTGCAATTGTGAGATTAAGAATCTCATCTAAATGCTGAAAAGGAAGTAAGATTGCTTCAAGCTTGACAACTTAACCAACTTAACCAAGATGCTACATCTTCTCAAGAATAAGCTTCCTATCTTAAAGCAGGTGTGTTTTACCTGTGTGCAAACTCAAATTTGCCATTGTTCCAGCCCTACTGATAGTGCAATTGTGAGATTAAGAATCTTATCTAAATGCTGAAAAGGAAGTAATATTGCTTCAAGCTTGACAACTTAACCAATGGATTTTATTTTGAAATGCCTCCACTTTCCGCACCTGACTCTCTAAGCAGTCTTTCCAATATATCACATCTTTTTGTGATGTAGACAAGTTGGTCAAAGAGCCTGTTTAGTAAACAGAAAATCTTGATTTCTAATGTCAGCAGTGCTTTCCTTTCTTCATGTCAGTTTGGGGCTGTTAGCCGAAAAAGAGGACTTTCACTTTTGTTTGACATCAAACATGTCTTTCCCAAAGCACTAATAAAGTGTAATTGAGAGAAAAAAACTTTCTGCTTTTGAAATGCTCTAAAAGGAATTAGATGAAATAAGTTTCTTTAGAGAATATAGGATGGCTTCAAGCATTACAAATTAAAACCAGTGGAATTTGAGTAAAAAAAAAAATTTTGCTTTTGAAATGCTCTAAAAGGAATCAGATGAAATAACTTTCTTTAGAGAATATAGGATGGGCTCAAGCATTACAAATTAAAACCAGTGGAATTACACATTAGATGCTACAAATTTTCATAGCAGTTTTCAGAAAAAGCAGAAAAATAAATATTCATCTACGGAACATGTGGTGCTGTGGCTTAGTTGGTTAAAGCACCTGTCTTGTAAACAGGAGATCCTGAGTTCAACTCTCAGCAGTACCTTGTTTTTGTCTTCTCAAGAATAAGCTTCCTATCTTAAAGCAGGTGTTTTACCTGTGTGCAAACTCAAATTTGCCATTGTTCCAGCCCTACTGATAGTGCAATTGTGAGATTAAGAATCTCATCTAAATGCTGAAAAGGAAGTAAGATTGCTTCAAGCTTGACAACTTAACCAACTTAACCAAGATGCTACATCTTCTCAAGAATAAGCTTCCTATCTTAAAGCAGGTGTGTTTTACCTGTGTGCAAACTCAAATTTGCCATTGTTCCAGCCCTACTGATAGTGCAATTGTGAGATTAAGAATCTCATCTAAATGCTGAAAAGGAAGTAAGATTGCTTCAAGCTTGACAACTTAACCAATGGATTTTATTTTGAAATGCCTCCACTTTCCGCACCTGACTCTCTAAGCAGTCTTTCCAATATATCACATCTTTTTGTGATGTAGACAAGTTGGTCAAAGAGCCTGTTAAGTAAACAGAAAATCTTGATTTCGATTGTCAGCAGTGCTTTCCTTTCTTCATGTCAGTTTGGGGCTGATAGCCGAAAAAGAGGACTTTCACTTTTGTTTGACATCAAACATGTCTTTCCCAAAGCACTAATAAAGTGTAATTGAGAGAAAAAAACTTTCTGCTTTTGAAATGCTCTAAAAGGAATTAGATGAAATAAGTTTCTTTAGAGAATATAGGATGGCTTCAAGCATTACAAATTAAAACCAGTGGAATTTGAGTAAAAAAAAAAATTTTGCTTTTGAAATGCTCTAAAAGGAATCAGATGAAATAACTTTCTTTAGAGAATATAGGATGGGCTCAAGCATTACAAATTAAAACCAGTGGAATTACACATTAGATGCTACAAATTTTCATAGCAGTTTTCAGAAAAAGCAGAAAAATAAATATTCACCTACGGAACATGTGGTTCTGTGGCTTAGTTGGTTAAAGCTCCTGTCTTGTAAACAAGAGATCCTGAGTTCAACTCTCAGCAGTACCTTGTTTTTGTCTTCTCAAGAATAAGCTTCCTATCTTAAAGCAGGTGTTTTACCTGTGTGCAAACTCAAATTTGCCATTGTTCCAGCCCTACTGATAGTGCAATTGTGAGATTAAGAATCTCATCTAAATGCTGAAAAGGAAGTAAGATTGCTTCAAGCTTGACAACTTAACCAACTTAACCAAGATGCTACATCTTCTCAAGA
This sequence comes from Dendrobates tinctorius, assembly GCF_039654945.1. Taxonomy (NCBI): domain Eukaryota; kingdom Metazoa; phylum Chordata; class Amphibia; order Anura; family Dendrobatidae; genus Dendrobates; species Dendrobates tinctorius. The sequence continues at coordinate 1,576,383 of NW_027361921.1, read as the reverse complement.
ATAAGCTTCCTATCTTAAAGCAGGTGTGTTTTACCTGTGTGCAAACTCAAATTTGCCATTGTTCCAGCCCTACTGATAGTGCAATTGTGAGATTAAGAATCTCATCTAAATGCTGAAAAGGAAGTAAGATTGCTTCAAGCTTGACAACTTAACCAATGGATTTTATTTTGAAATGCCTCCACTTTCCGCACCTGACTCTCTAAGCAGTCTTTCCAATACATCACATCTTTTTGTGATGTAGACAAGTTGGTCAAAGAGCCTGTTTAGTAAACAGAAAATCTTGATTTCGAATGTCAGCAGTACTTTCCTTTCTTCATGTCAGTTTGGGGCTGATAGCCGAAAAAGAGGACTTTCACTTTTGTTTGACATCAAACATGTCTTTCCCAAAGCACTAATAAAGTGTAATTGAGAGAAAAAAACTTTCTGCTTTTGAAATGCTCTAAAAGGAATTAGATGAAATAAGTTTCTTTAGAGAATATAGGATGGCTTCAAGCATTACAAATTAAAACCAGTGGAATTTGAGTAAAAAAAAAAATTTTGCTTTGGAAATGCTCTAAAAGGAATCAGATGAAATAACTTTCTTTAGAGAATATAGGATGGGCTCAAGCTTTACAAATTAAAACCAGTGGAATTACACATTAGATGCTACAAATTTTCATAGCAGTTTTCGGAAAAAGCAGAATAATAAATATTCACCTATGGAAAATGTGGTGCTGTGGCTTAGTTGGTTAAAGCGGCTGTCTTGTAAACAGGAGATCCTGAGTTCAACTCTCAGCAGTACCTTGTTTTTGTCTTCTCAAGAACAAGCTTCCTATCTTAAAGCAGGTGTTTTACCTGTGTGCAAACTCAAATTTGCCATTGTTCCAGCCCTACTGATAGTGCAATTGTGAGATTAAGAATCTCATCTAAATGCTGAAAAGGAAGTAAGATTGCTTCAAGCTTGACAACTTAACCAATGGATTTTATTTTGAAATGCCTCCACTTTCCGCACCTGACTCTCTAAGCAGCCTTTCCAATATATCACATCTTTTTGTGATGTAGACAAGTTGGTCAAAGAGCCTGTTTAGTAAACAGAAAATCTTGATTTCGAATGTCAGCAGCGCTTTCCTTTCTTCATGTCAGTTTGGGGCTGTTAGCCGAAAAAGAGGACTTTCACTTTTGTTTGACATCAAACATATCTTTCCCAAAGCACTAATAAAGTGTAATTGTCAGAAAAAAACTTTCTGCTTTTGAAATGCTCTAAAAGGAATTAGATGAAATAAGTTTCTTTAGAGAATATAGGATGGCTTCAAGCATTACAAATTAAAACCAGTGGAATTTGAGTAAAAAAAAAATTTTGCTTTTGAAATGCTCTAAAAGGAATCAGATGAAATAACTTTCTTTAGAGAATATAGGATGGGCTCAAGCATTACAAATTAAAACCAGTGGAATTACACATTAGATGCTACAAATTTTCATAGCAGTTTTCAGAAAAAGCAGAATAATAAATATTCACCTACGGAACATGTGGTGATGTGGCTTAGTTTGTTAAAGCGCCTGTCTTGTAAACAGGAGATCCTGAGTTCAACTCTCAGCAGTACCTTGTTTTCATCTTCTCAAGAATAAGCTTCCTATCTTAAAGCAGGTGTGTTTTACCTGTGTGCAAACTCAAATTTGCCATTGTTCCAGCCCTACTGATAGTGCAATTGTGAGATTAAGAATCTCATCTAAATGCTGAAAAGGAAGTAAGATTGCTTCAAGCTTGACAACTTAACCAATGGATTTTATTTTGAAATGCCTCCACTTTCCGCACCTGACTCTCTAAGCAGTCTTTCCAATATATCACATCTTTTTGTGATGTAGACAAGTTGGTCAAAGAGCCTGTTTAGTAAACAGAAAATCTTGATTTCTAATGTCAGCAGTGCTTTCCTTTCTTCATGTCAGTTTGGGGCTGTTAGCCGAAAAAGAGGACTTTCACTTTTGTTTGACATCAAACATGTCTTTCCCAAAGCACTAATAAAGTGTAATTGAGAGAAAAAAAACTTTCTGCTTTTGAAATGCTCTAAAAGGAATTAGATGAAATAAGTTTCTTTAGAGAATATAGGATGGCTTCAAGCATTACAAATTAAAACCAGTGGAATTTGAGTAAAAAAAAAAATTTTGCTTTTGAAATGCTCTAAAAGGAATCAGATGAAATAACTTTCTTTAGAGAATATAGGATGGGCTCAAGCATTACAAATTAAAACCAGTGGAATTACACATTAGATGCTACAAATTTTCATAGCAGTTTTCAGAAAAAGCAGAAAAATAAATATTCACCTACGGAACATGTGGTGCTGTGGCTTAGTTGGTTAAAGCACCTGTCTTGTAAACAGGAGATCCTGAGTTCAACTCTCAGCAGTACCTTGTTTTTGTCTTCTCAAGAATAAGCTTCCTATCTTAAAGCAGGTGTTTTACCTGTGTGCAAACTCAAATTTGCCATTGTTCCAGCCCTACTGATAGTGCAATTGTGAGATTAAGAATCTCATCTAAATGCTGAAAAGGAAGTAAGATTGCTTCAAGCTTGACAACTTAACCAACTTAACCAAGATGCTACATCTTCTCAAGAATAAGCTTCCTATCTTAAAGCAGGTGTGTTTTACCTGTGTGCAAACTCAAATTTGCCATTGTTCCAGCCCTACTGATAGTGCAATTGTGAGATTAAGAATCTCATCTAAATGCTGAAAAGGAAGTAAGATTGCTTCAAGCTTGACAACTTAACCAATGGATTTTATTTTGAAATGCCTCCACTTTCCGCACCTGACTCTCTAAGCAGTCTTTCCAATATATCACATCTTTTTGTGATGTAGACAAGTTGGTCAAAGAGCCTGTTAAGTAAACAGAAAATCTTGATTTCGATTGTCAGCAGTGCTTTCCTTTCTTCATGTCAGTTTGGGGCTGATAGCCGAAAAAGAGGACTTTCACTTTTGTTTGACATCAAACATGTCTTTCCCAAAGCACTAATAAAGTGTAATTGAGATAAAAAAACTTTCTGCTTTTGAAATGCTCTAAAAGGAATTAGATGAAATAAGTTTCTTTAGAGAATATAGGATGGCTTCAAGCATTACAAATTAAAACCAGTGGAATTTGAGTAAAAAAAAAAATTTTGCTTTTGAAATGCTCTAAAAGGAATCAGATGAAATAACTTTCTTTAGAGAATATAGGATGGGCTCAAGCTTTACAAATTAAAACCAGTGGAATTACACATTAGATGCTACAAATTTTCATAGCAGTTTTCGGAAAAAGCAGAATAATAAATATTCACCTATGGAAAATGTGGTGCTGTGGCTTAGTTGGTTAAAGCAGCTGTCTTGTAAACATGAGATCCTGAGTTCAACTCTCAGCAGTACCTTGTTTTTGTCTTCTCAAGAACAAGCTTCCTATCTTAAAGCAGGTGTTTTACCTGTGTGCAAACTCAAATTTGCCATTGTTCCAGCCCTACTGATAGTGCAATTGTGAGATTAAGAATCTCATCTAAATGCTGAAAAGGAAGTAAGATTGCTTCAAGCTTGACAACTTAACCAACTTAACCAAGATGCTACATCTTCTCAAGAATAAGCTTCCTATCTTAAAGCAGGTGTGTTTTACCTGTGTGCAAACTCAAATTTGCCATTGTTCCAGCCCTACTGATAGTGCAATTGTGAGATTAAGAATCTCATCTAAATGCTGAAAAGGAAGTAAGATTGCTTCAAGCTTGACAACTTAACCAATGGATTTTATTTTGAAATGCCTCCACTTTCCGCACCTGACTCTCTAAGCAGTCTTTCCAATATATCACATCTTTTTGTGATGTAGACAAGTTGGTCAAAGAGCCTGTTTAGTAAACAGAAAATCTTGATTTCTAATGTCAGCAGTGCTTTCCTTTCTTCATGTCAGTTTGGGGCTGTTAGCCGAAAAAGAGGACTTTCACTTTTGTTTGACATCAAACATGTCTTTCCCAAAGCACTAATAAAGTGTAATTGAGAGAAAAAAACTTTCTGCTTTTGAAATGCTCTAAAAGGAATTAGATGAAATAAGTTTCTTTAGAGAATATAGGATGGCTTCAAGCATTACAAATTAAAACCAGTGGAATTTGAGTAAAAAAAAAAATTTTGCTTTTGAAATGCTCTAAAAGGAATCAGATGAAATAACTTTCTTTAGAGAATATAGGATGGGCTCAAGCATTACAAATTAAAACCAGTGGAATTACACATTAGATGCTACAAATTTTCATAGCAGTTTTCAGAAAAAGCAGAAAAATAAATATTCATCTACGGAACATGTGGTGCTGTGGCTTAGTTGGTTAAAGCACCTGTCTTGTAAACAGGAGATCCTGAGTTCAACTCTCAGCAGTACCTTGTTTTTGTCTTCTCAAGAATAAGCTTCCTATCTTAAAGCAGGTGTTTTACCTGTGTGCAAACTCAAATTTGCCATTGTTCCAGCCCTACTGATAGTGCAATTGTGAGATTAAGAATCTCATCTAAATGCTGAAAAGGAAGTAAGATTGCTTCAAGCTTGACAACTTAACCAACTTAACCAAGATGCTACATCTTCTCAAGAATAAGCTTCCTATCTTAAAGCAGGTGTGTTTTACCTGTGTGCAAACTCAAATTTGCCATTGTTCCAGCCCTACTGATAGTGCAATTGTGAGATTAAGAATCTCATCTAAATGCTGAAAAGGAAGTAAGATTGCTTCAAGCTTGACAACTTAACCAATGGATTTTATTTTGAAATGCCTCCACTTTCCGCACCTGACTCTCTAAGCAGTCTTTCCAATATATCACATCTTTTTGTGATGTAGACAAGTTGGTCAAAGAGCCTGTTAAGTAAACAGAAAATCTTGATTTCGATTGTCAGCAGTGCTTTCCTTTCTTCATGTCAGTTTGGGGCTGATAGCCGAAAAAGAGGACTTTCACTTTTGTTTGACATCAAACATGTCTTTCCCAAAGCACTAATAAAGTGTAATTGAGAGAAAAAAACTTTCTGCTTTTGAAATGCTCTAAAAGGAATTAGATGAAATAAGTTTCTTTAGAGAATATAGGATGGCTTCAAGCATTACAAATTAAAACCAGTGGAATTTGAGTAAAAAAAAAAATTTTGCTTTTGAAATGCTCTAAAAGGAATCAGATGAAATAACTTTCTTTAGAGAATATAGGATGGGCTCAAGCTTTACAAATTAAAACCAGTGGAATTACACATTAGATGCTACAAATTTTCATAGCAGTTTTCGGAAAAAGCAGAATAATAAATATTCACCTATGGAAAATGTGGTGCTGTGGCTTAGTTGGTTAAAGCAGCTGTCTTGTAAACAGGAAATCCTGAGTTCAACTCTCAGCAGTACCTTGTTTTTGTCTTCTCAAGAACAAGCTTCCTATCTTAAAGCAGGTGTTTTACCTGTGTGCAAACTCAAATTTGCCATTGTTCCAGCCCTACTGATAGTGCAATTGTGAGATTAAGAATCTCATCTAAATGCTGAAAAGGAAGTAAGATTGCTTCAAGCTTGACAACTTAACCAATGGATTTTATTTTGAAATGCCTCCACTTTCCGCACCTGACTCTCTAAGCAGTCTTTCCAATATATCACATCTTTTTGTGATGTAGACAAGTTGGTCAAAGAGCCTGTTTAGTAAACAGAAAATCTTGATTTCTAATGTCAGCAGTGCTTTCCTTTCTTCATGTCAGTTTGGGGCTGTTAGCCGAAAAAGAGGACTTTCACTTTTGTTTGACATCAAACATGTCTTTCCCAAAGCACTAATAAAATGTAATTGAGAGAAAAAAAACTTTCTGCTTTTGAAATGCTCTAAAAGGAATTAGATGAAATAAGTTTCTTTAGAGAATATAGGATGGCTTCAAGCATTACAAATTAAAACCAGTGGAATTTGAGTAAAAAAAAAAATTTTGCTTTTGAAATGCTCTAAAAGGAATCAGATGAAATAACTTTCTTTAGAGAATATAGGATGGGCTCAAGCATTACAAATTAAAACCAGTGGAATTACACATTAGATGCTACAAATTTTCATAGCAGTTTTCAGAAAAAGCAGAAAAATAAATATTCACCTATGGAACATGTGGTGCTGTGGCTTAGTTGGTTAAAGCACCTGTCTTGTAAACAGGAGATCCTGAGTTCAACTCTCAGCAGTACCTTGTTTTTGTCTTCTCAAGAATAAGCTTCCTATCTTAAAGCAGGTGTTTTACCTGTGTGCAAACTCAAATTTGCCATTGTTCCAGCCCTACTGATAGTGCAATTGTGAGATTAAGAATCTCATCTAAATGCTGAAAAGGAAGTAAGATTGCTTCAAGCTTGACAACTTAACCAACTTAACCAAGATGCTACATCTTCTCAAGAATAAGCTTCCTATCTTAAAGCAGGTGTGTTTTACCTGTGTGCAAACTCAAATTTGCCATTGTTCCAGCCCTACTGATAGTGCAATTGTGAGATTAAGAATCTCATCTAAATGCTGAAAAGGAAGTAAGATTGCTTCAAGCTTGACAACTTAACCAACTTAACCAAGATGCTACATCTTCTCAAGAATAAGCTTCCTATCTTAAAGCAGGTGTGTTTTACCTGTGTGCAAACTCAAATTTGCCATTGTTCCAGCCCTACTGATAGTGCAATTGTGAGATTAAGAATCTCATCTAAATGCTGAAAAGGAAGTAAGATTGCTTCAAGCTTGACAACTTAACCAATGGATTTTATTTTGAAATGCCTCCACTTTCCGCACCTGACTCTCTAAGCAGTCTTTCCAATATATCACATCTTTTTGTGATGTAGACAAGTTGGTCAAAGAGCCTGTTTAGTAAACAGAAAATCTTGATTTCTAATGTCAGCAGTGCTTTCCTTTCTTCATGTCAGTTTGGGGCTGTTAGCCGAAAAAGAGGACTTTCACTTTTGTTTGACATCAAACATGTCTTTCCCAAAGCACTAATAAAGTGTAATTGAGAGAAAAAAACTTTCTGCTTTTGAAATGCTCTAAAAGGAATTAGATGAAATAAGTTTCTTTAGAGAATATAGGATGGCTTCAAGCATTACAAATTAAAACCAGTGGAATTTGAGTAAAAAAAAAAATTTTGCTTTTGAAATGCTCTAAAAGGAATCAGATGAAATAACTTTCTTTAGAGAATATAGGATGGGCTCAAGCATTACAAATTAAAACCAGTGGAATTACACATTAGATGCTACAAATTTTCATAGCAGTTTTCAGAAAAAGCAGAAAAATAAATATTCATCTACGGAACATGTGGTGCTGTGGCTTAGTTGGTTAAAGCACCTGTCTTGTAAACAGGAGATCCTGAGTTCAACTCTCAGCAGTACCTTGTTTTTGTCTTCTCAAGAATAAGCTTCCTATCTTAAAGCAGGTGTTTTACCTGTGTGCAAACTCAAATTTGCCATTGTTCCAGCCCTACTGATAGTGCAATTGTGAGATTAAGAATCTCATCTAAATGCTGAAAAGGAAGTAAGATTGCTTCAAGCTTGACAACTTAACCAACTTAACCAAGATGCTACATCTTCTCAAGAATAAGCTTCCTATCTTAAAGCAGGTGTGTTTTACCTGTGTGCAAACTCAAATTTGCCATTGTTCCAGCCCTACTGATAGTGCAATTGTGAGATTAAGAATCTCATCTAAATGCTGAAAAGGAAGTAAGATTGCTTCAAGCTTGACAACTTAACCAATGGATTTTATTTTGAAATGCCTCCACTTTCCGCACCTGACTCTCTAAGCAGTCTTTCCAATATATCACATCTTTTTGTGATGTAGACAAGTTGGTCAAAGAGCCTGTTAAGTAAACAGAAAATCTTGATTTCGATTGTCAGCAGTGCTTTCCTTTCTTCATGTCAGTTTGGGGCTGATAGCCGAAAAAGAGGACTTTCACTTTTGTTTGACATCAAACATGTCTTTCCCAAAGCACTAATAAAGTGTAATTGAGAGAAAAAAACTTTCTGCTTTTGAAATGCTCTAAAAGGAATTAGATGAAATAAGTTTCTTTAGAGAATATAGGATGGCTTCAAGCATTACAAATTAAAACCAGTGGAATTTGAGTAAAAAAAAAAATTTTGCTTTTGAAATGCTCTAAAAGGAATCAGATGAAATAACTTTCTTTAGAGAATATAGGATGGGCTCAAGCTTTACAAATTAAAACCAGTGGAATTACACATTAGATGCTACAAATTTTCATAGCAGTTTTCGGAAAAAGCAGAATAATAAATATTCACCTATGGAAAATGTGGTGCTGTGGCTTAGTTGGTTAAAGCAGCTGTCTTGTAAACAGGAAATCCTGAGTTCAACTCTCAGCAGTACCTTGTTTTTGTCTTCTCAAGAACAAGCTTCCTATCTTAAAGCAGGTGTTTTACCTGTGTGCAAACTCAAATTTGCCATTGTTCCAGCCCTACTGATAGTGCAATTGTGAGATTAAGAATCTCATCTAAATGCTGAAAAGGAAGTAAGATTGCTTCAAGCTTGACAACTTAACCAATGGATTTTATTTTGAAATGCCTCCACTTTCCGCACCTGACTCTCTAAGCAGTCTTTCCAATATATCACATCTTTTTGTGATGTAGACAAGTTGGTCAAAGAGCCTGTTTAGTAAACAGAAAATCTTGATTTCTAATGTCAGCAGTGCTTTCCTTTCTTCATGTCAGTTTGGGGCTGTTAGCCGAAAAAGAGGACTTTCACTTTTGTTTGACATCAAACATGTCTTTCCCAAAGCACTAATAAAATGTAATTGAGAGAAAAAAAACTTTCTGCTTTTGAAATGCTCTAAAAGGAATTAGATGAAATAAGTTTCTTTAGAGAATATAGGATGGCTTCAAGCATTACAAATTAAAACCAGTGGAATTTGAGTAAAAAAAAAAATTTTGCTTTTGAAATGCTCTAAAAGGAATCAGATGAAATAACTTTCTTTAGAGAATATAGGATGGGCTCAAGCATTACAAATTAAAACCAGTGGAATTACACATTAGATGCTACAAATTTTCATAGCAGTTTTCAGAAAAAGCAGAAAAATAAATATTCACCTATGGAACATGTGGTGCTGTGGCTTAGTTGGTTAAAGCACCTGTCTTGTAAACAGGAGATCCTGAGTTCAACTCTCAGCAGTACCTTGTTTTTGTCTTCTCAAGAATAAGCTTCCTATCTTAAAGCAGGTGTTTTACCTGTGTGCAAACTCAAATTTGCCATTGTTCCAGCCCTACTGATAGTGCAATTGTGAGATTAAGAATCTCATCTAAATGCTGAAAAGGAAGTAAGATTGCTTCAAGCTTGACAACTTAACCAACTTAACCAAGATGCTACATCTTCTCAAGAATAAGCTTCCTATCTTAAAGCAGGTGTGTTTTACCTGTGTGCAAACTCAAATTTGCCATTGTTCCAGCCCTACTGATAGTGCAATTGTGAGATTAAGAATCTCATCTAAATGCTGAAAAGGAAGTAAGATTGCTTCAAGCTTGACAACTTAACCAATGGATTTTATTTTGAAATGCCTCCACTTTCCGCACCTGACTCTCTAAGCAGTCTTTCCAATATATCACATCTTTTTGTGATGTAGACAAGTTGGTCAAAGAGCCTGTTAAGTAAACAGAAAATCTTGATTTCGATTGTCAGCAGTGCTTTCCTTTCTTCATGTCAGTTTGGGGCTGATAGCCGAAAAAGAGGACTTTCACTTTTGTTTGACATCAAACATGTCTTTCCCAAAGCACTAATAAAGTGTAATTGAGAGAAAAAAACTTTCTGCTTTTGAAATGCTCTAAAAGGAATTAGATGAAATAAGTTTCTTTAGAGAATATAGGATGGCTTCAAGCATTACAAATTAAAACCAGTGGAATTTGAGTAAAAAAAAAAATTTTGCTTTTGAAATGCTCTAAAAGGAATCAGATGAAATAACTTTCTTTAGAGAATATAGGATGGGCTCAAGCTTTACAAATTAAAACCAGTGGAATTACACATTAGATGCTACAAATTTTCATAGCAGTTTTCGGAAAAAGCAGAATAATAAATATTCACCTATGGAAAATGTGGTGCTGTGGCTTAGTTGGTTAAAGCACCTGTCTTGTAAACAGGAGATCCTGAGTTCAACTCTCAGCAGTACCTTGTTTTTGTCTTCTCAAGAACAAGCTTCCTATCTTAAAGCAGGTGTTTTACCTGTGTGCAAACTCAAATTTGCCATTGTTCCAGCCCTACTGATAGTGCAATTGTGAGATTAAGAATCTCATCTAAATGCTGAAAAGGAAGTAAGATTGCTTCAAGCTTGACAACTTAACCAACTTAACCAAGATGCTACATCTTCTCAAGAATAAGCTTCCTATCTTAAAGCAGGTGTGTTTTACCTGTGTGCAAACTCAAATTTGCCATTGTTCCAGCCCTACTGATAGTGCAATTGTGAGATTAAGAATCTCATCTAAATGCTGAAAAGGAAGTAAGATTGCTTCAAGCTTGACAACTTAACCAATGGATTTTATTTTGAAATGCCTCCACTTTCCGCACCTGACTCTCTAAGCAGTCTTTCCAATATATCACATCTTTTTGTGATGTAGACAAGTTGGTCAAAGAGCCTGTTAAGTAAACAGAAAATCTTGATTTCGATTGTCAGCAGTGCTTTCCTTTCTTCATGTCAGTTTGGGGCTGATAGCCGAAAAAGAGGACTTTCACTTTTGTTTGACATCAAACATGTCTTTCCCAAAGCACTAATAAAGTGTAATTGAGAGAAAAAAACTTTCTGCTTTTGAAATGCTCTAAAAGGAATTAGATGAAATAAGTTTCTTTAGAGAATATAGGATGGCTTCAAGCATTACAAATTAAAACCAGTGGAATTTGAGTAAAAAAAAAAATTTTGCTTTTGAAATGCTCTAAAAGGAATCAGATGAAATAACTTTCTTTAGAGAATATAGGATGGGCTCAAGCTTTACAAATTAAAACCAGTGGAATTACACATTAGATGCTACAAATTTTCATAGCAGTTTTCGGAAAAAGCAGAATAATAAATATTCACCTATGGAAAATGTGGTGCTGTGGCTTAGTTGGTTAAAGCGGCTGTCTTGTAAACAGGAGATCCTGAGTTCAACTCTCAGCAGTACCTTGTTTTTGTCTTCTCAAGAACAAGCTTCCTATCTTAAAGCAGGTGTTTTACCTGTGTGCAAACTCAAATTTGCCATTGTTCCAGCCCTACTGATAGTGCAATTGTGAGATTAAGAATCTCATCTAAATGCTGAAAAGGAAGTAAGATTGCTTCAAGCTTGACAACTTAACCAATGGATTTTATTTTGAAATGCCTCCACTTTCCGCACCTGACTCTCTAAGCAGTCTTTCCAATATATCACATCTTTTTGTGATGTAGACAAGTTGGTCAAAGAGCCTGTTTAGTAAACAGAAAATCTTGATTTCGAATGTCAGCAGCGCTTTCCTTTCTTCATGTCAGTTTGGGGCTGTTAGCCGAAAAAGAGGACTTTCACTTTTGTTTGACATCAAACATATCTTTCCCAAAGCACTAATAAAGTGTAATTGAGAGAAAAAAACTTTCTGCTTTTGAAATGCTCTAAAAGGAATTAGATGAAATAAGTTTCTTTAGAGAATATAGGATGGCTTCAAGCATTACAAATTAAAACCAGTGGAATTTGAGTAAAAAAAAAATTTTGCTTTTGAAATGCTCTAAAAGGAATCAGATGAAATAACTTTCTTTAGAGAATATAGGATGGGCTCAAGCATTACAAATTAAAACCAGTGGAATTACACATTAGATGCTACAAATTTTCATAGCAGTTTTCAGAAAAAGCAGAAAAATAAATATTCACCTACGGAACATGTGGTGCTGTGGCTTAGTTGGTTAAAGCACCTGTCTTGTAAACAGGAGATCCTGAGTTCAACTCTCAGCAGTACCTTGTTTTTGTCTTCTCAAGAATAAGCTTCCTATCTTAAAGCAGGTGTTTTACCTGTGTGCAAACTCAAATTTGCCATTGTTCCAGCCCTACTGATAGTGCAATTGTGAGATTAAGAATCTCATCTAAATGCTGAAAAGGAAGTAAGATTGCTTCAAGCTTGACAACTTAACCAACTTAACCAAGATGCTACATCTTCTCAAGAATAAGCTTCCTATCTTAAAGCAGGTGTTTTTTACCTGTGTGCAAACTCAAATTTGCCATTGTTCCAGCCCTACTGATAGTGCAATTGTGAGATTAAGAATCTCATCTAAATGCTGAAAAGGAAGTAAGATTGCTTCAAGCTTGACAACTTAACCAATGGATTTTATTTTGAAATGCCTCCACTTTCCGCACCTGACTCTCTAAGCAGTCTTTCCAATATATCACATCTTTTTGTGATGTAGACAAGTTGGTCAAAGAGCCTGTTAAGTAAACAGAAAATCTTGATTTCGATTGTCAGCAGTGCTTTCCTTTCTTCATGTCAGTTTGGGGCTGATAGCCGAAAAAGAGGACTTTCACTTTTGTTTGACATCAAACATGTCTTTCCCAAAGCACTAATAAAGTGTAATTGAGAGAAAAAAACTTTCTGCTTTTGAAATGCTCTAAAAGGAATTAGATGAAATAAGTTTCTTTAGAGAATATAGGATGGCTTCAAGCATTACAAATTAAAACCAGTGGAATTTGAGTAAAAAAAAAAATTTTGCTTTTGAAATGCTCTAAAAGGAATCAGATGAAATAACTTTCTTTAGAGAATATAGGATGGGCTCAAGCTTTACAAATTAAAACCAGTGGAATTACACATTAGATGCTACAAATTTTCATAGCAGTTTTCGGAAAAAGCAGAATAATAAATATTCACCTATGGAACATGTGGTGCTGTGGCTTAGTTGGTTAAAGCGCCTGTCTTGTAAACAGGAGATCCTGAGTTCAACTCTCAGCAGTACCTTGTTTTCGTCTTCTCAAGAATAAGCTTCCTATCTTAAAGCAGGTGTGTTTTACCTGTGTGCAAACTCAAATTTGCCATTTTTCCAGCCCTACTGATAGTGCATTTGTGAGATTAAGAATCTCATCTAAATGCTGAAAAGGAAGTAAGATTGCTTCAAGCTTGACAACTTAACCAATGGATTTTATTTTGAAATGCCTCCACTTTCCGCACCTGACTCTCTAAGCAGTCTTTCCAATATATCACATCTTTTTGTGATGTAGACAAGTTGGTCAAAGAGCCTGTTAAGTAAACAGAAAATCTTGATTTCGATTGTCAGCAGTGCTTTCCTTTCTTCATGTCAGTTTGGGGCTGATAGCCGAAAAAGAGGACTTTCACTTTTGTTTGACATCAAACTTGTCTTTCCCAAAGCACTAATAAAGTGTAATTGAGAGAAAAAAACTTTCTGCTTTTGAAATGCTCTAAAAGGAATTAGATGAAATAAGTTTCTTTAGAGAATATAGGATGGCTTCAAGCATTACAAATTAAAACCAGTGGAATTTGAGTAAAAAAAAAAATTTTGCTTTTGAAATGCTCTAAAAGGAATCAGATGAAATAACTTTCTTTAGAGAATATAGGATGGGCTCAAGCTTTACAAATTAAAACCAGTGGAATTACACATTAGATGCTACAAATTTTCATAGCAGTTTTCAGAAAAAGCAGAAAAATAAATATTCACCTACGGAACATGTGGTGCTGTGGCTTAGTTGGTTAAAGCACCTGTCTTGTAAACAGGAGATCCTGAGTTCAACTCTCAGCAGTACCTTGTTTTTGTCTTCTCAAGAATAAGCTTCCTATCTTAAAGCAGGTGTTTTACCTGTGTGCAAACTCAAATTTGCCATTGTTCCAGCCCTACTGATAGTGCAATTGTGAGATTAAGAATCTCATCTAAATGCTGAAAAGGAAGTAAGATTGCTTCAAGCTTGACAACTTAACCAACTTAACCAAGATGCTACATCTTCTCAAGAATAAGCTTCCTATCTTAAAGCAGGTGTTTTTTACCTGTGTGCAAACTCAAATTTGCCATTGTTCCAGCCCTACTGATAGTGCAATTGTGAGATTAAGAATCTCATCTAAATGCTGAAAAGGAAGTAAGATTGCTTCAAGCTTGACAACTTAACCAATGGATTTTATTTTGAAATGCCTCCACTTTCCGCACCTGACTCTCTAAGCAGTCTTTCCAATATATCACATCTTTTTGTGATGTAGACAAGTTGGTCAAAGAGCCTGTTAAGTAAACAGAAAATCTTGATTTCGATTGTCAGCAGTGCTTTCCTTTCTTCATGTCAGTTTGGGGCTGATAGCCGAAAAAGAGGACTTTCACTTTTGTTTGACATCAAACATGTCTTTCCCAAAGCACTAATAAAGTGTAATTGAGAGAAAAAAACTTTCTGCTTTTGAAATGCTCTAAAAGGAATTAGATGAAATAAGTTTCTTTAGAGAATATAGGATGGCTTCAAGCATTACAAATTAAAACCAGTGGAATTTGAGTAAAAAAAAAAATTTTGCTTTTGAAATGCTCTAAAAGGAATCAGATGAAATAACTTTCTTTAGAGAATATAGGATGGGCTCAAGCTTTACAAATTAAAACCAGTGGAATTACACATTAGATGCTACAAATTTTCATAGCAGTTTTCGGAAAAAGCAGAATAATAAATATTCACCTATGGAACATGTGGTGCTGTGGCTTAGTTGGTTAAAGCGCCTGTCTTGTAAACAGGAGATCCTGAGTTCAACTCTCAGCAGTACCTTGTTTTCGTCTTCTCAAGAATAAGCTTCCTATCTTAAAGCAGGTGTGTTTTACCTGTGTGCAAACTCAAATTTGCCATTTTTCCAGCCCTACTGATAGTGCATTTGTGAGATTAAGAATCTCATCTAAATGCTGAAAAGGAAGTAAGATTGCTTCAAGCTTGACAACTTAACCAATGGATTTTATTTTGAAATGCCTCCACTTTCCGCACCTGACTCTCTAAGCAGTCTTTCCAATATATCACATCTTTTTGTGATGTAGACAAGTTGGTCAAAGAGCCTGTTTAGTAAACAGAAAATCTTGATTTCGAATGTCAGCAGCGCTTTCCTTTCTTCATGTCAGTTTGGGGCTGTTAGCCGAAAAAGAGGACTTTCACTTTTGTTTGACATCAAACATATCTTTCCCAAAGCACTAATAAAGTGTAATTGAGAGAAAAAAACTTTCTGCTTTTGAAATGCTCTAAAAGGAATTAGATGAAATAAGTTTCTTTAGAGAATATAGGATGGCTTCAAGCATTACAAATTAAAACCAGTGAAATTTGAGTAAAAAAAAAATTTTGCTTTTGAAATGCTCTAAAAGGAATCAGATGAAATAACTTTCTTTAGAGAATATAGGATGGGCTCAAGCATTACAAATTAAAACCAGTGGAATTACACATTAGATGCTACAAATTTTCATAGCAGTTTTCGGAAAAAGCAGAATAATAAATATTCACCTATGGAACATGTGGTGCTGTGGCTTAGTTGGTTAAAGCGCCTGTCTTGTAAACAGGAGATCCTGAGTTCAACTCTCAGCAGTACCTTGTTTTTGTCTTCTCAAGAATAAGCTTCCTATCTTAAAGCTGGTGTTTTACCTGTGTGCAAACTCAAATTTGCCATTGTTCCAGCCCTACTGATAGTGCAATTGTCAGATTAAGAATCTCATCTAAATGCTGAAAAGGAAGTAAGATTGCTTCAAGCTTGACAACTTAAAAAAATGGATTTTATTTTGAAATGCCTCCACTTTCCGCATCTGACTCTCTAAGCAGTCTTTCCAATATATCACATCTTTTTGTGATGTAGACAAGTTGGTCAAAGAGCCTGTTTAGTAAACAGAAAATCTTGATTTCGAATGTCAGCAGTGCTTTCCTTTCTTCATGTCAGTTTGGGGCTGTTAGCCGAAAAAGAGGACTTTCACTTTTGTTTGACATCAAACATGTCTTTCCCAAAGCACTAATAAAGTGTAATTGAGAGAAAAAAACTTTCTGCTTTTGAAATGCTCTAAAAGGAATTAGATGAAATAAGTTTCTTTAGAGAATATAGGATGGCTTCAAGCATTACAAATTAAAACCAGTGGAATTTGAGAAAAAAAAATTTTTTGCTTTTGAAATGCTCTAAAAGGAATCAGATGAAATAACTTTCTTTAGAGAATATAGGATGGGCTCAAGCATTACAAATTAAAACCAGTGGAATTACACATTAGATGCTACAAATTTTCATAGCAGTTTTCGGAAAAAGCAGAATAATAAATATTCACCTACGGAACATGTGGTGCTGTGGCTTAGTTGGTTAAAGCGCCTTTCTTGTAAACAGGACATCCTGAGTTCAACTCTCAGCAGTACCTTGTTTTTGTCTTCTCAAGAATAAGCTTCCTATCTTAAAGCAGGTGTTTTACCTGTGTGCAAACTCAAATTTGCCATTGTTCCAGCCCTACTGATAGTGCAATTGTGAGATTAAGAATCTCATCTAAATGCTGAAAAGGAAGTAAGATTGCTTCAAGCTTGACAACTTAACCAACTTAACCAAGATGCTACATCTTCTCAAGAATAAGCTTCCTATCTTAAAGCAGGTGTGTTTTACCTGTGTGCAAACTCAAATTTGCCATTGTTCCAGCCCTACTGATAGTGCAATTGTGAGATTAAGAATCTCATCTAAATGCTGAAAAGGAAGTAAGATTGCTTCAAGCTTGACAACTTAACCAATGGATTTTATTTTGAAATGCCTCCACTTTCCGCACCTGACTCTCTAAGCAGTCTTTCCAATATATCACATCTTTTTGTGATGTAGACAAGTTGGTCAAAGAGCCTGTTTAGTAAACAGAAAATCTTGATTTCGAATGTCAGCAGTGCTTTCCTTTCTTCATGTCAGTTTGGGGCTGTTAGCCGAAAAAGAGGACTTTCACTTTTGTTTGACATCAAACATGTCTTTCCCAAAGCACTAATAAAGTGTAATTGAGAGAAAAAAACTTTCTGCTTTTGAAATGCTCTAAAAGGAATTAGATGAAATAAGTTTCTTTAGAGAATATAGGATGGCTTCAAGCATTACAAATTAAAACCAGTGGAATTTGAGTAAAAAAAAAAATTTTGCTTTTGAAATGCTCTAAAAGGAATCAGATGAAATAACTTTCTTTAGAGAATATAGGATGGGCTCAAGCTTTACAAATTAAAACCAGTGGAATTACACATTAGATGCTACAAATTTTCATAGCAGTTTTCGGAAAAAGCAGAATAATAAATATTCACCTATGGAAAATGTGGTGCTGTGGCTTAGTTGGTTAAAGCGGCTGTCTTGTAAACAGGAGATCCTGAGTTCAACTCTCAGCAGTACCTTGTTTTTGTCTTCTCAAGAACAAGCTTCCTATCTTAAAGCAGGTGTTTTACCTGTGTGCAAACTCAAATTTGCCATTGTTCCAGCCCTACTGATAGTGCAATTGTGAGATTAAGAATCTCATCTAAATGCTGAAAAGGAAGTAAGATTGCTTCAAGCTTGACAACTTAACCAACTTAACCAAGATGCTACATCTTCTCAAGAATAAGCTTCCTATCTTAAAGCAGGTGTGTTTTACCTGTGTGCAAACTCAAATTTGCCATTGTTCCAGCCCTACTGATAGTGCAATTGTGAGATTAAGAATCTCATCTAAATGCTGAAAAGGAAGTAAGATTGCTTCAAGCTTGACAACTTAACCAATGGATTTTATTTTGAAATGCCTCCACTTTCCGCACCTGACTCTCTAAGCAGTCTTTCCAATATATCACATCTTTTTGTGATGTAGACAAGTTGGTCAAAGAGCCTGTTTAGTAAACAGAAAATCTTGATTTCTAATGTCAGCAGTGCTTTCCTTTCTTCATGTCAGTTTGGGGCTGTTAGCCGAAAAAGAGGACTTTCACTTTTGTTTGACATCAAACATGTCTTTCCCAAAGCACTAATAAAGTGTAATTGAGAGAAAAAAACTTTCTGCTTTTGAAATGCTCTAAAAGGAATTAGATGAAATAAGTTTCTTTAGAGAATATAGGATGGCTTCAAGCATTACAAATTAAAACCAGTGGAATTTGAGTAAAAAAAAAAATTTTGCTTTTGAAATGCTCTAAAAGGAATCAGATGAAATAACTTTCTTTAGAGAATATAGGATGGGCTCAAGCATTACAAATTAAAACCAGTGGAATTACACATTAGATGCTACAAATTTTCATAGCAGTTTTCAGAAAAAGCAGAAAAATAAATATTCACCTACGGAACATGTGGTGCTGTGGCTTAGTTGGTTAAAGCACCTGTCTTGTAAACAGGAGATCCTGAGTTCAACTCTCAGCAGTACCTTGTTTTTGTCTTCTCAAGAATAAGCTTCCTATCTTAAAGCAGGTGTTTTACCTGTGTGCAAACTCAAATTTGCCATTGTTCCAGCCCTACTGATAGTGCAATTGTGAGATTAAGAATCTCATCTAAATGCTGAAAAGGAAGTAAGATTGCTTCAAGCTTGACAACTTAACCAACTTAACCAAGATGCTACATCTTCTCAAGAATAAGCTTCCTATCTTAAAGCAGGTGTGTTTTACCTGTGTGCAAACTCAAATTTGCCATTGTTCCAGCCCTACTGATAGTGCAATTGTGAGATTAAGAATCTCATCTAAATGCTGAAAAGGAAGTAAGATTGCTTCAAGCTTGACAACTTAACCAATGGATTTTATTTTGAAATGCCTCCACTTTCCGCACCTGACTCTCTAAGCAGTCTTTCCAATATATCACATCTTTTTGTGATGTAGACAAGTTGGTCAAAGAGCCTGTTAAGTAAACAGAAAATCTTGATTTCGATTGTCAGCAGTGCTTTCCTTTCTTCATGTCAGTTTGGGGCTGATAGCCGAAAAAGAGGACTTTCACTTTTGTTTGACATCAAACATGTCTTTCCCAAAGCACTAATAAAGTGTAATTGAGAGAAAAAAACTTTCTGCTTTTGAAATGCTCTAAAAGGAATTAGATGAAATAAGTTTCTTTAGAGAATATAGGATGGCTTCAAGCATTACAAATTAAAACCAGTGGAATTTGAGTAAAAAAAAAAATTTTGCTTTTGAAATGCTCTAAAAGGAATCAGATGAAATAACTTTCTTTAGAGAATATAGGATGGGCTCAAGCTTTACAAATTAAAACCAGTGGAATTACACATTAGATGCTACAAATTTTCATAGCAGTTTTCGGAAAAAGCAGAATAATAAATATTCACCTATGGAAAATGTGGTGCTGTGGCTTAGTTTGTTAAAGCAGCTGTCTTGTAAACAGGAAATCCTGAGTTCAACTCTCAGCAGTACCTTGTTTTTGTCTTCTCAAGAACAAGCTTCCTATCTTAAAGCAGGTGTTTTACCTGTGTGCAAACTCAAATTTGCCATTGTTCCAGCCCTACTGATAGTGCAATTGTGAGATTAAGAATCTCATCTAAATGCTGAAAAGGAAGTAAGATTGCTTCAAGCTTGACAACTTAACCAATGGATTTTATTTTGAAATGCCTCCACTTTCCGCACCTGACTCTCTAAGCAGTCTTTCCAATATATCACATCTTTTTGTGATGTAGACAAGTTGGTCAAAGAGCCTGTTTAGTAAACAGAAAATCTTGATTTCTAATGTCAGCAGTGCTTTCCTTTCTTCATGTCAGTTTGGGGCTGTTAGCCGAAAAAGAGGACTTTCACTTTTGTTTGACATCAAACATGTCTTTCCCAAAGCACTAATAAAATGTAATTGAGAGAAAAAAAACTTTCTGCTTTTGAAATGCTCTAAAAGGAATTAGATGAAATAAGTTTCTTTAGAGAATATAGGATGGCTTCAAGCATTACAAATTAAAACCAGTGGAATTTGAGTAAAAAAAAAAATTTTGCTTTTGAAATGCTCTAAAAGGAATCAGATGAAATAACTTTCTTTAGAGAATATAGGATGGGCTCAAGCATTACAAATTAAAACCAGTGGAATTACACATTAGATGCTACAAATTTTCATAGCAGTTTTCAGAAAAAGCAGAAAAATAAATATTCACCTACGGAACATGTGGTGCTGTGGCTTAGTTGGTTAAAGCACCTGTCTTGTAAACAGGAGATCCTGAGTTCAACTCTCAGCAGTACCTTGTTTTTGTCTTCTCAAGAATAAGCTTCCTATCTTAAAGCAGGTGTGTTTTACCTGTGTGCAAACTCAAATTTGCCATTGTTCCAGCCCTACTGATAGTGCAATTGTGAGATTAAGAATCTCATCTAAATGCTGAAAAGGAAGTAAGATTGCTTCAAGCTTGACAACTTAACCAATGGATTTTATTTTGAAATGCCTCCACTTTCCGCACCTGACTCTCTAAGCAGTCTTTCCAATATATCACATCTTTTTGTGATGTAGACAAGTTGGTCAAAGAGCCTGTTAAGTAAACAGAAAATCTTGATTTCGATTGTCAGCAGTGCTTTCCTTTCTTCATGTCAGTTTGGGGCTGATAGCCGAAAAAGAGGACTTTCACTTTTGTTTGACATCAAACATGTCTTTCCCAAAGCACTAATAAAGTGTAATTGAGAGAAAAAAACTTTCTGCTTTTGAAATGCTCTAAAAGGAATTAGATGAAATAAGTTTCTTTAGAGAATATAGGATGGCTTCAAGCATTACAAATTAAAACCAGTGGAATTTGAGTAAAAAAAAAATTTTGCTTTTGAAATGCTCTAAAAGGAATCAGATGAAATAACTTTCTTTAGAGAATATAGGATGGGCTCAAGCTTTACAAATTAAAACCAGTGGAATTACACATTAGATGCTACAAATTTTCATAGCAGTTTTCGGAAAAAGCAGAATAATAAATATTCACCTATGGAAAATGTGGTGCTGTGGCTTAGTTGGTTAAAGCAGCTGTCTTGTAAACAGGAGATCCTGAGTTCAACTCTCAGCAGTACCTTGTTTTTGTCTTCTCAAGAACAAGCTTCCTATCTTAAAGCAGGTGTTTTACCTGTGTGCAAACTCAAATTTGCCATTGTTCCAGCCCTACTGATAGTGCAATTGTGAGATTAAGAATCTCATCTAAATGCTGAAAAGGAAGTAAGATTGCTTCAAGCTTGACAACTTAACCAACTTAACCAAGATGCTACATCTTCTCAAGAATAAGCTTCCTATCTTAAAGCAGGTGTGTTTTACCTGTGTGCAAACTCAAATTTGCCATTGTTCCAGCCCTACTGATAGTGCAATTGTGAGATTAAGAATCTCATCTAAATGCTGAAAAGGAAGTAAGATTGCTTCAAGCTTGACAACTTAACCAATGGATTTTATTTTGAAATGCCTCCACTTTCCGCACCTGACTCTCTAAGCAGTCTTTCCAATATATCACATCTTTTTGTGATGTAGACAAGTTGGTCAAAGAGCCTGTTAAGTAAACAGAAAATCTTGATTTCGATTGTCAGCAGTGCTTTCCTTTCTTCATGTCAGTTTGGGGCTGATAGCCGAAAAAGAGGACTTTCACTTTTGTTTGACATCAAACATGTCTTTCCCAAAGCACTAATAAAGTGTAATTGAGAGAAAAAAACTTTCTGCTTTTGAAATGCTCTAAAAGGAATTAGATGAAATAAGTTTCTTTAGAGAATATAGGATGGCTTCAAGCATTACAAATTAAAACCAGTGGAATTTGAGTAAAAAAAAAAATTTTGCTTTTGAAATGCTCTAAAAGGAATCAGATGAAATAACTTTCTTTAGAGAATATAGGATGGGCTCAAGCTTTACAAATTAAAACCAGTGGAATTACACATTAGATGCTACAAATTTTCATAGCAGTTTTCGGAAAAAGCAGAATAATAAATATTCACCTATGGAAAATGTGGTGCTGTGGCTTAGTTGGTTAAAGCGGCTGTCTTGTAAACAGGAGATCCTGAGTTCAACTCTCAGCAGTACCTTGTTTTTGTCTTCTCAAGAACAAGCTTCCTATCTTAAAGCAGGTGTTTTACCTGTGTGCAAACTCAAATTTGCCATTGTTCCAGCCCTACTGATAGTGCAATTGTGAGATTAAGAATCTCATCTAAATGCTGAAAAGGAAGTAAGATTGCTTCAAGCTTGACAACTTAACCAATGGATTTTATTTTGAAATGCCTCCACTTTCCGCACCTGACTCTCTAAGCAGTCTTTCCAATATATCACATCTTTTTGTGATGTAGACAAGTTGGTCAAAGAGCCTGTTTAGTAAACAGAAAATCTTGATTTCGAATGTCAGCAGCGCTTTCCTTTCTTCATGTCAGTTTGGGGCTGTTAGCCGAAAAAGAGGACTTTCACTTTTGTTTGACATCAAACATATCTTTCCCAAAGCACTAATAAAGTGTAATTGAGAGAAAAAAACTTTCTGCTTTTGAAATGCTCTAAAAGGAATTAGATGAAATAAGTTTCTTTAGAGAATATAGGATGGCTTCAAGCATTACAAATTAAAACCAGTGGAATTTGAGTAAAAAAAAAAATTTTGCTTTTGAAATGCTCTAAAAGGAATCAGATGAAATAACTTTCTTTAGAGAATATAGGATGGGCTCAAGCATTACAAATTAAAACCAGTGGAATTACACATTAGATGCTACAAATTTTCATAGCAGTTTTCAGAAAAAGCAGAAAAATAAATATTCACCTACGGAACATGTGGTGCTGTGGCTTAGTTGGTTAAAGCACCTGTCTTGTAAACAGGAGATCCTGAGTTCAACTCTCAGCAGTACCTTGTTTTTGTCTTCTCAAGAATAAGCTTCCTATCTTAAAGCAGGTGTTTTACCTGTGTGCAAACTCAAATTTGCCATTGTTCCAGCCCTACTGATAGTGCAATTGTGAGATTAAGAATCTCATCTAAATGCTGAAAAGGAAGTAAGATTGCTTCAAGCTTGACAACTTAACCAACTTAACCAAGATGCTACATCTTCTCAAGAATAAGCTTCCTATCTTAAAGCAGGTGTTTTTTACCTGTGTGCAAACTCAAATTTGCCATTGTTCCAGCCCTACTGATAGTGCAATTGTGAGATTAAGAATCTCATCTAAATGCTGAAAAGGAAGTAAGATTGCTTCAAGCTTGACAACTTAACCAACTTAACCAAGATGCTACATCTTCTCAAGAATAAGCTTCCTATCTTAAAGCAGGTGTGTTTTACCTGTGTGCAAACTCAAATTTGCCATTGTTCCAGCCCTACTGATAGTGCAATTGTGAGATTAAGAATCTCATCTAAATGCTGAAAAGGAAGTAAGATTGCTTCAAGCTTGACAACTTAACCAATGGATTTTATTTTGAAATGCCTCCACTTTCCGCACCTGACTCTCTAAGCAGTCTTTCCAATATATCACATCTTTTTGTGATGTAGACAAGTTGGTCAAAGAGCCTGTTAAGTAAACAGAAAATCTTGATTTCGATTGTCAGCAGTGCTTTCCTTTCTTCATGTCAGTTTGGGGCTGATAGCCGAAAAAGAGGACTTTCACTTTTGTTTGACATCAAACATGTCTTTCCCAAAGCACTAATAAAGTGTAATTGAGAGAAAAAAACTTTCTGCTTTTGAAATGCTCTAAAAGGAATTAGATGAAATAAGTTTCTTTAGAGAATATAGGATGGCTTCAAGCATTACAAATTAAAACCAGTGGAATTTGAGTAAAAAAAAAATTTTGCTTTTGAAATGCTCTAAAAGGAATCAGATGAAATAACTTTCTTTAGAGAATATAGGATGGGCTCAAGCTTTACAAATTAAAACCAGTGGAATTACACATTAGATGCTACAAATTTTCATAGCAGTTTTCGGAAAAAGCAGAATAATAAATATTCACCTATGGAAAATGTGGTGCTGTGGCTTAGTTGGTTAAAGCAGCTGTCTTGTAAACAGGAGATCCTGAGTTCAACTCTCAGCAGTACCTTGTTTTTGTCTTCTCAAGAACAAGCTTCCTATCTTAAAGCAGGTGTTTTACCTGTGTGCAAACTCAAATTTGCCATTGTTCCAGCCCTACTGATAGTGCAATTGTGAGATTAAGAATCTCATCTAAATGCTGAAAAGGAAGTAAGATTGCTTCAAGCTTGACAACTTAACCAACTTAACCAAGATGCTACATCTTCTCAAGAATAAGCTTCCTATCTTAAAGCAGGTGTGTTTTACCTGTGTGCAAACTCAAATTTGCCATTGTTCCAGCCCTACTGATAGTGCAATTGTGAGATTAAGAATCTCATCTAAATGCTGAAAAGGAAGTAAGATTGCTTCAAGCTTGACAACTTAACCAATGGATTTTATTTTGAAATGCCTCCACTTTCCGCACCTGACTCTCTAAGCAGTCTTTCCAATATATCACATCTTTTTGTGATGTAGACAAGTTGGTCAAAGAGCCTGTTTAGTAAACAGAAAATCTTGATTTCTAATGTCAGCAGTGCTTTCCTTTCTTCATGTCAGTTTGGGGCTGTTAGCCGAAAAAGAGGACTTTCACTTTTGTTTGACATCAAACATGTCTTTCCCAAAGCACTAATAAAATGTAATTGAGAGAAAAAAAACTTTCTGCTTTTGAAATGCTCTAAAAGGAATTAGATGAAATAAGTTTCTTTAGAGAATATAGGATGGCTTCAAGCATTACAAATTAAAACCAGTGGAATTTGAGTAAAAAAAAAAATTTTGCTTTTGAAATGCTCTAAAAGGAATCAGATGAAATAACTTTCTTTAGAGAATATAGGATGGGCTCAAGCATTACAAATTAAAACCAGTGGAATTACACATTAGATGCTACAAATTTTCATAGCAGTTTTCAGAAAAAGCAGAAAAATAAATATTCACCTACGGAACATGTGGTGCTGTGGCTTAGTTGGTTAAAGCACCTGTCTTGTAAACAGGAGATCCTGAGTTCAACTCTCAGCAGTACCTTGTTTTTGTCTTCTCAAGAATAAGCTTCCTATCTTAAAGCAGGTGTGTTTTACCTGTGTGCAAACTCAAATTTGCCATTGTTCCAGCCCTACTGATAGTGCAATTGTGAGATTAAGAATCTCATCTAAATGCTGAAAAGGAAGTAAGATTGCTTCAAGCTTGACAACTTAACCAATGGATTTTATTTTGAAATGCCTCCACTTTCCGCACCTGACTCTCTAAGCAGTCTTTCCAATATATCACATCTTTTTGTGATGTAGACAAGTTGGTCAAAGAGCCTGTTAAGTAAACAGAAAATCTTGATTTCGATTGTCAGCAGTGCTTTCCTTTCTTCATGTCAGTTTGGGGCTGATAGCCGAAAAAGAGGACTTTCACTTTTGTTTGACATCAAACATGTCTTTCCCAAAGCACTAATAAAGTGTAATTGAGAGAAAAAAACTTTCTGCTTTTGAAATGCTCTAAAAGGAATTAGATGAAATAAGTTTCTTTAGAGAATATAGGATGGCTTCAAGCATTACAAATTAAAACCAGTGGAATTTGAGTAAAAAAAAAATTTTGCTTTTGAAATGCTCTAAAAGGAATCAGATGAAATAACTTTCTTTAGAGAATATAGGATGGGCTCAAGCTTTACAAATTAAAACCAGTGGAATTACACATTAGATGCTACAAATTTTCATAGCAGTTTTCGGAAAAAGCAGAATAATAAATATTCACCTATGGAAAATGTGGTGCTGTGGCTTAGTTGGTTAAAGCAGCTGTCTTGTAAACAGGAGATCCTGAGTTCAACTCTCAGCAGTACCTTGTTTTTGTCTTCTCAAGAACAAGCTTCCTATCTTAAAGCAGGTGTTTTACCTGTGTGCAAACTCAAATTTGCCATTGTTCCAGCCCTACTGATAGTGCAATTGTGAGATTAAGAATCTCATCTAAATGCTGAAAAGGAAGTAAGATTGCTTCAAGCTTGACAACTTAACCAACTTAACCAAGATGCTACATCTTCTCAAGAATAAGCTTCCTATCTTAAAGCAGGTGTGTTTTACCTGTGTGCAAACTCAAATTTGCCATTGTTCCAGCCCTACTGATAGTGCAATTGTGAGATTAAGAATCTCATCTAAATGCTGAAAAGGAAGTAAGATTGCTTCAAGCTTGACAACTTAACCAATGGATTTTATTTTGAAATGCCTCCACTTTCCGCACCTGACTCTCTAAGCAGTCTTTCCAATATATCACATCTTTTTGTGATGTAGACAAGTTGGTCAAAGAGCCTGTTAAGTAAACAGAAAATCTTGATTTCGATTGTCAGCAGTGCTTTCCTTTCTTCATGTCAGTTTGGGGCTGATAGCCGAAAAAGAGGACTTTCACTTTTGTTTGACATCAAACATGTCTTTCCCAAAGCACTAATAAAGTGTAATTGAGAGAAAAAAACTTTCTGCTTTTGAAATGCTCTAAAAGGAATTAGATGAAATAAGTTTCTTTAGAGAATATAGGATGGCTTCAAGCATTACAAATTAAAACCAGTGGAATTTGAGTAAAAAAAAAAATTTTGCTTTTGAAATGCTCTAAAAGGAATCAGATGAAATAACTTTCTTTAGAGAATATAGGATGGGCTCAAGCTTTACAAATTAAAACCAGTGGAATTACACATTAGATGCTACAAATTTTCATAGCAGTTTTCGGAAAAAGCAGAATAATAAATATTCACCTATGGAAAATGTGGTGCTGTGGCTTAGTTGGTTAAAGCGGCTGTCTTGTAAACAGGAGATCCTGAGTTCAACTCTCAGCAGTACCTTGTTTTTGTCTTCTCAAGAACAAGCTTCCTATCTTAAAGCAGGTGTTTTACCTGTGTGCAAACTCAAATTTGCCATTGTTCCAGCCCTACTGATAGTGCAATTGTGAGATTAAGAATCTCATCTAAATGCTGAAAAGGAAGTAAGATTGCTTCAAGCTTGACAACTTAACCAATGGATTTTATTTTGAAATGCCTCCACTTTCCGCACCTGACTCTCTAAGCAGTCTTTCCAATATATCACATCTTTTTGTGATGTAGACAAGTTGGTCAAAGAGCCTGTTTAGTAAACAGAAAATCTTGATTTCGAATGTCAGCAGCGCTTTCCTTTCTTCATGTCAGTTTGGGGCTGTTAGCCGAAAAAGAGGACTTTCACTTTTGTTTGACATCAAACATATCTTTCCCAAAGCACTAATAAAGTGTAATTGAGAGAAAAAAACTTTCTGCTTTTGAAATGCTCTAAAAGGAATTAGATGAAATAAGTTTCTTTAGAGAATATAGGATGGCTTCAAGCATTACAAATTAAAACCAGTGGAATTTGAGTAAAAAAAAAAATTTTGCTTTTGAAATGCTCTAAAAGGAATCAGATGAAATAACTTTCTTTAGAGAATATAGGATGGGCTCAAGCATTACAAATTAAAACCAGTGGAATTACACATTAGATGCTACAAATTTTCATAGCAGTTTTCAGAAAAAGCAGAAAAATAAATATTCACCTACGGAACATGTGGTGCTGTGGCTTAGTTGGTTAAAGCACCTGTCTTGTAAACAGGAGATCCTGAGTTCAACTCTCAGCAGTACCTTGTTTTTGTCTTCTCAAGAATAAGCTTCCTATCTTAAAGCAGGTGTTTTACCTGTGTGCAAACTCAAATTTGCCATTGTTCCAGCCCTACTGATAGTGCAATTGTGAGATTAAGAATCTCATCTAAATGCTGAAAAGGAAGTAAGATTGCTTCAAGCTTGACAACTTAACCAACTTAACCAAGATGCTACATCTTCTCAAGAATAAGCTTCCTATCTTAAAGCAGGTGTTTTTTACCTGTGTGCAAACTCAAATTTGCCATTGTTCCAGCCCTACTGATAGTGCAATTGTGAGATTAAGAATCTCATCTAAATGCTGAAAAGGAAGTAAGATTGCTTCAAGCTTGACAACTTAACCAACTTAACCAAGATGCTACATCTTCTCAAGAATAAGCTTCCTATCTTAAAGCAGGTGTGTTTTACCTGTGTGCAAACTCAAATTTGCCATTGTTCCAGCCCTACTGATAGTGCAATTGTGAGATTAAGAATCTCATCTAAATGCTGAAAAGGAAGTAAGATTGCTTCAAGCTTGACAACTTAACCAATGGATTTTATTTTGAAATGCCTCCACTTTCCGCACCTGACTCTCTAAGCAGTCTTTCCAATATATCACATCTTTTTGTGATGTAGACAAGTTGGTCAAAGAGCCTGTTAAGTAAACAGAAAATCTTGATTTCGATTGTCAGCAGTGCTTTCCTTTCTTCATGTCAGTTTGGGGCTGATAGCCGAAAAAGAGGACTTTCACTTTTGTTTGACATCAAACATGTCTTTCCCAAAGCACTAATAAAGTGTAATTGAGAGAAAAAAACTTTCTGCTTTTGAAATGCTCTAAAAGGAATTAGATGAAATAAGTTTCTTTAGAGAATATAGGATGGCTTCAAGCATTACAAATTAAAACCAGTGGAATTTGAGTAAAAAAAAAATTTTGCTTTTGAAATGCTCTAAAAGGAATCAGATGAAATAACTTTCTTTAGAGAATATAGGATGGGCTCAAGCTTTACAAATTAAAACCAGTGGAATTACACATTAGATGCTACAAATTTTCATAGCAGTTTTCGGAAAAAGCAGAATAATAAATATTCACCTATGGAAAATGTGGTGCTGTGGCTTAGTTGGTTAAAGCAGCTGTCTTGTAAACAGGAGATCCTGAGTTCAACTCTCAGCAGTACCTTGTTTTTGTCTTCTCAAGAACAAGCTTCCTATCTTAAAGCAGGTGTTTTACCTGTGTGCAAACTCAAATTTGCCATTGTTCCAGCCCTACTGATAGTGCAATTGTGAGATTAAGAATCTCATCTAAATGCTGAAAAGGAAGTAAGATTGCTTCAAGCTTGACAACTTAACCAACTTAACCAAGATGCTACATCTTCTCAAGAATAAGCTTCCTATCTTAAAGCAGGTGTGTTTTACCTGTGTGCAAACTCAAATTTGCCATTGTTCCAGCCCTACTGATAGTGCAATTGTGAGATTAAGAATCTCATCTAAATGCTGAAAAGGAAGTAAGATTGCTTCAAGCTTGACAACTTAACCAATGGATTTTATTTTGAAATGCCTCCACTTTCCGCACCTGACTCTCTAAGCAGTCTTTCCAATATATCACATCTTTTTGTGATGTAGACAAGTTGGTCAAAGAGCCTGTTAAGTAAACAGAAAATCTTGATTTCGATTGTCAGCAGTGCTTTCCTTTCTTCATGTCAGTTTGGGGCTGATAGCCGAAAAAGAGGACTTTCACTTTTGTTTGACATCAAACATGTCTTTCCCAAAGCACTAATAAAGTGTAATTGAGAGAAAAAAACTTTCTGCTTTTGAAATGCTCTAAAAGGAATTAGATGAAATAAGTTTCTTTAGAGAATATAGGATGGCTTCAAGCATTACAAATTAAAACCAGTGGAATTTGAGTAAAAAAAAAAATTTTGCTTTTGAAATGCTCTAAAAGGAATCAGATGAAATAACTTTCTTTAGAGAATATAGGATGGGCTCAAGCTTTACAAATTAAAACCAGTGGAATTACACATTAGATGCTACAAATTTTCATAGCAGTTTTCGGAAAAAGCAGAATAATAAATATTCACCTATGGAAAATGTGGTGCTGTGGCTTAGTTGGTTAAAGCGGCTGTCTTGTAAACAGGAGATCCTGAGTTCAACTCTCAGCAGTACCTTGTTTTTGTCTTCTCAAGAACAAGCTTCCTATCTTAAAGCAGGTGTTTTACCTGTGTGCAAACTCAAATTTGCCATTGTTCCAGCCCTACTGATAGTGCAATTGTGAGATTAAGAATCTCATCTAAATGCTGAAAAGGAAGTAAGATTGCTTCAAGCTTGACAACTTAACCAATGGATTTTATTTTGAAATGCCTCCACTTTCCGCACCTGACTCTCTAAGCAGTCTTTCCAATATATCACATCTTTTTGTGATGTAGACA
The DNA here is from genome assembly GCF_039654945.1 of Dendrobates tinctorius. NCBI lineage: Eukaryota > Metazoa > Chordata > Amphibia > Anura > Dendrobatidae > Dendrobates > Dendrobates tinctorius. The sequence goes on along the minus strand of NW_027361921.1, from coordinate 1,546,646 downwards.
AGTTGGTCAAAGAGCCTGTTTAGTAAACAGAAAATCTTGATTTCGAATGTCAGCAGCGCTTTCCTTTCTTCATGTCAGTTTGGGGCTGTTAGCCGAAAAAGAGGACTTTCACTTTTGTTTGACATCAAACATATCTTTCCCAAAGCACTAATAAAGTGTAATTGAGAGAAAAAAACTTTCTGCTTTTGAAATGCTCTAAAAGGAATTAGATGAAATAAGTTTCTTTAGAGAATATAGGATGGCTTCAAGCATTACAAATTAAAACCAGTGGAATTTGAGTAAAAAAAAAAATTTTGCTTTTGAAATGCTCTAAAAGGAATCAGATGAAATAACTTTCTTTAGAGAATATAGGATGGGCTCAAGCATTACAAATTAAAACCAGTGGAATTACACATTAGATGCTACAAATTTTCATAGCAGTTTTCAGAAAAAGCAGAAAAATAAATATTCACCTACGGAACATGTGGTGCTGTGGCTTAGTTGGTTAAAGCACCTGTCTTGTAAACAGGAGATCCTGAGTTCAACTCTCAGCAGTACCTTGTTTTTGTCTTCTCAAGAATAAGCTTCCTATCTTAAAGCAGGTGTTTTACCTGTGTGCAAACTCAAATTTGCCATTGTTCCAGCCCTACTGATAGTGCAATTGTGAGATTAAGAATCTCATCTAAATGCTGAAAAGGAAGTAAGATTGCTTCAAGCTTGACAACTTAACCAACTTAACCAAGATGCTACATCTTCTCAAGAATAAGCTTCCTATCTTAAAGCAGGTGTTTTTTACCTGTGTGCAAACTCAAATTTGCCATTGTTCCAGCCCTACTGATAGTGCAATTGTGAGATTAAGAATCTCATCTAAATGCTGAAAAGGAAGTAAGATTGCTTCAAGCTTGACAACTTAACCAATGGATTTTATTTTGAAATGCCTCCACTTTCCGCACCTGACTCTCTAAGCAGTCTTTCCAATATATCACATCTTTTTGTGATGTAGACAAGTTGGTCAAAGAGCCTGTTAAGTAAACAGAAAATCTTGATTTCGATTGTCAGCAGTGCTTTCCTTTCTTCATGTCAGTTTGGGGCTGATAGCCGAAAAAGAGGACTTTCACTTTTGTTTGACATCAAACATGTCTTTCCCAAAGCACTAATAAAGTGTAATTGAGAGAAAAAAACTTTCTGCTTTTGAAATGCTCTAAAAGGAATTAGATGAAATAAGTTTCTTTAGAGAATATAGGATGGCTTCAAGCATTACAAATTAAAACCAGTGGAATTTGAGTAAAAAAAAAAATTTTACTTTTGAAATGCTCTAAAAGGAATCAGATGAAATAACTTTCTTTAGAGAATATAGGATGGGCTCAAGCTTTACAAATTAAAACCAGTGGAATTACACATTAGATGCTACAAATGTTCATAGCAGTTTTCAGAAAAAGCAGAAAAATAAATATTCACCTACGGAACATGTGGTGCTGTGGCTTAGTTGGTTAAAGCACCTGTCTTGTAAACAGGAGATCCTGAGTTCAACTCTCAGCAGTACCTTGTTTTTGTCTTCTCAAGAATAAGCTTCCTATCTTAAAGCAGGTGTTTTACCTGTGTGCAAACTCAAATTTGCCATTGTTCCAGCCCTACTGATAGTGCAATTGTGAGATTAAGAATCTCATCTAAATGCTGAAAAGGAAGTAAGATTGCTTCAAGCTTGACAACTTAACCAACTTAACCAAGATGCTACATCTTCTCAAGAATAAGCTTCCTATCTTAAAGCAGGTGTTTTTTACCTGTGTGCAAACTCAAATTTGCCATTGTTCCAGCCCTACTGATAGTGCAATTGTGAGATTAAGAATCTCATCTAAATGCTGAAAAGGAAGTAAGATTGCTTCAAGCTTGACAACTTAACCAATGGATTTTATTTTGAAATGCCTCCACTTTCCGCACCTGACTCTCTAAGCAGTCTTTCCAATATATCACATCTTTTTGTGATGTAGACAAGTTGGTCAAAGAGCCTGTTAAGTAAACAGAAAATCTTGATTTCGATTGTCAGCAGTGCTTTCCTTTCTTCATGTCAGTTTGGGGCTGATAGCCGAAAAAGAGGACTTTCACTTTTGTTTGACATCAAACATGTCTTTCCCAAAGCACTAATAAAGTGTAATTGAGAGAAAAAAACTTTCTGCTTTTGAAATGCTCTAAAAGGAATTAGATGAAATAAGTTTCTTTAGAGAATATAGGATGGCTTCAAGCATTACAAATTAAAACCAGTGGAATTTGAGTAAAAAAAAAAATTTTGCTTTTGAAATGCTCTAAAAGGAATCAGATGAAATAACTTTCTTTAGAGAATATAGGATGGGCTCAAGCTTTACAAATTAAAACCAGTGGAATTACACATTAGATGCTACAAATTTTCATAGCAGTTTTCGGAAAAAGCAGAATAATAAATATTCACCTATGGAAAATGTGGTGCTGTGGCTTAGTTGGTTAAAGCGGCTGTCTTGTAAACAGGAGATCCTGAGTTCAACTCTCAGCAGTACCTTGTTTTTGTCTTCTCAAGAACAAGCTTCCTATCTTAAAGCAGGTGTTTTACCTGTGTGCAAACTCAAATTTGCCATTGTTCCAGCCCTACTGATAGTGCAATTGTCAGATTAAGAATCTCATCTAAATGCTGAAAAGGAAGTAAGATTGCTTCAAGCTTGACAACTTAAAAAAATGGATTTTATTTTGAAATGCCTCCACTTTCCGCATCTGACTCTCTAAGCAGTCTTTCCAATATATCACATCTTTTTGTGATGTAGACAAGTTGGTCAAAGAGCCTGTTTAGTAAACAGAAAATCTTGATTTCGAATGTCAGCAGTGCTTTCCTTTCTTCATGTCAGTTTGGGGCTGTTAGCCGAAAAAGAGGACTTTCACTTTTGTTTGACATCAAACATGTCTTTCCCAAAGCACTAATAAAGTGTAATTGAGAGAAAAAAACTTTCTGCTTTTGAAATGCTCTAAAAGGAATTAGATGAAATAAGTTTCTTTAGAGAATATAGGATGGCTTCAAGCATTACAAATTAAAACCAGTGAAATTTGAGTAAAAAAAAAAATTTTGCTTTTGAAATGCTCTAAAAGGAATCAGATGAAATAACTTTCTTTAGAGAATATAGGATGGGCTCAAGCATTACAAATTAAAACCAGTGGAATTACACATTAGATGCTACAAATTTTCATAGCAGTTTTCGGAAAAAGCAGAATAATAAATATTCACCTATGGAACATGTGGTGCTGTGGCTTAGTTGGTTAAAGCGCCTGTCTTGTAAACAGGAGATCCTGAGTTCAACTCTCAGCAGTACCTTGTTTTTGTCTTCTCAAGAATAAGCTTCCTATCTTAAAGCTGGTGTTTTACCTGTGTGCAAACTCAAATTTGCCATTGTTCCAGCCCTACTGATAGTGCAATTGTCAGATTAAGAATCTCATCTAAATGCTGAAAAGGAAGTAAGATTGCTTCAAGCTTGACAACTTAAAAAAATGGATTTTATTTTGAAATGCCTCCACTTTCCGCATCTGACTCTCTAAGCAGTCTTTCCAATATATCACATCTTTTTGTGATGTAGACAAGTTGGTCAAAGAGCCTGTTTAGTAAACAGAAAATCTTGATTTCGAATGTCAGCAGTGCTTTCCTTTCTTCATGTCAGTTTGGGGCTGTTAGCCGAAAAAGAGGACTTTCACTTTTGTTTGACATCAAACATGTCTTTCCCAAAGCACTAATAAAGTGTAATTGAGAGAAAAAAACTTTCTGCTTTTGAAATGCTCTAAAAGGAATTAGATGAAATAAGTTTCTTTAGAGAATATAGGATGGCTTCAAGCATTACAAATTAAAACCAGTGGAATTTGAGAAAAAAAAAATTTTTGCTTTTGAAATGCTCTAAAAGGAATCAGATGAAATAACTTTCTTTAGAGAATATAGGATGGGCTCAAGCATTACAAATTAAAACCAGTGGAATTACACATTAGATGCTACAAATTTTCATAGCAGTTTTCGGAAAAAGCAGAATAATAAATATTCACCTACGGAACATGTGGTGCTGTGGCTTAGTTGGTTAAAGCGCCTTTCTTGTAAACAGGACATCCTGAGTTCAACTCTCAGCAGTACCTTGTTTTTGTCTTCTCAAGAATAAGCTTCCTATCTTAAAGCAGGTGTTTTACCTGTGTGCAAACTCAAATTTGCCATTGTTCCAGCCCTACTGATAGTGCAATTGTGAGATTAAGAATCTCATCTAAATGCTGAAAAGGAAGTAAGATTGCTTCAAGCTTGACAACTTAACCAACTTAACCAAGATGCTACATCTTCTCAAGAATAAGCTTCCTATCTTAAAGCAGGTGTGTTTTACCTGTGTGCAAACTCAAATTTGCCATTGTTCCAGCCCTACTGATAGTGCAATTGTGAGATTAAGAATCTCATCTAAATGCTGAAAAGGAAGTAAGATTGCTTCAAGCTTGACAACTTAACCAATGGATTTTATTTTGAAATGCCTCCACTTTCCGCACCTGACTCTCTAAGCAGTCTTTCCAATATATCACATCTTTTTGTGATGTAGACAAGTTGGTCAAAGAGCCTGTTTAGTAAACAGAAAATCTTGATTTCGAATGTCAGCAGCGCTTTCCTTTCTTCATGTCAGTTTGGGGCTGTTAGCCGAAAAAGAGGACTTTCACTTTTGTTTGACATCAAACATATCTTTCCCAAAGCACTAATAAAGTGTAATTGAGAGAAAAAAACTTTCTGCTTTTGAAATGCTCTAAAAGGAATTAGATGAAATAAGTTTCTTTAGAGAATATAGGATGGCTTCAAGCATTACAAATTAAAACCAGTGAAATTTGAGTAAAAAAAAAAATTTTGCTTTTGAAATGCTCTAAAAGGAATCAGATGAAATAACTTTCTTTAGAGAATATAGGATGGGCTCAAGCATTACAAATTAAAACCAGTGGAATTACACATTAGATGCTACAAATTTTCATAGCAGTTTTCGGAAAAAGCAGAATAATAAATATTCACCTATGGAACATGTGGTGCTGTGGCTTAGTTGGTTAAAGCGCCTGTCTTGTAAACAGGAGATCCTGAGTTCAACTCTCAGCAGTACCTTGTTTTCGTCTTCTCAAGAATAAGCTTCCTATCTTAAAGCAGGTGTGTTTTACCTGTGTGCAAACTCAAATTTGCCATTTTTCCAGCCCTACTGATAGTGCAATTGTGAGATTAAGAATCTCATCTAAATGCTGAAAAGGAAGTAAGATTGCTTCAAGCTTGACAACTTAACCAACTTAACCAAGATGCTACATCTTCTCAAGAATAAGCTTCCTATATTAAAGCAGGTGTGTTTTACCTGTGTGCAAACTCAAATTTGCCATTGTTCCAGCCCTACTGATAGTGCAATTGTGAGATTAAGAATCTCATCTAAATGCTGAAAAGGAAGTAAGATTGCTTCAAGCTTGACAACTTAACCAACTTAACCAAGATGCTACATCTTCTCAAGAATAAGCTTCCTATCTTAAAGCAGGTGTGTTTTACCTGTGTGCAAACTCAAATTTGCCATTGTTCCAGCCCTACTGATAGTGCAATTGTGAGATTAAGAATCTCATCTAAATGCTGAAAAGGAAGTAAGATTGCTTCAAGCTTGACAACTTAACCAATGGATTTTATTTTGAAATGCCTCCACTTTCCGCACCTGACTCTCTAAGCAGTCTTTCCAATATATCACATCTTTTTGTGATGTAGACAAGTTGGTCAAAGAGCCTGTTTAGTAAACAGAAAATCTTGATTTCGAATGTCAGCAGTGCTTTCCTTTCTTCATGTCAGTTTGGGGCTGTTAGCCGAAAAAGAGGACTTTCACTTTTGTTTGACATCAAACATGTCTTTCCCAAAGCACTAATAAAGTGTAATTGAGAGAAAAAAACTTTCTGCTTTTGAAATGCTCTAAAAGGAATTAGATGAAATAAGTTTCTTTAGAGAATATAGGATGGCTTCAAGCATTACAAATTAAAACCAGTGGAATTTGAGTAAAAAAAAAAATTTTGCTTTTGAAATGCTCTAAAAGGAATCAGATGAAATAACTTTCTTTAGAGAATATAGGATGGGCTCAAGCTTTACAAATTAAAACCAGTGGAATTACACATTAGATGCTACAAATTTTCATAGCAGTTTTCGGAAAAAGCAGAATAATAAATATTCACCTATGGAAAATGTGGTGCTGTGGCTTAGTTGGTTAAAGCGGCTGTCTTGTAAACAGGAGATCCTGAGTTCAACTCTCAGCAGTACCTTGTTTTTGTCTTCTCAAGAACAAGCTTCCTATCTTAAAGCAGGTGTTTTACCTGTGTGCAAACTCAAATTTGCCATTGTTCCAGCCCTACTGATAGTGCAATTGTGAGATTAAGAATCTCATCTAAATGCTGAAAAGGAAGTAAGATTGCTTCAAGCTTGACAACTTAACCAATGGATTTTATTTTGAAATGCCTCCACTTTCCGCACCTGACTCTCTAAGCAGTCTTTCCAATATATCACATCTTTTTGTGATGTAGACAAGTTGGTCAAAGAGCCTGTTTAGTAAACAGAAAATCTTGATTTCGAATGTCAGCAGCGCTTTCCTTTCTTCATGTCAGTTTGGGGCTGTTAGCCGAAAAAGAGGACTTTCACTTTTGTTTGACATCAAACATATCTTTCCCAAAGCACTAATAAAGTGTAATTGAGAGAAAAAAACTTTCTGCTTTTGAAATGCTCTAAAAGGAATTAGATGAAATAAGTTTCTTTAGAGAATATAGGATGGCTTCAAGCATTACAAATTAAAACCAGTGAAATTTGAGTAAAAAAAAAAATTTTGCTTTTGAAATGCTCTAAAAGGAATCAGATGAAATAACTTTCTTTAGAGAATATAGGATGGGCTCAAGCATTACAAATTAAAACCAGTGGAATTACACATTAGATGCTACAAATTTTCATAGCAGTTTTCGGAAAAAGCAGAATAATAAATATTCACCTATGGAACATGTGGTTCTGTGGCTTAGTTGGTTAAAGCGCCTGTCTTGTAAACAGGAGATCCTGAGTTCAACTCTCAGCAGTACCTTGTTTTTGTCTTCTCAAGAATAAGCTTCCTATCTTAAAGCTGGTGTTTTACCTGTGTGCAAACTCAAATTTGCCATTGTTCCAGCCCTACTGATAGTGCAATTGTCAGATTAAGAATCTCATCTAAATGCTGAAAAGGAAGTAAGATTGCTTCAAGCTTGACAACTTAAAAAAATGGATTTTATTTTGAAATGCCTCCACTTTCCGCATCTGACTCTCTAAGCAGTCTTTCCAATATATCACATCTTTTTGTGATGTAGACAAGTTGGTCAAAGAGCCTGTTTAGTAAACAGAAAATCTTGATTTCGAATGTCAGCAGTGCTTTCCTTTCTTCATGTCAGTTTGGGGCTGTTAGCCGAAAAAGAGGACTTTCACTTTTGTTTGACATCAAACATGTCTTTCCCAAAGCACTAATAAAGTGTAATTGAGAGAAAAAAACTTTCTGCTTTTGAAATGCTCTAAAAGGAATTAGATGAAATAAGTTTCTTTAGAGAATATAGGATGGCTTCAAGCATTACAAATTAAAACCAGTGGAATTTGAGAAAAAAAAAATTTTTGCTTTTGAAATGCTCTAAAAGGAATCAGATGAAATAACTTTCTTTAGAGAATATAGGATGGGCTCAAGCATTACAAATTAAAACCAGTGGAATTACACATTAGATGCTACAAATTTTCATAGCAGTTTTCGGAAAAAGCAGAATAATAAATATTCACCTACGGAACATGTGGTGCTGTGGCTTAGTTGGTTAAAGCGCCTTTCTTGTAAACAGGACATCCTGAGTTCAACTCTCAGCAGTACCTTGTTTTTGTCTTCTCAAGAATAAGCTTCCTATCTTAAAGCAGGTGTTTTACCTGTGTGCAAACTCAAATTTGCCATTGTTCCAGCCCTACTGATAGTGCAATTGTGAGATTAAGAATCTCATCTAAATGCTGAAAAGGAAGTAAGATTGCTTCAAGCTTGACAACTTAACCAACTTAACCAAGATGCTACATCTTCTCAAGAATAAGCTTCCTATCTTAAAGCAGGTGTGTTTTACCTGTGTGCAAACTCAAATTTGCCATTGTTCCAGCCCTACTCATAGTGCAATTGTGAGATTAAGAATCTCATCTAAATGCTGAAAAGGAAGTAAGATTGCTTCAAGCTTGACAACTTAACCAACTTAACCAAGATGTTACATCTTCTCAAGAATAAGCTTCCTATCTTAAAGCAGGTGTGTTTTACCTGTGTGCAAACTCAAATTTGCCATTGTTCCAGCCCTACTGATAGTGCAATTGTGAGATTAAGAATCTCATCTAAATGCTGAAAAGGAAGTAAGATTGCTTCAAGCTTGACAACTTAACCAATGGATTTTATTTTGAAATGCCTCCACTTTCCACACCTGACTCTCTAAGCAGTCTTTCCAATATATCACATCTTTTTGTGATGTAGACAAGTTGGTCAAAGAGCCTGTTTAGTAAACAGAAAATCTTGATATTCGAATGTCAGCAGTGCTTTCCTTTCTTCATGTCAGTTTGGGTCTGTTAGCCGAAAAAGAGGACTTTCACTTTTGTTTGACATCAAACATGTCTTTCCCAAAGCACTAATAAAGTGTAATTGAGAGAAAAAAAACTTTCTGCATTTGAAATGCTCTAAAAGGAATTAGATGAAATAAGTTTCTTTAGAGAATATAGGATGGCTTCAAGCATTACATATTAAAACCAGTGGAATTTGAGTAAAAAAAAAAATTTTGCTTTTGAAATGCTCTAAAAGGAGTCAGAAGAAATAACTTTCTTTAGAGAATATAGGATGGGCTCAAGCTTTACAAATTAAAACCAGTGGAATTACACATTAGATGCTACAAATTTTCATAGCAGTTTTCGGAAAAAGCAGAATAATAAATATTCACCTATGGAACATGTGGTGCTGTGGCTTAGTTGGTTAAAGCGCCTGTCTTGTAAACAGGAGATCCAGAGTTCAACTCTCAGCAGTACCTTGTTTTTGTCTTCTCAAGAATAAGCTTCCTATCTTAAAGCAGTTGTTTTACCTGTGTGCAAACTCAAATTTGCCATTGTTCCAGCCCTACTGATAGTGCAATTGTGAGATTAAGAATCTCATCTAATTGCTGAAAAGGAAGTAAGATTGCTTCAAGCTTGACAACTTAACCAACTTAACCAAGATGCTACATCTTCTCAAGAATAAGCTTCCTATCTTAAAGCAGGTCTTTTACCTGTGTGCAAATTCAAATTTGCCATTGTTCCAGCCCTACTGATAGTGCAATTGTGAGATTAATAATCTCCTCTAAATGCTGAAAAGGAAGTAAGATTGCTTCAAGCTTGACAACTTAACCAATGCATTTTATTTTGAAATTCCTCCACTTTCCGCACCTGACTCTCTAAGCAGTCTTTCCAATATATCACATCTTTTTGTGATGTAGACAAGTTGGTCAAAGAGCCTGTTTAGTAAACAGAAAATCTTGATTTCGAATGTCAGCAGTGCTTTCCTTTCTTCATGTCAGTTTGGGGCTGTTAGCCGAAAAAGAAGACTTTCACTTCTGTTTGACATCAAACATGTCTTTCCCAAAGCACTAATAAAGTGTAATTGAAAGAAAAAAACTTTCTGCTTTTGAAATGCTTTAAAAGGAATTAGATGAAATAAGTTTCTTTAGAGAATATAGGATGGCTTCAAGCATTACAAATTAAAACCAGTGGAATTTGAGTAAAAAAAAAAATTTTGCTTTTGAAATGCTCTAAAAGGAATCAGATGAAATAACTTTCTTTAGAGAATATAGGATGGGCTCAAGCATTACAAATTAAAACCAGTGGAATTACACATTAGATGCTACAAATTTTCATAGCAGTTTTCGGAAAAAGCAGAATAATAAATATTCACCAACAAAACATGTGGTTCTGTGGCTTAGTTGGTTAAAGCGCCTGTCTTGTAAACAGGAGAGCCTGAGTTCAACTCTCAGCAGTACCTTGTTTTTGTCTTCTCAAGAATAAGCTTCCTATCTTAAAGCAGTTGTTTTACCTGTGTGCAAACTCAAATTTGCCATTGTTCCAGCCCTACTGATAGTGCAATTGTGAGATTAAGAATCTCATCTAATTGCTGAAAAGGAAGTAAGATTGCTTCAAGCTTGACAACTTAACCAACTTAACCAAGATGCTACATCTTCTCAAGAATAAGCTTCCTATCTTAAAGCAGGTGTGTTTTACCTGTGTGCAAACTCAAATTTGCCATTGTTCCAGCCCTACTGATAGTGCAATTGTGAGATTAAGAATCTCATCTAAATGCTGAAAAGGAAGTAAGATTGCTTCAAGCTTGAAAACTTAACCAATGGATTTTATTTTGAAATGCCTCCACTTTCCACACCTGACTCTCTAAGCAGTCTGTCCAATATATCACATCTTTTTGTGATGTAGACATTGGTCAAAGAGCCTGTTTAGTAAACAGAAAATCTTGATATTCGAATGTCAGCAGTGCTTTCCTTTCTTCATGTCAGTTTGGGTCTGTTAGCCGAAAAAGAGGACTTTCACTTTTGTTTGACATCAAACATGTCTTTCCCAAAGCACTAATAAAGTGTAATTGAGAGAAAAAAAACTTTCTGCATTTGAAATGCTCTAAAAGGAATTAGATGAAATAAGTTTCTTTAGAGAATATAGGATGGCTTCAAGCATTACATATTAAAACCAGTGGAATTTGAGTAAAAAAAAAAATTTTGCTTTTGAAATGCTCTAAAAGGAATCAGAAGAAATAACTTTCTTTAGAGAATATAGGATGGGCTCAAGCTTTACAAATTAAAACCAGTGGAATTACACATTAGATGCTACAAATTTTCATAGCAGTTTTCAGAAAAAGCAGAATAATAAATATTCACCTATGGAACATGTGGTGCTGTGGCTTAGTTGGTTAAAGCGCCTGTCTTGTAAACAGGAGATCCTGAGTTCAACTCTCAGCAGTACCTTGTTTTTGTCTTCTCAAGAATAAGCTTCCTATCTTAAAGCAGTTGTTTTACCAGTGTGCAAACTCAAATTTGCCATTGTTCCAGCCCTACTGATAGTGCAATTGTGAGATTAAGAATCTCATCTAAATGCTGAAAAGGAAGTAAAATTGCTTCAAGCTTGACAACTTAACCAATGGATTTTATTTTGAAATGCCTCCACTTTCCGCACCTGACTCTCTAAGCAGTCTTTCCAATATATCACATCTTTTTGTGATGTAGACAAGTTGGTCAAAGAGCCTGTTTAGTAAACAGAAAATCTTGATTTCGAATGTCAGCAGTGCTTTCCTTTCTTCATGTCAGTTTGGGGCTGTTAGCCGAAAAAGAGGACTTTCACTTTTGTTTAACATCAAACATGTCTTTCCCAAAGCACTAATAAAGTGTAATTGAGAGAAAAAAAACTTTCTGCTTTTGAAATGCTCTAAAAGGAATTAGATGAAATAAGTTTCTTTAGAGAATATAGGATGGCTTCAAGCATTACAAATTAAAACCAGTGGAATTTGAGTAAAAAAAAAAATTTTGCTTTTGAAATGCTCTAAAAGGAATCAGATGAAATAACTTTCTTTAGAGAATATAGGATGGGCTCAAGCATTACAAATTAAAACCAGTGGAATTACACATTAGATGCTACAAATTTTCATAGCAGTTTTCGGAAAAAGCAGAATAATAAATATTCACCTATGGAACATGTGGTGCTGTGGCTTAGTTGGTTAAAGCGCCTGTCTTGTAAACTGGAGATCCTGAGTTCAACTCTCAGCAGTACCTTGTTTTTGTCTTCTCAAGAATAAGCTTCCTATCTTAAAGCAGGTGTGTTTTACCTGTGTGCAAACTCAAATTTGCCATTGTTCCAGCCCTACTGATAGTGCAATTGTGAGATTAAGAATCTCATCTAAATGCTGAAAAGGAAGTAAGATTGCTTCAAGCTTGACAACTTAACCAATGGATTTTATTTTGAAATTCCTCCACTTTCCGCACCTGACTCTCTAAGCAGTCTTTCCAATATATCACATCTTTTTGTGATGTAGACAAGTTGGTCAAAGAGCCTGTTTAGTAAACAGAAAATCTTGATTTCGAATGTCAGCAGTGCTTTCCTTTCTTCATGTCAGTTTGGGGCTGTTAGCCGAAAAAGAAGACTTTCACTTCTGTTTGACATCAAACATGTCTTTCCCAAAGCACTAATAAAGTGTAATTGAGAGAAAAAAACTTTCTGCTTTTGAAATGCTCTAAAAGGAATTAGATGAAATAAGTTTCTTTAGAGAATATAGGATGGCTTCAAGCATTACAAATTAAAACCAGTGGAATTTGAGTAAAAAAAAAATTTTGCTTTTGAAATACTCTAAAAGGAATCAGATGAAATAACTTTCTTTAGAGAATATAGGATGGGCTCAAGCATTACAAATTAAAACCAGTGGAATTACACATTAGATGCTACAAATTTTCATAGCAGTTTTCAGAAAAAGCAGAATAATAAATATTCACCAACAGAACATGTGGTTCTGTGGCTTAGTTGGTTAAAGCGCCTGTCTTGTAAACAGGAGATCCTGAGTTCAACTCTCAGCAGTACCTTGTTTTTGTCTTCTCAAGAATAAGCTTCCTATCTTAAAGCAGTTGTTTTACCTGTGTGCAAACTCAAATTTGCCATTGTTCCAGCCCTACTGATAGTGCAATTGTGAGATTAAGAATCTCATCTAATTGCTGAAAAGGAAGTAAGATTGCTTCAAGCTTGACAACTTAACCAACTTAACCAAGATGCTACATCTTCTCAAGAATAAGCTTCCTATCTTAAAGCAGGTGTGTTTTACCTGTGTGCAAACTCAAATTTGCCATTGTTCCAGCCCTACTGATAGTGCAATTGTGAGATTAAGAATCTCATCTAAATGCTGAAAAGGAAGTAAGATTGCTTCAAGCTTGACAACTTAACCAACTTAACCAAGATGCTACATCTTCTCAAGAATAAGCTTCCTATCTTAAAGCAGGTGTGTTTTACCTGTGTGCAAACTCAAATTTGCCATTGTTCCAGCCCTACTGATAGTGCAATTGTGAGATTAAGAATCTCATCTAAATGCTGAAAAGGAAGTAAGATTGCTTCAAGCTTGACAACTTAACCAATGGATTTTATTTTGAAATGCCTCCACTTTCCACACCTGACTCTCTAAGCAGTCTTTCCAATATATCACATCTTTTTGTGATGTAGACAAGTTGGTCAAAGAGCCTGTTTAGTAAACAGAAAATCTTGATATTCGAATGTCAGCAGTGCTTTCCTTTCTTCATGTCAGTTTGGGTCTGTTAGCCGAAAAAGAGGACGTTCACTTTTGTTTGACATAAAACATGTCTTTCCCAAAGCACTAATAAAGTGTAATTGAGAGAAAAAAAACTTTCTGCATTTGAAATGCTCTAAAAGAAATTAGATGAAATAAGTTTCTTTAGAGAATATAGGATGGCTTCAAGCATTACATATTAAAACCAGTGGAATTTGAGTAAAAAAAAATTTTTTACTTTTGAAATGCTTTAAAAGGAGTCAGAAGAAATAACTTTCTTTAGAGAATATAGGATGGGCTCAAGCTTTACAAATTAAAACCAGTGGAATAACACATTAGATGCTACAAATTTTCATAGCAGTTTTCGGAAAAAGCAGAATAATAAATATTCACCTATGGAACGTGTGGTGCTGTGGCTTAGTTGGTTAAAGCGCCTGTCTTGTAAACTGGAGATCCTGAGTTCAACTCTCAGCAGTACCTTGTTTTTGTCTTCTCAAGAATAAGCTTCCTATCTTAAAGCAGGTGTTTTACCTGTGTGCAAACTCAAATTTGCCATTGTTCCAGCCCTACTGATAGTGCAATTGTGAGATTAAGAATCTCATCTAATTGCTGAAAAGGAAGTAAGATTGCTTCAAGCTTGACAACTTAACCAACTTAACCAAGATGCTACATCTTCTCAAGAATAAGCTTCCTATCTTAAAGCAGGTGTGTTTTACCTGTGTGCAAACTCAAATTTGCCATTGTTCCAGCCCTACTGATAGTGCAATTGTGAGATTAAGAATCTCATCTAAATGCTGAAAAGGAAGTAAGATTGCTTCAAGCTTGACAACTTAACCAATGGATTTTATTTTGAAATTCCTCCACTTTCCGCACCTGACTCTCTAAGCAGTCTTTCCAATATATCACATCTTTTTGTGATGTAGACAAGTTGGTCAAAGAGCCTGTTTAGTAAACAGAAAATCTTGATTTCAAATGTCAGCAGTGCTTTCCTTTCTTCATGTCAGTTTGGGGCTGTTAGCCGAAAAAGAGGACTTTCACTTTTGTTTGACATCAAACATGTCTTTCCCAAAGCACTAATAAAGTGTAATTGGGAGAAAAAAACTTTCTGCTTTTGAAATGCTCTAAAAGGAATTAGATGAAATAAGTTTCTTTAGAGAATATAGGATGGCTTCAAGCATTACAAATTAAAACCAGTGGAATTTGAGTAAAAAAAAAATTTTGCTTTTGAAATGCTCTAAAAGGAATCAGATGAAATAACTTTCTTTAGAGAATATAGGATGGGCTCAAGCATTACAAATTAAAACCAGTGGAATTACACATTAGATGCTACAAATTTTCATAGCAGTTTTCAGAAAAAGCAGAATAATAAATATTCACCTACGGAACATGTGGTGCTGTGGCTTAGTTGGTTAAAGCGACTGTCTTGTAAACAGGAGATTCTGAGTTCAACTCTCAGCAGTACCTTGTTTTCATCTTCTCAAGAATAAGCTTCCTATCTTAAAGCAGGTCTTTTACCTGTGTGCAAATTCAAATTTGCCATTGTTCCAGCCCTACTGATAGTGCAATTGTGAGATTAAGAATCTCATCTAAATGCTGAAAAGGAAGTAAGATTTCTTCAAGCTTGACAACTTAACCAATGGATTTTATTTTGAAATTCCTCCACTTTCCGCACCTGACTCTCTAAGCAGTCTTTCCAATATATCACATCTTTTTGTGATGTAGACAAGTTGGTCAAAGAGCCTGTTTAGTAAACAGAAAATCTTGATTTCGAATGTCAGCAGTGCTTTCCTTTCTTCATGTCAGTTTGGGGCTGTTAGCCGAAAAAGAAGACTTTCACTTCTGTTTGACATCAAACATGTCTTTCCCAAAGCACTAATAAAGTGTAATTGAGAGAAAAAAACTTTCTGCTTTTGAAATGCTCTAAAAGGAATTAGATGAAATAAGTTTCTTTAGAGAATATAGGATGGCTTCAAGCATTACAAATTAAAACCAGTGGAATTTGAGTAAAAAAAAAAATTTTGCTTTTGAAATGCTCTAAAAGGAATCAGATGAAATAACTTTCTTTAGAGAATATAGGATGGGCTCAAGCATTACAAATTAAAACCAGTGGAATTACACATTAGATGCTACAAATTTTCATAGCAGTTTTCAGAAAAAGCAGAAAAATAAATATTCACCTACGGAACATGTGGTGCTGTGGCTTAGTTGGTTAAAGCGCCTGTCTTGTAAACAAGAGATCCTGAGTTCAACTCTCAGCAGTACCTTGTTTTTGTCTTCTCAAGAATAAGCTTCCTATCTTAAAGCAGGTGTTTTACCTGTGTGCAAACTCAAATTTGCCATTGTTCCAGCCCTACTGATAGTGCAATTGTGAGATTAAGAATCTCATCTAAATGCTGAAAAGGAAGTAAGATTGCTTCAAGCTTGACAACTTAACCAACTTAACCAAGATGCTACATCTTCTCAAGAATAAGCTTCCTATCTTAAAGCAGGTGTGTTTTACCTGTGTGCAAACTCAAATTTGCCATTGTTCCAGCCCTACTGATAGTGCAATTGTGAGATTAAGAATCTCATCTAAATGCTGAAAAGGAAGTAAGATTGCTTCAAGCTTGACAACTTAACCAATGGATTTTATTTTGAAATGCCTCCACTTTCCGCACCTGACTCTCTAAGCAGTCTTTCCAATACATCACATCTTTTTGTGATGTAGACAAGTTGGTCAAAGAGCCTGTTTAGTAAACAGAAAATCTTGATTTCGAATGTCAGCAGTACTTTCCTTTCTTCATGTCAGTTTGGGGCTGATAGCCGAAAAAGAGGACTTTCACTTTTGTTTGACATCAAACATGTCTTTCCCAAAGCACTAATAAAGTGTAATTGAGAGAAAAAAACTTTCTGCTTTTGAAATGCTCTAAAAGGAATTAGATGAAATAAGTTTCTTTAGAGAATATAGGATGGCTTCAAGCATTACAAATTAAAACCAGTGGAATTTGAGTAAAAAAAAAAATTTTGCTTTTGAAATGCTCTAAAAGGAATCAGATGAAATAACTTTCTTTAGAGAATATAGGATGGGCTCAAGCTTTACAAATTAAAACCAGTGGAATTACACATTAGATGCTACAAATTTTCATAGCAGTTTTCGGAAAAAGCAGAATAATAAATATTCACCTATGGAAAATGTGGTGCTGTGGCTTAGTTGGTTAAAGCGGCTGTCTTGTAAACAGGAGATCCTGAGTTCAACTCTCAGCAGTACCTTGTTTTTGTCTTCTCAAGAACAAGCTTCCTATCTTAAAGCAGGTGTTTTACCTGTGTGCAAACTCAAATTTGCCATTGTTCCAGCCCTACTGATAGTGCAATTGTGAGATTAAGAATCTCATCTAAATGCTGAAAAGGAAGTAAGATTGCTTCAAGCTTGACAACTTAACCAATGGATTTTATTTTGAAATGCCTCCACTTTCCGCACCTGACTCTCTAAGCAGTCTTTCCAATATATCACATCTTTTTGTGATGTAGACAAGTTGGTCAAAGAGCCTGTTTAGTAAACAGAAAATCTTGATTTCGAATGTCAGCAGCGCTTTCCTTTCTTCATGTCAGTTTGGGGCTGTTAGCCGAAAAAGAGGACTTTCACTTTTGTTTGACATCAAACATATCTTTCCCAAAGCACTAATAAAGTGTAATTGTCAGAAAAAAACTTTCTGCTTTTGAAATGCTCTAAAAGGAATTAGATGAAATAAGTTTCTTTAGAGAATATAGGATGGCTTCAAGCATTACAAATTAAAACCAGTGGAATTTGAGTAAAAAAAAAATTTGGCTTTTGAAATGCTCTAAAAGGAATCAGATGAAATAACTTTCTTTAGAGAATATAGGATGGGCTCAAGCATTACAAATTAAAACCAGTGGAATTACACATTAGATGCTACAAATTTTCATAGCAGTTTTCAGAAAAAGCAGAATAATAAATATTCACCTACGGAACATGTGGTGCTGTGGCTTAGTTTGTTAAAGCGCCTGTCTTGTAAACAGGAGATCCTGAGTTCAACTCTCAGCAGTACCTTGTTTTCATCTTCTCAAGAATAAGCTTCCTATCTTAAAGCAGGTGTGTTTTACCTGTGTGCAAACTCAAATTTGCCATTGTTCCAGCCCTACTGATAGTGCAATTGTGAGATTAAGAATCTCATCTAAATGCTGAAAAGGAAGTAAGATTGCTTCAAGCTTGACAACTTAACCAATGGATTTTATTTTGAAATGCCTCCACTTTCCGCACCTGACTCTCTAAGCAGTCTTTCCAATATATCACATCTTTTTGTGATGTAGACAAGTTGGTCAAAGAGCCTGTTTAGTAAACAGAAAATCTTGATTTCTAATGTCAGCAGTGCTTTCCTTTCTTCATGTCAGTTTGGGGCTGTTAGCCGAAAAAGAGGACTTTCACTTTTGTTTGACATCAAACATGTCTTTCCCAAAGCACTAATAAAGTGTAATTGAGAGAAAAAAAACTTTCTGCTTTTGAAATGCTCTAAAAGGAATTAGATGAAATAAGTTTCTTTAGAGAATATAGGATGGCTTCAAGCTTTACAAATTAAAACCAGTGGAATTTGAGTAAAAAAAAAATTTTGCTTTTGAAATGCTCTAAAAGGAATCAGATGAAATAACTTTCTTTAGAGAATATAGGATGGGCTCAAGCATTACAAATTAAAACCAGTGGAATTACACATTAGATGCTACAAATTTTCATAGCAGTTTTCAGAAAAAGCAGAATAATAAATATTCACCTACGGAACATGTGGTGCTGTGGCTTAGTTTGTTAAAGCGCCTGTCTTGTAAACAGGAGATCCTGAGTTCAACTCTCAGCAGTACCTTGTTTTCATCTTCTCAAGAATAAGCTTCCTATCTTAAAGCAGGTGTGTTTTACCTGTGTGCAAACTCAAATTTGCCATTGTTCCAGCCCTACTGATAGTGCAATTGTGAGATTAAGAATCTCATCTAAATGCTGAAAAGGAAGTAAGATTGCTTCAAGCTTGACAACTTAACCAATGGATTTTATTTTGAAATGCCTCCACTTTCCGCACCTGACTCTCTAAGCAGTCTTTCCAATATATCACATCTTTTTGTGATGTAGACAAGTTGGTCAAAGAGCCTGTTTAGTAAACAGAAAATCTTGATTTCTAATGTCAGCAGTGCTTTCCTTTCTTCATGTCAGTTTGGGTCTGTTAGCCGAAAAAGAGGACTTTCACTTTTGTTTGACATCAAACATGTCTTTCCCAAAGCACTAATAAAGTGTAATTGAGAGAAAAAAAACTTTCTGCTTTTGAAATGCTCTAAAAGGAATTAGATGAAATAAGTTTCTTTAGAGAATATAGGATGGCTTCAAGCATTACAAATTAAAACCAGTGGAATTTGAGTAAAAAAAAAAATTTTGCTTTTGAAATGCTCTAAAAGGAATCAGATGAAATAACTTTCTTTAGAGAATATAGGATGGGCTCAAGCATTACAAATTAAAACCAGTGGAATTACACATTAGATGCTACAAATTTTCATAGCAGTTTTCAGAAAAAGCAGAAAAATAAATATTCACCTACGGAACATGTGGTGCTGTGGCTTAGTTGGTTAAAGCACCTGTCTTGTAAACAGGAGATCCTGAGTTCAACTCTCAGCAGTACCTTGTTTTTGTCTTCTCAAGAATAAGCTTCCTATCTTAAAGCAGGTGTTTTACCTGTGTGCAAACTCAAATTTGCCATTGTTCCAGCCCTACTGATAGTGCAATTGTGAGATTAAGAATCTCATCTAAATGCTGAAAAGGAAGTAAGATTGCTTCAAGCTTGACAACTTAACCAACTTAACCAAGATGCTACATCTTCTCAAGAATAAGCTTCCTATCTTAAAGCAGGTGTGTTTTACCTGTGTGCAAACTCAAATTTGCCATTGTTCCAGCCCTACTGATAGTGCAATTGTGAGATTAAGAATCTCATCTAAATGCTGAAAAGGAAGTAAGATTGCTTCAAGCTTGACAACTTAACCAATGGATTTTATTTTGAAATGCCTCCACTTTCCGCACCTGACTCTCTAAGCAGTCTTTCCAATATATCACATCTTTTTGTGATGTAGACAAGTTGGTCAAAGAGCCTGTTAAGTAAACAGAAAATCTTGATTTCGATTGTCAGCAGTGCTTTCCTTTCTTCATGTCAGTTTGGGGCTGATAGCCGAAAAAGAGGACTTTCACTTTTGTTTGACATCAAACATGTCTTTCCCAAAGCACTAATAAAGTGTAATTGAGAGAAAAAAACTTTCTGCTTTTGAAATGCTCTAAAAGGAATTAGATGAAATAAGTTTCTTTAGAGAATATAGGATGGCTTCAAGCATTACAAATTAAAACCAGTGGAATTTGAGTAAAAAAAAAAATTTTGCTTTTGAAATGCTCTAAAAGGAACCAGATGAAATAACTTTCTTTAGAGAATATAGGATGGGCTCAAGCTTTACAAATTAAAACCAGTGGAATTACACATTAGATGCTACAAATTTTCATAGCAGTTTTCGGAAAAAGCAGAATAATAAATATTCACCTATGGAAAATGTGGTGCTGTGGCTTAGTTGGTTAAAGCAGCTGTCTTGTAAACATGAGATCCTGAGTTCAACTCTCAGCAGTACCTTGTTTTTGTCTTCTCAAGAACAAGCTTCCTATCTTAAAGCAGGTGTTTTACCTGTGTGCAAACTCAAATTTGCCATTGTTCCAGCCCTACTGATAGTGCAATTGTGAGATTAAGAATCTCATCTAAATGCTGAAAAGGAAGTAAGATTGCTTCAAGCTTGACAACTTAACCAACTTAACCAAGATGCTACATCTTCTCAAGAATAAGCTTCCTATCTTAAAGCAGGTGTGTTTTACCTGTGTGCAAACTCAAATTTGCCATTGTTCCAGCCCTACTGATAGTGCAATTGTGAGATTAAGAATCTCATCTAAATGCTGAAAAGGAAGTAAGATTGCTTCAAGCTTGACAACTTAACCAATGGATTTTATTTTGAAATGCCTCCACTTTCCGCACCTGACTCTCTAAGCAGTCTTTCCAATATATCACATCTTTTTGTGATGTAGACAAGTTGGTCAAAGAGCCTGTTTAGTAAACAGAAAATCTTGATTTCTAATGTCAGCAGTGCTTTCCTTTCTTCATGTCAGTTTGGGGCTGTTAGCCGAAAAAGAGGACTTTCACTTTTGTTTGACATCAAACATGTCTTTCCCAAAGCACTAATAAAGTGTAATTGAGAGAAAAAAACTTTCTGCTTTTGAAATGCTCTAAAAGGAATTAGATGAAATAAGTTTCTTTAGAGAATATAGGATGGCTTCAAGCATTACAAATTAAAACCAGTGGAATTTGAGTAAAAAAAAAAATTTTGCTTTTGAAATGCTCTAAAAGGAATCAGATGAAATAACTTTCTTTAGAGAATATAGGATGGGCTCAAGCATTACAAATTAAAACCAGTGGAATTACACATTAGATGCTACAAATTTTCATAGCAGTTTTCAGAAAAAGCAGAAAAATAAATATTCACCTACGGAACATGTGGTGCTGTGGCTTAGTTGGTTAAAGCACCTGTCTTGTAAACAGGAGATCCTGAGTTCAACTCTCAGCAGTACCTTGTTTTTGTCTTCTCAAGAATAAGCTTCCTATCTTAAAGCAGGTGTTTTACCTGTGTGCAAACTCAAATTTGCCATTGTTCCAGCCCTACTGATAGTGCAATTGTGAGATTAAGAATCTCATCTGAATGCTGAAAAGGAAGTAAGATTGCTTCAAGCTTGACAACTTAACCAACTTAACCAAGATGCTACATCTTCTCAAGAATAAGCTTCCTATCTTAAAGCAGGTGTGTTTTACCTGTGTGCAAACTCAAATTTGCCATTGTTCCAGCCCTACTGATAGTGCAATTGTGAGATTAAGAATCTCATCTAAATGCTGAAAAGGAAGTAAGATTGCTTCAAGCTTGACAACTTAACCAATGGATTTTATTTTGAAATGCCTCCACTTTCCGCACCTGACTCTCTAAGCAGTCTTTCCAATATATCACATCTTTTTGTGATGTAGACAAGTTGGTCAAAGAGCCTGTTTAGTAAACAGAAAATCTTGATTTCTAATGTCAGCAGTGCTTTCCTTTCTTCATGTCAGTTTGGGGCTGTTAGCCGAAAAAGAGGACTTTCACTTTTGTTTGACATCAAACATGTCTTTCCCAAAGCACTAATAAAGTGTAATTGAGAGAAAAAAAACTTTCTGCTTTTGAAATGCTCTAAAAGGAATTAGATGAAATAAGTTTCTTTAGAGAATATAGGATGGCTTCAAGCTTTACAAATTAAAACCAGTGGAATTTGAGTAAAAAAAAAATTTTGCTTTTGAAATGCTCTAAAAGGAATCAGATGAAATAACTTTCTTTAGAGAATATAGGATGGGCTCAAGCATTACAAATTAAAACCAGTGGAATTACACATTAGATGCTACAAATTTTCATAGCAGTTTTCAGAAAAAGCAGAATAATAAATATTCACCTACGGAACATGTGGTGCTGTGGCTTAGTTTGTTAAAGCGCCTGTCTTGTAAACAGGAGATCCTGAGTTCAACTCTCAGCAGTACCTTGTTTTCATCTTCTCAAGAATAAGCTTCCTATCTTAAAGCAGGTGTGTTTTACCTGTGTGCAAACTCAAATTTGCCATTGTTCCAGCCCTACTGATAGTGCAATTGTGAGATTAAGAATCTCATCTAAATGCTGAAAAGGAAGTAAGATTGCTTCAAGCTTGACAACTTAACCAATGGATTTTATTTTGAAATGCCTCCACTTTCCGCACCTGACTCTCTAAGCAGTCTTTCCAATATATCACATCTTTTTGTGATGTAGACAAGTTGGTCAAAGAGCCTGTTTAGTAAACAGAAAATCTTGATTTCTAATGTCAGCAGTGCTTTCCTTTCTTCATGTCAGTTTGGGTCTGTTAGCCGAAAAAGAGGACTTTCACTTTTGTTTGACATCAAACATGTCTTTCCCAAAGCACTAATAAAGTGTAATTGAGAGAAAAAAAACTTTCTGCTTTTGAAATGCTCTAAAAGGAATTAGATGAAATAAGTTTCTTTAGAGAATATAGGATGGCTTCAAGCATTACAAATTAAAACCAGTGGAATTTGAGTATAAAAAAAAATTTTGCTTTTGAAATGCTCTAAAAGGAATCAGATGAAATAACTTTCTTTAGAGAATATAGGATGGGCTCAAGCATTACAAATTAAAACCAGTGGAATTACACATTAGATGCTACAAATTTTCATAGCAGTTTTCAGAAAAAGCAGAAAAATAAATATTCACCTACGGAACATGTGGTGCTGTGGCTTAGTTGGTTAAAGCACCTGTCTTGTAAACAGGAGATCCTGAGTTCAACTCTCAGCAGTACCTTGTTTTTGTCTTCTCAAGAATAAGCTTCCTATCTTAAAGCAGGTGTTTTACCTGTGTGCAAACTCAAATTTGCCATTGTTCCAGCCCTACTGATAGTGCAATTGTGAGATTAAGAATCTCATCTAAATGCTGAAAAGGAAGTAAGATTGCTTCAAGCTTGACAACTTAACCAACTTAACCAAGATGCTACATCTTCTCAAGAATAAGCTTCCTATCTTAAAGCAGGTGTGTTTTACCTGTGTGCAAACTCAAATTTGCCATTGTTCCAGCCCTACTGATAGTGCAATTGTGAGATTAAGAATCTCATCTAAATGCTGAAAAGGAAGTAAGATTGCTTCAAGCTTGACAACTTAACCAATGGATTTTATTTTGAAATGCCTCCACTTTCCGCACCTGACTCTCTAAGCAGTCTTTCCAATATATCACATCTTTTTGTGATGTAGACAAGTTGGTCAAAGAGCCTGTTAAGTAAACAGAAAATCTTGATTTCGATTGTCAGCAGTGCTTTCCTTTCTTCATGTCAGTTTGGGGCTGATAGCCGAAAAAGAGGACTTTCACTTTTGTTTGACATCAAACATGTCTTTCCCAAAGCACTAATAAAGTGTAATTGAGAGAAAAAAACTTTCTGCTTTTGAAATGCTCTAAAAGGAATTAGATGAAATAAGTTTCTTTAGAGAATATAGGATGGCTTCAAGCATTACAAATTAAAACCAGTGGAATTTGAGTAAAAAAAAAAATTTTGCTTTTGAAATGCTCTAAAAGGAACCAGATGAAATAACTTTCTTTAGAGAATATAGGATGGGCTCAAGCTTTACAAATTAAAACCAGTGGAATTACACATTAGATGCTACAAATTTTCATAGCAGTTTTCGGAAAAAGCAGAATAATAAATATTCACCTATGGAAAATGTGGTGCTGTGGCTTAGTTGGTTAAAGCAGCTGTCTTGTAAACATGAGATCCTGAGTTCAACTCTCAGCAGTACCTTGTTTTTGTCTTCTCAAGAACAAGCTTCCTATCTTAAAGCAGGTGTTTTACCTGTGTGCAAACTCAAATTTGCCATTGTTCCAGCCCTACTGATAGTGCAATTGTGAGATTAAGAATCTCATCTAAATGCTGAAAAGGAAGTAAGATTGCTTCAAGCTTGACAACTTAACCAACTTAACCAAGATGCTACATCTTCTCAAGAATAAGCTTCCTATCTTAAAGCAGGTGTGTTTTACCTGTGTGCAAACTCAAATTTGCCATTGTTCCAGCCCTACTGATAGTGCAATTGTGAGATTAAGAATCTCATCTAAATGCTGAAAAGGAAGTAAGATTGCTTCAAGCTTGACAACTTAACCAATGGATTTTATTTTGAAATGCCTCCACTTTCCGCACCTGACTCTCTAAGCAGTCTTTCCAATATATCACATCTTTTTGTGATGTAGACAAGTTGGTCAAAGAGCCTGTTTAGTAAACAGAAAATCTTGATTTCTAATGTCAGCAGTGCTTTCCTTTCTTCATGTCAGTTTGGGGCTGTTAGCCGAAAAAGAGGACTTTCACTTTTGTTTGACATCAAACATGTCTTTCCCAAAGCACTAATAAAGTGTAATTGAGAGAAAAAAACTTTCTGCTTTTGAAATGCTCTAAAAGGAATTAGATGAAATAAGTTTCTTTAGAGAATATAGGATGGCTTCAAGCATTACAAATTAAAACCAGTGGAATTTGAGTAAAAAAAAAAATTTTGCTTTTGAAATGCTCTAAAAGGAATCAGATGAAATAACTTTCTTTAGAGAATATAGGATGGGCTCAAGCATTACAAATTAAAACCAGTGGAATTACACATTAGATGCTACAAATTTTCATAGCAGTTTTCAGAAAAAGCAGAAAAATAAATATTCACCTACGGAACATGTGGTGCTGTGGCTTAGTTGGTTAAAGCACCTGTCTTGTAAACAGGAGATCCTGAGTTCAACTCTCAGCAGTACCTTGTTTTTGTCTTCTCAAGAATAAGCTTCCTATCTTAAAGCAGGTGTTTTACCTGTGTGCAAACTCAAATTTGCCATTGTTCCAGCCCTACTGATAGTGCAATTGTGAGATTAAGAATCTCATCTAAATGCTGAAAAGGAAGTAAGATTGCTTCAAGCTTGACAACTTAACCAACTTAACCAAGATGCTACATCTTCTCAAGAATAAGCTTCCTATCTTAAAGCAGGTGTGTTTTACCTGTGTGCAAACTCAAATTTGCCATTGTTCCAGCCCTACTGATAGTGCAATTGTGAGATTAAGAATCTCATCTAAATGCTGAAAAGGAAGTAAGATTGCTTCAAGCTTGACAACTTAACCAATGGATTTTATTTTGAAATGCCTCCACTTTCCGCACCTGACTCTCTAAGCAGTCTTTCCAATATATCACATCTTTTTGTGATGTAGACAAGTTGGTCAAAGAGCCTGTTAAGTAAACAGAAAATCTTGATTTCGATTGTCAGCAGTGCTTTCCTTTCTTCATGTCAGTTTGGGGCTGATAGCCGAAAAAGAGGACTTTCACTTTTGTTTGACATCAAACATGTCTTTCCCAAAGCACTAATAAAGTGTAATTGAGAGAAAAAAACTTTCTGCTTTTGAAATGCTCTAAAAGGAATTAGATGAAATAAGTTTCTTTAGAGAATATAGGATGGCTTCAAGCATTACAAATTAAAACCAGTGGAATTTGAGTAAAAAAAAAAATTTTGCTTTTGAAATGCTCTAAAAGGAACCAGATGAAATAACTTTCTTTAGAGAATATAGGATGGGCTCAAGCTTTACAAATTAAAACCAGTGGAATTACACATTAGATGCTACAAATTTTCATAGCAGTTTTCGGAAAAAGCAGAATAATAAATATTCACCTATGGAAAATGTGGTGCTGTGGCTTAGTTGGTTAAAGCAGCTGTCTTGTAAACATGAGATCCTGAGTTCAACTCTCAGCAGTACCTTGTTTTTGTCTTCTCAAGAACAAGCTTCCTATCTTAAAGCAGGTGTTTTACCTGTGTGCAAACTCAAATTTGCCATTGTTCCAGCCCTACTGATAGTGCAATTGTGAGATTAAGAATCTCATCTAAATGCTGAAAAGGAAGTAAGATTGCTTCAAGCTTGACAACTTAACCAACTTAACCAAGATGCTACATCTTCTCAAGAATAAGCTTCCTATCTTAAAGCAGGTGTGTTTTACCTGTGTGCAAACTCAAATTTGCCATTGTTCCAGCCCTACTGATAGTGCAATTGTGAGATTAAGAATCTCATCTAAATGCTGAAAAGGAAGTAAGATTGCTTCAAGGTTGACAACTTAACCAATGGATTTTATTTTGAAATGCCTCCACTTTCCGCACCTGACTCTCTAAGCAGTCTTTCCAATATATCACATCTTTTTGTGATGTAGACAAGTTGGTCAAAGAGCCTGTTTAGTAAACAGAAAATCTTGATTTCTAATGTCAGCAGTGCTTTCCTTTCTTCATGTCAGTTTGGGGCTGTTAGCCGAAAAAGAGGACTTTCACTTTTGTTTGACATCAAACATGTCTTTCCCAAAGCACTAATAAAGTGTAATTGAGAGAAAAAAACTTTCTGCTTTTGAAATGCTCTAAAAGGAATTAGATGAAATAAGTTTCTTTAGAGAATATAGGATGGCTTCAAGCATTACAAATTAAAACCAGTGGAATTTGAGTAAAAAAAAAATTTTGCTTTTGAAATGCTCTAAAAGGAATCAGATGAAATAACTTTCTTTAGAGAATATAGGATGGGCTCAAGCATTACAAATTAAAACCAGTGGAATTACACATTAGATGCTACAAATTTTCATAGCAGTTTTCAGAAAAAGCAGAAAAATAAATATTCACCTACGGAACATGTGGTGCTGTGGCTTAGTTGGTTAAAGCACCTGTCTTGTAAACAGGAGATCCTGAGTTCAACTCTCAGCAGTACCTTGTTTTTGTCTTCTCAAGAATAAGCTTCCTATCTTAAAGCAGGTGTTTTACCTGTGTGCAAACTCAAATTTGCCATTGTTCCAGCCCTACTGATAGTGCAATTGTGAGATTAAGAATCTCATCTAAATGCTGAAAAGGAAGTAAGATTGCTTCAAGCTTGACAACTTAACCAACTTAACCAAGATGCTACATCTTCTCAAGAATAAGCTTCCTATCTTAAAGCAGGTGTGTTTTACCTGTGTGCAAACTCAAATTTGCCATTGTTCCAGCCCTACTGATAGTGCAATTGTGAGATTAAGAATCTCATCTAAATGCTGAAAAGGAAGTAAGATTGCTTCAAGCTTGACAACTTAACCAATGGATTTTATTTTGAAATGCCTCCACTTTCCGCACCTGACTCTCTAAGCAGTCTTTCCAATATATCACATCTTTTTGTGATGTAGACAAGTTGGTCAAAGAGCCTGTTAAGTAAACAGAAAATCTTGATTTCGATTGTCAGCAGTGCTTTCCTTTCTTCATGTCAGTTTGGGGCTGATAGCCGAAAAAGAGGACTTTCACTTTTGTTTGACATCAAACATGTCTTTCCCAAAGCACTAATAAAGTGTAATTGAGAGAAAAAAACTTTCTGCTTTTGAAATGCTCTAAAAGGAATTAGATGAAATAAGTTTCTTTAGAGAATATAGGATGGCTTCAAGCATTACAAATTAAAACCAGTGGAATTTGAGTAAAAAAAAAAATTTTGCTTTTGAAATGCTCTAAAAGGAATCAGATGAAATAACTTTCTTTAGAGAATATAGGATGGGCTCAAGCTTTACAAATTAAAACCAGTGGAATTACACATTAGATGCTACAAATTTTCATAGCAGTTTTCGGAAAAAGCAGAATAATAAATATTCACCTATGGAAAATGTGGTGCTGTGGCTTAGTTGGTTAAAGCAGCTGTCTTGTAAACAGGAAATCCTGAGTTCAACTCTCAGCAGTACCTTGTTTTTGTCTTCTCAAGAACAAGCTTCCTATCTTAAAGCAGGTGTTTTACCTGTGTGCAAACTCAAATTTGCCATTGTTCCAGCCCTACTGATAGTGCAATTGTGAGATTAAGAATCTCATCTAAATGCTGAAAAGGAAGTAAGATTGCTTCAAGCTTGACAACTTAACCAATGGATTTTATTTTGAAATGCCTCCACTTTCCGCACCTGACTCTCTAAGCAGTCTTTCCAATATATCACATCTTTTTGTGATGTAGACAAGTTGGTCAAAGAGCCTGTTTAGTAAACAGAAAATCTTGATTTCTAATGTCAGCAGTGCTTTCCTTTCTTCATGTCAGTTTGGGGCTGTTAGCCGAAAAAGAGGACTTTCACTTTTGTTTGACATCAAACATGTCTTTCCCAAAGCACTAATAAAATGTAATTGAGAGAAAAAAAACTTTCTGCTTTTGAAATGCTCTAAAAGGAATTAGATGAAATAAGTTTCTTTAGAGAATATAGGATGGCTTCAAGCATTACAAATTAAAACCAGTGGAATTTGAGTAAAAAAAAAATTTTGCTTTTGAAATGCTCTAAAAGGAATCAGATGAAATAACTTTCTTTAGAGAATATAGGATGGGCTCAAGCATTACAAATTAAAACCAGTGGAATTACACATTAGATGCTACAAATTTTCATAGCAGTTTTCAGAAAAAGCAGAAAAATAAATATTCACCTACGGAACATGTGGTGCTGTGGCTTAGTTGGTTAAAGCACCTGTCTTGTAAACAGGAGATCCTGAGTTCAACTCTCAGCAGTACCTTGTTTTTGTCTTCTCAAGAATAAGCTTCCTATCTTAAAGCAGGTGTTTTACCTGTGTGCAAACTCAAATTTGCCATTGTTCCAGCCCTACTGATAGTGCAATTGTGAGATTAAGAATCTCATCTAAATGCTGAAAAGGAAGTAAGATTGCTTCAAGCTTGACAACTTAACCAACTTAACCAAGATGCTACATCTTCTCAAGAATAAGCTTCCTATCTTAAAGCAGGTGTGTTTTACCTGTGTGCAAACTCAAATTTGCCATTGTTCCAGCCCTACTGATAGTGCAATTGTGAGATTAAGAATCTCATCTAAATGCTGAAAAGGAAGTAAGATTGCTTCAAGCTTGACAACTTAACCAATGGATTTTATTTTGAAATGCCTCCACTTTCCGCACCTGACTCTCTAAGCAGTCTTTCCAATATATCACATCTTTTTGTGATGTAGACAAGTTGGTCAAAGAGCCTGTTAAGTAAACAGAAAATCTTGATTTCGATTGTCAGCAGTGCTTTCCTTTCTTCATGTCAGTTTGGGGCTGATAGCCGAAAAAGAGGACTTTCACTTTTGTTTGACATCAAACATGTCTTTCCCAAAGCACTAATAAAGTGTAATTGAGAGAAAAAAACTTTCTGCTTTTGAAATGCTCTAAAAGGAATTAGATGAAATAAGTTTCTTTAGAGAATATAGGATGGCTTCAAGCATTACAAATTAAAACCAGTGGAATTTGAGTAAAAAAAAAAATTTTGCTTTTGAAATGCTCTAAAAGGAATCAGATGAAATAACTTTCTTTAGAGAATATAGGATGGGCTCAAGCTTTACAAATTAAAACCAGTGGAATTACACATTAGATGCTACAAATTTTCATAGCAGTTTTCGGAAAAAGCAGAATAATAAATATTCACCTATGGAAAATGTGGTGCTGTGGCTTAGTTGGTTAAAGCAGCTGTCTTGTAAACAGGAGATCCTGAGTTCAACTCTCAGCAGTACCTTGTTTTTGTCTTCTCAAGAACAAGCTTCCTATCTTAAAGCAGGTGTTTTACCTGTGTGCAAACTCAAATTTGCCATTGTTCCAGCCCTACTGATAGTGCAATTGTGAGATTAAGAATCTCATCTAAATGCTGAAAAGGAAGTAAGATTGCTTCAAGCTTGACAACTTAACCAACTTAACCAAGATGCTACATCTTCTCAAGAATAAGCTTCCTATCTTAAAGCAGGTGTGTTTTACCTGTGTGCAAACTCAAATTTGCCATTGTTCCAGCCCTACTGATAGTGCAATTGTGAGATTAAGAATCTCATCTAAATGCTGAAAAGGAAGTAAGATTGCTTCAAGCTTGACAACTTAACCAATGGATTTTATTTTGAAATGCCTCCACTTTCCGCACCTGACTCTCTAAGCAGTCTTTCCAATATATCACATCTTTTTGTGATGTAGACAAGTTGGTCAAAGAGCCTGTTAAGTAAACAGAAAATCTTGATTTCGATTGTCAGCAGTGCTTTCCTTTCTTCATGTCAGTTTGGGGCTGATAGCCGAAAAAGAGGACTTTCACTTTTGTTTGACATCAAACATGTCTTTCCCAAAGCACTAATAAAGTGTAATTGAGAGAAAAAAACTTTCTGCTTTTGAAATGCTCTAAAAGGAATTAGATGAAATAAGTTTCTTTAGAGAATATAGGATGGCTTCAAGCATTACAAATTAAAACCAGTGGAATTTGAGTAAAAAAAAAAATTTTGCTTTTGAAATGCTCTAAAAGGAATCAGATGAAATAACTTTCTTTAGAGAATATAGGATGGGCTCAAGCTTTACAAATTAAAACCAGTGGAATTACACATTAGATGCTACAAATTTTCATAGCAGTTTTCGGAAAAAGCAGAATAATAAATATTCACCTATGGAAAATGTGGTGCTGTGGCTTAGTTGGTTAAAGCGGCTGTCTTGTAAACAGGAGATCCTGAGTTCAACTCTCAGCAGTACCTTGTTTTTGTCTTCTCAAGAACAAGCTTCCTATCTTAAAGCAGGTGTTTTACCTGTGTGCAAACTCAAATTTGCCATTGTTCCAGCCCTACTGATAGTGCAATTGTGAGATTAAGAATCTCATCTAAATGCTGAAAAGGAAGTAAGATTGCTTCAAGCTTGACAACTTAACCAATGGATTTTATTTTGAAATGCCTCCACTTTCCGCACCTGACTCTCTAAGCAGTCTTTCCAATATATCACATCTTTTTGTGATGTAGACAAGTTGGTCAAAGAGCCTGTTTAGTAAACAGAAAATCTTGATTTCGAATGTCAGCAGCGCTTTCCTTTCTTCATGTCAGTTTGGGGCTGTTAGCCGAAAAAGAGGACTTTCACTTTTGTTTGACATCAAACATATCATTCCCAAAGCACTAATAAAGTGTAATTGAGAGAAAAAAACTTTCTGCTTTTGAAATGCTCTAAAAGGAATTAGATGAAATAAGTTTCTTTAGAGAATATAGGATGGCTTCAAGCATTACAAATTAAAACCAGTGGAATTTGAGTAAAAAAAAAAATTTTGCTTTTGAAATGCTCTAAAAGGAATCAGATGAAATAACTTTCTTTAGAGAATATAGGATGGGCTCAAGCTTTACAAATTAAAACCAGTGGAATTACACATTAGATGCTACAAATTTTCATAGCAGTTTTCAGAAAAAGCAGAAAAATAAATATTCACCTACGGAACATGTGGTGCTGTGGCTTAGTTGGTTAAAGCACCTGTCTTGTAAACAGGAGATCCTGAGTTCAACTCTCAGCAGTACCTTGTTTTTGTCTTCTCAAGAATAAGCTTCCTATCTTAAAGCAGGTGTTTTACCTGTGTGCAAACTCAAATTTGCCATTGTTCCAGCCCTACTGATAGTGCAATTGTGAGATTAAGAATCTCATCTAAATGCTGAAAAGGAAGTAAGATTGCTTCAAGCTTGACAACTTAAAAAAATGGATTTTATTTTGAAATGCCTCCACTTTCCGCATCTGACTCTCTAAGCAGTCTTTCCAATATATCACATCTTTTTGTGATGTAGACAAGTTGGTCAAAGAGCCTGTTTAGTAAACAGAAAATCTTGATTTCGAATGTCAGCAGTGCTTTCCTTTCTTCATGTCAGTTTGGGGCTGTTAGCCGAAAAAGAGGACTTTCACTTTTGTTTGACATCAAACATGTCTTTCCCAAAGCACTAATAAAGTGTAATTGAGAGAAAAAAACTTTCTGCTTTTGAAATGCTCTAAAAGGAATTAGATGAAATAAGTTTCTTTAGAGAATATAGGATGGCTTCAAGCATTACAAATTAAAACCAGTGGAATTTGAGAAAAAAAAAATTTTTGCTTTTGAAATGCTCTAAAAGGAATCAGATGAAATAACTTTCTTTAGAGAATATAGGATGGGCTCAAGCATTACAAATTAAAACCAGTGGAATTACACATTAGATGCTACAAATTTTCATAGCAGTTTTCGGAAAAAGCAGAATAATAAATATTCACCTACGGAACATGTGGTGCTGTGGCTTAGTTGGTTAAAGCGCCTTTCTTGTAAACAGGACATCCTGAGTTCAACTCTCAGCAGTACCTTGTTTTTGTCTTCTCAAGAATAAGCTTCCTATCTTAAAGCAGGTGTTTTACCTGTGTGCAAACTCAAATTTGCCATTGTTCCAGCCCTACTGATAGTGCAATTGTGAGATTAAGAATCTCATCTAAATGCTGAAAAGGAAGTAAGATTGCTTCAAGCTTGACAACTTAACCAACTTAACCAAGATGCTACATCTTCTCAAGAATAAGCTTCCTATCTTAAAGCAGGTGTGTTTTACCTGTGTGCAAACTCAAATTTGCCATTGTTCCAGCCCTACTGATAGTGCAATTGTGAGATTAAGAATCTCATCTAAATGCTGAAAAGGAAGTAAGATTGCTTCAAGCTTGACAACTTAACCAATGGATTTTATTTTGAAATGCCTCCACTTTCCGCACCTGACTCTCTAAGCAGTCTTTCCAATATATCACATCTTTTTGTGATGTAGACAAGTTGGTCAAAGAGCCTGTTTAGTAAACAGAAAATCTTGATTTCGAATGTCAGCAGTGCTTTCCTTTCTTCATGTCAGTTTGGGGCTGTTAGCCGAAAAAGAGGACTTTCACTTTTGTTTGACATCAAACATGTCTTTCCCAAAGCACTAATAAAGTGTAATTGAGAGAAAAAAACTTTCTGCTTTTGAAATGCTCTAAAAGGAATTAGATGAAATAAGTTTCTTTAGAGAATATAGGATGCCTTCAAGCATTACAAATTAAAACCAGTGGAATTTGAGTAAAAAAAAAAATTTTGCTTTTGAAATGCTCTAAAAGGAATCAGATGAAATAACTTTCTTTAGAGAATATAGGATGGGCTCAAGCTTTACAAATTAAAACCAGTGGAATTACACATTAGATGCTACAAATTTTCATAGCAGTTTTCGGAAAAAGCAGAATAATAAATATTCACCTATGGAACATGTGGTGCTGTGGCTTAGTTGGTTAAAGCGGCTGTCTTGTAAACAGGAGATTCTGAGTTCAACTCTCAGCAGTACCTTGTTTTTGTCTTCTCAAGAACAAGCTTCCTATCTTAAAGCAGGTGTTTTACCTGTGTGCAAACTCAAATTTGCCATTGTTCCAGCCCTACTGATAGTGCAATTGTGAGATTAAGAATCTCATCTAAATGCTGAAAAGGAAGTAAGATTGCTTCAAACTTGACAACTTAACCAATGGATTTTATTTTGAAATGCCTCCACTTTCCGCACCTGACTCTCTAAGCAGTCTTTCCAATATATCACATCTTTTTGTGATGTAGACAAGTTGGTCAAAGAGCCTGTTTAGTAAACAGAAAATCTTGATTTCGAATGTCAGCAGCGCTTTCCTTTCTTCATGTCAGTTTGGGGCTGTTAGCCGAAAAAGAGGACTTTCACTTTTGTTTGACATCAAACATATCTTTCCCAAAGCACTAATAAAGTGTAATTGAGAGAAAAAAACTTTCTGCTTTTGAAATGCTCTAAAAGGAATTAGATGAAATAAGTTTCTTTAGAGAATATAGGATGGCTTCAAGCATTACAAATTAAAACCAGTGAAATTTGAGTAAAAAAAAAAATTTTGCTTTTGAAATGCTCTAAAAGGAATCAGATGAAATAACTTTCTTTAGAGAATATAGGATGGGCTCAAGCATTACAAATTAAAACCAGTGGAATTACACATTAGATGCTACAAATTTTCATAGCAGTTTTCGGAAAAAGCAGAATAATAAATATTCACCTATGGAACATGTGGTGCTGTGGCTTAGTTGGTTAAAGCGCCTGTCTTGTAAACAGGAGATCCTGAGTTCAACTCTCAGCAGTACCTTGTTTTTGTCTTCTCAAGAATAAGCTTCCTATCTTAAAGCTGGTGTTTTACCTGTGTGCAAACTCAAATTTGCCATTGTTCCAGCCCTACTGATAGTGCAATTGTGAGATTAAGAATCTCATCTAAATGCTGAAAAGGAAGTAAGATTGCTTCAAGCTTGACAACTTAAAAAACATGGATTTTATTTTGAAATGCCTCCACTTTCCGCATCTGACTCTCTAAGCAGTCTTTCCAATATATCACATCTTTTTGTGATGTAGACAAGTTGGTCAAAGAGCCTGTTTAGTAAACAGAAAATCTTGATTTCGAATGTCAGCAGTGCTTTCCTTTCTTCATGTCAGTTTGGGGCTGTTAGCCGAAAAAGAGGACTTTCACTTTTGTTTGACATCAAACATGTCTTTCCCAAAGCACTAATAAAGTGTAATTGAGAGAAAAAAACTTTCTGCTTTTGAAATGCTCTAAAAGGAATTAGATGAAATAAGTTTCTTTAGAGAATATAGGATGGCTTCAAGCATTACAAATTAAAACCAGTGGAATTTGAGAAAAAAAAAATTTTTGCTTTTGAAATGCTCTAAAAGGAATCAGATGAAATAACTTTCTTTAGAGAATATAGGATGGGCTCAAGCATTACAAATTAAAACCAGTGGAATTACACATTAGATGCTACAAATTTTCATAGCAGTTTTCGGAAAAAGCAGAATAATAAATATTCACCTACGGAACATGTGGTGCTGTGGCTTAGTTGGTTAAAGCGCCTTTCTTGTAAACAGGACATCCTGAGTTCAACTCTCAGCAGTACCTTGTTTTTGTCTTCTCAAGAATAAGCTTCCTATCTTAAAGCAGGTGTTTTACCTGTGTGCAAACTCAAATTTGCCATTGTTCCAGCCCTACTGATAGTGCAATTGTGAGATTAAGAATCTCATCTAAATGCTGAAAAGGAAGTAAGATTGCTTCAAGCTTGACAACTTAACCAACTTAACCAAGATGCTACATCTTCTCAAGAATAAGCTTCCTATCTTAAAGCAGGTGTGTTTTACCTGTGTGCAAACTCAAATTTGCCATTGTTCCAGCCCTACTGATAGTGCAATTGTGAGATTAAGAATCTCATCTAAATGCTGAAAAGGAAGTAAGATTGCTTCAAGCTTGACAACTTAAAAAAATGGATTTTATTTTGAAATGCCTCCACTTTCCGCATCTGACTCTCTAAGCAGTCTTTCCAATATATCACATCTTTTTGTGATGTAGACAAGTTGGTCAAAGAGCCTGTTTAGTAAACAGAAAATCTTGATTTCGAATGTCAGCAGTGCTTTCCTTTCTTCATGTCAGTTTGGGGCTGTTAGCCGAAAAAGAGGACTTTCACTTTTGTTTGACATCAAACATGTCTTTCCCAAAGCACTAATAAAGTGTAATTGAGAGAAAAAAACTTTCTGCTTTTGAAATGCTCTAAAAGGAATTAGATGAAATAAGTTTCTTTAGAGAATATAGGATGGCTTCAAGCATTACAAATTAAAACCAGTGGAATTTGAGAAAAAAAAAAATTTTGCTTTTGAAATGCTCTAAAAGGAATCAGATGAAATAACTTTCTTTAGAGAATATAGGATGGGCTCAAGCATTACAAATTAAAACCAGTGGAATTACACATTAGATGCTACAAATTTTCGTAGCAGTTTTCGGAAAAAGCAGAATAATAAATATTCACCTACGGAACATGTGGTGCTGTGGCTTAGTTGGTTAAAGCGCCTTTCTTGTAAACAGGACATCCTGAGTTCAACTCTCAGCAGTACCTTGTTTTTGTCTTCTCAAGAATAAGCTTCCTATCTTAAAGCAGGTGTTTTACCTGTGTGCAAACTCAAATTTGCCATTGTTCCAGCCCTACTGATAGTGCAATTGTGAGATTAAGAATCTCATCTAAATGCTGAAAAGGAAGTAAGATTGCTTCAAGCTTGACAACTTAACCAACTTAACCAAGATGCTACATCTTCTCAAGAATAAGCTTCCTATCTTAAAGCAGGTGTGTTTTACCTGTGTGCAAACTCAAATTTGCCATTGTTCCAGCCCTACTGATAGTGCAATTGTGAGATTAAGAATCTCATCTAAATGCTGAAAAGGAAGTAAGATTGCTTCAAGCTTGACAACTTAACCAATGGATTTTATTTTGAAATGCCTCCACTTTCCGCACCTGACTCTCTAAGCAGTCTTTCCAATATATCACATCTTTTTGTGATGTAGACAAGTTGGTCAAAGAGCCTGTTTAGTAAACAGAAAATCTTGATTTCGAATGTCAGCAGTGCTTTCCTTTCTTCATGTCAGTTTGGGGCTGTTAGCCGAAAAAGAGGACTTTCACTTTTGTTTGACATCAAACATGTCTTTCCCAAAGCACTAATAAAGTGTAATTGAGAGAAAAAAACTTTCTGCTTTTGAAATGCTCTAAAAGGAATTAGATGAAATAAGTTTCTTTAGAGAATATAGGATGCCTTCAAGCATTACAAATTAAAACCAGTGGAATTTGAGTAAAAAAAAAATTTTGCTTTTGAAATGCTCTAAAAGGAATCAGATGAAATAACTTTCTTTAGAGAATATAGGATGGGCTCAAGCTTTACAAATTAAAACCAGTGGAATTACACATTAGATGCTACAAATTTTCATAGCAGTTTTCGGAAAAAGCAGAATAATAAATATTCACCTATGGAACATGTGGTGCTGTGGCTTAGTTGGTTAAAGCGGCTGTCTTGTAAACAGGAGATCCTGAGTTCAACTCTCAGCAGCACCTTGTTTTTGTCTTCTCAAGAATAAGCTTCCTATCTTAAAGCAGGTGTTTTACCTGTGTGCAAACTCAAATTTGCCATTGTTCCATCCCTACTGATAGTGCAATTGTGAGATTAAGAATCTCATCTAAATGCTGAAAAGGAAGTAAGATTGCTTCAAGCTTGACAACTTAACCAATGGATTTTATTTTGAAATGCCTCCACTTTCCGCACCTGTCTCTCTAAGCAGTCTTTCCAATATATCACATCTTTTTGTGATGTAGACAAGTTGGTCAAAGAGCCTGTTTAGTAAACAGAAAATCTTGATTTCGAATGTCAGCAGTGCTTTCCTTTCTTCATGTCAGTTTGGGGCTGTTAGCCGAAAAAGATAACTTTCACTTTTGTTTGACATCAAACATGTCTTTCCCAAAGCACTAATAAAGTGTAATTGAGAGAAAAAAACTTTCTGCTTTTGAAATGCTCTAAAAGGAATTAGATGAAATAAGTTTCTTTAGAGAATATAGGATGGCTTCAAGCATTACAAATTAAAACCAGTGGAATTTGAGTAAAAAAAAAAATTTTGCTTTTGAAATGCTCTAAAAGGAATCAGATGAAATAACTTTCTTTAGAGAATATAGGATGGGCTCAAGCTTTACAAATTAAAACCAGTGGAATTACACATTAGATGCTACAAATTTTCATAGCAGTTTTCGGAAAAAGCAGAATAATAAATATTCACCTATGGAAAATGTGGTGCTGTGGCTTAGTTGGTTAAAGCGGCTGTCTTGTAAACAGGAGATCCTGAGTTCAACTCTCAGCAGTACCTTGTTTTTGTCTTCTCAAGAACAAGCTTCCTATCTTAAAGCAGGTGTTTTACCTGTGTGCAAACTCAAATTTGCCATTGTTCCAGCCCTACTGATAGTGCAATTGTGAGATTAAGAATCTCATCTAAATGCTGAAAAGGAAGTAAGATTGCTTCAAGCTTGACAACTTAACCAACTTAACCAAGATGCTACATCTTCTCAAGAATAAGCTTCCTATCTTAAAGCAGGTGTGTTTTACCTGTGTGCAAACTCAAATTTGCCATTGTTCCAGCCCTACTGATAGTGAAATTGTGAGATTAAGAATCTCATCTAAATGCTGAAAAGGAAGTAAGATTGCTTCAAGCTTGACAACTTAACCAACTTAACCAAGATGCTACATCTTCTCAAGAATAAGCTTCCTATCTTAAAGCAGGTGTGTTTTACCTGTGTGCAAACTCAAATTTGCCATTGTTCCAGCCCTACTGATAGTGCAATTGTGAGATTAAGAATCTCATCTAAATGCTGAAAAGGAAGTAAGATTGCTTCAAGCTTGACAACTTAACCAATGGATTTTATTTTGAAATGCCTCCACTTTCCACACCTGACTCTCTAAGCAGTCTTTCCAATATATCACATCTTTTTGTGATGTAGACAAGTTGGTCAAAGAGCCTGTTTAGTAAACAGAAAATCTTGATATTCGAATGTCAGCAGTGCTTTCCTTTCTTCATGTCAGTTTGGGTCTGTTAGCCGAAAAAGAGGACTTTCACTTATGTTTGACATCAAACATGTCTTTCCCAAAGCACTAATAAAGTGTAATTGAGAGAAAAAAAACTTTCTGCATTTGAAATGCTCTAAAAGGAATTAGATGAAATAAGTTTCTTTAGAGAATATAGGATGGCTTCAAGCATTACATATTAAAACCAGTGGAATTTGAGTAAGAAAAAAAATTTTGCTTTTGAAATGCTCTAAAAGGAATCAGAAGAAATAACTTTCTTTAGAGAATATAGGATGGGCTCAAGCTTTACAAATTAAAACCAGTGGAATTACCTTGTTTTCGTCTTCTCAAGAATAAGCTTCCTATCTTAAAGCAGGTGTGTTTTACCTGTGTGCAAACTCAAATTTGCCATTGTTCCAGCCCTACTGATAGTGCAATTGTGAGATTAAGAATCTCATCTAAATGCTGAAAAGGAAGTAAGATTGCTTCAAGCTTGACAACTTAACCAACTTAACCAAGATGCTACATCTTCTCAAGAATAAGCTTCCTATCTTAAAGCAGGTGTGTTTTACCTGTGTGCAAACTCAAATTTGCCATTGTTCCAGCCCTACTGATAGTGCAATTGTGAGATTAAGAATCTCATCTAAATGCTGAAAAGGAAGTAAGATTGCTTCAAGCTTGACAACTTAACCAACTTAACCAAGATGCTACATCTTCTCAAGAATAAGCTTCCTATCTTAAAGCAGGTGTGTTTTACCTGTGTGCAAACTCAAATTTGCCATTGTTCCAGCCCTACTGATAGTGCAATTGTGAGATTAAGAATCTCATCTAAATGCTGAAAAGGAAGTAAGATTGCTTCAAGCTTGACAACTTAACCAATGGATTTTATTTTGAAATGCCTCCACTTTCCGCACCTGACTCTCTAAGCAGTCTTTCCAATATATCACATCTTTTTGTGATGTAGACAAGTTGGTCAAAGAGCCTGTTTAGTAAACAGAAAATCTTGATTTCGAATGTCAGCAGCGCTTTCCTTTCTTCATGTCAGTTTGGGGCTGTTAGCCGAAAAAGAGGACTTTCACTTTTGTTTGACATCAAACATATCTTTCCCAAAGCACTAATAAAGTGTAATTGAGAGAAAAAAACTTTCTGCTTTTGAAATGCTCTAAAAGGAATTAGATGAAATAAGTTTCTTTAGAGAATATAGGATGGCTTCAAGCATTACAAATTAAAACCAGTGAAATTTGAGTAAAAAAAAAAATTTTGCTTTTGAAATGCTCTAAAAGGAATCAGATGAAATAACTTTCTTTAGAGAATATAGGATGGGCTCAAGCATTACAAATTAAAACCAGTGGAATTACACATTAGATGCTACAAATTTTCATAGCAGTTTTCGGAAAAAGCAGAATAATAAATATTCACCTACGGAACATGTGGTGCTGTGGCTTAGTTGGTTAAAGCGCCTTTCTTGTAAACAGGACATCCTGAGTTCAACTCTCAGCAGTACCTTGTTTTTGTCTTCTCAAGAATAAGCTTCCTATCTTAAAGCAGGTGTTTTACCTGTGTGCAAACTCAAATTTGCCATTGTTCCAGCCCTACTGATAGTGCAATTGTGAGATTAAGAATCTCATCTAAATGCTGAAAAGGAAGTAAGATTGCTTCAAGCTTGACAACTTAACCAACTTAACCAAGATGCTACATCTTCTCAAGAATAAGATTCCTATCTTAAAGCAGGTGTGTTTTACCTGTGTGCAAACTCAAATTTGCCATTGTTCCAGCCCTACTGATAGTGCAATTGTGAGATTAAGAATCTCATCTAAATGCTGAAAAGGAAGTAAGATTGCTTCAAGCTTGACAACTTAACCAATGGATTTTATTTTGAAATGCCTCCACTTTCCGCACCTGACTCTCTAAGCAGTCTTTCCAATATATCACATCTTTTTGTGATGTAGACAAGTTGGTCAAAGAGCCTGTTTAGTAAACAGAAAATCTTGATTTCGAATGTCAGCAGCGCTTTCCTTTCTTCATGTCAGTTTGGGGCTGTTAGCCGAAAAAGAGGACTTTCACTTTTGTTTGACATCAAACATGTCTTTCCCAAAGCACTAATAAAGTGTAATTGAGAGAAAAAAACTTTCTGCTTTTGAAATGCTCTAAAAGGAATTAGATGAAATAAGTTTCTTTAGAGAATATAGGATGGCTTCAAGCATTACAAATTAAAACCAGTGGAATTTGAGTAAAAAAAAAAATTTTGCTTTTGAAATGCTCTAAAAGGAATCAGATGAAATAACTTTCTTTAGAGAATATAGGATGGGCTCAAGCTTTACAAATTAAAACCAGTGGAATTACACATTAGATGCTACAAATTTTCATAGCAGTTTTCGGAAAAAGCAGAATAATAAATATTCACCTATGGAAAATGTGGTGCTGTGGCTTAGTTGGTTAAAGCGGCTGTCTTGTAAACAGGAGATCCTGAGTTCAACTCTCAGCAGTACTTTGTTTTTGTCTTCTCAAGAACAAGCTTCCTATCTTAAAGCAGGTGTTTTACCTGTGTGCAAACTCAAATTTGCCATTGTTCCAGCCCTACTGATAGTGCAATTGTGAGATTAAGAATCTCATCTAAATGCTGAAAAGGAAGTAAGATTGCTTCAAGCTTGACAACTTAACCAATGGATTTTATTTTGAAATGCCTCCACTTTCCGCACCTGACTCTCTAAGCAGTCTTTCCAATATATCACATCTTTTTGTGATGTAGACAAGTTGGTCAAAGAGCCTGTTTAGTAAACAGAAAATCTTGATTTCGAATGTCAGCAGCGCTTTCCTTTCTTCATGTCAGTTTGGGGCTGTTAGCCGAAAAAGAGGACTTTCACTTTTGTTTGACATCAAACATATCTTTCCCAAAGCACTAATAAAGTGTAATTGAGAGAAAAAAACTTTCTGCTTTTGAAATGCTCTAAAAGGAATTAGATGAAATAAGTTTCTTTAGAGAATATAGGATGGCTTCAAGCATTACAAATTAAAACCAGTGAAATTTGAGTAAAAAAAAAAATTTTGCTTTTGAAATGCTCTAAAAGGAATCAGATGAAATAACTTTCTTTAGAGAATATAGGATGGGCTCAAGCATTACAAATTAAAACCAGTGGAATTACACATTAGATGCTACAAATTTTCATAGCAGTTTTCGGAAAAAGCAGAATAATAAATATTCACCTACGGAACATGTGGTGCTGTGGCTTAGTTGGTTAAAGCGCCTTTCTTGTAAACAGGACATCCTGAGTTCAACTCTCAGCAGTACCTTGTTTTTGTCTTCTCAAGAATAAGCTTCCTATCTTAAAGCAGGTGTTTTACCTGTGTGCAAACTCAAATTTGCCATTGTTCCAGCCCTACTGATAGTGCAATTGTGAGATTAAGAATCTCATCTAAATGCTGAAAAGGAAGTAAGATTGCTTCAAGCTTGACAACTTAACCAACTTAACCAAGATGCTACATCTTCTCAAGAATAAGATTCCTATCTTAAAGCAGGTGTGTTTTACCTGTGTGCAAACTCAAATTTGCCATTGTTCCAGCCCTACTGATAGTGCAATTGTGAGATTAAGAATCTCATCTAAATGCTGAAAAGGAAGTAAGATTGCTTCAAGCTTGACAACTTAACCAATGGATTTTATTTTGAAATGCCTCCACTTTCCGCACCTGACTCTCTAAGCAGTCTTTCCAATATATCACATCTTTTTGTGATGTAGACAAGTTGGTCAAAGAGCCTGTTTAGTAAACAGAAAATCTTGATTTCGAATGTCAGCAGCGCTTTCCTTTCTTCATGTCAGTTTGGG
This sequence comes from Dendrobates tinctorius, assembly GCF_039654945.1. Classification (NCBI taxonomy): domain Eukaryota; kingdom Metazoa; phylum Chordata; class Amphibia; order Anura; family Dendrobatidae; genus Dendrobates; species Dendrobates tinctorius. The sequence goes on along the minus strand of NW_027361921.1, from coordinate 1,504,772 downwards.
GCTGTTAGCCGAAAAAGAGGACTTTCACTTTTGTTTGACATCAAACATGTCTTTCCCAAAGCACTAATAAAGTGTAATTGAGAGAAAAAAACTTTCTGCTTTTGAAATGCTCTAAAAGGAATTAGATGAAATAAGTTTCTTTAGAGAATATAGGATGGCTTCAAGCATTACAAATTAAAACCAGTGGAATTTGAGTAAAAAAAAAAATTTTGCTTTTGAAATGCTCTAAAAGGAATCAGATGAAATAACTTTCTTTAGAGAATATAGGATGGGCTCAAGCTTTACAAATTAAAACCAGTGGAATTACACATTAGATGCTACAAATTTTCATAGCAGTTTTCGGAAAAAGCAGAATAATAAATATTCACCTATGGAAAATGTGGTGCTGTGGCTTAGTTGGTTAAAGCGGCTGTCTTGTAAACAGGAGATCCTGAGTTCAACTCTCAGCAGTACTTTGTTTTTGTCTTCTCAAGAACAAGCTTCCTATCTTAAAGCAGGTGTTTTACCTGTGTGCAAACTCAAATTTGCCATTGTTCCAGCCCTACTGATAGTGCAATTGTGAGATTAAGAATCTCATCTAAATGCTGAAAAGGAAGTAAGATTGCTTCAAGCTTGACAACTTAACCAATGGATTTTATTTTGAAATGCCTCCACTTTCCGCACCTGACTCTCTAAGCAGTCTTTCCAATATATCACATCTTTTTGTGATGTAGACAAGTTGGTCAAAGAGCCTGTTTAGTAAACAGAAAATCTTGATTTCGAATGTCAGCAGCGCTTTCCTTTCTTCATGTCAGTTTGGGGCTGTTAGCCGAAAAAGAGGACTTTCACTTTTGTTTGACATCAAACATATCTTTCCCAAAGCACTAATAAAGTGTAATTGAGAGAAAAAAACTTTCTGCTTTTGAAATGCTCTAAAAGGAATTAGATGAAATAAGTTTCTTTAGAGAATATAGGATGGCTTCAAGCATTACAAATTAAAACCAGTGAAATTTGAGTAAAAAAAAAAATTTTGCTTTTGAAATGCTCTAAAAGGAATCAGATGAAATAACTTTCTTTAGAGAATATAGGATGGGCTCAAGCATTACAAATTAAAACCAGTGGAATTACACATTAGATGCTACAAATTTTCATAGCAGTTTTCGGAAAAAGCAGAATAATAAATATTCACCTATGGAACATGTGGTGCTGTGGCTTAGTTGGTTAAAGCGCCTGTCTTGTAAACAGGAGATCCTGAGTTCAACTCTCAGCAGTACCTTGTTTTTGTCTTCTCAAGAATAAGCTTCCTATCTTAAAGCTGGTGTTTTACCTGTGTGCAAACTCAAATTTGCCATTGTTCCAGCCCTACTGATAGTGCAATTGTCAGATTAAGAATCTCATCTAAATGCTGAAAAGGAAGTAAGATTGCTTCAAGCTTGACAACTTAAAAAAATGGATTTTATTTTGAAATGCCTCCACTTTCCGCATCTGACTCTCTAAGCAGTCTTTCCAATATATCACATCTTTTTGTGATGTAGACAAGTTGGTCAAAGAGCCTGTTTAGTAAACAGAAAATCTTGATTTCGAATGTCAGCAGTGCTTTCCTTTCTTCATGTCAGTTTGGGGCTGTTAGCCGAAAAAGAGGACTTTCACTTTTGTTTGACATCAAACATGTCTTTCCCAAAGCACTAATAAAGTGTAATTGAGAGAAAAAAACTTTCTGCTTTTGAAATGCTCTAAAAGGAATTAGATGAAATAAGTTTCTTTAGAGAATATAGGATGGCTTCAAGCATTACAAATTAAAACCAGTGGAATTTGAGAAAAAAAAAATTTTTGCTTTTGAAATGCTCTAAAAGGAATCAGATGAAATAACTTTCTTTAGAGAATATAGGATGGGCTCAAGCATTACAAATTAAAACCAGTGGAATTACACATTAGATGCTACAAATTTTCATAGCAGTTTTCGGAAAAAGCAGAATAATAAATATTCACCTACGGAACATGTGGTGCTGTGGCTTAGTTGGTTAAAGCGCCTTTCTTGTAAACAGGACATCCTGAGTTCAACTCTCAGCAGTACCTTGTTTTTGTCTTCTCAAGAATAAGCTTCCTATCTTAAAGCAGGTGTTTTACCTGTGTGCAAACTCAAATTTGCCATTGTTCCAGCCCTACTGATAGTGCAATTGTGAGATTAAGAATCTCATCTAAATGCTGAAAAGGAAGTAAGATTGCTTCAAGCTTGACAACTTAACCAACTTAACCAAGATGCTACATCTTCTCAAGAATAAGCTTCCTATCTTAAAGCAGGTGTGTTTTATCTGTGTGCAAACTCAAATTTGCCATTGTTCCAGCCCTACTGATAGTGCAATTGTGAGATTAAGAATCTCATCTAAATGCTGAAAAGGAAGTAAGATTGCTTCAAGCTTGACAACTTAACCAATGGATTTTATTTTGAAATGCCTCCACTTTCCGCACCTGACTCTCTAAGCAGTCTTTCCAATATATCACATCTTTTTGTGATGTAGACAAGTTGGTCAAAGAGCCTGTTTAGTAAACAGAAAATCTTGATTTCGAATGTCAGCAGTGCTTTCCTTTCTTCATGTCAGTTTGGGGCTGTTAGCCGAAAAAGAGGACTTTCACTTTTGTTTGACATCAAACATGTCTTTCCCAAAGCACTAATAAAGTGTAATTGAGAGAAAAAAACTTTCTGCTTTTGAAATGCTCTAAAAGGAATTAGATGAAATAAGTTTCTTTAGAGAATATAGGATGCCTTCAAGCATTCCAAATTAAAACCAGTGGAATTTGAGTAAAAAAAAAAATTTTGCTTTTGAAATGCTCTAAAAGGAATCAGATGAAATAACTTTCTTTAGAGAATATAGGATGGGCTCAAGCTTTACAAATTAAAACCAGTGGAATTACACATTAGATGCTACAAATTTTCATAGCAGTTTTCGGAAAAAGCAGAATAATAAATATTCACCTATGGAACATGTGGTGCTGTGGCTTAGTTGGTTAAAGCGGCTGTCTTGTAAACAGGAGATTCTGAGTTCAACTCTCAGCAGTACCTTGTTTTTGTCTTCTCAAGAACAAGCTTCCTATCTTAAAGCAGGTGTTTTACCTGTGTGCAAACTCAAATTTGCCATTGTTCCAGCCCTACTGATAGTGCAATTGTGAGATTAAGAATCTCATCTAAATGCTGAAAAGGAAGTAAGATTGCTTCAAACTTGACAACTTAACCAATGGATTTTATTTTGAAATGCCTCCACTTTCCGCACCTGACTCTCTAAGCAGTCTTTCCAATATATCACATCTTTTTGTGATGTAGACAAGTTGGTCAAAGAGCCTGTTTAGTAAACAGAAAATCTTGATTTCGAATGTCAGCAGCGCTTTCCTTTCTTCATGTCAGTTTGGGGCTGTTAGCCGAAAAAGAGGACTTTCACTTTTGTTTGACATCAAACATATCTTTCCCAAAGCACTAATAAAGTGTAATTGAGAGAAAAAAACTTTCTGCTTTTGAAATGCTCTAAAAGGAATTAGATGAAATAAGTTTCTTTAGAGAATATAGGATGGCTTCAAGCATTACAAATTAAAACCAGTGAAATTTGAGTAAAAAAAAAAATTTTGCTTTTGAAATGCTCTAAAAGGAATCAGATGAAATAACTTTCTTTAGAGAATATAGGATGGGCTCAAGCATTACAAATTAAAACCAGTGGAATTACACATTAGATGCTACAAATTTTCATAGCAGTTTTCGGAAAAAGCAGAATAATAAATATTCACCTATGGAACATGTGGTGCTGTGGCTTAGTTGGTTAAAGCGCCTGTCTTGTAAACAGGAGATCCTGAGTTCAACTCTCAGCAGCACCTTGTTTTTGTCTTCTCAAGAATAAGCTTCCTATCTTAAAGCTGGTGTTTTACCTGTGTGCAAACTCAAATTTGCCATTGTTCCAGCCCTACTGATAGTGCAATTGTGAGATTAAGAATCTCATCTAAATGCTGAAAAGGAAGTAAGATTGCTTCAAGCTTGACAACTTAAAAAACATGGATTTTATTTTGAAATGCCTCCACTTTCCGCATCTGACTCTCTAAGCAGTCTTTCCAATATATCACATCTTTTTGTGATGTAGACAAGTTGGTCAAAGAGCCTGTTTAGTAAACAGAAAATCTTGATTTCGAATGTCAGCAGTGCTTTCCTTTCTTCATGTCAGTTTGGGGCTGTTAGCCGAAAAAGAGGACTTTCACTTTTGTTTGACATCAAACATGTCTTTCCCAAAGCACTAATAAAGTGTAATTGAGAGAAAAAAACTTTCTGCTTTTGAAATGCTCTAAAAGGAATTAGATGAAATAAGTTTCTTTAGAGAATATAGGATGGCTTCAAGCATTACAAATTAAAACCAGTGGAATTTGAGAAAAAAAAAATTTTTGCTTTTGAAATGCTCTAAAAGGAATCAGATGAAATAACTTTCTTTAGAGAATATAGGATGGGCTCAAGCATTACAAATTAAAACCAGTGGAATTACACATTAGATGCTACAAATTTTCATAGCAGTTTTCGGAAAAAGCAGAATAATAAATATTCACCTACGGAACATGTGGTGCTGTGGCTTAGTTGGTTAAAGCGCCTTTCTTGTAAACAGGACATCCTGAGTTCAACTCTCAGCAGTACCTTGTTTTTGTCTTCTCAAGAATAAGCTTCCTATCTTAAAGCAGGTGTTTTACCTGTGTGCAAACTCAAATTTGCCATTGTTCCAGCCCTACTGATAGTGCAATTGTGAGATTAAGAATCTCATCTAAATGCTGAAAAGGAAGTAAGATTGCTTCAAGCTTGACAACTTAACCAACTTAACCAAGATGCTACATCTTCTCAAGAATAAGCTTCCTATCTTAAAGCAGGTGTGTTTTACCTGTGTGCAAACTCAAATTTGCCATTGTTCCAGCCCTACTGATAGTGCAATTGTGAGATTAAGAATCTCATCTAAATGCTGAAAAGGAAGTAAGATTGCTTCAAGCTTGACAACTTAAAAAAATGGATTTTATTTTGAAATGCCTCCACTTTCCGCATCTGACTCTCTAAGCAGTCTTTCCAATATATCACATCTTTTTGTGATGTAGACAAGTTGGTCAAAGAGCCTGTTTAGTAAACAGAAAATCTTGATTTCGAATGTCAGCAGTGCTTTCCTTTCTTCATGTCAGTTTGGGGCTGTTAGCCGAAAAAGAGGACTTTCACTTTTGTTTGACATCAAACATGTCTTTCCCAAAGCACTAATAAAGTGTAATTGAGAGAAAAAAACTTTCTGCTTTTGAAATGCTCTAAAAGGAATTAGATGAAATAAGTTTCTTTAGAGAATATAGGATGGCTTCAAGCATTACAAATTAAAACCAGTGGAATTTGAGAAAAAAAAAAATTTTGCTTTTGAAATGCTCTAAAAGGAATCAGATGAAATAACTTTCTTTAGAGAATATAGGATGGGCTCAAGCATTACAAATTAAAACCAGTGGAATTACACATTAGATGCTACAAATTTTCATAGCAGTTTTCGGAAAAAGCAGAATAATAAATATTCACCTACGGAACATGTGGTGCTGTGGCTTAGTTGGTTAAAGCGCCTTTCTTGTAAACAGGACATCCTGAGTTCAACTCTCAGCAGTACCTTGTTTTTGTCTTCTCAAGAATAAGCTTCCTATCTTAAAGCAGGTGTTTTACCTGTGTGCAAACTCAAATTTGCCATTGTTCCAGCCCTACTGATAGTGCAATTGTGAGATTAAGAATCTCATCTAAATGCTGAAAAGGAAGTAAGATTGCTTCAAGCTTGACAACTTAACCAACTTAACCAAGATGCTACATCTTCTCAAGAATAAGCTTCCTATCTTAAAGCAGGTGTGTTTTACCTGTGTGCAAACTCAAATTTGCCATTGTTCCAGCCCTACTGATAGTGCAATTGTGAGATTAAGAATCTCATCTAAATGCTGAAAAGGAAGTAAGATTGCTTCAAGCTTGACAACTTAACCAATGGATTTTATTTTGAAATGCCTCCACTTTCCGCACCTGACTCTCTAAGCAGTCTTTCCAATATATCACATCTTTTTGTGATGTAGACAAGTTGGTCAAAGAGCCTGTTTAGTAAACAGAAAATCTTGATTTCGAATGTCAGCAGTGCTTTCCTTTCTTCATGTCAGTTTGGGGCTGTTAGCCGAAAAAGAGGACTTTCACTTTTGTTTGACATCAAACATGTCTTTCCCAAAGCACTAATAAAGTGTAATTGAGAGAAAAAAACTTTCTGCTTTTGAAATGCTCTAAAAGGAATTAGATGAAATAAGTTTCTTTAGAGAATATAGGATGCCTTCAAGCATTACAAATTAAAACCAGTGGAATTTGAGTAAAAAAAAAATTTTGCTTTTGAAATGCTCTAAAAGGAATCAGATGAAATAACTTTCTTTAGAGAATATAGGATGGGCTCAAGCTTTACAAATTAAAACCAGTGGAATTACACATTAGATGCTACAAATTTTCATAGCAGTTTTCGGAAAAAGCAGAATAATAAATATTCACCTATGGAACATGTGGTGCTGTGGCTTAGTTGGTTAAAGCGGCTGTCTTGTAAACAGGAGATCCTGAGTTCAACTCTCAGCAGCACCTTGTTTTTGTCTTCTCAAGAATAAGCTTCCTATCTTAAAGCAGGTGTTTTACCTGTGTGCAAACTCAAATTTGCCATTGTTCCATCCCTACTGATAGTGCAATTGTGAGATTAAGAATCTCATCTAAATGCTGAAAAGGAAGTAAGATTGCTTCAAGCTTGACAACTTAACCAATGGATTTTATTTTGAAATGCCTCCACTTTCCGCACCTGTCTCTCTAAGCAGTCTTTCCAATATATCACATCTTTTTGTGATGTAGACAAGTTGGTCAAAGAGCCTGTTTAGTAAACAGAAAATCTTGATTTCGAATGTCAGCAGTGCTTTCCTTTCTTCATGTCAGTTTGGGGCTGTTAGCCGAAAAAGATAACTTTCACTTTTGTTTGACATCAAACATGTCTTTCCCAAAGCACTAATAAAGTGTAATTGAGAGAAAAAAACTTTCTGCTTTTGAAATGCTCTAAAAGGAATTAGATGAAATAAGTTTCTTTAGAGAATATAGGATGGCTTCAAGCATTACAAATTAAAACCAGTGGAATTTGAGTAAAAAAAAAAATTTTGCTTTTGAAATGCTCTAAAAGGAATCAGATGAAATAACTTTCTTTAGAGAATATAGGATGGGCTCAAGCTTTACAAATTAAAACCAGTGGAATTACACATTAGATGCTACAAATTTTCATAGCAGTTTTCGGAAAAAGCAGAATAATAAATATTCACCTATGGAAAATGTGGTGCTGTGGCTTAGTTGGTTAAAGCGGCTGTCTTGTAAACAGGAGATCCTGAGTTCAACTCTCAGCAGTACCTTGTTTTTGTCTTCTCAAGAACAAGCTTCCTATCTTAAAGCAGGTGTTTTACCTGTGTGCAAACTCAAATTTGCCATTGTTCCAGCCCTACTGATAGTGCAATTGTGAGATTAAGAATCTCATCTAAATGCTGAAAAGGAAGTAAGATTGCTTCAAGCTTGACAACTTAACCAACTTAACCAAGATGCTACATCTTCTCAAGAATAAGCTTCCTATCTTAAAGCAGGTGTGTTTTACCTGTGTGCAAACTCAAATTTGCCATTGTTCCAGCCCTACTGATAGTGAAATTGTGAGATTAAGAATCTCATCTAAATGCTGAAAAGGAAGTAAGATTGCTTCAAGCTTGACAACTTAACCAACTTAACCAAGATGCTACATCTTCTCAAGAATAAGCTTCCTATCTTAAAGCAGGTGTGTTTTACCTGTGTGCAAACTCAAATTTGCCATTGTTCCAGCCCTACTGATAGTGCAATTGTGAGATTAAGAATCTCATCTAAATGCTGAAAAGGAAGTAAGATTGCTTCAAGCTTGACAACTTAACCAATGGATTTTATTTTGAAATGCCTCCACTTTCCACACCTGACTCTCTAAGCAGTCTTTCCAATATATCACATCTTTTTGTGATGTAGACAAGTTGGTCAAAGAGCCTGTTTAGTAAACAGAAAATCTTGATATTCGAATGTCAGCAGTGCTTTCCTTTCTTCATGTCAGTTTGGGTCTGTTAGCCGAAAAAGAGGACTTTCACTTATGTTTGACATCAAACATGTCTTTCCCAAAGCACTAATAAAGTGTAATTGAGAGAAAAAAAACTTTCTGCATTTGAAATGCTCTAAAAGGAATTAGATGAAATAAGTTTCTTTAGAGAATATAGGATGGCTTCAAGCATTACATATTAAAACCAGTGGAATTTGAGTAAGAAAAAAAATTTTGCTTTTGAAATGCTCTAAAAGGAATCAGAAGAAATAACTTTCTTTAGAGAATATAGGATGGGCTCAAGCTTTACAAATTAAAACCAGTGGAATTACCTTGTTTTCGTCTTCTCAAGAATAAGCTTCCTATCTTAAAGCAGGTGTGTTTTACCTGTGTGCAAACTCAAATTTGCCATTGTTCCAGCCCTACTGATAGTGCAATTGTGAGATTAAGAATCTCATCTAAATGCTGAAAAGGAAGTAAGATTGCTTCAAGCTTGACAACTTAACCAACTTAACCAAGATGCTACATCTTCTCAAGAATAAGCTTCCTATCTTAAAGCAGGTGTGTTTTACCTGTGTGCAAACTCAAATTTGCCATTGTTCCAGCCCTACTGATAGTGCAATTGTGAGATTAAGAATCTCATCTAAATGCTGAAAAGGAAGTAAGATTGCTTCAAGCTTGACAACTTAACCAACTTAACCAAGATGCTACATCTTCTCAAGAATAAGCTTCCTATCTTAAAGCAGGTGTGTTTTACCTGTGTGCAAACTCAAATTTGCCATTGTTCCAGCCCTACTGATAGTGCAATTGTGAGATTAAGAATCTCATCTAAATGCTGAAAAGGAAGTAAGATTGCTTCAAGCTTGACAACTTAACCAATGGATTTTATTTTGAAATGCCTCCACTTTCCGCACCTGACTCTCTAAGCAGTCTTTCCAATATATCACATCTTTTTGTGATGTAGACAAGTTGGTCAAAGAGCCTGTTTAGTAAACAGAAAATCTTGATTTCGAATGTCAGCAGCGCTTTCCTTTCTTCATGTCAGTTTGGGGCTGTTAGCCGAAAAAGAGGACTTTCACTTTTGTTTGACATCAAACATATCTTTCCCAAAGCACTAATAAAGTGTAATTGAGAGAAAAAAACTTTCTGCTTTTGAAATGCTCTAAAAGGAATTAGATGAAATAAGTTTCTTTAGAGAATATAGGATGGCTTCAAGCATTACAAATTAAAACCAGTGAAATTTGAGTAAAAAAAAAAATTTTGCTTTTGAAATGCTCTAAAAGGAATCAGATGAAATAACTTTCTTTAGAGAATATAGGATGGGCTCAAGCATTACAAATTAAAACCAGTGGAATTACACATTAGATGCTACAAATTTTCATAGCAGTTTTCGAAAAAAGCAGAATAATAAATATTCACCTATGGAACATGTGGTGCTGTGGCTTAGTTGGTTAAAGCGCCTGTCTTGTAAACAGGAGATCCTGAGTTCAACTCTCAGCAGTACCTTGTTTTTGTCTTCTCAAGAATAAGCTTCCTATCTTAAAGCTTGTGTTTTACCTGTGTGCAAACTCAAATTTGCCATTGTTCCAGCCCTACTGATAGTGCAATTGTGAGATTAAGAATCTCATCTAAATGCTGAAAAGGAAGTAAGATTGCTTCAAGCTTGACAACTTAACCAATGGATTTTATTTTGAAATGCCTCCACTTTCCGCATCTGACTCTCTAAGCAGTCTTTCCAATATATCACATCTTTTTGTGATGTAGACAAGTTGGCCAAAGAGCCTGTTTAGTAAACAGAAAATCTTGATTTCGAATGTCAGCAGTGCTTTCCTTTCTTCATGTCAGTTTGGGGCTGTTAGCCGAAAAAGAGGACTTTCACTTTTGTTTGACATCAAACATGTCTTTCCCAAAGCACTAATAAAGTGTAATTGAGAGAAAAAAACTTTCTGCTTTTGAAATGCTCTAAAAGGAATTAGATGAAATAAGTTTCTTTAGAGAATATAGGATGGCTTCAAGCATTACAAATTAAGACCAGTGGAATTTGAGTAAAAAAAAAAATTTTGCTTTTGAAATGCTCTAAAAGGAATCAGAAGAAATAACTTTCTTTAGAGAATATAGGATGGGCTCAAGCTTTACAAATTAAAACCAGTGGAATTACACATTAGATGCTACAAATTTTCATAGCAGTTTTCAGAAAAAGCAGAATAATAAATATTCACCTATGGAACATGTGGTGCTGTGGCTTAGTTGGTTAAAGCGCCTGTCTTGTAAACAGGAGATCCTGAGTTTAACTCTCAGCAGTACCTTGTTTTTGTCTTCTCAAGAATAAGCTTCCTATCTTAAAGCAGGTGTTTTACCTGTGTGCAAACTCAAATTTGCCATTGTTCCAGCCCTACTGATAGTGCAATTGTGAGATTAAGAATCTCATCTAAATGCTGAAAAGGAAGTAAGATTGCTTCAAGCTTGACAACTTAACCAACTTAACCAAGATGCTACATCTTCTCAAGAATAAGCTTCCTATCTTAAAGCAGGTGTGTTTTACCTGTGTGCAAACTCAAATTTGCCATTGTTCCAGCCCTACTGATAGTGAAATTGTGAGATTAAGAATCTCATCTAAATGCTGAAAAGGAAGTAAGATTGCTTCAAGCTTGACAACTTAACCAACTTAACCAAGATGCTACATCTTCTCAAGAATAAGCTTCCTATCTTAAAGCAGGTGTGTTTTACCTGTGTGCAAACTCAAATTTGCCATTGTTCCAGCCCTACTGATAGTGCAATTGTGAGATTAAGAATCTCATCTAAATGCTGAAAAGGAAGTAAGATTGCTTCAAGCTTGACAACTTAACCAATGGATTTTATTTTGAAATGCCTCCACTTTCCGCACCTGACTCTCTAAGCAGTCTTTCCAATATATCACATCTTTTTGTGATGTAGACAAGTTGGTCAAAGAGCCTGTTTAGTAAACAGAAAATCTTGATTTCGAATGTCAGCAGCGCTTTCCTTTCTTCATGTCAGTTTGGGGCTGTTAGCCGAAAAAGAGGACTTTCACTTTTGTTTGACATCAAACATATCTTTCCCAAAGCACTAATAAAGTGTAATTGAGAGAAAAAAACTTTCTGCTTTTGAAATGCTCTAAAAGGAATTAGATGAAATAAGTTTCTTTAGAGAATATAGGATGGCTTCAAGCATTACAAATTAAAACCAGTGAAATTTGAGTAAAAAAAAAAATTTTGCTTTTGAAATGCTCTAAAAGGAATCAGATGAAATAACTTTCTTTAGAGAATATAGGATGGGCTCAAGCATTACAAATTAAAACCAGTGGAATTACACATTAGATGCTACAAATTTTCATAGCAGTTTTCGAAAAAAGCAGAATAATAAATATTCACCTATGGAACATGTGGTGCTGTGGCTTAGTTGGTTAAAGCGCCTGTCTTGTAAACAGGAGATCCTGAGTTCAACTCTCAGCAGTACCTTGTTTTTGTCTTCTCAAGAATAAGCTTCCTATCTTAAAGCTTGTGTTTTACCTGTGTGCAAACTCAAATTTGCCATTGTTCCAGCCCTACTGATAGTGCAATTGTGAGATTAAGAATCTCATCTAAATGCTGAAAAGGAAGTAAGATTGCTTCAAGCTTGACAACTTAACCAATGGATTTTATTTTGAAATGCCTCCACTTTCCGCATCTGACTCTCTAAGCAGTCTTTCCAATATATCACATCTTTTTGTGATGTAGACAAGTTGGCCAAAGAGCCTGTTTAGTAAACAGAAAATCTTGATTTCGAATGTCAGCAGTGCTTTCCTTTCTTCATGTCAGTTTGGGGCTGTTAGCCGAAAAAGAGGACTTTCACTTTTGTTTGACATCAAACATGTCTTTCCCAAAGCACTAATAAAGTGTAATTGAGAGAAAAAAACTTTCTGCTTTTGAAATGCTCTAAAAGGAATTAGATGAAATAAGTTTCTTTAGAGAATATAGGATGGCTTCAAGCATTACAAATTAAGACCAGTGGAATTTGAGTAAAAAAAAAAATTTTGCTTTTGAAATGCTCTAAAAGGAATCAGAAGAAATAACTTTCTTTAGAGAATATAGGATGGGCTCAAGCTTTACAAATTAAAACCAGTGGAATTACACATTAGATGCTACAAATTTTCATAGCAGTTTTCAGAAAAAGCAGAATAATAAATATTCACCTATGGAACATGTGGTGCTGTGGCTTAGTTGGTTAAAGCGCCTGTCTTGTAAACAGGAGATCCTGAGTTTAACTCTCAGCAGTACCTTGTTTTTGTCTTCTCAAGAATAAGCTTCCTATCTTAAAGCAGGTGTTTTACCTGTGTGCAAACTCAAATTTGCCATTGTTCCAGCCCTACTGATAGTGCAATTGTGAGATTAAGAATCTCATCTAAATGCTGAAAAGGAAGTAAGATTGCTTCAAGCTTGACAACTTAACCAACTTAACCAAGATGCTACATCTTCTCAAGAATAAGCTTCCTATCTTAAAGCAGGTGTGTTTTACCTGTGTGCAAACTCAAATTTGCCATTGTTCCAGCCCTACTGATAGTGAAATTGTGAGATTAAGAATCTCATCTAAATGCTGAAAAGGAAGTAAGATTGCTTCAAGCTTGACAACTTAACCAACTTAACCAAGATGCTACATCTTCTCAAGAATAAGCTTCCTATCTTAAAGCAGGTGTGTTTTACCTGTGTGCAAACTCAAATTTGCCATTGTTCCAGCCCTACTGATAGTGCAATTGTGAGATTAAGAATCTCATCTAAATGCTGAAAAGGAAGTAAGATTGCTTCAAGCTTGACAACTTAACCAATGGATTTTATTTTGAAATGCCTCCACTTTCCACACCTGACTCTCTAAGCAGTCTTTCCAATATATCACATCTTTTTGTGATGTAGACAAGTTGGTCAAAGAGCCTGTTTAGTAAACAGAAAATCTTGATATTCGAATGTCAGCAGTGCTTTCCTTTCTTCATGTCAGTTTGGGTCTGTTAGCCGAAAAAGAGGACTTTCACTTATGTTTGACATCAAACATGTCTTTCCCAAAGCACTAATAAAGTGTAATTGAGAGAAAAAAAACTTTCTGCATTTGAAATGCTCTAAAAGGAATTAGATGAAATAAGTTTCTTTAGAGAATATAGGATGGCTTCAAGCATTACATATTAAAACCAGTGGAATTTGAGTAAGAAAAAAAATTTTGCTTTTGAAATGCTCTAAAAGGAATCAGAAGAAATAACTTTCTTTAGAGAATATAGGATGGGCTCAAGCTTTACAAATTAAAACCAGTGGAATTACCTTGTTTTCGTCTTCTCAAGAATAAGCTTCCTATCTTAAAGCAGGTGTGTTTTACCTGTGTGCAAACTCAAATTTGCCATTGTTCCAGCCCTACTGATAGTGCAATTGTGAGATTAAGAATCTCATCTAAATGCTGAAAAGGAAGTAAGATTGCTTCAAGCTTGACAACTTAACCAACTTAACCAAGATGCTACATCTTCTCAAGAATAAGCTTCCTATCTTAAAGCAGGTGTGTTTTACCTGTGTGCAAACTCAAATTTGCCATTGTTCCAGCCCTACTGATAGTGCAATTGTGAGATTAAGAATCTCATCTAAATGCTGAAAAGGAAGTAAGATTGCTTCAAGCTTGACAACTTAACCAACTTAACCAAGATGCTACATCTTCTCAAGAATAAGCTTCCTATCTTAAAGCAGGTGTGTTTTACCTGTGTGCAAACTCAAATTTGCCATTGTTCCAGCCCTACTGATAGTGCAATTGTGAGATTAAGAATCTCATCTAAATGCTGAAAAGGAAGTAAGATTGCTTCAAGCTTGACAACTTAACCAATGGATTTTATTTTGAAATGCCTCCACTTTCCGCACCTGACTCTCTAAGCAGTCTTTCCAATATATCACATCTTTTTGTGATGTAGACAAGTTGGTCAAAGAGCCTGTTTAGTAAACAGAAAATCTTGATTTCGAATGTCAGCAGCGCTTTCCTTTCTTCATGTCAGTTTGGGGCTGTTAGCCGAAAAAGAGGACTTTCACTTTTGTTTGACATCAAACATATCTTTCCCAAAGCACTAATAAAGTGTAATTGAGAGAAAAAAACTTTCTGCTTTTGAAATGCTCTAAAAGGAATTAGATGAAATAAGTTTCTTTAGAGAATATAGGATGGCTTCAAGCATTACAAATTAAAACCAGTGAAATTTGAGTAAAAAAAAAAATTTTGCTTTTGAAATGCTCTAAAAGGAATCAGATGAAATAACTTTCTTTAGAGAATATAGGATGGGCTCAAGCATTACAAATTAAAACCAGTGGAATTACACATTAGATGCTACAAATTTTCATAGCAGTTTTCGAAAAAAGCAGAATAATAAATATTCACCTATGGAACATGTGGTGCTGTGGCTTAGTTGGTTAAAGCACCTGTCTTGTAAACAGGAGATCCTGAGTTCAACTCTCAGCAGTACCTTGTTTTTGTCTTCTCAAGAATAAGCTTCCTATCTTAAAGCTTGTGTTTTACCTGTGTGCAAACTCAAATTTGCCATTGTTCCAGCCCTACTGATAGTGCAATTGTGAGATTAAGAATCTCATCTAAATGCTGAAAAGGAAGTAAGATTGCTTCAAGCTTGACAACTTAACCAATGGATTTTATTTTGAAATGCCTCCACTTTCCGCATCTGACTCTCTAAGCAGTCTTTCCAATATATCACATCTTTTTGTGATGTAGACAAGTTGGTCAAAGAGCCTGTTTAGTAAACAGAAAATCTTGATTTCGAATGTCAGCAGTGCTTTCCTTTCTTCATGTCAGTTTGGGGCTGTTAGCCGAAAAAGAGGACTTTCACTTTTGTTTGACATCAAACATGTCTTTCCCAAAGCACTAATAAAGTGTAATTGAGAGAAAAAAACTTTCTGCTTTTGAAATGCTCTAAAAGGAATTAGATGAAATAAGTTTCTTTAGAGAATATAGGATGGCTTCAAGCATTACAAATTAAGACCAGTGGAATTTGAGTAAAAAAAAAAATTTTGCTTTTGAAATGCTCTAAAAGGAATCAGAAGAAATAACTTTCTTTAGAGAATATAGGATGGGCTCAAGCTTTACAAATTAAAACCAGTGGAATTACACATTAGATGCTACAAATTTTCATAGCAGTTTTCAGAAAAAGCAGAATAATAAATATTCACCTATGGAACATGTGGTGCTGTGGCTTAGTTGGTTAAAGCGCCTGTCTTGTAAACAGGAGATCCTGAGTTTAACTCTCAGCAGTACCTTGTTTTTGTCTTCTCAAGAATAAGCTTCCTATCTTAAAGCAGGTGTTTTACCTGTGTGCAAACTCAAATTTGCCATTGTTCCAGCCCTACTGATAGTGCAATTGTGAGATTAAGAATCTCATCTAAATGCTGAAAAGGAAGTAAGATTGCTTCAAGCTTGACAACTTAACCAACTTAACCAAGATGCTACATCTTCTCAAGAATAAGCTTCCTATCTTAAAGCAGGTGTGTTTTACCTGTGTGCAAACTCAAATTTGCCATTGTTCCAGCCCTACTGATAGTGCAATTGTGAGATTAAGAATCTCATCTAAATGCTGAAAAGGAAGTAAGATTGCTTCAAGCTTGACAACTTAACCAATGGATTTTATTTTGAAATGCCTCCACTTTCCACACCTGACTCTCTAAGCAGTCTTTCCAATATATCACATCTTTTTGTGATGTAGACAAGTTGGTCAAAGAGCCTGTTTAGTAAACAGAAAATCTTGATATTCGAATGTCAGCAGTGCTTTCCTTTCTTCATGTCAGTTTGGGTCTGTTAGCCGAAAAAGAGGACTTTCACTTATGTTTGACATCAAACATGTCTTTCCCAAAGCACTAATAAAGTGTAATTGAGAGAAAAAAAACTTTCTGCATTTGAAATGCTCTAAAAGGAATTAGATTAAATAAGTTTCTTTAGAGAATATAGGATGGCTTCAAGCATTACATATTAAAACCAGTGGAATTTGAGTAAGAAAAAAAATTTTGCTTTTGAAATGCTCTAAAAGGAATCAGAAGAAATAACTTTCTTTAGAGAATATAGGATGGGCTCAAGCTTTACAAATTAAAACCAGTGGAATTACCTTGTTTTCGTCTTCTCAAGAATAAGCTTCCTATCTTAAAGCAGGTGTGTTTTACCTGTGTGCAAACTCAAATTTGCCATTGTTCCAGCCCTACTGATAGTGCAATTGTGAGATTAAGAATCTCATCTAAATGCTGAAAAGGAAGTAAGATTGCTTCAAGCTTGACAACTTAACCAACTTAACCAAGATGCTACATCTTCTCAAGAATAAGCTTCCTATCTTAAAGCAGGTGTGTTTTACCTGTGTGCAAACTCAAATTTGCCATTGTTCCAGCCCTACTGATAGTGCAATTGTGAGATTAAGAATCTCATCTAAATGCTGAAAAGGAAGTAAGATTGCTTCAAGCTTGACAACTTAACCAACTTAACCAAGATGCTACATCTTCTCAAGAATAAGCTTCCTATCTTAAAGCAGGTGTGTTTTACCTGTGTGCAAACTCAAATTTGCCATTGTTCCAGCCCTACTGATAGTGCAATTGTGAGATTAAGAATCTCATCTAAATGCTGAAAAGGAAGTAAGATTGCTTCAAGCTTGACAACTTAACCAATGGATTTTATTTTGAAATGCCTCCACTTTCCGCACCTGACTCTCTAAGCAGTCTTTCCAATATATCACATCTTTTTGTGATGTAGACAAGTTGGTCAAAGAGCCTGTTTAGTAAACAGAAAATCTTGATTTCGAATGTCAGCAGCGCTTTCCTTTCTTCATGTCAGTTTGGGGCTGTTAGCCGAAAAAGAGGACTTTCACTTTTGTTTGACATCAAACATATCTTTCCCAAAGCACTAATAAAGTGTAATTGAGAGAAAAAAACTTTCTGCTTTTGAAATGCTCTAAAAGGAATTAGATGAAATAAGTTTCTTTAGAGAATATAGGATGGCTTCAAGCATTACAAATTAAAACCAGTGAAATTTGAGTAAAAAAAAAAATTTTGCTTTTGAAATGCTCTAAAAGGAATCAGATGAAATAACTTTCTTTAGAGAATATAGGATGGGCTCAAGCATTACAAATTAAAACCAGTGGAATTACACATTAGATGCTACAAATTTTCATAGCAGTTTTCGGAAAAAGCAGAATAATAAATATTCACCTATGGAACATGTGGTGCTGTGGCTTAGTTGGTTAAAGCGCCTGTCTTGTAAACAGGAGATCCTGAGTTCAACTCTCAGCAGTACCTTGTTTTTGTCTTCTCAAGAATAAGCTTCCTATCTTAAAGCTTGTGTTTTACCTGTGTGCAAACTCAAATTTGCCATTGTTCCAGCCCTACTGATAGTGCAATTGTGAGATTAAGAATCTCATCTAAATGCTGAAAAGGAAGTAAGATTGCTTCAAGCTTGACAACTTAACCAATGGATTTTATTTTGAAATGCCTCCACTTTCCGCATCTGACTCTCTAAGCAGTCTTTCCAATATATCACATCTTTTTGTGATGTAGACAAGTTGGACAAAGAGCCTGTTTAGTAAACAGAAAATCTTGATTTCGAATGTCAGCAGTGCTTTCCTTTCTTCATGTCAGTTTGGGGCTGTTAGCCGAAAAAGAGGACTTTCACTTTTGTTTGACATCAAACATGTCTTTCCCAAAGCACTAATAAAGTGTAATTGAGAGAAAAAAAACTTTCTGCTTCTGAAATGCTCTAAAAGGAATTAGATTAAATAAGTTTCTTTAGAGAATATAGGATGGCTTCAAGCATTACAAATTAAAACCAGTGGAATTTGAGTAAAAAAAAAAATTTTGCTTTTGAAATGCTCTAAAAGGAATCAGAAGAAATAACTTTCTTTAGAGAATATAGGATGGGCTCAAGCTTTACAAATTAAAACCAGTGGAATTACACATTAGATGCTACAAATTTTCATAGCAGTTTTCGGAAAAAGCAGAATAATAAATATTCACCTATGGAACATGTGGTGCTGTGGCTTAGTTGGTTAAAGCGCCTGTCTTGTAAACAGGAGATCCTGAGTTCAACTCTCAGCAGTACCTTGTTTTTGTCTTCTCAAGAATAAGCTTCCTATCTTAAAGCAGTTGTTTTACCTGTGTGCAAACTCAAATTTGCCATTGTTCCAGCCCTACTGAGAGTGCCATTGTGAGATTAAGAATCTCATCTAAATGCTGAAAAGGAAGTAAGATTGCTTCAAGCTTGACAACTTAACCAATGGATTTTATTTTGAAATGCCTCCACTTTCCGCACCTGACTCTCTAAGCAGTCTTTCCAATATATCACATCTTTTTGTGATGTAGACAAGTTGGTCAAAGAGCCTGTTTAGTAAACAGAAAATCTTGATTTCGAATGTCAGCAGTGCTTTCCTTTCTTCATGTCAGTTTGGGGCTGTTAGCCGAAAAAGAGGACTTTCACTTTTGTTTGACATCAAACATGTCTTTCCCAAAGCACTAATAAAGTGTAATTGAGAGAAAAAAACTTTCTGCTTTTGAAATGCTCTAAAAGGAATTAGATGAAATAAGTTTCTTTAGAGAATATAGGATGGCTTCAAGCATTACAAATTAAAACAAGTGGAATTTGAGTAAAAAAAAAATTTTGCTTTTGAAATGCTCTAAAAGGAATCAGATGAAATAACTTTCTTTAGAGAATATAGGATGGGCTCAAGAATTACAAATTAAAACCAGTGGAACCAGGTTAATGCGCCTGTCTTGTAAACAGGAGATCCTGAGTTCAACTCTCAGCAGTACCTTGTTTTCGTCTTCTCAAGAATAAGCTTCCTATCTTAAAGCAGGTGTGCTTTACCTGTGTGCAAACTCAAATTTGCCATTTTTCCAGCCCTACTGATAGTGCAATTGTGAGATTAAGAATCTCATCTAAATGCTGAAAAGGAAGTAAGATTGCTTCAAGCTTGACAACTTAACCAACTTAACCAAGATGCTACATCTTCTCAAGAATAAGCTTCCTATCTTAAAGCAGGTGTGTTTTACCTGTGTGCAAACTCAAATTTGCCATTGTTCCAGCCCTACTGATAGTGCAATTGTGAGATTAAGAATCTCATCTAAATGCTGAAAAGGAAGTAAGATTGCTTCAAGCTTGACAACTTAACCAATGGATTTTATTTTGAAATGCCTCCACTTTCCGCACCTGACTCTCTAAGCAGTCTTTCCAATATATCACATCTTTTTGTGATGTAGACAAGTTGGTCAAAGAGCCTGTTTAGTAAACAGAAAATCTTGATTTCGAATGTCAGCAGTGCTTTCCTTTCTTCATGTCAGTTTGGGGCTGTTAGCCGAAAAAGAGGACTTTCACTTTTGTTTGACATCAAACATGTCTTTCCCAAAGCACTAATAAAGTGTAATTGAGAGAAAAAAAACTTTCTGCTTTTGAAATGCTCTAAAAGGAATTAGATTAAATAAGTTTCTTTAGAGAATATAGGATGGTTTCAAGCATTACAAATTAAAACCAGTGGAATTTGAGTAAAAAAAAAAATTTTGCTTTTGAAATGCTCTAAAAGGAATCAGATGAAATAACTTTCTTTAGAGAATATAGGATGGGCTCAAGCTTTACAAATTAAAACCAGTGGAATTACACATTAGATGCTACAAATTTTCATAGCAGTTTTCGGAAAAAGCAGAATAATAAATATTCACCTATGGAACATGTGGTGCTGTGGCTTAGTTGGTTAAAGCGCCTGTCTTGTAAACAGGAGATCCTGAGTTAAACTCTCAGCAGTACCTTGTTTTTGTCTTCTCAAGAATAAGCTTCCTATCTTAAAGCAGGTGTTTTACCTGTGTGCAAACTCAAATTTGCCATTGTTCCAGCCCTACTGATAGTGCAATTGTGAGATTAAGAATCTCATCTAAATGCTGAAAAGGAAGTAAGATTGCTTCAAGCTTGACAACTTAACCAACTTAACCAAGATGCTACATCTTCTCAAGAATAAGCTTCCTATCTTAAAGCAGGTGTGTTTTACCTGTGTGCAAACTCAAATTTGCCATTGTTCCAGCCCTACTGATAGTGCAATTGTGAGATTAAGAATCTCATCTAAATGCTGAAAAGGAAGTAAGATTGCTTCAAGCTTGACAACTTAACCAATGGATTTTATTTTGAAATGCCTCCACTTTCCGCACCTGACTCTCTAAGCAGTCTTTCCAATATATCACATCTTTTTGTGATGTAGACAAGTTGGTCAAAGAGCCTGTTTAGTAAACAGAAAATCTTGATTTCGAATGTCAGCAGTGCTTTCCTTTCTTCATGTCAGTTTGGGGCTGTTAGCCAAAAAAGAGGACTTTCACTTTTGTTTGACATCAAACATGTCTTTCCCAAAGCACTAATAAAGTGTAATTGAGAGAAAAAAAACTTTCTGCTTTTGAAATGCTCTAAAAGGAATTAGATGAAATAAGTTTCTTTAGAGAATATAGGATGGCTTCAAGCATTACAAATTAAAACCAGTGGAATTTGAGTAAAAAAAAAAATTTTGCTTTTGAAATGCTCTAAAAGGAATCAGATGAAATAACTTTCTTTAGAGAATATAGGATGGGCTCAAGCTTTACAAATTAAAACCAGTGGAATTACACATTAGACGCTACAAATTTTCATAGCAGTTTTCGGAAAAAGCAGAATAATAAATATTCACCTATGGAACATGTGGTGCTGTGGCTTAGTTGGTTAAAGCGCCTGTCTTGTAAACAGGAGATCCTGAGTTCAACTCTCAGCAGTACCTTGTTTTTGTCTTCTCAAGAATAAGCTTCCTATCTTAAAGCAGGTGTTTTACCTGTGTGCAAACTCAAATTTGCCATTGTTCCAGCCCTACTGATAGTGCAATTGTGAGATTAAGAATCTCATCTAAATGCTGAAAAGGAAGTAAGATTGCTTCAAGCTTGACAACTTAACCAACTTAACCAAGATGCTACATCTTCTCAAGAATAAGCTTCCTATCTTAAAGCAGGTGTGTTTTACCTGTGTGCAAACTCAAATTTGCCATTGTTCCAGCCCTACTGATAGTGCAATTGTGAGATTAAGAATCTCATCTAAATGCTGAAAAGGAAGTAAGATTGCTTCAAGCTTGACAACTTAACCAACTTAACCAAGATGCTACATCTTCTCAAGAATAAGCTTCCTATCTTAAAGCAGGTGTGTTTTACCTGTGTGCAAACTCAAATTTGCCATTGTTCCAGCCCTACTGATAGTGCAATTGTGAGATTAAGAATCTCATCTAAATGCTGAAAAGGAAGTAAGATTGCTTCAAGCTTGACAACTTAACCAATGGATTTTATTTTGAAATGCCTCCACTTTCCGCACCTGACTCTCTAAGCAGTCTTTCCAATATATCACATCTTTTTGTGATGTAGACAAGTTGGTCAAAGAGCCTGTTTAGTAAACAGAAAATCTTGATTTCGAATGTCAGCAGTGCTTTCCTTTCTTCATGTCAGTTTGGGGCTGTTAGCCGAAAAAGAGGACTTTCACTTTTGTTTGACATCAAACATGTCTTTCCCAAAGCACTAATAAAGTGTAATTGAGAGAAAAAAAACTTTCTGCTTTTGAAATGCTCTAAAAGGAATTAGATTAAATAAGTTTCTTTAGAGAATATAGGATGGCTTCAAGCATTACAAATTAAAACCAGTGGAATTTGAGTAAAAAAAAAAATTTTGCTTTTGAAATGCTCTAAAAGGAATCAGATGAAATAACTTTCTTTAGAGAATATAGGATGGGCTCAAGCTTTACAAATTAAAACCAGTGGAATTACACATTAGATGCTACAAATTTTCATAGCAGTTTTCGGAAAAAGCAGAATAATAAATATTCACCTATGGAACATGTGGTGCTGTGGCTTAGTTGGTTAAAGCGCCTGTCTTGTAAACAGGAGATCCTGAGTTCAACTCTCAGCAGTACCTTGTTTTTGTCTTCTCAAGAATAAGCTTCCTATCTTAAAGCAGGTGTTTTACCTGTGTGCAAACTCAAATTTGCCATTGTTCCAGCCCTACTGATAGTGCAATTGTGAGATTAAGAATCTCATCTAAATGCTGAAAAGGAAGTAAGATTGCTTCAAGCTTGACAACTTAACCAACTTAACCAAGATGCTACATCTTCTCAAGAATAAGCTTCCTATCTTAAAGCAGGTGTGTTTTACCTGTGTGCAAACTCAAATTTGCCATTGTTCCAGCCCTACTGATAGTGCAATTGTGAGATTAAGAATCTCATCTAAATGCTGAAAAGGAAGTAAGATTGCTTCAAGCTTGACAACTTAACCAACTTAACCAAGATGCTACATCTTCTCAAGAATAAGCTTCCTATCTTAAAGCAGGTGTGTTTTACCTGTGTGCAAACTCAAATTTGCCATTGTTCCAGCCCTACTGATAGTGCAATTGTGAGATTAAGAATCTCATCTAAATGCTGAAAAGGAAGTAAGATTGCTTCAAGCTTGACAACTTAACCAATGGATTTTATTTTGAAATGCCTCCACTTTCCGCAACTGACTCTCTAAGCAGTCTTTCCAATATATCACATCTTTTTGTGATGTAGACAAGTTGGTCAAAGAGCCTGTTTAGTAAACAGAAAATCTTGATTTCGAATGTCAGCAGTGCTTTCCTTTCTTCATGTCAGTTTGGGGCTGTTAGCCGAAAAAGAGGACTTTCACTTTTGTTTGACATCAAACATGTCTTTCCCAAAGCACTAATAAAGTGTAATTGAGAGAAAAAAAACTTTCTGCTTTTTAAATGCTCTAAAAGGAATTAGATGAAATAAGTTTCTTTAGAGAATATAGGATGGCTTCAAGCATTACAAATTAAAACCAGTGGAATTTGAGTAAAAAAAAAAATTTTGCTTTTGAAATGCTCTAAAAGGAATCAGAAGAAATAACTTTTTTTAGAGAATATAGGATGGGCTCAAGCTTTACAAATTAAAACCAGTGGAATTACACATTAGATGCTACAAATTTTCATAGCAGTTTTCGGAAAAAGCAGAATAATAAATATTCTCCTATGGAACATGTGGTGCTGTGGCTTAGTTGGTTAAAGCGCCTGTCTTGTAAACAGGAGATCCTGAGTTCAACTCTCAGCAGTACCTTGTTTTTGTCTTCTCAAGAATAAGCTTCCTATCTTAAAGCAGGTGTTTTACCTGTGTGCAAACTCAAATTTGCCATTGTTCCAGCCCTACTGATAGTGCAATTGTGAGATTAAGAATCTCATCTAAATGCTGAAAAGGAAGTAAGATTGCTTCAAGCTTGACAACTTAACCAACTTAACCAAGATGCTACATCTTCTCAAGAATAAGCTTCCTATCTTAAAGCAGGTGTGTTTTACCTGTGTGCAAACTCAAATTTGCCATTGTTCCAGCCCTACTGATAGTGCAATTGTGAGATTAAGAATCTCATCTAAATGCTGAAAAGGAAGTAAGATTGCTTCAAGCTTGACAACTTAACCAACTTAACCAAGAAGCTACATCTTCTCAAGAATAAGCTTCCTATCTTAAAGCAGGTGTGTTTTACCTGTGTGCAAACTCAAATTTGCCATTGTTCCAGCCCTACTGATAGTGCAATTGTGAGATTAAGAATCTCATCTAAATGCTGAAAAGGAAGTAAGATTGCTTCAAGCTTGACAACTTAACCAATGGATTTTATTTTGAAATGCCTCCACTTTCCGCACCTGACTCTCTAAGCAGTCTTTCCAATATATCACATCTTTTTGTGATGTAGACAAGTTGGTCAAAGAGCCTGTTTAGTAAACAGAAAATCTTGATTTCGAATGTCAGCAGTGCTTTCCTTTCTTCATGTCAGTTTGGGGCTGTTAGCCGAAAAAGAGGACTTTCACTTTTGTTTGACATCAAACATGTCTTTCTCAAAGCACTAATAAAGTGTAATTGAGAGAAAAAAAACTTTCTGCTTTTGAAATGCTCTAAAAGGAATTAGATGAAATAAGTTTCTTTAGAGAATATAGGATGGCTTCAAGCATTACAAATTAAAACCAGTGGAATTTGAGTAAAAAAAAAAATTTTGCTTTTGAAATGCTCTAAAAGGAATCAGAAGAAATAACTTTTTTTAGAGAATATAGGATGGGCTCAAGCTTTACAAATTAAAACCAGTGGAATTACACATTAGATGCTACAAATTTTCATAGCAGTTTTCGGAAAAAGCAAAATAATAAATATTCACCTATGGAACATGTGGTGCTGTGCCTTAGTTGGTTAAAGCGCCTGTCTTGTAAACAGGAGATCCTGAGTTCAACTCTCAGCAGTACCTTGCTTTTGTCTTCTCAAGAATAAGCTTCCTATCTTAAAGCAGGTGTTTTACCTGTGTGCAAACTCAAATTTGCCATTGTTCCAGCCCTACTGAGAGTGCAATTGTGAGATTAAGAATCTCAGCTAAATGCTGAAAAGGAAGTAAGATTGCTTCAAGCTTGACAACTTAACCAATGGATTTTATTTTGAAATGCCTCCACTTCCGCACCTGACTCTCTAAGCAGTCTTTCCAATATATCACATCTTTTTGTGATGTAGACAAGTTGGTCAAAGAGCCTGTTTAGTAAACAGAAAATCTTGATTTCGAATGTCAGCAGTGCTTTCCTTTCTTCATGTCAGTTTGGGGCTGTTAGCCAAAAAAGAGGACTTTCACTTTTGTTTGACATCAAACATGTCTTTCCCAAAGCACTAATAAAGTGTAATTGAGAGAAAAAAACTTTCTGCTTTTGAAATGCTCTAAAAGGAATTAGATGAAATAAGTTTCTTTAGAGAATATAGGATGGCTTCAAGCATTACAAATTAAGATCAGTGGAATTTGAGTAAAAAAAAAAATTTTGCTTTTGAAATGCTCTACAAGGAATCAGATGAAATAACTTTCTTTAGAGAATATAGGATGGGCTCAAGCTTTACAAATTAAAACCAGTGGAATTACACATTAGATGCTACAAATTTTCATAGCAGTTTTCAGAAAAAGCAGAATAATAAATATTCACCTATGGAACATGTGGTGCTGTGGCTTAGTTGGTTAAAGCGCCTGTCTTGTAAACAGGAGATCCTGAGTTCAACTCTCAGCAGTACCTTGTTTTTGTCTTCTCAAGAATAAGCTTCCTATCTTAAAGCAGGTGTGTTTTACCTGTGTGCAAACTCAAATTTGCCATTGTTCCAGCCCTACTGATAGTGCAATTGTGAGATTAAGAATCTCATCTAAATGCTGAAAAGGAAGTAAGATTGCTTCAAGCTTGACAACTTAACCAACTTAACCAAGATGCTACATCTTCTCAAGAATAAGCTTCCTATCTTAAAGCAGGTGTGTTTTACCTGTGTGCAAACTCAAATTTGCCATTGTTCCAGCCCTACTGATAGTGCAATTGTGAGATTAAGAATCTCATCTAAATGCTGAAAAGGAAGTAAGATTGCTTCAAGCTTGACAACTTAACCAATGGATTTTATTTTGAAATGCCTCCACTTTCCGCACCTGACTCTCTAAGCAGTCTTTCCAATATATCACATCTTTTTGTGATGTAGACAAGTTGGTCAAAGAGCCTGTTTAGTAAACAGAAAATCTTGATTTCGAATGTCAGCAGTGCTTTCCTTTCTTCATGTCAGTTTGGGGCTGTTAGCCGAAAAAGAGGACTTTCACTTTTGTTTGACATCAAACATGTCTTTCCCAAAGCACTAATAAAGTGTAATTGAGAGAAAAAAAACTTTCTGCTTTTGAAATGCTCTAAAAGGAATTAGATGAAATAAGTTTCTTTAGAGAATATAGGATGGCTTCAAGCATTACAAATTAAAACCAGTGGAATTTGAGTAAAAAAAAAAATTTTGCTTTTGAAATGCTCTAAAAGGAATCAGATGAAATAACTTTCTTTAGAGAATATAGGATGGGCTCAAGCTTTACAAATTAAAACCAGTGGAATTACACATTAGATGCTACAAATTTTCATAGCAGTTTTCGGAAAAAGCAGAATAATAAATATTCACCTATGGAACATGTGGTGCTGTGGCTTAGTTGGTTAAAGCGCCTGTCTTGTAAACAGGAGATCCTGAGTTCAACTCTCAGCAGTACCTTGTTTTTGTCTTCTCAAGAATAAGCTTCCTATCTTAAAGCAGGTGTTTTACCTGTGTGCAAACTCAAATTTGCCATTGTTCCAGCCCTACTGATAGTGCAATTGTGAGATTAAGAATCTCATCTAAATGCTGAAAAGGAAGTAAGATTGCTTCAAGCTTGACAACTTAACCAACTTAACCAAGATGCTACATCTTCTCAAGAATAAGCTTCCTATCTTAAAGCAGGTGTGTTTTACCTGTGTGCAAACTCAAATTTGCCATTGTTCCAGCCCTACTGATAGTGTAATTGTGAGATTAAGAATCTCATCTAAATGCTGAAAAGGAAGTAAGATTGCTTCAAGCTTGACAACTTAACCAATGGATTTTATTTTGAAATGCCTCCACTTTCCGCACCTGACTCTCTAAGCAGTCTTTCCAATATATCACATCTTTTTGTGATGTAGACAAGTTGGTCAAAGAGCCTGTTTAGTAAACAGAAAATCTTGATTTCGAATGTCAGCAGTGCTTTCCTTTCTTCATGTCAGTTTGGGGCTGTTAGCCGAAAAAGAGGACTTTCACTTTTGTTTGACATCAAACATGTCTTTCCCAAAGCACTAGTAAAGTGTAATTGAGAGAAAAAAACTTTCTGCTTTTGAAATGCTCTAAAAGGAATTAGATGAAATAAGTTTCTTTAGAGAATATAGGATGGCTTCAAGCATTACAAATTAAAACAAGTGGAATTTGAGTAAAAAAAAAAATTTTGCTTTTGAAATGCTCTAAAAGGAATCAGATGAAATAACTTTCTTTAGAGAATATAGGATGGGCTCAAAAATTACAAATTAAAACCAGTGGAACCAGGTTAAAGCGCCTGTCTTGTAAACAAGAGATCCTGAGTTCAACTCTCAGCAGTACCTTGTTTTCGTCTTCTCAAGAATAAGCTTCCTATCTTAAAGCAGGTGTGTTTTACCTGTGTGCAAACTCAAATTTGCCATTGTTCCAGCCCTACTGATAGTGCAATTGTGAGATTAAGAATCTCATCTAAATGCTGAAAAGGAAGTAAGATTGCTTCAAGCTTGACAACTTAACCAATGGATTTTATTTTGAAATGCCTCCACTTTCCGCACCTGACTCTCTAAGCAGTCTTTCCAATATATCACATCTTTTTGTGATGTAGACAAGTTGGTCAAAGAGCCTGTTTAGTAAACAGAAAATCTTGATTTCGAATGTCAGCAGTGCTTTCCTTTCTTCATGTCAGTTTGGGGCTGTTAGCCGAAAAAGAGGACTTTCACTTTTGTTTGACATCAAACATGTCTTTCCCAAAGCACTAATAAAGTGTAATTGAGAGAAAAAAACTTTCTGCTTTTGAAATGCTCTAAAAGGAATTAGATGAAATAAGTTTCTTTGGAGAATATAGGATGGCTTCAAGCATTACAAATTAAAACAAGTGGAATTTGAGTAAAAAAAAAAATTTTGCTTTTGAAATGCTCTAAAAGGAATCAGATGAAATAACTTTCTTTAGAGAATATAGGATGGGCTCAAGCATTACAAATTTAAACCAGTGGAATTACACATTAGATGCTACAAATTTTCATAGCAGTTTTCAGAAAAAGCAGAATAATAAATATTCACCTATGGAACATGTGGTGCTGTGGCTTAGTTGGTTAAAGCGCCTGTCTTGTAAACAAGAGTTCCTGAGTTCAACTCTCAGCAGTACCTTGTTTTTGTCTTCTCAAGAAAAAGCTTCCTATCTTAAAGCAGGTGTTTTACCTGTGTGCAAACTCAAATTTGCCATTGTTCCAGCCCTACTGATAGTGCAATTGTGAGATTAAGAATCTCATCTAAATGCTGAAAAGGAAGTAAGATTGCATCAAGCTTGACAACTTAACCAATGGATTTTATTTTGAAATGCCTCCACTTTCCGCACCTGACTCTCTAAGCAGTCTTTCCAATATATCACATCTTTTTGTGATGTAGACAAGTTGGTCAAAGAGCCTGTTTAGTAAACAGAAAATCTTGATTTCGAATGTCAGCAGTGCTTTCCTTTCTTCATGTCAGTTTGGGGCTGTTAGCCGAAAAAGAGGACTTTCACTTTTGTTTGACATCAAACATGTCAACTTAACCAAGATGCTACATCTTCTCAAGAATAAGCTTCCTATCTTAAAGCAGGTGTGTTTTACCTGTGTGCAAACTCAAATTTGCCATTGTTCCAGCCCTACTAATAGTGCAATTGTGAGATTAAGAATCTCATCTAAATGCTGAAAAGGAAGTAAGATTGCTTCAAGCTTGACAACTTAACCAACTTAACCAAGATGCTACATCTTCTCAAGAATAAGCTTCCTATCTTAAAGCAGGTGTGTTTTACCTGTGTGCAAACTCAAATTTGCCATTGTTCCAGCCCTACTGATAGTGCAATTGTGAGATTAAGAATCTCATCTAAATGCTGAAAAGGAAGTAAGATTGCTTCAAGCTTGACAACTTAACCAATGGATTTTATTTTGAAATGCCTCCACTTTCCGCACCTGACTCTCTAAGCAGTCTTTCCAATATATCACATCTTTTTGTGATGTAGACAAGTTGGTCAAAGAGCCTGTTTAGTAAACAGAAAATCTTGATTTCGAATGTCAGCAGTGCTTTCCTTTCTTCATGTCAGTTTGGGGCTGTTAGCCGAAAAAGAGGACTTTCACTTTTGTTTGACATCAAACATGTCTTTCCCAAAGCACTAATAAAGTGTAATTGAGAGAAAAAAACTTTCTGCTTTTGAAATGCTCTAAAAGGAATTAGATGAAATAAGTTTCTTTAGAGAATATAGGATGGCTTCAAGCATTACAAATTAAAACAAGTGGAATTTGAGTAAAAAAAAAAATTTTGCTTTTGAAATGCTCTAAAAGGAATCAGATGAAATAACTTTCTTTAGAGAATATAGGATGGGCTCAAGAATTACAAATTAAAACCAGTGGAACCAGGTTAAAGCACCTGTCTTGTAAACAAGAGATCCTGAGTTCAACTCTCAGCAGTACCTTGTTTTCGTCTTCTCAAGAATAAGCTTCCTATCTTAAAGCAGGTGTGTTTTACCTGTGTGCAAACTCAAATTTGCCATTGTTCCAGCCCTACTGATAGTGCAATTGTGAGATTAAGAATCTCATCTAAATGCTGAAAAGGAAGTAAGATTGCTTCAAGCTTGACAACTTAACCAATGGATTTTATTTTGAAATGCCTCCACTTTCCGCACCTGACTCTCTAAGCAGTCTTTCCAATATATCACATCTTTTTGTGATGTAGACAAGTTGGTCAAAGAGCCTGTTTAGTAAACAGAAAATCTTGATTTCGAATGTCAGCAGTGCTTTCCTTTCTTCATGTCAGTTTGGGGCTGTTAGCCGAAAAAGAGGACTTTCACTTTTGTTTGACATCAAACATGTCAACTTAACCAAGATGCTACATCTTCTCAAGAATAAGCTTCCTATCTTAAAGCAGGTGTGTTTTACCTGTGTGCAAACTCAAATTTGCCATTGTTCCAGCCCTACTGATAGCGCAATTGTGAGATTAAGAATCTCATCTAAATGCTGAAAAGGAAGTAAGATTGCTTCAAGCTTGACAACTTAACCAACTTAACCAAGATGCTACATCTTCTCAAGAATAAGCTTCCTATCTTAAAGCAGGTGTGTTTTACCTGTGTGCAAACTCAAATTTGCCATTGTTCCAGCCCTACTGATAGTGCAATTGTGAGATTAAGAATCTCATCTAAATGCTGAAAAGGAAGTAAGATTGCTTCAAGCTTGACAACTTAACCAATGGATTTTATTTTGAAATGCCTCCACTTTCCGCACCTGACTCTCTAAGCAGTCTTTCCAATATATCACATCTTTTTGTGATGTAGACAAGTTGGTCAAAGAGCCTGTTTAGTAAACAGAAAATCTTGATTTCGAATGTCAGCAGTGCTTTCCTTTCTTCATGTCAGTTTGGGGCTGTTAGCCGAAAAAGAGGACTTTCACTTTTGTTTGACATCAAACATGTCTTTCCCAAAGCACTAATAAAGTGTAATTGAGAGAAAAAAAACTTTCTGCTTTTGAAATGCTCTAAAAGGAATTAGATGAAATAAGTTTCTTTAGAGAATATAGGATGGCTTCAAGCATTACAAATTAAAACCAGTGGAATTTGAGTAAAAAAAAAAATTTTGCTTTTGAAATGCTCTAAAAGGAATCAGAAGAAATAACTTTCTTTAGAGAATATAGGATGGGCTCAAGCTTTACAAATTAAAACCAGTGGAATTACACATTAGATGCTACAAATTTTCATGGCAGTTTTCGGAAAAAGCAGAATAATAAATATTCACCTATGGAACATGTGGTGCTGTGGCTTAGTTGGTTAAAGCGCCTGTCTTGTAAACAGGAGATCCTGAGTTCAACTCTCAGCAGTACCTTGTTTTTGTCTTCTCAAGAATAAGCTTCCTATCTTAAAGCAAGTGTTTTACCTGTGTGCAAACTCAAATTTGCCATTGTTCCAGCCCTACTGATAGTGCAATTGTGAGATTAAGAATCTCATCTAAATGCTGAAAAGGAAGTAAGATTGCTTCAAGCTTGACAACTTAACCAACTTAACCAAGATGCTACATCTTCTCAAGAATAAGCTTCCTATCTTAAAGCAGGTGTGTTTTACCTGTGTGCAAACTCAAATTTGCCATTGTTCCAGCCCTACTGATAGTGCAATTGTGAGATTAAGAATCTCATCTAAATGCTGAAAAGGAAGTAAGATTGCTTCAAGCTTGACAACTTAACCAACTTAACCAAGATGCTACATCTTCTCAAGAATAAGCTTCCTATCTTAAAGCAGGTGTGTTTTACCTGTGTGCAAACTCAAATTTGCCATTGTTCCAGCCCTACTGATAGTGCAATTGTGAGATTAAGAATCTCATCTAAATGCTGAAAAGGAAGTAAGATTGCTTCAAGCTTGACAACTTAACCAACTTAACCAAGATGCTACATCTTCTCAAGAATAAGCTTCCTATCTTAAAGCAGGTGTGTTTTACCTGTGTGCAAACTCAAATTTGCCATTGTTCCAGCCCTACTGATAGTGCAATTGTGAGATTAAGAATCTCATCTAAATGCTGAAAAGGAAGTAAGATTGCTTCAAGCTTGACAACTTAACCAATGGATTTTATTTTGAAATGCCTCCACTTTCCGCACCTGACTCTCTAAGCAGTCTTTCCAATATATCACATCTTTTTGTGATGTAGACAAGTTGGTCAAAGAGCCTGTTTAGTAAACAGAAAATCTTGATTTCGAATGTCAGCAGTGCTTTCCTTTCTTCATGTCAGTTTGGGGCTGTTAGCCGAAAAAGAGGACTTTCACTTTTGTTTGACATCAAACATGTCTTTCCCAAAGCACTAATAAAGTGTAATTGAGAGAAAAAAAACTTTCTGCTTTTGAAATGCTCTAAAAGGAATTAGATGAAATAAGTTTCTTTAGAGAATATAGGATGGCTTCAAGCATTACAAATTAAAACCAGTGGAATTTGAGTAAAAAAAAAAATTTTGCTTTTGAAATGCTCTAAAAGGAATCAGAAGAAATAACTTTCTTTAGAGAATATAGGATGGGCTCAAGCTTTACAAATTAAAACCAGTGGAATTACACATTAGATGCTACAAATTTTCATGGCAGTTTTCGGAAAAAGCAGAATAATAAATATTCACCTATGGAACATGTGGTGCTGTGGCTTAGTTGGTTAAAGCGCCTGTCTTGTAAACAGGAGATCCTGAGTTCAACTCTCAGCAGTACCTTGTTTTTGTCTTCTCAAGAATAAGCTTCCTATCTTAAAGCAGGTGTTTTACCTGTGTGCAAACTCAAATTTGCCATTGTTCCAGCCCTACTGATAGTGCAATTGTGAGATTAAGAATCTCATCTAAATGCTGAAAAGGAAGTAAGATTGCTTCAAGCTTGACAACTTAACCAACTTAACCAAGATGCTACATCTTCTCAAGAATAAGCTTCCTATCTTAAAGCAGGTGTGTTTTACCTGTGTGCAAACTCAAATTTGCCATTGTTCCAGCCCTACTGATAGTGCAATTGTGAGATTAAGAATCTCATCTAAATGCTGAAAAGGAAGTAAGATTGCTTCAAGCTTGACAACTTAACCAACTTAACCAAGATGCTACATCTTCTCAAGAATAAGCTTCCTATCTTAAAGCAGGTGTGTTTTACCTGTGTGCAAACTCAAATTTGCCATTGTTCCAGCCCTACTGATAGTGCAATTGTGAGATTAAGAATCTCATCTAAATGCTGAAAAGGAAGTAAGATTGCTTCAAGCTTGACAACTTAACCAATGGATTTTATTTTGAAATGCCTCCACTTTCCGCACCTGACTCTCTAAGCAGTCTTTCCAATATATCACATCTTTTTGTGATGTAGACAAGTTGGTCAAAGAGCCTGTTTAGTAAACAGAAAATTTTGATTTCGAATGTCAGCAGTGCTTTCCTTTCTTCATGTCAGTTTGGGGCTGTTAGCCGAAAAAGAGGACTTTCACTTTTGTTTGACATCAAACATGTCTTTCCCAAAGCACTAATAAAGTGTAATTGAGAGAAAAAAAACTTTCTGCTTTTGAAATGCTCTAAAAGGAATTAGATGAAATAAGTTTCTTTAGAGAATATAGGATGGCTTCAAGCATTACAAATTAAAACCAGTGGAATTTGAGTAAAAAAAAAAATTTTGCTTTTGAAATGCTCTAAAAGGAATCAGAAGAAATAACTTTCTTTAGAGAATATAGGATGGGCTCAAGCTTTACAAATTAAAACCAGTGGAATTACACATTAGATGCTACAAATTTCCATGGCAGTTTTCGGAAAAAGCAGAATAATAAATATTCACCTATGGAACATGTGGTGCTGTGGCTTAGTTGGTTAAAGCGCCTGTCTTGTAAACAGGAGATCCTGAGTTCAACTCTCAGCAGTACCTTGTTTTTGTCTTCTCAAGAATAAGCTTCCTATCTTAAAGCAGGTGTTTTACCTGTGTGCAAACTCAAATTTGCCATTGTTCCAGCCCTACTGATAGTGCAATTGTGAGATTAAGAATCTCATCTAAATGCTGAAAAGGAAGTAAGATTGCTTCAAGCTTGACAACTTAACCAACTTAACCAAGATGCTACATCTTCTCAAGAATAAGCTTCCTATCTTAAAGCAGGTGTGTTTTACCTGTGTGCAAACTCAAATTTGCCATTGTTCCAGCCCTACTGATAGTGCAATTGTGAGATTAAGAATCTCATCTAAATGCTGAAAAGGAAGTAAGATTGCTTCAAGCTTGACAACTTAACCAATGGATTTTATTTTGAAATGCCTCCACTTTCCGCACCTGACTCTCTAAGCAGTCTTTCCAATATATCACATCTTTTTGTGATGTAGACAAGTTGGTCAAAGAGCCTGTTTAGTAAACAGAAAATCTTGATTTCGAATGTCAGCAGTGCTTTCCTTTCTTCATGTCAGTTTGGGGCTGTTAGCCGAAAAAGAGGACTTTCACTTTTGTTTGACATCAAACATGTCTTTCCCAAAGCACTAATAAAGTGTAATTGAGAGAAAAAAACTTTCTGCTTTTGAAATGCTCTAAAAGGAATTAGATGAAATAAGTTTCTTTAGAGAATATAGGATGGCTTCAAGCATTACAAATTAAAACAAGTGGAATTTGAGTAAAAAAAAAAATTTTGCTTTTGAAATGCTCTAAAAGGAATCAGATGAAATAACTTTCTTTAGAGAATATAGGATGGGCTCAAAAATTACAAATTAAAACCAGTGGAACCAGGTTAAAGCGCCTGTCTTGTAAACAAGAGATCCTGAGTTCAACTCTCAGCAGTACCTTGTTTTCGTCTTCTCAAGAATAAGCTTCCTATCTTAAAGCAGGTGTGTTTTACCTGTGTGCAAACTCAAATTTGCCATTGTTCCAGCCCTACTGATAGTGCAATTGTGAGATTAAGAATCTCATCTAAATGCTGAAAAGGAAGTAAGATTGCTTCAAGCTTGACAACTTAACCAATGGATTTTATTTTGAAATGCCTCCACTTTCCGCACCTGACTCTCTAAGCAGTCTTTCCAATATATCACATCTTTTTGTGATGTAGACAAGTTGGTCAAAGAGCCTGTTTAGTAAACAGAAAATCTTGATTTCGAATGTCAGCAGTGCTTTCCTTTCTTCATGTCAGTTTGGGGCTGTTAGCCGAAAAAGAGGACTTTCACTTTTGTTTGACATCAAACATGTCTTTCCCAAAGCACTAATAAAGTGTAATTGAGAGAAAAAAACTTTCTGCTTTTGAAATGTTCTAAAAGGAATTAGATGAAATAAGTTTCTTTGGAGAATATAGGATGGCTTCAAGCATTACAAATTAAAACAAGTGGAATTTGAGTAAAAAAAAAAATTTTGCTTTTGAAATGCTCTAAAAGGAATCAGATGAAATAACTTTCTTTAGAGAATATAGGATGGGCTCAAGCATTACAAATTTAAACCAGTGGAATTACACATTAGATGCTACAAATTTTCATAGCAGTTTTCAGAAAAAGCAGAATAATAAATATTCACCTATGGAACATGTGGTGCTGTGGCTTAGTTGGTTAAAGCGCCTGTCTTGTAAACAGGAGATCCTGAGTTCAACTCTCAGCAGTACCTTGTTTTTGTCTTCTCAAGAAAAAGCTTCCTATCTTAAAGCAGGTGTTTTACCTGTGTGCAAACTCAAATTTGCCATTGTTCCAGCCCTACTGATAGTGCAATTGTGAGATTAAGAATCTCATTTAAATGCTGAAAAGGAAGTAAGATTGCATCAAGCTTGACAACTTAACCAATGGATTTTATTTTGAAATCCCTCCACTTTCCGCACCTGACTCTCTAAGCAGTCTTTCCAATATATCACATCTTTTTGTGATGTAGACAAGTTGGTCAAAGAGCCTGTTTAGTAAACAGAAAATCTTGATTTCGAATGTCAGCAGTGCTTTCCTTTCTTCATGTCAGTTTGGGGCTGTTAGCCGAAAAAGAGGACTTTCACTTTTGTTTGACATCAAACATGTCAACTTAACCAAGATGCTACATCTTCTCAAGAATAAGCTTCCTATCTTAAAGCAGGTGTGTTTTACCTGTGTGCAAACTCAAATTTGCCATTGTTCCAGCCCTACTAATAGTGCAATTGTGAGATTAAGAATCTCATCTAAATGCTGAAAAGGAAGTAAGATTGCTTCAAGCTTGACAACTTAACCAACTTAACCAAGATGCTACATCTTCTCAAGAATAAGCTTCCTATCTTAAAGCAGGTGTGTTTTACCTGTGTGCAAACTCAAATTTGCCATTGTTCCAGCCCTACTGATAGTGCAATTGTGAGATTAAGAATCTCATCTAAATGCTGAAAAGGAAGTAAGATTGCTTCAAGCTTGACAACTTAACCAATGGATTTTATTTTGAAATGCCTCCACTTTCCGCACCTGACTCTCTAAGCAGTCTTTCCAATATATCACATCTTTTTGTGATGTAGACAAGTTGGTCAAAGAGCCTGTTTAGTAAACAGAAAATCTTGATTTCGAATGTCAGCAGTGCTTTCCTTTCTTCATGTCAGTTTGGGGCTGTTAGCCGAAAAAGAGGACTTTCACTTTTGTTTGACATCAAACATGTCTTTCCCAAAGCACTAATAAAGTGTAATTGAGAGAAAAAAACTTTCTGCTTTTGAAATGCTCTAAAAGGAATTAGATGAAATAAGTTTCTTTAGAGAATATAGGATGGCTTCAAGCATTACAAATTAAAACAAGTGGAATTTGAGTAAAAAAAAAAATTTTGCTTTTGAAATGCTCTAAAAGGAATCAGATGAAATAACTTTCTTTAGAGAATATAGGATGGGCTCAAGAATTACAAATTAAAACCAGTGGAACCAGGTTAAAGCGCCTGTCTTGTAAACAAGAGATCCTGAGTTCAACTCTCAGCAGTACCTTGTTTTCGTCTTCTCAAGAATAAGCTTCCTATCTTAAAGCAGGTGTGTTTTACCTGTGTGCAAACTCAAATTTGCCATTGTTCCAGCCCTACTGATAGTGCAATTGTGAGATTAAGAATCTCATCTAAATGCTGAAAAGGAAGTAAGATTGCTTCAAGCTTGACAACTTAACCAATGGATTTTATTTTGAAATGCCTCCACTTTCCGCACCTGACTCTCTAAGCAGTCTTTCCAATATATCACATCTTTTTGTGATGTAGACAAGTTGGTCAAAGAGCCTGTTTAGTAAACAGAAAATCTTGATTTCGAATGTCAGCAGTGCTTTCCTTTCTTCATGTCAGTTTGGGGCTGTTAGCCGAAAAAGAGGACTTTCACTTTTGTTTGACATCAAACATGTCAACTTAACCAAGATGCTACATCTTCTCAAGAATAAGCTTCCTATCTTAAAGCAGGTGTTTTACCTGTGTGCAAACTCAAATTTGCCATTGTTCCAGCCCTACTGATAGTGCAATTGTGAGATTAAGAATCTCATCTAAATGCTGAAAAGGAAGTAAGATTGCTTCAAGCTTGACAACTTAACCAACTTAACCAAGATGCTACATCTTCTCAAGAATAAGCTTCCTATCTTAAAGCAGGTGTGTTTTACCTGTGTGCAAACTCAAATTTGCCATTGTTCCAGCCCTACTGATAGTGCAATTGTGAGATTAAGAATCTCATCTAAATGCTGAAAAGGAAGTAAGATTGCTTCAAGCTTGACAACTTAACCAATGGATTTTATTTTGAAATGCCTCCACTTTCCGCACCTGACTCTCTAAGCAGTCTTTCCAATATATCACATCTTTTTGTGATGTAGACAAGTTGGTCAAAGAGCCTGTTTAGTAAACAGAAAATCTTGATTTCGAATGTCAGCAGTGCTTTCCTTTCTTCATGTCAGTTTGGGGCTGTTAGCCGAAAAAGAGGACTTTCACTTTTGTTTGACATCAAACATGTCTTTCCCAAAGCACTAATAAAGTGTAATTGAGAGAAAAAAACTTTCTGCTTTTGAAATGCTCTAAAAGGAATTAGATGAAATAAGTTTCTTTAGAGAATATAGGATGGCTTCAAGCATTACAAATTAAAACAAGTGGAATTTGAGTAAAAAAAAAAATTTTGCTTTTGAAATGCTCTAAAAGGAATCAGATGAAATAACTTTCTTTAGAGAATATAGGATGGGCTCAAAAATTACAAATTAAAACCAGTGGAACCAGGTTAAAGCGCCTGTCTTGTAAACAAGAGATCCTGAGTTCAACTCTCAGCAGTACCTTGTTTTCGTCTTCTCAAGAATAAGCTTCCTATCTTAAAGCAGGTGTGTTTTACCTGTGTGCAAACTCAAATTTGCCATTGTTCCAGCCCTACTGATAGTGCAATTGTGAGATTAAGAATCTCATCTAAATGCTGAAAAGGAAGTAAGATTGCTTCAAGCTTGACAACTTAACCAATGGATTTTATTTTGAAATGCCTCCACTTTCCGCACCTGACTCTCTAAGCAGTCTTTCCAATATATCACATCTTTTTGTGATGTAGACAAGTTGGTCAAAGAGCCTGTTTAGTAAACAGAAAATCTTGATTTCGAATGTCAGCAGTGCTTTCCTTTCTTCATGTCAGTTTGGGGCTGTTAGCCGAAAAAGAGGACTTTCACTTTTGTTTGACATCAAACATGTCTTTCCCAAAGCACTAATAAAGTGTAATTGAGAGAAAAAAACTTTCTGCTTTTGAAATGTTCTAAAAGGAATTAGATGAAATAAGTTTCTTTGGAGAATATAGGATGGCTTCAAGCATTACAAATTAAAACAAGTGGAATTTGAGTAAAAAAAAAAATTTTGCTTTTGAAATGCTCTAAAAGGAATCAGATGAAATAACTTTCTTTAGAGAATATAGGATGGGCTCAAGCATTACAAATTTAAACCAGTGGAATTACACATTAGATGCTACAAATTTTCATAGCAGTTTTCAGAAAAAGCAGAATAATAAATATTCACCTATGGAACATGTGGTGCTGTGGCTTAGTTGGTTAAAGCGCCTGTCTTGTAAACAGGAGATCCTGAGTTCAACTCTCAGCAGTACCTTGTTTTTGTCTTCTCAAGAAAAAGCTTCCTATCTTAAAGCAGGTGTTTTACCTGTGTGCAAACTCAAATTTGCCATTGTTCCAGCCCTACTGATAGTGCAATTGTGAGATTAAGAATCTCATCTAAATGCTGAAAAGGAAGTAAGATTGCATCAAGCTTGACAACTTAACCAATGGATTTTATTTTGAAATCCCTCCACTTTCCGCACCTGACTCTCTAAGCAGTCTTTCCAATATATCACATCTTTTTGTGATGTAGACAAGTTGGTCAAAGAGCCTGTTTAGTAAACAGAAAATCTTGATTTCGAATGTCAGCAGTGCTTTCCTTTCTTCATGTCAG
This sequence comes from Dendrobates tinctorius, assembly GCF_039654945.1. Classification (NCBI taxonomy): domain Eukaryota; kingdom Metazoa; phylum Chordata; class Amphibia; order Anura; family Dendrobatidae; genus Dendrobates; species Dendrobates tinctorius. Next base: position 1,466,236 of record NW_027361921.1, on the reverse strand, counting down.
TTTGGGGCTGTTAGCCGAAAAAGAGGACTTTCACTTTTGTTTGACATCAAACATGTCAACTTAACCAAGATGCTACATCTTCTCAAGAATAAGCTTCCTATCTTAAAGCAGGTGTGTTTTACCTGTGTGCAAACTCAAATTTGCCATTGTTCCAGCCCTACTAATAGTGCAATTGTGAGATTAAGAATCTCATCTAAATGCTGAAAAGGAAGTAAGATTGCTTCAAGCTTGACAACTTAACCAACTTAACCAAGATGCTACATCTTCTCAAGAATAAGCTTCCTATCTTAAAGCAGGTGTGTTTTACCTGTGTGCAAACTCAAATTTGCCATTGTTCCAGCCCTACTGATAGTGCAATTGTGAGATTAAGAATCTCATCTAAATGCTGAAAAGGAAGTAAGATTGCTTCAAGCTTGACAACTTAACCAATGGATTTTATTTTGAAATGCCTCCACTTTCCGCACCTGACTCTCTAAGCAGTCTTTCCAATATATCACATCTTTTTGTGATGTAGACAAGTTGGTCAAAGAGCCTGTTTAGTAAACAGAAAATCTTGATTTCGAATGTCAGCAGTGCTTTCCTTTCTTCATGTCAGTTTGGGGCTGTTAGCCGAAAAAGAGGACTTTCACTTTTGTTTGACATCAAACATGTCTTTCCCAAAGCACTAATAAAGTGTAATTGAGAGAAAAAAACTTTCTGCTTTTGAAATGCTCTAAAAGGAATTAGATGAAATAAGTTTCTTTAGAGAATATAGGATGGCTTCAAGCATTACAAATTAAAACAAGTGGAATTTGAGTAAAAAAAAAAATTTTGCTTTTGAAATGCTCTAAAAGGAATCAGATGAAATAACTTTCTTTAGAGAATATAGGATGGGCTCAAGAATTACAAATTAAAACCAGTGGAACCAGGTTAAAGCGCCTGTCTTGTAAACAAGAGATCCTGAGTTCAACTCTCAGCAGTACCTTGTTTTCGTCTTCTCAAGAATAAGCTTCCTATCTTAAAGCAGGTGTGTTTTACCTGTGTGCAAACTCAAATTTGCCATTGTTCCAGCCCTACTGATAGTGCAATTGTGAGATTAAGAATCTCATCTAAATGCTGAAAAGGAAGTAAGATTGCTTCAAGCTTGACAACTTAACCAATGGATTTTATTTTGAAATGCCTCCACTTTCCGCACCTGACTCTCTAAGCAGTCTTTCCAATATATCACATCTTTTTGTGATGTAGACAAGTTGGTCAAAGAGCCTGTTTAGTAAACAGAAAATCTTGATTTCGAATGTCAGCAGTGCTTTCCTTTCTTCATGTCAGTTTGGGGCTGTTAGCCGAAAAAGAGGACTTTCACTTTTGTTTGACATCAAACATGTCAACTTAACCAAGATGCTACATCTTCTCAAGAATAAGCTTCCTATCTTAAAGCAGGTGTGTTTTACCTGTGTGCAAACTCAAATTTGCCATTGTTCCAGCCCTACTGATAGTGCAATTGTGAGATTAAGAATCTCATCTAAATGCTGAAAAGGAAGTAAGATTGCTTCAAGCTTGACAACTTAACCAACTTAACCAAGATGCTACATCTTCTCAAGAATAAGCTTCCTATCTTAAAGCAGGTGTGTTTTACCTGTGTGCAAACTCAAATTTGCCATTGTTCCAGCCCTACTGATAGTGCAATTGTGAGATTAAGAATCTCATCTAAATGCTGAAAAGGAAGTAAGATTGCTTCAAGCTTGACAACTTAACCAATGGATTTTATTTTGAAATGCCTCCACTTTCCGCACCTGACTCTCTAAGCAGTCTTTCCAATATATCACATCTTTTTGTGATGTAGACAAGTTGGTCAAAGAGCCTGTTTAGTAAACAGAAAATCTTGATTTCGAATGTCAGCAGTGCTTTCCTTTCTTCATGTCAGTTTGGGGCTGTTAGCCGAAAAAGAGGACTTTCACTTTTGTTTGACATCAAACATGTCTTTCCCAAAGCACTAATAAAGTGTAATTGAGAGAAAAAAACTTTCTGCTTTTGAAATGCTCTAAAAGGAATTAGATGAAATAAGTTTCTTTAGAGAATATAGGATGGCTTCAAGCATTACAAATTAAAACAAGTGGAATTTGAGTAAAAAAAAAAATTTTGCTTTTGAAATGCTCTAAAAGGAATCAGATGAAATAACTTTCTTTAGAGAATATAGGATGGGCTCAAAAATTACAAATTAAAACCAGTGGAACCAGGTTAAAGCGCCTGTCTTGTAAACAAGAGATCCTGAGTTCAACTCTCAGCAGTACCTTGTTTTCGTCTTCTCAAGAATAAGCTTCCTATCTTAAAGCAGGTGTGTTTTACCTGTGTGCAAACTCAAATTTGCCATTGTTCCAGCCCTACTGATAGTGCAATTGTGAGATTAAGAATCTCATCTAAATGCTGAAAAGGAAGTAAGATTGCTTCAAGCTTGACAACTTAACCAATGGATTTTATTTTGAAATGCCTCCACTTTCCGCACCTGACTCTCTAAGCAGTCTTTCCAATATATCACATCTTTTTGTGATGTAGACAAGTTGGTCAAAGAGCCTGTTTAGTAAACAGAAAATCTTGATTTCGAATGTCAGCAGTGCTTTCCTTTCTTCATGTCAGTTTGGGGCTGTTAGCCGAAAAAGAGGACTTTCACTTTTGTTTGACATCAAACATGTCTTTCCCAAAGCACTAATAAAGTGTAATTGAGAGAAAAAAACTTTCTGCTTTTGAAATGTTCTAAAAGGAATTAGATGAAATAAGTTTCTTTGGAGAATATAGGATGGCTTCAAGCATTACAAATTAAAACAAGTGGAATTTGAGTAAAAAAAAAAATTTTGCTTTTGAAATGCTCTAAAAGGAATCAGATGAAATAACTTTCTTTAGAGAATATAGGATGGGCTCAAGCATTACAAATTTAAACCAGTGGAATTACACATTAGATGCTACAAATTTTCATAGCAGTTTTCAGAAAAAGCAGAATAATAAATATTCACCTATGGAACATGTGGTGCTGTGGCTTAGTTGGTTAAAGCGCCTGTCTTGTAAACAGGAGATCCTGAGTTCAACTCTCAGCAGTACCTTGTTTTTGTCTTCTCAAGAAAAAGCTTCCTATCTTAAAGCAGGTGTTTTACCTGTGTGCAAACTCAAATTTGCCATTGTTCCAGCCCTACTGATAGTGCAATTGTGAGATTAAGAATCTCATCTAAATGCTGAAAAGGAAGTAAGATTGCATCAAGCTTGACAACTTAACCAATGGATTTTATTTTGAAATCCCTCCACTTTCCGCACCTGACTCTCTAAGCAGTCTTTCCAATATATCACATCTTTTTGTGATGTAGACAAGTTGGTCAAAGAGCCTGTTTAGTAAACAGAAAATCTTGATTTCGAATGTCAGCAGTGCTTTCCTTTCTTCATGTCAGTTTGGGGCTGTTAGCCGAAAAAGAGGACTTTCACTTTTGTTTGACATCAAACATGTCAACTTAACCAAGATGCTACATCTTCTCAAGAATAAGCTTCCTATCTTAAAGCAGGTGTGTTTTACCTGTGTGCAAACTCAAATTTGCCATTGTTCCAGCCCTACTAATAGTGCAATTGTGAGATTAAGAATCTCATCTAAATGCTGAAAAGGAAGTAAGATTGCTTCAAGCTTGACAACTTAACCAACTTAACCAAGATGCTACATCTTCTCAAGAATAAGCTTCCTATCTTAAAGCAGGTGTGTTTTACCTGTGTGCAAACTCAAATTTGCCATTGTTCCAGCCCTACTGATAGTGCAATTGTGAGATTAAGAATCTCATCTAAATGCTGAAAAGGAAGTAAGATTGCTTCAAGCTTGACAACTTAACCAATGGATTTTATTTTGAAATGCCTCCACTTTCCGCACCTGACTCTCTAAGCAGTCTTTCCAATATATCACATCTTTTTGTGATGTAGACAAGTTGGTCAAAGAGCCTGTTTAGTAAACAGAAAATCTTGATTTCGAATGTCAGCAGTGCTTTCCTTTCTTCATGTCAGTTTGGGGCTGTTAGCCGAAAAAGAGGACTTTCACTTTTGTTTGACATCAAACATGTCTTTCCCAAAGCACTAATAAAGTGTAATTGAGAGAAAAAAACTTTCTGCTTTTGAAATGCTCTAAAAGGAATTAGATGAAATAAGTTTCTTTAGAGAATATAGGATGGCTTCAAGCATTACAAATTAAAACAAGTGGAATTTGAGTAAAAAAAAAAATTTTGCTTTTGAAATGCTCTAAAAGGAATCAGATGAAATAACTTTCTTTAGAGAATATAGGATGGGCTCAAGAATTACAAATTAAAACCAGTGGAACCAGGTTAAAGCGCCTGTCTTGTAAACAAGAGATCCTGAGTTCAACTCTCAGCAGTACCTTGTTTTCGTCTTCTCAAGAATAAGCTTCCTATCTTAAAGCAGGTGTGTTTTACCTGTGTGCAAACTCAAATTTGCCATTGTTCCAGCCCTACTGATAGTGCAATTGTGAGATTAAGAATCTCATCTAAATGCTGAAAAGGAAGTAAGATTGCTTCAAGCTTGACAACTTAACCAATGGATTTTATTTTGAAATGCCTCCACTTTCCGCACCTGACTCTCTAAGCAGTCTTTCCAATATATCACATCTTTTTGTGATGTAGACAAGTTGGTCAAAGAGCCTGTTTAGTAAACAGAAAATCTTGATTTCGAATGTCAGCAGTGCTTTCCTTTCTTCATGTCAGTTTGGGGCTGTTAGCCGAAAAAGAGGACTTTCACTTTTGTTTGACATCAAACATGTCTTTCCCAAAGCACTAATAAAGTGTAATTGAGAGAAAAAAACTTTCTGCTTTTGAAATGCTCTAAAAGGAATTAGATGAAATAAGTTTCTTTAGAGAATATAGGATGGCTTCAAGCATTACAAATTAAAACAAGTGGAATTTGAGTAAAAAAAAAAATTTTGCTTTTGAAATGCTCTAAAAGGAATCAGATGAAATAACTTTCTTTAGAGAATATAGGATGGGCTCAAAAATTACAAATTAAAACCAGTGGAACCAGGTTAAAGCGCCTGTCTTGTAAACAAGAGATCCTGAGTTCAACTCTCAGCAGTACCTTGTTTTCGTCTTCTCAAGAATAAGCTTCCTATCTTAAAGCAGGTGTGTTTTACCTGTGTGCAAACTCAAATTTGCCATTGTTCCAGCCCTACTGATAGTGCAATTGTGAGATTAAGAATCTCATCTAAATGCTGAAAAGGAAGTAAGATTGCTTCAAGCTTGACAACTTAACCAATGGATTTTATTTTGAAATGCCTCCACTTTCCGCACCTGACTCTCTAAGCAGTCTTTCCAATATATCACATCTTTTTGTGATGTAGACAAGTTGGTCAAAGAGCCTGTTTAGTAAACAGAAAATCTTGATTTCGAATGTCAGCAGTGCTTTCCTTTCTTCATGTCAGTTTGGGGCTGTTAGCCGAAAAAGAGGACTTTCACTTTTGTTTGACATCAAACATGTCTTTCCCAAAGCACTAATAAAGTGTAATTGAGAGAAAAAAACTTTCTGCTTTTGAAATGTTCTAAAAGGAATTAGATGAAATAAGTTTCTTTGGAGAATATAGGATGGCTTCAAGCATTACAAATTAAAACAAGTGGAATTTGAGTAAAAAAAAAAATTTTGCTTTTGAAATGCTCTAAAAGGAATCAGATGAAATAACTTTCTTTAGAGAATATAGGATGGGCTCAAGCATTACAAATTTAAACCAGTGGAATTACACATTAGATGCTACAAATTTTCATAGCAGTTTTCAGAAAAAGCAGAATAATAAATATTCACCTATGGAACATGTGGTGCTGTGGCTTAGTTGGTTAAAGCGCCTGTCTTGTAAACAGGAGATCCTGAGTTCAACTCTCAGCAGTACCTTGTTTTTGTCTTCTCAAGAAAAAGCTTCCTATCTTAAAGCAGGTGTTTTACCTGTGTGCAAACTCAAATTTGCCATTGTTCCAGCCCTACTGATAGTGCAATTGTGAGATTAAGAATCTCATCTAAATGCTGAAAAGGAAGTAAGATTGCATCAAGCTTGACAACTTAACCAATGGATTTTATTTTGAAATCCCTCCACTTTCCGCACCTGACTCTCTAAGCAGTCTTTCCAATATATCACATCTTTTTGTGATGTAGACAAGTTGGTCAAAGAGCCTGTTTAGTAAACAGAAAATCTTGATTTCGAATGTCAGCAGTGCTTTCCTTTCTTCATGTCAGTTTGGGGCTGTTAGCCGAAAAAGAGGACTTTCACTTTTGTTTGACATCAAACATGTCAACTTAACCAAGATGCTACATCTTCTCAAGAATAAGCTTCCTATCTTAAAGCAGGTGTGTTTTACCTGTGTGCAAACTCAAATTTGCCATTGTTCCAGCCCTACTAATAGTGCAATTGTGAGATTAAGAATCTCATCTAAATGCTGAAAAGGAAGTAAGATTGCTTCAAGCTTGACAACTTAACCAACTTAACCAAGATGCTACATCTTCTCAAGAATAAGCTTCCTATCTTAAAGCAGGTGTGTTTTACCTGTGTGCAAACTCAAATTTGCCATTGTTCCAGCCCTACTGATAGTGCAATTGTGAGATTAAGAATCTCATCTAAATGCTGAAAAGGAAGTAAGATTGCTTCAAGCTTGACAACTTAACCAATGGATTTTATTTTGAAATGCCTCCACTTTCCGCACCTGACTCTCTAAGCAGTCTTTCCAATATATCACATCTTTTTGTGATGTAGACAAGTTGGTCAAAGAGCCTGTTTAGTAAACAGAAAATCTTGATTTCGAATGTCAGCAGTGCTTTCCTTTCTTCATGTCAGTTTGGGGCTGTTAGCCGAAAAAGAGGACTTTCACTTTTGTTTGACATCAAACATGTCTTTCCCAAAGCACTAATAAAGTGTAATTGAGAGAAAAAAACTTTCTGCTTTTGAAATGCTCTAAAAGGAATTAGATGAAATAAGTTTCTTTAGAGAATATAGGATGGCTTCAAGCATTACAAATTAAAACAAGTGGAATTTGAGTAAAAAAAAAAATTTTGCTTTTGAAATGCTCTAAAAGGAATCAGATGAAATAACTTTCTTTAGAGAATATAGGATGGGCTCAAGAATTACAAATTAAAACCAGTGGAACCAGGTTAAAGCGCCTGTCTTGTAAACAAGAGATCCTGAGTTCAACTCTCAGCAGTACCTTGTTTTCGTCTTCTCAAGAATAAGCTTCCTATCTTAAAGTAGGTGTGTTTTACCTGTGTGCAAACTCAAATTTGCCATTGTTCCAGCCCTACTGATAGTGCAATTGTGAGATTAAGAATCTCATCTAAATGCTGAAAAGGAAGTAAGATTGCTTCAAGCTTGACAACTTAACCAATGGATTTTATTTTGAAATGCCTCCACTTTCCGCACCTGACTCTCTAAGCAGTCTTTCCAATATATCACATCTTTTTGTGATGTAGACAAGTTGGTCAAAGAGCCTGTTTAGTAAACAGAAAATCTTGATTTCGAATGTCAGCAGTGCTTTCCTTTCTTCATGTCAGTTTGGGGCTGTTAGCCGAAAAAGAGGACTTTCACTTTTGTTTGACATCAAACATGTCAACTTAACCAAGATGCTACATCTTCTCAAGAATAAGCTTCCTATCTTAAAGCAGGTGTGTTTTACCTGTGTGCAAACTCAAATTTGCCATTGTTCCAGCCCTACTGATAGTGCAATTGTGAGATTAAGAATCTCATCTAAATGCTGAAAAGGAAGTAAGATTGCTTCAAGCTTGACAACTTAACCAACTTAACCAAGATGCTACATCTTCTCAAGAATAAGCTTCCTATCTTAAAGCAGGTGTGTTTTACCTGTGTGCAAACTCAAATTTGCCATTGTTCCAGCCCTACTGATAGTGCAATTGTGAGATTAAGAATCTCATCTAAATGCTGAAAAGGAAGTAAGATTGCTTCAAGCTTGACAACTTAACCAATGGATTTTATTTTGAAATGCCTCCACTTTCCGCACCTGACTCTCTAAGCAGTCTTTCCAATATATCACATCTTTTTGTGATGTAGACAAGTTGGTCAAAGAGCCTGTTTAGTAAACAGAAAATCTTGATTTCGAATGTCAGCAGTGCTTTCCTTTCTTCATGTCAGTTTGGGGCTGTTAGCCGAAAAAGAGGACTTTCACTTTTGTTTGACATCAAACATGTCTTTCCCAAAGCACTAATAAAGTGTAATTGAGAGAAAAAAAACTTTCTGCTTTTGAAATGCTCTAAAAGGAATTAGATGAAATAAGTTTCTTTAGAGAATATAGGATGGCTTCAAGCATTACAAATTCAAACCAGTGGAATTTGAGTAAAAAAAAAAATTTTGCTTTTGAAATGCTCTAAAAGGAATCAGAAGAAATAACTTTCTTTAGAGAATATAGGATGGGCTCAAGCTTTACAAATTAAAACCAGTGGAATTACACATTAGATGCTACAAATTTTCATGGCAGTTTTCGGAAAAAGCAGAATAATAAATATTCACCTATGGAACATGTGGTGCTGTGGCTTAGTTGGTTAAAGCGCCTGTCTTGTAAACAGGAGATCCTGAGTTCAACTCTCAGCAGTACCTTGTTTTTGTCTTCTCAAGAATAAGCTTCCTATCTTAAAGCAGTTGTTTTACCTGTGTGCAAACTCAAATTTGCCATTGTTCCAGCCCTACTGAGAGTGCAATTGTGAGATTAAGAATCTCATCTAAATGCTGAAAAGGAAGTAAGATTGCTTCAAGCTTGACAACTTAACCAATGGATTTTATTTTGAAATGCCTCCACTTTCCGCACCTGACTCTCTAAGCAGTCTTTCCAATATATCACATCTTTTTGTGATGTAGACAAGTTGGTCAAAGAGCCTGTTTAGTAAACAGAAAATCTTGATTTCGAATGTCAGCAGTGCTTTCCTTTCTTCATGTCAGTTTGGGGCTGTTAGCCGAAAAAGAGGACTTTCACTTTTGTTTGACATCAAACATGTCTTTCCCAAAGCACTAATAAAGTGTAATTGAGAGAAAAAAACTTTCTGCTTTTGAAATGCTCTAAAAGGAATTAGATGAAATAAGTTTCTTTAGAGAATATAGGATGGCTTCAAGCATTACAAATTAAAACAAGTGGAATTTGAGTAAAAAAAAAAATTTTGCTTTTGAAATGCTCTAAAAGGAATCAGATGAAATAACTTTCTTTAGAGAATATAGGATGGGCTCAAGAATTACAAATTAAAACCAGTGGAACCAGGTTAAAGCGCCTGTCTTGTAAACAAGAGATCCTGAGTTCAACTCTCAGCAGTACCTTGTTTTCGTCTTCTCAAGAATAAGCTTCCTATCTTAAAGCAGGTGTGTTTTACCTGTGTGCAAACTCAAATTTGCCATTGTTCCAGCCCTACTGATAGTGCAATTGTGAGATTAAGAATCTCATCTAAATGCTGAAAAGGAAGTAAGATTGCTTCAAGCTTGACAACTTAACCAATGGATTTTATTTTGAAATGCCTCCACTTTCCGCACCTGACTCTCTAAGCAGTCTTTCCAATATATCACATCTTTTTGTGATGTAGACAAGTTGGTCAAAGAGCCTGTTTAGTAAACAGAAAATCTTGATTTCGAATGTCAGCAGTGCTTTCCTTTCTTCATGTCAGTTTGGGGCTGTTAGCCGAAAAAGAGGACTTTCACTTTTGTTTGACATCAAACATGTCAACTTAACCAAGATGCTACATCTTCTCAAGAATAAGCTTCCTATCTTAAAGCAGGTGTGTTTTACCTGTGTGCAAACTCAAATTTGCCATTGTTCCAGCCCTACTGATAGTGCAATTGTGAGATTAAGAATCTCATCTAAATGCTGAAAAGGAAGTAAGATTGCTTCAAGCTTGACAACTTAACCAACTTAACCAAGATGCTACATCTTCTCAAGAATAAGCTTCCTATCTTAAAGCAGGTGTGTTTTACCTGTGTGCAAACTCAAATTTGCCATTGTTCCAGCCCTACTGATAGTGCAATTGTGAGATTAAGAATCTCATCTAAATGCTGAAAAGGAAGTAAGATTGCTTCAAGCTTGACAACTTAACCAATGGATTTTATTTTGAAATGCCTCCACTTTCCGCACCTGACTCTCTAAGCAGTCTTTCCAATATATCACATCTTTTTGTGATGTAGACAAGTTGGTCAAAGAGCCTGTTTAGTAAACAGAAAATCTTGATTTCGAATGTCAGCAGTGCTTTCCTTTCTTCATGTCAGTTTGGGGCTGTTAGCCGAAAAAGAGGACTTTCACTTTTGTTTGACATCAAACATGTCTTTCCCAAAGCACTAATAAAGTGTAATTGAGAGAAAAAAAACTTTCTGCTTTTGAAATGCTCTAAAAGGAATTAGATGAAATAAGTTTCTTTAGAGAATATAGGATGGCTTCAAGCATTACAAATTCAAACCAGTGGAATTTGAGTAAAAAAAAAAATTTTGCTTTTGAAATGCTCTAAAAGGAATCAGAAGAAATAACTTTCTTTAGAGAATATAGGATGGGCTCAAGCTTTACAAATTAAAACCAGTGGAATTACACATTAGATGCTACAAATTTTCATGGCAGTTTTCGGAAAAAGCAGAATAATAAATATTCACCTATGGAACATGTGGTGCTGTGGCTTAGTTGGTTAAAGCGCCTGTCTTGTAAACAGGAGATCCTGAGTTCAACTCTCAGCAGTACCTTGTTTTTGTCTTCTCAAGAATAAGCTTCCTATCTTAAAGCAGTTGTTTTACCTGTGTGCAAACTCAAATTTGCCATTGTTCCAGCCCTACTGAGAGTGCAATTGTGAGATTAAGAATCTCATTTAAATGCTGAAAAGGAAGTAAGATTTCTTCAAGCTTGACAACTTAACCAATGGATTTTATTTTGAAATGCCTCCACTTTCCGCACCTGACTCTCTAAGCAGTCTTTCCAATATATCACATCTTTTTGTGATGTAGACAAGTTGGTCAAAGAGCCTGTTTAGTAAACAGAAAATCTTGATTTCGAATGTCAGCAGTGCTTTCCTTTCTTCATGTCAGTTTGGGGCTGTTAGCCGAAAAAGAGGACTTTCACTTTTGTTTGACATCAAGCATGTCTTTCCCAAAGCACTAATAAAGTGTAATTGAGAGAAAAAAACTTTCTGCTTTTGAAATGCTCTAAAAGGAATTAAATGAAATAAGTTTCTTTAGAGAATATAGGATGGCTTCAAGCATTACAAATTAAAACAAGTGGAATTTGAGTAAAAAAAAAAAATTTTGCTTTTGAAATGCTCTAAAAGGAATCAGATGAAATAACTTTCTTTAGAGAATATAGGATGGGCTCAAGAATTACAAATTAAAACCAGTGGAACCAGGTTAAAGCGCCTGTCTTGTAAACAAGAGATCCTGAGTTCAACTCTCAGTAGTACCTTGTTTTCGTCTTCTCAAGAATAAGCTTCCTATCTTAAAGCAGGTGTGTTTTACCTGTGTGCAAACTCAAATTTGCCATTGTTCCAGCCCTACTGATAGTGCAATTGTGAGATTAAGAATCTCATCTAAATGCTGAAAAGGAAGTAAGATTGCTTCAAGCTTGACAACTTAACCAATGGATTTTATTTTGAAATGCCTCCACTTTCCGCACCTGACTCTCTAAGCAGTCTTTCCAATATATCACATCTTTTTGTGATGTAGACAAGTTGGTCAAAGAGCCTGTTTAGTAAACAGAAAATCTTGATTTCGAATGTCAGCAGTGCTTTCCTTTCTTCATGTCAGTTTGGGGCTGTTAGCCGAAAAAGAGGACTTTCACTTTTGTTTGACATCAAACATGTCTTTCCCAAAGCACTAATAAAGTGTAATTGAGAGAAAAAAACTTTCTGCTTTTGAAATGCTCTAAAAGGAATTAGATGAAATAAGTTTCTTTAGAGAATATAGGATGGCTTCAAGCATTACAAATTAAAACAAGTGGAATTTGAGTAAAAAAAAAAATTTTGCTTTTGAAATGCTCTAAAAGGAATCAGATGAAATAACTTTCTTTAGAGAATATAGGATGGGCTCAAGCATTACAAATTAAAACCAGTGGAATTACACATTAGATGCTACAAATTTTCATAGCAGTTTTCAGAAAAAGCAGAATAATAAATATTCACCTATGGAACATGTGGTGCTGTGGCTTAGTTGGTTAAAGCGCCTGTCTTGTAAACAGGAGATCCTGAGTTCAACTCTCAGCAGTACCTTGTTTTTGTCTTCTCAAGAATAAGCTTCCTATCTTAAAGCAGGTGTTTTACCTGTGTGCAAACTCAAATTTGCCATTGTTCCAGCCCTACTGATAGTGCAATTGTGAGATTAAGAATCTCATCTAAATGCTGAAAAGGAAGTAAGATTGCTTCAAGCTTGACAACTTAACCAATGGATTTTATTTTGAAATGCCTCCACTTTCCGCACCTGACTCTCTAAGCAGTCTTTCCAATATATCACATCTTTTTGTGATGTAGACAAGTTGGTCAAAGAGCCTGTTTAGTAAACAGAAAATCTTGATTTCGAATGTCAGCAGTGCTTTCCTTTCTTCATGTCAGTTTGGGGCTGTTAGCCGAAAAAGAGGACTTTCACTTTTGTTTGACATCAAACATGTCTTTCCCAAAGCACTAATAAAGTGTAATTGAGAGAAAAAAACTTTCTGCTTTTGAAATGTTCTAAAAGGAATTAGATGAAATAAGTTTCTTTGGAGAATATAGGATGGCTTCAAGCATTACAAATTAAAACAAGTGGAATTTGAGTAAAAAAAAAAATTTTGCTTTTGAAATGCTCTAAAAGGAATCAGATGAAATAACTTTCTTTAGAGAATATAGGATGGGCTCAAGCATTACAAATTTAAACCAGTGGAATTACACATTAGATGCTACAAATTTTCATAGCAGTTTTCAGAAAAAGCAGAATAATAAATATTCACCTATGGAACATGTGGTGCTGTGGCTTAGTTGGTTAAAGCGCCTGTCTTGTAAACAGGAGATCCTGAGTTCAACTCTCAGCAGTACCTTGTTTTTGTCTTCTCAAGAAAAAGCTTCCTATCTTAAAGCAGGTGTTTTACCTGTGTGCAAACTCAAATTTGCCATTGTTCCAGCCCTACTGATAGTGCAATTGTGAGATTAAGAATCTCATCTAAATGCTGAAAAGGAAGTAAGATTGCATCAAGCTTGACAACTTAACCAATGGATTTTATTTTGAAATGCCTCCACTTTCCGCACCTGACTCTCTAAGCAGTCTTTCCAATATATCACATCTTTTTGTGATGTAGACAAGTTGGTCAAAGAGCCTGTTTAGTAAACAGAAAATCTTGATTTCGAATGTCAGCAGTGCTTTCCTTTCTTCATGTCAGTTTGGGGCTGTTAGCCGAAAAAGAGGACTTTCACTTTTGTTTGACATCAAACATGTCAACTTAACCAAGATGCTACATCTTCTCAAGAATAAGCTTCCTATCTTAAAGCAGGTGTGTTTTACCTGTGTGCAAACTCAAATTTGCCATTGTTCCAGCCCTACTAATAGTGCAATTGTGAGATTAAGAATCTCATCTAAATGCTGAAAAGGAAGTAAGATTGCTTCAAGCTTGACAACTTAACCAACTTAACCAAGATGCTACATCTTCTCAAGAATAAGCTTCCTATCTTAAAGCAGGTGTGTTTTACCTGTGTGCAAACTCAAATTTGCCATTGTTCCAGCCCTACTGATAGTGCAATTGTGAGATTAAGAATCTCATCTAAATGCTGAAAAGGAAGTAAGATTGCTTCAAGCTTGACAACTTAACCAATGGATTTTATTTTGAAATGCCTCCACTTTCCGCACCTGACTCTCTAAGCAGTCTTTCCAATATATCACATCTTTTTGTGATGTAGACAAGTTGGTCAAAGAGCCTGTTTAGTAAACAGAAAATCTTGATTTCGAATGTCAGCAGTGATTTCCTTTCTTCATGTCAGTTTGGGGCTGTTAGCCGAAAAAGAGGACTTTCACTTTTGTTTGACATCAAACATGTCTTTCCCAAAGCACTAATAAAGTGTAATTGAGAGAAAAAAACTTTCTGCTTTTGAAATGCTCTAAAAGGAATTAGATGAAATAAGTTTCTTTAGAGAATATAGGATGGCTTCAAGCATTACAAATTAAAACAAGTGGAATTTGAGTAAAAAAAAAAATTTTGCTTTTGAAATGCTCTAAAAGGAATCAGATGAAATAACTTTCTTTAGAGAATATAGGATGGGCTCAAGAATTACAAATTAAAACCAGTGGAACCAGGTTAAAGCGCCTGTCTTGTAAACGAGAGATCCTGAGTTCAACTCTCAGCAGTACCTTGTTTTCGTCTTCTCAAGAATAAGCTTCCTATCTTAAAGCAGGTGTGTTTTACCTGTGTGCAAACTCAAATTTGCCATTGTTCCAGCCCTACTGATAGTGCAATTGTGAGATTAAGAATCTCATCTAAATGCTGAAAAGGAAGTAAGATTGCTTCAAGCTTGACAACTTAACCAATGGATTTTATTTTGAAATGCCTCCACTTTCCGCACCTGACTCTCTAAGCAGTCTTTCCAATATATCACATCTTTTTGTGATGTAGACAAGTTGGTCAAAGAGCCTGTTTAGTAAACAGAAAATCTTGATTTCGAATGTCAGCAGTGCTTTCCTTTCTTCATGTCAGTTTGGGGCTGTTAGCCGAAAAAGAGGACTTTCACTTTTGTTTGACATCAAACATGTCAACTTAACCAAGATGCTACATCTTCTCAAGAATAAGCTTCCTATCTTAAAGCAGGTGTGTTTTACCTGTGTGCAAACTCAAATTTGCCATTGTTCCAGCCCTACTGATAGTGCAATTGTGAGATTAAGAATCTCATCTAAATGCTGAAAAGGAAGTAAGATTGCTTCAAGCTTGACAACTTAACCAACTTAACCAAGATGCTACATCTTCTCAAGAATAAGCTTCCTATCTTAAAGCAGGTGTGTTTTACCTGTGTGCAAACTCAAATTTGCCATTGTTCCAGCCCTACTGATAGTGCAATTGTGAGATTAAGAATCTCATCTAAATGCTGAAAAGGAAGTAAGATTGCTTCAAGCTTGACAACTTAACCAATGGATTTTATTTTGAAATGCCTCCACTTTCCGCACCTGACTCTCTAAGCAGTCTTTCCAATATATCACATCTTTTTGTGATGTAGACAAGTTGGTCAAAGAGCCTGTTTAGTAAACAGAAAATCTTGATTTCGAATGTCAGCAGTGCTTTCCTTTCTTCATGTCAGTTTGGGGCTGTTAGCCGAAAAAGAGGACTTTCACTTTTGTTTGACATCAAACATGTCTTTCCCAAAGCACTAATAAAGTGTAATTGAGAGAAAAAAAACTTTCTGCTTTTGAAATGCTCTAAAAGGAATTAGATGAAATAAGTTTCTTTAGAGAATATAGGATGGCTTCAAGCATTACAAATTCAAACCAGTGGAATTTGAGTAAAAAAAAAAATTTTGCTTTTGAAATGCTCTAAAAGGAATCAGAAGAAATAACTTTCTTTAGAGAATATAGGATGGGCTCAAGCTTTACAAATTAAAACCAGTGGAATTACACATTAGATGCTACAAATTTTCATGGCAGTTTTCGGAAAAAGCAGAATAATAAATATTCACCTATGGAACATGTGGTGCTGTGGCTTAGTTGGTTAAAGCGCCTGTCTTGTAAACAGGAGATCCTGAGTTCAACTCTCAGCAGTACCTTGTTTTTGTCTTCTCAAGAATAAGCTTCCTATCTTAAAGCAGTTGTTTTACCTGTGTGCAAACTCAAATTTGCCATTGTTCCAGCCCTACTGAGAGTGCAATTGTGAGATTAAGAATCTCATCTAAATGCTGAAAAGGAAGTAAGATTGCTTCAAGCTTGACAACTTAACCAATGGATTTTATTTTGAAATGCCTCCACTTTCCGCACCTGACTCTCTAAGCAGTCTTTCCAATATATCACATCTTTTTGTGATGTAGACAAGTTGGTCAAAGAGCCTGTTTAGTAAACAGAAAATCTTGATTTCGAATGTCAGCAGTGCTTTCCTTTCTTCATGTCAGTTTGGGGCTGTTAGCCGAAAAAGAGGACTTTCACTTTTGTTTGACATCAAGCATGTCTTTCCCAAAGCACTAATAAAGTGTAATTGAGAGAAAAAAACTTTCTGCTTTTGAAATGCTCTAAAAGGAATTAAATGAAATAAGTTTCCTTAGAGAATATAGGATGGCTTCAAGCATTACAAATAAAAACAAGTGGAATTTGAGTAAAAAAAAAAAATTTTGCTTTTGAAATGCTCTAAAAGGAATCAGATGAAATAACTTTCTTTAGAGAATATAGGATGGGCTCAAGAATTACAAATTAAAACCAGTGGAACCAGGTTAAAGCGCCTGTCTTGTAAACAAGAGATCCTGAGTTCAACTCTCAGTAGTACCTTGTTTTCGTCTTCTCAAGAATAAGCTTCCTATCTTAAAGCAGGTGTGTTTTACCTGTGTGCAAACTCAAATTTGCCATTGTTCCAGCCCTACTGATAGTGCAATTGTGAGATTAAGAATCTCATCTAAATGCTGAAAAGGAAGTAAGATTGCTTCAAGCTTGACAACTTAACCAATGGATTTTATTTTGAAATGCCTCCACTTTCCGCACCTGACTCTCTAAGCAGTCTTTCCAATATATCACATCTTTTTGTGATGTAGACAAGTTGGTCAAAGAGCCTGTTTAGTAAACAGAAAATCTTGATTTCGAATGTCAGCAGTGCTTTCCTTTCTTCATGTCAGTTTGGGGCTGTTAGCCGAAAAAGAGGACTTTCACTTTTGTTTGACATCAAACATGTCTTTCCCAAAGCACTAATAAAGTGTAATTGAGAGAAAAAAACTTTCTGCTTTTGAAATGCTCTAAAAGGAATTAGATGAAATAAGTTTCTTTAGAGAATATAGGATGGCTTCAAGCATTACAAATTAAAACAAGTGGAATTTGAGTAAAAAAAAAAATTTTGCTTTTGAAATGCTCTAAAAGGAATCAGATGAAATAACTTTCTTTAGAGAATATAGGATGGGCTCAAGCATTACAAATTAAAACCAGTGGAATTACACATTAGATGCTACAAATTTTCATAGCAGTTTTCAGAAAAAGCAGAATAATAAATATTCACCTATGGAACATGTGGTGCTGTGGCTTAGTTGGTTAAAGCGCCTGTCTTGTAAACAGGAGATCCTGAGTTCAACTCTCAGCAGTACCTTGTTTTTGTCTTCTCAAGAATAAGCTTCCTATCTTAAAGCAGGTGTTTTACCTGTGTGCAAACTCAAATTTGCCATTGTTCCAGCCCTACTGATAGTGCAATTGTGAGATTAAGAATCTCATCTAAATGCTGAAAAGGAAGTAAGATTGCTTCAAGCTTGACAACTTAACCAATGGATTTTATTTTGAAATGCCTCCACTTTCCGCACCTGACTCTCTAAGCAGTCTTTCCAATATATCACATCTTTTTGTGATGTAGACAAGTTGGTCAAAGAGCCTGTTTAGTAAACAGAAAATCTTGATTTCGAATGTCAGCAGTGCTTTCCTTTCTTCATGTCAGTTTGGGGCTGTTAGCCGAAAAAGAGGACTTTCACTTTTGTTTGACATCAAACATGTCTTTCCCAAAGCACTAATAAAGTGTAATTGAGAGAAAAAAAACTTTCTGCTTTTGAAATGCTCTAAAAGGAATTAGATGAAATAAGTTTCTTTAGAGTATATAGGATGGCTTCAAGCATTACAAATTAAGACCAGTGGAATTTGAGTAAAAAAAAAAATTTTGCTTTTGAAATGCTCTAAAAGGAATCAGATGAAATAACTTTCTTTAGAGAATATAGGATGGGCTCAAGCTTTACAAATTAAAACCAGTGGAATTACACATTAGATGCTACAAATTTTCATAGCAGTTTTCAGAAAAAGCAGAATAATAAATATTCACCTATGGAACATGTGGTGCTATGGCTTAGTTGTAAACAGGAGATCCTGAGTTCAACTCTCAGCAGTACCTTGTTTTTGTCTTCTCAAGAATAAGCTTCCTATCTTAAAGCAGGTGTTTTACCTGTGTGCAAACTCAAATTTGCCATTGTTCCAGCCCTACTGATAGTG
The DNA here is from genome assembly GCF_039654945.1 of Dendrobates tinctorius. Taxonomy (NCBI): domain Eukaryota; kingdom Metazoa; phylum Chordata; class Amphibia; order Anura; family Dendrobatidae; genus Dendrobates; species Dendrobates tinctorius. The sequence continues at coordinate 1,448,139 of NW_027361921.1, read as the reverse complement.
CAATTGTGAGATTAAGAATCTCATCTAAATGCTGAAAAGTAAGTAAGATTGCTTCAAGCTTGACAACTTAACCAACTTAACCAAGATGCTACATCTTCTCAAGAATAAGCTTCCTATCTTAAAGCAGGTGTGTTTTACCTGTGTGCAAACTCAAATTTGCCATTGTTCCAGCCCTACTGATAGTGCAATTGTGAGATTAAGAATCTCATCTAAATGCTGAAAAGGAAGTAAGATTGCTTCAAGCTTGACAACTTAACCAACTTAACCAAGATGCTACATCTTCTCAAGAATAAGCTTCCTATCTTAAAGCAGGTGTGTTTTACCTGTGTGCAAACTCAAATTTGCCATTGTTCCAGCCCTACTGATAGTGCAATTGTGAGATTAAGAATCTCATCTAAATGCTGAAAAGGAAGTAAGATTGCTTCAAGCTTGACAACTTAACCAATGGATTTTATTTTGAAATGCCTCCACTTTCCACACCTGACTCTCTAAGCAGTCTTTCCAATATATCACATCTTTTTGTGATGTAGACAAGTTGGTCAAAGAGCCTGTTTAGTAAACAGAAAATCTTGATATTCGAATGTCAGCAGTGCTTTCCTTTCTTCATGTCAGTTTGGGTCTGTTAGCCGAAAAAGAGGACTTTCACTTTTGTTTGACATCAAACATGTCTTTCCCAAAGCACTAATAAAGTGTAATTGAGAGAAAAAAAACTTTCTGCTTTTGAAATGCTCTAAAAGGAATTAGATGAAATAAGTTTCTTTAGAGTATATAGGATGGCTTCAAGCATTACAAATTAAGACCAGTGGAATTTGAGTAAAAAAAAAAATTTTGCTTTTGAAATGCTCTAAAAGGAATCAGATGAAATAACTTTCTTTAGAGAATATAGGATGGGCTCAAGCTTTACAAATTAAAACCAGTGGAATTACACATTAGATGCTACAAATTTTCATAGCAGTTTTCAGAAAAAGCAGAATAATAAATATTCACCTATGGAACATGTGGTGCTATGGCTTAGTTGGTTAAAGCGCCTGTCTTGTAAACAGGAGATCCTGAGTTCAACTCTCAGCAGTACCTTGTTTTTGTCTTCTCAAGAATAAGCTTCCTATCTTAAAGCAGGTGTTTTACCTGTGTGCAAACTCAAATTTGCCATTGTTCCAGCCCTACTGAGAGTGCAATTGTGAGATTAAGAATCTCATCTAAATGTTGAAAAGGAAGTAAGATTGCTTCAAGCTTGACAACTTAACCAATGGATTTTATTTTGAAATGCCTCCACTTTCCGCACCTGACTCTCTAAGCAGTCTTTCCAATATATCACATCTTTTTGTGATGTAGACAAGTTGGTCAAAGAGCCTGTTTAGTAAACAGAAAATCTTGATTTCGAATGTCAGCAGTGCTTTCCTTTCTTCATGTCAGTTTGGGGCTGTTAGCCGAAAAAGAGGACTTTCACTTTTGTTTGACATCAAACATGTCAACTTAACCAAGATGCTACATCTTCTCAAGAATAAGCTTCCTATCTTAAAGCAGGTGTGTTTTACCTGTGTGCAAACTCAAATTTGCCATTGTTCCAGCCCTACTGATAGTGCAATTGTGAGATTAAGAATCTCATCTAAATGCTGAAAAGGAAGTAAGATTGCTTCAAGCTTGACAACTTAACCAACTTAACCAAGATGCTACATCTTCTCAAGAATAAGCTTCCTATCTTAAAGCAGGTGTGTTTTACCTGTGTGCAAACTCAAATTTGCCATTGTTCCAGCCCTACTGATAGTGCAATTGTGAGATTAAGAATCTCATCTAAATGCTGAAAAGGAAGTAAGATTGCTTCAAGCTTGACAACTTAACCAATGGATTTTATTTTGAAATGCCTCCACTTTCCGCACCTGACTCTCTAAGCAGTCTTTCCAATATATCACATCTTTTTGTGATGTAGACAAGTTGGTCAAAGAGCCTGTTTAGTAAACAGAAAATCTTGATTTCGAATGTCAGCAGTGCTTTCCTTTCTTCATGTCAGTTTGGGGCTGTTAGTCGAAAAAGAGGACTTTCACTTTTGTTTGACATCAAACATGTCTTTCCCAAAGCACTAATAAAGTGTAATTGAGAGAAAAAAAACTTTCTGCTTTTGAAATGCTCTAAAAGGAATTAGATGAAATAAGTTTCTTTAGAGAATATAGGATGGCTTCAAGCATTACAAATTCAAACCAGTGGAATTTGAGTAAAAAAAAAAATTTTGCTTTTGAAATGCTCTAAAAGGAATCAGAAGAAATAACTTTCTTTAGAGAATATAGGATGGGCTCAAGCTTTACAAATTAAAACCAGTGGAATTACACATTAGATGCTACAAATTTTCATGGCAGTTTTCGGAAAAAGCAGAATAATAAATATTCACCTATGGAACATGTGGTGCTGTGGCTTAGTTGGTTAAAGCGCCTGTCTTGTAAACAGGAGATCCTGAGTTCAACTCTCAGCAGTACCTTGTTTTTGTCTTCTCAAGAATAAGCTTCCTATCTTAAAGCAGTTGTTTTACCTGTGTGCAAACTCAAATTTGCCATTGTTCCAGCCCTACTGAGAGTGCAATTGTGAGATTAAGAATCTCATCTAAATGCTGAAAAGGAAGTAAGATTGCTTCAAGCTTGACAACTTAACCAATGGATTTTATTTTGAAATGCCTCCACTTTCCGCACCTGACTCTCTAAGCAGTCTTTCCAATATATCACATCTTTTTGTGATGTAGACAAGTTGGTCAAAGAGCCTGTTTAGTAAACAGAAAATCTTGATTTCGAATGTCAGCAGTGCTTTCCTTTCTTCATGTCAGTTTGGGGCTGTTAGCCGAAAAAGAGGACTTTCACTTTTGTTTGACATCAAGCATGTCTTTCCCAAAGCACTAATAAAGTGTAATTGAGAGAAAAAAACTTTCTGCTTTTGAAATGCTCTAAAAGGAATTAAATGAAATAAGTTTCTTTAGAGAATATAGGATGGCTTCAAGCATTACAAATTAAAACAAGTGGAATTTGAGTAAAAAAAAAAAATTTTGCTTTTGAAATGCTCTAAAAGGAATCAGATGAAATAACTTTCTTTAGAGAATATAGGATGGGCTCAAGAATTACAAATTAAAACCAGTGGAACCAGGTTAAAGCGCCTGTCTTGTAAACAAGAGATCCTGAGTTCAACTCTCAGTAGTACCTTGTTTTCGTCTTCTCAAGAATAAGCTTCCTATCTTAAAGCAGGTGTGTTTTACCTGTGTGCAAACTCAAATTTGCCATTGTTCCAGCCCTACTGATAGTGCAATTGTGAGATTAAGAATCTCATCTAAATGCTGAAAAGGAAGTAAGATTGCTTCAAGCTTGACAACTTAACCAATGGATTTTATTTTGAAATGCCTCCACTTTCCGCACCTGACTCTCTAAGCAGTCTTTCCAATATATCACATCTTTTTGTGATGTAGACAAGTTGGTCAAAGAGCCTGTTTAGTAAACAGAAAATCTTGATTTCGAATGTCAGCAGTGCTTTCCTTTCTTCATGTCAGTTTGGGGCTGTTAGCCGAAAAAGAGGACTTTCACTTTTGTTTGACATCAAACATGTCTTTCCCAAAGCACTAATAAAGTGTAATTGAGAGAAAAAAAACTTTCTGCTTTTGAAATGCTCTAAAAGGAATTAGATTAAATAAGTTTCTTTAGAGTATATAGGATGGCTTCAAGCATTACAAATTAAGACCAGTGGAATTTGAGTAAAAAAAAAAATTTTGCTTTTGAAATGCTCTAAAAGGAATCAGATGAAATAACTTTCTTTAGAGAATATAGGATGGGCTCAAGCTTTACAAATTAAAACCAGTGGAATTACACATTAGATGCTACAAATTTTCATAGCAGTTTTCAGAAAAAGCAGAATAATAAATATTCACCTATGGAACATGTGGTGCTATGGCTTAGTTGTAAACAGGAGATCCTGAGTTCAACTCTCAGCAGTACCTTGTTTTTGTCTTCTCAAGAATAAGCTTCCTATCTTAAAGCAGGTGTTTTACCTGTGTGCAAACTCAAATTTGCCATTGTTCCAGCCCTACTGATAGTGCAATTGTGAGATTAAGAATCTCATCTAAATGCTGAAAAGTAAGTAAGATTGCTTCAAGCTTGACAACTTAACCAACTTAACCAAGATGCTACATCTTCTCAAGAATAAGCTTCCTATCTTAAAGCAGGTGTGTTTTACCTGTGTGCAAACTCAAATTTGCCATTGTTCCAGCCCTACTGATAGTGCAATTGTGAGATTAAGAATCTCATCTAAATGCTGAAAAGGAAGTAAGATTGCTTCAAGCTTGACAACTTAACCAACTTAACCAAGATGCTACATCTTCTCAAGAATAAGCTTCCTATCTTAAAGCAGGTGTGTTTTACCTGTGTGCAAACTCAAATTTGCCATTGTTCCAGCCCTACTGATAGTGCAATTGTGAGATTAAGAATCTCATCTAAATGCTGAAAAGGAAGTAAGATTGCTTCAAGCTTGACAACTTAACCAATGGATTTTATTTTGAAATGCCTCCACTTTCCACACCTGACTCTCTAAGCAGTCTTTCCAATATATCACATCTTTTTGTGATGTAGACAAGTTGGTCAAAGAGCCTGTTTAGTAAACAGAAAATCTTGATATTCGAATGTCAGCAGTGCTTTCCTTTCTTCATGTCAGTTTGGGTCTGTTAGCCGAAAAAGAGGACTTTCACTTTTGTTTGACATCAAACATGTCTTTCCCAAAGCACTAATAAAGTGTAATTGAGAGAAAAAAAACTTTCTGCTTTTGAAATGCTCTAAAAGGAATTAGATGAAATAAGTTTCTTTAGAGTATATAGGATGGCTTCAAGCATTACAAATTAAGACCAGTGGAATTTGAGTAAAAAAAAAAATTTTGCTTTTGAAATGCTCTAAAAGGAATCAGATGAAATAACTTTCTTTAGAGAATATAGGATGGGCTCAAGCTTTACAAATTAAAACCAGTGGAATTACACATTAGATGCTACAAATTTTCATAGCAGTTTTCAGAAAAAGCAGAATAATAAATATTCACCTATGGAACATGTGGTGCTATGGCTTAGTTGGTTAAAGCGCCTGTCTTGTAAACAGGAGATCCTGAGTTCAACTCTCAGCAGTACCTTGTTTTTGTCTTCTCAAGAATAAGCTTCCTATCTTAAAGCAGGTGTTTTACCTGTGTGCAAACTCAAATTTGCCATTGTTCCAGCCCTACTGAGAGTGCAATTGTGAGATTAAGAATCTCATCTAAATGCTGAAAAGGAAGTAAGATTGCTTCAAGCTTGACAACTTAACCAATGGATTTTATTTTGAAATGCCTCCACTTTCCGCACCTGACTCTCTAAGCAGTCTTTCCAATATATCACATCTTTTTGTGATGTAGACAAGTTGGTCAAAGAGCCTGTTTAGTAAACAGAAAATCTTGATTTCGAATGTCAGCAGTGCTTTCCTTTCTTCATGTCAGTTTGGGGCTGTTAGCCGAAAAAGAGGACTTTCACTTTTGTTTGACATCAAACATGTCAACTTAACCAAGATGCTACATCTTCTCAAGAATAAGCTTCCTATCTTAAAGCAGGTGTGTTTTACCTGTGTGCAAACTCAAATTTGCCATTGTTCCAGCCCTACTGATAGTGCAATTGTGAGATTAAGAATCTCATCTAAATGCTGAAAAGGAAGTAAGATTGCTTCAAGCTTGACAACTTAACCAACTTAACCAAGATGCTACATCTTCTCAAGAATAAGCTTCCTATCTTAAAGCAGGTGTGTTTTACCTGTGTGCAAACTCAAATTTGCCATTGTTCCAGCCCTACTGATAGTGCAATTGTGAGATTAAGAATCTCATCTAAATGCTGAAAAGGAAGTAAGATTGCTTCAAGCTTGACAACTTAACCAATGGATTTTATTTTGAAATGCCTCCACTTTCCGCACCTGACTCTCTAAGCAGTCTTTCCAATATATCACATCTTTTTGTGATGTAGACAAGTTGGTCAAAGAGCCTGTTTAGTAAACAGAAAATCTTGATTTCGAATGTCAGCAGTGCTTTCCTTTCTTCATGTCAGTTTGGGGCTGTTAGCCGAAAAAGAGGACTTTCACTTTTGTTTGACATCAAACATGTCTTTCCCAAAGCACTAATAAAGTGTAATTGAGAGAAAAAAAACTTTCTGCTTTTGAAATGCTCTAAAAGGAATTAGATGAAATAAGTTTCTTTAGAGAATATAGGATGGCTTCAAGCATTACAAATTCAAACCAGTGGAATTTGAGTAAAAAAAAAAATTTTGCTTTTGAAATGCTCTAAAAGGAATCAGAAGAAATAACTTTCTTTAGAGAATATAGGATGGGCTCAAGCTTTACAAATTAAAACCAGTGGAATTACACATTAGATGCTACAAATTTTCATGGCAGTTTTCGGAAAAAGCAGAATAATAAATATTCACCTATGGAACATGTGGTGCTGTGGCTTAGTTGGTTAAAGCGCCTGTCTTGTAAACAGGAGATCCTGAGTTCAACTCTCAGCAGTACCTTGTTTTTGTCTTCTCAAGAATAAGCTTCCTATCTTAAAGCAGGTGTTTTACCTGTGTGCAAACTCAAATTTGCCATTGTTCCAGCCCTACTGAGAGTGCAATTGTGAGATTAAGAATCTCATCTAAATGCTGAAAAGGAAGTAAGATTGCTTCAAGCTTGACAACTTAACCAATGGATTTTATTTTGAAATGCCTCCACTTTCCGCACCTGACTCTCTAAGCAGTCTTTCCAATATATCACATCTTTTTGTGATGTAGACAAGTTGGTCAAAGAGCCTGTTTAGTAAACAGAAAATCTTGATTTCGAATGTCAGCAGTGCTTTCCTTTCTTCATGTCAGTTTGGGGCTGTTAGCCGAAAAAGAGGACTTTCACTTTTGTTTGACATCAAACATGTCTTTCCCAAAGCACTAATAAAGTGTAATTGAGAGAAAAAAAACTTTCTGCTTTTGAAATGCTCTAAAAGGAATTAGATGAAATAAGTTTCTTTAGAGTATATAGGATGGCTTCAAGCATTACAAATTAAGACCAGTGGAATTTGAGTAAAAAAAAAAATTTTGCTTTTGAAATGCTCTAAAAGGAATCAGATGAAATAACTTTCTTTAGAGAATATAGGATGGGCTCAAGCTTTACAAATTAAAACCAGTGGAATTACACATTAGATGCTACAAATTTTCATAGCAGTTTTCAGAAAAAGCAGAATAATAAATATTCACCTATGGAACATGTGGTGCTATGGCTTAGTTGTAAACAGGAGATCCTGAGTTCAACTCTCAGCAGTACCTTGTTTTTGTCTTCTCAAGAATAAGCTTCCTATCTTAAAGCAGGTGTTTTACCTGTGTGCAAACTCAAATTTGCCATTGTTCCAGCCCTACTGATAGTGCAATTGTGAGATTAAGAATCTCATCTAAATGCTGAAAAGTAAGTAAGATTGCTTCAAGCTTGACAACTTAACCAACTTAACCAAGATGCTACATCTTCTCAAGAATAAGCTTCCTATCTTAAAGCAGGTGTGTTTTACCTGTGTGCAAACTCAAATTTGCCATTGTTCCAGCCCTACTGATAGTGCAATTGTGAGATTAAGAATCTCATCTAAATGCTGAAAAGGAAGTAAGATTGCTTCAAGCTTGACAACTTAACCAACTTAACCAAGATGCTACATCTTCTCAAGAATAAGCTTCCTATCTTAAAGCAGGTGTGTTTTACCTGTGTGCAAACTCAAATTTGCCATTGTTCCAGCCCTACTGATAGTGCAATTGTGAGATTAAGAATCTCATCTAAATGCTGAAAAGGAAGTAAGATTGCTTCAAGCTTGACAACTTAACCAATGGATTTTATTTTGAAATGCCTCCACTTTCCACACCTGACTCTCTAAGCAGTCTTTCCAATATATCACATCTTTTTGTGATGTAGACAAGTTGGTCAAAGAGCCTGTTTAGTAAACAGAAAATCTTGATATTCGAATGTCAGCAGTGCTTTCCTTTCTTCATGTCAGTTTGGGTCTGTTAGCCGAAAAAGAGGACTTTCACTTTTGTTTGACATCAAACATGTCTTTCCCAAAGCACTAATAAAGTGTAATTGAGAGAAAAAAAACTTTCTGCTTTTGAAATGCTCTAAAAGGAATTAGATGAAATAAGTTTCTTTAGAGTATATAGGATGGCTTCAAGCATTACAAATTAAGACCAGTGGAATTTGAGTAAAAAAAAAAATTTTGCTTTTGAAATGCTCTAAAAGGAATCAGATGAAATAACTTTCTTTAGAGAATATAGGATGGGCTCAAGCTTTACAAATTAAAACCAGTGGAATTACACATTAGATGCTACAAATTTTCATAGCAGTTTTCAGAAAAAGCAGAATAATAAATATTCACCTATGGAACATGTGGTGCTATGGCTTAGTTGGTTAAAGCGCCTGTCTTGTAAACAGGAGATCCTGAGTTCAACTCTCAGCAGTACCTTGGTTTTGTCTTCTCAAGAATAAGCTTCCTATCTTAAAGCAGGTGTTTTACCTGTGTGCAAACTCAAATTTGCCATTGTTCCAGCCCTACTGAGAGTGCAATTGTGAGATTAAGAATCTCATCTAAATGCTGAAAAGGAAGTAAGATTGCTTCAAGCTTGACAACTTAACCAATGGATTTTATTTTGAAATGCCTCCACTTTCCGCACCTGACTCTCTAAGCAGTCTTTCCAATATATCACATCTTTTTGTGATGTAGACAAGTTGGTCAAAGAGCCTGTTTAGTAAACAGAAAATCTTGATTTCGAATGTCAGCAGTGCTTTCCTTTCTTCATGTCAGTTTGGGGCTGTTAGCCGAAAAAGAGGACTTTCACTTTTGTTTGACATCAAACATGTCTTTCCCAAAGCACTAATAAAGTGTAATTGAGAGAAAAAAAACTTTCTGCTTTTGAAATGCTCTAAAAGGAATTAGATGAAATAAGTTTCTTTAGAGTATATAGGATGGCTTCAAGCATTACAAATTAAGACCAGTGGAATTTGAGTAAAAAAAAAAATTTTGCTTTTGAAATGCTCTAAAAGGAATCAGATGAAATAACTTTCTTTAGAGAATATAGGATGGGCTCAAGCTTTACAAATTAAAACCAGTGGAATTACACATTAGATGCTACAAATTTTCATAGCAGTTTTCAGAAAAAGCAGAATAATAAATATTCACCTATGGAACATGTGGTGCTATGGCTTAGTTGTAAACAGGAGATCCTGAGTTCAACTCTCAGCAGTACCTTGTTTTTGTCTTCTCAAGAATAAGCTTCCTATCTTAAAGCAGGTGTTTTACCTGTGTGCAAACTCAAATTTGCCATTGTTCCAGCCCTACTGATAGTGCAATTGTGAGATTAAGAATCTCATCTAAATGCTGAAAAGTAAGTAAGATTGCTTCAAGCTTGACAACTTAACCAACTTAACCAAGATGCTACATCTTCTCAAGAATAAGCTTCCTATCTTAAAGCAGGTGTGTTTTACCTGTGTGCAAACTCAAATTTGCCATTGTTCCAGCCCTACTGATAGTGCAATTGTGAGATTAAGAATCTCATCTAAATGCTGAAAAGGAAGTAAGATTGCTTCAAGCTTGACAACTTAACCAACTTAACCAAGATGCTACATCTTCTCAAGAATAAGCTTCCTATCTTAAAGCAGGTGTGTTTTACCTGTGTGCAAACTCAAATTTGCCATTGTTCCAGCCCTACTGATAGTGCAATTGTGAGATTAAGAATCTCATCTAAATGCTGAAAAGGAAGTAAGATTGCTTCAAGCTTGACAACTTAACCAATGGATTTTATTTTGAAATGCCTCCACTTTCCACACCTGACTCTCTAAGCAGTCTTTCCAATATATCACATCTTTTTGTGATGTAGACAAGTTGGTCAAAGAGCCTGTTTAGTAAACAGAAAATCTTGATATTCGAATGTCAGCAGTGCTTTCCTTTCTTCATGTCAGTTTGGGTCTGTTAGCCGAAAAAGAGGACTTTCACTTTTGTTTGACATCAAACATGTCTTTCCCAAAGCACTAATAAAGTGTAATTGAGAGAAAAAAAACTTTCTGCTTTTGAAATGCTCTAAAAGGAATTAGATGAAATAAGTTTCTTTAGAGTATATAGGATGGCTTCAAGCATTACAAATTAAGACCAGTGGAATTTGAGTAAAAAAAAAAATTTTGCTTTTGAAATGCTCTAAAAGGAATCAGATGAAATAACTTTCTTTAGAGAATATAGGATGGGCTCAAGCTTTACAAATTAAAACCAGTGGAATTACACATTAGATGCTACAAATTTTCATAGCAGTTTTCAGAAAAAGCAGAATAATAAATATTCACCTATGGAACATGTGGTGCTATGGCTTAGTTGGTTAAAGCGCCTGTCTTGTAAACAGGAGATCCTGAGTTCAACTCTCAGCAGTACCTTGTTTTTGTCTTCTCAAGAATAAGCTTCCTATCTTAAAGCAGGTGTTTTACCTGTGTGTAAACTCAAATTTGCCATTGTTCCAGCCCTACTGAGAGTGCAATTGTGAGATTAAGAATCTCATCTAAATGCTGAAAAGGAAGTAAGATTGCTTCAAGCTTGACAACTTAACCAATGGATTTTATTTTGAAATGCCTCCACTTTCCGCACCTGACTCTCTAAGCAGTCTTTCCAATATATCACATCTTTTTGTGATGTAGACAAGTTGGTCAAAGAGCCTGTTTAGTAAACAGAAAATCTTGATTTCGAATGTCAGCAGTGCTTTCCTTTCTTCATGTCAGTTTGGGGCTGTTAGCCGAAAAAGAGGACTTTCACTTTTGTTTGACATCAAACATGTCTTTCCCAAAGCACTAATAAAGTGTAATTGAGAGAAAAAAACTTTCTGCTTTTGAAATGCTCTAAAAGGAATTAAATGAAATAAGTTTCTTTAGAGAATATAGGATGGCTTCAAGCATTACAAATTAAAACAAGTGGAATTTGAGTAAAAAAAAAAATTTTGCTTTTGAAATGCTCTAAAAGGAATCAGATGAAATAACTTTCTTTAGAGAATATAGGATGGGCTCAAGAATTACAAATTAAAACCAGTGGAATTACACATTAGATGCTACAAATTTTCATAGCAGTTTTCAGAAAAAGCAGAATAATAAATATTCACCTATGGAACATGTGGTGCTGTGGCTTAGTTGGTTAAAGCGCCTGTCTTGTAAACCGGAGATCCTGAGTTCAACTCTCAGCAGTACCTTGTTTTTGTCTTCTCAAGAATAAGCTTCCTATCTTAAAGCAGGTGTTTTACCTGTGTGCAAACTCAAATTTGCCATTGTTCCAGCCCTACTGATAGTGCAATTGTGAGATTAAGAATCTCATCTAAATGCTGAAAAGGAAGTAAGATTGCTTCAAGCTTGACAACTTAACCAATGGATTTTATTTTGAAATGCCTCCACTTTCCGCACCTGACTCTCTAAGCAGTCTTTCCAATATATCACATCTTTTTGTGATGTAGACAAGTTGGTCAAAGAGCCTGTTTAGTAAACAGAAAATCTTGATTTCGAATGTCAGCAGTGCTTTCCTTTCTTCATGTCAGTTTGGGGCTGTTAGCCGAAAAAGAGGACTTTCACTTTTGTTTGACATCAAACATGTCTTTCCCAAAGCACTAATAAAGTGTAATTGAGAGAAAAAAAACTTTCTGCTTTTGAAATGCTCTAAAAGGAATTAGATGAAATAAGTTTCTTTAGAGTATATAGGATGGCTTCAAGCATTACAAATTAAGACCAGTGGAATTTGAGTAAAAAAAAAAATTTTGCTTTTGAAATGCTCTAAAAGGAATCAGATGAAATAACTTTCTTTAGAGAATATAGGATGGGCTCAAGCTTTACAAATTAAAACCAGTGGAATTACACATTAGATGCTACAAATTTTCATAGCAGTTTTCAGAAAAAGCAGAATAATAAATATTCACCTATGGAACATGTGGTGCTATGGCTTAGTTTGTTAAAGCGCCTGTCTTGTAAACAGGAGATCCTGAGTTCAACTCTCAGCAGTACCTTGTTTTTGTCTTCTCAAGAATAAGCTTCCTATCTTAAAGCAGGTGTTTTACCTGTGTGCAAACTCAAATTTGCCATTGTTCCAGCCCTACTGATAGTGCAATTGTGAGATTAAGAATCTCATCTAAATGCTGAAAAGGAAGTAAGATTGCTTCAAGCTTGACAACTTAACCAACTTAACCAAGATGCTACATCTTCTCAAGAATAAGCTTCCTATCTTAAAGCAGGTGTGTTTTACCTGTGTGCAAACTCAAATTTGCCATTGTTCCAGCCCTACTGATAGTGCAATTGTGAGATTAAGAATCTCATCTAAATGCTGAAAAGGAAGTAAGATTGCTTCAAGCTTGACAACTTAACCAACTTAACCAAGATGCTACATCTTCTCAAGAATAAGCTTCCTATCTTAAAGCAGGTGTGTTTTACCTGTGTGCAAACTCAAATTTGCCATTGTTCCAGCCCTACTGATAGTGCAATTGTGAGATTAAGAATCTCATCTAAATGCTGAAAAGGAAGTAAGATTGCTTCAAGCTTGACAACTTAACCAATGGATTTTATTTTGAAATGCCTCCACTTTCCACACCTGACTCTCTAAGCAGTCTTTCCAATATATCACATCTTTTTGTGATGTAGACAAGTTGGTCAAAGAGCCTGTTTAGTAAACAGAAAATCTTGATATTCGAATGTCAGCAGTGCTTTCCTTTCTTCATGTCAGTTTGGGTCTGTTAGCCGAAAAAGAGGACTTTCACTTTTGTTTGACATCAAACATGTCTTTCCCAAAGCACTAATAAAGTGTAATTGAGAGAAAAAAAACTTTCTGCTTTTGAAATGCTCTAAAATGAATTAGATGAAATAAGTTTCTTTAGAGTATATAGGATGGCTTCAAGCATTACAAATTAAGACCAGTGGAATTTGAGTAAAAAAAAAAATTTTGCTTTTGAAATGCTCTAAAAGGAATCAGATGAAATAACTTTCTTTAGAGAATATAGGATGGGCTCAAGCTTTACAAATTAAAACCAGTGGAATTACACATTAGATGCTACAAATTTTCATAGCAGTTTTCAGAAAAAGCAGAATAATAAATATTCACCTATGGAACATGTGGTGCTATGGCTTAGTTGGTTAAAGCGCCTGTCTTGTAAACAGGAGATCCTGAGTTCAACTCTCAGCAGTACCTTGTTTTTGTCTTCTCAAGAATAAGCTTCCTATCTTAAAGCAGGTGTTTTACCTGTGTGCAAACTCAAATTTGCCATTGTTCCAGCCCTACTGATAGTGCAATTGTGAGATTAAGAATCTCATCTAAATGCTGAAAAGGAAGTAAGATTGCTTCAAGCTTGACAACTTAACCAACTTAACCAAGATGCTACATCTTCTCAAGAATAAGCTTCCTATCTTAAAGCAGGTGTGTTTTACCTGTGTGCAAACTCAAATTTGCCATTGTTCCAGCCCTACTGATAGTGCAATTGTGAGATTAAGAATCTCATCTAAATGCTGAAAAGGAAGTAAGATTGCTTCAAGCTTGACAACTTAACCAACTTAACCAAGATGCTACATCTTCTCAAGAATAAGCTTCCTATCTTAAAGCAGGTGTGTTTTACCTGTGTGCAAACTCAAATTTGCCATTGTTCCAGCCCTACTGATAGTGCAATTGTGAGATTAAGAATCTCATCTAAATGCTGAAAAGGAAGTAAGATTGCTTCAAGCTTGACAACTTAACCAATGGATTTTATTTTGAAATGCCTCCACTTTCCACACCTGACTCTCTAAGCAGTCTTTCCAATATATCACATCTTTTTGTGATGTAGACAAGTTGGTCAAAGAGCCTGTTTAGTAAACAGAAAATCTTGATATTCGAATGTCAGCAGTGCTTTCCTTTCTTCATGTCAGTTTGGGTCTGTTAGCCGAAAAAGAGGACTTTCACTTTTGTTTGACATCAAACATGTCTTTCCCAAAGCACTAATAAAGTGTAATTGAGAGAAAAAAAACTTTCTGCTTTTGAAATGCTCTAAAATGAATTAGATGAAATAAGTTTCTTTAGAGTATATAGGATGGCTTCAAGCATTACAAATTAAGACCAGTGGAATTTGAGTAAAAAAAAAATTTTTGCTTTTGAAATGCTCTAAAAGGAATCAGATGAAATAACTTTCTTTAGAGAATATAGGATGGGCTCAAGCTTTACAAATTAAAACCAGTGGAATTACACATTAGATGCTACAAATTTTCATAGCAGTTTTCAGAAAAAGCAGAATAATAAATATTCACCTATGGAACATGTGGTGCTATGGCTTAGTTGGTTAAAGCGCCTGTCTTGTAAACAGGAGATCCTGAGTTCAACTCTCAGCAGTACCTTGTTTTTGTCTTCTCAAGAATAAGCTTCCTATCTTAAAGCAGGTGTTTTACCTGTGTGCAAACTCAAATTTGCCATTGTTCCAGCCCTACTGATAGTGCAATTGTGAGATTAAGAATCTCATCTAAATGCTGAAAAGGAAGTAAGATTGCTTCAAGCTTGACAACTTAACCAACTTAACCAAGATGCTACATCTTCTCAAGAATAAGCTTCCTATCTTAAAGCAGGTGTGTTTTACCTGTGTGCAAACTCAAATTTGCCATTGTTCCAGCCCTACTGATAGTGCAATTGTGAGATTAAGAATCTCATCTAAATGCTGAAAAGGAAGTAAGATTGCTTCAAGCTTGACAACTTAACCAACATTTTATTTTGAAATGCCTCCACTTTCCACACCTGACTCTCTAAGCAGTCTTTCCAATATATCACATCTTTTTGTGATGTAGACAAGTTGGTCAAAGAGCCTGTTTAGTAAACAGAAAATCTTGATATTCGAATGTCAGCAGTGCTTTCCTTTCTTCATGTCAGTTTGGGTCTGTTAGCCGAAAAAGAGGACTTTCACTTTTGTTTGACATCAAACATGTCTTTCCCAAAGCACTAATAAAGTGTAATCGAGAGAAAAAAAACTTTCTGCATTTGAAATGCTCTAAAAGGAATTAGATGAAATAAGTTTCTTTAGAGAATATAGGATGGCTTCAAGCATTACATATTAAAACCAGTGGAATTTGAGTAAAAAAAAAAATTTTGCTTTTGAAATGCTCTAAAAGGAATCAGAAGAAATAACTTTCTTTAGAGAATATAGGATGGGCTCAAGCTTTACAAATTAAAACCAGTGGAATTACACATTAGATGCTACAAATTTTCATAGCAGTTTTCGGAAAAAGCAGAATAATAAATATTCACCTATGGAACATGTGGTGCTGTGGCTTAGTTGGTTAAAGCGCCTGTCTTGTAAACAGGAGATCCTGAGTTCAACTCTCAGCAGTACCTTGTTTTTGTCTTCTCAAGAATAAGCTTCCTATCTTAAAGCAGTTGTTTTACCTGTGTGCAAACTCAAATTTGCCATTGTTCCAGCCCTACTGATAGTGCAATTGTGAGATTAAGAATCTCATCTAAATGCTGAAAAGGAAGTAAGATTGCTTCAAGCTTGACAACTTAACCAATGGATTTTATTTTGAAATGCCTCCACTTTCCGCACCTGACTCTCTAAGCAGTCTTTCCAATATATCACATCTTTTTGTGATGTAGACAAGTTGGTCAAAGAGCCTGTTTAGTAAACAGAAAATCTTGATTTCGAATGTCAGCAGTGCTTTCCTTTCTTCATGTCAGTTTGGGGCTGTTAGCCGAAAAAGAGGACTTTCACTTTTGTTTGACATCAAACATGTCTTTCCCAAAGCACTAATAAAGTGTAATTGAGAGAAAAAAAACTTTCTGCTTTTGAAATGCTCTAAAAGGAATTAGATGAAATAAGTTTCTTTAGAGAATATAGGATGGCTTCAAGCATTACAAATTAAAACCAGTGGAATTTGAGTAAAAAAAAAATTTTGCTTTTGAAATGCTCTAAAAGGAATCAGAAGAAATAACTTTCTTTAGAGAATATAGGATGGGCTCAAGCTTTACAAATTAAAACCAGTGGAATTACACATTAGATGCTACAAATTTTCATAGCAGTTTTTGGAAAAAGCAGAATAATAAATATTCACCTATGGAACATGTGGTGCTGTGGCTTAGTTGTTTAAAGCGCCTGTCTTGTAAACAGGAGATCCTGAGTTCAACTCTCAGCAGTACCTTGTTTTTGTCTTCTCAAGAATAAGCTTCCTATCTTAAAGCAGGTGTTTTACCTGTGTGCAAACTCAAATTTGCCATTGTTCCAGCCCTACTGATAGTGCAATTGTGAGATTAAGAATCTCATCTAAATGCTGAAAAGGAAGTAAGATTGCTTCAAACTTGACAACTTAACCAACTTAACCAAGATGCTACATCTTCTCAAGAATAAGCTTCCTATCTTAAAGCAGGTGTGTTTTACCTGTGTGCAAACTCAAATTTGCCATTGTTCCAGCCCTACTGATAGTGCAATTGTGATATTAAGAATCTCATCTAAATGCTGAAAAGGAAGTAAGATTGCTTCAAGCTTGACAACTTAACCAATGGATTTTATTTTGAAATGCCTCCACTTTCCGCACCTGACTCTCTAAGCAGTCTTTCCAATATATCACATCTTTTTGTGATGTAGACAAGTTGGTCAAAGAGCCTGTTTAGTAAACAGAAAATCTTGATTTCGAATGTCAGCAGTGCTTTCCTTTCTTCATGTCAGTTTGGGGCTGTTAGCCGAAAAAGAGGACTTTCACTTTTGTTTGACATCAAACATGTCTTTCCCAAAGCACTAATAAAGTGTAATTGAGAGAAAAAAAACTTTCTGCTTTTGAAATGCTCTAAAAGGAATTAGATGAAATAAGTTTCTTTAGAGAATATAGGATGGCTTCAAGCATTACAAATTAAAACCAGTGGAATTTGAGTAAAAAAAAAAATTTTGCTTTTGAAATGCTCTAAAAGGAATCAGAAGAAATAACTTTCTTTAGAGAATATAGGATGGGCTCAAGCTTTACAAATTAAAACCAGTGGAATTACACATTAGATGCTACAAATTTTCATAGCAGTTTTCGGAAAAAGCAGAATAATAAATATTCACCTATGGAACATGTGGTGCTGTGGCTTAGTTGGTTAAAGCGCCTGTCTTGTAAACAGGAGATCCTGAGTTCAACTCTCAGCAGTACCTTGTTTTTGTCTTCTCAAGAATAAGCTTCCTATCTTAAAGCAGTTGTTTTACCTGTGTGCAAACTCAAATTTGCCATTGTTCCAGCCCTACTGAGAGTGCAATTGTGAGATTAAGAATCTCATCTAAATGCTGAAAAGGAAGTAAGATTGCTTCAAGCTTGACAACTTAACCAATGGATTTTATTTTGAAATGCCTCCACTTTCCGCACCTGACTCTCTAAGCAGTCTTTCCAATATATCACATCTTTTTGTGATGTAGACAAGTTGGTCAAAGAGCCTGTTTAGTAAACAGAAAATCTTGATATTCGAATGTCAGCAGTGCTTTCCTTTCTTCATGTCAGTTTGGGTCTGTTAGCCGAAAAAGAGGACTTTCACTTTTGTTTGACATCAAACATGTCTTTCCCAAAGCACTAATAAAGTGTAATTGAGAGAAAAAAAACTTTCTGCATTTGAAATGCTCTAAAAGGAATTAGATGAAATAAATTTCTTTAGAGAATATAGGATGGCTTCAAGCATTACATATTAAAACCAGTGGAATTTGAGTAAAAAAAAAAATTTTGCTTTTGAAATGCTCTAAAAGGAATCAGAAGAAATAACTTTCTTTAGAGAATATAGGATGGGCTCAAGCTTTACAAATTAAAACCAGTGGAATTACACATTAGATGCTACAAATTTTCATAGCAGTTTTCGGAAAAAGCAGAATAATAAATATTCACCTATGGAACATGTGGTGCTGTGGCTTAGTTGGTTAAAGCGCCTGTCTTGTAAACAGGAGATCCTGAGTTCAACTCTCAGCAGTACCTTGTTTTTGTCTTCTCAAGAATAAGCTTCCTATCTTAAAGCAGTTGTTTTACCTGTGTGCAAACTCAAATTTGCCATTGTTCCAGCCCTACTGATAGTGCAATTGTGAGATTAAGAATCTCATCTAAATGCTGAAAAGGAAGTAAGATTGCTTCAAGCTTGACAACTTAACCAATGGATTTTATTTTGAAATGCCTCCACTTTCCGCACCTGACTCTCTAAGCAGTCTTTCCAATATATCACATCTTTTTGTGATGTAGACAAGTTGGTCAAAGAGCCTGTTTAGTAAACAGAAAATCTTGATTTCGAATGTCAGCAGTGCTTTCCTTTCTTCATGTCAGTTTGGGGCTGTTAGCCGAAAAAGAGGACTTTCACTTTTGTTTGACATCAAACATGTCTTTCCCAAAGCACTAATAAAGTGTAATTGAGAGAAAAAAAACTTTCTGCTTTTGAAATGCTCTAAAAGGAATTAGATGAAATAAGTTTCTTTAGAGAATATAGGATGGCTTCAAGCATTACAAATTAAAACCAGTGGAATTTGAGTAAAAAAAAAAATTTTGCTTTTGAAATGCTCTAAAAGGAATCAGAAGAAATAACTTTCTTTAGAGAATATAGGATGGGCTCAAGCTTTACAAATTAAAACCAGTGGAATTACACATTAGATGCTACAAATTTTCATAGCAGTTTTCGGAAAAAGCAGAATAATAAATATTCACCTATGGAACATGTGGTGCTGTGGCTTAGTTGGTTAAAGCGCCTGTCTTGTAAACAGGAGATCCTGAGTTCAACTCTCAGCAGTACCTTGTTTTTGTCTTCTCAAGAATAAGCTTCCTATCTTAAAGCAGTTGTTTTACCTGTGTGCAAACTCAAATTTGCCATTGTTCCAGCCCTACTGAGAGTGCAATTGTGAGATTAAGAATCTCATCTAAATGCTGAAAAGGAAGTAAGATTGCTTCAAGCTTGACAACTTAACCAATGGATTTTATTTTGAAATTCCTCCACTTTCCGCACCTGACTCTCTAAGCAGTCTTTCCAATATATCACATCTTTTTGTGATGTAGACAAGTTGGTCAAAGAGCCTGTTTAGTAAACAGAAAATCTTGATTTCGAATGTCAGCAGTGCTTTCCTTTCTTCATGTCAGTTTGGGGCTGTTAGCCGAAAAAGAGGACTTTCACTTTTGTTTGACATCAAACATGTCTTTCCCAAAGCACTAATAAAGTGTAATTGAGAGAAAAAAACTTTCTGCTTTTGAAATGCTCTAAAAGGAATTAGATGAAATAAGTTTCTTTAGAGAATATAGGATGGCTTCAAGCATTACAAATTAAAACAAGTGGAATTTGAGTAAAAAAAAAATTTTGCTTTTGAAATGCTCTAACAGGAATCAGATGAAATAACTTTCTTTAGAGAATATAGGATGGGCTCAAGAATTACAAATTAAAACCAGTGGAACCAGGTTAAAGCGCCTGTCTTGTAAACAGGAGACCCTGAGTTCAACTCTCAGCAGTACCTTGTTTTTGTCTTCTCAAGAATAAGCTTCCTATCTTAAAGCAGGTGTGTTTTACCTGTGTGCAAACTCAAATTTGCCATTGTTCCAGCCCTACTGATAGTGCAATTGTGAGATTAAGAATCTCATCTAAATGCTGAAAAGGAAGTAAGATTGCTTCAAGCTTGACAACTTAACCAACTTAACCAAGATGCTACATCTTCTCAAGAATAAGCTTCCTATCTTAAAGCAGGTGTGTTTTACCTGTGTGCAAACTCAAATTTGCCATTGTTCCAGCCCTACTGATAGTGCAATTGTGAGATTAAGAATCTCATCTAAATGCTGAAAAGGAAGTAAGATTGCTTCAAGCTTGACAACTTAACCAACTTAACCAAGATGCTACATCTTCTCAAGAATAAGCTTCCTATCTTAAAGCAGGTGTGTTTTACCTGTGTGCAAACTCAAATTTGCCATTGTTCCAGCCCTACTGATAGTGCAATTGTGAGATTAAGAATCTCATCTAAATGCTGAAAAGGAAGTAAGATTGCTTCAAGCTTGACAACTTAACCAATGGATTTTATTTTGAAATGCCTCCACTTTCCGCACCTGACTCTCTAAGCAGTCTTTCCAATATATCACATCTTTTTGTGATGTAGACAAGTTGGTCAAAGAGCCTGTTTAGTAAACAGAAAATCTTGATTTCGAATGTCAGCAGTGCTTTCCTTTCTTCATGTCAGTTTGGGGCTGTTAGCCGAAAAAGAGGACTTTCACTTTTGTTTGACATCAAACATGTCTTTCCCAAAGCACTAATAAAGTGTAATTGAGAGAAAAAAAACTTTCTGCTTTTGAAATGCTCTAAAAGGAATTAGATGAAATAAGTTTCTTTAGAGAATATAGGATGGCTTCAAGCATTACAAATTAAAACCAGTGGAATTTGAGTAAAAAAAAAAATGTTGCTTTTGAAATGCTCTAAAAGGAATCAGAAGAAATAACTTTCTTTAGAGAATATAGGATGGGCTCAAGCTTTACAAATTAAAACCAGTGGAATTACACATTAGATGCTACAAATTTTCATAGCAGTTTTCGGAAAAAGCAGAATAATAAATATTCACCTATGGAACATGTGGTGCTGTGGCTTAGTTGGTTAAAGCGCCTGTCTTGTAAACAGGAGATCCTGAGTTCAACTCTCAGCAGTACCTTGTTTTTGTCTTCTCAAGAATAAGCTTCCTATCTTAAAGCAGTTGTTTTACCTGTGTGCAAACTCAAATTTGCCATTGTTCCAGCCCTACTGAGAGTGCAATTGTGAGATTAAGAATCTCATCTAAATGCTGAAAAGGAAGTAAGATTGCTTCAAGCTTGACAACTTAACCAATGGATTTTATTTTGAAATTCCTCCACTTTCCGCACCTGACTCTCTAAGCAGTCTTTCCAATATATCACATCTTTTTGTGATGTAGACAAGTTGGTCAAAGAGCCTGTTTAGTAAACAGAAAATCTTGATTTCGAATGTCAGCAGTGCTTTCCTTTCTTCATGTCAGTTTGGGGCTGTTAGCCGAAAAAGAGGACTTTCACTTTTGTTTGACATCAAACATGTCTTTCCCAAAGCACTAATAAAGTGTAATTGAGAGAAAAAAACTTTCTGCTTTTGAAATGCTCTAAAAGGAATTAGATGAAATAAGTTTCTTTAGAGAATATAGGATGGCTTCAAGCATTACAAATTAAAACAAGTGGAATTTGAGTAAAAAAAAAATTTTGCTTTTGAAATGCTCTAACAGGAATCAGATGAAATAACTTTCTTTAGAGAATATAGGATGGGCTCAAGAATTACAAATTAAAACCAGTGGAACCAGGTTAAAGCGCCTGTCTTGTAAACAGGAGACCCTGAGTTCAACTCTCAGCAGTACCTTGTTTTTGTCTTCTCAAGAATAAGCTTCCTATCTTAAAGCAGGTGTGTTTTACCTGTGTGCAAACTCAAATTTGCCATTGTTCCAGCCCTACTGATAGTGCAATTGTGAGATTAAGAATCTCATCTAAATGCTGAAAAGGAAGTAAGATTGCTTCAAGCTTGACAACTTAACCAACTTAACCAAGATGCTACATCTTCTCAAGAATAAGCTTCCTATCTTAAAGCAGGTGTGTTTTACCTGTGTGCAAACTCAAATTTGCCATTGTTCCAGCCCTACTGATAGTGCAATTGTGAGATTAAGAATCTCATCTAAATGCTGAAAAGGAAGTAAGATTGCTTCAAGCTTGACAACTTAACCAACTTAACCAAGATGCTACATCTTCTCAAGAATAAGCTTCCTATCTTAAAGCAGGTGTGTTTTACCTGTGTGCAAACTCAAATTTGCCATTGTTCCAGCCCTACTGATAGTGCAATTGTGAGATTAAGAATCTCATCTAAATGCTGAAAAGGAAGTAAGATTGCTTCAAGCTTGACAACTTAACCAATGGATTTTATTTTGAAATGCCTCCACTTTCCGCACCTGACTCTCTAAGCAGTCTTTCCAATATATCACATCTTTTTGTGATGTAGACAAGTTGGTCAAAGAGCCTGTTTAGTAAACAGAAAATCTTGATTTCGAATGTCAGCAGTGCTTTCCTTTCTTCATGTCAGTTTGGGGGTTAGCCGAAAAAGAGGACTTTCACTTTTGTTTGACATCAAACATGTCTTTCCCAAAGCACTAATAAAGTGTAATTGATAGAAAAAAAACTTTCTGCTTTTGAAATGCTCTAAAAGGAATTAGATGAAATAAGTTTCTTTAGAGAATATAGGATGGCTTCAAGCATTACAAATTAAAACCAGTGGAATTTGAGTAAAAAAAAAAATGTTGCTTTTGAAATGCTCTAAAAGGAATCAGAAGAAATAACTTTCTTTAGAGAATATAGGATGGGCTCAAGCTTTACAAATTAAAACCAGTGGAATTACACATTAGATGCTACAAATTTTCATAGCAGTTTTCGGAAAAAGCAGAATAATAAATATTCACCTATGGAACATGTGGTGCTGTGGCTTAGTTGGTTAAAGCGCCTGTCTTGTAAACAGGAGATCCTGAGTTCAACTCTCAGCAGTACCTTGGTTTTGTCTTCTCAAGAATAAGCTTCCTATCTTAAAGCAGTTGTTTTACCTGTGTGCAAACTCAAATTTGCCATTGTTCCAGCCCTACTGAGAGTGCAATTGTGAGATTAAGAATCTCATCTAAATGCTGAAAAGGAAGTAAGATTGCTTCAAGCTTGACAACTTAACCAATGGATTTTATTTTGAAATGCCTCCACTTTCCGCACCTGACTCTCTAAGCAGTCTTTCCAATATATCACATCTTTTTGTGATGTAGACAAGTTGGTCAAAGAGCCTGTTTAGTAAACAGAAAATCTTGATTTCAAATGTCAGCAGTGCTTTCCTTTCTTCATGTCAGTTTGGGGCTGTTAGCCAAAAAAGAGGACTTTCACTTTTGTTTGACATCAAACATGTCTTTCCCAAAGCACTAATAAAGTGTAATTGAGAGAAAAAAACTTTCTGCTTTTGAAATGCTCTAAATGGAATTAGATGAAATAAGTTTCTTTAGAGAATATAGGATGGCTTCAAGCATTACAAATTAAGACCAGTGGAATTTGAGTAAAAAAAAAAATTTTGCTTTTGAAATGCTCTAAAAGGAATCAGAAGAAATAACTTTCTTTAGAGAATATAGGATGGGCTCAAGCTTTACAAATTAAAACCAGTGGAATTACACATTAGATGCTACAAATTTTCATAGCAGTTTTCAGAAAAAGCAGAATAATAAATATTCACCTATGGAACATGTGGTGCTGTGGCTTAGTTGGTTAAAGCGCCTGTCTTGTAAACAGGAGATCCTGAGTTTAACTCTCAGCAGTACCTTGTTTTTGTCTTCTCAAGAATAAGCTTCCTATCTTAAAGCAGGTGTTTTACCTGTGTGCAAACTCAAATTTGCCATTGTTCCAGCCCTACTGATAGTGCAATTGTGAGATTAAGAATCTCATCTAAATGCTGAAAAGGAAGTAAGATTGCTTCAAGCTTGACAACTTAACCAAGATGCTTCATCTTCTCAAGAATAAGCTTCCTATCTTAAAGCAGGTGTGTTTTACCTGTGTGCAAACTCAAATTTGCCATTGTTCCAGCCCTACTGATAGTGCAATTGTGAGATTAAGAATCTCATCTAAATGCTGAAAAGGAAGTAAGATTGCTTCAAGCTTGACAACTTAACCAATGGATTTTATTTTGAAATGCCTCCACTTTCCACACCTGACTCTCTAAGCAGTCTTTCCAATATATCACATCTTTTTGTGATGTAGACAAGTTGGTCAAAGAGCCTGTTTAGTAAACAGAAAATCTTGATTTCGAATGTCAGCAGTGCTTTCCTTTCTTCATGTCAGTTTGGGGCTGTTAGCCGAAAAAGAGGACTTTCACTTTTGTTTGACATCAAACATGTCTTTCCCAAAGCACTAATAAAGTGTAATTGAGAGAAAAAAAACTTTCTGCTTTTGAAATGCTCTAAAAGGAATTAGATGAAATAAGTTTCTTTAGAGAATATAGGATGGCTTCAAGCATTACAAATTAAAACCAGTGGAATTTGAGTAAAAAAAAATATTTTGCTTTTGAAATGCTCTAAAAGGAATCAGAAGAAATAACTTTCTTTAGAGAATATAGGATGGGCTCAAGCTTTACAAATTAAAACCAGTGGAATTACACATTAGATGCTACAAATTTTCATAGCAGTTTTCAGAAAAAGCAGAATAATAAATATTCACCTATGGAACATGTGGTGCTGTGGCTTAGTTGGTTAAAGCGCCTGTCTTGTAAACAGGAGATCCTGAGTTCAACTCTCAGCAGTACCTTGTTTTTGTCTTCTCAAGAATAAGCTTCCTATCTTAAAGCAGTTGTTTTACCTGTGTGCAAACTCAAATTTGCCATTGTTCCAGCCCTACTGAGAGTGCAATTGTGAGATTAAGAATCTCATCTAAATGCTGAAAAGGAAGTAAGATTGCTTCAAGCTTGACAACTTAACCAATGGATTTTATTTTGAAATGCCTCCACTTTCCGCACCTGACTCTCTAAGCAGTCTTTCCAATATATCACATCTTTATGTGATGTAGACAAGTTGGTCAAAGAGCCTGTTTAGTAAACAGAAAATCTTGATTTCGAATGTCAGCAGTGCTTTCCTTTCTTCATGTCAGTTTGGGGCTGTTAGCCGAAAAAGAGGACTTTCACTTTTGTTTGACATCAAACATGTCTTTCCCAAAGCACTAATAAAGTGTAATTGAGAGAAAAAAACTTTCTGCTTTTGAAATGCTCTAAAAGGAATTAGATGAAATAAGTTTCTTTAGAGAATATAGGATGGCTTCAAGCATTACAAATTAAAACAAGTGGAATTTGAGTAAAAAAAAAATTTTGCTTTTGAAATGCTCTAAAAGGAATCAGATGAAATAACTTTCTTTAGAGAATATAGGATGGGCTCAAGAATTACAAATTAAAACCAGTGGAACCAGGTTAAAGCGCCTGTCTTGTAAACAGGAGATCCTGAGTTCAACTCTCAGCAGTACCTTGTTTTCGTTTTCTCAAGAATAAGCTTCCTATCTTAAAGCAGGTGTGTTTTACCTGTGTGCAAACTCAAATTTGCCATTGTTCCAGCCCTACTGATAGTGCAATTGTGAGATTAAGAATCTCATCTAAATGCTGAAAAGGAAGTAAGATTGCTTCAAGCTTGACAACTTAACCAATTGATTTTATTTTGAAATGCCTCCACTTTCCGCACCTGACTCTCTAAGCAGTCTTTTTAAAGCAGGTGTTTTACCTGTGTGCAAACTCAAATTTGCCATTGTTCCAGCCCTACTGATAGTGCAATTGTGAGATTAAGAATCTCATCTAAATGCTGAAAAGGAAGTAAGATTGCTTCAAGCTTGACAACTTAACCAACTTAACCAAGATGCTACATCTTCTCAAGAATAAGCTTCCTATCTTAAAGCAGGTGTGTTTTACCTGTGTGCAAACTCAAATTTGCCATTGTTCCAGCCCTACTGATAGTGCAATTGTGAGATTAAGAATCTCATCTAAATGCTGAAAAGGAAGTAAGATTGCTTCAAGCTTGACAACTTAACCAATGGATTTTATTTTGAAATGCCTCCACTTTCCGCACCTGACTCTCTAAGCAGTCTTTCCAATATATCACATCTTTTTGTGATGTAGACAAGTTGGTCAAAGAGCCTGTTTAGTAAACAGAAAATCTTGATTTCGAATGTCAGCAGTGCTTTCCTTTCTTCATGTCAGTTTGGGGCTGTTAGCCGAAAAAGAGGACTTTCACTTTTGTTTGACATCAAACATGTCTTTCCCAAAGCACTAATAAAGTGTAATTGAGAGAAAAAAAACTTTCTGCTTTTGAAATGCTCTAAAAGGAATTAGATGAAATAAGTTTCTTTAGAGAATATAGGATGGCTTCAAGCATTACAAATTAAAACCAGTGGAATTTGAGTAAAAAAAAAAATTTTGCTTTTGAAATGCTCTAAAAGGAATCAGAAGAAATAACTTTCTTTAGAGAATATAGGATGGGCTCAAGCTTTACAAATTAAAACCAGTGGAATTACACATTAGATGCTACAAATTTTCATAGCAGTTTTCGGAAAAAGCAGAATAATAAATATTCACCTATGGAACATGTGGTCCTGTGGCTTAGTTGGTTAAAGCACCTGTCTTGTAAACAGGAGATCCTGAGTTCAACTCTCAGCAGTACCTTGTTTTTGTTTTCTCAAGAATAAGCTTCCTATCTTAAAGCAGTTGTTTTACCTGTGTGCAAACTCAAATTTGCCATTGTTCCAGCCCTACTGAGAGTGAAATTGTGAGATTAAGAATCTCATCTAAATGCTGAAAAGGAAGTAAGATTGCTTCAAGCTTGACAACTTAACCAATGGATTTTATTTTGAAATGCCTCCACTTTCCGCACCTGACTCTCTAAGCAGTCTTTCCAATATATCACATCTTTTTGTGATGTAGACAAGTTGGTCAAAGAGCCTGTTTAGTAAACAGAAAATCTTGATTTTGAATGTCAGCAGTGCTTTCCTTTCTTCATGTCAGTTTGGGGCTGTTAGCCGAAAAAGAGGACTTTCACTTTTGTTTGACATCAAACATGTCTTTTCCAAAGCACTAATAAAGTGTAATTGAGAGAAAAAAACTTTCTGCTTTTGAAATGCTCTAAAAGGAATTAGATGAAATAAGTTTCTTTAGAGAATATAGGATGGCTTCAAGCATTACAAATTAAAACAAGTGGAATTTGAGTAAAAAAAAAATTTTGCTTTTGAAATGCTCTAAAAGGAATCAGATGAAATAACTTTCTTTAGAGAATATAGGATATGCTCAAGAATTACAAATTAAAACCAGTGGAACCAGGTTAAAGCGCCTGTCTTGTAAACAGGAGATCCTGAGTTCAACTCTCAGCAGTACCTTGTTTTCGTCTTCTCAAGAATAAGCTTCCTATCTTAAAGCAGGTGTGCTTTACCTGTGTGCAAACTCAAATTTGCCATTTTTCCAGCCCTACTGATAGTGCAATTGTGAGATTAAGAATCTCATCTAAATGCTGAAAAGGAAGTAAGATTGCTTCAAGCTTGACAACTTAACCAACTTAACCAAGATGCTACATCTTCTCAAGAATAAGCTTCCTATCTTAAAGCAGGTGTGTTTTACCTGTGTGCAAACTCAAATTTGCCATTGTTCCAGCCCTACTGATAGTGCAATTGTGAGATTAAGAATCTCATCTAAATGCTGAAAAGGAAGTAAGATTGCTTCAAGCTTGACAACTTAACCAATGGATTTTATTTTGAAATGCCTCCACTTTCCGCACCTGACTCTCTAAGCAGTCTTTCCAATATATCACATCTTTTTGTGATGTAGACAAGTTGGTCAAAGGGCCTGTTTAGTAAACAGAAAATCTTAATTTCGAATGTCAGCAGTGCTTTCCTTTCTTCATGTCAGTTTGGGGCTGTTAGCCGAAAAAGAGGACTTTCACTTTTGTTTGACATCAAACATGTCTTTCCCAAAGCACTAATAAAGTGTAATTGAGAGAAAAAAAACTTTCTGCTTTTGAAATGCTCTAAAAGGAATTAGATGAAATAAGTTTATTTAGAGAATATAGGATGGCTTCAAGCATTACAAATTAAAACCAGTGGAATTTGAGTAAAAAAAAAAATTTTGCTTTTGAAATGCTCTAAAAGGAATCAGAAGAAATAACTTTCTTTAGAGAATATAGGATGGGCTCAAGCTTTACAAATTAAAACCAGTGGAATTACACATTAGATGCTACAAATTTTCATAGCAGTTTTCGGAAAAAGCAGAATAATAAATATTCACCTATGGAACATGTGGTGCTGTGGCTTAGTTGGTTAAAGCACCTGTCTTGTAAACAGGAGATCCTGAGTTCAACTCTCAGCAGTACCTTGTTTTTGTCTTCTCAAGAATAAGCTTCCTATCTTAAAGCAGTTGTTTTACCTGTGTGCAAACTCAAATTTGCCATTGTTCCAGCCCTACTGAGAGTGCAATTGTGAGATTAAGAATCTCATCTAAATGCTGAAAAGGAAGTAAGATTGCTTCAAGCTTGACAACTTAACCAATGGATTTTATTTTGAAATGCCTCCACTTTCCGCACCTGACTCTCTAAGCAGTCTTTCCAATATATCACATCTTTTTGTGATGTAGACAAGTTGGTCAAAGAGCCTGTTTAGTAAACAGAAAATCTTGATTTCGAATGTCAGCAGTGCTTTCCTTTCTTCATGTCAGTTTGGGGCTGTTAGCCGAAAAAGAGGACTTTCACTTTTGTTTGACATCAAACATGTCTTTCCCAAAGCACTAATAAAGTGTAATTGAGAGAAAAAAACTTTCTGCTTTTGAAATGCTCTAAAAGGAATTAGATGAAATAAGTTTCTTTAGAGAATATAGGATGGCTTCAAGCATTACAAATTAAAACAAGTGGAATTTGAGTAAAAAAAAAAATTTTGCTTTTGAAATGCTCTAAAAGGAATCAGATGAAATAACTTTCTTTAGAGAATATAGGATGGGCTCAAGAATTACAAATTAAAACCAGTGGAACCAGGTTAAAGCGCCTGTCTTGTAAACAGGAGATCCTGAGTTCAACTCTCAGCAGTACCTTGTTTTCGTCTTCTCAAGAATAAGCTTCCTATCTTAAAGCAGGTGTGTTTTACCTGTGTGCAAACTCAAATTTGCCATTGTTCCAGCCCTACTGATAGTGCAATTGTGAGATTAAGAATCTCATCTAAATGCTGAAAAGGAAGTAAGATTGCTTCAAGCTTGACAACTTAACCAATGGATTTTATTTTGAAATGCCTCCACTTTCCGCACCTGACTCTCTAAGCAGTCTTTTTAAAGCAGGTGTTTTACCTGTGTGCAAACTCAAATTTGCCATTGTTCCAGCCCTACTGATAGTGCAATTGTGAGATTAAGAATCTCATCTAAATGCTGAAAAGGAAGTAAGATTGCTTCAAGCTTGACAACTTAACCAACTTAACCAAGATGCTACATCTTCTCAAGAATAAGCTTCCTATCTTAAAGCAGGTGTGTTTTACCTGTGTGCAAACTCAAATTTGCCATTGTTCCAGCCCTACTGATACTGCAATTGTGAGATTAAGAATCTCATCTAAATGCTGAAAAGGAAGTAAGATTGCTTCAAGCTTGACAACTTAACCAATGGATTTTATTTTGAAATGCCTCCACTTTCCGCACCTGACTCTCTAAGCAGTCTTTCCAATATATCACATCTTTTTGTGATGTAGACAAGTTGGTCAAAGAGCCTGTTTAGTAAACAGAAAATCTTGATTTCGAATGTCAGCAGTGCTTTCCTTTCTTCATGTCAGTTTGGGGCTGTTAGCCGAAAAAGAGGACTTTCACTTTTGTTTGACATCAAACATGTCTTTCCCAAAGCACTAATAAAGTGTAATTGAGAGAAAAAAAACTTTCTGCTTTGGAAATGCTCTAAAAGGAATTAGATGAAATAAGTTTCTTTAGAGAATATAGGATGGCTTCAAGCATTACAAATTAAAACCAGTGGAATTTGAGTAAAAAAAAAAATTTTGCTTTTGAAATGCTCTAAAAGGAATCAGAAGAAATAACTTTCTTTAGAGAATATAGGATGGGCTCAAGCTTTACAAATTAAAACCAGTGGAATTACACATTAGATGCTACAAATTTCATAGCAGTTTTCGGAAAAAGCAGAATAATAAATATTCACCTATGGAACATGTGGTGCTGTGGCTTAGTTGGTTAAAGCGCCTGTCTTGTAAACAGGAGATCCTGAGTTCAACTCTCAGCAGTACCTTGTTTTTGTCTTCTCAAGAATAAGCTTCCTATCTTAAAGCAGTTGTTTTACCTGTGTGCAAACTCAAATTTGCCATTGTTCCAGCCCTACTGAGAGTGCAATTGTGAGATTAAGAATCTCATCTAAATGCTGAAAAGGAAGTAAGATTGCTTCAAGCTTGACAACTTAACCAATGGATTTTATTTTGAAATGCCTCCACTTTCCGCACCTGACTCTCTAAGCAGTCTTTCCAATATATCACATCTTTTTGTGATGTAGACAAGTTGGTCAAAGAGCCTGTTTAGTAAACAGAAAATCTTGATTTCGAATGTCAGCAGTGCTTTCCTTTCTTCATGTCAGTTTGGGGCTGTTAGCCGAAAAAGAGGACTTTCACTTTTGTTTGACATCAAACATGTCTTTCCCAAAGCACTAATAAAGTGTAATTGAGAGAAAAAAACTTTCTGCTTTTGAAATGCTCTAAAAGGAATTAGATGAAATAAGTTTCTTTAGAGAATATAGGATGGCTTCAAGCATTACAAATTAAAACAAGTGGAATTTGAGTAAAAAAAAAAATTTGCTTTTGAAATGCTCTAAAAGGAATCAGATGAAATAACTTTCTTTAGAGAATATAGGATGGGCTCAAGAATTACAAATTAAAACCAGTGGAACCAGGTTAAAGCGCCTGTCTTGTAAACAGGAGATCCTGAGTTCAACTCTCAGCAGTACCTTGTTTTCGTCTTCTCAAGAATAAGCTTCCTATCTTAAAGCAGGTGTGTTTTACCTGTGTGCAAACTCAAATTTGCCATTTTTCCAGCCCTACTGATAGTGCAATTGTGAGATTAAGAATCTCATCTAAATGCTGAAAAGGAAGTAAGATTGCTTCAAGCTTGACAACTTAACCAACTTAACCAAGATGCTACATCTTCTCAAGAATAAGCTTCCTATCTTAAAGCAGGTGTGTTTTACCTGTGTGCAAACTCAAATTTGCCATTGTTCCAGCCCTACTGATAGTGCAATTGTGAGATTAAGAATCTCATCTAAATGCTGAAAAGGAAGTAAGATTGCTTCAAGCTTGACAACTTAACCAACTTAACCAAGATGCTACATCTTCTCAAGAATAAGCTTCCTATCTTAAAGCAGGTGTGTTTTACCTGTGTGCAAACTCAAATTTGCCATTGTTCCAGCCCTACTGATAGTGCAATTGTGAGATTAAGAATCTCATCTAAATGCTGAAAAGGAAGTAAGATTGCTTCAAGCTTGACAACTTAACCAATGGATTTTATTTTGAAATGCCTCCACTTTCCGCACCTGACTCTCTAAGCAGTCTTTCCAATATATCACATCTTTTTGTGATGTAGACAAGTTGGTCAAAGGGCCTGTTTAGTAAACAGAAAATCTTAATTTCGAATGTCAGCAGTGCTTTCCTTTCTTCATGTCAGTTTGGGGCTGTTAGCCGAAAAAGAGGACTTTCACTTTTGTTTGACATCAAACATGTCTTTCCCAAAGCACTAATAAAGTGTAATTGAGAGAAAAAAAACTTTCTGCTTTTGAAATGCTCTAAAAGGAATTAGATGAAATAAGTTTCTTTAGAGAATATAGGATGGCTTCAAGCATTACAAATTAAAACCAGTGGAATTTGAGTAAAAAAAAAAATTTTGCTTTTGAAATGCTCTAAAATGAATCAGAAGAAATAACTTTCTTTAGAGAATATAGGATGGGCTCAAGCTTTACAAATTAAAACCAGTGGAATTACACATTAGATGCTACAAATTTTCATAGCAGTTTTCGGAAAAAGCAGAATAATAAATATTCACCTATGGAACATGTGGTGCTGTGGCTTAGTTGGTTAAAGCGCATGTCTTGTAAACAGGAGATCCTGAGTTCAACTCTCAGCAGTGCCTTGTTTTTGTCTTCTCAAGAATAAGCTTCCTATCTTAAATCAGTTGTTTTACCTGTGTGCAAACTCAAATTTGCCATTGTTCCAGCCCTACTGAGAGTGCAATTGTGAGATTAAGAATCTCATCTAAATGCTGAAAAGGAAGTAAGATTGCTTCAAGCTTGACAACTTAACCAATGGATTTTATTTTGAAATGCCTCCACTTTCCGCACCTGACTCTCTAAGCAGTCTTTCCAATATATCACATCTTTTTGTGATGTAGACAAGTTGGTCAAAGAGCCTGTTTAGTAAACAGAAAATCTTGATTTCGAATGTCAGCAGTGCTTTCCTTTCTTCATGTCAGTTTGGGGCTGTTAGCCGAAAAAGAGGACTTTCACTTTTGTTTGACATCAAACATGTCTTTCCCAAAGCACTAATAAAGTGTAATTGAGAGAAAAAAACTTTCTGCTTTTGAAATGCTCTAAAAGGAATTAGATGAAATAAGTTTCTTTAGAGAATATAGGATGGCTTCAAGCATTACAAATTAAAACAAGTGGAATTTGAGTAAAAAAAAAAATTTTGCTTTTGAAATGCTCTAAAAGGAATCAGATGAAATAACTTTCTTTAGAGAATATAGGATGGGCTCAAGAATTACAAATTAAAACCAGTGGAACCAGGTTAAAGCGCCTGTCTTGTAAACAGGAGATCCTGAGTTCAACTCTCAGCAGTACCTTGTTTTCGTCTTCTCAAGAATAAGCTTCCTATCTTAAAGCAGGTGTGTTTTACCTGTGTGCAAACTCAAATTTGCCATTGTTCCAGCCCTACTGATAGTGCAATTGTGAGATTAAGAATCTCATCTAAATGCTGAAAAGGAAGTAAGATTGCTTCAAGCTTGACAACTTAACCAACTTAACCAAGATGCTACATCTTCTCAAGAATAAGCTTCCTATCTTAAAGCAGGTGTGTTTTACCTGTGTGCAAACTCAAATTTGCCATTGTTCCAGCCCTACTGATAGTGCAATTGTGAGATTAAGAATCTCATCTAAATGCTGAAAAGGAAGTAAGATTGCTTCAAGCTTGACAACTTAACCAATGGATTTTATTTTGAAATGCCTCCACTTTCCGCACCTGACTCTCTAAGCAGTCTTTCCAATATATCACATCTTTTTGTGATGTAGACAAGTTGGTCAAAGAGCCTGTTTAGTAAACAGAAAATCTTGATTTCGAATGTCAGCAGTGCTTTCCTTTCTTCATGTCAGTTTGGGGCTGTTAGCCGAAAAAGAGGACTTTCACTTTTGTTTGACATCAAACATGTCTTTCCCAAAGCACTAATAAAGTGTAATTGAGAGAAAAAAAACTTTCTGCTTTTGAAATGCTCTAAAAGGAATTAGATGAAATAAGTTTCTTTAGAGAATATAGGATGGCTTCAAGCATTACAAATTAAAACCAGTGGAATTTGAGTAAAAAAAAAAATTTTGCTTTTGAAATGCTCTAAAAGGAATCAGAAGAAATAACTTTCTTTAGAGAATATAGGATGGGCTCAAGCTTTACAAATTAAAACCAGTGGAATTACACATTAGATGCTACAAATTTCATAGCAGTTTTCGGAAAAAGCAGAATAATAAATATTCACCTATGGAACATGTGGTGCTGTGGCTTAGTTGGTTAAAGCGCCTGTCTTGTAAACAGGAGATCCTGAGTTCAACTCTCAGCAGTACCTTGTTTTTGTCTTCTCAAGAATAAGCTTCCTATCTTAAAGCAGGTGTGTTTTACCTGTGTGCAAACTCAAATTTGCCATTGTTCCAGCCCTACTGAGAGTGCAATTGTGAGATTAAGAATCTCATCTAAATGCTGAAAAGGAAGTAAGATTGCTTCAAGCTTGACAACTTAACCAATGGATTTTATTTTGAAATGCCTCCACTTTCCGCACCTGACTCTCTAAGCAGTCTTTCCAATATATCACATCTTTTTGTGATGTAGACAAGTTGGTCAAAGAGCCTGTTTAGTAAACAGAAAATCTTGATTTCGAATGTCAGCAGTGCTTTCCTTTCTTCATGTCAGTTTGGGGCTGTTAGCCGAAAAAGAGGACTTTCACTTTTGTTTGACATCAAACATGTCTTTCCCAAAGCACTAATAAAGTGTAATTGAGAGAAAAAAACTTTCTGCTTTTGAAATGCTCTAAAAGGAATTAGATGAAATAAGTTTCTTTAGAGAATATAGGATGGCTTCAAGCATTACAAATTAAAACAAGTGGAATTTGAGTAAAAAAAAAATTTTGCTTTTGAAATGCTCTAAAAGGAATCAGATGAAATAACTTTCTTTAGAGAATATAGGATGGGCTCAAGAATTACAAATTAAAACCAGTGGAACCAGGTTAAAGCGCCTGTCTTGTAAACAGGAGATCCTGAGTTCAACTCTCAGCAGTACCTTGTTTTCGTCTTCTCAAGAATAAGCTTCCTATCTTAAAGCAGGTGTGTTTTACCTGTGTGCAAACTCAAATTTGCCATTTTTCCAGCCCTACTGATAGTGCAATTGTGAGATTAAGAATCTCATCTAAATGCTGAAAAGGAAGTAAGATTGCTTCAAGCTTGACAACTTAACCAACTTAACCAAGATGCTACATCTTCTCAAGAATAAGCTTCCTATCTTAAAGCAGGTGTGTTTTACCTGTGTGCAAACTCAAATTTGCCATTGTTCCAGCCCTACTGATAGTGCAATTGTGAGATTAAGAATCTCACCTAAATGCTGAAAAGGAAGTAAGATTGCTTCAAGCTTGACAACTTAACCAATGGATTTTATTTTGAAATGCCTCCACTTTCCGCACCTGACTCTCTAAGCAGTCTTTCCAATATATCACATCTTTTTGTGATGTAGACAAGTTGGTCAAAGGGCCTGTTTAGTAAACAGAAAATCTTAATTTCGAATGTCAGCAGTGCTTTCCTTTCTTCATGTCAGTTTGGGGCTGTTAGCCGAAAAAGAGGACTTTCACTTTTGTTTGACATCAAACATGTCTTTCCCAAAGCACTAATAAAGTGTAATTGAGAGAAAAAAAACTTTCTGCTTTTGAAATGCTCTAAAAGGAATTAGATGAAATAAGTTTCTTTAGAGAATATAGGATGGCTTCAAGCATTACACATTAAAACCAGTGGAATTTGAGTAAAAAAAAAAATTTTGCTTTTGAAATGCTCTAAAAGGAATCAGAAGAAATAACTTTCTTTAGAGAATATAGGATGGGCTCAAGCTTTACAAATTAAAACCAGTGGAATTACACACTAGATGCTACAAATTTTCATAGCAGTTTTCGGAAAAAGCAGAATAATAAATATTCACCTATGGAACATGTGGTGCTGTGGCTTAGTTGGTTAAAGCGCCTGTCTTGTAAACAGGAGATCCTGAGTTCAACTCTCAGCAGTACCTTGTTTTTGTCTTCTCAAGAATAAGCTTCCTATCTTAAAGCAGTTGTTTTACCTGTGTGCAAACTCAAATTTGCCATTGTTCCAGCCCTACTGAGAGTGCAATTGTGAGATTAAGAATCTCATCTAAATGCTGAAAAGGAAGTAAGATTGCTTCAAGCTTGACAACTTAACCAATGGATTTTATTTTGAAATGCCTCCACTTTCCGCACCTGACTCTCTAAGCAGTCTTTCCAATATATCACATCTTTTTGTGATGTAGACAAGTTGGTCAAAGAGCCTGTTTAGTAAACAGAAAATCTTGATTTCGAATGTCAGCAGTGCTTTCCTTTCTTCATGTCAGTTTGGGGCTGTTAGCCGAAAAAGAGGACTTTCACTTTTGTTTGACATCAAACATGTCTTTCCCAAAGCACTAATAAAGTGTAATTGAGAGAAAAAAACTTTCTGCTTTTGAAATGCTCTAAAAGGAATTAAATGAAATAAGTTTCTTTAGAGAATATAGGATGGCTTCAAGCATTACAAATTAAAACAAGTGGAATTTGAGTAAAAAAAAAAATTTTGCTTTTGAAATGCTCTAAAAGGAATCAGATGAAATAACTTTCTTTAGAGAATATAGGATGGGCTCAAGAATTACAAATTAAAACCAGTGGAACCAGGTTAAAGCGCCTGTCTTGTAAACAGGAGATCCTGAGTTCAACTCTCAGCAGTACCTTGTTTTCGTCTTCTCAAGAATAAGCTTCCTATCTTAAAGCAGGTGTGTTTTACCTGTGTGCAAACTCAAATTTGCCATTGTTCCAGCCCTACTGATAGTGCAATTGTGAGATTAAGAATCTCATCTAAATGCTGAAAAGATAGTAAGATTGCTTCAAGCTTGACAACTTAACCTATGGATTTTATTTTGAAATGCCTCCACTTTCCGCACCTGACTCTCTAAGCAGTCTTTTTAAAGCAGGTGTTTTACCTGTGTGCAAACTCAAATTTGCCATTGTTCCAGCCCTACTGATAGTGCAATTGTGAGATTAAGAATCTCATCTAAATGCTGAAAAGGAAGTAAGATTGCTTCAAGCTTGACAACTTAACCAATGGATTTTATTTTGAAATGCCTCCACTTTCCGCACCTGACTCTCTAAGCAGTCTTTCCAATATATCACATCTTTTTGTGATGTAGACAAGTTGGTCAAAGAGCCTGTTTAGTAAACAGAAAATCTTGATTTCGAATGTCAGCAGTGCTTTCCTTTCTTCATGTCAGTTTGGGGCTGTTAGCCGAAAAAGAGGACTTTCACTTTTGTTTGACATCAAACATGTCTTTCCCAAAGCACTAATAAAGTGTAATTGAGAGAAAAAAAACTTTCTGCTTTTGAAATGCTCTAAAAGGAATTAGATGAAATAAGTTTCTTTAGAGAAAATAGGATGGCTTCAAGCATTACAAATTAAAACCAGTGGAATTTGAGTAAAAAAAAAAATTTTGCTTTTGAAATGCTCTAAAAGGAATCAGAAGAAATAACTTTCTTTAGAGAATATAGGATGGGCTCAAGCTTTACAAATTAAAACCAGTGGAATTACACATTAGATGCTACAAATTTCATAGCAGTTTTCGGAAAAAGCAGAATAATAAATATTCACCTATGGAACATGTGGTGCTGTGGCTTAGTTGGTTAAAGCGCCTGTCTTGTAAACAGGAGATCCTGAGTTCAACTCTCAGCAGTACCTTGTTTTTGTCTTCTCAAGAATAAGCTTCCTATCTTAAAGCAGTTGTTTTACCTGTGTGCAAACTCAAATTTGCCATTGTTCCAGCCCTACTGAGAGTGCAATTGTGAGATTAAGAATCTCATCTAAATGCTGAAAAGGAAGTAAGATTGCTTCAAGCTTGACAACTTAACCAATGGATTTTATTTTGAAATGCCTCCACTTTCCGCACCTGACTCTCTAAGCAGTCTTTCCAATATATCACATCTTTTTGTGATGTAGACAAGTTGGTCAAAGAGCCTGTTTAGTAAACAGAAAATCTTGATTTCGAATGTCAGCAGTGCTTTCCTTTCTTCATGTCAGTTTGGGGCTGTTAGCCAAAAAAGAGGACTTTCACTTTTGTTTGACATCAAACATGTCTTTCCCAAAGCACTAATAAAGTGTAATTGAGAGAAAAAAACTTTCTGCTTTTGAAATGCTCTAAAAGGAATTAGATGAAATAAGTTTCTTTAGAGAATATAGGATGGCTTCAAGCATTACAAATTAAAACAAGTGGAATTTGAGTAAAAAAAAAATTTTGCTTTTGAAATGCTCTAAAAGGAATCAGATGAAATAACTTTCTTTAGAGAATATAGGATGGGCTCAAGAATTACAAATTAAAACCAGTGGAACCAGGTTAAAGCGCCTGTCTTGTAAACAGGAGATCCTGAGTTCAACTCTCAGCAGTACCTTGTTTTCGTCTTCTCAAGAATAAGCTTCCTATCTTAAAGCAGGTGTGTTTTACCTGTGTGCAAACTCAAATTTGCCATTGTTCCAGCCCTACTGATAGTGCAATTGTGAGATTAAGAATCTCATCTAAATGCTGAAAAGGAAGTAAGATTGCTTCAAGCTTGACAACTTAACCAACTTAACCAAGATGCTACATCTTCTCAAGAATAAGCTTCCTATCTTAAAGCAGGTGTGTTTTACCTGTGTGCAAACTCAAATTTGCCATTGTTCCAGCCCTACTGATAGTGCAATTGTGAGATTAAGAATCTCATCTAAATGCTGAAAAGGAAGTAAGATTGCTTCAAGCTTGACAACTTAACCAACTTAACCAAGATGCTACATCTTCTCAAGAATAAGCTTCCTATCTTAAAGCAGGTGTGTTTTACCTGTGTGCAAACTCAAATTTGCCATTGTTCCAGCCCTACTGATAGTGCAATTGTGAGATTAAGAATCTCATCTAAATGCTGAAAAGGAAGTAAGATTGCTTCAAGCTTGACAACTTAACCAATGGATTTTATTTTGAAATGCCTCCACTTTCCGCACCTGACTCTCTAAGCAGTCTTTCCAATATATCACATCTTTTTGTGATGTAGACAAGTTGGTCAAAGGGCCTGTTTAGTAAACAGAAAATCTTAATTTCGAATGTCAGCAGTGCTTTCCTTTCTTCATGTCAGTTTGGGGCTGTTAGCCGAAAAAGAGGACTTTCACTTTTGTTTGACATCAAACATGTCTTTCCCAAAGCACTAATAAAGTGTAATTGAGAGAAAAAAAACTTTCTGCTTTTGAAATGCTCTAAAAGGAATTAGATGAAATAAGTTTCTTTAGAGAATATAGGATGGCTTCAAGCATTACAAATTAAAACCAGTGGAATTTGAGTAAAAAAAAAAATTTTGCTTTTGAAATGCTCTAAAATGAATCAGAAGAAATAACTTTCTTTAGAGAATATAGGATGGGCTCAAGCTTTACAAATTAAAACCAGTGGAATTACACATTAGATGCTACAAATTTTCATAGCAGTTTTCGGAAAAAGCAGAATAATAAATATTCACCTATGGAACATGTGGTGCTGTGGCTTAGTTGGTTAAAGCGCCTGTCTTGTAAACAGGAGATCCTGAGTTCAACTCTCAGCAGTACCTTGTTTTTGTCTTCTCAAGAATAAGCTTCCTATCTTAAAGCAGTTGTTTTACCTGTGTGCAAACTCAAATTTGCCATTGTTCCAGCCCTACTGAGAGTGCAATTGTGAGATTAAGAATCTCATCTAAATGCTGAAAAGGAAGTAAGATTGCTTCAAGCTTGACAACTTAACCAATGGATTTTATTTTGAAATGCCTCCACTTTCCGCACATGACTCTCTAAGCAGTCTTTCCAATATATCACATCTTTTTGTGATGTAGACAAGTTGGTCAAAGAGCCTGTTTAGTAAACAGAAAATCTTGATTTCGAATGTCAGCAGTGCTTTCCTTTCTTCATGTCAGTTTGGGGCTGTTAGCCGAAAAAGAGGACTTTCACTTTTGTTTGACATCAAACATGTCTTTCCCAAAGCACTAATAAAGTGTAATTGAGAGAAAAAAACTTTCTGCTTTTGAAATGCTCTAAAAGGAATTAGATGAAATAAGTTTCTTTAGAGAATATAGGATGGCTTCAAGCATTACAAATTAAAACAAGTGGAATTTGAGTAAAAAAAAAAATTTTGCTTTTGAAATGCTCTAAAAGGAATCAGATGAAATAACTTTCTTTAGAGAATATAGGATGGGCTCAAGAATTACAAATTAAAACCAGTGGAACCAGGTTAAAGCGCCTGTCTTGTAAACAGGAGATCCTGAGTTCAACTCTCAGCAGTACCTTGTTTTCGTCTTCTCAAGAATAAGCTTCCTATCTTAAAGCAGGTGTGTTTTACCTGTGTGCAAACTCAAATTTGCCATTGTTCCAGCCCTACTGATAGTGCAATTGTGAGATTAAGAATCTCATCTAAATGCTGAAAAGGAAGTAAGATTGCTTCAAGCTTGACAACTTAACCAATGGATTTTATTTTGAAATGCCTCCACTTTCCGCACCTGACTCTCTAAGCAGTCTTTTTAAAGCAGGTGTTTTACCTGTGTGCAAACTCAAATTTGCCATTGTTCCAGCCCTACTGATAGTGCAATTGTGAGATTAAGAATCTCATCTAAATGCTGAAAAGGAAGTAAGATTGCTTCAAGCTTGACAACTTAACCAACTTAACCAAGATGCTACATCTTCTCAAGAATAAGCTTCCTATCTTAAAGCAGGTGTGTTTTACCTGTGTGCAAACTCAAATTTGCCATTGTTCCAGCCCTACTGATAGTGCAATTGTGAGATTAAGAATCTCATCTAAATGCTGAAAAGGAAGTAAGATTGCTTCAAGCTTGACAACTTAACCAATGGATTTTATTTTGAAATGCCTCCACTTTCCGCACCTGACTCTCTAAGCAGTCTTTCCAATATATCACATCTTTTTGTGATGTAGACAAGTTGGTCAAAGAGCCTGTTTAGTAAACAGAAAATCTTGATTTCGAATGTCAGCAGTGCTTTCCTTTCTTCATGTCAGTTTGGGGCTGTTAGCCGAAAAAGAGGACTTTCACTTTTGTTTGACATCAAACATGTCTTTCCCAAAGCACTAATAAAGTGTAATTGAGAGAAAAAAAACTTTCTGCTTTTGAAATGCTCTAAAAGGAATTAGATGAAATAAGTTTCTTTAGAGAATATAGGATGGCTTCAAGCATTACAAATTAAAACCAGTGGAATTTGAGTAAAAAAAAAATTTTGCTTTTGAAATGCTCTAAAAGGAATCAGAAGAAATAACTTTCTTTAGAGAATATAGGATGGGCTCAAGCTTTACAAATTAAAACCAGTGGAATTACACATTAGATGCTACAAATTTCATAGCAGTTTTCGGAAAAAGCAGAATAATAAATATTCACCTATGGAACATGTGGTGCTGTGGCTTAGTTGGTTAAAGCGCCTGTCTTGTAAACAGGAGATCCTGAGTTCAACTCTCAGCAGTACCTTGTTTTTGTCTTCTCAAGAATAAGCTTCCTATCTTAAAGCAGTTGTTTTACCTGTGTGCAAACTCAAATTTGCCATTGTTCCAGCCCTACTGAGAGTGCAATTGTGAGATTAAGAATCTCATCTAAATGCTGAAAAGGAAGTAAGATTGCTTCAAGCTTGACAACTTAACCAATGGATTTTATTTTGAAATGCCTCCACTTTCCGCACCTGACTCTCTAAGCAGTCTTTCCAATATATCACATCTTTTTGTGATGTAGACAAGTTGGTCAAAGAGCCTGTTTAGTAAACAGAAAATCTTGATTTCGAATGTCAGCAGTGCTTTCCTTTCTTCATGTCAGTTTGGGGCTGTTAGCCGAAAAAGAGGACTTTCACTTTTGTTTGACATCAAACATGTCTTTCCCAAAGCACTAATAAAGTGTAATTGAGAGAAAAAAACTTTCTGCTTTTGAAATGCTCTAAAAGGAATTAGATGAAATAAGTTTCTTTAGAGAATATAGGATGGCTTCAAGCATTACAAATTAAAACAAGTGGAATTTGAGTAAAAAAAAAATTTTGCTTTTGAAATGCTCTAAAAGGAATCAGATGAAATAACTTTCTTTAGAGAATATAGGATGGGCTCAAGAATTACAAATTAAAACCAGTGGAACCAGGTTAAAGCGCCTGTCTTGTAAACAGGAGATCCTGAGTTGAACTCTCAGCAGTACCTTGTTTTCGTCTTCTCAAGAATAAGCTTCCTATATTAAAGCAGGTGTGTTT
The DNA here is from genome assembly GCF_039654945.1 of Dendrobates tinctorius. Taxonomy (NCBI): domain Eukaryota; kingdom Metazoa; phylum Chordata; class Amphibia; order Anura; family Dendrobatidae; genus Dendrobates; species Dendrobates tinctorius. The sequence goes on along the minus strand of NW_027361921.1, from coordinate 1,406,861 downwards.
TACCTGTGTGCAAACTCAAATTTGCCATTGTTCCAGCCCTACTGATAGTGCAATTGTGAGATTAAGAATCTCATCTAAATGCTGAAAAGGAAGTAAGATTGCTTCAAGCTTGACAACTTAACCAACTTAACCAAGATGCTACATCTTCTCAAGAATAAGCTTCCTATCTTAAAGCAGGTGTGTTTTACCTGTGTGCAAACTCAAATTTGCCATTGTTCCAGCCCTACTGATAGTGCAATTGTGAGATTAAGAATCTCATCTAAATGCTGAAAAGGAAGTAAGATTGCTTCAAGCTTGACAACTTAACCAACTTAACCAAGATGCTACATCTTCTCAAGAATAAGCTTCCTATCTTAAAGCAGGTGTGTTTTACCTGTGTGCAAACTCAAATTTGCCATTGTTCCAGCCCTACTGATAGTGCAATTGTGAGATTAAGAATCTCATCTAAATGCTGAAAAGGAAGTAAGATTGCTTCAAGCTTGACAACTTAACCAATGGATTTTATTTTGAAATGCCTCCACTTTCCGCACCTGACTCTCTAAGCAGTCTTTCCAATATATCACATCTTTTTGTGATGTAGACAAGTTGGTCAAAGGGCCTGTTTAGTAAACAGAAAATCTTAATTTCGAATGTCAGCAGTGCTTTCCTTTCTTCATGTCAGTTTGGGGCTGTTAGCCGAAAAAGAGGACTTTCACTTTTGTTTGACATCAAACATGTCTTTCCCAAAGCACTAATAAAGTGTAATTGAGAGAAAAAAAACTTTCTGCTTTTGAAATGCTCTAAAAGGAATTAGATGAAATAAGTTTCTTTAGAGAATATAGGATGGCTTCAAGCATTACAAATTAAAACCAGTGGAATTTGAGTAAAAAAAAAAATTTTGCTTTTGAAATGCTCTAAAATGAATCAGAAGAAATAACTTTCTTTAGAGAATATAGGATGGGCTCAAGCTTTACAAATTAAAACCAGTGGAATTACACATTAGATGCTACAAATTTTCATAGCAGTTTTCGGAAAAAGCAGAATAATAAATATTCACCTATGGAACATGTGGTGCTGTGGCTTAGTTGGTTAAAGCGCCTGTCTTGTAAACAGGAGATCCTGAGTTCAACTCTCAGCAGTACCTTGTTTTTGTCTTCTCAAGAATAAGCTTCCTATCTTAAATCAGTTGTTTTACCTGTGTGCAAACTCAAATTTGCCATTGTTCCAGCCCTACTGAGAGTGCAATTGTGAGATTAAGAATCTCATCTAAATGCTGAAAAGGAAGTAAGATTGCTTCAAGCTTGACAACTTAACCAATGGATTTTATTTTGAAATGCCTCCACTTTCCGCACCTGACTCTCTAAGCAGTCTTTCCAATATATCACATCTTTTTGTGATGTAGACAAGTTGGTCAAAGAGCCTGTTTAGTAAACAGAAAATCTTGATTTCGAATGTCAGCAGTGCTTTCCTTTCTTCATGTCAGTTTGGGGCTGTTAGCCGAAAAAGAGGACTTTCACTTTTGTTTGACATCAAACATGTCTTTCCCAAAGCACTAATAAAGTGTAATTGAGAGAAAAAAAACTTTCTGCTTTTGAAATGCTCTAAAAGGAATTAGATGAAATAAGTTTCTTTAGAGAATATAGGATGGCTTCAAGCATTACAAATTAAAACAAGTGGAATTTGAGTAAAAAAAAAAATTTTGCTTTTGAAATGCTCTAAAAGGAATCAGATGAAATAACTTTCTTTAGAGAATATAGGATGGGCTCAAGAATTACAAATTAAAACCAGTGGAACCAGGTTAAAGCGCCTGTCTTGTAAACAGGAGATCCTGAGTTCAACTCTCAGCAGTACCTTGTTTTCGTCTTCTCAAGAATAAGCTTCCTATCTTAAAGCAGGTGTGTTTTACCTGTGTGCAAACTCAAATTTGCCATTGTTCCAGCCCTACTGATAGTGCAATTGTGAGATTAAGAATCTCATCTAAATGCTGAAAAGGAAGTAAGATTGCTTCAAGCTTGACAACTTAACCAATGGATTTTATTTTGAAATGCCTCCACTTTCCGCACCTGACTCTCTAAGCAGTCTTTTTAAAGCAGGTGTTTTACCTGTGTGCAAACTCAAATTTGCCATTGTTCCAGCCCTACTGATAGTGCAATTGTGAGATTAAGAATCTCATCTAAATGCTGAAAAGGAAGTAAGATTGCTTCAAGCTTGACAACTTAACCAACTTAACCAAGATGCTACATCTTCTCAAGAATAAGCTTCCTATCTTAAAGCAGGTGTGTTTTACCTGTGTGCAAACTCAAATTTGCCATTGTTCCAGCCCTACTGATAGTGCAATTGTGAGATTAAGAATCTCATCTAAATGCTGAAAAGGAAGTAAGATTGCTTCAAGCTTGACAACTTAACCAATGGATTTTATTTTGAAATGCCTCCACTTTCCGCACCTGACTCTCTAAGCAGTCTTTCCAATATATCACATCTTTTTGTGATGTAGACAAGTTGGTCAAAGAGCCTGTTTAGTAAACAGAAAATCTTGATTTCGAATGTCAGCAGTGCTTTCCTTTCTTCATGTCAGTTTGGGGCTGTTAGCCGAAAAAGAGGACTTTCACTTTTGTTTGACATCAAACATGTCTTTCCCAAAGCACTAATAAAGTGTAATTGAGAGAAAAAAAACTTTCTGCTTTTGAAATGCTCTAAAAGGAATTAGATGAAATAAGTTTCTTTAGAGAATATAGGATGGCTTCAAGCATTACAAATTAAAACCAGTGGAATTTGAGTAAAAAAAAAAATTTTGCTTTTGAAATGCTCTAAAAGGAATCAGAAGAAATAACTTTCTTTAGAGAATATAGGATGGGCTCAAGCTTTACAAATTAAAACCAGTGGAATTACACATTAGATGCTACAAATTTCATAGCAGTTTTCGGAAAAAGCAGAATAATAAATATTCACCTATGGAACATGTGGTGCTGTGGCTTAGTTGGTTAAAGCGCCTGTCTTGTAAACAGGAGATCCTGAGTTCAACTCTCAGCAGTACCTTGTTTTTGTTTTCTCAAGAATAAGCTTCCTATCTTAAAGCAGTTGTTTTACCTGTGTGCAAACTCAAATTTGCCATTGTTCCAGCCCTACTGAGAGTGCAATTGTGAGATTAAGAATCTCATCTAAATGCTGAAAAGGAAGTAAGATTGCTTCAAGCTTGACAACTTAACCAATGGATTTTATTTTGAAATGCCTCCACTTTCCGCACCTGACTCTCTAAGCAGTCTTTCCAATATATCACATATTTTTGTGATGTAGACAAGTTGGTCAAAGAGCCTGTTTAGTAAACAGAAAATCTTGATTTCGAATGTCAGCAGTGCTTTCCTTTCTTCATGTCAGTTTGGGGCTGTTAGCCGAAAAAGAGGACTTTCACTTTTGTTTGACATCAAACATGTCTTTCCCAAAGCACTAATAAAGTGTAATTGAGAGAAAAAAACTTTCTGCTTTTGAAATGCTCTAAAAGGAATAAGATGAAATAAGTTTCTTTAGAGAATATAGGATGGCTTCAAGCATTACAAATTAAAACAAGTGGAATTTGAGTAAAAAAAAAATTTTGCTTTTGAAATGCTGTAAAAGGAATCAGATGAAATAACTTTCTTTAGAGAATATAGGATGGGCTCAAGAATTACAAATTAAAACCAGTTGAACCAGGTTAAAGCGCCTGTCTTGTAAACAGGAGATCCTGAGTTCAACTCTCAGCAGTACCTTGTTTTCGTCTTCTCAAGAATAAGCTTCCTATCTTAAAGCAGGTGTGTTTTACCTGTGTGCAAACTCAAATTTGCCATTGTTCCAGCCCTACTGATAGTGCAATTGTGAGATTAAGAATCTCATCTAAATGCTGAAAAGGAAGTAAGATTGCTTCAAGCTTGACAACTTAACCAACTTAACCAAGATGCTACATCTTCTCAAGAATAAGCTTCCTATCTTAAAGCAGGTGTGTTTTACCTGTGTGCAAACTCAAATTTGCCATTGTTCCAGCCCTACTGATAGTGCAATTGTGAGATTAAGAATCTCATCTAAATGCTGAAAAGGAAGTAAGATTGCTTCAAGCTTGACAACTTAACCAACTTAACCAAGATGCTACATCTTCTCAAGAATAAGCTTCCTATCTTAAAGCAGGTGTGTTTTACCTGTGTGCAAACTCAAATTTGCCATTGTTCCAGCCCTACTGATAGTGCAATTGTGAGATTAAGAATCTCATCTAAATGCTGAAAAGGAAGTAAGATTGCTTCAAGCTTGACAACTTAACCAATGGATTTTATTTTGAAATGCCTCCACTTTCCGCACCTGACTCTCTAAGCAGTCTTTCCAATATATCACATCTTTTTGTGATGTAGACAAGTTGGTCAAAGAGCCTGTTTAGTAAACAGAAAATCTTGATTTCGAATGTCAGCAGTGCTTTCCTTTCTTCATGTCAGTTTGGGGCTGTTAGCCGAAAAAGAGGACTTTCACTTTTGTTTGACATCAAACATGTCTTTCCCAAAGCACTAATAAAGTGTAATTGAGAGAAAAAAAACTTTCTGCTTTTGAAATGCTCTAAAAGGAATTAGATGAAATAAGTTTCTTTAGAGAATATAGGATGGCTTCAAGCATTACAAATTAAAACCAGTGGAATTTGAGTAAAAAAAAAAATGTTGCTTTTGAAATTCTCTAAAAGGAATCAGAAGAAATAACTTTTTTTAGAGAATATAGGATCGGCTCAAGCTTTACAAATTAAAACCAGTGGAATTACACATTAGATGCTACAAATTTTCATAGCAGTTTTCGGAAAAAGCAGAATAATAAATATTCACCTATGGAACATGTGGTGCTGTGGCTTAGTTGGTTAAAGCGCCTGTCTTGTAAACAGGAGATCCTGAGTTCAACTCTCAGCAGTACCTTGTTTTTGTCTTCTCAAGAATAAGCTTCCTATCTTAAAGCAGGTGTTTTACCTGTGTGCAAACTCAAATTTGCCATTGTTCCAGCCCTACTGATAGTGCAATTGTGAGATTAAGAATCTCATCTAAATGCTGAAAAGGAAGTAAGATTGCTTCAAGCTTGACAACTTAACCAACTTAACCAAGATGCTACATCTTCTCAAGAATAAGCTTCCTATCTTAAAGCAGGTGTGTTTTACCTGTGTGCAAACTCAAATTTGCCATTGTTCCAGCCCTACTGATAGTGCAATTGTGAGATTAAGAATCTCATCTAAATGCTGAAAAGGAAGTAAGATTGCTTCAAGCTTGACAACTTAACCAATGGATTTTATTTTGAAATGCCTCCACTTTCCGCACCTGACTCTCTAAGCAGTCTTTCCAATATATCACATCTTTTTGTGATGTAGACAAGTTGGTCAAAGAGCCTGTTTAGTAAACAGAAAATCTTGATTTCGAATGTCAGCAGTGCTTTCCTTTCTTCATGTCAGTTTGGGGCTGTTAGCCGAAAAAGAGGACTTTCACTTTTGTTTGACATCAAACATGTCTTTCCCAAAGCACTAATAAAGTGTAATTGAGAGAAAAAAAACTTTCTGCTTTTGAAATGCTCTAAAAGGAATTAGATTAAATAAGTTTCTTTAGAGAATATAGGATGGCTTCAAGCATTACAAATTAAAACCAGTGGAATTTGAGTAAAAAAAAAAATTTTGCTTTTGAAATGCTCTAAAAGGAATCAGATGAAATAACTTTCTTTAGAGAATATAGGATGGGCTCAAGCTTTACAAATTAAAACCAGTGGAATTACACATTAGATGCTACAAATTTTCATAGCAGTTTTCGGAAAAAGCAGAATAATAAATATTCACCTATGGAACATGTGGTGCTGTGGCTTAGTTGGTTAAAGCGCCTGTCTTGTAAACAGGAGATCCTGAGTTCAACTCTCAGCAGTAGCTTGTTTTTGTCTTCTCAAGAATAAGCTTCCTATCTTAAAGCAGGTGTGTTTTACCTGTGTGCAAACTCAAATTTGCCATTGTTCCAGCCCTACTGATAGTGCAATTGTGAGATTAAGAATCTCATCTAAATGCTGAAAAGGAAGTAAGATTGCTTCAAGCTTGACAACTTAACCAACTTAACCAAGATGCTACATCTTCTCAAGAATAAGCTTCCTATCTTAAAGCAGGTGTGTTTTACCTGTGTGCAAACTCAAATTTGCCATTGTTCCAGCCCTACTGATAGTGCAATTGTGAGATTAAGAATCTCATCTAAATGCTGAAAAGGAAGTAAGATTGCTTCAAGCTTGACAACTTAACCAACTTAACCAAGATGCTACATCTTCTCAAGAATAAGCTTCCTATCTTAAAGCAGGTGTGTTTTACCTGTGTGCAAACTCAAATTTGCCATTGTTCCAGCCCTACTGATAGTGCAATTGTGAGATTAAGAATCTCATCTAAATGCTGAAAAGGAAGTAAGATTGCTTCAAGCTTGACAACTTAACCAATGGATTTTATTTTGAAATGCCTCCACTTTCCGCACCTGACTCTCTAAGCAGTCTTTCCAATATATCACATCTTTTTGTGATGTAGACAAGTTGGTCAAAGAGCCTGTTTAGTAAACAGAAAATCTTGATTTCGAATGTCAGCAGTGCTTTCCTTTCTTCATGTCAGTTTGGGGCTGTTAGCCGAAAAAGAGGACTTTCACTTTTGTTTGACATCAAACATGTCTTTCCCAAAGCACTAATAAAGTGTAATTGAGAGAAAAAAAACTTTCTGCTTTTGAAATGCTCTAAAAGGAATTAGATTAAATAAGTTTCTTTAGAGAATATAGGATGGCTTCAAGCATTACAAATTAAAACCAGTGGAATTTGAGTAAAAAAAAAAATTTTGCTTTTGAAATGCTCTAAAAGGAATCAGATGAAATAACTTTCTTTAGAGAATATAGGATGGGCTCAAGCTTTACAAATTAAAACCAGTGGAATTACACATTAGATGCTACAAATTTTCATAGCAGTTTTCGGAAAAAGCAGAATAATAAATATTCACCTATGGAACATGTGGTGCTGTGGCTTAGTTGGTTAAAGCGCCTGTCTTGTAAACAGGAGATCCTGAGTTCAACTCTCAGCAGTAGCTTGTTTTTGTCTTCTCAAGAATAAGCTTCCTATCTTAAAGCAGGTGTGTTTTACCTGTGTGCAAACTCAAATTTGCCATTGTTCCAGCCCTACTGATAGTGCAATTGTGAGATTAAGAATCTCATCTAAATGCTGAAAAGGAAGTAAGATTGCTTCAAGCTTGACAACTTAACCAACTTAACCAAGATGCTACATCTTCTCAAGAATAAGCTTCCTATCTTAAAGCAGGTGTGTTTTACCTGTGTGCAAACTCAAATTTGCCATTGTTCCAGCCCTACTGATAGTGCAATTGTGAGATTAAGAATCTCATCTAAATGCTGAAAAGGAAGTAAGATTGCTTCAAGCTTGACAACTTAACCAATGGATTTTATTTTGAAATGCCTCCACTTTCCGCACCTGACTCTCTAAGCAGTCTTTCCAATATATCACATCTTTTTGTGATGTAGACAAGTTGGTCAAAGAGCCTGTTTAGTAAACAGAAAATCTTGATTTCGAATGTCAGCAGTGCTTTCCTTTCTTCATGTCAGTTTGGGGCTGTTAGCCGAAAAAGAGGACTTTCACTTTTGTTTGACATCAAACATGTCTTTCCCAAAGCACTAATAAAGTGTAATTGAGAGAAAAAAAACTTTCTGCTTTTGAAATGCTCTAAAAGGAATTAGATGAAATAAGTTTCTTTAGAGAATATAGGATGGCTTCAAGCATTACAAATTAAAACCAGTGGAATTTGAGTAAAAAAAAAAATGTTGCTTTTGAAATGCTCTAAAAGGAATCAGAAGAAATAACTTTTTTTAGAGAATATAGGATGGGCTCAAGCTTTACAAATTAAAACCAGTGGAATAACATAAGAGATACTACAAATTTTCATAGCAGTTTTCGGAAAAAGCAGAATAATAAATATTCACCTATGGAACATGTGGTGCTGTGGCTTAGTTGGTTAAAGCGCCTGTCTTGTAAACAGGAGATCCTGAGTTCAACTCTCAGCAGTACCTTGTTTTTGTCTTCTCAAGAATAAGCTTCCTATCTTAAAGCAGGTGTTTTACCTGTGTGCAAACTCAAATTTGCCATTGTTCCAGCCCTACTGATAGTGCAATTGTGAGATTAAGAATCTCATCTAAATGCTGAAAAGGAAGTAAGATTGCTTCAAGCTTGACAACTTAACCAACTTAACCAAGATGCTACATCTTCTCAAGAATAAGCTTCCTATCTTAAAGCAGGTGTGTTTTACCTGTGTGCAAACTCAAATTTGCCATTGTTCCAGCCCTACTGATAGTGCAATTGTGAGATTAAGAATCTCATCTAAATGCTGAAAAGGAAGTAAGATTGCTTCAAGCTTGACAACTTAACCAATGGATTTTATTTTGAAATGCCTCCACTTTCCGCACCTGACTCTCTAAGCAGTCTTTCCAATATATCACATCTTTTTGTGATGTAGACAAGTTGGTCAAAGAGCCTGTTTAGTAAACAGAAAATCTTGATTTCGAATGTCAGCAGTGCTTTCCTTTCTTCATGTCAGTTTGGGGCTGTTAGCCGAAAAAGAGGACTTTCACTTTTGTTTGACATCAAACATGTCTTTCCCAAAGCACTAATAAAGTGTAATTGAGAGAAAAAAAACTTTCTGCTTTTGAAATGCTCTAAAAGGAATTAGATTAAATAAGTTTCTTTAGAGAATATAGGATGGCTTCAAGCATTACAAATTAAAACCAGTGGAATTTGAGTAAAAAAAAAAATTTTGCTTTTGAAATGCTCTAAAAGGAATCAGATGAAATAACTTTCTTTAGAGAATATAGGATGGGCTCAAGCTTTACAAATTAAAACCAGTGGAATTACACATTAGATGCTACAAATTTTCATAGCAGTTTTCGGAAAAAGCAGAATAATAAATATTCACCTATGGAACATGTGGTGCTGTGGCTTAGTTGGTTAAAGCGCCTGTCTTGTAAACAGGAGATCCTGAGTTCAACTCTCAGCAGTAGCTTGTTTTTGTCTTCTCAAGAATAAGCTTCCTATCTTAAAGCAGGTGTGTTTTACCTGTGTGCAAACTCAAATTTGCCATTGTTCCAGCCCTACTGATAGTGCAATTGTGAGATTAAGAATCTCATCTAAATGCTGAAAAGGAAGTAAGATTGCTTCAAGCTTGACAACTTAACCAACTTAACCAAGATGCTACATCTTCTCAAGAATAAGCTTCCTATCTTAAAGCAGGTGTGTTTTACCTGTGTGCAAACTCAAATTTGCCATTGTTCCAGCCCTACTGATAGTGCAATTGTGAGATTAAGAATCTCATCTAAATGCTGAAAAGGAAGTAAGATTGCTTCAAGCTTGACAACTTAACCAATGGATTTTATTTTGAAATGCCTCCACTTTCCGCACCTGACTCTCTAAGCAGTCTTTCCAATATATCACATCTTTTTGTGATGTAGACAAGTTGGTCAAAGAGCCTGTTTAGTAAACAGAAAATCTTGATTTCGAATGTCAGCAGTGCTTTCCTTTCTTCATGTCAGTTTGGGGCTGTTAGCCGAAAAAGAGGACTTTCACTTTTGTTTGACATCAAACATGTCTTTCCCAAAGCACTAATAAAGTGTAATTGAGAGAAAAAAAACTTTCTGCTTTTGAAATGCTCTAAAAGGAATTAGATGAAATAAGTTTCTTTAGAGAATATAGGATGGCTTCAAGCATTACAAATTAAAACCAGTGGAATTTGAGTAAAAAAAAAATGTTGCTTTTGAAATGCTCTAAAAGGAATCAGAAGAAATAACTTTTTTTAGAGAATATAGGATGGGCTCAAGCTTTACAAATTAAAACCAGTGGAATAACATAAGAGATACTACAAATTTTCATAGCAGTTTTCGGAAAAAGCAGAATAATAAATATTCACCTATGGAACATGTGGTGCTGTGGCTTAGTTGGTTAAAGCGCCTGTCTTGTAAACAGGAGATCCTGAGTTCAACTCTCAGCAGTACCTTGTTTTTGTCTTCTCAAGAATAAGCTTCCTATCTTAAAGCAGGTGTTTTACCTGTGTGCAAACTCAAATTTGCCATTGTTCCAGCCCTACTGATAGTGCAATTGTGAGATTAAGAATCTCATCTAAATGCTGAAAAGGAAGTAAGATTGCTTCAAGCTTGACAACTTAACCAAGATGCTACATCTTCTCAAGAATAAGCTTCCTATCTTAAAGCAGGTGTGTTTTACCTGTGTGCAAACTCAAATTTGCCATTGTTCCAGCCCTACTGATAGTGCAATTGTGAGATTAAGAATCTCATCTAAATGCTGAAAAGGAAGTAAGATTGCTTCAAGCTTGACAACTTAACCAATGGATTTTATTTTGAAATGCCTCCACTTTCCGCACCTGACTCTCTAAGCAGTCTTTCCAATATATCACATCTTTTTGTGATGTAGACAAGTTGGTCAAAGAGCCTGTTTAGTAAACAGAAAATCTTGATTTCGAATGTCAGCAGTGCTTTCCTTTCTTCATGTCAGTTTGGGGCTGTTAGCCGAAAAAGAGGACTTTCACTTTTGTTTGACATCAAACATGTCTTTCCCAAAGCACTAATAAAGTGTAATTGAGAGAAAAAAAACTTTCTGCTTTTGAAATGCTCTAAAAGGAATTAGATTAAATAAGTTTCTTTAGAGAATATAGGATGGCTTCAAGCATTACAAATTAAAACCAGTGGAATTTGAGTAAAAAAAAAAATTTTGCTTTTGAAATGCTCTAAAAGGAATCAGATGAAATAACTTTCTTTAGAGAATATAGGATGGGCTCAAGCTTTACAAATTAAAACCAGTGGAATTACACATTAGATGCTACAAATTTTCATAGCAGTTTTCGGAAAAAGCAGAATAATAAATATTCACCTATGGAACATGTGGTGCTGTGGCTTACTTGGTTAAAGCGCCTGTCTTGTAAACAGGAGATCCTGAGTTCAACTCTCAGCAGTAGCTTGTTTTTGTCTTCTCAAGAATAAGCTTCCTATCTTAAAGCAGGTGTGTTTTACCTGTGTGCAAACTCAAATTTGCCATTGTTCCAGCCCTACTGATAGTGCAATTGTGAGATTAAGAATCTCATCTAAATGCTGAAAGAAAGTAAGATTGCTTCAAGCTTACCAACTTAACCAAGATGCTACATCTTCTCAAGAATAAGCTTCCTATCTTAAAGCAGGTGTGTTTTACCTGTGTGCAAACTCAAATTTGCCATTGTTCCAGCCCTACTGATAGTGCAATTGTGAGATTAAGAATCTCATCTAAATGCTGAAAAGGAAGTAAGATTGCTTCAAGCTTGACAACTTAACCAATGGATTTTATTTTGAAATGCCTCCACTTTCCGCACCTGACTCTCTAAGCAGTCTTTCCAATATATCACATCTTTTTGTGATGTAGACAAGTTGGTCAAAGAGCCTGTTTAGTAAACAGAAAATCTTGATTTCGAATGTCAGCAGTGCTTTCCTTTCTTCATGTCAGTTTGGGGCTGTTAGCCGAAAAAGAGGACTTTCACTTTTGTTTGACATCAAACATGTCTTTCCCAAAGCACTAATAAAGTGTAATTGAGAGAAAAAAAACTTTCTGCTTTTGAAATGCTCTAAAAGGAATTAGATGAAATAAGTTTCTTTAGAGAATATAGGATGGCTTCAAGCATTACAAATTAAAACCAGTGGAATTTGAGTAAAAAAAAAAATGTTGCTTTTGAAATGCTCTAAAAGGAATCAGAAGAAATAACTTTTTTTAGAGAATATAGGATGGGCTCAAGCTTTACAAATTAAAACCAGTGGAATTACACATTAGATGCTACAAATTTTCATAGCAGTTTTCGGAAAAAGCAGAATAATAAATATTCACCTATGGAACATGTGGTGCTGTGGCTTAGTTGGTTAAAGCGCCTGTCTTGTAAACAGGAGATCCTGAGTTCAACTCTCAGCAGTACCTTGTTTTTGTCTTCTCAAGAATAAGCTTCCTATCTTAAAGCAGGTGTTTTACCTGTGTGCAAACTCAAATTTGCCATTGTTCCAGCCCTACTGATAGTGCAATTGTGAGATTAAGAATCTCATCTAAATGCTGAAAAGGAAGTAAGATTGCTTCAAGCTTGACAACTTAACCAACTTAATCAAGATGCTACATCTTCTCAAGAATAAGCTTCCTATCTTAAAGCAGGTGTGTTTTACCTGTGTGCAAACTCAAATTTGCCATTGTTCCAGCCCTACTGATAGTGCAATTGTGAGATTAAGAATCTCATCTAAATGCTGAAAAGGAAGTAAGATTGCTTCAAGCTTGACAACTTAACCAATGGATTTTATTTTGAAATGCCTCCACTTTCCGCACCTGACTCTCTAAGCAGTCTTTCCAATATATCACATCTTTTTGTGATGTAGACAAGTTGGTCAAAGAGCCTGTTTAGTAAACAGAAAATCTTGATTTCGAATGTCAGCAGTGCTTTCCTTTCTTCATGTCAGTTTGGGGCTGTTAGCCGAAAAAGAGGACTTTCACTTTTGTTTGACATCAAACATGTCTTTCCCAAAGCACTAATAAAGTGTAATTGAGAGAAAAAAAACTTTCTGCTTTTGAAATGCTCTAAAAGGAATTAGATTAAATAAGTTTCTTTAGAGAATATAGGATGGCTTCAAGCATTACAAATTAAAACCAGTGGAATTTGAGTAAAAAAAAAAATTTTGCTTTTGAAATGCTCTAAAAGGAATCAGATGAAATAACTTTCTTTAGAGAATATAGGATGGGCTCAAGCTTTACAAATTAAAACCAGTGGAATTACACATTAGATGCTACAAATTTTCATAGCAGTTTTCGGAAAAAGCAGAATAATAAATATTCACCTATGGAACATGTGGTGCTGTGGCTTAGTTGGTTAAAGCGCCTGTCTTGTAAACAGGAGATCCTGAGTTCAACTCTCAGCAGTACCTTGTTTTTGTCTTCTCAAGAATAAGCTTCCTATCTTAAAGCAGGTGTTTTACCTGTGTGCAAACTCAAATTTGCCATTGTTCCAGCCCTACTGATAGTGCAATTGTGAGATTAAGAATCTCATCTAAATGCTGAAAAGGAAGTAAGATTGCTTCAAGCTTGACAACTTAACCAACTTAACCAAGATGCTACATCTTCTCAAGAATAAGTTTCCTATCTTAAAGCATGTGTGTTTTACCTGTGTGCAAACTCAAATTTGCCATTGTTCCAGCCCTACTGATAGTGCAATTGTGAGATTAAGAATCTCATCTAAATGCTGAAAAGGAAGTAAGATTGCTTCAAGCTTGACAACTTAACCAACTTAATCAAGATGCTACATCTTCTCAAGAATAAGCTTCCTATCTTAAAGCAGGTGTGTTTTACCTGTGTGCAAACTCAAATTTGCCATTGTTCCAGCCCTACTGATAGTGCAACTGTGAGATTAAGAATCTCATCTAAATGCTGAAAAGGAAGTAAGATTGATTCAAACCAATGGATTTTATTTTAAAATGCTTTTTGTAGCATCTAATGTGTAATTCCACTGGTTTTAATTTGTAATGCTTGAGCCCATCCTATATTCTCTAAAGAAGGTTATTTCATCTAATTCCTTTTAGAGCATTTCAAAAGCAAATTTTTTTTTCACTCAAATTCCACTGGTTTTAATTTGTAATGCTTGAAGCCATCCTATATTCTCTAAAGAAACTTATTTCATCTAATTCCTTTTATAGCATTTCAAAAGCAGAAAGTTTTTTTCTCTCAATTGCACTTTATTAGGGATTTGGGAAAGACATGTTTGATGTCAAACAAAAGTGAAAGTCCTCTTTTTCGACTCACAGCCCCAAACTGACATGAAGAAAGGAAAGCACTGCTGACATTCGAAATCAAGATTTTCTGTTTACTAAAAAGGCTCTTTGACCAACTTGGCTACATCACAAAAAGATGTGATATATTGGAAAGACTGCTTAGAGAGTCAGATGCGGAAAGTGGATGCATTTCAAAATAAAAACCATTGGTTAAATTGTCAAGCTTGAAGCAGTCTTACTTCCTTTTCAGCATTTAGATGAGATACTTAATCTCACAATTGCACTATCAGTAGGGCTGGAACAATGGCAAATTTGAGTTTGCACACAGGTAAAACACACATGCTTTAAGATAGGAAGCTTATACTTGAGAAGATGAAAACAAGGTACTGCTGAGAGTTGAAGTCAGGATTTCCTGTTTACGAGACAGGCGCTTTAACCAACTAAGCCACAGCACCACATGATCCATATGTGAATATTTATTATTCTGCTTTTTCAGAAAACTGCTATGAAAATTTGTAGCATCTAATGTGTAATTCCACTGGTTTTAATTTGTAATGCTTGAAGCCATCCTATATTCTCTAAAGAAACTTATTTCATCTAATTCCTTTTAGAGCATTTCAAAAGCAGAAAGTTTTTTTCTCTCAATTGCACTTTATTAGGGCTTTGGGAAAGACATGTTTGATGTCAAACAAAAGTGAAAGTCCTCTTTTTTGGATAACAGCCCCAAACTGACATGAAGAAAGGAAAGCACTGCTGACATTCGAAATCAAGATTTTCTGTTTACTAAACAGGCTCTTTGACCAACTTGTCTACATCACAAAAAGATGTGATATATTGGAAAGACTGCTTAGAGAGTCAGGTGCGGAAAGTGGAGGCATTTCAAAATAAAATCAATTGGTTAAGTTGTCAAGCTTGAAGCAATCTTACTTCCTTTTCAGCATTTAGATGAGATTCTTAATCTCACAATTGCACTATCAGTAGGACTGGAACAATATCAAATTTGAGTTTGCACACAGGTAAAACACATGCTTTAAGATAGGAAGCTTATTCTTGAGAAGATGAAAACAAGGTACTGCTGAGAGTTGTACTCAGGATCTCCTGTTTACGAGACAGGCGCATTAACCAACTAAGCCACAGAACCACAAATTCCATGTGTGAATATTTACTATTCTGCTTTTTCGGAAAACTGCTATGAAAATTTGTAGCATCTAATGTGTAATTCCACTGGTTTTAATTTGTAATGCTTGAGCCCATCCTATATTCTCTAAAGAAACTTATTTCATCTAATTCTTTTTAGAGCATTTCAAAAGCAGAAAGTTTTTTTCTCTCAATTGCACTTTATTAGTGATTTGGGAAAGACATGTTTGATGTCAAACAAAAGTGAAAATCCTCTTTTTCGACTAACAGCCCCAAACTTACATGAAGAAAGGAAAGCACTGCTGACATTCGAAATCAAGATTTTCTGTTTACTAAACAGGCTCTTTGACCAACTTGGCTACATCACAAAAAGATTTGATATATTGGAAAGACTGCTTAGAGAGTCAGATGCGGAAAGTGGAGGCATTTCAAAATAAAATCCATTGGTTAAATTGTCAAGCTTGAAGCAGTCTTACTTCCTTTTCAGCATTTAGATGAGATACTTAATCTCACAATTGCACTATCAGTAGGGCTGGAACAATGGCAAATTTGAGTTTGCACACAGGTAAAACACATGCTTTAAGATAGGAAGCTTATTCTTGAGAAGATGAAAACAAGGTACTGCTGAGAGTTGTACTCAGGATCTCCTGTTTACGAGACAGGCGCATTAACCAACTAAGCCACAGAACCACAAATTCCATGTGTGAATATTTACTATTCTGCTTTTTCGGAAAACTGCTATGAAAATTTGTAGCATCTAATGTGTAATTCCACTGGTTTTAATTTGTAATGCTTGAGCCCATCCTATATTCTCTAAAGAAACTTATTTCATCTAATTCTTTTTAGAGCATTTCAAAAGCAGAAAGTTTTTTTCTCTCAATTGCACTTTATTAGTGATTTGGGAAAGACATGTTTGATGTCAAACAAAAGTGAAAGTCCTCTTTTTCGACTAACAGCCCCAAACTGACATGAAGAAAGGAAAGCACTGCTGACATTCGAAATCAAGATTTTCTGTTTACTAAACAGGCTCTTTGACCAACTTGGCTACATCACAAAAAGATGTGATATATTGGAAAGACTGCTTAGAGAGTCAGATGCGGAAAGTGAAGGCATTTCAAATTAAAATCCATTGGTAAAGTTGTCAAGTTTGAAGCAATCTTACTTCCTTTTCAGCATTTAGATGAGATACTTAATCTCACAATTGCACTATGAGTAGGGCTGGAAAAATGGCAAATTTGAGTTTGCACACAGGTAAAACACATGCTTTAAGATAGGAAGCTTATTCTTGAGAAGATGAAAACAAGGTACTGCTGAGAGTTGTACTCAGGATCTCCTGTTTACGAGACAGGCGCATTAACCAACTAAGCCACAGAACCACAAATTCCATGTGTGAATATTTACTATTCTGCTTTTTCGGAAAACTGCTATGAAAATTTGTAGCATCTAATGTGTAATTCCACTGGTTTTAATTTGTAATGCTTGAGCCCATCCTATATTCTCTAAAGAAACTTATTTCATCTAATTCTTTTTAGAGCATTTCAAAAGCAGAAAGTTTTTTTCTCTCAATTGCACTTTATTAGTGATTTGGGAAAGACATGTTTGATGTCAAACAAAAGTGAAAGTCCTCTTTTTCGACTAACAGCCCCAAACTGACATGAAGAAAGGAAAGCACTGCTGACATTCGAAATCAAGATTTTCTGTTTACTAAACAGGCTCTTTGACCAACTTGGCTACATCACAAAAAGATGTGATATATTGGAAAGACTGCTTAGAGAGTCAGATGCGGAAAGTGAAGGCATTTCAAATTAAAATCCATTGGTAAAGTTGTCAAGTTTGAAGCAATCTTACTTCCTTTTCAGCATTTAGATGAGATACTTAATCTCACAATTGCACTATCAGTAGGGCTGGAAAAATGGTAAATTTGAGTTTGCACACTGGTAGAACACCTGCTTTAAGATAGGAAGCTTATTCTTGAGAAGATGAAAACAAGGTACTGCTGAGAGTTGAACTCAGGATCGCCTGTTTATGACACAGGCGCTTTAACCAACTAAGCCACAGCACCACATGATTCATATGTGAATATTTATTATTCTGCTTTTTCAGAAAACTGCTATGAAAATTTGTAGCATCTAATGTGTAATTCCACTGGTTTTAATTTGTAATGCTTGAGCCCATCCTATATTCTCTAAAGAAAGTTATTTCATCTAATTCCTTTTAGAGCATTTCAAAGCAAAATTTTTTTTACTTAAATTCCACTGCTTTTAATTTGTAATGATGGAAGCCATCCTATATTCTCTAAAGAAACTTATTTCATCTAATTCCTTTTAGAGCATTTCAAAAGCAGAAAGTTTTTTTCTCTCAATTGCACTTTATTAGGGATTTGGGAAAGACATGTTTGATGTCAAACAAAAGTGAAAGTCCTCTTTTTCGGCTAACAGCCCCAAACTGACATGAAGAAAGGAAAGCACTGCTGACATTCGAAATCAAGATTTTCAGTTTACTAAACAGGCTCTTTGACCAACTTGGCTAAATCACAAAAAGATATGATATATTGGAAAGACTGCTTAGAGATTCAGGTGCGGAAAGTGGAGGCATTTCAAAATAAAATCCATTGGTTAAGTTGTCAAGCTTGAAGCAATCTTACTTCCTTTTCAACATTTAGATGAGATTCTTAATCTCACAATTGCACTATCAGTAGGGCTGGAACAATGGCAAATTTGAGTTTGCGCACAGGTAAAACACCTGCTTTAAGATAGGAAGCTTATTCTTGAGAAGATGAAAGCAAGGTACTGCTGAGAGTTGAAGTCAGGATTTCCTGTTTACGAGACAGGCGCTTTAACCAACTAAGCCACAGCACCACATGATCCATATGTGAATATTTATTATTCTGCTTTTTCAGAAAACTGCTATGAAAATTTGTAGCATCTAATGTGTAATTCCACTGGTTTTAATTTGTAATGCTTGAGCCCATCCTATATTCTCTAAAGAAAGTTATTTCATCTAATTCCTTTTAGAGCATTTCAAAAGCAAATTTTTTTTTTCACTCAAATTCCACTGGTTTTAATTTGTAATGCTTGAAGCCATCCTATATTCTCTAAAGAAACTTATTTCATCTAATTCCTTTTAGAGCATTTCAAAAGCAGAAAGTTTTTTTCTCTCAATTGCAATTTATTAGGCATTTGGGAAAGACATGTTTGATGTCAAACAAAAGTGAAAGTCCTCTTTTTCGGCTAACAGCCCCAAACTGACATGAAGAAAGGAAAGCACTGCTGACATTCGAAATCAAGATTTTCTGTTTACTAAACAGGCTCTTTCACCAACTTGGCTACATCACAAAAAGATGTGATATATTGGAAAGACTGCTTAGAGAGTCAGATGCGGAAAGTGGAGGCATTCAAATTAAAATCCATTGGTAAAGTTGTCAAGTTTGAAGCAATCTTACTTCCTTTTCAGCATTTAGATGAGATACTTAATCTCACAATTGCACTGAGTAGGGCTGGAAAAATGGCAAATTTGAGTTTGCACACAGGTACAACACCTGCTTGTAGATAGGAAGCTTATCCTTGAGAAGATGAAAACTAGGTACTGCTGAGAGTTGAACTCAGGATCTCCTGTTTACGACACAGGCGCTTTAACCAACTAAGCCACAGGACCACATGATTCATAAGTGAATATTTATTATTCTGCTTTTTCAGAAAACTGCTATGAAAATTTGTAGCATCTAATGTGTAATTCCACTGGTTTTAATTTGTAATGCTTGAGCCCATCCTATATTCTCTAAAGAAAGTTATTTCATCTAATTCCTTTTAGAGCATTTCAAAAGCAAAATGTTTTTTACTTAAATTCCACTGGTTTTAATTTGTAATGATGGAAGCCATCCTATATTCTCTAAAGAAACTTATTTCATCTAATTCCTTTTAGAGCATTTCAAAAGCAGAAAGTTTTTTTCTCTCAATTGCACTTTATTAGGGATTTGGGAAAGACATGTTTGATGTCAAACAAAAGTGAAAGTCCTCTTTTTCGGCTAACAGCCCCAAACTGACATGAAGAAAGAAAAGCACTGCTGACATTCGAAATCAAGATTTTCTGTTTACTAAACAGGCTCTTTGACCAACTTGGCTACATCACAAAAAGATGTGATATATTGGAAAGACTGCTTAGAGAGTCAGATGCGGAAAGTGGAGGCATTTCAAAATAAAATCCATTGGTTAAATTGTCAAGCTTGAAGCAGTCTTACTTCCTTTTCAGCATTTAGATGAGATACTTAATCTCACAGTTGCACTAACAGTAGGGCTGGAAAAATGGCAAATTTGAGTTTGCACACAGGTAAAACACCTGCTTTAAGATAGAAAGCTTATTCTTGAGAAGATGAAAACAAGGTACTGCTGAGAGTTGAATTCAGGATCTCTTAGTTACAAGACAGGAGCTTTAACCAACTAAGCCACAGCACCACATGATTCATATGTGAATATTTATTATTCTGCTTTTTCAGAAAACTGCTATGAAAATTTGTAGCATCTAATGTGTAATTCCACTGGTTTTAATTTGTAATGCTTGAGCCCATCCTATATTCTCTAAAGAAAGTTATTTCATCTAATTCCTTTTAGATCATTTCAAAAGCAAATTTTTTTTTCACTCAAATTCCACTGGTTTTAATTTGTAATGCTTGAAGCCATCCTATGTTCTCTAAAGAAACTTATTTCATCTAATTCCTTTTATAGCATTTCAAAAGCAGAAAGTTTTTTTCTCTCAATTGCACTTTATTAGGGATTTGGGAAAGACATGTTTGATGTCAAACAAAAGTGAAAGTCCTCTTTTTCGACTCACAGCCCCAAACTGACATGAAGAAAGGAAAGCACTGCTGACATTCGAAATCAAGATTTTCAGTTTACTAAACAGGCTCTTTGACCAACTTGGCTAAATCACAAAAAGATATGATATATTGGAAAGACTGCTTAGAGATTCAGGTGCGGAAAGTGGAGGCATTTCAAAATAAAATCCATTGGTTAAGTTGTCAAGCTTGAAGCAATCTTACTTCCTTTTCAACATTTAGATGAGATTCTTAATCTCACAATTGCACTATCAGTAGGGCTGGAACAATGGCAAATTTGAGTTTGCGCACAGGTAAAACACCTGCTTTAAGATAGGAAGCTTATTCTTGAGAAGATGAAAGCAAGGTACTGCTGAGAGTTGAAGTCAGGATTTCCTGTTTACGAGACAGGCGCTTTAACCAACTAAGCCACAGCACCACATGATCCATATGTGAATATTTATTATTCTGCTTTTTCAGAAAACTGCTATGAAAATTTGTAGCATCTAATGTGTAATTCCACTGGTTTTAATTTGTAATGCTTGAGCCCATCCTATATTCTCTAAAGAAAGTTATTTCATCTAATTCCTTTTAGAGCATTTCAAAAGCAAATTTTTTTTTTCACTCAAATTCCACTGGTTTTAATTTGTAATGCTTGAAGCCATCCTATATTCTCTAAAGAAACTTATTTCATCTAATTCCTTTTAGAGCATTTCAAAAGCAGAAAGTTTTTTTCTCTCAATTGCAATTTATTAGGCATTTGGGAAAGACATGTTTGATGTCAAACAAAAGTGAAAGTCCTCTTTTTCGGCTAACAGCCCCAAACTGACATGAAGAAAGGAAAGCACTGCTGACATTCGAAATCAAGATTTTCTGTTTACTAAACAGGCTCTTTCACCAACTTGGCTACATCACAAAAAGATGTGATATATTGGAAAGACTGCTTAGAGAGTCAGATGCGGAAAGTGGAGGCATTCAAATTAAAATCCATTGGTAAAGTTGTCAAGTTTGAAGCAATCTTACTTCCTTTTCAGCATTTAGATGAGATACTTAATCTCACAATTGCACTGAGTAGGGCTGGAAAAATGGCAAATTTGAGTTTGCACACAGGTACAACAACTGCTTGTAGATAGGAAGCTTATCCTTGAGAAGATGAAAACTAGGTACTGCTGAGAATTGAACTCAGGATCTCCTGTTTACGACACAGGCGCTTTAACCAACTAAGCCACAGGACCACATGATTCATAAGTGAATATTTATTATTCTGCTTTTTCAGAAAACTGCTATGAAAATTTGTAGCATCTAATGTGTAATTCCACTGGTTTTAATTTGTAATGCTTGAGCCCATCCTATATTCTCTAAAGAAAGTTATTTCATCTAATTCCTTTTAGAGCATTTCAAAAGCAAAATGTTTTTTACTTAAATTCCACTGGTTTTAATTTGTAATGATGGAAGCCATCCTATATTCTCTAAAGAAACTTATTTCATCTAATTCCTTTTAGAGCATTTCAAAAGCAGAAAGTTTTTTTCTCTCAATTGCACTTTATTAGGGATTTGGGAAAGACATGTTTGATGTCAAACAAAAGTGAAAGTCCTCTTTTTCGGCTAACAGCCCCAAACTGACATGAAGAAAGAAAAGCACTGCTGACATTCGAAATCAAGATTTTCTGTTTACTAAACAGGCTCTTTGACCAACTTGGCTACATCACAAAAAGATGTGATATATTGGAAAGACTGCTTAGAGAGTCAGATGCGGAAAGTGGAGGCATTTCAAAATAAAATCCATTGGTTAAATTGTCAAGCTTGAAGCAGTCTTACTTCCTTTTCAGCATTTAGATGAGATACTTAATCTCACAGTTGCACTAACAGTAGGGCTGGAAAAATGGCAAATTTGAGTTTGCACACAGGTAAAACACCTGCTTTAAGATAGAAAGCTTATTCTTGAGAAGATGAAAACAAGGTACTGCTGAGAGTTGAATTCAGGATCTCTTAGTTACAAGACAGGCGCTTTAACCAACTAAGCCACAGCACCACATGATTCATATGTGAATATTTATTATTCTGCTTTTTCAGAAAACTGCTATGAAAATTTGTAGCATCTAATGTGTAATTCCACTGGTTTTAATTTGTAATGCTTGAGCCCATCCTATATTCTCTAAAGAAAGTTATTTCATCTAATTCCTTTTAGATCATTTCAAAAGCAAATTTTTTTTTCACTCAAATTCCACTGGTTTTAATTTGTAATGCTTGAAGCCATCCTATATTCTCTAAAGAAACTTATTTCATCTAATTCCTTTTATAGCATTTCAAAAGCAGAAAGTTTTTTTCTCTCAATTGCACTTTATTAGGGATTTGGGAAAGACATGTTTGATGTCAAACAAAAGTGAAAGTCCTCTTTTTCGACTCACAGCCCCAAACTGACATGAAGAAAGGAAAGCACTGCTGACATTCGAAATCAAGATTTTCTGTTTACTAAACAGGCTCTTTGACCAACTTGGCTAAATCACAAAAAGATATGATATATTGGAAAGACTGCTTAGAGATTCAGGTGCGGAAAGTGGAGGCATTTCAAAATAAAATCCATTGGTTAAGTTGTCAAGCTTGAAGCAATCTTACTTCCTTTTCAACATTTAGATGAGATTCTTAATCTCACAATTGCACTATCAGTAGGGCTGGAACAATGGCAAATTTGAGTTTGCGCACAGGTAAAACACCTGCTTTAAGATAGGAAGCTTATTCTTGAGAAGATGAAAGCAAGGTACTGCTGAGAGTTGAAGTCAGGATTTCCTGTTTACGAGACAGGCGCTTTAACCAACTAAGCCACAGCACCACATGATCCATATGTGAATATTTATTATTCTGCTTTTTCAGAAAACTGCTATGAAAATTTGTAGCATCTAATGTGTAATTCCACTGGTTTTAATTTGTAATGCTTGAGCCCATCCTATATTCTCTAAAGAAAGTTATTTCATCTAATTCCTTTTAGAGCATTTCAAAAGCAAATTTTTTTTTTCACTCAAATTCCACTGGTTTTAATTTGTAATGCTTGAAGCCATCCTATATTCTCTAAAGAAACTTATTTCATCTAATTCCTTTTAGAGCATTTCAAAAGCAGAAAGTTTTTTTCTCTCAATTGCAATTTATTAGGCATTTGGGAAAGACATGTTTGATGTCAAACAAAAGTGAAAGTCCTCTTTTTCGGCTAACAGCCCCAAACTGACATGAAGAAAGGAAAGCACTGCTGACATTCGAAATCAAGATTTTCTGTTTACTAAACAGGCTCTTTCACCAACTTGGCTACATCACAAAAAGATGTGATATATTGGAAAGACTGCTTAGAGAGTCAGATGCGGAAAGTGGAGGCATTCAAATTAAAATCCATTGGTAAAGTTGTCAAGTTTGAAGCAATCTTACTTCCTTTTCAGCATTTAGATGAGATACTTAATCTCACAATTGCACTGAGTAGGGCTGGAAAAATGGCAAATTTGAGTTTGCACACAGGTACAACAACTGCTTGTAGATAGGAAGCTTATCCTTGAGAAGATGAAAACTAGGTACTGCTGAGAATTGAACTCAGGATCTCCTGTTTACGACACAGGCGCTTTAACCAACTAAGCCACAGGACCACATGATTCATAAGTGAATATTTATTATTCTGCTTTTTCAGAAAACTGCTATGAAAATTTGTAGCATCTAATGTGTAATTCCACTGGTTTTAATTTGTAATGCTTGAGCCCATCCTATATTCTCTAAAGAAAGTTATTTCATCTAATTCCTTTTAGAGCATTTCAAAAGCAAAATGTTTTTTACTTAAATTCCACTGGTTTTAATTTGTAATGATGGAAGCCATCCTATATTCTCTAAAGAAACTTATTTCATCTAATTCCTTTTAGAGCATTTCAAAAGCAGAAAGTTTTTTTCTCTCAATTGCACTTTATTAGGGATTTGGGAAAGACATGTTTGATGTCAAACAAAAGTGAAAGTCCTCTTTTTCGGCTAACAGCCCCAAACTGACATGAAGAAAGAAAAGCACTGCTGACATTCGAAATCAAGATTTTCTGTTTACTAAACAGGCTCTTTGACCAACTTGGCTACATCACAAAAAGATGTGATATATTGGAAAGACTGCTTAGAGAGTCAGATGCGGAAAGTGGAGGCATTTCAAAATAAAATCCATTGGTTAAATTGTCAAGCTTGAAGCAGTCTTACTTCCTTTTCAGCATTTAGATGAGATACTTAATCTCACAGTTGCACTAACAGTAGGGCTGGAAAAATGGCAAATTTGAGTTTGCACACAGGTAAAACACCTGCTTTAAGATAGAAAGCTTATTCTTGAGAAGATGAAAACAAGGTACTGCTGAGAGTTGAATTCAGGATCTCTTAGTTACAAGACAGGCGCTTTAACCAACTAAGCCACAGCACCACATGATTCATATGTGAATATTTATTATTCTGCTTTTTCAGAAAACTGCTATGAAAATTTGTAGCATCTAATGTGTAATTCCACTGGTTTTAATTTGTAATGCTTGAGCCCATCCTATATTCTCTAAAGAAAGTTATTTCATCTAATTCCTTTTAGATCATTTCAAAAGCAAATTTTTTTTTCACTCAAATTCCACTGGTTTTAATTTGTAATGCTTGAAGCCATCCTATATTCTCTAAAGAAACTTATTTCATCTAATTCCTTTTATAGCATTTCAAAAGCAGAAAGTTTTTTTCTCTCAATTGCACTTTATTAGGGATTTGGGAAAGACATGTTTGATGTCAAACAAAAGTGAAAGTCCTCTTTTTCGACTCACAGCCCCAAACTGACATGAAGAAAGGAAAGCACTGCTGACATTCGAAATCAAGATTTTCTGTTTACTAAACAGGCTCTTTGACCAACTTGGCTAAATCACAAAAAGATATGATATATTGGAAAGACTGCTTAGAGATTCAGGTGCGGAAAGTGGAGGCATTTCAAAATAAAATCCATTGGTTAAGTTGTCAAGCTTGAAGCAATCTTACTTCCTTTTCAACATTTAGATGAGATTCTTAATCTCACAATTGCACTATCAGTAGGGCTGGAACAATGGCAAATTTGAGTTTGCGCACAGGTAAAACACCTGCTTTAAGATAGGAAGCTTATTCTTGAGAAGATGAAAGCAAGGTACTGCTGAGAGTTGAAGTCAGGATTTCCTGTTTACGAGACAGGCGCTTTAACCAACTAAGCCACAGCACCACATGATCCATATGTGAATATTTATTATTCTGCTTTTTCAGAAAACTGCTATGAAAATTTGTAGCATCTAATGTGTAATTCCACTGGTTTTAATTTGTAATGCTTGAGCCCATCCTATATTCTCTAAAGAAAGTTATTTCATCTAATTCCTTTTAGAGCATTTCAAAAGCAAATTTTTTTTTTCACTCAAATTCCACTGGTTTTAATTTGTAATGCTTGAAGCCATCCTATATTCTCTAAAGAAACTTATTTCATCTAATTCCTTTTAGAGCATTTCAAAAGCAGAAAGTTTTTTTCTCTCAATTGCAATTTATTAGGCATTTGGGAAAGACATGTTTGATGTCAAACAAAAGTGAAAGTCCTCTTTTTCGGCTAACAGCCCCAAACTGACATGAAGAAAGGAAAGCACTGCTGACATTCGAAATCAAGATTTTCTGTTTACTAAACAGGCTCTTTCACCAACTTGGCTACATCACAAAAAGATGTGATATATTGGAAAGACTGCTTAGAGAGTCAGATGCGGAAAGTGGAGGCATTCAAATTAAAATCCATTGGTAAAGTTGTCAAGTTTGAAGCAATCTTACTTCCTTTTCAGCATTTAGATGAGATACTTAATCTCACAATTGCACTGAGTAGGGCTGGAAAAATGGCAAATTTGAGTTTGCACACAGGTACAACAACTGCTTGTAGATAGGAAGCTTATCCTTGAGAAGATGAAAACTAGGTACTGCTGAGAATTGAACTCAGGATCTCCTGTTTACGACACAGGCGCTTTAACCAACTAAGCCACAGGACCACATGATTCATAAGTGAATATTTATTATTCTGCTTTTTCAGAAAACTGCTATGAAAATTTGTAGCATCTAATGTGTAATTCCACTGGTTTTAATTTGTAATGCTTGAGCCCATCCTATATTCTCTAAAGAAAGTTATTTCATCTAATTCCTTTTAGAGCATTTCAAAAGCAAAATGTTTTTTACTTAAATTCCACTGGTTTTAATTTGTAATGATGGAAGCCATCCTATATTCTCTAAAGAAACTTATTTCATCTAATTCCTTTTAGAGCATTTCAAAAGCAGAAAGTTTTTTTCTCTCAATTGCACTTTATTAGGGATTTGGGAAAGACATGTTTGATGTCAAACAAAAGTGAAAGTCCTCTTTTTCGGCTAACAGCCCCAAACTGACATGAAGAAAGAAAAGCACTGCTGACATTCGAAATCAAGATTTTCTGTTTACTAAACAGGCTCTTTGACCAACTTGGCTACATCACAAAAAGATGTGATATATTGGAAAGACTGCTTAGAGAGTCAGATGCGGAAAGTGGAGGCATTTCAAAATAAAATCCATTGGTTAAATTGTCAAGCTTGAAGCAGTCTTACTTCCTTTTCAGCATTTAGATGAGATACTTAATCTCACAGTTGCACTAACAGTAGGGCTGGAAAAATGGCAAATTTGAGTTTGCACACAGGTAAAACACCTGCTTTAAGATAGAAAGCTTATTCTTGAGAAGATGAAAACAAGGTACTGCTGAGAGTTGAATTCAGGATCTCTTAGTTACAAGACAGGCGCTTTAACCAACTAAGCCACAGCACCACATGATTCATATGTGAATATTTATTATTCTGCTTTTTCAGAAAACTGCTATGAAAATTTGTAGCATCTAATGTGTAATTCCACTGGTTTTAATTTGTAATGCTTGAGCCCATCCTATATTCTCTAAAGAAAGTTATTTCATCTAATTCCTTTTAGATCATTTCAAAAGCAAATTTTTTTTTCACTCAAATTCCACTGGTTTTAATTTGTAATGCTTGAAGCCATCCTATATTCTCTAAAGAAACTTATTTCATCTAATTCCTTTTATAGCATTTCAAAAGCAGAAAGTTTTTTTCTCTCAATTGCACTTTATTAGGGATTTGGGAAAGACATGTTTGATGTCAAACAAAAGTGAAAGTCCTCTTTTTCGACTCACAGCCCCAAACTGACATGAAGAAAGGAAAGCACTGCTGACATTCGAAATCAAGATTTTCTGTTTACTAAACAGGCTCTTTGACCAACTTGGCTACATCACAAAAAGATGTGATATATTGGAAAGACTGCTTAGAGAGTCAGATGCGGAAAGTGGAGGCATTTCAAAATAAAATCCATTGGTTAAATTGTCAAGCTTGAAGCAGTCTTACTTCCTTTTCAGCATTTAGATGAGATACTTAATCTCACAATTGCACTATCAGTAGGGCTGGAACATTGGCAAATTTGAGTTTGCACACAGGTAAAACACACCTGCTTTAAGATAGGAAGCTTATTCTTGAGAAGATGAAAACAAGGTACTGCTGAGAGTTGAAGTCAGGATTTCCTGTTTACGAGACAGGCGCTTTAACCAACTAAGCCACAGCACCACATGATCCATATGTGAATATTTATTATTCTGCTTTTTCAGAAATCTGCTATGAAAATTTATAGCATCTAATGTGTAATTCCACTGGTTTTAATTTGTAATGCTTGAAGCCATCCTATATTCTCTAAAGAAACTTATTTCATCTAATTCCTTTTAGAGCATTTCAAAAGCAGAAAGTTTTTTTCTCTCAATTGCACTTTATTAGGGCTTTGGGAAAGACATGTTTGATGTCAAACAAAAGTGAAAGTCCTCTTTTTTGGCTAACAGCCCCAAACTGACATGAAGAAAGGAAAGCACTGCTGACATTCGAAATCAAGATTTTCTGTTTACTAAACAGGCTCTTTGACCAACTTGTCTACATCACAAAAAGATGTGATATATTGGAAAGACTGCTTAGAGAGTCAGGTGCGGAAAGTGGAGGCATTTCAAAATAAAATCAATTGGTTAAGTTGTCAAGCTTGAAGCAATCTTACTTCCTTTTCAGCATTTAGATGAGATTCTTAATCTCACAATTGCACTATCAGTAGGGCTGGAACAATGGCAAATTTGAGTTTGCACACAGGTAAAACACATGCTTTAAGATAGGAAGCTTATTCTTGAGAAGATGAAAACAAGGTACTGCTGAGAGTTGTACTCAGGATCTCCTGTTTACGAGACAGGCGCATTAACCAACTAAGCCACAGAACCACAAATTCCATGTGTGAATATTTACTATTCTGCTTTTTCGGAAAACTGCTATGAAAATTTGTAGCATCTAATGTGTAATTCCACTGGTTTTAATTTGTAATGCTTGAGCCCATCCTATATTCTCTAAAGAAACTTATTTCATCTAATTCTTTTTAGAGCATTTCAAAAGCAGAAAGTTTTTTTTCTCTCAATTGCACTTTATTAGTGATTTGGGAAAGACATGTTTGATGTCAAACAAAAGTGAAAGTCCTCTTTTTCGACTAACAGCCCCAAACTGACATGAAGAAAGGAAAGCACTGCTGACATTCGAAATCAAGATTTTCTGTTTACTAAACAGGCTCTTTGACCAACTTGGCTACATCACAAAAAGATTTGATATATTGGAAAGACTGCTTAGAGAGTCAGATGCGGAAAATGGAGGCATTTCAAAATAAAATCCATTGGTTAAATTGTCAAGCTTGAAGCAGTCTTACTTCCTTTTCAGCATTTAGATGAGATACTTAATCTCACAATTGCACTATCAGTAGGGCTGGAACAATGGCAAATTTGAGTTTGCACACAGGTAAAACACATGCTTTAAGATAGGAAGCTTATTCTTGAGAAGATGAAAACAAGGTACTGCTGAGAGTTTTACTCAGGATCTCCTGTTTACGAGACAGGCGCATTAACCAACTAAGCCACAGAACCACAAATTCCATGTGTGAATATTTACTATTCTGCTTTTTCGGAAAACTGCTATGAAAATTTGTAGCATCTAATGTGTAATTCCACTGGTTTTAATTTGTAATGCTTGAGCCCATCCTATATTCTCTAAAGAAAGTTATTTCATCTAATTCCTTTTAGAGCATTTCAAAAGCAAATTTTTTTTTTCACTCAAATTCCACTGGTTTTAATTTGTAATGCTTGAAGCCATCCTATATTCTCTAAAGAAACTTATTTCATCTAATTCCTTTTAGAGCATTTCAAAAGCAGAAAGTTTTTTTCTCTCAATTGCACTTTATTAGGGATTTGGGAAAGACATGTTTGATGTCAAACAAAAGTGAAAGTCCTCTTTTTCGACTAACAGCACCAAACTGACATGAAGAAAGGAAAGCACTGCTGACATTCGAAATCAAGATTTTCAGTTTACTAAACAGGCTCTTTGACCAACTTGGCTAAATCACAAAAAGATGTGATATATTGGAAAGACTGCTTAGAGAGTCAGATGCGGAAAGTGGAGGCATTTCAAAATAAAATCCATTGGTTAAATTGTCAAGCTTGAAGCAGTCTTACTTCCTTTTCAGCATTTAGATGAGATACTTAATCTCACAATTGCACTATCAGTAGGGCTGGAACAATGGCAAATTTGAGTTTGCGCACAGGTAAAACACCTGCTTTAAGATAGGAAGCTTATTCTTGAGAAGATGAAAACAAGGTACTGCTGAGAGTTGAACTCAGGATTTCCTGTTTACGAGACAGGTGCTTTAACCAACTAAGCCACAGCACCACATGATCCATATGTGAACATTTATTATTCTGCTTTTTCAGAAAACTGCTATGAAAATTTGTAGCATCTAATGAGTAATTCCACTGGTTTTAATTTGTAATGCTTGAGCCCATCCTATATTCTCTAAAGAAAGTTATTTCATCTAATTCCTTTTAGAGCATTTCAAAAGCAATTTTTTTTTTTCACTCAAATTCCACTGGTTTTAATTTGTAATGCTTGAAGCCATCCTATATTCTCTAAAGAAACTTATTTCATCTAATTCCTTTTAGAGCATTTCAAAAGCAGAAAGTTTTTTTCTCTCAATTGCAATTTATTAGGGATTTGGGAAAGACATGTTTGATGTCAAACAAAAATGAAAGTCCTCTTTTTCGGCTAACAGCCCCAAACTGACATGAAGAAAGGAAAGCACTGCTGACATTCGAAATCAAGATTTTCTGTTTACTAAACAGGCTCTTTCACCAACTTGGCTACATCACAAAAAGATGTGATATATTGGAAAGACTGCTTAGAGAGTCAGATGCGGAAAGTGGAGGCATTCAAATTAAAATCCATTGGTAAAGTTGTCAAGTTTGAAGCAATCTTACTTCCTTTTCAGCATTTAGATGAGATACTTAATCTCACAATTGCACTATGAGTAGGGCTGGAAAAATGGCAAATTTGAGTTTGCACACAGGTACAACACCTGCTTGAAGATAGGAAGCTTATCCTTGAGAAGATGAAAACAAGGTACTGCTGAGAGTTGAACTCAGGATCTCCTGTTTACGACACAGGCGCTTTAACCAACTAAGCCACAGGACCACATGATTCATAAGTGAATATTTATTATTCTGCTTTTTCAGAAAACTGCTATGAAAATTTGTAGCGTCTAATGTGTAATTCCACTGGTTTTAATTTGTAATGCTTGAGCCCATCCTATATTCTCTAAAGAAAGTTATTTCATCTAATTCCTTTTAGAGCATTTCAAAAGCAAAATTTTTTTTACTTAAATTCCACTGGTTTTAATTTGTAATGATGGAAGCCATCCTATATTCTCTAAAGAAACTAATTTCATCTAATTCCTTTTAGAGCATTTCAAAAGCAGAAAGTTTTTTTCTCTCAATTGCACTTTATTAGGGATTTGGGAAAGACATGTTTGATGTCAAACAAAAGTGAAAGTCCTCTTTTTCGGCTAACAGCCCCAAACTGACATGAAGAAAGAAAAGCACTGCTGACATTCGAAATCAAGATTTTCTGTTTACTAAACAGGCTCTTTGACCAACTTGGCTATATCACAAAAAGATGTGATATATTGGAAAGACTGCTTAGAGAGTCAGATGCGGAAAGTGGAGGCATTTCAAAATAAAATCCATTGGTTAAATTGTCAAGCTTGAAGCAATCTTACTTCCTTTTCAGCATTTAGATGAGATACTTAATCTCACAATTGCACTATCAGTAGGGCTGGAAAAATGGCAAATTTGAGTTTGCACACAGGTAAAACACCTGCTTTAAGATAGGAAGCTTATTCTTGAGAAGATGAAAACAAGGTACTGCTGAGAGTTGAATTCAGGATCTCTTGTTTACAAGACAGGCGCTTTAACCAACTAAGCCACAGCACCACATGATTCATATGTGAATATTTATTATTCTGCTTTTTCAGAAAACTGCTATGAAAATTTGTAGCATCTAATGTGTAATTCCACTGGTTTTAATTTGTAATGCTTGAGCCCATCCTATATTCTCTAAAGAAAGTTATTTCATCTAATTCCTTTTAGATCATTTCAAAAGCAAATTTTTTTTTCGCTCAAATTCCACTGGTTTTAATTTGTAATGCTTGAAGCAATCCTATATTCTCTAAAGAAACTTATTTCATCTATTTCCTTTTAGAGCATTTCAAAAGCAGAAAGTTTTTTTCTCTCAATTGCACTTTGTTAGGGATTTGGGAAAGACATGTTTGATGTCAAACAAAAGTGAAAGTCCTCTTTTTCGGCTAACAGCCCCAAACTGACATGAAGAAAGGAAAGCACTGCTGACATTCGAAATCAAGATTTTCTGTTTACTAAACAGGCTCTTTGACCAACTTGACTAAATCACAATAAGATGTGATATATTGGAAAGACTGCTTAGAGAGTCAGATGCGGAAAGTGGAGGCATTTCAAAATAAAATCCATTGGTTAAATTGTCAAGCTTGAAGCAGTCTTACTTCCTTTTCAGCATTTAGATGAGATACTTAATCTCACAGTTGCACTATCAGTAGGGCTGGAAAAATGGCAAATTTGAGTTTGCACACATGTACAACACCGGCTTTAAGATCGGAAGCTTATTCTTGAGAAGATGAAAGCAAGGTACTGCTGAGAGTTGAACTCAGGATCTCCTGTTTACGAGACAGGCGCTTTAACCAACTAAGCCACTGCACCACATGATTCAAATGTGAATATTTATTATTCTGCTTTTTCAGAAAACTGCTATGAAAATTTGTAGCATCTAATCTGTAATTCCACTGGTTTTAATTTGTAATGCTTGAGCCCATCCTATATTCTCTAAAGAAAGTTATTTCATCTAATTCCTTTTAGAGCATTTCAAAAGCAAATTTTTTTTTCACTCAAATTCCACTGGTTTTAATTTGTAATGCTTGAAGCCATCCTATATTCTCTAAAGAAACTTATCTCATCTAATTCCTTTTAGAGCATTTCAAAAGCAGAAAGTTTTTTTCTCTCAATTGTACTTTATTAGGGATTTGGGAAAGACATGTTTGATGTCAAACAAAAGTGAAAGTCCTCTTTTTCGGCTAACAGCCCCAAACAGACATGAAGAAAGGAAAGCACTGCTGACATTCGAAATCAAGATTTTCTGTTTACTAAACAGGCTCTTTGACCAACTTGGCTAAATCACAAAAAGATGTGATATATTGGAAAGACTGCTTAGAGAGTCATATGCGGAAAGTGGAGGCATTTCAAAATAAAATCCATTGGTTAAATTGTCAAGCTTGAAGCAGTCTTACTTCCTTTTCAGCATTTAGATGAGATACTTAATCTCACAATTGCACTATCAGTAGGGCTGGAAAAATGGCAAATTTAAGTTTGCACACAGGTAAAACACCTGCTTTAAGATAGAAAGCTTATTCTTGAGAAGATGAAAACAAGGTACTGCTGAGAGTTGAATTCAGGATCTCTTGGTTACAAGACAGGCGCTTTAACCAACTAAGCCACAGCACCACATGATTCATATGTGAATATTTATTATTCTGCTTTTTCAGAAAACTGCTATGAAAATTTGTAGCATCTAATGTGTAATTCCACTGGTTTTAATTTGTAATGCTTGAGCCCATCCTATATTCTCTAAAGAAAGTTATTTCATCTAATTCCTTTTAGATCATTTCAAAAGCAAATTTTTTTTTCACTCAAATTCCACTGGTTTTAATTTGTAATGCTTGAAGCCATCCTATATTCTCTAAAGAAACTTATTTCATCTAATTCCTTTTATAGCATTTCAAAAGCAGAAAGTTTTTTTCTCTCAATTGCACTTTATTAGGGATTTGGGAAAGACATGTTTGATGTCAAACAAAAGTGAAAGTCCTCTTTTTCGACTCACAGCCCCAAACTGACATGAAGAAAGGAAAGCACTGCTGACATTCGAAATCAAGATTTTCTGTTTACTAAACAGGCTCTTTGACCAACTTGGCTACATCACAAAAAGATGATATATATTGGAAAGACTGCTTAGAGAGTCAGATGCGGAAAGTGGAGGCATTTCAAAATAAAATCCATTGGTTAAATTGTCGAGCTTGAAGCAGTCTTACTTCATTTTCAGCATTTAGATGAGATACTTAATCTCACAATTGCACTATCAGTAGGGCTGGAAAAATAGCAAATTTGAGTTTGCACACAGGTAAAACACCTGCTTTAAGATAGGAAGCTTATTCTTGAGAAGATGAAAACAAGGTACTGCTGAGAGTTGAATTCAGGATCTCCTGTTTACGAGACAGGCGCTTTAACCAACTAAGCCACAGCACCACATGATCCATATGTGAATATTTATTATTCTGCTTTTTCAGAAAACTGCTATGAAAATTTGTAGCATCTAATGTGTAATTCCACTGGTTTTAATTTGTAATGCTTGAGCCCATCCTATATTCTCTAAAGAAAGTTATTTCATCTAATTCCTTTTAGAGCATTTCAAAAGCAAATTTTTTTTTTCACTCAAATTCCACTGGTTTTAATTTATAATGCTTGAAGCCATCCTATATTCTCTAAAGAAACTTATTTCATCTAATTCCTTTTAAAGCATTTCAAAAGCAGAAAGTTTTTTTCTCTCAATTGCACTTTATTAGGGATTTGGGAAAGACATGTTTGATGTCAAACAAAAGTGAAAGTCCTCTTTTTCGACTAACAGCCCCAAACTGACATGAAGAAAGGAAAGCACTGCTGACATTCGAAATCAAGATTTTCTGTTTACTAAACAGGCTCTTTGACCAACTTGGCTACATCACAAAAAGATGTGATATATTGGAAAGACTGCTTAGAGAGTCAGATGCGGAAAGTTGAGGCATTTCAAATTAAAATCCATTGGTAAAGTTGTCAAGTTTGAAGCAATCTTACTTCCTATTCAGCATTTAGATGAGATACTTAATCTCACAATTGCACTATGAGTAGGGCTGGAAAAATGGCAAATTTGAGTTTGCACACAGGTAAGACACGTGCTTTAAAATAGGAAGCTTATTCTTGAGAAGATGAAAACAAGGTACTGCTAAGAGTTGAATTCAGGATCTCCTGTTTACGAGACAGGCGCTTTAACCAACTAAGCCACAGAACCACAAATTCCATGTGTGAATATTTATTATTCTGCTTTTCGGAAAACTGCTATGAAAATTTGTAGCATCTAATGTGTAATTCCACTGGTTTTAATTTGCAATGCTTGAGCCCATCCTATATTCTCTAAAGAAAGTTATTTCATCTAATTCCTTTTAGAGCATTTCAAAAGCAAATTTTTTTTTTCACTCAAATTCCACTGGTTTTAATTTGTAATGCTTGAAGCCATCCTATATTCTCTAAAGAAACTTATTTCATCTAATTCCTTTTAGAGCATTTCAAAAGCAGAAAGTTTTTTTCTCTCAATTGCACTTTATTAGGGATTTGGGAAAGACATGTTTGATGTCAAACAAAAGTGAAAGTCCTCTTTTTCGGCTAACAGCCCAAAACTGACATGAAGAAAGGAAAGCACTGCTGACATTCGAAATCAAGATTTTCAGTTTACTAAACAGGCTCTTTGACCAACTTGGCTAAATCACAAAAAGATGTGATATATTGGAAAGACTGCTTAGAGAGTCAGATGCGGAAAGTGGAGGCATTTCAAAATAAAATCCATTGGTTAAATTGTCAAGCTTGAAGCAGTCTTACTTCCTTTTCAGCATTTAGATGAGATACTTAATCTCACAATTGCACTATCAGTAGGGCTGGAACAATGGCAAATTTGAGTTTGCGCACAGGTAAAACACCTGCTTTAAGATAGGAAGCTTATTCTTGAGAAGATGAAAACAAGGTACTGCTGAGAGTTGAACTCAGGATTTCCTGTTTACGAGACAGGCGCTTTAACCAACTAAGCCACAGCACCACATGATCCATATGTGAATATTTATTATTCTGCTTTTTCAGAAAACTGCTATGAAAATTTGTAGCATCTAATGAGTAATTCCACTGGTTTTAATTTGTAATGCTTGAGCCCATCCTATATTCTCTAAAGAAAGTTATTTCATCTAATTCCTTTTAGAGCATTTCAAAAGCAAATTTTTTTTTTCACTCAAATTCCACTGGTTTTAATTTGTAATGCTTGAAGCCATCCTATATTCTCTAAAGAAACTTATTTCATCTAATTCCTTTTAGAGCATTTCAAAAGCAGAAAGTTTTTTTCTCTCAATTGCAATTTATTAGGGATTTGGGAAAGACATGTTTGATGTCAAACAAAAATGAAAGTCCTCTTTTTCGGCTAACAGCCCCAAACTGACATGAAGAAAGGAAAGCACTGCTGACATTCGAAATCAAGATTTTCTGTTTACTAAACAGGCTCTTTCACCAACTTGGCTACATCACAAAAAGATGTGATATATTGGAAAGACTGCTTAGAGAGTCAGATGCGGAAAGTGGAGGCATTCAAATTAAAATCCATTGGCAAAGTTGTCAAGTTTGAAGCAATCTTACTTCCTTTTCAGCATTTAGATGAGATACTTAATCTCACAATTGCACTATGAGTAGGGCTGGAAAAATGGCAAATTTGAGTTTGCACACAGGTACAACACCTGCTTGAAGATAGGAAGCTTATCCTTGAGAAGATGAAAACAAGGTACTGCTGAGAGTTGAACTCAGGATCTCCTGTTTACGACACAGGCGCTTTAACCAACTAATCCACAGGACCACATGATTCATAAGTGAATATTTATTATTCTGCTTTTTCAGAAAACTGCTATGAAAATTTGTAGCATCTAATGTGTAATTCCACTGGTTTTAATTTGTAATGCTTGAGCCCATCCTATATTCTCTAAAGAAAGTTATTTCATCTAATTCCTTTTAGAGCATTTCAAAAGCAAATTTTTTTTTACTTAAATTCCACTGGTTTTAATTTGTAATGATGGAAGCCATCCTATATTCTCTAAAGAAACTAATTTCATCTAATTCCTTTTAGAGCATTTCAAAAGCAGAAAGTTTTTTTCTCTCAATTGCACTTTATTAGGGATTTGGGAAAGACATGTTTGATGTCAAACAAAAGTGAAAGTCCTCTTTTTCGGCTAACAGCCCCAAAATGACATGAAGAAAGAAAAGCACTGCTGACATTCGAAATCAAGATTTTCTGTTTACTAAACAGGCTCTTTGACCAACTTGGCTATATCACAAAAAGATGTGATATATTGGAAAGACTGCTTAGAGAGTCAGATGCGGAAAGTGGAGGCATTTCAAAATAAAATCCATTGGTTAAATTGTCAAGCTTGAAGCAATCTTACTTCCTTTTCAGCATTTAGATGAGATACTTAATCTCACAATTGCACTATCAGTAGGGCTGGAAAAATGGCAAATTTGAGTTTGCACACAGGTAAAACACCTGCTTTAAGATAGGAAGCTTATTCTTGAGAAGATGAAAACAAGGTACTGCTGAGAGTTGAATTCAGGATCTCTTGTTTACAAGACAGGCGCTTTAACCAACTAAGCCACAGCACCACATGATTCATATGTGAATATTTATTATTCTGCTTTTTCAGAAAACTGCTATGAAAATTTGTAGCATCTAATGTGTAATTCCACTGGTTTTAATTTGTAATGCTTGAGCCCATCCTATATTCTCTAAAGAAAGTTATTTCATCTAATTCCTTTTAGATCATTTCAAAAGCAAATTTTTTTTTCGCTCAAATTCCACTGGTTTTAATTTGTAATGCTTGAAGCAATCCTATATTCTCTAAAGAAACTTATTTCATCTATTTCCTTTTAGAGCATTTCAAAAGCAGAAAGTTTTTTTCTCTCAATTGCACTTTATTAGGGATTTGGGAAAGACATGTTTGATGTCAAACAAAAGTGAAAGTCCTCTTTTTCGGCTAACAGCCCCAAACTGACATGAAGAAAGGAAAGCACTGCTGACATTCGAAATCAAGATTTTCTGTTTACTAAACAGGCTCTTTGACCAACTTGACTAAATCACAATAAGATGTGATATATTGGAAAGACTGCTTAGAGAGTCAGATGCGGAAAGTGGAGGCATTTCAAAATAAAATCCATTGGTTAAATTGTCAAGCTTGAAGCAGTCTTACTTCCTTTTCAGCATTTATATGAGATACTTAATCTCACAGTTGCACTATCAGTAGGGCTGGAAAAATGGCAAATTTGAGTTTGCACACATGTACAACACCGGCTTTAAGATAGGAAGCTTATTCTTGAGAAGATGAAAGCAAGGTACTGCTGAGAGTTGAACTCAGGATCTCCTGTTTACGAGACAGGCGCTTTAACCAACTAAGCCACTGCACCACATGATTCAAATGTGAATATTTATTATTCTGCTTTTTCAGAAAACTGCTATGAAAATTTGTAGCATCTAATCTGTAATTCCACTGGTTTTAATTTGTAATGCTTGAGCCCATCCTATATTCTCTAAAGAAAGTTATTTCATCTAATTCCTTTTAGAGCATTTCAAAAGCAAATTTTTTTTTCACTCAAATTCCACTGGTTTTAATTTGTAATGCTTGAAGCCATCCTATATTCTCTAAAGAAACTTATTTCATCTAATTCCTTTTAGAGCATTTCAAAAGCAGAAAGTTTTTTTCTCTCAATTGTACTTTATTAGGGATTTGGGAAAGACATGTTTGATGTCAAACAAAAGTGAAAGTCCTCTTTTTCGGCTAACAGCCCCAAACAGACATGAAGAAAGGAAAGCACTGCTGACATTCGAAATCAAGATTTTCTGTTTACTAAACAGGCTCTTTGACCAACTTGGCTAAATCACAAAAAGATGTGATATATTGGAAAGACTGCTTAGAGAGTCATATGCGGAAAGTGGAGGCATTTCAAAATAAAATCCATTGGTTAAATTGTCAAGCTTGAAGCAGTCTTACTTCCTTTTCAGCATTTAGATGAGATACTTAATCTCACAATTGCACTATCAGTAGGGCTGGAAAAATGGCAAATTTAAGTTTGCACACAGGTAAAACACATGCTTTAAGATAGAAAGCTTATTCTTGAGAAGATGAAAACAAGGTACTGCTGAGAGTTGAATTCAGGATCTCTTGGTTACAAGACAGGCGCTTTAACCAACTAAGCCACAGCACCACATGATTCATATGTGAATATTTATTATTCTGCTTTTTCAGAAAACTGCTATGAAAATTTGTAGCATCTAATGTGTAATTCCACTGGTTTTAATTTGTAATGCTTGAGCCCATCCTATATTCTCTAAAGAAAGTTATTTCATCTAATTCCTTTTAGATCATTTCAAAAGCAAATTTTTTTTTCACTCAAATTCCACTGGTTTTAATTTGTAATGCTTGAAGCCATCCTATATTCTCTAAAGAAACTTATTTCATCTAATTCCTTTTATAGCATTTCAAAAGCAGAAAGTTTTTTTCTCTCAATTGCACTTTATTAGGGATTTGGGAAAGACATGTTTGATGTCAAACAAAAGTGAAAGTCCTCTTTTTCGACTCACAGCCCCAAACTGACATGAAGAAAGGAAAGCACTGCTGACATTCGAAATCAAGATTTTCTGTTTACTAAACAGGCTCTTTGACCAACTTGGCTACATCACAAAAAGATGATATATATTGGAAAGACTGCTTAGAGAGTCAGATGCGGAAAGTGGAGGCATTTCAAGATAAAATCCATTGGTTAAATTGTCGAGCTTGAAGCAGTCTTACTTCATTTTCAGCATTTAGATGAGATACTTAATCTCACAATTGCACTATCAGTAGGGCTGGAAAAATAGCAAATTTGAGTTTGCACACAGGTAAAACACCTGCTTTAAGATAGGAAGCTTATTCTTGAGAAGATGAAAACAAGGTACTGCTGAGAGTTGAATTCAGGATCTCCTGTTTACGAGACAGGCGCTTTAACCAACTAAGCCACAGCACCACATGATCCATATGTGAATATTTATTATTCTGCTTTTTCAGAAAACTGCTATGAAAATTTGTAGCATCTAATGTGTAATTCCACTGGTTTTAATTTGTAATGCTTGAGCCCATCCTATATTCTCTAAAGAAAGTTATTTCATCTAATTCCTTTTAGAGCATTTCAAAAGCAAATTTTTTTTTTCACTCAAATTCCACTGGTTTTAATTTATAATGCTTGAAGCCATCCTATATTCTCTAAAGAAACTTATTTCATCTAATTCCTTTTAGAGCATTTCAAAAGCAGAAAGTTTTTTTCTCTCAATTGCACTTTATTAGGGATTTGGGAAAGACATGTTTGATGTCAAACAAAAGTGAAAGTCCTCTTTTTCGACTAACAGCCCCAAATTGACATGAAGAAAGGAAAGCACTGCTGACATTCGAAATCAAGATTTTCTGTTTACTAAACAGGCTCTTTGACCAACTTGGCTACATCACAAAAAGATGTGATATATTGGAAAGACTGCTTAGAGAGTCAGATGCGGAAAGTTGAGGCATTTCAAATTAAAATCCATTGGTAAAGTTGTCAAGTTTGAAGCAATCTTACTTCCTTTTCAGCATTTAGATGAGATACTTAATCTCACAATTGCACTATGAGTAGGGCTGGAAAAATGGCAAATTTGAGTTTGCACACAGGTAAGACACCTGCTTTAAGATAGGAAGCTTATTCTTGAGAAGATGAAAACAAGGTACTGCTAAGAGTTGAATTCAGGATCTCCTGTTTACGAGACAGGCGCTTTAACCAACTAAGCCACAGAACCACAAATTCCATGTGTGAATATTTATTATTCTGCTTTTCGGAAAACTGCTATGAAAATTTGTAGCATCTAATGTGTAATTCCACTGGTTTTAATTTGCAATGCTTGAGCCCATCCTATATTCTCTAAAGAAAGTTATTTCATCTAATTCCTTTTAGAGCATTTCAAAAGCAAATTTTTTTTTTCACTCAAATTCCACTGGTTTTAATTTGTAATGCTTGAAGCCATCCTATATTCTCTAAAGAAACTTATTTCATCTAATTCCTTTTAGAGCATTTCAAAAGCAGAAAGTTTTTTTCTCTCAATTGCAATTTATTAGGGATTTGGGAAAGACATGTTTGATGTCAAACAAAAATGAAAGTCCTCTTTTTCGGCTAACAGCCCCAAACTGACATGAAGAAAGGAAAGCACTGCTGACATTCGAAATCAAGATTTTCTGTTTACTAAACAGGCTCTTTCACCAACTTGGCTACATCACAAAAAGATGTGATATATTGGAAAGACTGCTTAGAGAGTCAGATGCGGAAAGTGGAGGCATTCAAATTAAAATCCATTGGTAAAGTTGTCAAGTTTGAAGCAATCTTACTTCCTTTTCAGCATTTAGATGAGATACTTAATCTCACAATTGCACTATGAGTAGGGCTGGAAAAATGGCAAATTTGAGTTTGCACACAGGTACAACACCTGCTTGAAGATAGGAAGCTTATCCTTGAGAAGATGAAAACAAGGTACTGCTGAGAGTTGAACTCAGGATCTCCTGTTTACGACACAGGCGCTTTAACCAACTAAGCCACAGGACCACATGATTCATAAGTGAATATTTATTATTCTGCTTTTTCAGAAAACTGCTATGAAAATTTGTAGCATCTAATGTGTAATTCCACTGGTTTTAATTTGTAATGCTTGAGCCCATCCTATATTCTCTAAAGAAAGTTATTTCATCTAATTCCTTTTAGAGCATTTCAAAAGCAAAATTTTTTTTACTTAAATTCCACTGGTTTTAATTTGTAATGATGGAAGCCATCCTATATTCTCTAAAGAAACTAATTTCATCTAATTCCTTTTAGAGCATTTCAAAAGCAGAAAGTTTTTTTCTCTCAATTGCACTTTATTAGGGATTTGGGAAAGACATGTTTGATGTCAAACAAAAGTGAAAGTCCTCTTTTTCGGCTAACAGCCCCAAACTGACATGAAGAAAGAAAAGCACTGCTGACATTCGAAATCAAGATTTTCTGTTTACTAAACAGGCTCTTTGACCAACTTGGCTATATCACAAAAAGATGTGATATATTGGAAAGACTGCTTAGAGAGACAGATGCGGAAAGTGGAGGCATTTCAAAATAAAATCCATTGGTTAAATTGTCAAGCTTGAAGCAATCTTACTTCCTTTTCAGCATTTAGATGAGATACTTAATCTCACAATTGCACTCTCAGTAGGGCTGGAAAAATGGCAAATTTGAGTTTGCACACAGGTAAAACACCTGCTTTAAGATAGGAAGCTTATTCTTGAGAAGATGAAAACAAGGTACTGCTGAGAGTTGAATTCAGGATCTCTTGTTTACAAGACAGGCGCTTTAACCAACTAAGCCACAGCACCACATGATTCATATGTGAATATTTATTATTCTGCTTTTTCAGAAAACTGCTATGAAAATTTGTAGCATCTAATGTGTAATTCCACTGGTTTTAATTTGTAATGCTTGAGCCCATCCTATATTCTCTAAAGAAAGTTATTTCATCTAATTCCTTTTAGATCATTTCAAAAGCAAATTTTTTTTTCGCTCAAATTCCACTGGTTTTAATTTGTAATGCTTGAAGCAATCCTATATTCTCTAAAGAAACTTATTTCATCTATTTCCTTTTAGAGCATTTCAAAAGCAGAAAGTTTTTTTCTCTCAATTGCACTTTATTAGGGATTTGGGAAAGACATGTTTGATGTCAAACAAAAGTGAAAGTCCTCTTTTTCGGCTAACAGCCCCAAACTGACATGAAGAAAGGAAAGCACTGCTGACATTCGAAATCAAGATTTTCTGTTTACTAAACAGGCTCTTTGACCAACTTGACTAAATCACAATAAGATGTGATATATTGGAAAGACTGCTTAGAGAGTCAGATGCGGAAAGTGGAGGCATTTCAAAATAAAATCCATTGGTTAAATTGTCAAGCTTGAAGCAGTCTTACTTCCTTTTCAGCATTTAGATGAGATACTTAATCTCACAGTTGCACTATCAGTAGGGCTGGAAAAATGGCAAATTTGAGTTTGCACACATGTACAACACCGGCTTTAAGATAGGAATCTTATTCTTGAGAAGATGAAAGCAAGGTACTGCTGAGAGTTGAACTCAGGATCTCCTGTTTACGAGACAGGCGCTTTAACCAACTAAGCCACTGCACCACATGATTCAAATGTGAATATTTATTATTCTGCTTTTTCAGAAAACTGCTATGAAAATTTGTAGCATCTAATCTGTAATTCCACTGGTTTTAATTTGTAATGCTTGAGCCCATCCTATATTCTCTAAAGAAAGTTATTTCATCTAATTCCTTTTAGAGCATTTCAAAAGCAAATTTTTTTTTCACTCAAATTCCACTGGTTTTAATTTGTAATGCTTGAAGCCATCCTATATTCTCTAAAGAAACTTATTTCATCTAATTCCTTTTAGAGCATTTCAAAAGCAGAAAGTTTTTTTCTCTCAATTGTACTTTATTAGGGATTTGGGAAAGACATGTTTGATGTCAAACAAAAGTGAAAGTCCTCTTTTTCGGCTAACAGCCCCAAACAGACATGAAGAAAGGAAAGCACTGCTGACATTCGAAATCAAGATTTTCTGTTTACTAAACAGGCTCTTTGACCAACTTGGCTAAATCACAAAAAGATGTGATATATTGGAAAGACTGCTTAGAGAGTCATATGCGGAAAGTGGAGGCATTTCAAAATAAAATCCATTGGTTAAATTGTCAAGCTTGAAGCAGTCTTACTTCCTTTTCAGCATTTAGATGAGATACTTAATCTCACAATTGCACTATCAGTAGGGCTGGAAAAATGGCAAATTTAAGTTTGCACACAGGTAAAACACCTGCTTTAAGATAGAAAGCTTATTCTTGAGAAGATGAAAACAAGGTACTGCTGAGAGTTGAATTCAGGATCTCTTGGTTACAAGACAGGCGCTTTAACCAACTAAGCCACAGCACCACATGATTCATATGTGAATATTTATTATTCTGCTTTTTCAGAAAACTGCTATGAAAATTTGTAGCATCTAATGTGTAATTCCACTGGTTTTAATTTGTAATGCTTGAGCCCATCCTATATTCTCTAAAGAAAGTTATTTCATCTAATTCCTTTTAGATCATTTCAAAAGCAAATTTTTTTTTCACTCAAATTCCACTGGTTTTAATTTGTAATGCTTGAAGCCATCCTATATTCTCTAAAGAAACTTATTTCATCTAATTCCTTTTATAGCATTTCAAAAGCAGAAAGTTTTTTTCTCTCAATTGCACTTTATTAGGGATTTGGGAAAGACATGTTTGATGTCAAACAAAAGTGAAAGTCCTCTTTTTCGACTCACAGCCCCAAACTGACATGAAGAAAGGAAAGCACTGCTGACATTCGAAATCAAGATTTTCTGTTT
This sequence comes from Dendrobates tinctorius, assembly GCF_039654945.1. NCBI lineage: Eukaryota > Metazoa > Chordata > Amphibia > Anura > Dendrobatidae > Dendrobates > Dendrobates tinctorius. The sequence goes on along the minus strand of NW_027361921.1, from coordinate 1,363,329 downwards.
ACTAAACAGGCTCTTTGACCAACTTGGCTACATCACAAAAAGATGATATATAGGAAAGACTGCTTAGAGAGTCAGATGCGGAAAGTGGAGGCATTTCAAGATAAAATCCATTGGTTAAATTGTCGAGCTTGAAGCAGTCTTACTTCATTTTCAGCATTTAGATGAGATACTTAATCTCACAATTGCACTATCAGTAGGGCTGGAAAAATAGCAAATTTGAGTTTGCACACAGGTAAAACACCTGCTTTAAGATAGGAAGCTTATTCTTGAGAAGATGAAAACAAGGTACTGCTGAGAGTTGAATTCAGGATCTCCTGTTTACGAGACAGGCGCTTTAACCAACTAAGCCACAGCACCACATGATCCATATGTGAATATTTATTATTCTGCTTTTTCAGAAAACTGCTATGAAAATTTGTAGCATCTAATGTGTAATTCCACTGGTTTTAATTTGTAATGCTTGAGCCCATCCTATATTCTCTAAAGAAAGTTATTTCATCTAATTCCTTTTAGAGCATTTCAAAAGCAAATTTTTTTTTTCACTCAAATTCCACTGGTTTTAATTTATAATGCTTGAAGCCATCCTATATTCTCTAAAGAAACTTATTTCATCTAATTCCTTTTAGAGCATTTCAAAAGGAGAAAGTTTTTTTCTCTCAATTGCACTTTATTAGGGATTTGGGAAAGACATGTTTGATGTCAAACAAAAGTGAAAGTCCTCTTTTTCGACTAACAGCCCCAAACTGACATGAAGAAAGGAAAGCACTGCTGACATTCGAAATCAAGATTTTTTGTTTACTAAACAGGCTCTTTGACCAACTTGGCTACATCACAAAAAGATGTGATATATTGGAAAGACTGCTTAGAGAGTCAGATGCGGAAAGTTGAGGCATTTCAAATTAAAATCCATTGGTAAAGTTGTCAAGTTTGAAGCAATCTTACTTCCTTTTCAGCATTTAGATGAGATACTTAATCTCACAATTGCACTATGAGTAGGGCTGGAAAAATGGCAAATTTGAGTTTGCACACAGGTAAGACACCTGCTTTAAGATAGGAAGCTTATTCTTGAGAAGATGAAAACAAGGTACTGCTAAGAGTTGAATTCAGGAACTCCTGTTTACGAGACAGGCGCTTTAACCAACTAAGCCACAGAACCACAAATTCCATGTGTGAATATTTATTATTCTGCTTTTCGGAAAACTGCTATGAAAATTTGTAGCATCTAATGTGTAATTCCACTGGTTTTAATTTGCAATGCTTGAGCCCATCCTATATTCTCTAAAGAAAGTTATTTCGTCTAATTCCTTTTAGAGCATTTCAAAAGCAAATTTTTTTTTTCACTCAAATTCCACTGGTTTTAATTTGTAATGCTTGAAGCCATCCTATATTCTCTAAAGAAACTTATTTCATCTAATTCCTTTTAGAGCATTTCAAAAGCAGAAAGTTTTTTTCTCTCAATTGCACTTTATTAGGGATTTGGGAAAGACATGTTTGATGTCAAACAAAAGTGAAAGTCCTCTTTTTCGGCTAACAGCCCAAAACTGACATGAAGAAAGGAAAGCACTGCTGACATTCGAAATCAAGATTTTCAGTTTACTAAACAGGCTCTTTGACCAACTTGGCTAAATCACAAAAAGATGTGATATATTGGAAAGACTGCTTAGAGAGTCAGATGCGGAAAGTGGAGGGATTTCAAAATAAAATCCATTGGTTAAATTGTCAAGCTTGAAGCAGTCTTACTTCCTTTTCAGCATTTAGATGAGATACTTAATCTCACAATTGCACTATCAGTAGGGCTGGAACAATGGCAAATTTGAGTTTGCGCACAGGTAAAACACCTGCTTTAAGATAGGAAGCTTATTCTTGAGAAGATGAAAACAAGGTACTGCTGAGAGTTGAACTCAGGATTTCCTGTTTACGAGACAGGCGCTTTAACCAACTAAGCCACAGCACCACATGATCCATATGTGAATATTTATTATATTGCTTTTTCAGAAAACTGCTATGAAAATTTGTAGCATCTAATGAGTAATTCCACTGGTTTTAATTTGTAGTGCTTGAGCCCATCCTATATTCTCTAAAGAAAGTTATTTCATCTAATTCCTTTTAGAGCATTTCAAAAGCAAATTTTTTTTTTCACTCAAATTCCACTGGTTTTAATTTGTAATGCTTGAAGCCATCCTATATTCTCTAAAGAAACTTATTTCATCTAATTCCTTTTAGAGCATTTCAAAAGCAGAAAGTTTTTTTCTCTCAATTGCAATTTATTAGGGATTTGGGAAAGACATGTTTGATGTCAAACAAAAATGAAAGTCCTCTTTTTCGGCTAACAGCCCCAAACTGACATGAAGAAAGGAAAGCACTGCTGACATTCGAAATCAAGATTTTCTGTTTACTAAACAGGCTCTTTCACCAACTTGGCTACATCACAAAAAGATGTGATATATTGGAAAGACTGCTTAGAGAGTCAGATGCGGAAAGTGGAGGCATTCAAATTAAAATCCATTGGTAAAGTTGTCAAGTTTGAAGCAATCTTACTTCCTTTTCAGCATTTAGATGAGATACTTAATCTCACAATTGCACTATGAGTAGGGCTGGAAAAATGGCAAATTTGAGTTTGCACACAGGTAAAACACCTGCTTTAAGATAGGAAGCTTATTCTTGAGAAGATGAAAACAAGGTACTGCTGAGAGTTGAATTCAGGATCTCCTGTTTACGAGACAGGCGCTTTAACCAACTAAGCCACAGCACCACATGATCCATATGTGAATATTTATTATTCTGCTTTTTCAGAAAACTGCTATGAAAATTTGTAGCATCTAATGTGTAATTCCACTGGTTTTAATTTGTAATGCTTGAGCCCATCCTATATTCTCTAAAGAAAGTTATTTCATCTAATTCCTTTTAGTGCATTTCAAAAGCAAATTTTTTTTTTCACTCAAATTCCACTGGTTTTAATTTGTAATGCTTGAAGCCATCCTATATTCTCTAAAGAAACTTATTTCATCTAATTCCTTTTAGAGCATTTCAAAAGCAGAAAGTTTTTTTCTCTCAATTGCACTTTATTAGGGATTTGGGAAAGACATGTTTGTTGTCAAACAAAAGTGAAAGTCCTCTTTTTCGACTAACAGCCCCAAACTGACATGAAGAAAGGAAAGCACTGCTGACATTCGAAATCAAGATTTTCTGTTTACTAAACAGGCTCTTTGACCAACTTGGCTACATCACAAAAAGATGTGATATATTGGAAAGACTGCTTAGAGAGTAATATGCGGAAAGTGGAGGCATTTCAAAATAAAATCCATTGGTTAAATTGTCAAGCTTGAAGCAGTCTTACTTCCTTTTCAGCATTTAGATGAGATACTTAATCTCACAATTGCACTATCAGTAGGGCTGGAAAAATGGCAAATTTGAGTTTGCACACAGGTAAAACACATGCTTTAAGATAGAAAGCTTATTCTTGAGAAGATGAAAACAAGGTACTGCTGAGAGTTGAATTCAGGATCTCTTGTTTACAAGACAGGCGCTTTAACCAATTCAGCCACAGCACCACATGATTCATATGTGAATATTTATTATTCTGCTTTTTCAGAAAACTGCTATGAAAATTTGTAGCATCTAATGTGTAATTCCACTGGTTTTAATTTGTAATGCTTGAGCCCATCCTATATTCTCTAAAGAAAGTTATTTCATCTAATTCCTTTTAGATCATTTCAAAAGCAAATTTTTTTTTTCACCCAAATTCCACTGGTTTTAATTTGTAATGCTTGAAGCCATCCTATATTCTCTAAAGAAACTTATTTCATCTAATTCCTTTTAGAGCATTTCAAAAGCAGAAAGTTTTTTCCTCTCAATTGCACTTTATTAGGGATTTGGGAAAGACATGTTTGATGTCAAACAAAAGTGAAAGTCCTCTTTTTCGACTAACAGCCCCAAACTGACATGAAGAAAGGAAAGCACTGCTGACATTCGAAATCAAGATTTTCAGTTTACTAAACAGGCTCTTTGACCAACTTGGCTACATCACAAAAAGATGTGATATATTGGAAAGACTGCTTAGAGAGTCAGATGCGGAAAGTGGAGGCATTTCAAAATAAAATCCATTGGTTAAATTGTCAAGCTTGAAGCAGTCTTACTTCCTTTTCAGCATTTAGATGAGATACTTAATCTCACAATTGCACTATCAGTAGGGCTGGAAAAATGGCAAATTTGAGTTTGCACACAGTTAAAACAACTGCTTTAAGATAGGAAGCTTATTCTTGAGAAAATGAAAACTAGGTACTGCTGAGAGTTGAACTCAGTATCTCCTGTTTACGAGTCAGGCGCTTTAACCAACTAAGCCACAGCACCACATGATCCATATGTGAATATTTATTATTCTGCTTTTTCAGAAAACTGCTATGAAAATTTGTAGCATCTAATGTGTAATTCCACTGGTTTTAATTTGTAATGCTTGAGCCCATCCTATATTCTCTAAAGAAAGTTATTTCATCTAATTCCTTTTATAGCATTTCAAAAGCAAAATTTTTTTTACTTAAATTCCACTGGTTTTAATTTGTAATGATTGAAGCCATCCTATATTCTCTAAAGAAACTTATTTCATCTAATTCCTTTTAGAGCATTTCAAAAGCAGAAAGTTTTTTTCTCTCAATTGCACTTTATTAGGGCTTTGGGAAAGACATGTTTGATGTCAAACAAAAGTGAAAGTCCTCTTTTTCAGCTAACAGCCATAAACTGACATGAAGAAAGAAAAGCACTGCTGACATTCGAAATCAAGATTTTCTGTTTACTAAACAGGCTCTTTGACCAACTTGGCTACATTACAAAAAGATGTGATATATTGGAAAGACTGCTTAGAGAGTCAGATGCGGAAAGTGGAGGCATTTCAAAATAAAATCCATTGGTTAAATTGTCAAGCTTGAAGCAGTCTTAGGCTGGTTTCACATTTGCGTTAAAACAACGCTGCTCAATGCGCCATTAAGCCCCGCCCCAAGCCGGCTCCCTGCCCGCCCCATCCGGGATCACCGCCTACTTTCGCATTTGCACGCATGCGATCGGCGCACCCTATCTTTAGCATAGGGTGAGCAGATCATGCGCTGCCAGTGTGAAAGTAGCGTGCTGCGCACTTTTGACGGTGCGCCGTGCGTGCCGAAATGCAGCATGTTGCATTTCGGCGCACACGGCGCACCGTCCAAAGTGCTCAGCACGCTACATTCACACTGGCAGCGCATGATCTGCGCACCCTATGCTAAAGATAGGGTGCGCCGATCGCATGCGTGCAAATGCAAAAGTAGGCGGTGATCCCAGATGGGGCGGGCAGGGAGCCGGCTCGGGGCGCGGCTTAACGGCGCAGGGTTGTTTTAACGCAAATGTGAAACCAGCCTTACTTCCTTTTCAGCATTTAGATGAGATACTTAATCTCACAACTGCACTATCAGTAGGGCTGGAACAATGGCAAACTTGAGTTTGCACACAGGTAAAACACCTGCTTTAAGATAGGAAGCTTATTCTTGAGAAGATGAAAACAAGGTACTGCTGAGAGTTAAACGCAGGATCTCCTGTTTACGAGACAGGCGCTTTAACCAACTAAGCCACAGCACCATATGATCCATATGTGAATATTTATTATTCTGCTTTTTCAGAAAACTGCTATGAAAATTTGTAGCATCTAATGTGTAATTCCACTGGTTTTAATTTGTAATGCTTGAGCCCATCCTATATTCTCTAAAGAAAGTTATTTCATCTAATTTCTTTTAGAGCATTTCAAAAGCAAATTTTTTTTTCACTCAAATTCCACTGGTTTTACTTTGTAATGCTTGAAGCCATCCTATATTCTCTAAAGAAACTTATTTCATCTAATTCCTTTTAGAGCATTTCAAAAGCAGAAAGTTTTTTTTCTCTCAATTGCACTTTATTAGGGCTTTGGGAAAGACATGTTTGATGTCAAACAAAAGTGAAAGTCCTCTTTTTCGTCTAACAGCCCCAAACTGACATGAAGAAAGGAAAGCACTGCTGACATTCGAAATCAAGATTTTCTGTTTACTAAACAGGCTCTTTGACCAACTTGTCTACATCACAAAAAGATGTGATATATTGGAAAGACTGCTTAGAGAGTCAGGTGCGGAAAGTGGAGGCATTTCAAAATAAAATCCATTGGTTAAGTTGTCAAGCTTGAAGCAATCTTACTTCCTTTTCAGCATTTAGATGAGATACTTAATCTCACAATTGCACTATCAGTAGGGCTGGAACAATGGCAAATTTTAGTTTGCACACAGGTAAAACACATGCTTTAAGATAGGAAGCTTATTCTTGAGAAGATGAAAACAAGGTACTGCTGAGAGTTGTACTCAGGATCTCCTGTTTACGAGACAGGCGCATTAACCAACTAAGCCACAGAACCACAAATTCCATGTGTGAATATTTACTATTCTGCTTTTTCGGAAAACTGCTATGAAAATTTGTAGCATCTAATGTGTAATTCCACTGGTTTTAATTTGTAATGATTGAAGCCATCCTATATTCGCTAAAGAAAGTTATTTCATCTAATTCCTTTTAGAGCATTTGAAAAACAATTTTTTTTTTTCACTCAAATTCCACTGGTTTTAATTTGTAATGCTTGAAGCCATCCTATATTCTCTAAAGAAACTTATTTCATCTAATTCCTTTTAGAGCATTTCAAAAGCAGAAAGTTTTTTTCTCTCAATTGCACTTTATTAGGGATTTGGGAAAGACATGTTTGATGTCAAACAAAAGTGAAAGTCCTCTTTTTCGACTAACAGCACCAAACTGACATGAAGAAAGGAAAGCACTGCTGACATTCGAAATCAGGATTTTCTGTTTACTAAACAGGCTCTTTGACCAACTTGGCTACATCACAAAAAGATGTGATATATTGGAAAGACTGCTTAGAGAGTCAGATGCGGAAAGTGGAGGCATTTCAAAATAAAATCCATTGGTTAAATTGTCAAGCTTGAAGCAGTCTTACTTCCTTTTCAGCATTTAGATGAGATACTTAATCTCACAATTGCACTATCAGTAGGGCTGGAACAATGGCAAATTTGAGTTTGCACACAGGTAAAACACATGCTTTAAGATAGGAAGCTTATTCTTGAGAAGATGAAAACAAGGTACTGCTGAGAGTTGTACTCAGGATCTCCTGTTTACGAGACAGGCGCATTAACCAACTAAGCCACAGAACCACAAATTCCATGTGTGAATATTTACTATTCTGCTTTTTCGGAAAACTGCTATGAAAACTTGTAGCATCTAATGTGTAATTCCACTGGTTTTAATTTGTAATGCTTGAGCCCATCCTATATTCTCTAAAGAAACTTATTTCATCTAATTCCTTTTAGAGCATTTCAAAAGCAGAAAGTTTTTTTCTCTCAATTGCACTTTATTAGGGATTTGGGAAAGACATGTTTGATGTCAAACAAAAGTGAAAGTCCTCTTTTTCGACTAACAGCCCCAAACTGACATGAAGAAAGGAAAGCACTGCTGACATTCGAAATCAAGATTTTCTGTTTACTAAACAGGCTCTTTGACCAACTTGGCTACATCACAAAAAGATGTGATATATTGGAAAGACTGCTTAGAGAGTCAGATGCGGAAAGTGGAGGCATTTCAAAATAAAATCCATTGGTTAAATTGTCAAGCTTGAAGCAGTCTTACTTCCTTTTCAGCATTTAGATGAGATACTTAATCTCACAATTGCACTATGAGTAGGGCTGGAACAATGGCAAATTTGAGTTTGCACAAAGGTAAAACACCTGCTTTAAGATAGGAAGCTTATTCTTGAGAAGATGAAAACAAGGTACTGCTGAGAGTTGAACTCAGGATCTCCTGTTTACGAGACAGGCGCTTTAACCAACTAAGCCACAGCACCACATGCTCCATATGTGAATATTTATTATTCTGCTTTTTCAGAAAACTGCTATGAAAATTTGTAGCATCTAATGTGTAATTCCACTGGTCTTAATTTGTAATGCTTGAGTCCATCCTATATTCTCTAAAGAAAGTTATTTCATCTAATTCCTTTTAGAGCATTTCAAAAGCAAATTTTTTTTTTCACTCAAATTCCACTGGTTTTAATTTGTAATGCTTGAAGCCATCCTATATTCTCTAAAGAAACTTATTTCATCTAATTCCTTTCAGAGCATTTCAAAAGCAGAAAGTTTTTTTCTCTCAATTGCACTTTATTAGGGATTTGGGAAAGACATGTTTGATGTCAAACAAAAGTGAAAGTCCTTATTTTCGGCTAACAGCCCCAAACTGACATGAAGAAAGGAAAGCACTGCTGACATTCGATTTTCGACATTCAGATTTTCTGTTTACTAAACAGGCTCTTTGACCAACTTGGCTAAATCACAAAAAGATGCGATATATTGGAAAGACTGCTTAGAGAGTCAGATGCGGAAAATGGAGGCATTTCAAAATAAAATCCATTGGTTAAATTGTCAAGCTTGAAGCAGTCTTACTTCCTTTTCATCATTTAGACGAGATACTTAGTCTCACAATTGCACTATGAGTAGGGCTGGAACAATGGCAAATTTGAGTTTGCACACAGGTAAAACACCTGCTTTAAGATAGGAAGCTTATTCTTGAGAAGATGAAAACAAGGTGCTGCTGAGAGTTGAACTCAGGATCTCATGTTTACGAGACAGGCGCTTTAACCAACTAAGCCACAGCACCACATGATCCATATGTGAATATTTATTATTCTGCTTTTTCAGAAAACTGCTATGAAAATTTGTAGCATCTAATGTGTAATTCCACTGGTCTTAATTTGTAATGCTTGAACCCATCCTATATTCTCTAAAGAAAGTTATTTCATCTAATTCCTTTTAGAGCATTTCAAAAGCAATTTTTTTTTTCACTCAAATTCCACTGGTTTTAATTTGTAATGCTTGAAGCCATCCTATATTCTCTAAAGAAACTTATTTCATCTAATTCCTTTTAGAGCATTTTAAAAGCAGAAAGTTTTTTTCTCTCAATTGCACTTTATTAGGGCTTTGGGAAATACATGTTTGATGTCAAACAAAAGTGAAAGTCATCTTTTTCGGCTAACAGCCCCAAACTGACATGAAGAAAGGAAAGCACTGCTGACATTCGAAATCAAGATTTTCTGTTTACTAAACAGGCTCTTTGACCAACTTGGCTAAATCACAAAAAGATGCGATATATTGGAAAGACTGCTTAGAGAGTCAGATGCGGAAAATGGAGGAATTTCAAAATAAAATCCATTGGCTAAATTGTCAAACTTGAAGCAGTTTTACTTCCTTTTCAGCATTTAGATGAGATACTTAATCTCACAATTGCACTATGAGTAGGGCTGGAACAACGGCAAATTTGAGTTTGCACACAGGTAAAACACCTGATTTAAGATAGGAAGCCTATTCTTGAGAAGATGAAAACAAGGTACTGCTGAGAGTTGAACTCAGGATCTCCTGTTTACGAGACAGGCGCTTTAACCAACTAAGCCACAGCACCACATGATCCATATGTGAATATTTATTATTCTGCTTTTTCAGAAAACTGCTATGAAAATTTGTAGCATCTAATGTGTAATTCCACTGGTTTTAGTTTGTAATGCTTGAGCCCTTCCTATATTCTCTAAAGAAAGTTATTTCATCTAATTCCTTTTAGAGCATTTCAAAAGCAATTTTTTTTTTCACTCAAATTCCACTGGTTTTAATTTGTAATGCTTGAAGCCATCCTATATTCTCTAAAGAAACTTATTTCATCTAATTCCTTTTAGAGCATTTCAAAAGCAGAAAGTTTTTTTCTCTCAATTGCACTTTATTAGGGATTTGGGAAAGACATGTTTGATGTCAAACAAAAGTGAAAGTCCTCTTTTTCGGCTAACAGCCCCAAACTGACATGAAGAAAGGAAAGCACTGCTGACATTCGATTTTCGACATTCAGATTTTCTGTTTACTAAACAGGCTCTTTGACCAACTTGGCTAAATCACAAAAAGATGCGATATATTGGAAAGACTGCTTAGAGAGTCAGATGCGGAAAGTGGAGGCATTTCAAAATAAAATACATTGGTTAAATTGTCAAGCTTGAAGAAGTCTTACTTCCTTTTCAGCATTTAGATGAGAAACTTAATCTCACAATTGCGCTATGAGTAGGGCTGGAACAATGGCAAATTTGAGTTTGCACACAGGTAAAACACCTGCTTTAAGATAGGAAGCTTATTCTTGAGAAGATGAAAACAAGGTACTGCTATGAGTTGAACTCAGGATCTCCTGTTTACGAGACAGGCGCTTTAACCAACTAAGCTACAGCACCACATGATCCATCTGTCAATATTTATTATTCGGCTTTTTCAGAAAACTGCTATGAAAATTTGTAGCATCTAATGTGTAATTCCACTGGTTTTAATTTGTAATGCTTGAGCCCATCCTATATTCTCTAAAGAAAGTTATTTCATTTAATTCCTTTTAGAGCATTTCAAAAGCAAATTTTTTTTTACTTAAATTCCACTGGTTTTAATTTGTAATGATTGAAGCCATCCTATATTCTCTAAAGAAACTTATTTCATCTAATTCCTTTTAGAGCATTTCAAAAGCAGAAAGTTTTTTTCTCTCAATTGCACTTTATTAGGGCTTTGGGAAAGACATGTTTGATGTCAAACAAAAGTGAAAGTTCTCTTTTTCGGCTAACAGCCCCAAACTGACATGAAGAAAGGAAAGCACTGCTGACATTCGAAATCAAGATTTTCTGTTTACTAAACAGGATCTTTGACCAAATTGGCTAAACCACAAAAAGATGTGATATATTGGAAAGACTGCTTAGAGAGTCAGATGCGGAAAGTGGAGGCATTTCAAAATAAAATCCATTGGTGAAATTGTCAAGCTTGAAGCAGTCTTACTTCCTTTTCAGCATTTAGATGAGATACTTAATCTCACAATTGCACTATGAGTAGGGCTGGAACAATGGCAAATTTGAGTTTGCACACAGGTAAAACACCTGCTTTAAGATAGGAAGCCTATTCTTGAGAAGATGAAAACAAGGTACTGCTGAGAGTTGAACTCAGGATCTCCTGTTTACGAGACAGGCGCTTTAACCAACTAAGCCACAGCACCACATGATCCATATGTGAATATTTATTATTCTGCTTTTTCAGAAAATTGCTATGAAAATTTGTAGCATCTAATGTGTAATTCCACTGGTTTTAATTTGTAATGCTTGAGCCCATCCTATATTCTCTAAAGAAAGTTATTTCATCTAATTCCTTTTAGAGCATTTCAAAAGCAAAATTTTTTTTACTTAAATTCCACTGGTTTTAATTTGTAATGTTTGAAGCCATCCTATATTCTCTAAAGAAACTTATTTCATCTAATTCCTTTTAGAGCATTTTAAAAGCAGAAAGTTTTTTTCTCTCAATTGCACTTTATTAGGGCTTTGGGAAAGACATGTTTGATGTCAAACAAAAGTGAAAGTCCTCTTTTTCGGCTAACAGCCCCAAACTGACATGAAGAAAGGAAAGCACTGCTGACATTCGAAATCAAGATTTTCTGTTTACTAAACAGGCTCTTTGACCAACTTGGCTAAATCACAAAAAGATGCGATATATTGGAAAGACTGCTTAGAGAGTCAGATGCGGAAAGTGGAGGCATTTCAAAATAAAATACATTGGTTAAATTGTCAAGCTTGAAGAAGTCTTACTTCCTTTTCAGCATTTAGATGAGATACTTAATCTCACAATTGCACTATGAGTAGGGCTGGAACAATGGCAAATTTGAGTTTGCACACAGGTAAAACACCTGCTCTAAGATAGGAAGCTTATTCTTGAGAAGATGAAAACAAGGTACTGCTGAGAGTTGAACTCAGGATCTCCTGTTTATGAGACAGGAGCTTTAACCAACTAAGCCACAGCACCACATGATCCATATGTGAATATTTATTATTCTGCTTTTTCAGAAAACTGCTATGAAAATTTGTAGCATCTAATGTGTAATTCCACTGGTCTTAATTTGTAATGCTTGAGCCCATCCTATATTCTCTAAAGAAAGTTATTTCATCTAATTCCTTTTAGAGCATTTCAAAAGCAAATTTTTTTTTTCACTCAAATTCCACTGGTTTTAATTTGTAATGCTTGAAGCCATCCTATATTCTCTAAAGAAACTTATTTCATCTAATTCCTTTTAGAGCATTTCAAAAGCAGAAAGTTTTTTTCTCTCAATTGCACTTTATTAGGGATTTGGGAAAGACATGTTTGATGTCAAACAAAAGTGAAAGTCCTCTTTTTCGGCTAACAGCCCCAAACTGACATGAAGAAAGGAAAGCACTGCTGACATTCGATTTTCGACATTCAGATTTTCTGTTTACTAAACAGGCTCTTTGACCAACTTGGCTAAATCACAAAAAGATGCGATATATTGGAAAGACTGCTTAGAGAGTCAGATGCGGAAAATGGAGGCATTTCAAAATAAAATCCATTGGTTAAATTGTCAAGCTTGAAGCAGTCTTACTTCCTTTTCATCATTTAGACGAGATACTTAGTCTCACAATTGCACTATGAGTAGGGCTGGAACAATGGCAAATTTGAGTTTGCACACAGGTAAAACACCTGCTTTAAGATAGGAAGCTTATTCTTGAGAAGATGAAAACAAGGTACTGCTGAGAGTTGAACTCAGGATCTCATGTTTACGAGACAGGCGCTTTAACCAACTAAGCCACAGCACCACATGATCCATATGTGAATATTTATTATTCTGCTTTTTCAGAAAACTGCTATGAAAATTTGTAGCATCTAATGTGTAATTCCACTGGTCTTAATTTGTAATGCTTGAGACCATCCTATATTCTCTAAAGAAAGTTATTTCATCTAATTCCTTTTAGAGCATTTCAAAAGCAATTTTTTTTTCACTCAAATTCCACTGGTTTTAATTTGTAATGCTTGAAGCCATCCTATATTCTCTAAAGAAACTTATTTCATCTAATTCCTTTTAGAGCATTTTAAAAGCAGAAAGTTTTTTTCTCTCAATTGCACTTTATTAGGGCTTTGGGAAATACATGTTTGATGTCAAACAAAAGTGAAAGTCCTCTTTTTCGGCTAACAGCCCCAAACTGACATAAAGAAAGGAAAGCACTGCTGACATTCGAAATCAAGATTTTCTGTTTACTAAACAGGCTCTTTGACCAACTTGGCTAAATCACAAAAAGATGCGATATATTGGAAAGACTGCTTAGAGAGTCAGATGCGGAAAATGGAGGAATTTCAAAATAAAATCCATTGGCTAAATTGTCAAACTTGAAGAAGTCTTACTTCCTTTTCAGCATTTAGATGAGATACTTAATCTCACAATTGCACTATGAGTAGGGCTGGAACAATGGCAAATTTGAGTTTGCACACAGGTAAAACACCTGCTTTAAGATAGGAAGCTTATTCTTGAGAAGATGAAAACAAGGTACTGCTGTGAGTTGAACTCAGGATCTCCTGTTTACGAGACAGGCGCTTTAACCAACTAAGCTACAGCACCACATGATCCATCTGTCAATATTTATTATTCGGCTTTTTCTGAAAACTGCTATGAAAATTTGTAGCATCTAATGTGTAATTCCACTGGTTTTAATTTGTAATGCTTGAGCCCATCCTATATTCTCTAAAGAAAGTTATTTCATTTAATTCCTTTTAGAGCATTTCAAAAGCAAATTTTTTTTTACTTAAATTCCACTGGTTTTAATTTGTAATGATTGAAGCCATCCTATATTCTCTAAAGAAACTTATTTCATCTAATTCCTTTTAGAGCATTTCAAAAGCAGAAAGTTTTTTTCTCTCAATTGCACTTTATTAGGGCTTTGGGAAAGACATGTTTGATGTCAAACAAAAGTGAAAGTTCTCTTTTTCGGCTAACAGCCCCAAACTGACATGAAGAAAGGAAAGCACTGCTGACATTCGAAATCAAGATTTTCTGTTTACTAAACAGGATCTTTGACCAACTTGGCTAAACCACAAAAAGATGTGATATATTGGAAAGACTGCTTAGAGAGTCAGATGCGGAAAGTGGAGGCATTTCAAAATAAAATCCATTGGTTAAATTGTCAAGCTTGAAGCAGTCTTACTTCCTTTTCAGCATTTAGATGAGATACTTAATCTCACAATTGCACTATGAGTAGGGCTGGAACAATGGCAAATTTGAGTTTGCACACAGGTAAAACACCTGCTTTAAGATAGGAAGCCTATTCTTGAGAAGATGAAAACAAGGTACTGCTGAGAGTTGAACTCAGGATTTCTTGTTTACTAGACAGGCGCTTTAACCAACTAAGCCACAGCACCACATGATTCATATGTGAATATTTATTATTCTGCTTTTTCAGAAAACTGCTATGAAAATTTGTAGCATCTAATGTGTAATTCCACTGGTTTTAATTTGTAATGCTTGAGCCCATCCAATATTCTCTAAAGAAAGTTATTTCATCTAATTCCTTTTAGAGCATTTCAAAAGCAAAATTTTTTTTACTTAAATTCCACTGGTTTTAATTTGTAATGATTGAAGCCATCCTATATTCTCTAAAGAAACTTATTTCATCTAATTCCTTTTAGAGCATTTTAAAAGCAGAAAGTTTTTTTCTCTCAATTGCACTTTATTAGGGCTTTGGGAAAGACATATTTGATGTCAAACAAAAGTGAAAGTCCTCTTTTTCGGCTAACAGCCCCAAACTGACATGAAGAAAGGAAAGCACTGCTGACATTCGAAATCAAGATTTTCTGTTTACTAAACAGGCTCTTTGACCAACTTGGCTAAATCACAAAAAGATGTGATATATTGGAAAGACTGCTTAGAGAGTCAGATGCGGAAAGTGGAGGCATTACAAAATAAAATCCATTGGTGAAATTGTCAAGCTTGAAGCAGTCTTACTTCCTTTTCAGCATTTAGATGAGATACTTAATCTCACAATTGCACTATGAGTAGGGCTGGAACAATGGCAAATTTGAGTTTGCACACAGGTAAAACACCTGCTTTAAGATAGGAAGCCTATTCTTGAGAAGATGAAAACAAGGTACTGCTGAGAGTTGAACTCAGGATCTCCTGTTTACGAGACAGGCGCTTTAACCAACTAAGCCACAGCACCACATGATCCATATGTGAATATTTATTATTCTGCTTTTTCAGAAAACTGCTATGAAAATTTGTAGCATCTAATGTGTAATTCCACTGGTTTTAATTTGTAATGCTTGAGCCCATCCTATATTCTCTAAAGAAAGTTATTTCATCTAATTCCTTTTAGAGCATTTCAAAAGCAAAATTTTTTTTACTTAAATTCCACTGGTTTTAATTTGTAATGTTTGAAGCCATCCTATATTCTCTAAAGAAACTTATTTCATCTAATTCCTTTTAGAGCATTTTAAAAGCAGAAAGTTTTTTTCTCTCAATTGCACTTTATTAGGGCTTTGGGAAAGACATGTTTGATGTCAAACAAAAGTGAAAGTCCTCTTTTTCGGCTAACAGCCCCAAACTGACATGAAGAAAGGAAAGCACTGCTGACATTCGAAATCAAGATTTTCTGTTTACTAAACAGGCTCTTTGACCAACTTGGCTAAATCACAAAAAGATGCGATATATTGGAAAGACTGCTTAGAGAGTCAGATGCGGAAAATGGAGGAATTTCAAAATTAAATCCATTGGCTAAATTGTCAAACTTGAAGCAGTCTTACTTCCTTTTCAGCATTTAGATGAGATACTTAATCTCACAATTGCACTATGAGTAGGGATGGAACAATGGCAAATTTGAGTTTGCACACAGGTAAAACACCTGATTTAAGATAGGAAGCCTATTCTTGAGAAGATGAAAACAAGGTACTGCTGAGAGTTGAACTCAGGATCTCCTGTTTTCGAGACAGGCGCTTTAACCAACTAAGCCACAGCACCACATGATCCATATGTGAATATTTATTATTCTGCTTTTTCAGAAAACTGCTATGAAAACTTGTAGCATCTAATGTGTAATTCCACTGGTCTTAATTTGTAATGCTTGAGCCCATCCTATATTCTCTAAAGAAAGTTATTTCATCTAATTCCTTTTAGAGCATTTCAAAAGCAAATTTTTTTTTTCACTCAAATTCCACTGGTTTTAATTTGTAATGCTTGAAGCCATCCTATATTCTCTAAAGAAACTTATTTCATCTAATTCCTTTCAGAGCATTTCAAAAGCAGAAAGTTTTTTTCTCTCAATTGCACTTTATTAGGGATTTGGGAAAGACATGTTTGATGTCAAACAAAAGTGAAAGTCCTCTTTTTCGGCTAACAGCCCCAAACTGACATGAAGAAAGGAAAGCACTGCTGACATTCGATTTTCGACATTCAGATTTTCTGTTTACTAAACAGGCTCTTTGACCAACTTGGCTAAATCACAAAAAGATGCGATATATTGGAAAGACTGCTTAGAGAGTCAGATGCGGAAAATGGAGGCATTTCAAAATAAAATCCATTGGTTAAATTGTCAAGCTTGAAGCAGTCTTACTTCCTTTTCATCATTTAGACGAGATACTTAGTCTCACAATTGCACTACGAGTAGGGCTGGAACAATGGCAAATTTGAGTTTGCACACAGGTAAAACACCTGCTTTAAGATAGGAAGCTTATTCTTGAGAAGATGAAAACAAGGTACTGCTGAGAGTAGAACTCAGGATCTCATGTTTACGAAACAGGCGCTTTAACCAACTAAGCCACAGCACCACATGATCCATATGTGAATATTTATTATTCTGCTTTTTCAGAAAACTGCTATGAAAATTTGTAGCATCTAATGTGTAATTCCACTGGTCTTAATTTGTAATGCTTGAGCCCATCCTATATTCTCTAAAGAAAGTTATTTCATCTAATTCCTTTTAGAGCATTTCAAAAGCAATTTTTTTTTTCACTCAAATTCCACTGGTTTTAATTTGTAATGCTTGAAGCCATCCTATATTCTCTAAAGAAACTTATTTCATCTAATTCCTTTTAGAGCATTTTAAAAGCAGAAAGTTTTTTTCTCTCAATTGCACTTTATTAGGGCTTTGGGAAATACATGTTTGATGTCAAACAAAAGTGAAAGTCCTCTTTTTCGGCTAACAGCCCCAAACTGACATGAAGAAAGGAAAGCACTGCTGACATTCGAAATCAAGATTTTCTGTTTACTAAACAGGCTCTTTGACCAACTTGGCTAAATCACAAAAAGATGCGATATATTGGAAAGACTGCTTAGAGAGTCAGATGCGGAAAGTGGAGGCATTTCAAAATAAAATACATTGGTTAAATTGTCAAGCTTGAAGAAGTCTTACTTCCTTTTCAGCATTTAGATGAGATACTTAATCTCACAATTGCACTATGAGTAGGGCTGGAACAATGGCAAATTTGAGTTTGCACACAGGTAAAACACCTGCTCTAAGATAGGAAGCTTATTCTTGAGAAGATGAAAACAAGGTACTGCTGTGAGTTGAACTCAGGATCTCCTGTTTACGAGACAGGCGCTTTAACCAACTAAGCTACAGCACTACATGATCCATCTGTCAATATTTATTATTCGGCTTTTTCAGAAAACTGCTATGAAAATTTGTAGCATCTAATGTGTAATTCCACTGGTTTTAATTTGTAATGCTTGAGCCCATCCTATATTCTCTAAAGAAAGTTATTTCATTTAATTCCTTTTAGAGCATTTCAAAAGCAAATTTTTTTTTACTTAAATTCCACTGGTTTTAATTTGTAATGATTGAAGCCATCCTATATTCTCTAAAGAAACTTATTTCATCTAATTCCTTTTAGAGCATTTCAAAAGCAGAAAGTTTTTTTCTCTCAATTGCACTTTATTAGGGCTTTGGGAAAGACATGTTTGATGTCAAACAAAAGTGAAAGTTCTCTTTTTCGGCTAACAGCCCCAAACTGACATGAAGAAAGGAAAGCACTGCTGACATTCGAAATCAAGATTTTCTGTTTACTAAACAGGATCTTTGACCAACTTGGCTAAACCACAAAAAGATGTGATATATTGGAAAGACTGCTTAGAGAGTCAGATGCGGAAAGTGGAGGCATTTCAAAATAAAATCCATTGGTTAAATTGTCAAGCTTGAAGCAGTCTTACTTCCTTTTCAGCATTTAGATGAGATACTTAATCTCACAATTGCACTATGAGTAGGGCTGGAACAATGGCAAATTTGAGTTTGCACACAGGTAAAACACCTGCTTTAAGATAGGAAGCCTATTCTTGAGAAGATGAAAACAAGGTACTGCTGAGAGTTGAACTCAGGATCTCTTGTTTACTAGACAGGCGCTTTAACCAACTAAGCCACAGCACCACATGATTCATATGTGAATATTTATTATTCTGCTTTTTCAGAAAACTGCTATGAAAATTTGTAGCATCTAATGTGTAATTCCACTGGTTTTAATTTGTAATGCTTGAGCCCATCCAATATTCTCTAAAGAAAGTTATTTCATCTAATTCCTTTTAGAGCATTTCAAAAGCAAATTTTTTTTTACTTAAATTCCACTGGTTTTAATTTGTAATGATTGAAGCCATCCTATATTCTCTAAAGAAACTTATTTCATCTAATTCCTTTTAGAGCATTTTAAAAGCAGAAAGTTTTTTTCTCTCAATAGCACTTTATTAGGGCTTTGGGAAAGACATATTTGATGTCAAACAAAAGTGAAAGTCCTCTTTTTCGGCTAACAGCCCCAAACTGACATGAAGAAAGGAAAGCACTGCTGACATTCGAAATCAAGATTTTCTGTTTACTAAACAGGCTCTTTGACCAACTTGGCTAAATCACAAAAAGATGTGATATATTGGAAAGACTGCTTAGAGAGTCAGATGCGGAAAGTGGAGGCATTACAAAATAAAATCCATTGGTTAAATTGTCAAGCTTGAAGCAGTCTTACTTCCTTGTCAGCATTTAGATGAGATACTTAATCTCACAATTGCACTATGAGTAGGGCTGGAACAATGGCAAATTTGAGTTTGCACACAGGTAAAACACCTGCTTTAAGATAGGAAGCTTATTCTTGAGAAGATGAAAACAAGGTACTGCTGAGAGTTGAACTCAAGATCTCCTGTTTACGAGACAGGCGCTTTAACCAACTAAGCTACAGCACCACATGATCCATATGTGAATATTTATTATTATGCTTTTTCAGAAAACTGCTATGAAAATTTGTAGCATCTAATGTGTAATTCCACTGGTTTTAGTTTGTAATGCTTGAGCCCTTCCTATATTCTCTAAAGAAAGTTATTTCATCTAATTCCTTTTAGAGCATTTCAAAAGCAAATTTTTTTTTTCACTCAAATTCCACTGGTTTTAATTTGTAATGCTTGAAGCCATCCTATATTCTCTAAAGAAACTTATTTCATCTAATTCCTTTTAGAGCATTTCAAAAGCAGAACGTTTTTTTCTCACAATTGCACTTTATTAGGGCTTTGGGAAAGACATGTTTGATGTCAAACAAGAATGAAAGTCCTCTTTTTCGGCTAACAGCCCCAAACTGACATGATGAAAGGAAAGCACTGCTGACATTCGAAATCAAGATTTTCTGTTTACTATACAGGCTCTTTGACCAACTTGGCTAAATCACAAAAAGATGTGATATATTGGAAAGACTGCTTAGAGAGTCAGATGCGGAAAGTGGAGGCATTTCAAAATAAAATCCATTGGTTAAATTGTCAAGCTTGAAGCAGTCTTACTTCCTTTTCATCATTTAGATGAGATACTTAGTCTCACAATTGCACTATGAGTAGGGCTGGAAAAATGGCAAATTTGAGTTTGCACACAGGTAAAACACATGCTTTAAGATAGGAAGCTTATTCTTGAGAAGATGAAAACAAGGTACAGCTGAGAGTTGAATTCAGGATCTCCTGTTTACTAGGCAGGCGCTTTAACCAACTAAGCCACAGCACCACATGATCCATATGTGAATATTTATTATTCTGCTTTTTCAGAAAACTGCTATGAAAATTTGTAGCATCTAATGTGTAATTCCACTGGTTTTAATTTGTAATGCTTGAGCCCATCCTATATTCTCTAAAGAAAGTTATTTCATCTAATTCCTTTTAGAGCATTTCAAAAGTAAATTTTTTTTTTCACTCAAATTCCACTGGTTTTAATTTGTAATGCTTGAAGCCATCCTATATTCTCTAAAGAAACTTATTTCATCTAATTCCTTTTAGAGCATTTCAAAAGCAGAACGTTTTTTTCTCTCAATTGCACTTTATTAGGGATTTGGGAAAGACATGGTTGATGTCAAACAAAAGTGAAAGTCCTCTTTTTCGACTAACAGCCCCAAACTGACATGAAGAAAGGAAAGCACTGCTGACATTCGAAATCAAGATTTTCTGTTTACTAAACAGGCTCTTTGACCAACTTGGCTACATCACAAAAAGATGTGATATATTGGAAAGACTGCTTAGAGAGTCAGATGCGGAAAGTGGAGGCATTTCAAAATAAAATCCATTGGTTAAATTGTCAAGCTTGAAGCAGTCTTACTTCCTTTTCAGCATTTAGATGAGATACTTAATCTCACAATTGCACTATCAGTAGGGCTGGAAAAATGGCAAATTTGAGTTTGCACACAGGTAAAACACATGCTTTAAGATAGGAAGCTTATTCTTGAGAAGATGAAAACAAGGAACTGCTGAGAGTTGAATTCAGGATCTCCTGTTTACGAGACAGGCGCTTTAACCAACTAAGCTACAGCACCACATGATCCATATGTGAATATTTATTATTCTGCTTTTTCAGAAAACTGCTATGAAAATTTGTAGCATCTAATGTGTAATTCCACTGGTTTTAATTTGTAATGCTTGAGCCCATCCTATATTCTCTAAAGAAAGTTATTTCATCTAATTCCTTTTAGAGCATTTCAAAAGCAAATTTTTTTTTTCACTCAAATTCCACTGGTTTTAATTTGTAATGCTTGAAGCCATCCTATATTCTCTAAAGAAACTTATTTCATCTAATTCCTTTTAGAGCATTTCAAAAGCAGAAAGTTTTTTTCTCTCAATTGCACTTTATTAGGGATTTGGGAAAGACATGTTTGATGTCAAACAAAAGTGAAAGTCCTCTTTTTCGACTAACAGCCCCAAACTGACATGAAGAAAGGAAAGCACTGCTGACATTCGAAATCAAGATTTTCTGTTTACTAAGCAGGCTCTTTGACCAACTTGGCTACATCACAAAAAGATGTGATATATTGGAAAGACTGCTTAGAGAGTCAGATGCGGAAAGTGGAGGCATTTCAAAATAAAATCCATTGGTTAAATTGTCAAGCTTGAAGCTGTCTTACTTCCTTTTCAGCATTTAGATGAGATACTTAATCTCACAATTGCACTATCAGTAGGGCTGGAAAAATGGCAAATTTGAGTTTGCACACAGGTAAAACACCTGCTTTAAGATAGGAAGCTTATTCTTGAGAAGATGAAAACAAGGTACTGCTGAGAGTTGAATTCAGGATCTCCTGTTTACAAGACAGGCGCTTTAACCAACTAAGCCACAGCACCACATGATCCATATGTCAATATTTATTATTCTGCTTTTTCAGAAAACTGCTATGAAAATTTGTAGCATCTAATGAGTAATTCCACTGGTTTTAATTTGTAATGCTTGAGCCCATCCTATATTCTCTAAAGAAAGTTATTTCATCTAATTCCTTTTAGAGCATTTCAAAAGCAAATTTTTTTTTTCACTCAAATTCCACTGGTTTTAATTTGTAATGCTTCAAGTCATCCTATATTCTCTAAAGAAACTTATTTCATCTAATTCCTTTTAGAGCATTTCAAAAGCAGAAAGTTTTTTTCTCTCAATTGCACTTTATTAGGGATTTGGGAAAGACATGTTTGATGTCAAACAAAAGCGAAAGTCCTCTTTTTCGACTAACAGCCCCAAACTGACATGAAGAAAGGAAAGCACTGCTGACATTCGAAATCAAGATTTTCTGTTTACTAAACAGGCTCTTTGACCAACTTGGCTACATCACAAAAAGATGTGATATATTGGAAAGACTGCTTAGAGAGTCAGATGCGGAAAGTGGAGGCATTTCAAAATAAAATCCATTGGTTAAATTGTCAAGCTTGAAGCAGTCTTACTTCCTTTTCAGCATTTAGATGAGATACTTAATCTCACAATTGCACTATCAGTAGGGCTGGAACAATGGCAAATTTGAGTTTGCACTCAGGTAAAACACATGCTTTAAGATAGGAAGCTTATTCTTGAGAAGATGAAAACAAGGTACTGCTGAGAGTTTAACTCAGGATCTCCTGTTTACGAGACAGGCGCTTTAACCAACTAAGCCACAGCACCACATGATCCAAATGTGAATATTTATTATTCTGCTTTTTCAGAAAACTGCTATGAAAATTTGTAGCATCTAATGTGTAATTCCACTGGTTTTAATTTGTAATGATTGAAGCCATCCTATATTCTCTAAAGAAACTTATTTCATCTACTTCCTTTTAGAGCATTTCAAAAGCAGAAAGTTTTTTTCTCTCAATTGCACTTTATTAGGGCTTTGGGAAAGACATGTTTGATGTCAAACAAAAGTGAAAGTCCTCTTTTTCGGCTAACAGCCCAAACTGACATGAAGAAAGGAAAGCACTGCTGACATTCGAAATCAAGATTTTCTGTTTACTAAACAGGCTCTTTGACCAACTTGGCTAAATCACAAAAAGATGTGATATATTGGAAAGACTGCTTAGAGAGTCAGAAGCGGAAAATGGAGGCATTTCAAAATAAAATCCATTGGTTAAATTGTCAAGCTTGAAGCAGTCTTACTTCCTTTTCAGCATTTAGATGAGATACTTAATCTCACAATTGCACTATCAGTAGGGCTGGAACAATGGCAAATTTGAGTTTGCACTCAGGTAAAACACCTGCTTTAAGATAGGAAGTTTATTCTTGAGAAGATGAAAACAAGGTACTGCTGAGAGTTGAACTCTGGATCTCCTGTTTAGGAGACAGGCACTTTAACCAACTAAGCCACAGCACCACATGATCCATATGTGAATATTTATTATTCTGCTTTTTCAGAAAACTGCTATGAAAATTTGTAGCATCTAATGTGTAATTCCACTGGTTTTAATTTGTAATGCTTGAGCCCATCCTATATTCTCTAAAGAAAGTTATTTCATCTAATTCCTTTTAGAGCATTTCAAAAGCAAATTTTTTTTTTCACTCAAATTCCACTGGTTTTAATTTGTAATGCTTGAAGCCATCCTATATTCTCTAAAGAAACTTAATTCATCTAATTCCTTTTAGAGCATTTCAAAAGCAGAAAGTTTTTTTCTCTCAATAGCACTTTATTAGGGCTTTGGGAAAGACATGTTTGATGTCAAACAAAAGTGAAAGTCCTCTTTTTCGGCTAACAGCCCCAAACTGACATGAAGAAAGGAAAGCACTGCTGACATTTGAAATCAAGATTTTCTATTTCCTAAACAGGCTCTTTGACCAACTTGGCTAAATCACAAAAAGATGTGATATATTGGAAAGACTGCTTAGAGAGTCAGATGCGGAAAGTGGAGGCATTTCAAAATAAAATCCATTGGTTAAATTGTCAAGCTTGAAGCAGTCTTACTTCCTTTTCAGCATTTAGATGAGATACTTAATCTCACAATTGCACTATCAGTAGGGCTGGAAAAATGGCAAATTTGAGTTTGCACACAGGTAAAACACCTGCTTTAAGATAGGAAGCTTATTCTTGAGAAGATGAAAACAAGGTACTGCTGAGAGTTGAATTCAGGATCTACTGTTTACGAGACAGGCGCTTTAACCAACTAAGCCACAGCACCACATGATCCATATGTCAATATTTATTATTCTGCTTTTTCAGAAAACTGCTATGAAAATTTGTAGCATCTAATGAGTAATTCCACTGGTTTTAATTTGTAATGCTTGAGCCCATCCTATATTCTCTAAAGAAAGTTATTTCATCTAATTCCTTTTAGAGCATTTCAAAAGCAAATTTTTTTTTTCACTCAAATTCCACTGGTTTTAATTTGTAATGCTTCAAGCCATCCTATATTCTCTAAAGAAACTTATTTCATCTAATTCCTTTTAGAGCATTTCAAAAGCAGAAAGTTTTTTTCTCTCAATTGCACTTTATTAGGGATTTGGGAAAGACATGTTTGATGTCAAACAAAAGTGAAAGTCCTCTTTTTCGACTAACAGCCCCAAACTGACATGAAGAAAGGAAAGCACTGCTGACATTCGAAATCAAGATTTTCTGTTTACTAAACAGGCTCTTTGACCAACTTGGCTACATCACAAAAAGATGTGATATATTGGAAAGACTGCTTAGAGAGTCAGATGCGGAAAGTGGAGGCATTTCAAAATAAAATCCATTGGTTAAATTGTCAAGCTTGAAGCAGTCTTACTTCCTTTTCAGCATTTAGATGAGATACTTAATCTCACAATTGCACTATCAGTAGGGCTGGAACAATGGCAAATTTGAGTTTGCACTCAGGTAAAACACCTGCTTTAAGATAGGAAGCTTATTCTTGAGAAGATGAAAACAAGGTACTGCTGAGAGTTTAACTCAGGATCTCCTGTTTACGAGACAGGCGCTTTAACCAACTAAGCCACAGCACCACATGATCCAAATGTGAATATTTATTATTCTGCTTTTTCAGAAAACTGCTATGAAAATTTGTAGCATCTAATGTGTAATTCCACTGGTTTTAATTTGTAATGATTGAAGCCATCCTATATTCTCTAAAGAAACTTATTTCATCTACTTCCTTTTAGAGCATTTCAAAAGCAGAAAGTTTTTTTCTCTCAATTGCACTTTATTAGGGCTTTGGGAAAGACATGTTTGATGTCAAACAAAAGTGAAAGTCCTCTTTTTCGGCTAACAGCCCAAACTGACATGAAGAAAGGAAAGCACTGCTGACATTCGAAATCAAGATTTTCTGTTTACTAAACAGGCTCTTTGACCAACTTGGCTAAATCACAAAAAGATGTGATATATTGGAAAGACTGCTTAGAGAGTCAGATGCGGAAAATGGAGGCATTTCAAAATAAAATCCATTGGTTAAATTGTCAAGCTTGAAGCAGTCTTACTTCCTTTTCAGCATTTAGATGAGATACTTAATCTCACAATTGCACTATCAGTAGGGCTGGAACAATGGCAAATTTGAGTTTGCACTCAGGTAAAACACCTGCTTTAAGATAGGAAGCTTATTCTTGAGAAGATGAAAACAAGGTACTGCTGAGAGTTGAACTCTGGATCTCCTGTTTACGAGACAGGCGCTTTAACCAACTAAGCCACAGCACCACATGATCCATATGTGAATATTTATTATTCTGCTTTTTCAGAAAACTGCTATGAAAATTTGTAGCATCTAATGTGTAATTCCACTGGTTTTAATTTGTAATGCTTGAGCCCATCCTATATTCTCTAAAGAAAGTTATTTCATCTAATTCCTTTTAGAGCATTTCAAAAGCAAATTTTTTTTTCACTCAAATTCCACTGGTTTTAATTTGTAATGCTTGAAGCCATCCTATATTCTCTAAAGAAACTTATTTCATCTAATTCCTTTTAGAGCATTTCAAAAGCAGAAAGTTTTTTTCTCTCAATAGCACTTTATTAGGGCTTTGGGAAAGACATGTTTGATGTCAAACAAAAGTGAAAGTCCTCTTTTTCGGCTAACAGCCCCAAACTGACATGAAGAAAGGAAAGCACTGCTGACATTTGAAATCAAGATTTTCTATTTACTAAACAGGCTCTTTGACCAACTTGGCTAAATCACAAAAAGATGTGATATATTGGAAAGACTGCTTAGAGAGTCAGATGCGGAAAATGGAGGCATTTCAAAATAAAATCCATTGGTTAAATTGTCAAGCTTGAAGCAGTCTTACTTCCTTTTCATCATTTAGATGAGATACTTAGTCTCACAATTGCACTATGAGTAGGGCTGGAACAATGGCAAATTTGAGTTTGCACACAGGTAAAACACCTGCTTTAAGATAGGAAGCTTATTCTTGAGAAGATGAAAACAAGGTACTGCTGAGAGTAGAACTCAGGATCTCCTGTTTACAAGACAGGCGCTTTAACCAACTAAGCCACAGCACCACATGATCAATTTGTGAATATTTATTATTCTGCTTTTTCAGAAAACTGCTATGAAAATTTGTAGCATCTAATGTGTTATTCCACGGGTCTTAATTTGTAATGCTTGAGCCCATCCTATATTCTCTAAAGAAAGTTATTTCATCTAATTCCTTTTATAGCATTTCAAAAGCAATTTTTTTTTCACTCAAATTCCACTGGTTTTAATTTGTAATGCTTGAAGCCATCCTATATTCTCTAAAGAAACTTATTTCATCTAATTCCTTTTAGAGCATTTTAAAAGCAGAAAGTTTTTTTCTCTCAATTGCACTTTATTAGGGCTTTGGGAAATACATGTTTGATGTCAAACAAAAGTGAAAGTCCTCTTTTTCGGCTAACAGCCCCAAACTGACATGAAGAAAGGAAAGCACTGCTGACATTCGAAATCAAGATTTTCTGTTTACTAAACAGGCTCTTTGACCAACTTGGCTAAATCACAAAAAGATGCGATATATTGGAAAGACTGCTTAGAGAGTCAGATGCGGAAAGTGGAGGAATTTCAAAATAAAATCCATTGGTTAAATTGTCAAGCTTGAAGCAGTCTTAATTCCTTTTCAGCATTTAGATAAGATACTTAATCTCACAATTGCACTATCAGTAGGGATGGAACAATGGCAAATTTGAGTTTGCACTCAGGTAAAATACCTGCTTTAAGATAGGAAGCTTATTCTTGAGAAGATGAAAACAAGGTACTGCTGAGAGTTTAACTCAGGATCTCCTGTTTACGAGACAGGCGCTTTAACCAACTAAGCCACAGCACCACATGATCCAAATGTGAATATTTATTATTCTGCTTTTTCAGAAAACTGCTATGAAAATTTGTAGCATCTAATGTGTAATTCCACTGGTTTTAATTTGTAATGATTGAAGCCATCCTATATTCTCTAAAGAAACTTATTTCATCTAATTCCTTTTAGAGCATTTCAAAAGCAGAAAGTTTTTTTCTCTCAATTGCACTTTCTTAGGGCTTTGGGAAAGACATGTTTGATGTCAAACAAAAGTGAAAGTCCTCTTTTTCGGCTAACAGCCCAAACTGACATGAAGAAAGGAAAGCACTGCTGACATTCGAAATCAAGATTTTCTGTTTACTAAACAGGCTCTTTGACCAACTTGGCTACATCACAAAAAGATGTGATATATTGGAAAGACTGCTTAGAGAGTCAGATGCGGAAAGTGGAGGCATTTCAAAATAAAATCCATTGGTTAAGTTGTCAAGTTTGAAGCAGTCTTACTTCCTTTTCAGCATTTAGATGAGATACTTAATCTCACAATTGCACTATGAGTAGGGCTGGAACAATGGCAAATTTGAGTTTGCACACAGGTAAAACACCTGATTTAAGATAGGAAGCTTATTCTTGATAAGATGAAAACAAGGTACTGCTGAGAGTTGAACTAAGGATCTCCTGTTTACGAGACAGGCGCTTTAACCAACTAAG
Organism: Dendrobates tinctorius; assembly: GCF_039654945.1. Lineage (NCBI taxonomy): Eukaryota > Metazoa > Chordata > Amphibia > Anura > Dendrobatidae > Dendrobates > Dendrobates tinctorius. Next base: position 1,335,815 of record NW_027361921.1, on the reverse strand, counting down.
CCACAGCACCACATGATTCATATGTGAATATTTATTATTCTGCTTTTTCAGAAAACTGCTATGAAAATTTGTAGCATCTAATGTGTAATTCCACTGGTTTTAATTTGTAATGCTTGAGCCCATCCTATATTCTCTAAAGAAAGTTATTTCATCTAATTCCTTTTAGAGCATTTCAAAAGCAAATTTTTTTTTTCACTCAAATTCCACTGGTTTTAATTTGTAATGCTTGAAGCCGTCCTATATTCTCTAAAGAAACTTATTTCATCTAATTCCTTTTAGAGCATTTCAAAAGCAGAAAGTTTTTTTCTCTCAATTGCACTTTATTAGGGATTTGGGAAAGACATGTTTGATGTCAAACAAAAGTGAAAGTCCTCTTTTTCGGCTAACAGCCCCAAACTGACATGAAGAAAGGAAAGCACTGCTGACATTCGAAATCAAGATTTTCTGTTTACTAAACAGGCTCTTTGACCAACTTGGCTAAATCACAAAAAGATGCGATATATTGGAAAGACTGCTTAGAGAGTCAGATGCGGAAAATGGAGGCATTTCAAAATAAAATCCATTGGTTAAATTGTCAAGCTTGAAGCAGTCTTACTTCCTTTTCAGCATTTAGATGAGATACTTAATCTCACAATTGCACTATGAGTAGGGCTGGAACAATGGCAAATTTGAGTTTGCACACAGGTAAATCACCTGCTTTAAGATAGGAAGCTTATTCTTGAGAAGATGAAAACAAGGTACTGCTGAGAGTTGAACTCAGGATCTCCTGTTTACGAGACAGGCGCTTTAACCAACTAAGCCACAGCACCACATGATTCATATGTGAATATTTATTATTCTGCTTTTTCAGAAAACTGCTATGAAAATTTGTAGCATCTAATGTGTAATTCCACTGGTTTTAATTTGTAATGCTTGAGCCCATCCTATATTCTCTAAAGAAAGTTATTTCATCTAATTCCTTTTAGAGCATTTCAAAAGCAAATTTTTTTTTTCACTCAAATTCCACTGGTTTTAATTTGTAATGCTTGAAGCCATCCTATATTCTCTAAAGAAACTTATTTCATCTAATTCCTTTTAGAGCATTTCAAAAGCAGAAAGTTTTTTTCTCTCAATTGCACTTTATTAGGGATTTGGGAAAGACATGTTTGATGTCAAACAAAAGTGAAAGTCCTCTTTTTCGGCTAACAGCCCCAAACTGACATGAAGAAAGGAAAGCACTGCTGACATTCGAAATCAAGATTTTCTGTTTACTAAACAGGCTCTTTGACCAACTTGGCTAAATCACAAAAAGATGCGATATATTGGAAAGACTGCTTAGAGAGTCAGATGCGGAAAATGGAGGCATTTCAAAATAAAATCCATTGGTTAAATTGTCAAGCTTGAAGCAGTCTTACTTCCTTTTCAGCATTTAGATGAGATACTTAATCTCACAATTGCACTATGAGTAGGGCTGGAACAATGGCAAATTTGAGTTTGCACACAGGTAAATCACCTGCTTTAAGATAGGAAGCTTATTCTTGAGAAGATGAAAACAAGGTACTGCTGAGAGTTGAACTCAGGATCTCCTGTTTACGAGACAGGCGCTTTAACCAACTAAGCCACAGGACCACATGATCCATATGTGAATATTTATTATTCTGCTTTTTCAGAAAACTGCTATGAAAATTTGTAGCATCTAATGTGTAATTCCACTGGTTTTAATTTGTAATGCTTGAGCCCATCCTATATTCTCTAAAGAAAGTTATTTCATCTAATTCCTTTTAGAGCATTTCAAAAGCAAATTTTTTTTTTCACTCAAATTCCACTGGTTTTAATTTGTAATGCTTGAAGCCATCCTATATTCTCTAAAGAAACTTATTTCATCTAATTCCTTTTAGAGCATTTCAAAAGCAGAAAGTTTTTTTCTCTCAATTGCACTTTATTAGGGCTTTGGGAAAGACATGTTTGATGTCAAACAAAAGTGAAAGTCCTCTTTTTCGGCTAACAGCCCAAACTGACATGAAGAAAGGAAAGCACTGCTGACATTCGAAATCAAGATTTTCTGTTTACTAAACAGGCTCTTTGACCAACTTGGCTACATCACAAAAAGATGTGATATATTGGAAAGACTGCTTAGAGAGTCAGATGCGGAAAGTGGAGGCATTTCAAAATAAAATCCATTGGTTAAGTTGTCAAGTTTGAAGCAGTCTTACTTCCTTTTCAGCATTTAGATGAGATACTTAATCTCACAATTGCACTATGAGTAGGGCTGGAACAATGGCAAATTTGAGTTTGCACACAGGTAAAACACCTGATTTAAGATAGGAAGCTTATTCTTGATAAGATGAAAACAAGGTACTGCTGAGAGTTGAACTAAGGATCTCTTGTTTACGAGACAGGCGCTTTAACCAACTACGCCACAGCACCACATGATTCATATGTGAATATTTATTATTCTGCTTTTTCAGAAAACTGCTATGAAAATTTGTAGCATCTAATGTGTAATTCCACTGGTTTTAATCTGTAATGCTTGAGCCCATCCTATATTCTCTAAAGAAAGTTATTTCATCTAATTCCTTTTAGAGCATTTCAAAAGCAAATTTTTTTTTTCACTCAAATTCCACTGGTTTTAATTTGTAATGCTTGAAGCCATCCTATATTCTCTAAAGAAACTTATTTCATCTAATTCCTTTTAGAGCATTTCAAAAGCAGAAAGTTTTTTTCTCTCAATTGCACTTTATTAGGGATTTGGGAAAGACATGTTTGATGTCAAACAAAAGTGAAAGTCCTCTTTTTCGGCTAACAGCCCCAAACTGACATGAAGAAAGGAAAGCACTGCTGACATTCGAAATCAAGATTTTCTGTTTACTAAACAGGCTCTTTGACCAACTTGGCTAAATCACAAAAAGATGCGATATATTGGAAAGACTGCTTAGAGAGTCAGATGCGGAAAATGGAGGCATTTCAAAATAAAATCCATTGGTTAAATTGTCAAGCTTGAAGCAGTCTTACTTCCTTTTCAGCATTTAGATGAGATACTTAATCTCACAACTGCACTATGAGTAGGGCTGGAACAATGGCAAATTTGAGTTTGCACACAGGTAAATCACCTGCTTTAAGATAGGAAGCTTATTCTTGAGAAGATGAAAACAAGGTACTGCTGAGAGTTGAACTCAGGATCTCCTGTTTACGAGACAGGCGCTTTAACCAACGAAGCCACAGCACCACATGATCCATATGTGAATATTTATTATTCTGCTTTTTCAGAAAACTGCTATGAAAATTTGTAGCATCTAATGTGTAATTCCACTGGTTTTAATTTGTAATGCTAGAGCCCATCCTATATTCTCTAAAGAAAGTTATTTCATCTAATTCCTTTTAGAGCATTTCAAAAGCAAATTTTTTTTTTCACTCAAATTCCACTGGTTTTAATTTGTAATGCTTGAAGCCATCCTATATTCTCTAAAGAAACTTATTTCATCTAATTCCTTTTAGAGCATTTCAAAAGCAGAAAGTTTTTTTCTCTCAATTGCACTTTATTAGGGATTTGGGAAAGACATGTTTGATGTCAAACAAAAGTGAAAGTCCTCTTTTTCGACTAACAGCCCCAAACTGACATGAAGAAAGTAAAGCACTGCTGACATTCGAAATCAAGATTTTCTGTTTACTAAACAGGCTCTTTGACCAACTTGGCTAAATCACAAAAAGATGTGATATATTGGAAAGACTGCTTAGAGAGTCAGATGCGGAATGTGGAGGCATTTCAAAATAAAATCCATTGGTTAAATTGTCAAGCTTGAAGCAGTCTTAATTCCTTTTCAGCATTTAGATGAGATACTTAATCTCACAATTGCACTATCAGTAGGGCTGGAACAATGGCAAATTTGAGTTTGCACTCAGGTAAAACACCTGCTTTAAGACAGGAAGCTTATTCTTGAGAAGATGAAAACAAGGTACTGCTGAGAGTTGAACTCAGGATCTCCTGTTTACGAGACAGGCGCTTTAACCAACTAAGCCACAGCACCACATGATCCAAATGTGAATATTTATTATTCTGCTTTTTCAGAAAACTGCTATGAAAATTTGAAGCATCTAATGTGTAATTCCACTGGTTTTAATTTGTAATGATTGAAGCCATCCTATATTCTCTAAAGAAACTTATTTCATCTAATTCCTTTTAGAGCATTTCAAAAGCAGAAAGTTTTTTTCTCTCAATTGCACTTTATTAGGGCTTTGGGAAAGACATGTTTGATGTCAAACAAAAGTGAAAGTCCTCTTTTTCGGCTAACAGCCCAAACTGACATGAAGAAAGGAAAGCACTGCTGACATTCGAAATCAAGATTTTCTGTTTACTAAACAGGCTCTTTGACCAACTTGGCTAAAACACAAAAAGATGCGATATATTGGAAAGACTGCTTAGAGAGTCAGATGCGGAAAGTGGAGGCATTTCAACATAAAATCCATTGGTTAAGTTGTCAAGTTTGAATCAGTCTTACTTCCTTTTCAGCATTTAGATGAGATACTTAATGTCACAATTGCACTATGAGTAGGGCTGGAACAATGGCAAATTTGAGTTTGCACACAGGTAAAACACATGATTTAAGATAGGAAGCTTATTCTTGAGAAGATGAAAACAAGGTACTGCTGAGAATTGAACTCAGGATCTCCTGTTTACGAGACAGGCGCTTTAACCAACTAAGCCACAGCACCACATGATTCATATGTGAATATTTATTATTCTGCTTTTTCAGAAAACTGCTATGAAAATTTGTAGCATCTAATGTGTAATTCCACTGGTTTTAATTTGTAATGCTTGAGCCCATCCTATATTCTCTAAAGAAAGTTATTTCATCTAATTCCTTTTAGAGCATTTCAAAAGCAAATTTTTTTTTTCACTCAAATTCCACTGGTTTTAATTTGTAATGCTTGAAGCCATCCTATATTCTCTAAAGAAACTTATTTCATCTAATTCCTTTTAGAGCATTTCAAAAGCAGAAAGTTTTTTTCTCTCAATTGCACTTTATTAGGGATTTGGGAAAGACATGTTTGATGTCAAACAAAAGTGAAAGTCCTCTTTTTCGACTAACAACCCCAAACTGACATGAAGAAAGGAAAGCACTGCTGACATTCGAAATCAAGATTTTCTGTTTACTAAACAGGCTCTTTGACCAACTTGGCTAAATCACAAAAAGATGTGATATATTGGAAAGACTGCTTAGAGAGTCAGATGCGGAAAGTGGAGGCATTTCAAAATAAAATCCATTGGTTAAATTGTCAAGCTTGAAGCAGTCTTAATTCCTTTTCAGCATTTAGATGAGATACTTAATCTCACAATTGAACTATCAGTAGGGCTGGAACAATGGCAAATTTGAGTTTGCACTCAGGTAAAACAAGTGCTTTAAGACAGGAAGCTTATTCTTGAGAAGATGAAAACAAGGTACTGCTGAGAGTTGAACTCAGGATCTCCTGTTTACGAGACAGGCGCTTTAACCAACTAAGCTACAGCACCACATGATCCATATGTCAATATTTATTATTCTGCTTTTTCAGAAAACTGCTATGAAAATTTGTAGCATCTAATGTGTAATTCCACTGGTTTTAATTTGTAATGCTTGAGCCCATCCTATATTCTCTAAAGAAAGTTATTTCATCTAATTCCTTTTAGAGCATTTCAAAAGCAAAATTTTTTTACTTAAATTCCACTTGTTTTAATTTGTAATGATTGAAGCCATCCTATATTCTCTAAAGAAACTTATTTCATCTAATTCCTTTTAGAGCATTTCAAAAGCAGAAAGTTTTTTTCTCTCAATAGCACTTTATTAGGGCTTTGGGAAAGACATGTTTGATGTCAAACAAAAGTGAAAGTCCTCTTTTTCGGCTAACAGCCCCAAACTGACATGAAGAAAGGAAAGCACTGCTGACATTTGAAATCAAGATTTTCTATTTACTAAACAGGCTCTTTGACCAACTTGGCTAAATCACAAAAAGATGTGATATATTGGAAAGACTGCTTAGAGAGTCAGATGCGGAAAGTGGAGGCATTTCAAAATAAAATCCATTGGTTAAATTGTCAAGCTTGAAGCAGTCTTATTTCCTTTTCAGCATTTAGATGAGATACTTAATCTCACAATTGCACTATGAGTAGGGCTGGAACAATGGCAAATTTGAGTTTGCACACAGGTAAAACACATGCTTTAAGATAGGAAGCTTATTCTTGAGAAGATGAAAACAAGGTACTGCTGAGAGTTGAACTCAGGATCTCCTGTTTACGAGACAGGCGCTTTAACCAACTAAGCTACAGCACCACATGATCCATATGTCAATATTTATTATTCTGCTTTTTCAGAAAACTGCTATGAAAATTTGTAGCATCTAATGTGTAATTCCACTGGTTTTAATTTGTAATGCTTGAGCCCATCCTGTATTCTCTAAAGAAAGTTATTTCATCTAATTCCTTTTAGAGCATTTCAAAAGCAAAATTTTTTTACTTAAATTCCACTTGTTTTAATTTGTAATGATTGAAGCCATCCTATATTCTCTAAAGAAACTTATTTCATCTAATTCCTTTTAGAGCATTTCAAAAGCAGAAAGTTTTTTTCTCTCAATTGCACTTTATTAGGGATTTGGGAAAGACATGTTTGATGTCAAACAGAAGTGAAAGTCCTCTTTTTCGACTAACAGCCCCAAACTGACATGAAGAAAGGAAAGCACTGCTGACATTCGAAATCAAGATTTTCTGTTTACTAAACAGGCTCTTTGACCAACTTGGCTAAATCACAAAAAGATGTGATATATTGGAAAGACTGCTTAGAGAGTCAGATGCGGAAAGTGGAGGCATTTCAAAATAAAATCCATTGGTTAAATTGTCAAGCTTGAAGCAGTCTTAATTCCTTTTCAGCATTTAGATGAGATACTTAATCTCACAATTGAACTATCAGTAGGGCTGGAACAATGGCAAATTTGAGTTTGCACTCAGGTAAAACACCTGCTTTAAGACAGGAAGCTTATTCTTGAGAAGATGAAAACAAGGTACTGCTGAGAGTTGAACTCAGGATCTCCTGTTTACGAGACAGGCGCTTTAACCAACTAAGCCACAGCACCACATGATCCAAATGTGAATATTTATTATTCTGCTTTTTCAGAAAACTGCTATGCAAATTTGTAGCATCTAATGTGTAATTCCACTGGTTTTAATTTGTAATGATTGAAGCCATCCTATATTCTCTAAAGAAACTTATTTCATATAATTCCTTTTAGAGCATTTCAAAAGCAGAAAGTTTTTTTCTCTCAATTGCACTTTATTAGGGCTTTGGGAAAGACATGTTTGATGTCAAACAAAAGTGAAAGTCCTCTTTTTCGGCTAACAGCCCAAACTGACATGAAGAAAGGAAAGCACTGCTGACATTCGAAATCAAGATTTTCTGTTTACTAAACAGGCTCTTTGACCAACTTGGCTAAAACACAAAAAGATGCGATATATTGGAAAGACTGCTTAGAGAGTCAGATGCGGAAAGTGGAGGCATTTCAAAATAAAATCCATTGGTTAAGTTGTCAAGTTTGAATCAGTCTTACTTCCTTTTCAGCATTTAGATGAGATACTTAATGTCACAATTGCACTATGAGCGAGGCCTGGAACACTGGCAAATTTGAGTTTGCACACAGGTAAAACACATGATTTAAGATAGGAAGCTTATTCTTGAGAAGATGAAAACAAGGTACTGCTGAGAATTGAACTCAGGATCTCCTGTTTACGAGACAGGCGCTTTAACCAACTAAGCCACAGCACCACATGATTCATATGTGAATATTTATTATTCTGCTTTTTCAGAAAACTGCTATGAAAATTTATAGCATCAAATGTGTAATTCCACTGGTTTTAATTTGTAATGCTTGAGCCCATCCTATATTCTCTAAAGAAAGTTATTTCATCTAATTCCTTTTAGAGCATTTCAAAAGCAAATTTTTTTTTCACTCAAATTCCACTGGTTTTAATTTGTAATGCTTGAAGCCATCCTATATTCTCTAAAGAAACTTATTTCATCTAATTCCTTTTAGAGCATTTCAAAAGCAGAAAGTTTTTTTCTCTCAATTGCACTTTATTAGGGATTTGGGAAAGACATGTTTGATGTCAAACAAAAGTGAAAGTCCTCTTTTTCGGCTAACAGCCCCAAACTGACATGAAGAAAGGAAAGCACTGCTGACATTCGAAATCAAGATTTTCTGTTTACTAAACAGGCTCTTTGACCAACTTGGCTAAATCACAAAAAGATGCGATATATTGGAAAGACTGCTTAGAGAGTCAGATGCGGAAAATGGAGGCATTTCAAAATAAAATCCATTGGTTAAATTGTCAAGCTTGAAGCAGTCTTAATTCCTTTTCAGCATTTAGATGAGATACTTAATCTCACAATTGCACTATCAGTAGGGCTGGAACAATGGCAAATTTGAGTTTGCACTCAGGTAAAACACATGCTTTAAGACAGTAAGCTTATTCTTGAGAAGATGAAAACAAGGTACTGCTGAGAGTTTAACTCAGGATCTCCTGTTTACGAGACAGGCGCTTTAACCAACTAAGCCACAGCACCACATGATCCAAATGTGAATATTTATTATTCTGCTTTTTTAGAAAACTGCTATGAAAATTTGTAGCATCTAATGTGTAATTCCACTGGTTTTAATTTGTAATGATTGAAGCCATCCTATATTCTCTAAAGAAACTTATTTCATCTAATTACTTTTAGAGCATTTCAAAAGCAGAAAGTTTTTTTCTCTCAATTGCACTTTATTAGGGCTTTGGGAAAGACATGTTTGATGTCAAACAAAAGTGAAAGTCCTCTTTTTCGGCTAACAGCCCAAACTGACATGAAGAAAGGAAAGCACTGCTGACATTCGAAATCAAGATTTTCTGTTTACTAAACAGGCTCTTTGACCAACTTGGCTACATCACAAAAAGATGTGATATATTGGAAAGACTGCTTAGAGAGTCAGATGCGGAAAGTGGAGGCATTTCAAAATAAAAACCATTGGTTAAGTTGTCAAGTTTGAAGCAGTCTTACTTCCTTTTCAGCATTTAGATTAGATACTTAATCTCACAATTGCACTATCAGTAGGGCTGGAACAATGGCAAATTTGAGTTTCCACACAGGTAAAACACCTGATTTAAGATAGGAAGCTTATTCTTGATAAGATGAAAACAAGGTACTGCTGAGAGTTGAACTAAGGATCTCCTGTTTACGAGACAGGCGCTTTAACCAACTAAGCCACAGCACCACATGATTCATATGTGAATATTTATTATTCTGCTTTTTCAGAAAACTGCTATGAAAATTTGTAGCATCTAATGTGTAATTCCACTGGTTTTAATTTGTAATGCTTGAGCCCATCCTATATTCTCTAAAGAAAGTTATTTCATCTAATTACTTTTAGAGCATTTCAAAAGCAAATTTTTTTTTCACTCAAATTCCACTGGTTTTAATTTGTAATGCTTGAAGCCATCCTATATTCTCTAAAGAAACTTATTTCATCTAATTCCTTTTAGAGCATTTCAAAAGCAGAAAGTTTTTTTCTCTCAATTGCACTTTATTAGGGATTTGGGAAAGACATGTTTGATGTCAAACAAAAGTGAAAGTCCTCTTTTTCGGCTAACAGCCCCAAACTGACATGAAGAAAGGAAAGCACTGCTGACATTCGAAATCAAGATTTTCTGTTTACTAAACAGGCTCTTTGACCAACTTGGCTAAATCACAAAAAGATGCGATATATTGGAAAGACTGCTTAGAGAGTCAGATGCGGAAAATGGAGGCATTTCAAAATAAAATCCATTGGTTAAATTGTCAAGCTTGAAGCAGTCTTACTTCCTTTTCAGCATTTAGATGAGATACTTAATCTCACAATTGCACTATGAGTAGGGCTGGAACAATGGCAAATTTGAGTTTGCACACAGGTAAAACACATGCTTTAAGATAGGAAGCTTATTCTTGAGAAGATGAAAACAAGGTACTGCTAAGAGTTGAATTCAGGATCTCCTGTTTACGAGACAGGCGATTTAACCAACTAAGCCACAGAACCACAAATTCCATGTGTGAATATTTATTATTCTGCTTTTCGGAAAACTGCTATGAAAATTTGTAGCATCTAATGTGTAATTCCACTGGTTTTAATTTGCAATGCTTGAGCCCATCCTATATTCTCTAAAGAAAGTTATTTCATCTAATTCCTTTTAGAGCATTTCAAAAGCAAATTTTTTTTTTCACTCAAATTCCACTGGTTTTAATTTGTAATGCTTGAAGCCATCCTATATTCTCTAAAGAAACTTATTTCATCTAATTCCTTTTAGAGCATTTCAAAAGCAGAAAGTTTTTTTCTCTCAATTGCACTTTATTAGGGATTTGGGAAAGACATGTTTGATGTCAAACAAAAGTGAAAGTCCTCTTTTTCGGCTAACAGCCCAAAACTGACATGAAGAAAGGAAAGCACTGCTGACATTCGAAATCAAGATTTTCAGTTTACTAAACAGGCTCTTTGACCAACTTGGCTAAATCACAAAAAGATGTGATATATTGGAAAGACTGCTTAGAGAGTCAGATGCGGAGAGTGGAGGGATTTCAAAATAAAATCCATTGGTTAAATTGTCAAGCTTGAAGCAGTCTTACTTCCTTTTCAGCATTTAGATGAGATACTTAATCTCACAATTGCACTATCAGTAGGGCTGGAACAATGGCAAATTTGAGTTTGCGCACAGGTAAAACACCTGCTTTAAGATAGGAAGCTTATTCTTGAGAAGATGAAAACAAGGTACTGCTAAGAGTTGAATTCAGGATCTCCTGTTTACGAGACAGGCGCTTTAACCAACTAAGCCACAGAACCACAAATTCCATGTGTGAATATTTATTATTCTGCTTTTCGGAAAACTGCTATGAAAATTTGTAGCATCTAATGTGTAATTCCACTGGTTTTAATTTGCAATGCTTGAGCCCATCCTATATTCTCTAAAGAAAGTTATTTCATCTAATTCCTTTTAGAGCATTTCAAAAGCAAATTTTTTTTTTCACTCAAATTCCACTGGTTTTAATTTGTAATGCTTGAAGCCATCCTATATTCTCTAAAGAAACTTATTTCATCTAATTCCTTTTAGAGCATTTCAAAAGCAAAAAGTTTTTTTCTCTCAATTGCACTTTATTAGGGATTTGGGAAAGACATGTTTGATGTCAAACAAAAGTGAAAGTCCTCTTTTTCGGCTAACAGCCCAAAACTGACATGAAGAAAGGAAAGCACTGCTGACATTCGAAATCAAGATTTTCAGTTTACTAAACAGGCTCTTTGACCAACTTGGCTAAATCACAAAAAGATGTGATATATTGGAAAGACTGCTTAGAGAGTCAGATGCGGAAAGTGGAGGGATTTCAAAATAAAATCCATTGGTTAAATTGTCAAGCTTGAAGCAGTCTTACTTCCTTTTCAGCATTTAGATGAGATACTTAATCTCACAATTGCACTATCAGTAGGGCTGGAACAATGGCAAATTTGAGTTTGCGCACAGGTAAAACACCTGCTTTAAGATAGGAAGCTTATTCTTGAGAAGATGAAAACAAGGTACTGCTGAGAGTTGAACTCAGGATTTCCTGTTTACGAGACAGGCGCTTTAACCAACTAAGCCACAGCACCACATGATCCATATGTGAATATTTATTATTCTGCTTTTTCAGAAAACTGCTATGAAAATTTGTAGCATCTAATGAGTAATTCCACTGGTTTTAATTTGTAATGCTTGAGCCCATCCTATATTCTCTAAAGAAAGTTATTTCATCTAATTCCTTTTAGAGCATTTCAAAAGCAAATTTTTTTTTTCACTCAAATTCCACTGGTTTTAATTTGTAATGCTTGAAGCCATCCTATATTCTCTAAAGAAACTTATTTCATCTAATTCCTTTTAGAGCATTTCAAAAGCAGAAAGTTTTTTTCTCTCAATTGCAATTTATTAGGGATTTGGGAAAGACATGTTTGATGTCAAACAAAAATGAAAGTCCTCTTTTTCGGCTAACAGCCCCAAACTGACATGAAGAAAGGAAAGCACTGCTGACATTCGAAATCAAGATTTTCTGTTTACTAAACAGGCTCTTTCACCAACTTGGCTACATCACAAAAAGATGTGATATATTGGAAAGACTGCTTAGAGAGTCAGATGCGGAAAGTGGAGGCATTCAAATTAAAATCCATTGGTAAAGTTGTCAAGTTTGAAGCAATCTTACTTCCTTTTCAGCATTTAGATGAGATACTTAATCTCACAATTGCACTATGAGTAGGGCTGGAAAAATGGCAAATTTGAGTTTGCACACAGGTACAACACCTGCTTGAAGATAGGAAGCTTATCCTTGAGAAGATGAAAACAAGGTACTGCTGAGAGTTGAACTCAGGATCTCCTGTTTACGACACAGGCGCTTTAACCAACTAAGCCACAGGACCACATGATTCATATTTGAATATTTATTATTCTGCTTTTTCAGAAAACTGCTATGAAAATTTGTAGCATCTAATGTGTAATTCCACTGGTTTTAATTTGTAATGCTTGAGCCCATCCTATATTCTCTAAAGAAAGTTATTTCATCTAATTCCTTTTAGAGCATTTCAAAAGCAAAATTTTTTTTACTTAAATTCCACTGGTTTTAATTTGTAATGATGGAAGCCATCCTATATTCTCTAAAGAAACTAATTTCATCTAATTCCTTTTAGAGCATTTCAAAAGCAGAAAGTTTTTTTCTCTCAATTGCACTTTATTAGGGATTTGGGAAAGACATGTTTGATGTCAAACAAAAGTGAAAGTCCTCTTTTTCGGCTAACAGCCCCAAACTGACATGAAGAAAGAAAACCACTGCTGACATTCGAAATCAAGATTTTCTGTTTACTAAACAGGCTCTTTGACCAACTTGGCTATATCACAAAAAGATGTGATATATTGGAAAGACTGCTTAGAGAGTCAGATGCGGAAAGTGGAGGCATTTCAAAATAAAATCCATTGGTTAAATTGTCAAGCTTGAAGCAATCTTACTTCCTTTTCAGCATTTAGATGAGATACTTAATCTCACAATTGCACTATCAGTAGGGCTGGAAAAATGGCAAATTTGAGTTTGCACACAGGTAAAACACCTGCTTTAAGATAGGAAGCTTATTCTTGAGAAGATGAAAACGAGGTACTGCTGAGAGTTGAATTCAGGATCTCTTGTTTACAAGACAGGCGCTTTAACCAACTAAGCCACAGCACCACATGATTCATATGTGAATATTTATTATTCTGCTTTTTCAGAAAACTGCTATGAAAATTTGTAGCATCTAATGTGTAATTCCACTGGTTTTAATTTGTAATGCTTGAGCCCATCCTATATTCTCTAAAGAAAGTTATTTCATCTAATTCCTTTTAGATCATTTCAAAAGCAAATTTTTTTTTCGCTCAAATTCCACTGGTTTTAATTTGTAATGCTTGAAGCAATCCTATATTCTCTAAAGAAACTTATTTCATCTATTTCCTTTTAGAGCATTTCAAAAGCAGAAAGTTTTTTTCTCTCAATTGCACTTTATTAGGGATTTGGGAAAGACATGTTTGATGTCAAACAAAAGTGAAAGTCCTCTTTTTCGGCTAACAGCCCCAAAGTGACATGAAGAAAGGAAAGCACTGCTGACATTCGAAATCAAGATTTTCTGTTTACTAAACAGGCTCTTTGACCAACTTGACTAAATCACAATAAGATGTGATATATTGGAAAGACTGCTTAGAGAGTCAGATGCGGAAAGTGGAGGCATTTCAAAATAAAATCCATTGGTTAAATTGTCAAGCTTGAAGCAGTCTTACTTCCTTTTCAGCATTTAGATGAGATACTTAATCTCACAGTTGCACTATCAGTAGGGCTGGAAAAAGGGCAAATTTGAGTTTGCACACATGTACAACACCAGCTTTAAGATAGGAAGCTTATTCTTGAGAAGATGAAAGCAAGGTACTGCTGAGAGTTGAACTCAGGATCTCCTGTTTACAAGACAGGCGCTTTAACCAACTAAGCCACTGCACCACATGATTCAAATGTGAATATTTATTATTCTGCTTTTTCAGAAAACTGCTATGAAAATTTGTAGCATCTAATCTGTAATTCCACTGGTTTTAATTTGTAATGCTTGAGCCCATCCTATATTCTCTAAAGAAAGTTATTTCATCTAATTCCTTTTAGAGCATTTCAAAAGCAAATTTTTTTTTCACTCAAATTCCACTGGTTTTAATTTGTAATGCTTGAAGCCATCCTATATTCTCTAAAGAAACTTATTTCATCTAATTCCTTTTAGAGCATTTCAAAAGCAGAAAGTTTTTTTCTCTCAATTGTACTTTATTAGGGATTTGGGAAAGACATGTTTGATGTCAAACAAAATTGAAAGTCCTCTTTTTCGGCTAACAGCCCCAAACAGACATGAAGAAAGGAAAGCACTGCTGACATTCGAAATCAAGATTTTCTGTTTACTAAACAGGCTCTTTGACCAACTTGGCTAAATCACAAAAAGATGTGATATATTGGAAAGACTGCTTAGAGAGTCATATGCGGAAAGTGGAGGCATTTCAAAATAAAATCCATAGGTTAAATTGTCAAGCTTGAAGCAGTCTTACTTCCTTTTCAGCATTTAGATGAGATACTTAATCTCACAATTGCACTATCAGTAGGGCTGGAAAAATGGCAAATTTAAGTTTGCACACAGGTAAAACACATGCTTTAAGATAGAAAGCTTATTCTTGAGAAGATGAAAACAAGGTACTGCTGAGAGTTGAATTCAGGATCTCTTGGTTACAAGACAGGCGCTTTAACCAACTAAGCCACAGCACCACATGATTCATATGTGAATATTTATTATTCTGCTTTTTCAGAAAACTGCTATGAAAATTTGTAGCATCTAATGTGTAATTCCACTGGTTTTAATTTGTAATGCTTGAGCCCATCCTATATTCTCTAAAGAAAGTTATTTCATCTAATTCTTTTTAGATCATTTCAAAAGCAAATTTTTTTTTCACTCAAATTCCACTGGTTTTAATTTGTAATGCTTGAAGCCATCCTATATTCTCTAAAGAAACTTATTTCATCTAATTCCTTTTATAGCATTTCAAAAGCAGAAAGTTTTTTTCTCTCAATTGCACTTTATTAGGGATTTGGGAAAGACATGTTTGATGTCAAACAAAAGTGAAAGTCCTCTTTTTCGACTCACAGCCCCAAACTGACATGAAGAAAGGAAAGGACTGCTGACATTCGAAATCAAGATTTTC
Organism: Dendrobates tinctorius; assembly: GCF_039654945.1. Taxonomy (NCBI): domain Eukaryota; kingdom Metazoa; phylum Chordata; class Amphibia; order Anura; family Dendrobatidae; genus Dendrobates; species Dendrobates tinctorius. Next base: position 1,320,547 of record NW_027361921.1, on the reverse strand, counting down.
TGTTTACTAAACAGGCTCTTTGACCAACTTGGCTACATCACAAAAAGATGATATATATTGGAAAGACTGCTTAGAGAGTCAGATGCGGAAAGTGGAGGCATTTCAAAATAAAATCCATTGGTTAAATTGTCGAGCTTGAAGCAGTCTTACTTCATTTTCAGCATTTAGATGAGATACTTAATCTCACAATTGCACTATCAGTAGGGCTGGAAAAATGGCAAATTTGAGTTTGCACACAGGTAAAACACATGCTTTAAGATAGGAAGCTTATTCTTGAGAAGATGAAAACAAGGTACTGCTGAGAGTTGAATTCAGGATCTCCTGTTTACGAGACAGGCGCTTTAACCAACTAAGCCACAGCACCACATGATCCATATGTGAATATTTATTATTCTGCTTTTTCAGAAAACTGCTATGAAAATTTGTAGCATCTAATGTGTAATTCCACTGGTTTTAATTTGTAATGCTTGAGCCCATCCTATATTCTCTAAAGAAAGTTATTTCATCTAATTCCTTTTAGAGCATTTCAAAAGCAAATTTTTTTTTTCACTCAAATTCCACTGGTTTTAATTTATAATGCTTGAAGCCATCCTATATTCTCTAAAGAAACTTATTTCATCTAATTCCTTTTAGAGCATTTCAAAAGCAGAAAGTTTTTTTCTCTCAATTGCACTTTATTAGGGATTTGGGAAAGACATGTTTGATGTCAAACAAAAGTGAAAGTCCTCTTTTTCGACTAACAGCCCCAAACTGACATGAAGAAAGGAAAGCACTGCTGACATTCGAAATCAAGATTTTCTGTTTACTAAACAGGCTCTTTGACCAACTTGGCTACATCACAAAAAGATGTGATATATTGGAAAGACTGCTTAGAGAGTCAGATGCGGAAAGTTGAGGCATTTCAAATTAAAATCCATTGGTAAAGTTGTCAAGTTTGAAGCAATCTTACTTCCTTTTCAGCATTTAGATGAGATACTTAATCTCACAATTGCACTATGAGTAGGGCTGGAAAAATGGCAAATTTGAGTTTGCACACAGGTAAGACACCTGCTTTAAGATAGGAAGCTTATTCTTGAGAAGATGAAAACAAGGTACTGCTAAGAGTTGAATTCAGGATCTCCTGTTTACGAGACAGGCGCTTTAACCAACTAAGCCACAGAACCACAAATTCCATGTGTGAATATTTATTATTCTGCTTTTCGGAAAACTGCTATGAAAATTTGTAGCATCTAATGTGTAATTCCACTGGTTTTAATTTGCAATGCTTGAGCCCATCCTATATTCTCTAAAGAAAGTTATTTCATCTAATTCCTTTTAGAGCATTTCAAAAGCAAATTTTTTTTTTCACTCAAATTCCACTGGTTTTAATTTGTAATGCTTGAAGCCATCCTATATTCTCTAAAGAAACTTTTTTCATCTAATTCCTTTTAGAGCATTTCAAAAGCAGAAAGTTTTTTTCTCTCAATTGCACTTTATTAGGGATTTGGGAAAGACATGTTTGATGTCAAACAAAAGTGAAAGTCCTCTTTTTCGGCTAACAGCCCAAAACTGACATGAAGAAAGGAAAGCACTGCTGACATTCGAAATCAAGATTTTCAGTTTACTAAACAGGCTCTTTGACCAACTTGGCTAAATCACAAAAAGATGTGATATATTGGAAAGACTGCTTAGAGAGTCAGATGCGGAAAGTGGAGGCATTTCAAAATAAAATCCATTGGTTAAATTGTCAAGCTTGAAGCAGTCTTACTTCCTTTTCAGCATTTAGATGAGATACTTAATCTCACAATTGCACTATCAGTAGGGCTGGAACAATGGCAAATTTGAGTTTGCGCACAGGTAAAACACCTGCTTTAAGATAGGAAGCTTATTCTTGAGAAGATGAAAACAAGGTACTGCTGAGAGTTGAACTCAGGATTTCCTGTTTACGAGACAGGCGCTTTAACCAACTAAGCCACAGCACCACATGATCCATATGTGAATATTTATTATTCTGCTTTTTCAGAAAACTGCTATGAAAATTTGTAGCATCTAATGAGTAATTCCACTGGTTTTAATTTGTAATGCTTGAGCCCATCCTATATTCTCTAAAGAAAGTTATTTCATCTAATTCCTTTTAGAGCATTTCAAAAGCAAATTTTTTTTTTCACTCAAATTCCACTGGTTTTAATTTGTAATGCTTGAAGCCATCCTATATTCTCTAAAGAAACTTATTTCATCTAATTCCTTTTAGAGCATTTCAAAAGCAGAAAGTTTTTTTCTCTCAATTGCAATTTATTAGGGATTTGGGAAAGACATGTTTGATGTCAAACAAAAATGAAAGTCCTCTTTTTCGGCTAACAGCCCCAAACTGACATGAAGAAAGGAAAGCACTGCTGACATTCGAAATCAAGATTTTCTGTTTACTAAACAGGCTCTTTCACCAACTTGGCTACATCACAAAAAGATGTGATATATTGGAAAGACTGCTTAGAGAGTCAGATGCGGAAAGTGGAGGCATTCAAATTAAAATCCATTGGTAAAGTTGTCAAGTTTGAAGCAATCTTACTTCCTTTTCAGCATTTAGATGAGATACTTAATCTCACAATTGCACTATGAGTAGGGCTGGAAAAATGGCAAATTTGAGTTTGCACACAGGTACAACACCTGCTTGAAGATAGGAAGCTTATCCTTGAGAAGATGAAAACAAGGTACTGCTGAGAGTTGAACTCAGGATCTCCTGTTTACGACACAGGCGCTTTAACCAACTAAGCCACAGGACCACATGATTCATAAGTGAATATTTATTATTCTGCTTTTTCAGAAAACTGCTATGAAAATTTGTAGCATCTAATGTGTAATTCCACTGGTTTTAATTTGTAATGCTTGAGCCCATCCTATATTCTCTAAAGAAAGTTATTTCATCTAATTCCTTTTAGATCATTTCAAAAGCAAATTTTTTTTTCGCTCAAATTCCACTGGTTTTAATTTGTAATGCTTGAAGCAATCCTATATTCTCTAAAGAAACTTATTTCATCTATTTCCTTTTAGAGCATTTCAAAAGCAGAAAGTTTTTTTCTCTCAATTGCACTTTATTAGGGATTTGGGAAAGACATGTTTGATGTCAAACAAAAGTGAAAGTCCTCTTTTTCGGCTAACAGCCCCAAACTGACATGAAGAAAGGAAAGCACTGCTGACATTCGAAATCAAGATTTTCTGTTTACTAAACAGGCTCTTTGACCAACTTGACTAAATCACAATAAGATGTGATATATTGGAAAGACTGCTTAGAGAGTCAGATGCGGAAAGTGGAGGCATTTCAAAATAAAATCCATTGGTTAAATTGTCAAGCTTGAAGCAGTCTTACTTCCTTTTCAGCATTTAGATGAGATACTTAATCTCACAATTGCACTATCAGTAGGGCTGGAAAAATGGCAAATTTAAGTTTGCACACAGGTAAAACACCTGCTTTAAGATAGAAAGCTTATTCTTGAGAAGATGAAAACAAGGTACTGCTGAGAGTTGAATTCAGGATCTCTTGGTTACAAGACAGGCGCTTTAACCAACTAAGCCACAGCACCACATGATTCATATGTGAATATTTATTATTCTGCTTTTTCAGAAAACTGCTATGAAAATTTGTAGCATCTAATGTGTAATTCCACTGGTTTTAATTTGTAATGCTTGAGCCCATCCTATATTCTCTAAAGAAAGTTATTTCATCTAATTCCTTTTAGATCATTTCAAAAGCAAATTTTTTTTTCACTCAAATTCCACTGGTTTTAATTTGTAATGCTTGAAGCCATCCTATATTCTCTAAAGAAACTTATTTCATCTAATTCCTTTTAGAGCATTTCAAAAGCAGAAAGTTTTTTTCTCTCAATTGCACTTTATTAGGGATTTGGGAAAGACATGTTTGATGTCAAACAAAAGTGAAAGTCCTCTTTTTCGACTCACAGCCCCAAACTGACATGAAGAAAGGAAAGCACTGCTGACATTCGAAATCAAGATTTTCTGTTTACTAAACAGGCTCTTTGACCAACTTGGCTACATCACAAAAAGATGATATATATTGGAAAGACTGCTTAGAGAGTCAGATGCGGAAAGTGGAGGCATTTCAAAATAAAATCCATTGGTTAAATTGTCGAGCTTGAAGCAGTCTTACTTCATTTTCAGCATTTAGATGAGATACTTAATCTCACAATTGCACTATCAGTAGGGCTGGAACAATGGCAAATTTGAGTTTGCGCACAGGTAAAACACCTGCTTTAAGATAGGAAGCTTATTCTTGAGAAGATGAAAACAAGGTACTGCTGAGAGTTGAACTCAGGATTTCCTGTTTACGAGACAGGCGCTTTAACCAACTAAGCCACAGCACCACATGATCCATATGTGAATATTTATTATTCTGCTTTTTCAGAAAACTGCTATGAAAATTTGTAGCATCTAATGTGTAATTCCACTGGTTTTAATTTGTAATGCTTGAGCCCATCCTATATTCTCTAAAGAAAGTTATTTCATCTAATTCCTTTTAGAGCATTTCAAAAGCAAAATTTTTTTTACTTAAATTCCACTGGTTTTAATTTGTAATGATGGAAGCCATCCTATATTCTCTAAAGAAACTAATTTCATCTAATTCCTTTTAGAGCATTTCAAAAGCAGAAAGTTTTTTTCTCTCAATTGCACTTTATTAGGGATTTGGGAAAGACATGTTTGATGTCAAACAAAAGTGAAAGTCCTCTTTTTCGGCTAACAGCCCCAAACTGACATGAAGAAAGAAAAGCACTGCTGACATTCGAAATCAAGATTTTCTATTTACTAAACAGGCTCTTTGACCAACTTGGCTATATCACAAAAAGATGTGATATATTGGAAAGACTGCTTAGAGAGTCAGATGCGGAAAGTGGAGGCATTTCAAAATAAAATCCATTGGTTAAATTGTCAAGCTTGAAGCAATCTTACTTCCTTTTCAGCATTTAGATGAGATACTTAATCTCACAATTGCACTCTCAGTAGGGCTGGAAAAATGGCAAATTTGAGTTTGCACACAGGTAAAACACCTGCTTTAAGATAGGAAGCTTATTCTTGAGAAGATGAAAACAAGGTACGGCTGAGAGTTGAATTCAGGATCTCCTGTTTACGAGACAGGCGCATTAACCAACTAAGCCACAGAACCACAAATTCCATGTGTGAATATTTACTATTCTGCTTTTTCGGAAAACTGCTATGAAAATTTGTAGCATCTAATGTGTAATTCCACTGGTTTTAATTTGTAATGATTGAAGCCATCCTATATTCGCTAAAGAAAGTTATTTCATCTAATTCCTTTTAGAGCATTTCAAAAACAATTTTTTTTTTTCACTCAAATTCCACTGGTTTTAATTTGTAATGCTTGAAGCCATCCTATATTCTCTAAAGAAACTTATTTCATCTAATTCCTTTTAGAGCATTTCAAAAGCAGAAAGTTTTTTTCTCTCAATTGCACTTTATTAGGGATTTGGGAAAGACATGTTTGATGTCAAACAAAAGTGAAAGTCCTATTTTTCGACTAACAGCACCAAACTGACATGAAGAAAGGAAAGCACTGCTGACATTCGAAATCAGGATTTTCTGTTTACTAAACAGGCTCTTTGACCAACTTGGCTACATCACAAAAAGATGTGATATATTGGAAAGACTGCTTAGAGAGTCAGATGCGGAAAGTGGAGGCATTTCAAAATAAAATCCATTATTTAAATTGTCAAGCTTGAAGCAGTCTTACTTCCTTTTCAGCATTTAGATGAGATACTTAATCTCACAATTGCACTATCAGTAGGGCTGGAACAATGGCAAATTTGAGTTTGCACACAGGTAAAACACATGCTTTAAGATAGGAAGCTTATTCTTGAGAAGATGAAAACAAGGTACTGCTGAGAGTTGTACTCAGGATATCCTGTTTACGAGACAGGCGCATTAACCAACTAAGCCACAGAACCACAAATTCCATGTGTGAATATTTACTATTCTGCTTTTTCGGAAAACTGCTATGAAAATTTGTAGGATCTAATGTGTAATTCCACTGGTTTTAATTTGTAATGCTTGAGCCCATCCTATATTCTCTAAAGAAACTTATTTCATCTAATTCCTTTTAGAGCATTTCAAAAGCAGAAAGTTTTTTTCTCTCAATTGCACTTTATTAGGGATTTGGGAAAGACATGTTTGATGTCAAACAAAAGTGAAAGTCCTCTTTTTCGACTAACAGCCCCAAACTGACATGAAGAAAGGAAAGCACTGCTGACATTCGATTTTCGACATTCAGATTTTCTGTTTACTAAACAGGCTCTTTGACCAACTTGGCTAAATCACAAAAAGATGCGATATATTGGAAAGACTGCTTAGAGAGTCAGATGCGGAAAATGGAGGCATTTCAAAATAAAATCCATTGGTTAAATTGTCAAGCTTGAAGCAGTCTTACTTCCTTTTCATCATTTAGACGAGATACTTAGTCTCACAATTGCACTATGAGTAGGGCTGGAACAATGGCAAATTTGAGTTTGCACACAGGTAAAACACCTGCTTTAAGATAGGAAGCTTATTCTTGAGAAGATGAAAACAAGGTACTGCTGAGAGTTGAACTCAGGATCTCATGTTTACGAGACAGGCGCTTTAACCAACTAAGCCACAGCACCACATGATCCATATGTGAATATTTATTATTCTGCTTTTTCAGAAAACTGCTATGAAAATTTGTAGCATCTAATGTGTAATTCCACTGGTCTTAATTTGTAATGCTTGAGCCCATCCTATATTCTCTAAAGAAAGTTATTTCATCTAATTCCTTTTAGAGCATTTCAAAAGCAATTTTTTTTTTCACTCAAATTCCACTGGTTTTAATTTGTAATGCTTGAAGCCATCCTATATTCTCTAAAGAAACTTATTTCATCTAATTCCTTTTAGAGCATTTTAAAAGCAGAAAATTTTTTTCTCTCAATTGCACTTTATTAGGGCTTTGGGAAATACATGTTTGATGTCAAACAAAAGTGAAAGTCCTCTTTTTCGGCTAACAGCCCCAAACTGACATGAAGAAAGGAAAGCACTGCTGACATTCGAAATCAAGATTTTCTGTTTACTAAACAGGCTCTTTGACCAACTTGGCTAAATCACAAAAAGATGCGATATATTGGAAAGACTGCTTAGAGAGTCAGATGCGGAAAATGGAGGAATTTCAAAATAAAATCCATTGGCTAAATTGTCAAACTTGAAGCAGTTTTACTTCCTTTTCAGCATTTAGATGAGATACTTAATCTCACAATTGCACTATGAGTAGGGCTGGAACAACGGCAAATTTGAGTTTGCACACAGGTAAAACACCTGATTTAAGATAGGAAGCCTATTCTTGAGAAGATGAAAACAAGGTACTGCTGAGAGTTGAACTCAGGATCTCCTGTTTACGAGACAGGCGCTTTAACCAACTAAGCCACAGCACCACATGATCCATATGTGAATATTTATTATTCTGCTTTTTCAGAAAACTGCTATGAAAATTTGTAGCATCTAATGTGTAATTCCACTGGTTTTAGTTTGTAATGCTTGAGCCCTTCCTATATTCTCTAAAGAAAGTTATTTCATCTAATTCCTTTTAGAGCATTTCAAAAGCAATTTTTTTTTTTCACTCAAATTCCACTGGTTTTAATTTGTAATGCTTGAAGCCATCCTATATTCTCTAAAGAAACTTATTTCATCTAATTCCTTTTAGAGCATTTCAAAAGCAGAAAGTTTTTTTCTCTCAATTGCACTTTATTAGGGATTTGGGAAAGACATGTTTGATGTCAAACAAAAGTGAAAGTCCTCTTTTTCGGCTAACAGCCCCAAACTGACATGAAGAAAGGAAAGCACTGCTGACATTCGATTTTCGACATTCAGATTTTCTGTTTACTAAACAGGCTCTTTGACCAACTTGGCTAAATCACAAAAAGATGCGATATATTGGAAAGACTGCTTAGAGAGTCAGATGCGGAAAGTGGAGGCATTTCAAAATAAAATACATTGGTTAAATTGTCAAGCTTGAAGAAGTCTTACTTCCTTTTCAGCATTTAGATGAGATACTTAATCTCACAATTGCACTATGAGTAGGGCTGGAACAATGGCAAATTTGAGTTTGCACACAGGTAAAACACCTGCTTTAAGATAGGAAGCTTATTCTTGAGAAGATGAAAACAAGGTACTGCTATGAGTTGAACTCAGGATCTCCTGTTTACGAGACAGGCGCTTTAACCAACTAAGCTACAGCACCACATGATCCATCTGTCAATATTTATTATTCGGCTTTTTCAGAAAACTGCTATGAAAATTTGTAGCATCTAATGTGTAATTCCACTGGTTTTAATTTGTAATGCTTGAGCCCATCCTATATTCTCTAAAGAAAGTTATTTCATTTAATTCCTTTTAGAGCATTTCAAAAGCAAATTTTTTTTTACTTAAATTCCACTGGTTTTAATTTGTAATGTTTGAAGCCATCCTATATTCTCTAAAGAAACTTATTTCATCTAATTCCTTTTAGAGCATTTTAAAAGCAGAAAGTTTTTTCTCTCAATTGTACTTTATTAGGGCTTTGGGAAAGACATGTTTGATGTCAAACAAAAGTGAAAGTCCTCTTTTTCGGCTAACAGCCCCAAACTGACATGAAGAAAGGAAAGCACTGCTGACATTCGAAATCAAGATTTTCTGTTTACTAAACAGGCTCTTTGACCAACTTGGCTAAATCACAAAAAGATGCGATATATTGGAAAGACTGCTTAGAGAGTCAGATGCGGAAAATGGAGGAATTTCAAAATTAAATCCATTGGCTAAATTGTCAAACTTGAAGCAGTCTTACTTCCTTTTCAGCATTTAGATGAGATACTTAATCTCACAATTGCACTATGAGTAGGGATGGAACAATGGCAAATTTGAGTTTGCACACAGGTAAAACACCTGATTTAAGATAGGAAGCCTATTCTTGAGAAGATGAAAACAAGGTACTGCTGAGAGTTGAACTCAGGATCTCCTGTTTTCGAGACAGGCGCTTTAACCAACTAAGCCACAGCACCACATGATCCATATGTGAATATTTATTATTCTGCTTTTTCAGAAAACTGCTATGAAAACTTGTAGCATCTAATGTGTAATTCCACTGGTCTTAATTTGTAATGCTTGAGCCCATCCTATATTCTCTAAAGAAAGTTATTTCATCTAATTCCTTTTAGAGCATTTCAAAAGCAAATTTTTTTTTTCACTCAAATTCCACTGGTTTTAATTTGTAATGCTTGAAGCCATCCTATATTCTCTAAAGAAACTTATTTCATCTAATTCCTTTCAGAGCATTTCAAAAGCAGAAAGTTTTTTTCTCTCAATTGCACTTTATTAGGGATTTGGGAAAGACATGTTTGATGTCAAACAAAAGTGAAAGTCCTCTTTTTCGGCTAACAGCCCCAAACTGACATGAAGAAAGGAAAGCACTGCTGACATTCGATTTTCGACATTCAGATTTTCTGTTTACTAAACAGGCTCTTTGACCAACTTGGCTAAATCACAAAAAGTTGCGATATATTGGAAAGACTGCTTAGAGAGTCAGATGCGGAAAATGGAGGCATTTCAAAATAAAATCCATTGGTTAAATTGTCAAGCTTGAAGCAGTCTTACTTCCTTTTCATCATTTAGACGAGATACTTAGTCTCACAATTGCACTATGAGTAGGGCTGGAACAATGGCAAATTTGAGTTTGCACACAGGTAAAACACCTGCTTTAAGATAGGAAGCTTATTCTTGAGAAGATGAAAACAAGGTACTGCTGAGAGTTGACCTCAGGATCTCATGTTTACGAGACAGGCGCTTTAACCAACTAAGCCACAGCACCACATGATCCATAAGTGAATATTTATTATTCTGCTTTTTCAGAAAACTGCTATGAAAATTTGTAGCATCTAATGTGTAATTCCACTGGTCTTAATTTGTAATGCTTGAGCCCATCCTATATTCTCTAAAGAAAGTTATTTCATCTAATTCCTTTTAGAGCATTTCAAAAGCAATTTTTTTTTTCACTCAAATTCCACTGGTTTTAATTTGTAATGCTTGAAGCCATCCTATATTCTCTAAAGAAACTTATTTCATCTAATTCCTTTTAGAGCATTTTAAAAGCAGAAAGTTTTTTTCTCTCAATTGCACTTTATTAGGGCTTTGGGAAATACATGTTTGATGTCAAACAAAAGTGAAAGTCCTCTTTTTCGGCTAACAGCCCCAAACTGACATGAAGAAAGGAAAGCACTGCTGACATTCGAAATCAAGATTTTCTGTTTACTAAACAGGCTCTTTGACCAACTTGGCTAAATCACAAAAAGATGCGATATATTGGAAAGACTGCTTAGAGAGTCAGATGCGGAAAATGGAGGAATTTCAAAATAAAACCCATTGGCTAAATTGTCACACTTGAAGCAGTTTTACTTCCTTTTCAGCATTTAGATGAGATACTTAATCTCACAATTGCACTATGAGTAGGGCTGGAACAACGGCAAATTTGAGTTTGCACACAGGTAAAACACTTGATTTAAGATAGGAAGCCTATTCTTGAGAAGATGAAAACAAGGTACTGCTGAGAGTTGAACTCAGGATCTCCTGTTTACGAGACAGGCGCTTTAACCAACTAAGCCACAGCACCACATGATCCATATGTGAATATTTATTATTCTGCTTTTTCAGAAAACTGCTATGAAAATTTGTAGCATCTAATGTGTAATTCCACTGGTTTTAGTTTGTAATGCTTGAGCCCTTCCTATATTCTCTAAAGAAAGTTATTTCATCTAATTCCTTTTAGAGCATTTCAAAAGCAATTTTTTTTTTTCACTCAAATTCCACTGGTTTTAATTTGTAATGCTTGAAGCCATCCTATATTCTCTAAAGAAACTTATTTCATCTAATTCCTTTTAGAGCATTTCAAAAGCAGAAAGTTTTTTTCTCTCAATTGCACTTTATTAGGGATTTGGGAAAGACATGTTTGATGTCAAACAAAAGTGAAAGTCCTCTTTTTCGGCTAACAGCCCCAAACTGACATGAAGAAAGGAAAGCACTGCTGACATTCGATTTTCGACATTCAGATTTTCTGTTTACTAAACAGGCTCTTTGACCAACTTGGCTAAATCACAAAAAGATGCGATATATTGGAAAGACTGCTTAGAGAGTCAGATGCGGAAAGTGGAGGCATTTCAAAATAAAATACATTGGTTAAATTGTCAAGCTTGAAGAAGTCTTACTTCCTTTTCAGCATTTAGATGAGATACTTAATCTCACAATTGCACTATGAGTAGGGCTGGAACAATGGCAAATTTGAGTTTGCACACAGGTAAAACACCTGCTCTAAGATAGGAAGCTTATTCTTGAGAAGATGAAAACAAGGTACTGCTATGAGTTGAACTCAGGATCTCCTGTTTACGAGACAGGCGCTTTAACCAACTAAGCTACAGCACCACATGATCCATCTGTCAATATTTATTATTCGGCTTTTTCAGAAAACTGCTATGAAAATTTGTAGCATCTAATGTGTAATTCCACTGGTTTTAATTTGTAATGCTTGAGCCCATCCTATATTCTCTAAAGAAAGTTATTTCATTTAATTCCTTTTAGAGCATTTCAAAAGCAAATTTTTTTTTACTTAAATTCCACTGGTTTTAATTTGTAATGATTGAAGCCATCCTATATTCTCTAAAGAAACTTATTTCATCTAATTCCTTTTAGAGCATTTCAAAAGCAGAAAGTTTTTTTCTCTCAATTGCACTTTATTAGGGCTTTGGGAAAGACATGTTTGATGTCAAACAAAAGTGAAAGTTCTCTTTTTCGGCTAACAGCCCCAAACTGACATGAAGAAAGGAAAGCACTGCTGACATTCGAAATCAAGATTTTCTGTTTACTAAACAGGATCTTTGACCAACTTGGCTAAACCACAAAAAGATGTGATATATTGGAAAGACTGCTTAGAGAGTCAGATGCGGAAAGTGGAGGCATTTCAAAATAAAATCCATTGGTTAAATTGTCAAGCTTGAAGCAGTCTTACTTCCTTTTCAGCATTTAGATGAGATACTTAATCTCACAATTGCACTATGAGTAGGGCTGGAACAATGGCAAATTTGAGTTTGCACACAGGTAAAACACCTGCTTTAAGATAGGAAGCCTATTCTTGAGAAGATGAAAACAAGGTACTGCTGAGAGTTGAACTCAGGATCTCCTGTTTACGAGACAGGCGCTTTAACCAACTAAGCCACAGCACCACATGATTCATATGTGAATATTTATTATTCTGCTTTTTCAGAAAACTGCTATGAAAATTTGTAGCATCTGATGTGTAATTCCACTGGTTTTAATTTGTAATGCTTGAGCCCATCCAATATTCTCTAAAGAAAGTTATTTCATCTAATTCCTTTTAGAGCATTTCAAAAGCAAAATTTTTTTTACTTAAATTCCACTGGTTTTAATTTGTAATGATTGAAGCCATCCTATATTCTCTAAAGAAACTTATTTCATCTAATTCCTTTTAGAGCATTTTAAAAGCAGAAAGTTTTTTTCTCTCAATTGCACTTTATTAGGGCTTTGGGAAAGACATATTTGATGTCAAACAAAAGTGAAAGTCCTCTTTTTCGGCTAACAGCCCCAAACTGACATGAAGAAAGGAAAGCACTGCTGACATTCGAAATCAAGATTTTCTGTTTACTAAACAGGCTCTTTGACCAACTTGGCTAAATCACAAAAAGATGCGAAATATTGGAAAGACTGCTTAGAGAGTCAGATGCGGAAAATGGAGGAATTTCAAAATAAAATCCATTGGCTAATTTGTCAAACTTGAAGCAGTCTTACTTCCTTTTCAGCATTTAGATGAGATACTTAATCTCACAATTGCACTATGAGTAGGGCTGGAACAATGGCAAATTTGAGTTTGCACACAGGTAAAACACCTGATTTAAGATAGGAAGCCTATTCTTGAGAAGATGAAAACAAGGTACTGCTGAGAGTTGAACTCAGGATCTCCTGTTTACGAGACAGGCGCTTTAACCAACTAAGCCACAGCACCACATGATCCATATGTGAATATTTATTATTCTGCTTTTTCAGAAAACTGCTATGAAAATTTGTAGCATCTAATGTGTAATTCCACTGGTCTTAATTTGTAATGCTTGAGCCCATCCTATATTCTCTAAAGAAAGTTATTTCATCTAATTCCTTTTAGAGCATTTCAAAAGCAAATTTTTTTTTTCACTCAAATTCCACTGGTTTTAATTTGTAATGCTTGAAGCCATCCTATATTCTCTAAAGAAACTTATTTCATCTAATTCCTTTTAGAGCATTTCAAAAGCAGAAAGTTTTTTTCTCTCAATTGCACTTTATTAGGGATTTGGGAAAGACATGTTTGATGTCAAACAAAAGTGAAAGTCCTCTTTTTCGGCTAACAGCCCCAAACTGACATGAAGAAAGGAAAGCACTGCTGACATTCGATTTTCGACATTCAGATTTTCTGTTTACTAAACAGGCTCTTTGACCAACTTGGCTAAATCACAAAAAGATGCGATATATTGGAAAGACTGCTTAGAGAGTCAGATGCGGAAAATGGAGGCATTTCAAAATAAAATCCATTGGTTAAATTGTCAAGCTTGAAGCAGTCTTACTTCCTTTTCATCATTTAGACGAGATACTTATTCTCACAATTGCACTATGAGTAGGGCTGGAACAATGGCAAATTTGAGTTTGCACACAGGTAAAACACCTGCTTTAAGATAGGAAGCTTATTCTTGAGAAGATGAAAACAAGGTACTGCTGAGAGTTGAACTCAGGATCTCATGTTTACGAGACAGGCGCTTTAACCAACTAAGCCACAGCACCACATGATCCATATGTGAATATTTATTATTCTGCTTTTTCAGAAAACTGCTATGAAAATTTGTAGCATCTAATGTGTAATTCCACTGGTCTTAATTTGTAATGCTTGAGACCATCCTATATTCTCTAAAGAAAGTTATTTCATCTAATTCCTTTTAGAGCATTTCAAAAGCAATTTTTTTTTCACTCAAATTCCACTGGTTTTAATTTGTAATGCTTGAAGCCATCCTATATTCTCTAAAGAAACTTATTTCATCTAATTCCATTTAGAGAATTTTAAAAGCAGAAAGTTTTTTTCTCTCAATTGCACTTTATTAGGGCTTTGGGAAATACATGTTTGATGTCAAACAAAAGTGAAAGTCCTCTTTTTCGGCTAACAGCCCCAAACTGACATAAAGAAAGGAAAGCACTGCTGACATTCGAAATCAAGATTTTCTGTTTACTAAACAGGCTCTTTGACCAACTTGGCTAAATCACAAAAAGATGCGATATATTGGAAAGACTGCTTAGAGAGTCAGATGCGGAAAATGGAGGAATTTCAAAATAAAATCCATTGGCTAAATTGTCAAACTTGAAGAAGTCTTACTTCCTTTTCAGCATTTAGATGAGATACTTAATCTCACAATTGCACTATGAGTAGGGCTGGAACAATGGCAAATTTGAGTTTGCACACAGGTAAAACACCTGCTTTAAGATAGGAAGCTTATTCTTGAGAAGATGAAAACAAGGTACTGCTGTGAGTTGAACTCAGGATCTCCTGTTTACGAGACAGGCGCTTTAACCAACTAAGCTACAGCACCACATGATCCATCTGTCAATATTTATTATTCGGCTTTTTCAGAAAACTGCTATGAAAATTTGTAGCATCTAATGTGTAATTCCACTGGTTTTAATTTGTAATGCTTGAGCCCATCCTATATTCTCTAAAGAAAGTTATTTCATTTAATTCCTTTTAGAGCATTTCAAAAGCAAATTTTTTTTTACTTAAATTCCACTGGTTTTAATTTGTAATGATTGAAGCCATCCTATATTCTCTAAAGAAACTTATTTCATCTAATTCCTTTTAGAGCATTTCAAAAGCAGAAAGTTTTTTTCTCTCAATTGCACTTTATTAGGGCTTTGGGAAAGACATGTTTGATGTCAAACAAAAGTGAAAGTTCTCTTTTTCGTCTAACAGCCCCAAACTGACATGAAGAAAGGAAAGCACTGCTGACATTCGAAATCAAGATTTTCTGTTTACTAAACAGGATCTTTGACCAACTTGGCTAAACCACAAAAAGATGTGATATATTGGAAAGACTGCTTAGAGAGTCAGATGCGGAAAGTGGAGGCATTTCAAAATAAAATCCATTGGTTAAATTGTCAAGCTTGAAGCAGTCTTACTTCCTTTTCAGCATTTAGATGAGATACTTAATCTCACAATTGCACTATGAGTAGGGCTGGAACAATGGCAAATTTGAGTTTGCACACAGGTAAAACACCTGCTTTAAGATAGGAAGCCTATTCTTGAGAAGATGAAAACAAGGTACTGCTGAGAGTTGAACTCAGGATCTCTTGTTTACGAGACAGGCGCTTTAACCAACTAAGCCACAGCACCACATGATTCATATGTGAATATTTATTATTCTGCTTTTTCAGAAAACTGCTATGAAAATTTGTAGCATCTAATGTGTAATTCCACTGGTTTTAATTTGTAATGCTTGAGCCCATCCAATATTCTCTAAAGAAAGTTATTTCATCTAATTCCTTTTAGAGCATTTCAAAAGCAAAATTTTTTTTACTTAAATTCCACTGGTTTTAATTTGTAATGATTGAAGCCATCCTATATTCTCTAAAGAAACTTATTTCATCTAATTCCTTTTAGAGCATTTTAAAAGCAGAAAGTTTTTTTCTCTCAATTGCACTTTATTAGGGCTTTGGGAAAGACATATTTGATGTCAAACAAAAGTGAAAGTCCTCTTTTTCGGCTAACAGCCCCAAACTGACATGAAGAAAGGAAAGCACTGCTGACATTCGAAATCAAGATTTTCTGTTTACTAAACAGGCTCTTTGACCAACTTGGCTAAATCACAAAAAGATGTGATATATTGGAAAGACTGCTTAGAGAGTCAGATGCGGAAAGTGGAGGAATTACAAAATAAAATCCATTGGTTAAATTGTCAAGCTTGAAGCAGTCTTACTTCCTTGTCAGCATTTAGATGAGATACTTAATCTCACAATTGCACTATGAGTAGGGCTGGAACAATGGCAAATTTGAGTTTGCACACAGGTAAAACACCTGCTTTAAGATAGGAAGCTTATTCTTGAGAAGATGAAAACAAGGTACTGCTGAGAGTTGAACTCAAGATCTCCTGTTTACGAGACAGGCGCTTTAACCAACTAAGCTACAGCACCACATGATCCATATGTGAATATTTATTATTATGCTTTTTCAGAAAACTGCTATGAAAATTTGTAGCATCTAATGTGTAATTCCACTGGTTTTAGTTTGTAATGCTTGAGCCCTTCCTATATTCTCTAAAGAAAGTTATTTCATCTAATTCCTTTTAGAGCATTTCAAAAGCAAATTTTTTTTTTCACTCAAATTCCACTGGTTTTAATTTGTAATGCTTGAAGCCATCCTATATTCTCTAAAGAAACTTATTTCATCTAATTCCTTTTAGAGCATTTCAAAAGCAGAAAGTTTTTTTCTCTCAATTGCACTTTATTAGGGCTTTGGGAAAGACATGTTTGATGTCAAACAAGAATGAAAGTCCTCTTTTTCGGCTAACAGCCCCAAACTGACATGATGAAAGGAAAGCACTGCTGACATTCGAAATCAAGATTTTCTGTTTACTATACAGGCTCTTTGACCAACTTGGCTAAATCACAAAAAGATGTGATATATTGGAAAGACTGCTTAGAGAGTCAGATGCGGAAAGTGGAGGCATTTCAAAATAAAATCCAATGGTTAAATTGTCAAGCTTGAAGCAGTCTTACTTCCTTTTCATCATTTAGATGAGATACTTAGTCTCACAATTGCACTATGAGTAGGGCTGGAAAAATGGCAAATTTGAGTTTGCACACAGGTAAAACACATGCTTTAAGATAGGAAGCTTATTCTTGAGAAGATGAAAACAAGGTACAGCTGAGAGTTGAATTCAGGATCTCCTGTTTACTAGACAGGCGCTTTAACCAACTAAGCCACAGCACCACATGATCCATATGTGAATATTTATTATTCTGCTTTTTCAGAAAACTGCTATGAAAATTTGTAGCATCTAATGTGTAATTCCACTGGTTTTAATTTGTAATGCTTGAGCCCATCCTATATTCTCTAAAGAAAGTTATTTCATCTAATTCCTTTTAGAGCATTTCAAAAGTAAATTTTTTTTTTCACTCAAATTCCACTGGTTTTAATTTGTAATGCTTGAAGCCATCCTATATTCTCTAAAGAAACTTATTTCATCTAATTCCTTTTAGAGCATTTCAAAAGCAGAAAGTTTTTTTCTCTCAATTGCACTTTATTAGGGATTTGGGAAAGACATGGTTGATGTCAAACAAAAGTGAAAGTCCTCTTTTTCGACTAACAGCCCCAAACTGACATGAAGAAAGGAAAGCACTGCTGACATTCGAAATCAAGATTTTCTGTTTACTAAACAGGCTCTTTGACCAACTTGGCTACATCACAAAAAGATGTGATATATTGGAAAGACTGCTTAGAGAGTCAGATGCGGAAAGTGGAGGCATTTCAAAATAAAATCCATTGGTTAAATTGTCAAGCTTGAAGCAGTCTTACTTCCTTTTCAGCATTTAGATGAGATACTTAATCTCACAATTGCACTATCAGTAGGGCTGGAAAAATGGCAAATTTGAGTTTGCACACAGGTAAAACACCTGCTTTAAGATAGGAAGCTTATTCTTGAGAAGATGAAAACAAGGAACTGCTGAGAGTTGAATTCAGGATCTCCTGTTTACGAGACAGGCGCTTTAACCAACTAAGCTACAGCACCACATGATCCATATGTGAATATTTATTATTCTGCTTTTTCAGAAAACTGCTATGAAAATTTGTAGCATCTAATGTGTAATTCCACTGGTTTTAATTTGTAATGCTTGAGCCCATCCTATATTCTCTAAAGAAAGTTATTTCATCTAATTCCTTTTAGAGCATTTCAAAAGCAAATTTTTTTTTTCACTCAAATTCCACTGGTTTTAATTTGTAATGCTTGAAGCCATCCTATATTCTCTAAAGAAACTTATTTCATCTAATTCCTTTTAGAGCATTTCAAAAGCAGAAAGTTTTTTTCTCTCAATTGCACTTTATTAGGGATTTGGGAAAGACATGTTTGATGTCAAACAAAAGTGAAAGTCCTCTTTTTCGACTAACAGCCCCAAACTGACATGAAGAAAGGAAAGCACTGCTGACATTCGAAATCAAGATTTTCTGTTTACTAAACAGGCTCTTTGACCAACTTGGCTACATCACAAAAAGATGTGATATATTGGAAAGACTGCTTAGAGAGTCAGATGCGGAAAGTGGAGGCATTTCAAAATAAAATCCATTGGTTAAATTGTCAAGCTTGAAGCAGTCTTACTTCCTTTTCAGCATTTAGATGAGATACTTAATCTCACAATTGCACTATCAGTAGGGCTGGAAAAATGGCAAATTTGAGTTTGCACACAGGTAAAACACCTGCTTTAAGATAGGAAGCTTATTCTTGAGAAGATGAAAACAAGGTACTGCTGAGAGTTGAATTCAGGATCTCCTGTTTACGAGACAGGCGCTTTAACCAACTAAGCCACAGCACCACATGATCCATATGTCAATATTTATTATTCTGCTTTTTCAGAAAACTGCTATGAAAATTTGTAGCATCTAATGAGTAATTCCACTGGTTTTAATTTGTAATGCTTGAGCCCATCCTATATTCTCTAAAGAAAGTTATTTCATCTAATTCCTTTTAGAGCATTTCAAAAGCAAATTTTTTTTTTCACTCAAATTCCACTGGTTTTAATTTGTAATGCTTCAAGCCATCCTATATTCTCTAAAGAAACTTATTTCATCTAATTCCTTTTAGAGCATTTCAAAAGCAGAAAGTTTTTTTCTCTCAATTGCACTTTATTAGGGATTTGGGAAAGACATGTTTGATGTCAAACAAAAGTGAAAGTCCTCTTTTTCGAATAACAGCCCCAAACTGACATGAAGAAAGGAAAGCACTGCTGACATTCGAAATCAAGATTTTCTGTTTACTAAACAGGCTCTTTGACCAACTTGGCTACATCACAAAAAGATGTGATATATTGGAAAGACTGCTTAGAGAGTCAAATGCGGAAAGTGGAGGCATTTCAAAATAAAATCCATTGGTTAAATTGTCAAGCTTGAAGCAGTCTTACTTCCTTTTCAGCATTTAGATGAGATACTTAATCTCACAATTGCACTATCAGTAGGGCTGGAACAATGGCAAATTTGAGTTTGCACTCAGGTAAAACACCTGCTTTAAGATAGGAAGCTTATTCTTGAGAAGATGAAAACAAGGTACTGCTGAGAGTTTAACTCAGGATCTCCTGTTTACGAGACAGGCGCTTTAACCAACTAAGCCACAGCACCACATGATCCAAATGTGAATATTTATTATTCTGCTTTTTCAGAAAACTGCTATGAAAATTTGTAGCATCTAATGTGTAATTCCACTGGTTTTAATTTGTAATGATTGAAGCCATCCTATATTCTCTAAAGAAACTTATTTCATCTACTTCCTTTTAGAGCATTTCAAAAGCAGAAAGTTTTTTTCTCTCAATTGCACTTTATTAGGGCTTTGGGAAAGACATGTTTGATGTCAAACAAAAGTGAAAGTCCTCTTTTTCGGCTAACAGCCCAAACTGACATGAAGAAAGGAAAGCACTGCTGACATTCGAAATCAAGATTTTCTGTTTACTAAACAGGCTCTTTGACCAACTTGGCTAAATCACAAAAAGATGTGATATATTGGAAAGACTGCTTAGAGAGTCAGATGCGGAAAATGGAGGCATTTCAAAATAAAATCCATTGGTTAAATTGTCAAGCTTGAAGCAGTCTTACTTCCTTTTCAGCATTTAGATGAGATACTTAATCTCACAATTGCACTATCAGTAGGGCTGGAACAATGGCAAATTTGAGTTTGCACTCAGGTAAAACACCTGCTTTAAGATAGGAAGCTTATTCTTGAGAAGATGAAAACAAGGTACTGCTGAGAGTTGAACTCTGGATCTCCTGTTTACGAGACAGGCGCTTTAACCAACTAAGCCACAGCACCACATGATCCATATGTGAATATTTATTATTCTGCTTTTTCAGAAAACTGCTATGAAAATTTGTAGCATCTAATGTGTAATTCCACTGGTTTTAATTTGTAATGCTTGAGCCCATCCTATATTCTCTAAAGAAAGTTATTTCATCTAATTCCTTTTAGAGCATTTCAAAAGCAAATTTTTTTTTTCACTCAAATTCCACTGGTTTTAATTTGTAATGCTTGAAGCCATCCTATATTCTCTAAAGAAACTTATTTCATCTAATTCCTTTTAGAGCATTTCAAAAGCAGAAAGTTTTTTTCTCTCAATAGCACTTTATTAGGGCTTTGGGAAAGACATGTTTGATGTCAAACAAAAGTGAAAGTCCTCTTTTTCGGCTAACAGCCCCAAACTGACATGAAGAAAGGAAAGCACTGCTGACATTTGAAATCAAGATTTTCTATTTACTAAACAGGCTCTTTGACCAACTTGGCTAAATCACAAAAAGATGTGATATATTGGAAAGACTGCTTAGAGAGTCAGATGCGGAAAGTGGAGGCATTTCAAAATAAAATCCATTGGTTAAATTGTCAAGCTTGAAGCAGTCTTACTTCCTTGTCAGCATTTAGATGAGATACTTAATCTCACAATTGCACTATGAGTAGGGCTGGAACAATGGCAAATTTGAGTTTGCACACAGGTAAAACACCTGCTTTAAGATAGGAAGCTTATTCTTGAGAAGATGAAAACAAGGTACTGCTGAGAGTTGAACTCAAGATCTCCTGTTTACGAGACAGGCGCTTTAACCAACTAAGCTACAGCACCACATGATCCATATGTGAATATTTATTATTATGCTTTTTCAGAAAACTGCTATGAAAATTTGTAGCATCTAATGTGTAATTCCACTGGTTTTAGTTTGTAATGCTTGAGCCCTTCCTATATTCTCTAAAGAAAGTTATTTCATCTAATTCCTTTTAGAGCATTTCAAAAGCAAATTTTTTTTTTCACTCAAATTCCACTGGTTTTAATTTGTAATGCTTGAAGCCATCCTATATTCTCTAAAGAAACTTATTTCATCTAATTCCTTTTAGAGCATTTCAAAAGCAGAAAGTTTTTTTCTCTCAATTGCACTTTATTAGGGCTTTGGGAAAGACATGTTTGATGTCAAACAAGAATGAAAGTCCTCTTTTTCGGCTAACAGCCCCAAACTGACATGATGAAAGGAAAGCACTGCTGACATTCGAAATCAAGATTTTCTGTTTACTATACAGGCTCTTTGACCAACTTGGCTAAATCACAAAAAGATGTGATATATTGGAAAGACTGCTTAGAGAGTCAGATGCGGAAAGTGGAGGCATTTCAAAATAAAATCCAATGGTTAAATTGTCAAGCTTGAAGCAGTCTTACTTCCTTTTCATCATTTAGATGAGATACTTAGTCTCACAATTGCACTATGAGTAGGGCTGGAAAAATGGCAAATTTGAGTTTGCACACAGGTAAAACACATGCTTTAAGATAGGAAGCTTATTCTTGAGAAGATGAAAACAAGGTACAGCTGAGAGTTGAATTCAGGATCTCCTGTTTACTAGACAGGCGCTTTAACCAACTAAGCCACAGCACCACATGATCCATATGTGAATATTTATTATTCTGCTTTTTCAGAAAACTGCTATGAAAATTTGTAGCATCTAATGTGTAATTCCACTGGTTTTAATTTGTAATGATTGAAGCCATCCTATATTCTCTAAAGAAACTTATTTCATCTACTTCCTTTTAGAGCATTTCAAAAGCAGAAAGTTTTTTTCTCTCAATTGCACTTTATTAGGGCTTTGGGAAAGACATGTTTGATGTCAAACAAAAGTGAAAGTCCTCTTTTTCGGCTAACAGCCCAAACTGACATGAAGAAAGGAAAGCACTGCTGACATTCGAAATCAAGATTTTCTGTTTACTAAACAGGCTCTTTGACCAACTTGGCTAAATCACAAAAAGATGTGATATATTGGAAAGACTGCTTAGAGAGTCAGATGCGGAAAATGGAGGCATTTCAAAATAAAATCCATTGGTTAAATTGTCAAGCTTGAAGCAGTCTTACTTCCTTTTCAGCATTTAGATGAGATACTTAATCTCACAATTGCACTATCAGTAGGGCTGGAACAATGGCAAATTTGAGTTTGCACTCAGGTAAAACACCTGCTTTAAGATAGGAAGCTTATTCTTGAGAAGATGAAAACAAGGTACTGCTGAGAGTTGAACTCTGGATCTCCTGTTTACGAGACAGGCGCTTTAACCAACTAAGCCACAGCACCACATGATCCATATGTGAATATTTATTATTCTGCTTTTTCAGAAAACTGCTATGAAAATTTGTAGCATCTAATGTGTAATTCCACTGGTTTTAATTTGTAATGCTTGAGCCCATCCTATATTCTCTAAAGAAAGTTATTTCATCTAATTCCTTTTAGAGCATTTCAAAAGCAAATTTTTTTTTTCACTCAAATTCCACTGGTTTTAATTTGTAATGCTTGAAGCCATCCTATATTCTCTAAAGAAACTTATTTCATCTAATTCCTTTTAGAGCATTTCAAAAGCAGAAAGTTTTTTTCTCTCAATAGCACTTTATTAGGGCTTTGGGAAAGACATGTTTGATGTCAAACAAAAGTGAAAGTCCTCTTTTTCGGCTAACAGCCCCAAACTGACATGAAGAAAGGAAAGCACTGCTGACATTTGAAATCAAGATTTTCTATTTACTAAACAGGCTCTTTGACCAACTTGGCTAAATCACAAAAAGATGTGATATATTGGAAAGACTGCTTAGAGAGTCAGATGCGGAAAGTGGAGGCATTTCAAAATAAAATCCATTGGTTAAATTGTCAAGCTTGAAGCAGTCTTACTTCCTTTTCAGCATTCATATGAGATACTTAATCTCACAATTGCACTATGAGTAGGGCTGGAACAATGTCAAATTTGAGTTTGCACACAGGTAAAACACATGCTTTAAGATAGGAAGCTTATTCTTGAGAAGATGAAAACAAGGTACTGCTGAGAGTTGAACTCAGGATCTACTGTTTACGAGACAGACGCTTTAACCAACTAAGCTACAGCACCACATGATCCATATGTCAATATTTATTATTCTGCTTTTTCAGAAAACTGCTATGAAAATTTGTAGCATCTAATGTGTAATTCCACTGGTTTTAATTTGTAATGATTGAAGCCATCCTATATTCTCTAAAGAAAGTTATTTCATCTAATTCCTTTTAGAGCATTTCAAAAACAATTTTTTTTTTCTCACTCAAATTCCACTGGTTTTAATTTGTAATGCTTGAAGCCATCCTATATTCTCTAAAGAAACTTATTTCATCTAATTCCTTTTAGAGCATTTCAAAAGCAGAAAGTTTTTTTCTCTCAATAGCACTTTATTAGGGCTTTGGGAAAGACATGTTTGATGTCAAACAAAAGTGAAAGTCCTCTTTTTCGGCTAACAGCCCCAAACTGACATGAAGAAAGGAAAGCACTGCTGACATTCGAAATCAAGATTTTCTGTTTACTAAACAGGCTCTTTGACCAACTTGGCTAAATCACAAAAAGATGTGATATATTGGAAAGACTGCTTAGAGGGTCAGATGCGGAAAATGGAGGCATTTCAAAATAAAATCCATTGGTTAAATTGTCAAGCTTGAAGCAGTCTTACTTCCTTTTCAGCATTTACGAGATACTTAATATCACAATTGCATTATGAGCAGGGCTGGAACAATGGCAAATTTGAGTTTGCACACAGGTAAAACACATGCTTTAAGATAGGAAGCTTATTCTTGAGAAGATGAAAACAAGGTACTGCTGAGAGTTGAACTCAGGATCTCCTGTTTACGAGACAGGCGCTTTAACCAACTAAGCTACAGCACCACATGATCCATATGTCAATATTTATTATTCTGCTTTTTCAGAAAACTGCTATGAAAATTTGTAGCATCTAATGTGTAATTCCACTGGTTTTAATTTGTAATGATTGAAGCCATCCTATATTCTCTAAAGAAAGTTATTTCATCTAATTCCTTTTAGAGCATTTCAAAAACAATTTTTTTTTTCTCACTCAAATTCCACTGGTTTTAATTTGTAATGCTTGAAGCCATGCTATATTCTCTAAAGAAACTTATTTCATCTAATTCCTTTTAGAGCATTTCAAAAGCAGAAAGTTTTTTTCTCTCAATAGCACTTTATTAGGGCTTTGGGAAAGACATGTTTGATGTCAAACAAAAGTGAAAGTCCTCTTTTTCGGCTAACAGCCCCAAACTGACATGAAGAAAGGAAAGCACTGCTGACATTCGAAATCAAGATTTTCTGTTTACTAAACAGGCTCTTTGACCAACTTGGCTAAATCACAAAAAGATGTGATATATTGGAAAGACTGCTTAGAGGGTCAGATGCGGAAAATGGAGGCATTTCAAAATAAAATCCATTGGTTAAATTGTCAAGCTTGAAGCAGTCTTACTTCCTTTTCAGCATTTAGATGAGATACTTAATCTCACAATTGCACTATGAGTAGGGCTGGAACAATGGCAAATTTGAGTTTGCACACAGGTATAACACATGCTTTAAGATAGGAAGCTTATTCTTGAGAAGATGAAAACAAGGTACTGCTGAGAGTTGAACTCAGGATCTCCTGTTTACGAGACAGGCGCTTTAACCAACTAAGCTACAGCACCACATGATCCATATGTCAATATTTATTATTCTGCTTTTTCAGAAAACTGCTATGAAAATTTGTAGCATCTAATGTGTAATTCCACTGGTTTTAATTTGTAATGATTGAAGCCATCCTATATTCTCTAAAGAAAGTTATTTCATCTAATTCCTTTTAGAGCATTTCAAAAACAATTTTTTTTTTTCTCACTCAAATTCCACTGGTTTTAATTTGTAATGCTTGAAGCCATCCTATATTCTCTAAAGAAACTTATTTCATCTAATTCCTTTTAGAGCATTTCAAAAGCAGAAAGTTTTTTTCTCTCAATAGCACTTTATTAGGGCTTTGGGAAAGACATGTTTGATGTCAAACAAAAGTGAAAGTCCTCTTTTTCGGCAACAGCCCCAAACTGACATGAAGAAAGGAAAGCACTGCTGACATTCGAAATCAAGATTTTCTGTTTACTAAACAGGCTCTTTGACCAACTTGGCTAAATCACAAAAAGATGTGATATATTGGAAAGACTGCTTAGAGGGTCAGATGCGGAAAATGGAGGCATTTCAAAATAAAATCCATTGGTTAAATTGTCAAGCTTGAAGCAGTCTTACTTCCTTTTCAGCATTTACGAGATACTTAATATCACAATTGCACTATGAGCAGGGCTGGAACAATGGCAAATTTGAGTTTGCACACAGGTAAAACACATGCTTTAAGATAGGAAGCTTATTCTTGAGAAGATGAAAACAAGGTACTGCTGAGAGTTGAACTCAGGATCTCCTGTTTACGAGACAGGCGCTTTAACCAACTAAGCCACAGCACCACATGATCCATATGTGAATATTTATTATTCTGCTTTTTCAGAAAACTGCTATGAAAATTTGTAGCATCTAATGTGTAATTCCACTGGTTTTAATTTGTAATGCTTGAGCCCATCCTATATTCTCTAAAGAAAGTTATTTCATCTAATTCCTTTTAGAGCATTTCAAAAGCAAATTTTTTTTTTCACTCAAATTCCACTGGTTTTAATTTGTAATGCTTGAAGCCTTCCTATATTCTCTAAAGTAACTTATTTCATCTAATTCCTTTTAGAGCATTTCAAAAGCAGAAAGTTTTTTTCTCTCAATAGCACTTTATTAGGGCTTTGGGAAAGACATGTTTGATGTCAAACAAAAGTGAAAGTCCTCTTTTTCGGCTAACTGCCCCAAACTGACATGAAGAAAGGAAAGCACTGCTGACATTTGAAATCAAGATTTTCTATTTACTAAACAGGCTCTTTGACCAACTTGGCTAAATCACAAAAAGATGTGATATATTGGAAAGACTGCTTAGAGAGTCAGATGCGGAAAGTGGAGGCATTTCAAAATAAAATCCATTGGTTAAATTGTCAAGCTTGAAGCAGTCTTACTTCCTTTTCAGCATTTAGATGAGATACTTAATATCACAATTGCACTATGAGTAGGGCTGGAACAATGGCAAATTTGAGTTTGCACACAGGTAAAACACATGCTTTAAGATAGGAAGCTTATTCTTGAGAAGATGAAAACAAGGTACAGCTGAGAGTTGAACTCAGGATCTCCTGTTTACGAGACAGGCGCTTTAACCAACTAAGCTACAGCACCACATGATCCATATGTCAATATTTATGATTCTGCTTTTTCAGAAAACTGCTATGAAAATTTGTAGCATCTAATGTGTAATTCCACTGGTTTTAATTTGTAATGCTTGAGCCCATCCTATATTCTCTAAAGAAAGATATTTCATCTAATTCCTTTTAGAGCATTTCAAAAGCAAAATTTTTTTACTTAAATTCTACTTGTTTTAATTTGTAATGATTGAAGCCATCCTATATTCTCTAAAGAAACTTATTTCATCTAATTCCTTTTAGAGCATTTCAAAAGCAGAAAGTTTTTTTCTCTCAATAGCACTTTATTAGGGCTTTGGGAAAGACATGTTTGATGTCAAACAAAAGTGAAAGTCCTCTTTTTTGGCTAACAGCCCCAAACTGACATGAAGAAAGGAAAGCACTGCTGACATTTGAAATCAAGATTTTCTATTTACTAAACAGGCTCTTTGACCAACTTGGCTAAATCACAAAAAGATGTGATATATTGGAAAGACTGCTTAGAGAGTCAGATGCGGAAAGTGGAGGCATTTCAAAATAAAATCCATTGGTTAAATTGTCAAGCTTGAAGCAGTCTTACTTCCTTTTCAGCATTTAGATGAGATACTTAATCTCACAATTGCACTATGAGTAGGGCTGGAACAATGGCAAATTTGAGTTTGCACACAGGTAAAACACATGCTTTAAGATAGGAAGCTTATTCTTGAGAAGATGAAAACAAGGTACTGCTGAGAGTTGAACTCAGGATCTCCTGTTTACGAGACAGGCGCTTTAACCAACTAAGCTACAGCACCACATGATCCATATGTCAATATTTATTATTCTGCTTTTTCAGAAAACTGCTATGAAAATTTGTAGCATCTAATGTGTAATTCCACTGGTTTTAATTTGTAATGCTTGAGCCCATCCTATATTCTCTAAAGAAAGTTATTTCATCTAATTCCTTTTAGAGCATTTCAAAAGCAAAATTTTTTTACTTAAATTTCACTTGTTTTAATTTGTAATGATTGAAGCCATCCTATATTCTCTAAAGAAACTTATTTCATCTAATTCCTTTTAGAGCATTTCAAAAGCAGAAATTTTTTTTCTCTCAATTGCACTTTATTAGGGCTTTGGGAAAGACATGTTTGATGTCAAACGAAAGTGAAAGTACTCTTTTTCGGCTAACAGCCCCAAACTGACATGAAGAAAGGAAAGCACTGCTGACATTCGAAATCAAGATTTTCTGTTTACTAAACAGGCTCTTTGACCAACTTGGCTAAATCACAAAAAGATGTGATATATTGGAAAGACTGCTTAGAGAGTCAGATGCGGAAAATGGAGGCATTTCAAAATAAAATCCATTGGTTAAATTGTCAAGCTTGAAGCAGTCTTACTTCCTTTTCAGCATTTAGATGAGATACTTAATCTCACAATTGCACTATCAGTAGAGCTGGAACAATAGCAAATTTGAGTTTGCAATCAGGTAAAACACCTGCTTTAAGATAGGAAGCTTATTCTTGAGAAGATGAAAACAAGGTACTGCTGAGAGTTTAACTCAGGATCTCCTGTTTACGAGACAGGCGCTTTAACCAACTAAGCCACAGCACCACATGATCCAAATGTGAATATTTATTATTCTGCTTTTTCAGAAAACTGCTATGAAAATTTGTAGCATCTAATGTGTAATTCCACTGGTTTTAATTTGTAATGATTGAAGCCATCCTATATTCTCTAAAGAAAGTTATTTCATCTAATTCCTTTTAGAGCATTTCAAAAACAATTTTTTTTTTCACTCAAATTCCACTGGTTTTAATTTGTAATGATTGAAGCCATCCTATATTCTCTAAAGAAACTTATTTCATCTAATTCCTTTTAGAGCATTTCAAAAGCAGAAATTTTTTTTCTCTCAATTGCACTTTATTAGGGCTTTGGGAAAGACATGTTTGATGTCAAACGAAAGTGAAAGTACTCTTTTTCGGCTAACAGCCCCAAACTGACATGAAGAAAGGAAAGCACTGCTGACATTCGAAATCAAGATTTTCTGTTTACTAAACAGGCTCTTTGACCAACTTGGCTAAATCACAAAAAGATGTGATATATTGGAAAGACTGCTTAGAGAGTCAGATGCAGAAAATGGAGGCATTTCAAAATAAAATCCATTGGTTAAATTGTCAAGCTTGAAGCAGTCTTACTTCCTTTTCAGCATTTAGATGAGATTCTTAATCTCACAATTGCACTATCAGTAGGGCTGGAACAATGGCAAATTTGAGTTTGCACACAGGTAAAACACCTGATTTAAGATAGGAAGCTTATTCTTGAGAATATGAAAACAAGGTACTGCTGAGAGTTGAACTCAGGATCTCCTGTTTATGACACAGGCGCTTTAACCAACTAATCCACAGCACCACATGATCCAAATGTGAATATTTATTATTCTGCTTTTTCAGAAAACTGCTATGAAAATTTGTAGCATCTAATGTGTAATTCCACTGGTTTTAGTTTGTAATGCTTGAGCCCATCCTATATTCTCTAAAGAAAGTTATTTCATCTAATTCCTTTTAGAGAATTTCAAAAGCAAATTTTTTTTTCACTCAAATTCCACTGGTTTTAATTTGTAATGCTTGAAGCCATCCTATATTCTCTAAAGAAACTTATTTCATCTAATTCCTTTTAGAGCATTTCAAAAGCAGAAAGTTTTTTTCTCTCAATTGCACTTTATTAGGGCTTTGGGAAAGACATGTTTGATGTCAAACAAGAATGAAAGTCCTCTTTTTCGGCTAACAGCCCCAAACTGACATGATGAAAGGAAAGCACTGCTGACATTCGAAATCAAGATTTTCTGTTTACTAAACAGGCTCTTTGACCAACTTGGTTTATTCACAAAAAGATGTGATATATTGGAAAGACTGCTTAGAGAGTCAGATGCGGAAAGTGGAGGCATTTCAAAATAAAATCCATTGGTTAAATTGTCAAGCTTGAAGCAGTCTTACTTCCTTTTCAGCATTTAGATTGTGAGATTGTGAGATACTTAATCTCACAATTGCACTATGAGTAGGGCTGGAACAATTGCAAATTTGAGTTTGCACACAGGTAAAACAACTGATTTAAGATAGGAAGCTTATTCTTGAGAAGATGAAAAAAGGTACTGCTGAGAGTTGAACCCAGGACCTCCTGATTACGAGACAGGCGCTTTAACCAACTAAGCCACAGGACAACATGATCCATATGTGAATATTTATTATTTTGCTTTTTCAGAAAACTGCTATGAAAATTTGTAGCATCTAACGTGTAATTCCACTGGTTTTAGTTTGCAATGCTTGAGCCCTTCCTATATTCTCTAAAGAAAGTTATTTCATCTAATTCCTTTTAGAGCATTTCAAAAGCAAATTTTTTTTTTCACTCAAATTCCACTGGTTTTAATTTGTAATGCTTGAAGCCATCCTATATTCTCTAAAGAAACTTATTTCATCTAATTCGTTTTAGAGCATTTCAAAAGCAGAAAGTTTTTTTCTCTCAATTGCACTTTATTAGGGCTTTGGGAAAGACATGTTTGATGTCAAACAAGAATGAAAGTCCTCTTTTTCGGCTAACAGACCCAAACTGACATGATGAAAGGAAAGCACTGCTGACATTCAAAATCAAGATTTTCTGTTTACTAAACAGGCTCTTTGACCAACTTGGTGAAAATTTGTAGCATCTAATGTGTAATTCCACTGGTTTTAATTTGTAATGCTTGAGCCCATCCTATATTCTCTAAAGAAAGTTATTTCATCTAATTCCTTTTAGAGCATTTCAAAAGCAAATTTTTTTTTACTTAAATTCCACTGGTTTTAATTTGTAATGATTGAAGCCATCCTATATTCTCTAAAGAAACTTATTTCATCTAATTCCTTTTAGAGCATTTCAAAAGCAGAAAGTTTTTTTCTCTCAATTGCACTTTATTAGGGCTCTGGGAAAGACATGTTTGATGTCAAACAAAAGTGAAAGTCCTCTTTTTCGGCTAACAGCCCCAAACTGACATGAAGAAAGGAAAGCACTGCTGACATTCGATTTTCGACATTCAGATTTTCTGTTTACTAAACAGGCTCTTTGACCAACTTGGCTAAATCACAAAAAGATGCGATATATTGGAAAGACTGCTTAGAGAGTCAGATGCGGAAAATGGAGGCATTTCAAAATAAAATCCATTGGTTAAATTGTCAAGCTTGAAGCAGTCTTACTTCCTTTTCATCATTTAGATGAGATACTTAGTCTCACAATTGCACTATGAGTAGGGATGGAACAATGGCAAATTTGAGTTTGCACACAGGTAAAACACCTGCTTTAAGATAGGAAGCTTATTCTTGAGAAGATGAAAACAAGGTACTGCTGAGAGTAGAACTCAGGATCTCCTGTTTACAAGACAGGCGCTTTAACCAACTAAGCCACAGCACCACATGATCCATTTGTGAATATTTATTATTCTGCTTTTTCAGAAAACTGCTATGAAAATTTGTAGCATCTAATGTGTTATTCCACGGGTCTTAATTTGTAATGCTTGAGCCCATCCTATATTCTCTAAAGAAAGTTATTTCATCTAATTCCTTTTATAGCATTTCAAAAGCAATTTTTTTTTCACTCAAATTCCACTGGTTTTAATTTGTAATGCTTGAAGCCATCCTATATTCTCTAAAGAAACTTATTTCATCTAATTCCTTTTAGAGCATTTTAAAAGCAGAAAGTTTTTTTCTCTCAATTGCACTTTATTAGGGCTTTGGGAAATACATGTTTGATGTCAAACAAAAGTGAAAGTCCTCTTTTTCGGCTAACAGCCCCAAACTGACATGAAGAAAGGAAAGCACTGCTGACATTCGAAATCAAGATTTTCTGTTTACTAAACAGGCTCTTTGACCAACTTGGCTAAATCACAAAAAGATGCGATATATTGGAAAGACTGCTTAGAGAGTCAGATG
The DNA here is from genome assembly GCF_039654945.1 of Dendrobates tinctorius. Classification (NCBI taxonomy): domain Eukaryota; kingdom Metazoa; phylum Chordata; class Amphibia; order Anura; family Dendrobatidae; genus Dendrobates; species Dendrobates tinctorius. The sequence continues at coordinate 1,289,208 of NW_027361921.1, read as the reverse complement.
CGGAAAGTGGAGGAATTTCAAAATAAAATCCATTGGTTAAATTGTCAAGCTTGAAGCAGTCTTAATTCCTTTTCAGCATTTAGATAAGATACTTAATCTCACAATTGCACCATCAGTAGGGATGGAACAATGGCAAATTTGAGTTTGCACTCAGGTAAAATACCTGCTTTAAGATAGGAAGCTTATTCTTGAGAAGATGAAAACAAGGTACTGCTGAGAGTTTAACTCAGGATCTCCTGTTTACGAGACAGGCGCTTTAACCAACTAAGCCACAGCACCACATGATCCAAATGTGAATATTTATTATTCTGCTTTTTCAGAAAACTGCTATGAAAATTTGTAGCATCTAATGTGTAATTCCACTGGTTTTAATTTGTAATGATTGAAGCCATCCTATATTCTCTAAAGAAACTTATTTCATCTAATTCCTTTTAGAGCATTTCAAAAGCAGAAAGTTTTTTTCTCTCAATTGCACTTTCTTAGGGCTTTGGGAAAGACATGTTTGATGTCAAACAAAAGTGAAAGTCCTCTTTTTCGGCTAACAGCCCAAACTGACATGAAGAAAGGAAAGCACTGCTGACATTCGAAATCAAGATTTTCTGTTTACTAAACAGGCTCTTTGACCAACTTGGCTACATCACAAAAAGATGTGATATATTGGAAAGACTGCTTAGAGAGTCAGATGCGGAAAGTGGAGGCATTTCAAAATAAAATCCATTGGTTAAGTTGTCAAGTTTGAAGCAGTCTTACTTCCTTTTCAGCATTTAGATGAGATACTTAATCTCACAATTGCACTATGAGTAGGGCTGGAACAATGGCAAATTTGAGTTTGCACACAGGTAAAACACCTGATTTAAGATAGGAAGCTTATTCTTGATAAGATGAAAACAAGGTACTGCTGAGAGTTGAACTAAGGATCTCCTGTTTACGAGACAGGCGCTTTAACCAACTAAGCCACAGCACCACATGATTCATATGTGAATATTTATTATTCTGCTTTTTCAGAAAACTGCTATGAAAATTTGTAGCATCTAATGTGTAATTCCACTGGTTTTAATTTGTAATGCTTGAGCCCATCCTATATTCTCTAAAGAAAGTTATTTCATCTAATTCCTTTTAGAGCATTTCAAAAGCAAATTTTTTTTTTCACTCAAATTCCACTGGTTTTAATTTGTAATGCTTGAAGCCATCCTATATTCTCTAAAGAAACTTATTTCATCTAATTCCTTTTAGAGCATTTCAAAAGCAGAAAGTTTTTTTCTCTCAATTGCACTTTATTAGGGATTTGGGAAAGACATGTTTGATGTCAAACAAAAGTGAAAGTCCTCTTTTTCGGCTAACAGCCCAAACTGACATGAAGAAAGGAAAGCACTGCTGACATTCGAAATCAAGATTTTCTGTTTACTAAACAGGCTCTTTGACCAACTTGGCTACATCACAAAAAGATGTGATATATTGGAAAGACTGCTTAGAGAGTCAGATGCGGAAAGTGGAGGCATTTCAAAATAAAATCCATTGGTTAAGTTGTCAAGTTTGAAGCAGTCTTACTTCCTTTTCAGCATTTAGATGAGATACTTAATCTCACAATTGCACTATGAGTAGGGCTGGAACAATGGCAAATTTGAGTTTGCACACAGGTAAAACACGTGATTTAAGATAGGAAGCTTATTCTTGATAAGATGAAAACAAGGTACTGCTGAGAGTTGAACTAAGGATCTCCTGTTTACGAGACAGGCGCTTTAACCAACTAAACCACAGCACCACATGATTCATATGTGAATATTTATTATTCTGCTTTTTCAGAAAACTGCTATGAAAATTTGTAGCATCTAATGTGTAATTCCACTGGTTTTAATTTGTAATGCTTGAGCCCATCCTATATTCTCTAAAGAAAGTTATTTCATCTAATTCCTTTTAGAGCATTTCAAAAGCAAATTTTTTTTTTCACTCAAATTCCACTGGTTTTAATTTGTAATGCTTGAAGCCATCCTATATTCTCTAAAGAAACTTATTTCATCTAATTCCTTTTAGAGCATTTCAAAAGCAGAAAGTTTTTTTCTCTCAATTGCACTTTATTAGGGATTTGGGAAAGACATGTTTGATGTCAAACAAAAGTGAAAGTCCTCTTTTTCGGCTAACAGCCCCAAACTGACATGAAGAAAGGAAAGCACTGCTGACATTCGAAATCAAGATTTTCTGTTTACTAAACAGGCTCTTTGACCAACTTGGCTAAATCACAAAAAGATGCGATATATTGGAAAGACTGCTTAGAGAGTCAGATGCGGAAAGTGGAGGCATTTCAAAATAAAATCCATTGGTTAAATTGTCAAGCTTGAAGCAGTCTTACTTCCTTTTCAGCATTTAGATGAGATACTTAATATCACAATTGCACTATCAGTAGGGCTGGAACAATGGCAAATTTGAGTTTGCACACAGGTAAAACACCTGCTTTAAGATAGGAAGCTTATTCTTGAGAAGATGAAAACAAGGTACTGCTGAGAGTTGAACTCAGGATCTCCTGTTTACGAGACAGGCGCTTTAACCAACTAAGCCACAGCACCACATGATTCATATGTGAATATTTATTATTCTGCTTTTTCAGAAAACTGCTATGAAAATTTGTAGCATCTAATGTGTAATTCCACTGGTTTTAATTTGTAATGCTTGAGCCCATCCTATATTCTCTAAAGAAAGTTATTTCATCTAATTCCTTTTAGAGCATTTCAAAAGCAAATTTTTTTTTTCACTCAAATTCCACTGGTTTTAATTTGTAATGCTTGAAGCCATCCTATATTCTCTAAAGAAACTTATTTCATCTAATTCCTTTTAGAGCATTTCAAAAGCAGAAAGTTTTTTTCTCTCAATTGCACTTTATTAGGGCTTTGGGAAAGACATGTTTGATGTCAAACAAAAGTGAAAGTCCTCTTTTTCGGCTAACAGCCCCAAACTGACATGAAGAAAGGAAAGCACTGCTGACATTCGAAATCAAGATTTTCTGTTTACTAAACAGGCTCTTTGACCAACTTGGCTAAATCACAAAAAGATGTGATATATTGGAAAGACTGCTTAGAGAGTCAGATGCGGAAAGTGGAGGCATTTCAAAATAAAATCCATTGGTTAAATTGTCAAGCTTGAAGCAGTCTTACTTCCTTTTCAGCATTTAGATGAGATACTTAATCTCACAATTGCACTATCAGTAGGGCTGGAACAATGGCAAATTTGAGTTTGCACACAGGTAAAACACCTGCTTTAAGATAGGAAGCTTATTCTTGAGAAGATGAAAACAAGGTACTGCTGAGAGTTGAACTCAGGATCTCCTGTTTACGAGACAGGCGCTTTAACCAACTAAGCCACAGCACCACATGATCCATATGTGAATATTTATTATTCTGCTTTTTCAGAAAACTGCTATGAAAATTTGTAGCATCTAATGTGTAATTCCACTGGTTTTAATTTGTAATGCTTGAGCCCATCCTATATTCTCTAAAGAAAGTTATTTCATCTAATTCCTTTTAGAGCATTTCAAAAGCAAATTTTTTTTTTCACTCAAATTCCACTGGTTTTAATTTGTAATGCTTGAAGCCATCCTATATTCTCTAAAGAAACTTATTTCATCTAATTCCTTTTAGAGCATTTCAAAAGCAGAAAGTTTTTTTCTCTCAATTGCACTTTATTAGGGCTTTGGGAAAGACATGTTTGATGTCAAACAAAAGTGAAAGTCCTCTTTTTCGGCTAACAGCCCCAAACTGACATGAAGAAAGGAAAGCACTGCTGACATTCGAAATCAAGATTTTCTGTTTACTAAACAGGCTCTTTGACCAACTTGGCTAAATCACAAAAAGATGTGATATATTGGAAAGACTGCTTAGAGAGTCAGATGCGGAATGTGGAGGCATTTCAAAATAAAATCCATTGGTTAAATTGTCAAGCTTGAAGCAGTCTTAATTCCTTTTCAGCATTTAGATGAGATACTTAATCTCACAATTGCACTATCAGTAGGGCTGGAACAATGGCAAATTTGAGTTTGCACTCAGGTAAAACACCTGCTTTAAGACAGGAAGCTTATTCTTGAGAAGATGAAAACAAGGTACTGCTGAGAGTTGAACTCAGGATCTCCTGTTTACGAGACAGGCGCTTTAACCAACTAAGCCACAGCACCACATGATCCATATGTGAATATTTATTATTCTGCTTTTTCAGAAAACTGCTATGAAAATTTGTAGCATCTAATGTGTAATTCCACTGGTTTTAATTTGTAATGATTGAAGCCATCCTATATTCTCTAAAGAAACTTATTTCATCTAATTCCTTTTAGAGCATTTCAAAAGCAGAAAGTTTTTTTCTCTCAATTGCACTTTATTAGGGCTTTGGGAAAGACATGTTTGATGTCAAACAAAAGTGAAAGTCCTCTTTTTCGGCTAACAGCCCAAACTGACATGAAGAAAGGAAAGCACTGCTGACATTCGAAATCAAGATTTTCTGTTTACTAAACAGGCTCTTTGACCAACTTGGCTACATCACAAAAAGATGTGATATATTGGAAAGACTGCTTAGAGAGTCAGATGCGGAAAGTGGAGGCATTTCAAAATAAAATCCATTGGTTAAGTTGTCAAGTTTGAAGCAGTCTTACTTCCTTTTCAGCATTTAGATGAGATACTTAATCTCACAATTGCACTATCAGTAGGGCTGGAACAATGGCAAATTTGAGTTTGCACACAGGTAAAACACCTGCTTTAAGATAGGAAGCTTATTCTTGATAAGATGAAAACAAGGTACTGCTGAGAGTTGAACTAAGGATCTCCTGTTTACGAGACAGGCGCTTTAACCAACTAAGCCACAGCACCACATGATTCATATGTGAATATTTATTATTCTGCTTTTTCAGAAAACTGCTATGAAAATTTGTAGCATCTAATGTGTAATTCCACTGGTTTTAATTTGTAATGCTTGAGCCCATCCTATATTCTCTAAAGAAAGTTATTTCATCTAATTCCTTTTAGAGCATTTCAAAAGCAAATTTTTTTTTTCACTCAAATTCCACTGGTTTTAATTTGTAATGCTTGAAGCCATCCTATATTCTCTAAAGAAACTTATTTCATCTAATTCCTTTTAGAGCATTTCAAAAGCAGAAAGTTTTTTTCTCTCAATTGCACTTTATTAGGGATTTGGGAAAGACATGTTTGATGTCAAACAAAAGTGAAAGTCCTCTTTTTCGGCTAACAGCCCAAACTGACATGAAGAAAGGAAAGCACTGCTGACATTCGAAATCAAGATTTTCTGTTTACTAAACAGGCTCTTTGACCAACTTGGCTACATCACAAAAAGATGTGATATATTGGAAAGACTGCTTAGAGAGTCAGATGCGGAAAGTGGAGGCATTTCAAAATAAAATCCATTGGTTAAGTTGTCAAGTTTGAAGCAGTCTTACTTCCTTTTCAGCATTTAGATGAGATACTTAATCTCACAATTGCACTATTAGTAGGGCTGGAACAATGGCAAATTTGAGTTTGCACACAGGTAAAACACCTGCTTTAAGATAGGAAGCTTATTCTTGATAAGATGAAAACAAGGTACTGCTGAGAGTTGAACTCAGGATCTCCTGTTTACGAGACAGGCGCTTTAACCAACTAAGCCACAGCACCACATGATTCATATGTGAATATTTATTATTCTGCTTTTTCAGAAAACTGCTATGAAAATTTGTAGCATCTAATGTGTAATTCCACTGGTTTTAATTTGTAATGCTTGAGCCCATCCTATATTCTCTAAAGAAAGTTATTTCATCTAATTCCTTTTAGAGCATTTCAAAAGCAAATTTTTTTTTCACTCAAATTCCACTGGTTTTAATTTGTAATGCTTGAAGCCATCCTATATTCTCTAAAGAAACTTATTTCATCTAATTCCTTTTAGAGCATTTCAAAAGCAGAAAGTTTTTTTCTCTCAATTGCACTTTATTAGGGATTTGGGAAAGACATGTTTGATGTCAAACAAAAGTGAAAGTCCTCTTTTTCGGCTAACAGCCCCAAACTGACATGAAGAAAGGAAAGCACTGCTGACATTCGAAATCAAGATTTTCTGTTTACTAAACAGGCTCTTTGACCAACTTGGCTAAATCACAAAAAGATGCGATATATTGGAAAGACTGCTTAGAGAGTCAGATGCGGAAAATGGAGGAATTTCAAAATAAAATCCATTGGTTAAATTGTCAAGCTTGAAGCAGTCTTACTTCCTTTTCAGCATTTAGATGAGATACTTAATCTCACAATTGCACTATGAGTAGGGCTGGAACAATGGCAAATTTGAGTTTGCACACAGGTAAATCACCTGCTTTAAGATAGGAAGCTTATTCTTGAGAAGATGAAAACAAGGTACTGCTGAGAGTTGAACTCAGGATCTCCTGTTTACGAGACAGGTGCTTTAACCAACGAAGCCACAGCACCACATGATCCATATGTGAATATTTATTATTCTGCTTTTTCAGAAAACTGCTATGAAAATTTGTAGCATCTAATGTGTAATTCCACTGGTTTTAATTTGTAATGCTAGAGCCCATCCTATATTCTCTAAAGAAAGTTATTTCATCTAATTCCTTTTAGAGCATTTCAAAAGCAAATTTTTTTTTTCACTCAAATTCCACTGGTTTTAATTTGTAATGCTTGAAGCCATCCTATATTCTCTAAAGAAACTTATTTCATCTAATTCCTTTTAGAGCATTTCAAAAGCAGAAAGTTTTTTTCTCTCAATTGCACTTTATTAGGGATTTGGGAAAGACATGTTTGATGTCAAACAAAAGTGAAAGTCCTCTTTTTCGACTAACAGCCCCAAACTGACATGAAGAAAGGAAAGCACTGCTGACATTCGAAATCAAGATTTTCTGTTTACTAAACAGGCTCTTTGACCAACTTGGCTAAATCACAAAAAGATGTGATATATTGGAAAGACTGCTTAGAGAGTCAGATGCGGAATGTGGAGGCATTTCAAAATAAAATCCATTGGTTAAATTGTCAAGCTTGAAGCAGTCTTAATTCCTTTTCAGCATTTAGATGAGATACTTAATCTCACAATTGCACTATTAGTAGGGCTGGAACAATGGCAAATTTGAGTTTGCACACAGGTAAAACACCTGATTTAAGATAGGAAGCTTATTCTTGATAAGATGAAAACAAGGTACTGCTGAGAGTTGAACTAAGGATCTCCTGTTTACGAGACAGGCGCTTTAACCAACTAAGCCACAGCACCACATGATTCATATGTGAATATTTATTATTCTGCTTTTTCAGAAAACTGCTATGAAAATTTGTAGCATCTAATGTGTAATTCCACTGGTTTTAATTTGTAATGCTTGAGCCCATCCTATATTCTCTAAAGAAAGTTATTTCATCTAATTCCTTTTAGAGCATTTCAAAAGCAAATTTTTTTTTCACTCAAATTCCACTGGTTTTAATTTGTAATGCTTGAAGCCATCCTATATTCTCTAAAGAAACTTATTTCATCTAATTCCTTTTAGAGCATTTCAAAAGCAGAAAGTTTTTTTCTCTCAATTGCACTTTATTAGGGATTTGGGAAAGACATGTTTGATGTCAAACAAAAGTGAAAGTCCTCTTTTTCGGCTAACAGCCCCAAACTGACATGAAGAAAGGAAAGCACTGCTGACATTCGAAATCAAGATTTTCTGTTTACTAAACAGGCTCTTTGACCAACTTGGCTAAATCACAAAAAGATGCGATATATTGGAAAGACTGCTTAGAGAGTCAGATGCGGAAAATGGAGGAATTTCAAAATAAAATCCATTGGTTAAATTGTCAAGCTTGAAGCAGTCTTACTTCCTTTTCAGCATTTAGATGAGATACTTAATCTCACAATTGCACTATGAGTAGGGCTGGAACAATGGCAAATTTGAGTTTGCACACAGGTAAATCACCTGCTTTAAGATAGGAAGCTTATTCTTGAGAAGATGAAAACAAGGTACTGCTGAGAGTTGAACTCAGGATCTCCTGTTTACGAGACAGGTGCTTTAACCAACGAAGCCACAGCACCACATGATCCATATGTGAATATTTATTATTCTGCTTTTTCAGAAAACTGCTATGAAAATTTGTAGCATCTAATGTGTAATTCCACTGGTTTTAATTTGTAATGCTAGAGCCCATCCTATATTCTCTAAAGAAAGTTATTTCATCTAATTCCTTTTAGAGCATTTCAAAAGCAAATTTTTTTTTTCACTCAAATTCCACTGGTTTTAATTTGTAATGCTTGAAGCCATCCTATATTCTCTAAAGAAACTTATTTCATCTAATTCCTTTTAGAGCATTTCAAAAGCAGAAAGTTTTTTTCTCTCAATTGCACTTTATTAGGGATTTGGGAAAGACATGTTTGATGTCAAACAAAAGTGAAAGTCCTCTTTTTCGACTAACAGCCCCAAACTGACATGAAGAAAGGAAAGCACTGCTGACATTCGAAATCAAGATTTTCTGTTTACTAAACAGGCTCTTTGACCAACTTGGCTAAATCACAAAAAGATGTGATATATTGGAAAGACTGCTTAGAGAGTCAGATGCGGAATGTGGAGGCATTTCAAAATAAAATCCATTGGTTAAATTGTCAAGCTTGAAGCAGTCTTAATTCCTTTTCAGCATTTAGATGAGATACTTAATCTCACAATTGCACTATCAGTAGGGCTGGAACAATGGCAAATTTGAGTTTGCACTCAGGTAAAACACCTGCTTTAAGACAGGAAGCTTATTCTTGAGAAGATGAAAACAAGGTACTGCTGAGAGTTGAACTCAGGATCTCCTGTTTACGAGACAGGCGCTTTAACCAACTAAGCCACAGCACCACATGATCCAAATGTGAATATTTATTATTCTGCTTTTTCAGAAAACTGCTATGAAAATTTGAAGCATCTAATGTGTAATTCCACTGGTTTTAATTTGTAATGATTGAAGCCATCCTATATTCTCTAAAGAAACTTATTTCATCTAATTCCTTTTAGAGCATTTCAAAAGCAGAAAGTTTTTTTCTCTCAATTGCACTTTATTAGGGCTTTGGGAAAGACATGTTTGATGTCAAACAAAAGTGAAAGTCCTCTTTTTCGGCTAACAGCCCAAACTGACATGAAGAAAGGAAAGCACTGCTGACATTCGAAATCAAGATTTTCTGTTTACTAAACAGGCTCTTTGACCAACTTGGCTACATCACAAAAAGATGTGATATATTGGAAAGACTGCTTAGAGAGTCAGATGCGGAAAGTGGAGGCATTTCAAAATAAAATCCATTGGTTAAGTTGTCAAGTTTGAAGCAGTCTTACTTCCTTTTCAGCATTTAGATGAGATACTTAATCTCACAATTGCACTATGAGTAGGGCTGGAACAATGGCAAATTTGAGTTTGCACACAGGTAAAACACCTGATTTAAGATAGGAAGCTTATTCTTGATAAGATGAAAACAAGGTACTGCTGAGAGTTGAACTAAGGATCTCCTGTTTACGAGACAGGCGCTTTAACCAACTAAGCCACAGCACCACATGATTCATATGTGAATATTTATTATTCTGCTTTTTCAGAAAACTGCTATGAAAATTTGTAGCATCTAATGTGTAATTCCACTGGTTTTAATCTGTAATGCTTGAGCCCATCCTATATTCTCTAAAGAAAGTTATTTCATCTAATTCCTTTTAGAGCATTTCAAAAGCAAATTTTTTTTTTCACTCAAATTCCACTGGTTTTAATTTGTAATGCTTGAAGCCATCCTATATTCTCTAAAGAAACTTATTTCATCTAATTCCTTTTAGAGCATTTCAAAAGCAGAAAGTTTTTTTCTCTCAATTGCACTTTATTAGGGATTTGGGAAAGACATGTTTGATGTCAAACAAAAGTGAAAGTCCTCTTTTTCGGCTAACAGCCCAAACTGACATGAAGAAAGGAAAGCACTGCTGACATTCGAAATCAAGATTTTCTGTTTACTAAACAGGCTCTTTGACCAACTTGGCTACATCACAAAAAGATGTGATATATTGGAAAGACTGCTTAGAGAGTCAGATGCGGAAAGTGGAGGCATTTCAAAATAAAATCCATTGGTTAAGTTGTCAAGTTTGAAGCAGTCTTACTTCCTTTTCAGCATTTAGATGAGATACTTAATCTCACAGTTGCACTATGAGTAGGGCTGGAACAATGGCAAATTTGAGTTTGCACACAGGTAAAACACCTGATTTAAGATAGGAAGCTTATTCTTGATAAGATGAAAACAAGGTACTGCTGAGAGTTGAACTAAGGATCTCCTGTTTACGAGACAGGCGCTTTAACCAACTAAGCCACAGCACCACATGATTCATATGTGAATATTTATTATTCTGCTTTTTCAGAAAACTGCTATGAAAATTTGTAGCATCTAATGTGTAATTCCACTGGTTTTAATTTGTAATGCTTGAGCCCATCCTATATTCTCTAAAGAAAGTTATTTCATCTAATTCCTTTTAGAGCATTTCAAAAGCAAATTTTTTTTTCACTCAAATTCCACTGGTTTTAATTTGTAATGCTTGAAGCCATCCTATATTCTCTAAAGAAACTTATTTCATCTAATTCCTTTTAGAGCATTTCAAAAGCAGAAAGTTTTTTTCTCTCAATTGCACTTTATTAGGGATTTGGGAAAGACATGTTTGATGTCAAACAAAAGTGAAAGTCCTCTTTTTCGGCTAACAGCCCCAAACTGACATGAAGAAAGGAAAGCACTGCTGACATTCGAAATCAAGATTTTCTGTTTACTAAACAGGCTCTTTGACCAACTTGGCTAAATCACAAAAAGATGCGATATATTGGAAAGACTGCTTAGAGAGTCAGATGCGGAAAATGGAGGAATTTCAAAATAAAATCCATTGGTTAAATTGTCAAGCTTGAAGCAGTCTTACTTCCTTTTCAGCATTTAGATGAGATACTTAATCTCACAATTGCACTATGAGTAGGGCTGGAACAATGGCAAATTTGAGTTTGCACACAGGTAAATCACCTGCTTTAAGATAGGAAGCTTATTCTTGAGAAGATGAAAACAAGGTACTGCTGAGAGTTGAACTCAGGATCTCCTGTTTACGAGACAGGTGCTTTAACCAACGAAGCCACAGCACCACATGATCCATATGTGAATATTTATTATTCTGCTTTTTCAGAAAACTGCTATGAAAATTTGTAGCATCTAATGTGTAATTCCACTGGTTTTAATTTGTAATGCTAGAGCCCATCCTATATTCTCTAAAGAAAGTTATTTCATCTAATTCCTTTTAGAGCATTTCAAAAGCAAATTTTTTTTTTCACTCAAATTCCACTGGTTTTAATTTGTAATGCTTGAAGCCATCCTATATTCTCTAAAGAAACTTATTTCATCTAATTCCTTTTAGAGCATTTCAAAAGCAGAAAGTTTTTTTCTCTCAATTGCACTTTATTAGGGATTTGGGAAAGACATGTTTGATGTCAAACAAAAGTGAAAGTCCTCTTTTTCGACTAACAGCCCCAAACTGACATGAAGAAAGGAAAGCACTGCTGACATTCGAAATCAAGATTTTCTGTTTACTAAACAGGCTCTTTGACCAACTTGGCTAAATCACAAAAAGATGTGATATATTGGAAAGACTGCTTAGAGAGTCAGATGCGGAATGTGGAGGCATTTCAAAATAAAATCCATTGGTTAAATTGTCAAGCTTGAAGCAGTCTTAATTCCTTTTCAGCATTTAGATGAGATACTTAATCTCACAATTGCACTATCAGTAGGGCTGGAACAATGGCAAATTTGAGTTTGCACTCAGGTAAAACACCTGCTTTAAGACAGGAAGCTTATTCTTGAGAAGATGAAAACAAGGTACTGCTGAGAGTTGAACTCAGGATCTCCTGTTTACGAGACAGGCGCTTTAACCAACTAAGCCACAGCACCACATGATCCAAATGTGAATATTTATTATTCTGCTTTTTCAGAAAACTGCTATGAAAATTTGAAGCATCTAATGTGTAATTCCACTGGTTTTAATTTGTAATGATTGAAGCCATCCTATATTCTCTAAAGAAACTTATTTCATCTAATTCCTTTTAGAGCATTTCAAAAGCAGAAAGTTTTTTTCTCTCAATTGCACTTTATTAGGGCTTTGGGAAAGACATGTTTGATGTCAAACAAAAGTGAAAGTCCTCTTTTTCGGCTAACAGCCCAAACTGACATGAAGAAAGGAAAGCACTGCTGACATTCGAAATCAAGATTTTCTGTTTACTAAACAGGCTCTTTGACCAACTTGGCTACATCACAAAAAGATGTGATATATTGGAAAGACTGCTTAGAGAGTCAGATGCGGAAAGTGGAGGCATTTCAAAATAAAATCCATTGGTTAAGTTGTCAAGTTTGAAGCAATCTTACTTCCTTTTCAGCATTTAGATGAGATACTTAATCTCACAATTGCACTATCAGTAGGGCTGGAACAATGGCAGATTTGAGTTTGCACACAGGTAAAACACCTGATTTAAGATAGGAAGCTTATTTTTGATAAGATGAAAACAAGGTACTGCTGAGAGTTGAACTCAAGATATCCTGTTTATGAGACAGGCACTTTAACCAACTAATCCACAGCACCACATGATCCAAATGTGAATATTTATTATTCTGCTTTTTCAGAAAACTGCTATGAAAATTTGTTGCGTCTAATGTGTAATTCCACTGGTTTTAATTTGTAATGCTTGAGCCCATCCTATATTCTCTAAAGAAAGTTATTTCATCTAATTCCTTTTAGAGCATTTCAAAAGCAAATTTTTTTTTTCACTCAAATTCCACTGGTTTTAATTTGTAATGCTTGAAGCCATCCTATATTCTCTAAAGAAACTTATTTCATCTAATTCCTTTTAGAGCATTTCAAAAGCAGAAAGTTTTTTTCTCTCAATTGCACTTTATTAGGGATTTGGGAAAGACATGTTTGATGTCAAACAAAAGTGAAAGTCCTCTTTTTCGACTAACAGCCCCAAACTGACATGAAGAAAGGAAAGCACTGCTGACATTCGAAATCAAGATTTTCTGTTTACTAAACAGGCTCTTTGACCAACTTGGCTAAATCACAAAAAGATGTGATATATTGGAAAGACTGCTTAGAGAGTCAGATGCGGAAAGTGGAGGCATTTCAAAATAAAATCCATTGGTTAAATTGTCAAGCTTGAAGCAGTCTTAATTCCTTTTCAGCATTTAGATGAGATACTTAATCTCACAATTGAACTATCAGTAGGGATGGAACAATGGCAAATTTGAGTTTGCACTCAGGTAAAACAAGTGCTTTAAGACAGGAAGCTTATTCTTGAGAAGATGAAAACAAGGTACTGCTGAGAGTTGAACTCAGGATCGCCTGTTTACGAGACAGGCGCTTTAACCAACTAAGCTACTGCACCACATGATCCATATGTCAATATTTATTATTCTGCTTTTTCAGAAAACTGCTATGAAAATTTGTAGCATCTAATGTGTAATTCCACTGGTTTTAATTTGTAATGCTTGAGCCCATCCTATATTCTCTAAAGAAAGTTATTTCATCTAATTCCTTTTAGAGCATTTCAAAAGCAAAATTGTTTTACTTAAATTCCACTTGTTTTAATTTGTAATGATTGAAGCCATCCTATATTCTCTAAAGAAACTTATTTCATCTAATTCCTTTTAGAGCATTTCAAAAGCAGAAAGTTTTTTTCTCTCAATAGCACTTTATTAGGGCTTTGGGAAAGACATGTTTGATGTCAAACAAAAGTGAAAGTCCTCTTTTTCGGCTAACAGCCCCAAACTGACATGAAGAAAGGAAAGCACTGCTGACATTTGAAATCAAGATTTTCTATTTACTAAACAGGCTCTTTGACCAACTTGGCTAAATCACAAAAAGATGTGATATATTGGAAAGACTGCTTAGAGAGTCAGATGCGGAAAGTGGAGGCATTTCAAAATAAAATCCATTGGTTAAATTGTCAAGCTTGAAGCAGTCTTATTTCCTTTTCAGCATTTAGATGAGATACTTAATCTCACAATTGCACTATGAGTAGGGCTGGAACAATGGCAAATTTGAGTTTGCACACAGGTAAAACACATGCTTTAAGATAGGAAGCTTATTCTTGAGAAGATGAAAACAAGGTACTGCTGAGAGTTGAACTCAGGATCTCCTGTTTACGAGACAGGCGCTTTAACCAACTAAGCTACAGCACCACATGATCCATATGTCAATATTTATTATTCTGCTTTTTCAGAAAACTGCTATGAAAATTTGTAGCATCTAATGTGTAATTCCACTGGTTTTAATTTGTAATGCTTGAGCCCATCCTGTATTCTCTAAAGAAAGTTATTTCATCTAATTCCTTTTAGAGCATTTCAAAAGCAAAATTTTTTTACTTAAATTCCACTTGTTTTAATTTGTAATGATTGAAGCCATCCTATATTCTCTAAAGAAACTTATTTCATCTAATTCCTTTTAGAGCATTTCAAAAGCAGAAAGTTTTTTTCTCTCAATTGCACTTTATTAGGGCTTTGGGAAAGACATGTTTGATGTCAAACAAAAGTGAAAGTCCTCTTTTTCGGCTAACAGCCCAAACTGACATGAAGAAAGGAAAGCACTGCTGACATTCGAAATCAAGATTTTCTGTTTACTAAACAGGCTCTTTGACCAACTTGGCTACATCACAAAAAGATGTGATATATTGGAAAGACTGCTTAGAGAGTCAGATGCGGAAAGTGGAGGCATTTCAAAATAAAATCCATTGGTTAAGTTGTCAAGTTTGAAGCAATCTTACTTCCTTTTCAGCATTTAGATGAGATACTTAATCTCACAATTGCACTATCAGTAGGGCTGGAACAATGGCAGATTTGAGTTTGCACACAGGTAAAACACCTGATTTAAGATAGGAAGCTTATTTTTGATAAGATGAAAACAAGGTACTGCTGAGAGTTGAACTCAAGATATCCTGTTTATGAGACAGGCACTTTAACCAACTAATCCACAGCACCACATGATCCAAATGTGAATATTTATTATTCTGCTTTTTCAGAAAACTGCTATGAAAATTTGTTGCGTCTAATGTGTAATTCCACTGGTTTTAATTTGTAATGCTTGAGCCCATCCTATATTCTCTAAAGAAAGTTATTTCATCTAATTCCTTTTAGAGCATTTCAAAAGCAAATTTTTTTTTTCACTCAAATTCCACTGGTTTTAATTTGTAATGCTTGAAGCCATCCTATATTCTCTAAAGAAACTTATTTCATCTAATTCCTTTTAGAGCATTTCAAAAGCAGAAAGTTTTTTTCTCTCAATTGCACTTTATTAGGGATTTGGGAAAGACATGTTTGATGTCAAACAAAAGTGAAAGTCCTCTTTTTCGACTAACAGCCCCAAACTGACATGAAGAAAGGAAAGCACTGCTGACATTCGAAATCAAGATTTTCTGTTTACTAAACAGGCTCTTTGACCAACTTGGCTAAATCACAAAAAGATGTGATATATTGGAAAGACTGCTTAGAGAGTCAGATGCGGAAAGTGGAGGCATTTCAAAATAAAATCCATTGGTTAAATTGTCAAGCTTGAAGCAGTCTTAATTCCTTTTCAGCATTTAGATGAGATACTTAATCTCACAATTGAACTATCAGTAGGGATGGAACAATGGCAAATTTGAGTTTGCACTCAGGTAAAACAAGTGCTTTAAGACAGGAAGCTTATTCTTGAGAAGATGAAAACAAGGTACTGCTGAGAGTTGAACTCAGGATCGCCTGTTTACGAGACAGGCGCTTTAACCAACTAAGCTACTGCACCACATGATCCATATGTCAATATTTATTATTCTGCTTTTTCAGAAAACTGCTATGAAAATTTGTAGCATCTAATGTGTAATTCCACTGGTTTTAATTTGTAATGCTTGAGCCCATCCTATATTCTCTAAAGAAAGTTATTTCATCTAATTCCTTTTAGAGCATTTCAAAAGCAAAATTGTTTTACTTAAATTCCACTTGTTTTAATTTGTAATGATTGAAGCCATCCTATATTCTCTAAAGAAACTTATTTCATCTAATTCCTTTTAGAGCATTTCAAAAGCAGAAAGTTTTTTTCTCTCAATAGCACTTTATTAGGGCTTTGGGAAAGACATGTTTGATGTCAAACAAAAGTGAAAGTCCTCTTTTTCGGCTAACAGCCCCAAACTGACATGAAGAAAGGAAAGCACTGCTGACATTTGAAATCAAGATTTTCTATTTACTAAACAGGCTCTTTGACCAACTTGGCTAAATCACAAAAAGATGTGATATATTGGAAAGACTGCTTAGAGAGTCAGATGCGGAAAGTGGAGGCATTTCAAAATAAAATCCATTGGTTAAATTGTCAAGCTTGAAGCAGTCTTATTTCCTTTTCAGCATTTAGATGAGATACTTAATCTCACAATTGCACTATGAGTAGGGCTGGAACAATGGCAAATTTGAGTTTGCACACAGGTAAAACACATGCTTTAAGATAGGAAGCTTATTCTTGAGAAGATGAAAACAAGGTACTGCTGAGAGTTGAACTCAGGATCTCCTGTTTACGAGACAGGCGCTTTAACCAACTAAGCTACAGCACCACATGATCCATATGTCAATATTTATTATTCTGCTTTTTCAGAAAACTGCTATGAAAATTTGTAGCATCTAATGTGTAATTCCACTGGTTTTAATTTGTAATGCTTGAGCCCATCCTGTATTCTCTAAAGAAAGTTATTTCATCTAATTCCTTTTAGAGCATTTCAAAAGCAAAATTTTTTTACTTAAATTCCACTTGTTTTAATTTGTAATGATTGAAGCCATCCTATATTCTCTAAAGAAACTTATTTCATCGAATTCCTTTTAGAGCATTTCAAAAGCAGAAATTTTTTTTCTCTCAATTGCACTTTAATAGGGCTTTGGGAAAGACATGTTTGATGTCAAACGAAAGTGAAAGTACTCTTTTTCGGCTAACAGCCCCAAACTGACATGAAGAAAGGAAAGCACTGCTGACATTCGAAATCAAGATTTTCTGTTTACTAAACAGGCTCTTTGACCAACTTGGCTAAATCACAAAAAGATGTGATATATTGGAAAGACTGCTTAGAGAGTCAGATGCGGAAAATGGAGGCATTTCAAAATAAAATCCATTGGTTAAATTGTCAAGCTTGAAGCAGTCTTACTTCCTTTTCAGCATTTAGATGAGATACTTAATCTCACAATTGCACTATCAGTAGAGCTGGAACAATGGCAAATTTGAGTTTGCACTCAGGTAAAACACCTGCTTTAAGATAGGAAGCTTATTCTTGAGAAGATGAAAACAAGGTACTGCTGAGAGTTTAACTCAGGATCTCCTGTTTACGAGACAGGCGCTTTAACCAACTAAGCCACAGCAAAACATGATCCAAATGTGAATATTTATTATTCTGCTTTTTCAGAAAACTGCTATGAAAATTTGTAGCATCTAATGTGTAATTCCACTGGTTTTAATTTGTAATGATTGAAGCCATCCTATATTCTCTAAAGAAAGTTATTTCATCTAATTCCTTTTAGAGCATTTCAAAAACAATTTTTTTTTCACTCAAATTCCACTGGTTTTAATTTGTAATGCTTGAAGCCATCCTATATTCTCTAAAGAAACTTATTTCATCTAATTCCTTTTAGAGCATTTCAAAAGCAGAAAGTTTTTTTCTCTCAATTGCACTTTATTAGGGATTTGGGAAAGACATGTTTGATGTCAAACAAAAGTGAAAGTCCTCTTTTTCGACTAACAGCCCCAAACTGACATGAAGAAAGGAAAGCACTGCTGACATTCGAAATCAAGATTTTCTGTTTACTAAACAGGCTCTTTGACCAACTTGGCTAAATCACAAAAAGATGTGATATATTGGAAAGACTGCTTAGAGAGTCAGATGCGGAAAGTGGATTCATTTCAAAATAAAATCCATTGGTTAAATTGTCAAGCTTGAAGCAGTCTTAATTCCTTTTCAGCATTTAGATGAGATACTTAATCTCACAATTGAACTATCAGTAGGGCTGGAACAATGGCAAATTTGAGTTTGCACTCAGGTAAAACACCTGCTTTAAGACAGGAAGCTTATTCTTGAGAAGATGAAAACAAGGTACTGCTGAGAGTTGAACTCAGGATCTCCTGTTTACGAGACAGGCGCTTTAACCAACTAAGCCACAGCACCACATGATCCAAATGTGAATATTTATTATTCTGCTTTTTCAGAAAACTGCTATGCAAATTTGTAGCATCTAATGTGTAATTCCACTGGTTTTAATTTGTAATGATTGAAGCCATCCTATATTCTCTAAAGAAACTTATTTCATATAATTCCTTTTAGAGCATTTCAAAAGCAGAAAGTTTTTTTCTCTCAATTGCACTTTATTAGGGCTTTGGGAAAGACATGTTTGATGTCAAACAAAAGTGAAAGTCCTCTTTTTCGGCTAACAGCCCAAACTGACATGAAGAAAGGAAAGCACTGCTGACATTCGAAATCAAGATTTTCTGTTTACTAAACAGGCTCTTTGACCAACTTGGCTAAAACACAAAAAGATGCGATATATTGGAAAGACTGCTTAGAGAGTCAGATGCGGAAAGTGGAGGCATTTCAAAATAAAATCCATTGGTTAAGTTGTCAAGTTTGAATCAGTCTTACTTCCTTTTCAGCATTTAGATGAGATACTTAATGTCACAATTGCACTATGAGTAGGGCTGGAACAATGGCAAATTTGAGTTTGCACACAGGTAAAACACCTGATTTAAGATAGGAAGCTTATTCTTGAGAAGATGAAAACAAGGTACTGCTGAGAATTGAACTCAGGATCTCCTGTTTACGAGACAGGCGCTTTAACCAACTAAGCCACAGCACCACATGATTCATATGTGAATATTTATTATTCTGCTTTTTCAGAAAACTGCTATGAAAATTTGTAGCATCTAATGTGTAATTCCACTGGTTTTAATTTGTAATGCTTGAGCCCATCCTATATTCTCTAAAGAAAGTTATTTCATCTAATTCCTTTTAGAGCATTTCAAAAGCAAATTTTTTTTTCACTCAAATTCCACTGGTTTTAATTTGTAATGCTTGAAGCCATCCTATATTCTCTAAAGAAACTTATTTCATCTAATTCCTTTTAGAGCATTTCAAAAGCAGAAAGTTTTTTTCTCTCAATTGCACTTTATTAGGGATTTGGGAAAGACATGTTTGATGTCAAACAAAAGTGAAAGTCCTCTTTTTCGGCTAACAGCCCCAAACTGACATGAAGAAAGGAAAGCACTGCTGACATTCGAAATCAAGATTTTCTGTTTACTAAACAGGCTCTTTGACCAACTTGGCTAAATCACAAAAAGATGCGATATATTGGAAAGACTGCTTAGAGAGTCAGATGCGGAAAATGGAGGCATTTCAAAATAAAATCCATTGGTTAAATTGTCAAGCTTGAAGCAGTCTTAATTCCTTTTCAGCATTTAGATGAGATACTTAATCTCACAATTGCACTATCAGTAGGGCTGGAACAATGGCAAATTTGAGTTTGCACTCAGGTAAAACACCTGCTTTAAGACAGGAAGCTTATTCTTGAGAAGATGAAAACAAGGTACTGCTGAGAGTTTAACTCAGGATCTCCTGTTTACGAGACAGGCGCTTTAACCAACTAAGCCACAGCACCACATGATCCAAATGTGAATATTTATTATTCTGCTTTTTTAGAAAACTGCTATGAAAATTTGTAGCATCTAATGTGTAATTCCACTGGTTTTAATTTGTAATGATTGAAGCCATCCTATATTCTCTAAAGAAACTTATTTCATCTAATTACTTTTAGAGCATTTCAAAAGCAGAAAGTTTTTTTCTCTCAATTGCACTTTATTAGGGCTTTGGGAAAGACATGTTTGATGTCAAACAAAAGTGAAAGTCCTCTTTTTCGGCTAACAGCCCAAACTGACATGAAGAAAGGAAAGCACTGCTGACATTCGAAATCAAGATTTTCTGTTTACTAAACAGGCTCTTTGACCAACTTGGCTACATCACAAAAAGATGTGATATATTGGAAAGACTGCTTAGAGAGTCAGATGCGGAAAGTGGAGGCATTTCAAAATAAAAACCATTGGTTAAGTTGTCAAGTTTGAAGCAGTCTTACTTCCTTTTCAGCATTTAGATGAGATACTTAATCTCACAATTGCACTATCAGTAGGGCTGGAACAATGGCAAATTTGAGTTTCCACACAGGTAAAACACCTGATTTAAGATAGGAAGCTTATTCTTGATAAGATGAAAACAAGGTACTGCTGAGAGTTGAACTAAGGATCTCCTGTTTACGAGACAGGCGCTTTAACCAACTAAGCCACAGCACCACAAGATTCATATGTGAATATTTATTATTCTGCTTTTTCAGAAAACTGCTATGAAAATTTGTAGCATCTAATGTGTAATTCCACTGGTTTTAATTTGTAATGCTTGAGCCCATCCTATATTCTCTAAAGAAAGTTATTTCATCTAATTCCTTTTAGAGCATTTCAAAAGCAAATTTTTTTTCACTCAAATTCCACTGGTTTTAATTTGTAATGCTTGAAGCCATCCTATATTCTCTAAAGAAACTTATTTCATCTAATTCCTTTTAGAGCATTTCAAAAGCAGAAAGTTTTTTTCTCTCAATTGCACTTTATTAGGGATTTGGGAAAGACATGTTTGATGTCAAACAAAAGTGAAAGTCCTCTTTTTCGGCTAACAGCCCCAAACTGACATGAAGAAAGGAAAGCACTGCTGACATTCGAAATCAAGATTTTCTGTTTACTAAACAGGCTCTTTGACCAACTTGGCTAAATCACAAAAAGATGCGATATATTGGAAAGACTGCTTAGAGAGTCAGATGCGGAAAATGGAGGCATTTCAAAATAAAATCCATTGGTTAAATTGTCAAGCTTGAAGCAGTCTTACTTCCTTTTCAGCATTTAGATGAGATACTTAATCTCACAATTGCACTATGAGTAGGGCTGGAACAATGGCAAATTTGAGTTTGCACACAGGTAAAACACATGCTTTAAGATAGGAAGCTTATTCTTGAGAAGATGAAAACAAGGTACTGCTGAGAGTTGAACTCAGGATCTCCTGTTTACGAGACAGGCGCTTTAACCAACTAAGCCACAGCACCACATGATCCATATGTGAATATTTATTATTCTGCTTTTTCAGAAAACTCCTATGAAAATTTGTAGCATCTAATGTGTAATTCCACTGGTTTTAATTTGTAATGCTTGAACCCATCCTATATTCTCTAAAGAAAGTTATTTCATCTAATTCCTTTTAGAGCATTTCAAAAGCAGAAAGTTTTTTTCTCTCAATTGCACTTTATTAGGGATTTGGGAAAGACATGTTTGATGTCAAACAAAAGTGAAAGTCCTCTTTTTCGACTAACAGCCCCAAACTGACATGAAGAAAGGAAAGCACTGCTGACATTCGAAATCAAGATTTTCTGTTTACTAAACAGGCTCTTTGACCAACTTGGCTAAATCACAAAAAGATGTGATATATTGGAAAGACTGCTTAGAGAGTCAGATGCAGAATGTGGAGGCATTTCAAAATAAAATCCATTGGTTAAATTGTCAAGCTTGAAGCAGTCTTAATTCCTTTTCAGCATTTAGATGAGATACTTAATCTCACAATTGCACTATCAGTAGGGCTGGAACAATGGCAAATTTGAGTTTGCACTCAGGTAAAACACCTGCTTTAAGACAGGAAGCTTATTCTTGAGAAGATGAAAACAAGGTACTGCTGAGAGTTGAACTCAGGATCTCCTGTTTACGAGACAGGCGCTTTAACCAACTAAGCCACAGCACCACATGATCCAAATGTGAATATTTATTATTCTGCTTTTTCAGAAAACTGCTATGAAAATTTGTAGCATCTAATGTGTAATTCCACTGGTTTTAATTTGTAATGATTGAAGCCATCCTATATTCTCTAAAGAAACTTATTTCATCTAATTCCTTTTAGAGCATTTCAAAAGCAGATAGTTTTTTTCTCTCAATTGCACTTTATTAGGGCTTTGGGAAAGACATGTTTGATGTCAAACAAAAGTGAAAGTCCTCTTTTTCGGCTAACAGCCCAAACTGACATGAAGAAAGGAAAGCACTGCTGACATTCGAAATCAAGATTTTCTGTTTACTAAACAGGCTCTTTGACCAACTTGGCTACATCACAAAAAGATGTGATATATTGGAGAGACTGCTTAGAGAGTCAGATGCGGAAAGTGGAGGCATTTCAAAATAAAATCCATTGGTTTAATTGTCAAGCTTGAAGCAGTCTTACTTCCTTTTCAGCATTTAGATGAGATACTTAATCTCACAATTGCACTATGAGTAGGGCTGGAACAATGGCAAATTTGAGTTTGCACACAGGTAAAACACCTGATTTAAGATAGGAAGCTTATTCTTGAGAAGATGAAAACACGGTACTGCTGAGAATTGAACTCAGGATCTCCTGTTTACGAAACAGGCGCTTTAACCAACTAAGCCATAGCACCACATGTTCCATAGGTGAATATTTATTATTCTGCTTTTTCAGAAAACTGCTATGAAAATTTGTAGCATCTAATGTGTAATTCCACTGGTTTTAATTTGTAATGCTTGAGCCCATCCTATATTCTCTAAAGAAAGTTATTTCTTCTAATTCCTTTTAGAGCATTTCAAAAGCAAATTTTTTTTTTCACTCAAATTCCACTGGTTTTAATTTGTAATGCTTGAAGCCATCCTATATTCTCTAAAGAAACTTATTTCATCTAATTCCTTTTAGAGCATTTCAAAAGCAGAAAGTTTTTTTCTCTCAATTGCACTTTATTAGGGATTTGGGAAAGACATGTTTGATGTCAAACAAAAGTGAAAGTCCTCTTTTTCGACTAACAGCCCCAAACTGACATGAAGAAAGGAAAGCACTGCTGACATTCGAAATCAAGATTTTCTGTTTACTAAACAGGCTCTTTGACCAACTTGGCTAAATCACAAAAAGATGTGATATATTGGAAAGACTGCTTAGAGAGTCAGATGCGGAATGTGGAGGCATTTCAAAATAAAATCCATTGGTTAAATTGTCAAGCTTGAAGCAGTCTTAATTCCTTTTCAGCATTTAGATGAGATACTTAATCTCACAATTGCACTATCAGTAGGGCTGGAACAATGGCAAATTTGAGTTTGCACTCAGGTAAAACAACTGCTTTAAGACAGGAAGCTTATTCTTGAGAAGATGAAAACAAGGAACTGCTGAGAGTTGAACTCAGGATCTCCTGTTTACGAGACAGGCGCTTTAACCAACTAAGCCACAGCACCACATGATCCAAATGTGAATATTTATTATTCTGCTTTTTTAGAAAACTGCTATGAAAATTTGTAGCATCTAATGTGTAATTCCACTGGTTTTAATTTGTAATGATTGAAGCCATCCTATATTCTCTAAAGAAACTTATTTCATCTAATTCCTTTTAGAGCATTTCAAAAGCAGAAAGTTTTTTTCTCTCAATTGCACTTTATTAGGGTTTTGGGAAAGACATGTTTGATGTCAAACAAAAGTGAAAGTCCTCTTTTTCGGCTAACAGCCCAAACTGACATGAAGAAAGGAAAGCACTGCTGACATTCAAAATCAAGATTTTCTGTTTACTAAACAGGCACTTTGACCAACTTGGCTACATCACAAAAAGATGTGATATATTGGAAAGACTGCTTAGAGAGTCAGATGCGGAAAGTGGAGGCATTTCAAAATAAAATCCATTGGTTAAGTTGTCAAGTTTGAAGCAATCTTACTTCCTTTTCAGCATTTAGATGAGATACTTAATCTCACAATTGCACTATCAGTAGGGCTGGAACAATGGCAAATTTGAGTTTGCACACAGGTAAAACACCTGATTTAAGATAGGAAGCTTATTCTTGATAAGATGAAAACAAGGTACTGCTGAGAGTTGAACTCAAGATATCCGGTTTATGAGACAGGCGCTTTAACCAACTGATCCACAGCACCACATGATCCAAATGTGAATATTTATTATTCTGCTTTTTCAGAAAACTGCTATGAAAATTTGTAGCGTCTAATGTGTAATTCCACTGGTTTTAATTTGTAATGCTTGAGCCCATCCTATATTCTCTAAAGAAAGTTATTTCATCTAATTCCTTTTAGAGCATTTCAAAAGCAAATTTTTTTTTTCACTCAAATTCCACTGGTTTTAATTTGTAATGCTTGAAGCCATCCTATATTCTCTAAAGAAACTTATTTCATCTAATTCCTTTTAGAGCATTTCAAAAGCAGAAAGTTTTTTTCTCTCAATTGCACTTTATTAGGGATTTGGGAAAGACATGTTTGATGTCAAACAAAAGTGAAAGTCCTCTTTTTCGACTAACAGCCCCAAACTGACATGAAGAAAGGAAAGCACTGCTGACATTCGAAATCAAGATTTTCTGTTTACTAAACAGGCTCTTTGACCAACTTGGCTAAATCACAAAAAGATGTGATATATTGGAAAGACTGCTTAGAGAGTCAGATGCGGAAAGTGGAGGCATTTCAAAATAAAATCCATTGGTTAAATTGTCAAGCTTGAAGCAGTCTTACTTCCTTTTCAGCATTTAGATGAGATACTTAATCTCACAATTGAACTATCAGTAGGGCTGGAACAATGGCAAATTTGAGTTTGCACTCAGGTAAAACACCTGCTTTAAGACAGGAAGCTTATTCTTGAGAAGATGAAAACAAGGTACTGCTGAGAGTTGAACTCAGGATCTCCTGTTTACGAGACAGGCGCTTTAACCAACTAAGCCACAGCACCACATGATCCAAATGTGAATATTTATTATTCTGCTTTTTCAGAAAACTGCTATGCAAATTTGTAGCATCTAATGTGTAATTCCACTGGTTTTAATTTGTAATGATTGAAGCCATCCTATATTCTCTAAAGAAACTTATTTCATCTAATTCCTTTTAGAGCATTTCAAAAGCAGAAAGTTTTTTTCTCTCAATTGCACTTTATTAGGGATTTGGGAAAGACATGTTTGATGTCAAACAAAAGTGAAAGTCCTCTTTTTCGGCTAACAGCCCAAACTGACATGAAGAAAGGAAAGCACTGCTGACATTCGAAATCAAGATTTTCTGTTTACTAAACAGGCTCTTTGACCAACTTGGCTAAATCACAAAAAGATGTGATATATTGGAAAGACTGCTTAGAGAGTCAGATGCGGAATGTGGAGGCATTTCAAAATAAAATCCATTGGTTAAATTGTCAAGCTTGAAGCAGTCTTAATTCCTTTTCAGCATTTAGATGAGATACTTAATCTCACAATTGCACTATCAGTAGGGCTGGAACAATCGCAAATTTGAGTTTGCACTCAGGTAAAACACCTGCTTTAAGACAGGAAGCTTATTCTTGAGAAGATGAAAACAAGGTACTGCTGAGAGTTGAACTCAGGATCTCCTGTTTACGAGACAGGCGCTTTAACCAACTAAGCCACAGCACCACATGATCCAAATGTGAATATTTATTATTCTGCTTTTTCAGAAAACTGCTATGAAAATTTGTAGCATCTAATGTGTAATTCCACTGGTTTTAATTTGTAATGATTGAAGCCATCCTATATTCTCTAAAGAAACTTATTTCATCTAATTCCTTTTAGAGCATTTCAAAAGCAGAAAGTTTTTTTCTCTCAATTGCACTTTATTAGGGCTTTGGGAAAGACATGTTTGATGTAAAACAAAAGTGAAAGTCCTCTTTTTCGGCTAACAGCCCAAACTGACATGAAGAAAGGAAAGCACTGCTGACATTCGAAATCAAGATTTTCTGTTTACTAAACAGGCTCTTTGACCAACTTGGCTACATCACAAAAAGATGTGATATATTGGAAAGACTGCTTAGAGAGTCAGATGCGGAAAGTGGAGGCATTTCAAAATAAAATCCATTGGTTAAGTTGTCAAGTTTGAAGCAATCTTACTTCCTTTTCAGCATTTAGATGACATACTTAATCTCACAATTGCACTATGAGTAGGGCTGGAACAATGGCAAATTTGAGTTTGCACACAGGTAAAACACCTGATTTAAGATAGGAAGCTTATTCTTGATAAGATGAAAACAAGGTACTGCTGAGAGTTGAACTCAAGATCTCCTGTTTATGAGACAGGCGCTTTAACCAACTAATCCACAGCACCACATGATCCAAATGTGAATATTTATTATTCTGCTTTTTCAGAAAACTGCTATGAAAATTTGTAGCGTCTAATGTGTAATTCCACTGGTTTTAATTTGTAATGCTTGAGCCCATCCTATATTCTCTAAAGAAAGTTATTTCATCTAATTCCTTTTAGAGCATTTCAAAAGCAAATTTTTTTTTTCACTCAAATTCCACTGGTTTTAATTTGTAATGCTTGAAGCCATCCTATATTCTCTAAAGAAACTTATTTCATCTAATTACTTTTAGAGCATTTCAAAAGCAGAAAGTTTTTTTCTCTCAATTGCACTTTATTAGGGCTTTGGGAAAGACATGTTTGATGTCAAACAAAAGTGAAAGTCCTCTTTTTCGGCTAACAGCCCAAACTGACATGAAGAAAGGAAAGCACTGCTGACATTCGAAATCAAGATTTTCTGTTTACTAAACAGGCACTTTGACCAACTTGGCTACATCACAAAAAGATGTGATATATTGGAAAGACTGCTTAGAGAGTCAGATGCGGAAAGTGGAGGCATTTCAAAATAAAATCCATTGGTTAAGTTGTCAAGTTTGAAGCAATCTTACTTCCTTTTCAGCATTTAGATGAGATACTTAATCTCACAATTGCACTATCAGTAGGGCTGGAACAATGGCAAATTTGAGTTTGCACACAGGTAAAACACCTGATTTAAGATAGGAAGCTTATTCTTGATAAGATGAAAACAAGGTACTGCTGAGAGTTGAACTCAAGATATCCGGTTTATGAGACAGGCGCTTTAACCAACTAATCCACAGCACCACATGATCCAAATGTGAATATTTATTATTCTGCTTTTTCAGAAAACTGCTATGAAAATTTGTAGCGTCTAATGTGTAATTCCACTGGTTTTAATTTGTAATGCTTGAGCCCATCCTATATTCTCTAAAGAAAGTTATTTCATCTAATTCCTTTTAGAGCATTTCAAAAGCAAATTTTTTTTTTCACTCAAATTCCACTGGTTTTAATTTGTAATGCTTGAAGCCATCCTATATTCTCTAAAGAAACTTATTTCATCTAATTCCTTTTAGAGCATTTCAAAAGCAGAAAGTTTTTTTCTCTCAATTGCACTTTATTAGGGATTTGGGAAAGACATGTTTGATGTCAAACAAAAGTGAAAGTCCTCTTTTTCGACTAACAGCCCCAAACTGACATGAAGAAAGGAAAGCACTGCTGACATTCGAAATCAAGATTTTCTGTTTACTAAACAGGCTCTTTGACCAACTTGGCTAAATCACAAAAAGATGTGATATATTGGAAAGACTGCTTAGAGAGTCAGATGCGGAAAGTGGAGGCATTTCAAAATAAAATCCATTGGTTAAATTGTCAAGCTTGAAGCAGTCTTACTTCCTTTTCAGCATTTAGATGAGATACTTAATCTCACAATTGAACTATCAGTAGGGCTGGAACAATGGCAAATTTGAGTTTGCACTCAGGTAAAACACCTGCTTTAAGACAGGAAGCTTATTCTTGAGAAGATGAAAACAAGGTACTGCTGAGAGTTGAACTCAGGATCTCCTGTTTACGAGACAGGCGCTTTAACCAACTAAGCCACAGCACCACATGATCCAAATGTGAATATTTATTATTCTGCTTTTTCAGAAAACTGCTATGCAAATTTGTAGCATCTAATGTGTAATTCCACTGGTTTTAATTTGTAATGATTGAAGCCATCCTATATTCTCTAAAGAAACTTATTTCATCTAATTCCTTTTAGAGCATTTCAAAAGCAGAAAGTTTTTTTCTCTCAATTGCACTTTATTAGGGCTTTGGGAAAGACATGTTTGATGTAAAACAAAAGTGAAAGTCCTCTTTTTCGGCTAACAGCCCAAACTGACATGAAGAAAGGAAAGCACTGCTGACATTCGAAATCAAGATTTTCTGTTTACTAAACAGGCTCTTTGACCAACTTGGCTACATCACAAAAAGATGTGATATATTGGAAAGACTGCTTAGAGAGTCAGATGCGGAAAGTGGAGGCATTTCAAAATAAAATCCATTGGTTAAGTTGTCAAGTTTGAAGCAATCTTACTTCCTTTTCAGCATTTAGATGACATACTTAATCTCACAATTGCACTATGAGTAGGGCTGGAACAATGGCAAATTTGAGTTTGCACACAGGTAAAACACCTGATTTAAGATAGGAAGCTTATTCTTGATAAGATGAAAACAAGGTACTGCTGAGAGTTGAACTCAAGATCTCCTGTTTATGAGACAGGTGCTTTAACCAACTAATCCACAGCACCACATGATCCAAATGTGAATATTTATTATTCTGCTTTTTCAGAAAACTGCTATGAAAATTTGTAGCGTCTAATGTGTAATTCCACTGGTTTTAATTTGTAATGCTTGAGCCCATCCTATATTCTCTAAAGAAAGTTATTTCATCTAATTCCTTTTAGAGCATTTCAAAAGCAAATTTTTTTTTTCACTCAAATTCCACTGGTTTTAATTTGTAATGCTTGAAGCCATCCTATATTCTCTAAAGAAACTTATTTCATCTAATTACTTTTAGAGCATTTCAAAAGCAGAAAGTTTTTTTCTCTCTATTGCACTTTATTAGGGATTTGGGAAAGACATGTTTGATGTCAAACAAAAGTGAAAGTCCTCTTTTTCGACTAACAGCCCCAAACTGACATGAAGAAAGGAAAGCACTGCTGACATTCGAAATCAAGATTTTCTGTTTACTAAACAGGCTCTTTGACCAACTTGGCTAAATCACAAAAAGATGTGATATATTGGAAAGACTGCTTAGAGAGTCAGATGCGGAAAGTGGAGGCATTTCAAAATAAAATCCATTGGTTAAATTGTCAAGCTTGAAGCAGTCTTAATTCCTTTTCAGCATTTAGATGAGATACTTAATCTCACAATTGAACTATCAGTAGGGCTGGAACAATGGCAAATTTTAGTTTGCACTCAGGTAAAATACCTGCTTTAAGATAGGAAGCTTATTCTTGAGAAGATGAAAACAAGGTACTGCTGAGAGTTTAACTCAGGATCTCCTGTTTACGAGACAGGCGCTTTAAACAACTAAGCCACAGCACCACATGATCCAAATGTGAATATTTATTATTCTGCTTTTTCAGAAAACTGCTATGAAAATTTGTAGCATCTAATGTGTAATTCCACTGGTTTTAATTTGTAATGATTGAAGCCATCCTATATTCTCTAAAGAAACTTATTTCATCTAATTCCTTTTAGAGCATTTCAAAAGCAGAAAGTTTTTTTCTCTCAATTGCACTTTATTAGGGCTTTGGGAAAGACATGTTTGATGTCAAACAAAAGTGAAAGTCCTCTTTTTCGGCTAACAGCCCAAACTGACATGAAGAAAGGAAAGCACTGCTGACATTCGAAATCAAGATTTTCTGTTTACTAAACAGGCTCTTTGACCAACTTGGCTACATCACAAAAAGATGTGATATATTGGAAAGACTGCTTAGAGAGTCAGATGCGGAAAGTGGAGGCATTTCAAAATAAAATCCATTGGTTAAGTTGTCAAGTTTGAAGCAATCTTACTTCCTTTTCAGCATTTAGATGAGATACTTAGTGTCACAATTGCACTATGAGTAGGGCTGGAACAATGGCAAATTTGAGTTTGCACACAGGTAAAACACCTGATTTAAGATAGGAAGCTTATTCTTAATAAGATGAAAACAAGGTACTGCTGAGAGTTGAACTCAGGATCTCCTGTTTACGAGACAGGCGCTTTAACCAACTAAGCCACAGCACCACATGATTCATATGTGAATATTTATTATTCTGCTTTTTCAGAAAACTGCTATGAAAATTTGTAGCATCTAATGTGTAATTCCACTGGTTTTAATTTGTAATGCTTGAGCCCATCCTATATTCTCTAAAGAAAGTTATTTCATCTAATTCCTTTTAGAGCATTTCAAAAGCAAATTTTTTTTTTCACTCAAATTCCACTGGTTTTAATTTGTAATGCTTGAAGCCATCCTATATTCTCTAAAGAAACTTATTTCATCTAATTCCTTTTAGAGCATTTCAAAAGCAGAAAGTTTTTTTCTCTCAATTGCACTTTATTAGGGATTTGGGAAAGACATGTTTGATGTCAAACAAAAGTGAAAGTCCTCTTTTTCGGCTAACAGCCCCAAACTGACATGAAGAAAGGAAAGCACTGCTGACATTCGAAATCAAGATTTTCTGTTTACTAAACAGGCTCTTTGACCAACTTGGCTAAATCACAAAAAGATGCGATATATTGGAAAGACTGCTTAGAGAGTCAGATGCGGAAAATGGAGGCATTTCAAAATAAAATCCATTGGTTAAATTGTCAAGCTTGAAGCAGTCTTACTTCCTTTTCAGCATTTAGATGAGATACTTAATCTCACAATTGCACTATGAGTAGGGCTGGAACAATTGCAAATTTGAGTTTGCACACATGTAAAACACCTGATTTAAGATAGGAAGCCTATTCTTGAGAAGATGAAAACAAGGTACTGCTGAGAGTTGAACTCAGGATCTCCTGTTTACGAGACAGGCGCTTTAACCAACTAAGCCACAGCACCACATGATTCATATGTGAATATTTATTATTCTGCTTTTTCAGAAAACTGCTATGAAAATTTGTAGCATCTAATGTGTAATTCCACTGGTTTTAATTTGTAATGCTTGAGCCCATCCTATATTCTCTAAAGAAAGTTATTTCATCTAATTCCTTTTAGAGCATTTCAAAAGCAAATTTTTTTTTTCACTCAAATTCCACTGGTTTTAATTTGTAATGCTTGAAGCCATCCTATATTCTCTAAAGAAACTTATTTCATCTAATTCCTTTTAGAGCATTTCAAAAGCAGAAAGTTTTTTTCTCTCAATTGCACTTTATTAGGGATTTGGGAAAGACATGTTTGATGTCAAACAAAAGTGAAAGTCCTCTTTTTCGGCTAACAGCCCCAAACTGACATGAAGAAAGGAAAGCACTGCTGACATTCGAAATCAAGATTTTCTGTTTACTAAACAGGCTCTTTGACCAACTTGGCTAAATCACAAAAAGATGCGATATATTGGAAAGACTGCTTAGAGAGTCAGATGCGGAAAATGGAGGCATTTCAAAATAAAATCCATTGGTTAAATTGTCAAGCTTGAAGCAGTCTTACTTCCTTTTCAGCATTTAGATGAGATACTTAATCTCACAATTGCACTATGAGTAGGGCTGGAACAATGGCAAATTTGAGTTTGCACACATGTAAAACACCTGATTTAAGATAGGAAGCCTATTCTTGAGAAGATGAAAACAAGGTACTGCTGAGAGTTGAACTCAGGATCTCCTATTTACGAGACAGGCGCTTTAACCAACTAAGCCACAGCACCACATGATCCATATGTGAATATTTATTATTCTGCTTTTTCAGAAAACTGCTATGAAAATTTGTAGCATCTAATGTGTAATTCCACTGGTTTTAGTTTGTAATGCTTGAGCCCTTCCTATATCCTCTAAAGAAAGTTATTTCATCTAATTCCTTTTAGAGCATTTCAAAAGCAAATTTTTTTTTCACTCAAATTCCACTGGTTTTAATTTGTAATGCTTGAAGACATCCTATATTCTCTAAAGAAACTTATTTCATCTAATTCCTTTTAGAGCATTTCAAAAGCAGAAAGTTTTTTTCTCTCAATTGCACTTTATTAGGGCTTTGGGAAAGACATTTTTGATGTCAAACAAGAATGAAAGTCCTCTTTTTCGGATAACAGCCCCAAACTGACATGATGAAAGGAAAGCACTGCTGACATTCGAAATCAAGATTTTCTGTTTACTATACAGGCTCTTTGACCAACTTGGCTAAATCACAAAAAGATGTGATATATTGGAAAGACTGCTTAGAGAGTCAGATGCGGAAAGTGGAGGCATTTCAAAATAAAATCCATTGGTTAAGTTGTCAAGTTTGAAGCAATCTTACTTCCTTTTCAGCATTTAGATGAGATACTTAATCTCACAATTGCACTATGAGTAGGGCTGGAACAATGGCAAAATTGAGTTTGCACACAGGTAAAACACCTGATTTAAGATAGGAAGCTTATTCTTGAGAAGATGAAAACAATGTACTGCTGAGAGTTTAACTCAGGATCTCCTGTTTACGAGACAGGCGCTTTAACCAACTAAGCCACAGCACCACATGATCCATATGTGAATATTTATTATTCTGCTTTTTCAGAAAACTGCTATGAAAATTTGTAGCATCTAATGTGTAATTCCACTGGTTTTAATTTGTAATGCTTGAGCCCATCCTATATTCTCTAAAGAAAGTTATTTCATCTAATTCCTTTTAGAGCATTTCAAAAGCAAATTTTTTTTTTCACTCAATTTCCACTGGTTTTAATTTGTAATGCTTGAAGCCATCCTATATTCTCTAAAGAAACGTATTTCATCTAATTCCTTTTAGAGCATTTCAAAAGCAGAAAGTTTTTTTCTCTCAATTGCACTTTATTAGGGACTTGGGAAAGACATGTTTGATGTCAAACAAAAGTGAAAGTCCTCTTTTTCGACTAACAGCCCCAAACTGACATGAAGAAAGGAAAGCACTGCTGACATTCGAAATCAAGATTTTCTGTTTATTAAGCAGGCTCTTTGACCAACTTGGCTACATCACAAAAAGATGTGATATATTGGAAAGACTGCTTAGAGAGTCAGATGCAGAAAGTGGAGGCATTTCAAAATAAAATCCATTGGTTAAATTGTCAAGCTTGAAGCAGTCTTACTTCCTTTTCAGCATTTAGATGAGATACTTAATCTCACAATTGCACTATGAGTAGGGCTGGAACAATGGCAAATTTGAGTTTGCACACATGTAAAACACCTGATTTAAGATAGGAAGCCTATTCTTGAGAAGATGAAAACAAGGTACTGCTGAGAGTTGAACTCAGGATCTCCTATTTACGAGACAGGCGCTTTAACCAACTAAGCCACAGCACCACATGATCCATATGTGAATATTTATTATTCTGCTTTTTCAGAAAACTGCTATGAAAATTTGTAGCATCTAATGTGTAATTCCACTGGTTTTAGTTTGTAATGCTTGAGCCCTTCCTATATCCTCTAAAGAAAGTTATTTCATCTAATTCCTTTTAGAGCATTTCAAAAGCAAATTTTTTTTTCACTCAAATTCCACTGGTTTTAATTTGTAATGCTTGAAGACATCCTATATTCTCTAAAGAAACTTATTTCATCTAATTCCTTTTAGAGCATTTCAAAAGCAGAAAGTTTTTTTCTCTCAATTGCACTTTATTAGGGCTTTGGGAAAGACATGTTTGATGTCAAACAAGAATGAAAGTCCTCTTTTTCGGCTAACAGCCCCAAACTGACATGATGAAAGGAAAGCACTGCTGACATTCGAAATCAAGATTTTCTGTTTACTATACAGGCTCTTTGACCAACTTGGCTAAATCACAAAAAGATGTGATATATTGGAAAGACTGCTTAGAGAGTCAGATGCGGAAAGTGGAGGCATTTCAAAATAAAATCCATTGGTTAAGTTGTCAAGTTTGAAGCAATCTTACTTCCTTTTCAGCATTTAGATGAGATACTTAATCTCACAATTGCACTATGAGTAGGGCTGGAACAATGGCAAAATTGAGTTTGCACACAGGTAAAACACCTGATTTAAGATAGGAAGCTTATTCTTGAGAAGATGAAAACAGTGTACTGCTGAGAGTTTAACTCAGGATCTCCTGTTTACGAGACAGGCGCTTTAACCAACTAAGCCACAGCACCACATGATCCATATGTGAATATTTATTATTCTGCTTTTTCAGAAAACTGCTATGAAAATTTGTAGCATCTAATGTGTAATTCCACTGGTTTTAATTTGTAATGCTTGAGCCCATCCTATATTCTCTAAAGAAAGTTATTTCATCTAATTCCTTTTAGAGCATTTCAAAAGCAAATTTTTTTTTTCACTCAAATTCCACTGGTTTTAATTTGTAATGCTTGAAGCCATCCTATATTCTCTAAAGAAACTTATTTCATCTAATTCCTTTTAGAGCATTTCAAAAGCAGAAAGTTTTTTTCTCTCAATTGCACTTTATTAGGGACTTGGGAAAGACATGTTTGATGTCAAACAAAAGTGAAAGTCCTCTTTTTCGACTAACAGCCCCAAACTGACATGAAGAAAGGAAAGCACTGCTGACATTCGAAATCAAGATTTTCTGTTTATTAAGCAGGCTCTTTGACCAACTTGGCTACATCACAAAAAGATGTGATATATTGGAAAAACTGCTTAGAGAGTCAGATGCAGAAAGTGGAGGCATTTCAAAATAAAATCCATTGGTTAAATTGTCAAGCTTGAAGCAGTCTTACTTCCTTTTCAGCATTTAGATGAGATACTTAATCTCACAATTGCACTATCAGTAGGGCTGGAAAAATGGCAAATTTGAGTTTGCACACAGGTAAAACACCTGATTTAAGATAGGAAGCTTATTCTTGAGAAGATGAAAACAAGGTACTGCTGAGAGTTGAATTCAGGATCTCCTGTTTACGAGACAGGCGCTTTAACCAACTAAGCCACAGCACCACATGATCCATATGTGAATATTTATTATTCTGCTTTTTCAGAAAACTGCTATGAAAATTTGTAGCATCTAATGTGTAATTCCACTGGTTTTAGTTTGTAATGCTTGAGCCCTTCCTATATTCTCTAAAGAAAGTTATTTCATCTAATTCCTTTTAGAGCATTTCAAAAGCAAATTTTTTTTTTCACTCAAATTCCACTGGTTTTAATTTGTAATGCTTGAAGCCATCCTATATTCTCTAAAGAAACTTATTTCATCTAATTCCTTTTAGAGCATTTCAAAAGCAGAAAGTTTTTTTCTCTCAATTGCACTTGATTAGGGCTTTGGGAAAGACATGTTTGATGTCAAACAAAAGTGAAAGTCCTCTTTTTCGGCTAACAGCCCCAAACTGACATGATGAAAGGAAAGCACTGCTGGCATTCGAAATCAAGATTTTCTGTTTACTATACAGGCTCTTTGACCAACTTGGCTAAATCACAAAAAGATGTGATATATTGGAAAGACTGCTTAGAGAGTCAGATGCGGAAAGTGGAGGCATTTCAAAATAAAATCCATTGGTTAAATTGTCAAGCTTGAAGCAGTCTTACTTCCTTTTCATCATTTAGATGAGATACTTAGTCTCACAATTGCACTATGAGTAGGGCTGGAACAATGGCAAATTTGAGTATGCACACAGGTAAAACACCTGCTTTAAGATAGGAAGCTTATTCTTGAGAAGATGAAAACAAGGTAATGCTGAGAGTTGAACTCAGGACCTCCTGTTTACGAGACAGGCGCTTTAACCAACTAAGCCACAGCACCACATGATCCAAATGTGAATATTTATTATTCTGCTTTTTCAGAAAACTGCTATGAAAATTTGTAGCATCTAATGTGTAATTCCACTGGTTTTAATTTGTAATGCTTGAGCCCATCCTATATTCTCTAAAGAAAGTTATTTCATCTAATTCCTTTTAGAGCATTTCAAAAGCAAAAATTTTTTTACTTAAATTCCACTGATTTAATTTGTAATGATTGAAGCCATCCTATATTCTCTAAAGAAACTTATTTCATCTAATTCCTTTTAGAGCATTTTAAAAGCAGAAAGTTTTTTTCTCTCAATTGCACTTTATTAGGGCTTTGGGAAATACATGTTTGATGTCAAACAAAAGTGAAAGTCCTCTTTTTCGGCTAACAGCCCCAAACTGACATGAAGAAAGGAAAGCACTGCTGACATTCGAAATCAAGATTTTCTGTTTACTAAACAGGCTCTTTGACCAACATGGCTAAATCACAAAAAGATGCGATATATTGGAAAGACTGCTTAGAGAGTCAGATGCGGAAAATGGAGGAATTTCAAAATAAAATCCATTGGCTAAATTGTCAAACTTGAAGCAGTCTTACTTCCTTTTCGGCATTTAGATGAGATACTTAATCTCACAATTGCACTATGAGTAGGGCTGGAACAATGGCAAATTTGAGTTTGCACACAGGTAAAACAACTGATTTAAGATAGGAAGCCTATTCTTGAGAAGATGAAAACAAGGTACTGCTGAGAGTTGAACTCAGGATCTCCTGTTTACGAGACAGGGGCTTTAACCAACTAAGCCACAGCACCACATGATCCATATGTGAATATTTATTATTCTGCTTTTTCAGAAAACTGCTATGAAAATTTGTAGCATCTAATGTGTAATTCCACTGGTTTTAGTTTGTAATGCTTGAGCCCTTCCTATATTCTCTAAAGAAAGTTATTTCATCTAATTCCTTTTAGAGCATTTCAAAAGCAAATTTTTTTTTTCACTCAAATTCCACTGGTTTTAATTTGTAATGCTTGAAGCCATCCTATATTCTCTAAAGAAACTTATTTCATCTAATTCCTTTAAGAGCATTTCAAAAGCAGAAAGTTTTTTTCTCTCAATTGCACTTTATTAGGGATTTGGGAAAGACATGTTTGATGTCAAACAAAAGTGAAAGTCCTCTTTTTCGGCTAACAGCCCCAAACTGACATGAAGAAAGGAAAGCACTGCTGACATTCGATTTTCGACATTCAGATTTTCTGTTTACTAAACAGGCTCTTTGACCAACTTGGCTAAATCACAAAAAGATGCGATATATTGGAAAGACTGCTTAGAGAGTCAGATGCGGAAAATGGAGGCATTTCAAAATAAAATCCATTGGTTAAATTGTCAAGCTTGAAGCAGTCTTACTTCCTTTTCATCATTTAGACGAGATACTTAATCTCACAATTGCACTATGAGTAGGGCTGGAACAATGGCAAATTTGAGTTTGCACACAGGTAAAACACCTGATTTAAGATAGGAAGCCTATTCTTGAGAAGATGAAAACAAGGTACTGCTGAGAGTTGAACTCAGGATCTCCTGTTTACGAGACAGGCGCTTTAACCAACTAAGCCACAGCACCACATGATCCATATGTGAATATTTATTATTCTGCTTTTTCAGAAAACTGCTATGAAAATTTGTAGCATCTAATGTGTAATTCCACTGGTCTTAATTTGTAATGCTTGAGCCCATCCTATATTCTCTAAAGAACGTTATTTCATCTAATTCCTTTTAGAGCATTTCAAAAGCAAATTTTTTTTTTCACTCAAATTCCACTGGTTTTAATTTGTAATGCTTGAAGCCATCCTATATTCTCTAAAGAAACTTATTTCATCTAATTCCTTTTAGAGCATTTCAAAAGCAGAAAGTTTTTTTCTCTCAATTGTACTTTATTAGGGATTTGGGAAAGACATGTTTGATGTCAAACAAAAGTGAAAGTCCTCTTTTTCGGCTAACAGCCCCAAACTGACATGAAGAAAGGAAAGCACTGCTGACATTCGATTTTCGACATTCAGATTTTCTGTTTACTAAACAGGCTCTTTGACCAACTTGGCTAAATCACAAAAAGATGCGATATATTGGAAAGACTGCTTAGAGAGTCAGATGCGGAAAATGGAGGCATTTCAAAATAAAATCCATTGGTTAAATTGTCAAGCTTGAAGCAGTCTTACTTCCTTTTCATCATTTAGATGAGATACTTAGTCTCACAATTGCACTATGAGTAGGGCTGGAACAATGGCAAATTTGAGTTTGCACACAGGTAAAACACCTGCTTTAAGATAGGAAGCTTATTCTTGAGAAGATGAAAACAAGGTACTGCTGAGAGTTGAACTCAGGATCTCCTGTTTACGAGACAGGCGCTTTAACCAACTAAGCCACAGAACCACATGATCCATATGTGAATATTTATTATTCTGCTTTTTCAGAAAACTGCTAAGAAAATTTGTAGCATCTAATGTGTAATTCCACTGGTTTTAGTTTGTAATGCTTGAGCCCTTCCTATATTCTCTAAAGAAAGTTATTTCATCTAATTCCTTTTAGAGCATTTCAAAAGCAAATTTTTTTTTTCACTCAAATTCCACTGGTTTTAATTTGTAATGCTTGAAGCCATCCTATATTCTCTAAAGAAACTTATTTCATCTAATTCCTTTTAGAGCATTTCAAAAGCAGAAAGTTTTTTTCTCTCAATTGCACTTTATTAGGGATTTGGGAAAGACATGTTTGATGTCAAACAAAAGTTAAAGTCCTCTTTTTCGGCTAACAGCCCCAAACTGACATGAAGAAAGGAAAGCACTGCTGACATTCGATTTTCGACATTCAGATTTTCTGTTTACTAAACAGGCTCTTTGACCAACTTGGCTAAATCACAAAAAGATGCGATATATTGGAAAGACTGCTTAGAGAGTCAGATGCGGAAAATGGAGGCATTTCAAAAAAAATCCATTGGTTAAATTGTCAAGCTTGAAGCAGTCTTACTTCCTTTTCATCATTTAGACGAGATACTTAGTCTCACAATTGCACTATGAGTAGGGCTGGAACAATGGCAAATTTGAGTTTGCACACAGGTAAAACACCTGCTTTAAGATAGGAAGCTTATTCTTGAGAAGATGAAAACAAGGTACTGCTGAGAGTTGAACTCAGGATCTCCTGTTTACGAGACAGGCGCTTTAACCAACTAAGCCACAGCACCACATGATCCATATGTGAATATTTATTATTCTGCTTTTTCAGAAAACTGCTAAGAAAATTTGTAGCATCTAATGTGTAATTCCACTGGTTTTAGTTTGTAATGCTTGAGCCCATCCTATATTCTCTAAAGAACGTTATTTCATCTAATTCCTTTTAGAGCATTTCAAAAGCAAATTTTTTTTTTCACTCAAATTCCACTGGTTTTAATTTGTAATGCTTGAAGCCATCCTATATTCTCTAAAGAAACTTATTTCATCTAATTCCTTTTAGAGCATTTCAAAAGCAGAAAGTTTTTTTCTCTCAATTGCACTTTATTAGGGATTTGGGAAAGACATGTTTGATGTCAAACAAAAGTGAAAGTCCTCTTTTTCGGCTAACAGCCCCAAACTGACATGAAGAAAGGAAAGCACTGCTGACATTCGATTTTCGACATTCAGATTTTCTGTTTACTAAACAGGCTCTTTGACCAACTTGGCTAAATCACAAAAAGATGCGATATATTGGAAAGACTGCTTAGAGAGTCAGATGCGGAAAATGGAGGCATTTCAAAATAAAATCCATTGGTTAAATTGTCAAGCTTGAAGCAGTCTTACTTCCTTTTCAGCATTTAGATGAGATACTTAATCTCACAATTGCACTATGAGTAGGGCTGGAACAATTGCAAATTTGAGTTTGCACACATGTAAAACACCTGATTTAAGATAGGAAGCCTATTCTTGAGAAGATGAAAACAAGGTACTGCTGAGAGTTGAACTCAGGATCTCCTGTTTACGAGACAGGCGCTTTAACCAACTAAGCCACAGCACCACATGATTCATATGTGAATATTTATTATTCTGCTTTTTCAGAAAACTGCTATGAAAATTTGTAGCATCTAATGTGTAATTCCACTGGTTTTAATTTGTAATGCTTGAGCCCATCCTATATTCTCTAAAGAAAGTTATTTCATCTAATTCCTTTTAGAGCATTTCAAAAGCAAATTTTTTTTTTCACTCAAATTCCACTGGTTTTAATTTGTAATGCTTGAAGCCATCCTATATTCTCTAAAGAAACTTATTTCATCTAATTCCTTTTAGAGCATTTCAAAAGCAGAAAGTTTTTTTCTCTCAATTGCACTTTATTAGGGATTTGGGAAAGACATGTTTGATGTCAAACAAAAGTGAAAGTCCTCTTTTTCGGCTAACAGCCCCAAACTGACATGAAGAAAGGAAAGCACTGCTGACATTCGAAATCAAGATTTTCTGTTTACTAAACAGGCTCTTTGACCAACTTGGCTAAATCACAAAAAGATGCGATATATTGGAAAGACTGCTTAGAGAGTCAGATGCGGAAAATGGAGGCATTTCAAAATAAAATCCATTGGTTAAATTGTCAAGCTTGAAGCAGTCTTACTTCCTTTTCAGCATTTAGATGAGATACTTAATCTCACAATTGCACTATGAGTAGGGCTGGAACAATGGCAAATTTGAGTTTGCACACATGTAAAACACCTGATTTAAGATAGGAAGCCTATTCTTGAGAAGATGAAAACAAGGTACTGCTGAGAGTTGAACTCAGGATCTCCTATTTACGAGACAGGCGCTTTAACCAACTAAGCCACAGCACCACATGATCCATATGTGAATATTTATTATTCTGCTTTTTCAGAAAACTGCTATGAAAATTTGTAGCATCTAATGTGTAATTCCACTGGTTTTAGTTTGTAATGCTTGAGCCCTTCCTATATCCTCTAAAGAAAGTTATTTCATCTAATTCCTTTTAGAGCATTTCAAAAGCAATTTTTTTTTTCACTCAAATTCCACTGGTTTTAATTTGTAATGCTTGAAGACATCCTATATTCTCTAAAGAAACTTATTTCATCTAATTCCTTTTAGAGCATTTCAAAAGCAGAAAGTTTTTTTCTCTCAATTGCACTTTATTAGGGCTTTGGGAAAGACATTTTTGATGTCAAACAAGAATGAAAGTCCTCTTTTTCGGATAACAGCCCCAAACTGACATGATGAAAGGAAAGCACTGCTGACATTCGAAATCAAGATTTTCTGTTTACTATACAGGCTCTTTGACCAACTTGGCTAAATCACAAAAAGATGTGATATATTGGAAAGACTGCTTAGAGAGTCAGATGCGGAAAGTGGAGGCATTTCAAAATAAAATCCATTGGTTAAGTTGTCAAGTTTGAAGCAATCTTACTTCCTTTTCAGCATTTAGATGAGATACTTAATCTCACAATTGCACTATGAGTAGGGCTGGAACAATGGCAAAATTGAGTTTGCACACAGGTAAAACACCTGATTTAAGATAGGAAGCTTATTCTTGAGAAGATGAAAACAATGTACTGCTGAGAGTTTAACTCAGGATCTCCTGTTTACGAGACAGGCGCT
Source organism: Dendrobates tinctorius (assembly GCF_039654945.1). Lineage (NCBI taxonomy): Eukaryota > Metazoa > Chordata > Amphibia > Anura > Dendrobatidae > Dendrobates > Dendrobates tinctorius. The sequence continues at coordinate 1,248,090 of NW_027361921.1, read as the reverse complement.
TTAACCAACTAAGCCACAGCACCACATGATCCATATGTGAATATTTATTATTCTGCTTTTTCAGAAAACTGCTATGAAAATTTGTAGCATCTAATGTGTAATTCCACTGGTTTTAATTTGTAATGCTTGAGCCCATCCTATATTCTCTAAAGAAAGTTATTTCATCTAATTCCTTTTAGAGCATTTCAAAAGCAAATTTTTTTTTTCACTCAATTTCCACTGGTTTTAATTTGTAATGCTTGAAGCCATCCTATATTCTCTAAAGAAACGTATTTCATCTAATTCCTTTTAGAGCATTTCAAAAGCAGAAAGTTTTTTTCTCTCAATTGCACTTTATTAGGGACTTGGGAAAGACATGTTTGATGTCAAACAAAAGTGAAAGTCCTCTTTTTCGACTAACAGCCCCAAACTGACATGAAGAAAGGAAAGCACTGCTGACATTCGAAATCAAGATTTTCTGTTTATTAAGCAGGCTCTTTGACCAACTTGGCTACATCACAAAAAGATGTGATATATTGGAAAGACTGCTTAGAGAGTCAGATGCAGAAAGTGGAGGCATTTCAAAATAAAATCCATTGGTTAAATTGTCAAGCTTGAAGCAGTCTTACTTCCTTTTCAGCATTTAGATGAGATACTTAATCTCACAATTGCACTATGAGTAGGGCTGGAACAATGGCAAATTTGAGTTTGCACACATGTAAAACACCTGATTTAAGATAGGAAGCCTATTCTTGAGAAGATGAAAACAAGGTACTGCTGAGAGTTGAACTCAGGATCTCCTATTTACGAGACAGGCGCTTTAACCAACTAAGCCACAGCACCACATGATCCATATGTGAATATTTATTATTCTGCTTTTTCAGAAAACTGCTATGAAAATTTGTAGCATCTAATGTGTAATTCCACTGGTTTTAGTTTGTAATGCTTGAGCCCTTCCTATATCCTCTAAAGAAAGTTATTTCATCTAATTCCTTTTAGAGCATTTCAAAAGCAAATTTTTTTTTCACTCAAATTCCACTGGTTTTAATTTGTAATGCTTGAAGACATCCTATATTCTCTAAAGAAACTTATTTCATCTAATTCCTTTTAGAGCATTTCAAAAGCAGAAAGTTTTTTTCTCTCAATTGCACTTTATTAGGGCTTTGGGAAAGACATGTTTGATGTCAAACAAGAATGAAAGTCCTCTTTTTCGGCTAACAGCCCCAAACTGACATGATGAAAGGAAAGCACTGCTGACATTCGAAATCAAGATTTTCTGTTTACTATACAGGCTCTTTGACCAACTTGGCTAAATCACAAAAAGATGTGATATATTGGAAAGACTGCTTAGAGAGTCAGATGCGGAAAGTGGAGGCATTTCAAAATAAAATCCATTGGTTAAGTTGTCAAGTTTGAAGCAATCTTACTTCCTTTTCAGCATTTAGATGAGATACTTAATCTCACAATTGCACTATGAGTAGGGCTGGAACAATGGCAAAATTGAGTTTGCACACAGGTAAAACACCTGATTTAAGATAGGAAGCTTATTCTTGAGAAGATGAAAACAGTGTACTGCTGAGAGTTTAACTCAGGATCTCCTGTTTACGAGACAGGCGCTTTAACCAACTAAGCCACAGCACCACATGATCCATATGTGAATATTTATTATTCTGCTTTTTCAGAAAACTGCTATGAAAATTTGTAGCATCTAATGTGTAATTCCACTGGTTTTAATTTGTAATGCTTGAGCCCATCCTATATTCTCTAAAGAAAGTTATTTCATCTAATTCCTTTTAGAGCATTTCAAAAGCAAATTTTTTTTTTCACTCAAATTCCACTGGTTTTAATTTGTAATGCTTGAAGCCATCCTATATTCTCTAAAGAAACTTATTTCATCTAATTCCTTTTAGAGCATTTCAAAAGCAGAAAGTTTTTTTCTCTCAATTGCACTTTATTAGGGACTTGGGAAAGACATGTTTGATGTCAAACAAAAGTGAAAGTCCTCTTTTTCGACTAACAGCCCCAAACTGACATGAAGAAAGGAAAGCACTGCTGACATTCGAAATCAAGATTTTCTGTTTATTAAGCAGGCTCTTTGACCAACTTGGCTACATCACAAAAAGATGTGATATATTGGAAAAACTGCTTAGAGAGTCAGATGCAGAAAGTGGAGGCATTTCAAAATAAAATCCATTGGTTAAATTGTCAAGCTTGAAGCAGTCTTACTTCCTTTTCAGCATTTAGATGAGATACTTAATCTCACAATTGCACTATCAGTAGGGCTGGAAAAATGGCAAATTTGAGTTTGCACACAGGTAAAACACCTGATTTAAGATAGGAAGCTTATTCTTGAGAAGATGAAAACAAGGTACTGCTGAGAGTTGAATTCAGGATCTCCTGTTTACGAGACAGGCGCTTTAACCAACTAAGCCACAGCACCACATGATCCATATGTGAATATTTATTATTCTGCTTTTTCAGAAAACTGCTATGAAAATTTGTAGCATCTAATGTGTAATTCCACTGGTTTTAGTTTGTAATGCTTGAGCCCTTCCTATATTCTCTAAAGAAAGTTATTTCATCTAATTCCTTTTAGAGCATTTCAAAAGCAAATTTTTTTTTTCACTCAAATTCCACTGGTTTTAATTTGTAATGCTTGAAGCCATCCTATATTCTCTAAAGAAACTTATTTCATCTAATTCCTTTTAGAGCATTTCAAAAGCAGAAAGTTTTTTTCTCTCAATTGCACTTGATTAGGGCTTTGGGAAAGACATGTTTGATGTCAAACAAAAGTGAAAGTCCTCTTTTTCGGCTAACAGCCCCAAACTGACATGATGAAAGGAAAGCACTGCTGGCATTCGAAATCAAGATTTTCTGTTTACTATACAGGCTCTTTGACCAACTTGGCTAAATCACAAAAAGATGTGATATATTGGAAAGACTGCTTAGAGAGTCAGATGCGGAAAGTGGAGGCATTTCAAAATAAAATCCATTGGTTAAATTGTCAAGCTTGAAGCAGTCTTACTTCCTTTTCATCATTTAGATGAGATACTTAGTCTCACAATTGCACTATGAGTAGGGCTGGAACAATGGCAAATTTGAGTATGCACACAGGTAAAACACCTGCTTTAAGATAGGAAGCTTATTCTTGAGAAGATGAAAACAAGGTAATGCTGAGAGTTGAACTCAGGACCTCCTGTTTACGAGACAGGCGCTTTAACCAACTAAGCCACAGCACCACATGATCCAAATGTGAATATTTATTATTCTGCTTTTTCAGAAAACTGCTATGAAAATTTGTAGCATCTAATGTGTAATTCCACTGGTTTTAATTTGTAATGCTTGAGCCCATCCTATATTCTCTAAAGAAAGTTATTTCATCTAATTCCTTTTAGAGCATTTCAAAAGCAAAAATTTTTTTACTTAAATTCCACTGATTTAATTTGTAATGATTGAAGCCATCCTATATTCTCTAAAGAAACTTATTTCATCTAATTCCTTTTAGAGCATTTTAAAAGCAGAAAGTTTTTTTCTCTCAATTGCACTTTATTAGGGCTTTGGGAAATACATGTTTGATGTCAAACAAAAGTGAAAGTCCTCTTTTTCGGCTAACAGCCCCAAACTGACATGAAGAAAGGAAAGCACTGCTGACATTCGAAATCAAGATTTTCTGTTTACTAAACAGGCTCTTTGACCAACATGGCTAAATCACAAAAAGATGCGATATATTGGAAAGACTGCTTAGAGAGTCAGATGCGGAAAATGGAGGAATTTCAAAATAAAATCCATTGGCTAAATTGTCAAACTTGAAGCAGTCTTACTTCCTTTTCGGCATTTAGATGAGATACTTAATCTCACAATTGCACTATGAGTAGGGCTGGAACAATGGCAAATTTGAGTTTGCACACAGGTAAAACAACTGATTTAAGATAGGAAGCCTATTCTTGAGAAGATGAAAACAAGGTACTGCTGAGAGTTGAACTCAGGATCTCCTGTTTACGAGACAGGGGCTTTAACCAACTAAGCCACAGCACCACATGATCCATATGTGAATATTTATTATTCTGCTTTTTCAGAAAACTGCTATGAAAATTTGTAGCATCTAATGTGTAATTCCACTGGTTTTAGTTTGTAATGCTTGAGCCCTTCCTATATTCTCTAAAGAAAGTTATTTCATCTAATTCCTTTTAGAGCATTTCAAAAGCAAATTTTTTTTTTCACTCAAATTCCACTGGTTTTAATTTGTAATGCTTGAAGCCATCCTATATTCTCTAAAGAAACTTATTTCATCTAATTCCTTTAAGAGCATTTCAAAAGCAGAAAGTTTTTTTCTCTCAATTGCACTTTATTAGGGATTTGGGAAAGACATGTTTGATGTCAAACAAAAGTGAAAGTCCTCTTTTTCGGCTAACAGCCCCAAACTGACATGAAGAAAGGAAAGCACTGCTGACATTCGATTTTCGACATTCAGATTTTCTGTTTACTAAACAGGCTCTTTGACCAACTTGGCTAAATCACAAAAAGATGCGATATATTGGAAAGACTGCTTAGAGAGTCAGATGCGGAAAATGGAGGCATTTCAAAATAAAATCCATTGGTTAAATTGTCAAGCTTGAAGCAGTCTTACTTCCTTTTCATCATTTAGACGAGATACTTAATCTCACAATTGCACTATGAGTAGGGCTGGAACAATGGCAAATTTGAGTTTGCACACAGGTAAAACACCTGATTTAAGATAGGAAGCCTATTCTTGAGAAGATGAAAACAAGGTACTGCTGAGAGTTGAACTCAGGATCTCCTGTTTACGAGACAGGCGCTTTAACCAACTAAGCCACAGCACCACATGATCCATATGTGAATATTTATTATTCTGCTTTTTCAGAAAACTGCTATGAAAATTTGTAGCATCTAATGTGTAATTCCACTGGTCTTAATTTGTAATGCTTGAGCCCATCCTATATTCTCTAAAGAACGTTATTTCATCTAATTCCTTTTAGAGCATTTCAAAAGCAAATTTTTTTTTTCACTCAAATTCCACTGGTTTTAATTTGTAATGCTTGAAGCCATCCTATATTCTCTAAAGAAACTTATTTCATCTAATTCCTTTTAGAGCATTTCAAAAGCAGAAAGTTTTTTTCTCTCAATTGCACTTTATTAGGGATTTGGGAAAGACATGTTTGATGTCAAACAAAAGTGAAAGTCCTCTTTTTCGGCTAACAGCCCCAAACTGACATGAAGAAAGGAAAGCACTGCTGACATTCGATTTTCGACATTCAGATTTTCTGTTTACTAAACAGGCTCTTTGACCAACTTGGCTAAATCACAAAAAGATGCGATATATTGGAAAGACTGCTTAGAGAGTCAGATGCGGAAAATGGAGGCATTTCAAAATAAAATCCATTGGTTAAATTGTCAAGCTTGAAGCAGTCTTACTTCCTTTTCATCATTTAGATGAGATACTTAGTCTCACAATTGCACTATGAGTAGGGCTGGAACAATGGCAAATTTGAGTTTGCACACAGGTAAAACACCTGCTTTAAGATAGGAAGCTTATTCTTGAGAAGATGAAAACAAGGTACTGCTGAGAGTTGAACTCAGGATCTCCTGTTTACGAGACAGGCGCTTTAACCAACTAAGCCACAGAACCACATGATCCATATGTGAATATTTATTATTCTGCTTTTTCAGAAAACTGCTAAGAAAATTTGTAGCATCTAATGTGTAATTCCACTGGTTTTAGTTTGTAATGCTTGAGCCCTTCCTATATTCTCTAAAGAAAGTTATTTCATCTAATTCCTTTTAGAGCATTTCAAAAGCAAATTTTTTTTTTCACTCAAATTCCACTGGTTTTAATTTGTAATGCTTGAAGCCATCCTATATTCTCTAAAGAAACTTATTTCATCTAATTCCTTTTAGAGCATTTCAAAAGCAGAAAGTTTTTTTCTCTCAATTGCACTTTATTAGGGATTTGGGAAAGACATGTTTGATGTCAAACAAAAGTTAAAGTCCTCTTTTTCGGCTAACAGCCCCAAACTGACATGAAGAAAGGAAAGCACTGCTGACATTCGATTTTCGACATTCAGATTTTCTGTTTACTAAACAGGCTCTTTGACCAACTTGGCTAAATCACAAAAAGATGCGATATATTGGAAAGACTGCTTAGAGAGTCAGATGCGGAAAATGGAGGCATTTCAAAAAAAATCCATTGGTTAAATTGTCAAGCTTGAAGCAGTCTTACTTCCTTTTCATCATTTAGACGAGATACTTAGTCTCACAATTGCACTATGAGTAGGGCTGGAACAATGGCAAATTTGAGTTTGCACACAGGTAAAACACCTGCTTTAAGATAGGAAGCTTATTCTTGAGAAGATGAAAACAAGGTACTGCTGAGAGTTGAACTCAGGATCTCCTGTTTACGAGACAGGCGCTTTAACCAACTAAGCCACAGCACCACATGATCCATATGTGAATATTTATTATTCTGCTTTTTCAGAAAACTGCTAAGAAAATTTGTAGCATCTAATGTGTAATTCCACTGGTTTTAGTTTGTAATGCTTGAGCCCATCCTATATTCTCTAAAGAACGTTATTTCATCTAATTCCTTTTAGAGCATTTCAAAAGCAAATTTTTTTTTCACTCAAATTCCACTGGTTTTAATTTGTAATGCTTGAAGCCATCCTATATTCTCTAAAGAAACTTATTTCATCTAATTCCTTTTAGAGCATTTCAAAAGCAGAAAGTTTTTTTCTCTCAATTGCACTTTATTAGGGATTTGGGAAAGACATGTTTGATGTCAAACAAAAGTGAAAGTCCTCTTTTTCGGCTAACAGCCCCAAACTGACATGAAGAAAGGAAAGCACTGCTGACATTCGATTTTCGACATTCAGATTTTCTGTTTACTAAACAGGCTCTTTGACCAACTTGGCTAAATCACAAAAAGATGCGATATATTGGAAAGACTGCTTAGAGAGTCAGATGCGGAAAATGGAGGCATTTCAAAATAAAATCCATTGGTTAAATTGTCAAGCTTGAAGCAGTCTTACTTCCTTTTCATCATTTAGACGAGATACTTAGTCTCACAATTGCACTATGAGTAGGGCTGGAACAATGGCAAATTTGAGTTTGCACACAGGTAAAACACCTGCTTTAAGATAGGAAGCTTATTCTTGAGAAGATGAAAACAAGGTACTGCTGAGAGTTGAACTCAGGATCTCCTGTTTACGAGACAGGCGCTTTAACCAACTAAGCCACAGCACCACATGATCCATATGTGAATATTTATTATTCTGCTTTTTCAGAAAACTGCTATGAAAATTTGTAGCATCTAATGTGTAATTCCACTGGTCTTAATTTGTAATGCTTGAGCCCATCCTATATTCTCTAAAGAACGTTATTTCATCTAATTCCTTTTAGAGCATTTCAAAAGCAAATTTTTTTTTCACTCAAATTCCACTGGTTTTAATTTGTAATGCTTGAAGCCATCCTATATTCTCTAAAGAAACTTATTTCATCTAATTCCTTTTAGAGCATTTCAAAAGCAGAAAGTTTTTTTCTCTCAATTGCACTTTATTAGGGATTTGGGAAAGACATGTTTGATGTCAAACAAAAGTGAAAGTCCTCTTTTTCGGCTAACAGCCCCAAACTGACATGAAGAAAGGAAAGCACTGCTGACATTCGATTTTCGACATTCAGATTTTCTGTTTACTAAACAGGCTCTTTGACCAACTTGGCTAAATCACAAAAAGATGCGATATATTGGAAAGACTGCTTAGAGAGTCAGATGCGGAAAATGGAGGCATTTCAAAATAAAATCCATTGGTTAAATTGTCAAGCTTGAAGCAGTCTTACTTCCTTTTCATCATTTAGACGAGATACTTAGTCTCACAATTGCACTATGAGTAGGGCTGGAACAATGGCAAATTTGAGTTTGCACACAGGTAAAACACCTGCTTTAAGATAGGAAGCTTATTCTTGAGAAGATGAAAACAAGGTACTGCTGAGAGTTGAACTCAGGATCTCCTGTTTACGAGACAGGCGCTTTAACCAACTAAGCCACAGCACCACATGATCCATATGTGAATATTTATTATTCTGCTTTTTCAGAAAACTGCTATGAAAATTTGTAGCATCTAATGTGTAATTCCACTGGTCTTAATTTGTAATGCTTGAGCCCATCCTATATTCTCTAAAGAACGTTATTTCATCTAATTCCTTTTAGAGCATTTCAAAAGCAAATTTTTTTTTTCACTCAAATTCCACTGGTTTTAATTTGTAATGCTTGAAGCCATCCTATATTCTCTAAAGAAACTTATTTCATCTAATTCCTTTTAGAGCATTTCAAAAGCAGAAAGTTTTTTTCTCTCAATTGCACTTTATTAGGGATTTGGGAAAGACATGTTTGATGTCAAACAAAAGTGAAAGTCCTCTTTTTCGGCTAACAGCCCCAAACTGACATGAAGAAAGGAAAGCACTGCTGACATTCGATTTTCGACATTCAGATTTTCTGTTTACTAAACAGGCTCTTTGACCAACTTGGCTAAATCACAAAAAGATGCGATATATTGGAAAGACTGCTTAGAGAGTCAGATGCGGAAAATGGAGGCATTTCAAAATAAAATCCATTGGTTAAATTGTCAAGCTTGAAGCAGTCTTACTTCCTTTTCATCATTTAGACGAGATACTTAGTCTCACAATTGCACTATGAGTAGGGCTGGAACAATGGCAAATTTGAGTTTGCACACAGGTAAAACACCTGCTTTAAGATAGGAAGCTTATTCTTGAGAAGATGAAAACTCAGGATCTCCTGTTTACGAGACAGGCGCTTTAACCAACTAAGCCACAGCACCACATGATCCATATGTGAATATTTATTATTCTGCTTTTTCAGAAAACTGCTATGAAAATTTGTAGCATCTAATGTGTAATTCCACTGGTCTTAATTTGTAATGCTTGAGCCCATCCTATATTCTCTAAAGAAAGTTATTTCATCTAATTCCTTTTAGAGCATTTCAAAAGCAATTTTTTTTTCCACTCAAATTCCACTGGTTTTAATTTGTAATGCTTGAAGCCATCCTATATTCTCTAAAGAAACTTATTTCATCTAATTCCTTTTAGAGCATTTTAAAAGCAGAAAGTTTTTTTCTCTCAATTGCACTTTATTAGGGCTTTGGGAAATACATGTTTGATGTCAAACAAAAGTGAAAGTCCTCTTTTTTGGCTAACAGCCCCAAACTGACATGAAGAAAGGAAAGCACTGCTGACATTCGAAATCAAGATTTTCTGTTTACTAAACAGGCTCTTTGACCAACTTGGCTAAATCACAAAAAGATGCGATATATTAGAAAGACTGCTTAGAGAGTCAGATGCGGAAAATGGAGGAATTTCAAAATAAAATCCATTGGCTAAATTGTCAAACTTGAAGCAGTCTTACTTCCTTTTCAGCATTTAGATGAGATACTTAATCTCACAATTGCACTATGAGTAGGGCTGGAACAATGGCAGATTTGAGTTTGCACAAAGGTAAAACACCTGCTTTAAGATAGGAAGCTTATTCTACAGAAGATGAAAACAAGGTACTGCTGAGAGTTGAACTCAGGATCTCCTGTTTACGAGACAGGCGCTTTAACCAACTAAGCCACAGCACCACATGATCCATATGTGAATATTTATTATTCTGCTTTTTCAGAAAACTGCTATGAAAATTTGTAGCATCTAATGTGTAATTCCACTGGTTTTAATTTGTAATGCTTGAGCCCATCCTATATTCTCTAAAGAAAGTTATTTCATCTAATTCCTTTTAGAGCATTTCAAAAGCAAAATTTTTTTTACTTAAATTCCACTGGTTTTAATTTGTAATGTTTGAAGCCATCCTATATTCTCTAAAGAAACTTATTTCATCTAATTCCTTTTAGAGCATTTTAAAAGCAGAAAGTTTTTTTCTCTCAATTGCACTTTATTAGGGCTTTGGGAAAGACATGTTTGATGTCAAACAAAAGTGAAAGTCCTCTTTTTCGGCTAACAGCCCCAAACTGACATGAAGAAAGGAAAGCACTGCTGACATTCGAAATCAAGATTTTCTGTTTACTAAACAGGCTCTTTGACCAACTTGGCTAAATCACAAAAAGATGCGATATATTGGAAAGACTGCTTAGAGAGTCAGATGCGGAAAATGGAGGAATTTCAAAATAAAATCCATTGGCTAAATTGTCAAACTTGAAGCAGTCTTACTTCCTTTTCAGTATTTAGATGAGATACTTAATCTCACAATTGCACTATGAGTAGGGCTGGAACAATGGCAAATTTGAGTTTGCACACAGGTAAAACACCTGATTTAAGATAGGAAGCCTATTCTTGAGAAGATGAAAACAAGGTACTGCTGAGAGTTGAACTCAGGATCTCCTGTTTACGAGACAGGCGCTTTAACCAACTAAGCCACAGCACCACATGATCCATATGTGAATATTTATTATTCTGCTTTTTCAGAAAACTGCTATGAAAATTTGTAGCATCTAATGTGTAATTCCACTGGTCTTAATTTGTAATGCTTGAGCCCATCCTATATTCTCTAAAGAAAGTTATTTCATCTAATTCCTTTTAGAGCATTTCAAAAGCAAATTTTTTTTTCACTCAAATTCCACTGGTTTTAATTTGTAATGCTTGAAGCCATCCTATATTCTCTAAAGAAACTTATTTCATCTAATTCCTTTTAGAGCATTTCAAAAGCAGAAAGTTTTTTTCTCTCAATTGCACTTTATTAGGGATTTGGGAAAGACATGTTTGATGTCAAACAAAAGTGAAAGTCCTCTTTTTTGGCTAACAGCCCCAAACTGACATGAAGAAAGGAAAGCACTGCTGACATTCGATTTTCGACATTCAGATTTTCTGTTTACTAAACAGGCTCTTTGACCAACTTGGCTAAATCACAAAAAGATGCGATATATTGGAAAGACTGCTTAGAGAGTCAGATGCGGAAAATGGAGGCATTTCAAAATAAAATCCATTGGTTAAATTGTCAAGCTTGAAGCAGTCTTACTTCCTTTTCATCATTTAGACGAGATACTTAGTCTCACAATTGCACTATGAGTAGGGCTGGAACAATGGCAAATTTGAGTTTGCACACAGGTAAAACACCTGCTTTAAGATAGGAAGCTTATTCTTGAGAAGATGAAAACAAGGTACTGCTGAGAGTTGAACTCAGGATCTCATGTTTACGAGACAGGCGCTTTAACCAACTAAGCCACAGCACCACATGATCCATATGTGAATATTTATTATTCTGCTTTTTCAGAAAACTGCTATGAAAATTTGTAGCATCTAATGTGTAATTCCACTGGTCTTAATTTGTAATGCTTGAGCCCATCCTATATTCTCTAAAGAAAGTTATTTCATCTAATTCCTTTTAGAGCATTTCAAAAGCAATTTTTTTTTTCACTCAAATTCCACTGGTTTTAATTTGTAATGCTTGAAGCCATCCTATATTCTCTAAAGAAACTTATTTCATCTAATTCCTTTTAGAGCATTTTAAAAGCAGAAAGTTTTTTTCTCTCAATTGCACTTTATTAGGGCTTTGGGAAATACATGTTTGATGTCAAACAAAAGTGAAAGTCCTCTTTTTCGGCTAACAGCCCCAAACTGACATGAAGAAAGGAAAGCACTGCTGACATTCGAAATCAAGATTTTCTGTTTACTAAACAGGCTCTTTGACCAACTTGGCTAAATCACAAAAAGATGCGATATATTGGAAAGACTGCTTAGAGAGTCAGATGCGGAAAATGGAGGAATTTCAAAATAAAATCCATTGGCTAAATTGTCAAACTTGAAGCAGTCTTACTTCCTTTTCAGCATTTAGATGAGATACTTAATCTCACAATTGCACTATGAGTAGGGCTGGAACAACAGCAAATTTGAGTTTGCACACAGGTAAAACACCTGATTTAAGATAGGAAGCCTATTCTTGAGAAGATGAAAACAAGGTACTGCTGAGAGTTGAACTCAGGATCTCTTGTTTACGAGACAGGCGCTTTAACCAACTAAGCCACAGCACCACATGATCCATATGTGAATATTTATTATTCTGCTTTTTCAGAAAACTGCTATGAAAATTTGTAGCATCTAATGTGTAATTCCACTGGTTTTAGTTTGTAATGCTTGAGCCCTTCCTCTATTCTCTAAAGAAAGTTATTTCATCTAATTCCTTTTAGAGCATTTCAAAAGCAATTTTTTTTTTTCACTCAAATTCCACTGGTTTTAATTTGTAATGCTTGAAGCCATCCTATATTCTCTAAAGAAACTTATTTCATCTAATTCCTTTTAGAGCATTTCAAAAGCAGAAAGTTTTTTTCTCTCAATTGCACTTTATTAGGGATTTGGGAAAGACATGTTTGATGTCAAACAAAAGTGAAAGTCCTCTTTTTCGGCTAACAGCCCCAAACTGACATGAAGAAAGGAAAGCACTGCTGACATTCGATTTTCGACATTCAGATTTTCTGTTTACTAAACAGGCTCTTTGACCAACTTGGCTAAATCACAAAAAGATGCGATATATTGGAAAGACTGCTTAGAGAGTCAGATGCGGAAAGTGGAGGCATTTCAAAATAAAATCCATTGGTTAAATTGTCAAGCTTGAAGAAGTCTTACTTCTTTTTCAGCATTTAGATGAGATACTTAATCTCACAATTGCACTATGAGTAGGGCTGGAACAATGGCAAATTTGAGTTTGCACACAGGTAAAACACCTGCTTTAAGATAGGAAGCTTATTCTTGAGAAGATGAAAACAAGGTACTGCTGTGAGTTGAACTCAGGATCTCCTGTTTACGAGACAGGCGCTTTAACCAACTAAGCTACAGCACCACATGATCCATCTGTCAATATTTATTATTCGGCTTTTTCAGAAAACTGCTATGAAAATTTGTAGCATCTAATGTGTAATTCCACTGGTTTTAATTTGTAATGCTTGAGCCCATCCTATATTCTCTAAAATAAGTTATTTCATTTAATTCCTTTTAGAGCATTTCAAAAGCAAATTTTTTTTTACTTAAATTCCACTGCTTTTAATTTGTAATGATTGAAGCCATCCTATATTCTCTAAAGAAACTTATTTCATCTAATTCCTTTTAGAGCATTTCAAAAGCAGAAAGTTTTTTTCTCTCAATTGCACTTTATTAGGGCTTTGGGAAAGACATGTTTGATGTCAAACAAAAGTGAAAGTTCTCTTTTTCGGCTAACAGCCCCAAACTGACATGAAGAAAGGAAAGCACTGCTGACATTCGAAATCAAGATTTTCTGTTTACTAAACAGGATCTTTGACCAACTTGGCTAAACCACAAAAAGATGTGATATATTGGAAAGACTGCTTAGAGAGTCAGATGCGGAAAGTGGAGGCATTTCAAAATAAAATCCATTGGTTAAATTGTCAAGCTTGAAGCAGTCTTACTTCCTTTTCAGCATTTAGATGAGATACTTAATCTCACAATTGCACTATGAGTAGGGCTGCAACAATGGCAAATTTGAGTTTGCACACAGGTAAAACACCTGCTTTAAGATAGGAAGCCTATTCTTGAGAAGATGAAAACAAGGTACTGCTGAGAGTTGAACTCAGGATCTCCTGTTTACGAGACAGGCGCTTTAACCAACTAAGCCACAGCACCACATGATTCATATGTGAATATTTATTATTCTGCTTTTTCAGAAAACTGCTATGAAAATTTGTAGCATCTAATGTGTAATTCCACTGGTTTTAATTTGTAATGCTTGAGCCCATCCAATATTCTCTAAAGAAAGTTATTTCATCTAATTCCTTTTAGAGCATTTCAAAAGCAAAATTTTTTTTACTTAAATTCCACTGGTTTTAATTTGTAATGATTGAAGCCATCCTATATTCTCTAAAGAAACTTATTTCATCTAATTCCTTTTAGAGCATTTTAAAAGCAGAAAGTTTTTTTCTCTCAATTGCACTTTATTAGGGCTTTGGGAAAGACATATTTGATGTCAAACAAAAGTGAAAGTCCTCTTTTTCGGCTAACAGCCCCAAACTGACATGAAGAAAGGAAAGCACTGCTGACATTCGAAATCAAGATTTTCTGTTTACTAAACAGGCTCTTTGACCAACTTGGCTAAATCACAAAAAGATGCGATATATTGGAAAGACTGCTTAGAGAGTCAGATGCGGAAAATGGAGGAATTTCAAAATAAAATCCATTGGCTAAATTGTCAAACTTGAAGCAGTCTTACTTCCTTTTCAGCATTTAGATGAGATACTTAATCTCACAATTGCACTATGATTAGGGCTGGAACAATGGCAAATTTGAGTTTGCACACAGGTAAAACACCTGATTTAAGATAGGAAGCCTATTCTTGAGAAGATGAAAACAAGGTACTGCTGAGAGTTGAACTCAGGATCTCCTGTTTACGAGACAGGCGCTTTAACCAACTAAGCCACAGCACCACATGATCCATATGTGAATATTTATTATTCTGCTTTTTCAGAAAACTGCTATGAAAATTTGTAGCATCTAATGTGTAATTCCACTGGTCTTAATTTGTAATGCTTGAGCCCATCCTATATTCTCTAAAGAACGTTATTTCATCTAATTCCTTTTAGAGCATTTCAAAAGCAAATTTTTTTTTTCACTCAAATTCCACTGGTTTTAATTTGTAATACTTGAAGCCATCCTATATTCTCTAAAGAAACTTATTTCATCTAATTCCTTTTAGAGCATTTCAAAAGCAGAAAGTTTTTTTCTCTCAATTGCACTTTATTAGGGATTTGGGAAAGACATGTTTGATGTCAAACAAAAGTGAAAGTCCTCTTTTTCGGCTAACAGCCCCAAACTGACATGAAGAAAGGAAAGCACTGCTGACATTCGAAATCAAGATTTTCTGTTTACTAAACAGGCTCTTTGACCAACTTGGCTAAATCACAAAAAGATGCGATATATTGGAAAGACTGCTTAGAGAGTCAGATGCGGAAAATGGAGGAATTTCAAAATAAAATCCATTGGCTAAATTGTCAAACTTGAAGAAGTCTTACTTCCTTTTCAGCATTTAGATGAGATACTTAATCTCACAATTGCACTATGAGTAGGGCTGGAACAATGGCAAATTTGAGTTTGCACACAGGTAAAACACCTGCTTTAAGATAGGAAGCTTATTCTTGAGAAGATGAAAACAAGGTACTGCTGTGAGTTGAACTCAGGATCTCCTGTTTACGAGACAGGCGCTTTAACCAACTAAGCTACAGCACCACATGATCCATCTGTCAATATTTATTATTCGGCTTTTTCAGAAAACTGCTATGAAAATTTGTAGCATCTAATGTGTAATTCCACTGGTTTTAATTTGTAATGCTTAAGCCCATCCTATATTCTCTAAAGAAAGTTATTTCATTTAATTCCTTTTAGAGCATTTCAAAAGCAAATTTTTTTTTACTTAAATTCCACTGGTTTTAATTTGTAATGATTGAAGCCATCCTATATTCTCTAAAGAAACTTATTTCATCTAATTCCTTTTAGAGCATTTCAAAAGCAGAAAGTTTTTTTCTCTCAATTGCACTTTATTAGGGCTTTGGGAAAGACATGTTTGATGTCAAACAAAAGTGAAAGTTCTCTTTTTCGGCTAACAGCCCCAAACTGACATGAAGAAAGGAAAGCACTGCTGACATTCGAAATCAAGATTTTCTGTTTACTAAACAGGCTCTTTGACCAACTTGGCTAAATCACAAAAAGATGTGATATATTGGAAAGACTGCTTAGAGAGTCAGATGCGGAAAGTGGAGGCATTACAAAATAAAATCCATTGGTTAAATTGTCAAGCTTGAAGCAGTCTTACTTCCTTGTCAGCATTTAGATGAGATACTTAATCTCACAATTGCACTATGAGTAGGGCTGGAACAATGGCAAATTTGAGTTTGCACACAGGTAAAACACCTGCTTTAAGATAGGAAGCTTATTCTTGAGAAGATGAAAACAAGGTACTGCTGAGAGTTGAACTCAAGATCTCCTGTTTACGAGACAGGCGCTTTAACCAACTAAGCTACAGCACCACATGATCCATATGTGAATATTTATTATTATGCTTTTTCAGAAAACTGCTATGAAAATTTGTAGCATCTAATGTGTAATTCCACTGGTTTTAGTTTGTAATGCTTGAGCCCTTCCTATATTCTCTAAAGAAAGTTATTTCATCTAATTCCTTTTAGAGCATTTCAAAAGCAAATTTTTTTTTTCACTCAAATTCCACTGGTTTTAATTTGTAATGCTTGAAGCCATCCTATATTCTCTAAAGAAACTTATTTCATCTAATTCCTTTTAGAGCATTTCAAAAGCAGAAAGTTTTTTTCTCTCAATTGCACTTTATTAGGGCTTTGGGAAAGACATGTTTGATGTCAAACAAGAATGAAAGTCCTCTTTTTCGGCTAACAGCCCCAAACTGACATGATGAAAGGAAAGCACTGCTGACATTCGAAATCAAGATTTTCTGTTTACTAAACAGGATCTTTGACCAACTTGGCTAAACCACAAAAAGATGTGATATATTGGAAAGACTGCTTAGAGAGTCAGATGCGGAAAGTGGAGGCATTTCAAAATAAAATCCATTGGTTAAATTGTCAAGCTTGAAGCAGTCTTACTTCCTTTTCAGCATTTAGATGAGATACTTAATCTCACAATTGCACTATGAGTAGGGCTGGAACAATGGCAAATTTGAGTTTGCACACAGGTAAAACACCTGCTTTAAGATAGGAAGCCTATTCTTGAGAAGATGAAAACAAGGTACTGCTGAGAGTTGAACTCAGGATCTCCTGTTTACGAGACAGGCGCTTTAACCAACTAAGCCACAGCACCACATGATTCATATGTGAATATTTATTATTCTGCTTTTTCAGAAAACTGCTATGAAAATTTGTAGCATCTAATGTGTAATTCCACTGGTTTTAATTTGTAATGCTTGAGCCCATCCAATATTCTCTAAAGAAAGTTATTTCATCTAATTCCTTTTAGAGCATTTCAAAAGCAAAATTTTTTTTACTTAAATTCCACTGGTTTTAATTTGTAATGATTGAAGCCATCCTATATTCTCTAAAGAAACTTATTTCATCTAATTCCTTTTAGAGCATTTTAAAAGCAGAAAGTTTTTTTCTCTCAATTGCACTTTATTAGGGCTTTGGGAAAGACATATTTGATGTCAAACAAAAGTGAAAGTCCTCTTTTTCGGCTAACAGCCCCAAACTGACATGAAGAAAGGAAAGCACTGCTGACATTCGAAATCAAGATTTTCTGTTTACTAAACAGGCTCTTTGACCAACTTGGCTAAATCACAAAAAGATGCGATATATTGGAAAGACTGCTTAGAGAGTCAGATGCGGAAAATGGAGGAATTTCAAAATAAAATCCATTGGCTAAATTGTCAAACTTGAAGCAGTCTTACTTCCTTTTCAGCATTTAGATGAGATACTTAATCTCACAATTGCACTATGATTAGGGCTGGAACAATGGCAAATTTGAGTTTGCACACAGGTAAAACACCTGATTTAAGATAGGAAGCCTATTCTTGAGAAGATGAAAACAAGGTACTGCTGAGAGTTGAACTCAGGATCTCCTGTTTACGAGACAGGCGCTTTAACCAACTAAGCCACAGCACCACATGATCCATATGTGAATATTTATTATTCTGCTTTTTCAGAAAACTGCTATGAAAATTTGTAGCATCTAATGTGTAATTCCACTGGTCTTAATTTGTAATGCTTGAGCCCATCCTATATTCTCTAAAGAACGTTATTTCATCTAATTCCTTTTAGAGCATTTCAAAAGCAAATTTTTTTTTTCACTCAAATTCCACTGGTTTTAATTTGTAATGCTTGAAGCCATCCTATATTCTCTAAAGAAACTTATTTCATCTAATTCCTTTTAGAGCATTTCAAAAGCAGAAAGTTTTTTTCTCTCAATTGCACTTTATTAGGGATTTGGGAAAGACATGTTTGATGTCAAACAAAAGTGAAAGTCCTCTTTTTCGGCTAACAGCCCCAAACTGACATGAAGAAAGGAAAGCACTGCTGACATTCGAAATCAAGATTTTCTGTTTACTAAACAGGCTCTTTGACCAACTTGGCTAAATCACAAAAAGATGCGATATATTGGAAAGACTGCTTAGAGAGTCAGATGCGGAAAATGGAGGAATTTCAAAATAAAATCCATTGGCTAAATTGTCAAACTTGAAGAAGTCTTACTTCCTTTTCAGCATTTAGATGAGATACTTAATCTCACAATTGCACTATGAGTAGGGCTGGAACAATGGCAAATTTGAGTTTGCACACAGGTAAAACACCTGCTTTAAGATAGGAAGCTTATTCTTGAGAAGATGAAAACAAGGTACTGCTGTGAGTTGAACTCAGGATCTCCTGTTTACGAGACAGGCGCTTTAACCAACTAAGCTACAGCACCACATGATCCATCTGTCAATATTTATTATTCGGCTTTTTCAGAAAACTGCTATGAAAATTTGTAGCATCTAATGTGTAATTCCACTGGTTTTAATTTGTAATGCTTAAGCCCATCCTATATTCTCTAAAGAAAGTTATTTCATTTAATTCCTTTTAGAGCATTTCAAAAGCAAATTTTTTTTTACTTAAATTCCACTGGTTTTAATTTGTAATGATTGAAGCCATCCTATATTCTCTAAAGAAACTTATTTCATCTAATTCCTTTTAGAGCATTTCAAAAGCAGAAAGTTTTTTTCTCTCAATTGCACTTTATTAGGGCTTTGGGAAAGACATGTTTGATGTCAAACAAAAGTGAAAGTTCTCTTTTTCGGCTAACAGCCCCAAACTGACATGAAGAAAGGAAAGCACTGCTGACATTCGAAATCAAGATTTTCTGTTTACTAAACAGGCTCTTTGACCAACTTGGCTAAATCACAAAAAGATGTGATATATTGGAAAGACTGCTTAGAGAGTCAGATGCGGAAAGTGGAGGCATTACAAAATAAAATCCATTGGTTAAATTGTCAAGCTTGAAGCAGTCTTACTTCCTTGTCAGCATTTAGATGAGATACTTAATCTCACAATTGCACTATGAGTAGGGCTGGAACAATGGCAAATTTGAGTTTGCACACAGGTAAAACACCTGCTTTAAGATAGGAAGCTTATTCTTGAGAAGATGAAAACAAGGTACTGCTGAGAGTTGAACTCAAGATCTCCTGTTTACGAGACAGGCGCTTTAACCAACTAAGCTACAGCACCACATGATCCATATGTGAATATTTATTATTATGCTTTTTCAGAAAACTGCTATGAAAATTTGTAGCATCTAATGTGTAATTCCACTGGTTTTAGTTTGTAATGCTTGAGCCCTTCCTATATTCTCTAAAGAAAGTTATTTCATCTAATTCCTTTTAGAGCATTTCAAAAGCAAATTTTTTTTTTCACTCAAATTCCACTGGTTTTAATTTGTAATGCTTGAAGCCATCCTATATTCTCTAAAGAAACTTATTTCATCTAATTCCTTTTAGAGCATTTCAAAAGCAGAAAGTTTTTTTCTCTCAATTGCACTTTATTAGGGCTTTGGGAAAGACATGTTTGATGTCAAACAAGAATGAAAGTCCTCTTTTTCGGCTAACAGCCCCAAACTGACATGATGAAAGGAAAGCACTGCTGACATTCGAAATCAAGATTTTCTGTTTACTAAACAGGATCTTTGACCAACTTGGCTAAACCACAAAAAGATGTGATATATTGGAAAGACTGCTTAGAGAGTCAGATGCGGAAAGTGGAGGCATTTCAAAATAAAATCCATTGGTTAAATTGTCAAGCTTGAAGCAGTCTTACTTCCTTTTCAGCATTTAGATGAGATACTTAATCTCACAATTGCACTATGAGTAGGGCTGGAACAATGGCAAATTTGAGTTTGCACACAGGTAAAACACCTGCTTTAAGATAGGAAGCCTATTCTTGAGAAGATGAAAACAAGGTACTGCTGAGAGTTGAACTCAGGATCTCCTGTTTACGAGACAGGCGCTTTAACCAACTAAGCCACAGCACCACATGATTCATATGTGAATATTTATTATTCTGCTTTTTCAGAAAACTGCTATGAAAATTTGTAGCATCTAATGTGTAA
Organism: Dendrobates tinctorius; assembly: GCF_039654945.1. NCBI lineage: Eukaryota > Metazoa > Chordata > Amphibia > Anura > Dendrobatidae > Dendrobates > Dendrobates tinctorius. Next base: position 1,228,002 of record NW_027361921.1, on the reverse strand, counting down.
TTCCACTGGTTTTAATTTGTAATGCTTGAGCCCATCCAATATTCTCTAAAGAAAGTTATTTCATCTAATTCCTTTTAGAGCATTTCAAAAGCAAAATTTTTTTTACTTAAATTCCACTGGTTTTAATTTGTAATGATTGAAGCCATCCTATATTCTCTAAAGAAACTTATTTCATCTAATTCCTTTTAGAGCATTTTAAAAGCAGAAAGTTTTTTTCTCTCAATTGCACTTTATTAGGGCTTTGGGAAAGACATATTTGATGTCAAACAAAAGTGAAAGTCCTCTTTTTCGGCTAACAGCCCCAAACTGACATGAAGAAAGGAAAGCACTGCTGACATTCGAAATCAAGATTTTCTGTTTACTAAACAGGCTCTTTGACCAACTTGGCTAAATCACAAAAAGATGCGATATATTGGAAAGACTGCTTAGAGAGTCAGATGCGGAAAATGGAGGAATTTCAAAATAAAATCCATTGGCTAAATTGTCAAACTTGAAGCAGTCTTACTTCCTTTTCAGCATTTAGATGAGATACTTAATCTCACAATTGCACTATGATTAGGGCTGGAACAATGGCAAATTTGAGTTTGCACACAGGTAAAACACCTGATTTAAGATAGGAAGCCTATTCTTGAGAAGATGAAAACAAGGTACTGCTGAGAGTTGAACTCAGGATCTCCTGTTTACGAGACAGGCGCTTTAACCAACTAAGCCACAGCACCACATGATCCATATGTGAATATTTATTATTCTGCTTTTTCAGAAAACTGCTATGAAAATTTGTAGCATCTAATGTGTAATTCCACTGGTCTTAATTTGTAATGCTTGAGCCCATCCTATATTCTCTAAAGAACGTTATTTCATCTAATTCCTTTTAGAGCATTTCAAAAGCAAATTTTTTTTTTCACTCAAATTCCACTGGTTTTAATTTGTAATGCTTGAAGCCATCCTATATTCTCTAAAGAAACTTATTTCATCTAATTCCTTTTAGAGCATTTCAAAAGCAGAAAGTTTTTTTCTCTCAATTGCACTTTATTAGGGATTTGGGAAAGACATGTTTGATGTCAAACAAAAGTGAAAGTCCTCTTTTTCGGCTAACAGCCCCAAACTGACATGAAGAAAGGAAAGCACTGCTGACATTCGAAATCAAGATTTTCTGTTTACTAAACAGGCTCTTTGACCAACTTGGCTAAATCACAAAAAGATGCGATATATTGGAAAGACTGCTTAGAGAGTCAGATGCGGAAAATGGAGGAATTTCAAAATAAAATCCATTGGCTAAATTGTCAAACTTGAAGAAGTCTTACTTCCTTTTCAGCATTTAGATGAGATACTTAATCTCACAATTGCACTATGAGTAGGGCTGGAACAATGGCAAATTTGAGTTTGCACACAGGTAAAACACCTGCTTTAAGATAGGAAGCTTATTCTTGAGAAGATGAAAACAAGGTACTGCTGTGAGTTGAACTCAGGATCTCCTGTTTACGAGACAGGCGCTTTAACCAACTAAGCTACAGCACCACATGATCCATCTGTCAATATTTATTATTCGGCTTTTTCAGAAAACTGCTATGAAAATTTGTAGCATCTAATGTGTAATTCCACTGGTTTTAATTTGTAATGCTTAAGCCCATCCTATATTCTCTAAAGAAAGTTATTTCATTTAATTCCTTTTAGAGCATTTCAAAAGCAAATTTTTTTTTACTTAAATTCCACTGGTTTTAATTTGTAATGATTGAAGCCATCCTATATTCTCTAAAGAAACTTATTTCATCTAATTCCTTTTAGAGCATTTCAAAAGCAGAAAGTTTTTTTCTCTCAATTGCACTTTATTAGGGCTTTGGGAAAGACATGTTTGATGTCAAACAAAAGTGAAAGTTCTCTTTTTCGGCTAACAGCCCCAAACTGACATGAAGAAAGGAAAGCACTGCTGACATTCGAAATCAAGATTTTCTGTTTACTAAACAGGCTCTTTGACCAACTTGGCTAAATCACAAAAAGATGTGATATATTGGAAAGACTGCTTAGAGAGTCAGATGCGGAAAGTGGAGGCATTACAAAATAAAATCCATTGGTTAAATTGTCAAGCTTGAAGCAGTCTTACTTCCTTGTCAGCATTTAGATGAGATACTTAATCTCACAATTGCACTATGAGTAGGGCTGGAACAATGGCAAATTTGAGTTTGCACACAGGTAAAACACCTGCTTTAAGATAGGAAGCTTATTCTTGAGAAGATGAAAACAAGGTACTGCTGAGAGTTGAACTCAAGATCTCCTGTTTACGAGACAGGCGCTTTAACCAACTAAGCTACAGCACCACATGATCCATATGTGAATATTTATTATTATGCTTTTTCAGAAAACTGCTATGAAAATTTGTAGCATCTAATGTGTAATTCCACTGGTTTTAGTTTGTAATGCTTGAGCCCTTCCTATATTCTCTAAAGAAAGTTATTTCATCTAATTCCTTTTAGAGCATTTCAAAAGCAAATTTTTTTTTTCACTCAAATTCCACTGGTTTTAATTTGTAATGCTTGAAGCCATCCTATATTCTCTAAAGAAACTTATTTCATCTAATTCCTTTTAGAGCATTTCAAAAGCAGAAAGTTTTTTTCTCTCAATTGCACTTTATTAGGGCTTTGGGAAAGACATGTTTGATGTCAAACAAGAATGAAAGTCCTCTTTTTCGGCTAACAGCCCCAAACTGACATGATGAAAGGAAAGCACTGCTGACATTCGAAATCAAGATTTTCTGTTTACTATACAGGCTCTTTGACCAACTTGGCTAAATCACAAAAACATGTGATATATTGGAAAGACTGCTTAGAGAGTCAGATGCGGAAAGTGGAGGCATTTCAAAATAAAATCCATTGGTTAAATTGTCAAGCTTGAAGCAGTCTTACTTCCTTTTCATCATTTAGATGAGATACTTAGTCTCACAATTGCACTATGAGTAGGGCTGGAAAAATGGCAAATTTGAGTTTGCACACAGGTAAAACACATGCTTTAAGATAGGAAGCTTATTCTTGAGAAGATGAAAACAAGGTACAGCTGAGAGTTGAATTCAGGATCTCCTGTTTACTAGACAGGCGCTTTAACCAACTAAGCCACAGCACCACATGATCCATATGTGAATATTTATTATTCTGCTTTTTCAGAAAACTGCTATGAAAATTTGTAGGCTCTAATGTGTAATTCCACTGGTTTTAATTTGTAATGCTTGAGCCCATCCTATATTCTCTAAAGAAAGTTATTTCATCTAATTCCTTTTAGAGCATTTCAAAAGTAAATTTTTTTTTTCACTCAAATTCCACTGGTTTTAATTTGTAATGCTTGAAGCCATCCTATATTCTCTAAAGAAACTTATTTCATCTAATTCCTTTTAGAGCATTTCAAAAGCAGAAAGTTTTTTTCTCTCAATTGCACTTTATTAGGGATTTGGGAAAGACATGGTTGATGTCAAACAAAAGTGAAAGTCCTCTTTTTCGACTAACAGCCCCAAACTGACATGAAGAAAGGAAAGCACTGCTGACATTCGAAATCAAGATTTTCTGTTTACTAAACAGGCTCTTTGACCAACTTGGCTACATCACAAAAAGATGTGATATATTGGAAAGACTGCTTAGAGAGTCAGATGCGGAAAGTGGAGGCATTTCAAAATAAAATCCATTGGTTAAATTGTCAAGCTTGAAGCAGTCTTACTTCCTTTTCAGCATTTAGATGAGATACTTAATCTCACAATTGCACTATCAGTAGGGCTGGAAAAATGGCAAATTTGAGTTTGCACACAGGTAAAACACCTGCTTTAAGATAGGAAGCTTATTCTTGAGAAGATGAAAACAAGGAACTGCTGAGAGTTGAATTCAGGATCTCCTGTTTACGAGACAGGCGCTTTAACCAACTAAGCTACAGCACCACATGATCCATATGTGAATATTTATTATTCTGCTTTTTCAGAAAACTGCTATGAAAATTTGTAGCATCTAATGTGTAATTCCACTGGTTTTAATTTGTAATGCTTGAGCCCATCCTATATTCTCTAAAGAAAGTTATTTCATCTACTTCCTTTTAGAGCATTTCAAAAGCAGAAAGTTTTTTTCTCTCAATTGCACTTTATTAGGGCTTTGGGAAAGACATGTTTGATGTCAAACAAAAGTGAAAGTCCTCTTTTTCGGCTAACAGCCCAAACTGACATGAAGAAAGGAAAGCACTGCTGACATTCGAAATCAAGATTTTCTGTTTACTAAACAGGCTCTTTGACCAACTTGGCTAAATCACAAAAAGATGTGATATATTGGAAAGAATGCTTAGAGAGTCAGATGCGGAAAATGGAGGCATTTCAAAATAAAATCCATTGGTTAAATTGTCAAGCTTGAAGCAGTCTTACTTCCTTTTCAGCATTTAGATGAGATACTTAATCTCACAATTGCACTATCAGTAGGGCTGGAACAATGGCAAATTTGAGTTTGCACTCAGGTAAAACACCTGCTTTAAGATAGGAAGCTTATTCTTGAGAAGATGAAAACAAGGTACTGCTGAGAGTTGAACTCAGGATCTCCTGTTTACGAGACAGGCGCTTTAACCAACTAAGCCACAGCACCACATGATCCATATGTGAATATTTATTATTCTGCTTTTTCAGAAAACTGCTATGAAAATTTGTAGCATCTAATGTGTAATTCCACTGGTTTTAATTTGTAATGCTTGAGCCCATCCTATATTCTCTAAAGAAAGTTATTTCATCTAATTCCTTTTAGAGCATTTCAAAAGCAAATTTTTTTTTTCACTCAAATTCCACTGGTTTTAATTTGTAATGCTTGAAGCCATCCTATATTCTCTAAAGAAACTTATTTCATCTAATTCCTTTTAGAGCATTTCAAAAGCAGAAAGTTTTTTTCTCTCAATAGCACTTTATTAGTGCTTTGGGAAAGACATGTTTGATGTCAAACAAAAGTGAAAGTCCTCTTTTTCGGCTAACAGCCCCAAACTGACATGAAGAAAGGAAAGCACTGCTGACATTTGAAATCAAGATTTTCTATTTACTAAACAGGCTCTTTGACCAACTTGGCTAAATCACAAAAAGATGTGATATATTGGAAAGACTGCTTAGAGAGTCAGATGCGGAAAGTGGAGGCATTTCAAAATAAAATCCATTGGTTAAATTGTCAAGCTTGAAGCAGTCTTACTTCCTTTTCAGCATTCATATGAGATACTTAATCTCACAATTGCACTATGAGTAGGGCTGGAACAATGTCAAATTTGAGTTTGCACACAGGTAAAACACATGCTTTAAGATAGGAAGCTTATTCTTGAGAAGATGAAAACAAGGTACTGCTGAGAGTTGAACTCAGGATCTCCTGTTTACGAGACAGGCGCTTTAAAAAACTAAGCTACAGCACCACATGATCCATATGTCAATATTTATTATTCTGCTTTTTCAGAAAACTGCTATGAAAATTTGTAGCATCTAATGTGTAATTCCACTGGTTTTAATTTGTAATGATTGAAGCCATCCTATATTCTCTAAAGAAAGTTATTTCATCTAATTCCTTTTAGAGCATTTCAAAAACAATTTTTTTTTTTCTCACTCAAATTCCACTGGTTTTAATTTGTAATGCTTGAAGCCATCCTATATTCTCTAAAGAAACTTATTTCATCTAATTCCTTTTAGAGCATTTCAAAAGCAGAAAGTTTTTTTCTCTCAATAGCACTTTATTAGGGCTTTGGGAAAGACATGTTTGATGTCAAACAAAAGTGAAAGTCCTCTTTTTCGGCTAACAGCCCCAAACTGACATGAAGAAAGGAAAGCACTGCTGACATTCGAAATCAAGATTTTCTGTTTACTAAACAGGCTCTTTGACCAACTTGGCTAAATCACAAAAAGATGTGATATATTGGAAAGACTGCTTAGAGGGTCAGATGCGGAAAATGGAGGCATTTCAAAATAAAATCCATTGGTTAAATTGTCAAGCTTGAAGCAGTCTTACTTCATTTTCAGCATTTACGAGATACTTAATATCACAATTGCACTATGAGCAGGGCTGGAACAATGGCAAATTTGAGTTTGCACACAGGTAAAACACATGCTTTAAGACAGGAAGCTTATTCTTGAGAAGATGAAAACAAGGTACTGCTGAGAGTTGAACTCAGGATCTCCTGTTTACGAGACAGGCGCTTTAACCAACTAAGCTACAGCACCACATGATCCATATGTCAATATTTATTATTCTGCTTTTTCAGAAAACTGCTATGAAAATTTGTAGCATCTAATGTGTAATTCCACTGGTTTTAATTTGTAATGCTTGAGCCCATCCTATATTCTCTAAAGAAAGTTATTTCATCTAATTCCTTTTAGAGCATTTCAAAAGCAAATTTTTTTTTTCACTCAAATTCCACTGGTTTTAATTTGTAATGCTTGAAGCCATCCTATATTCTCTAAAGAAACTTATTTCATCTAATTCCTTTTAGAGCATTTCAAAAGCAGAAAGTTTTTTTCTCTCAATAGCACTTTATTAGGGCTTTGGGAAAGACATGTTTGATGTCAAACAAAAGTGAAAGTCCTCTTTTTCGGCTAACAGCCCCAAACTGACATGAAGAAAGGAAAGCACTGCTGACATTTGAAATCAAGATTTTCTATTTACTAAACAGGCTCTTTGACCAACTTGGCTAAATCACAAAAAGATGTGATATATTGGAAAGACTGCTTAGAGAGTCAGATGCGGAAAGTGGAGGCATTTCAAAATAAAATCCATTGGTTAAATTGTCAAGCTTGAAGCAGTCTTACTTCCTTTTCAGCATTTAGATGAGATACTTAATATCACAATTGCACTATGAGTAGGGCTGGAACAATGGCAAATTTGAGTTTGCACACAGGTAAAACACATGCTTTAAGATAGGAAGCTTATTCTTGAGAAGATGAAAACAAGGTACAGCTGAGAGTTGAACTCAGGATCTCCTGTTTACGAGACAGGCGCTTTAACCAACTAAGCTACAGCACCACATGATCCATATGTCAATATTTATTATTCTGCTTTTTCAGAAAACTACTATGAAAATTTGTAGGATCTAATGTGTAATTCCACTGGTTTTAATTTGTAATGCTTGAGCCCATCCTATATTCTCTAAAGAAAGTTATTTCATCTAATTCCTTTTAGAGCATTTCAAAAGCAAAATTTTTTTACTTACATTCCACTTGTTTTAATTTGTAATGATTGAAGCCATCCTATATTCTCTAAAGAAACTTATTTCATCTAATTCCTTTTAGAGCATTTCAAAAGCAGAAAGTTTTTTTCTCTCAATAGCACTTTATTAGGGCTTTGGGAAAGACATGTTTGATGTCAAACAAAAGTGAAAGTCCTCTTTTTTGGCTAACAGCCCCAAACTGACATGAAGAAAGGAAAGCACTGCTGACATTTGAAATCAAGATTTTCTATTTACTAAACAGGCTCTTTGACCAACTTGGCTAAATCACAAAAAGATGTGATATATTGGAAAGACTGCTTAGAGAGTCAGATGCGGAAAGTGGAGGCATTTCAAAATAAAATCCATTGGTTAAATTGTCAAGTTTGAAGCAGTCTTACTTCCTTTTCAGCATTTAGATGAGATACTTAATCTCACAATTGCACTATGAGTAGTGCTGGAACAATGGCAAATTTGAGTTTGCACACAGGTAAAACACATGCTTTAAGATAGGAAGCTTATTCTTGAGAAGATGAAAACAAGGTACTGCTGAGAGTTCAACTCAGGATCTCCTGTTTACGAGACAGGCACTTTAACCAACTAAGCTACAGCACCACATGATCCATATGTCAATATTTATTATTCTGCTTTTTCAGAAAACTGCTATGAAAATTTGTAGCATCTAATGTGTAATTCCACTGGTTTTAATTTGTAATGCTTGAGCCCATCCTATATTCTCTAAAGAAAGTTATTTCATCTAATTCCTTTTAGAGCATTTCAAAAGCAAAATTTTTTTACTTAAATTCCACTTGTTTTAATTTGTAATGATTGAAGCCATCCTATATTCTCTAAAGAAACTTATTTCATCTAATTCCTTTTAGAGCATTTCAAAAGCAGAAATTTTTTTTCTCTCAATTGCACTTTATTAGGGCTTTGGGAAAGACATGTTTGATGTCAAACGAAAGTGAAAGTACTCTTTTTCGGCTAACAGCCCCAAACTGACATGAAGAAAGGAAAGCACTGCTGACATTCGAAATCAAGATTTTCTGTTTACTAAACAGGCTCTTTGACCAACTTGGCTAAATCACAAAAAGATGTGATATATTGGAAAGACTGCTTAGAGAGTCAGATGCGGAAAATGGAGGCATTTCAAAATAAAATCCATTGGTTAAATTGTCAAGCTTGAAGCAGTCTTACTTCCTTTTCAGCATTTAGATGAGATACTTAATCTCACAATTGCACTATCAGTAGAGCTGGAACAATGGCAAATTTGAGTTTGCAATCAGGTAAAACACCTGCTTTAAGATAGGAAGCTTATTCTTGAGAAGATGAAAACAAGGTACTGCTGAGAGTTTAACTCAGGATCTCCTGTTTACGAGACAGGCGCTTTAACCAACGAAGCCACAGCACCACATGATCCAAATGTGAATATTTATTATTCTGCTTTTTCAGAAAACTGCTATGAAAATTTGTAGCATCTAATGTGTAATTCCACTGGTTTTAATTTGTAATGATTGAAGCCATCCTATATTCTCTAAAGAAAGTTATTTCATCTAATTCCTTTTAGAGCATTTCAAAAACAATTTTTTTTTTCACTCAAATTCCACTGGTTTTAATTTGTAATGATTGAAGCCATCCTATATTCTCTAAAGAAACTTATTTCATCTAATTCCTTTTAGAGCATTTCAAAAGCAGAAATTTTTTTTCTCTCAATTGCACTTTATTAGGGCTTTGGGAAAGACATGTTTGATGTCAAACGAAAGTGAAAGTACTCTTTTTCGGCTAACAGCCCCAAACTGACATGAAGAAAGGAAAGCACTGCTGACATTCGAAATCAAGATTTTCTGTTTACTAAACAGGCTCTTTGACCAACTTGGCTAAATCACAAAAAGATGTGATATATTGGAAAGACTGCTTAGAGAGTCAGATGCGGAAAATGGAGGCATTTCAAAATAAAATCCATTGGTTAAATTGTCAAGCTTGAAGCAGTCTTACTTCCTTTTCAGCATTTAGATGAGATACTTAATCTCACAATTGCACTATCAGTAGAGCTGGAACAATGGCAAATTTGAGTTTGCAATCAGGTAAAACACCTGCTTTAAGATAGGAAGCTTATTCTTGAGAAAATGAAAACAAGGTACTGCTGAGAGTTTAACTCAGGATCTCCTGTTTACGAGACAGGCGCTTTAACCAACTAAGCCACAGCACCACATGATCCAAATGTGAATATTTATTATTCTGCTTTTTCAGAAAACTGCTATGAAAATTTGTAGCATCTAATGTGTAATTCCACTGGTTTTAATTTGTAATGATTGAAGCCATCCTATATTCTCTAAAGAAAGTTATTTCATCTAATTCCTTTTAGAGCATTTCAAAAACAATTTTTTTTTTCACTCAAATTCCACTGGTTTTAATTTGTAATGCTTGAAGCCATCCTATATTCTCTAAAGAAACTTATTTCATCTAATTCCTTTTAGAGCATTTCAAAAGCAGAAAGTTTTTTTCTCTCAATAGCACTTTATTAGGGCTTTGGGAAAGACATGTTTGATGTCAAACAAAAGTGAAAGTCCTCTTTTTCGGCTAACAGCCCCAAACTGACATGAAGAAAGGAAAGCACTGCTGACATTCGAAATCAAGATTTTCTGTTTACTAAACAGGCTCTTTGACCAACTTGGCTAAATCACAAAAAGATGTGATATATTGGAAAGACTGCTTAGAGAGTCAGATGCAGAAAATGGAGGCATTTCAAAATAAAATCCATTGGTTAAATTGTCAAGCTTGAAGCAGTCTTACTTCCTTTTCAGCATTTAGATGAGATTCTTAATCTCACAATTGCACTATCAGTAGGGCTGGAACAATGGCAAATTTGAGTTTGCACACAGGTAAAACACCTGATTTAAGATAGGAAGCTTATTCTTGAGAATATGAAAACAAGGTACTGCTGAGAGTTGAACTCAGGATCTCCTGTTTATGAGACAGGCGCTTTAACCAACTAATCCACAGCACCACATGATCCAAATGTGAATATTTATTATTCTGCTTTTTCAGAAAACTGCTATGAAAATTTGTAGCATCTAATGTGTAATTCCACTGGTTTTAATATGTAATGATTGAAGCCATCCTATATTCTCTAAAGAAAGTTATTTCATCTAATTCCTTTTAGAGCATTTCAAAAGCAAATTTTTTTTTTCACTCAAATTCCACTGGTTTTAATTTGTAATGCTTGAAGCCATCCTATATTCTCTAAAGAAACTTATTTCATCTAATTCCTTTTAGAGCATTTCAAAAGCAGAAAGTTTTTTTCTCTCAATAGCACTTTATTAGGGCTTTGGGAAAGAAATGTTTGATGTCAAACAAAAGTGAAAGTCCTCTTTTTCGGCTAACAGCCCCAAACTGACATGAAGAAAGGAAAGCACTGCTGACATTTGAAATCAAGATTTTCTATTTACTAAACAGGCTCTTTGACCAACTTGGCTAAATCACAAAAAGATGTGATATATTCGAAAGACTGCTTAGAGAGTCAGATGCGGAAAGTGGAGGCATTTCAAAATAAAATCCATTGGTTAAATTGTCAAGCTTGAAGCAGTCTTACTTCCTTTTCAGCATTTAGATGAGATAGTTAATCTCACAATTGCACTATGAGTAGGGCTGCAACAATGGCAAATTTGAGTTTGCACACAGGTAAAACACATGCTTTAAGATAGGAAGCTTATTCTTGAGAAGATGAAAACAAGGTACTGCTGAGAGTTGAACTCAGGATCTCCTGTTTACGAGACAGGCGCTTTAACCAACTAAGCTACAGCACCACATGATCCATATGTCAATATTTATTATTCTGCTTTTTCAGAAAACTGCTATGAAAATTTGTAGCATCTAATGTGTAATTCCACTGGTTTTAGTTTGTAATTCTTGAGCCCATCCTATATTCTCTAAAGAAAGTTATTTCATCTAATTCCTTTTAGAGAATTTCAAAAGCAAATTTTTTTTTCACTCAAATTCCACTGGTTTTAATTTGTAATGCTTGAAGCCATCCTATATTCTCTAAAGAAACTTATTTCATCTAATTCCTTTTAGAGCATTTCAAAAGCAGAAAGTTTTTTTCTCTCAATTGCACTTTATTAGGGCTTTGGGAAAGACATGTTTGATGTCAAACAAGAATGAAAGTCCTCTTTTTCGGCTAACAGCCCCAAACTGACATGATGAAAGGAAAGCACTGCTGACATTCGAAATCAAGATTTTCTGTTTACTAAACAGGCTCTTTGACCAACTTGGTTTATTCACAAAAAGATGTGATATATTGGAAAGACTGCTTAGAGAGTCAGATGCGGAAAGTGGAGGCATTTCAAAATAAAATCCATTGGTTAAATTGTCAAGCTTGAAGCAGTCTTACTTCCTTTTCAGCATTTAGATTGTGAGATTGTGAGATACTTAATCTCACAATTGCACTATGAGTAGGGCTGGAACAATTGCAAATTTGAGTTTGCACACAGGTAAAGCACCTGATTTAAGATAGGAAGCTTATTCTTGAGAAGATGAAAAAAGGTACTGCTGAGAGTTGAACCCAGGACCGCCTGATTACGAGACAGGCGCTTTAACCAACTAAGCCACAGGACAACATGATCCATATGTGAATATTTATTATTTTGCTTTTTCAGAAAACTGCTATGAAAATTTGTAGCATCTAACGTGTAATTCCACTGGTTTTAGTTTGCAATGCTTGAGCCCTTCCTATATTCTCTAAAGAAAGTTATTTCATCTAATTCCTTTTAGAGCATTTCAAAAGCAAATTTTTTTTTTCACTCAAATTCCACTGGTTTTAATTTGTAATGCTTGAAGCCATCCTATATTCTCTAAAGAAACTTATTTCATCTAATTCGTTTTAGAGCATTTCAAAAGCAGAAAGTTTTTTTCTCTCAATTGCACTTTATTAGGGCTTTGGGAAAGAGATGTTTGATGTCAAACAAGAATGAAAGTCCTCTTTTTCGGCTAACAGACCCAAACTGACATGATGAAAGGAAAGCACTGCTGACATTCAAAATCAAGATTTTCTGTTTACTAAACAGGCTCTTTGACCAACTTGGTGAAAATTTGTAGCATCTAATGTGTAATTCCACTGGTTTTAATTTGTAATGCTTGAGCCCATCCTATATTCTCTAAAGAAAGTTATTTCATCTAATTCCTTTTAGAGCATTTCAAAAGCAAATTTTTTTTTACTTAAATTCCACTGGTTTTAATTTGTAATGATTGAAGCCATCCTATATTCTCTAAAGAAACTTATTTCATCTAATTCCTTTTAGAGCATTTCAAAAGCAGAAAGTTTTTTTCTCTCAATTGCACTTTATTAGGGCTCTGGGAAAGACATGTTTGATGTCAAACAAAAGTGAAAGTCCTCTTTTTCGGCTAACAGCCCCAAACTGACATGAAGAAAGGAAAGCACTGCTGACATTCGATTTTCGACATTCAGATTTTCTGTTTAATAAACAGGCTCTTTGACCAACTTGGCTAAATCACAAAAAGATGCGATATATTGGAAAGACTGCTTAGAGAGTCAGATGCGGAAAATGGAGGCATTTCAAAATAAAATCCATTGGTTAAACTGTCAAGCTTGAAGCAGTCTTACTTCCTTTTCATCATTTAGATGAGATACTTAGTCTCACAATTGCACTATGAGTAGGGCTGGAACAATGGCAAATTTGAGTTTGCACACAGGTAAAACACCTGCTTTAAGATAGGAAGCTTATTCTTGAGAAGATGAAAACAAGGTACTGCTGAGAGTAGAACTCAGGATCTCCTGTTTACAAAACATGCGCTTTAACCAACTAAGCCACAGCACCACATGATCCATTTGTGAATATTTATTATTCTGCTTTTTCAGAAAACTGCTATGAAAATTTGTAGCATCTAATGTGTTATTCCACGGGTCTTAATTTGTAATGCTTGAGCCCATCCTATATTCTCTAAAGAAAGTTATTTCATCTAATTCCTTTTATAGCATTTCAAAAGCAATTTTTTTTTCACTCAAATTCCACTGGTTTTAATTTGTAATGCTTGAAGCCATCCTATATTCTCTAAAGAAACTTATTTCATCTAATTCCTTTTAGAGCATTTTAAAAGCAGAAAGTTTTTTTCTCTCAATTGCACTTTATTAGGGCTTTGGGAAATACATGTTTGATGTCAAACAAAAGTGAAAGTCCTCTTTTTCGGCTAACAGCCCCAAACTGACATGAAGAAAGGAAAGCACTGCTGACATTCGAAATCAAGATTTTCTGTTTACTAAACAGGCTCTTTGACCAACTTGGCTAAATCACAAAAAGATGCGATATATTGGAAAGACTGCTTAGAGAGTCACATGCGGAAAGTGGAGGCATTTCAAAATAAAATCCATTGTTTAAATTGTCAAGCTTGAAGCAGTCTTAATTCCTTTTCAGCATTTAGATAAGATACTTAATCTCACAATTGCACTATCAGTAGGGCTGGAACAATGGCAAATTTGAGTTTGCACTCAGGCAAAATACCTGCTTTAAGATAGGAAGCTTATTCCTGAGAAGATGAAAACAAGGTACTGCTGAGAGTTTAACTCAGGATCTCCTGTTTACGAGACAGGCGCTTTAACCAACTAAGCCACAGCACCACATGATCCAAATGTGAATATTTATTATTCTGCTTTTTCAGAAAACTGCTATGAAAATTTGTAGCATCTAATGTGTAATTCCACTGGTTTTAATTTGTAATGCTTGAGCCCATCCTATATTCTCTAAAGAAAGTTATTTCATCTAATTCCTTTTAGAGCATTTCAAAAGCAAATTTTTTTTTTCACTCAAATTCCACTGGTTTTAATTTGTAATGCTTGAAGCCATCCTATATTCTCTAAAGAAACTTATTTCATCTAATTCCTTTTAGAGCATTTCAAAAGCAGAAAGTTTTTTTCTCTCAATTGCACTTTATTAGGGATTTGGGAAAGACATGTTTGATGTCAAACAAAAGTGAAAGTCCTCTTTTTCGACTAACAGCCCCAAACTGACATGAAGAAAGGAAAGCACTGCTGACATTCGAAATCAAGATTTTCTGTTTACTAAACAGGCTCTTTGACCAACTTGGCTAAATCACAAAAAGATGTGATATATTGGAAAGACTGCTTAGAGAGTCAGATGCGGAATGTGGAGGCATTTCAAAATAAAATCCATTGGTTAAATTGTCAAGCTTGAAGCAGTCTTAATTCCTTTTCAGCATTTAGATGAGATACTTTATCTCACAATTGCACTATGAGTAGGGCTGGAACAATGGCAAATTTGAGTTTGCACTCAGGTAAAACACCTGCTTTAAGACAGGAAGCTTATTCTTGAGAAGATGAAAACAAGGTACTGCTGAGAGTTGAACTCAGGATCTCCTGTTTACGAGACAGGCACTTTAACCAACTAAGCCACAGCACCACATGATCCAAATGTGAATATTTATTATTCTGCTTTTTCAGAAAACTGCTATGAAAATTTGTAGCATCTAATGTGTAATTCCACTGGTTTTAATTTGTAATGATTGAAGCCATCCTATATTCTCTAAAGAAACTTATTTCATCTAATTCCTTTTAGAGCATTTCAAAAGCAGAAAGTTTTTTTCTCTCAATTGCACTTTATTAGGGATTTGGGAAAGACATGTTTGATGTCAAACAAAAGTGAAAGTCCTCTTTTTCGGCTAACAGCCCAAACTGACATGAAGAAAGGAAAGCACTGCTGACATTCGAAATCAAGATTTTCTGTTTACTAAACAGGCTCTTTGACCAACTTGGCTACATCACAAAAAGATGTGATATATTGGAAAGACTGCTTAGAGAGTCAGATGCGGAAAGTGGAGGCATTTCAAAATAAAATCCATTGGTTAAGTTGTCAAGTTTGAAGCAGTCTTACTTCCTTTTCAGCATTTAGATGAGATACTTAATCTCACAATTGCACTATCAGTAGGGCTGGAACAATGGCAAATTTGAGTTTGCACACAGGTAAAACACCTGATTTAAGATAGGAAGCTTATTCTTGATAAGATGAAAACAAGGTACTGCTGAGAGTTGAACTAAGGATCTCCTGTTTACGAGACAGGCGCTTTAACCAACTAAGCCACAGCACCACATGATCCAAATGTGAATATTTATTATTCTGCTTTTTCAGAAAACTGCTATGAAAATTTGTAGCATCTAATGTGTAATTCCACTGGTTTTAATTTGTAATGCTAGAGCCCATCCTATATTCTCTAAAGAAAGTTATTTCATCTAATTCCTTTTAGAGCATTTCAAAAGCAAATTTTTTTTTCACTCAAATTCCACTGGTTTTAATTTGTAATGCTTGAAGCCATCCTATATTCTCTAAAGAAACTTATTTCATCTAATTCCTTTTAGAGCATTTCAAAAGCAGAAAGTTTTTTTCTCTCAATTGCACTTTATTAGGGATTTGGGAAAGACATGTTTGATGTCAAACAAAAGTGAAAGTCCTCTTTTTCGACTAACAGCCCCAAACTGACATGAAGAAAGGAAAGCACTGCTGACATTCGAAATCAAGATTTTCTGTTTACTAAACAGGCTCTTTGACCAACTTGGCTAAATCACAAAAAGATGTGATATATTGGAAAGACTGCTTAGAGAGTCAGATGCGGAATGTGGAGGCATTTCAAAATAAAATCCATTGGTTAAATTGTCAAGCTTGAAGCAGTCTTAATTCCTTTTCAGCATTTAGATGAGATACTTAATCTCACAATTGCACTATCAGTAGGGCTGGAACAATGGCAAATTTGAGTTTGCACTCAGGTAAAACACCTGCTTTAAGACAGGAAGCTTATTCTTGAGAAGATGAAAACAAGGTACTGCTGAGAGTTGAACTCAGGATCTCCTGTTTACAAGACAGGCGCTTTAACCAACTAAGCCACAGCACCACATGATCCAAATGTGAATATTTATTATTCTGCTTTTTCAGAAAACTGCTATGAAAATTTGTAGCATCTAATGTGTAATTCCACTGGTTTTAATTTGTAATGATTGAAGCCATCCTATATTCTCTAAAGAAACTTATTTCATCTAATTCCTTTTAGAGCATTTCAAAAGCAGAAAGTTTTTTTCTCTCAATTGCACTTTATTAGGGCTTTGGGAAAGACATGTTTGATGTCAAACAAAAGTGAAAGTCCTCTTTTTTGGCTAACAGCCCAAACTGACATGAAGAAAGGAAAGCACTGCTGACATTCAAAATCAAGATTTTCTGTTTACTAAACAGGCTCTTTGACCAACTTGGCTACATCACAAAAAGATGTGATATATTGGAAAGACTGCTTAGAGAGTCAGATGAGGAAAGTGGAGGGATTTCAAAATAAAATCCATTGGTTAAGTTGTCAAGTTTGAAGCAATCTTACTTCCTTCCTTTTCAGCATTTAGATGAGATACTTAATCTCACAATTGCACTATCAGTAGGGCTGGAACAATGGCAAATTTGAGTTTGCACACAGGTAAAACACGTGATTTAAGATAGGAAGCTTATTCTTGATAAGATGAAAACAAGGTACTGCTGAGAGTTGAACTCAAGATCTCCTGTTTATGAGACAGGCGCTTTAACCAACTAATCCACAGCACCACATGATCCAAATGTGAATATTTATTATTCTGCTTTTTCAGAAAACTGCTATGAAAATTTGTAGCGTCTAATGTGTAATTCCACTGGTTTTAATTTGTAATGCTTGAGCCCATCCTATATTCTCTAAAGAAAGTTATTTCATCTAATTCCTTTTAGAGCATTTCAAAAGCAAATTTTTTTTTTCACTCAAATTCCACTGGTTTTAATTTGTAATGCTTGAAGCCATCCTATATTCTCTAAAGAAACTTATTTCATCTAATTCCTTTTAGAGCATTTCAAAAGCAGAAAGTTTTTTTCTCTCAATTGCACTTTATTAGGGATTTGGGAAAGACATGTTTGATGTCAAACAAAAGTGAAAGTCCTCTTTTTCGACTAACAGCCCCAAACTGACATGAAGAAAGGAAAGCACTGCTGACATTCGAAATCAAGATTTTCTGTTTACTAAACAGGCTCTTTGACCAACTTGGCTAAATCACAAAAAGATGTGATATATTGGAAAGACTGCTTAGAGAGTCAGATGCGGAATGTGGAGGCATTTCAAAATAAAATCCATTGGTTAAATTGTCAAGCTTGAAGCAGTCTTAATTCCTTTTCAGCATTTAGATGAGATACTTAATCTCACAATTGCACTATCAGTAGGGCTGGAACAATGGCAAATTTGAGTTTGCACTCAGGCAAAATACCTGCTTTAAGATAGGAAGCTTATTCCTGAGAAGATGAAAACAAGGTACTGCTGAGAGTTTAACTCAGGATCTCCTGTTTACGAGACAGGCGCTTTAACCAACTAAGCCACAGCACCACATGATCCAAATGTGAATATTTATTATTCTGCTTTTTCAGAAAACTGCTATGAAAATTTGTAGCATCTAATGTGTAATTCCACTGGTTTTAATTTGTAATGCTTGAGCCCATCCTATATTCTCTAAAGAAAGTTATTTCATCTAATTCCTTTTAGAGCATTTCAAAAGCAAATTTTTTTTTTCACTCAAATTCCACTGGTTTTAATTTGTAATGCTTGAAGCCATCCTATATTCTCTAAAGAAACTTATTTCATCTAATTCCTTTTAGAGCATTTCAAAAGCAGAAAGTTTTTTTCTCTCAATTGCACTTTATTAGGGATTTGGGAAAGACATGTTTGATGTCAAACAAAAGTGAAAGTCCTCTTTTTCGACTAACAGCCCCAAACTGACATGAAGAAAGGAAAGCACTGCTGACATTCGAAATCAAGATTTTCTGTTTACTAAACAGGCTCTTTGACCAACTTGGCTAAATCACAAAAAGATGTGATATATTGGAAAGACTGCTTAGAGAGTCAGATGCGGAATGTGGAGGCATTTCAAAATAAAATCCATTGGTTAAATTGTCAAGCTTGAAGCAGTCTTAATTCCTTTTCAGCATTTAGATGAGATACTTTATCTCACAATTGCACTATGAGTAGGGCTGGAACAATGGCAAATTTGAGTTTGCACTCAGGTAAAACACCTGCTTTAAGACAGGAAGCTTATTCTTGAGAAGATGAAAACAAGGTACTGCTGAGAGTTGAACTCAGGATCTCCTGTTTACGAGACAGGCACTTTAACCAACTAAGCCACAGCACCACATGATCCAAATGTGAATATTTATTATTCTGCTTTTTCAGAAAACTGCTATGAAAATTTGTAGCATCTAATGTGTAATTCCACTGGTTTTAATTTGTAATGATTGAAGCCATCCTATATTCTCTAAAGAAACTTATTTCATCTAATTCCTTTTAGAGCATTTCAAAAGCAGAAAGTTTTTTTCTCTCAATTGCACTTTATTAGGGATTTGGGAAAGACATGTTTGATGTCAAACAAAAGTGAAAGTCCTCTTTTTCGGCTAACAGCCCAAACTGACATGAAGAAAGGAAAGCACTGCTGACATTCGAAATCAAGATTTTCTGTTTACTAAACAGGCTCTTTGACCAACTTGGCTACATCACAAAAAGATGTGATATATTGGAAAGACTGCTTAGAGAGTCAGATGCGGAAAGTGGAGGCATTTCAAAATAAAATCCATTGGTTAAGTTGTCAAGTTTGAAGCAGTCTTACTTCCTTTTCAGCATTTAGATGAGATACTTAATCTCACAATTGCACTATCAGTAGGGCTGGAACAATGGCAAATTTGAGTTTGCACACAGGTAAAACACCTGATTTAAGATAGGAAGCTTATTCTTGATAAGATGAAAACAAGGTACTGCTGAGAGTTGAACTAAGGATCTCCTGTTTACGAGACAGGCGCTTTAACCAACTAAGCCACAGCACCACATGATCCAAATGTGAATATTTATTATTCTGCTTTTTCAGAAAACTGCTATGAAAATTTGTAGCATCTAATGTGTAATTCCACTGGTTTTAATTTGTAATGCTAGAGCCCATCCTATATTCTCTAAAGAAAGTTATTTCATCTAATTCCTTTTAGAGCATTTCAAAAGCAAATTTTTTTTTCACTCAAATTCCACTGGTTTTAATTTGTAATGCTTGAAGCCATCCTATATTCTCTAAAGAAACTTAATTCATCTAATTCCTTTTAGAGCATTTCAAAAGCAGAAAGTTTTTTTCTCTCAATTGCACTTTATTAGGGATTTGGGAAAGACATGTTTGATGTCAAACAAAAGTGAAAGTCCTCTTTTTCGACTAACAGCCCCAAACTGACATGAAGAAAGGAAAGCACTGCTGACATTCGAAATCAAGATTTTCTGTTTACTAAACAGGCTCTTTGACCAACTTGGCTAAATCACAAAAAGATGTGATATATTGGAAAGACTGCTTAGAGAGTCAGATGCGGAATGTGGAGGCATTTCAAAATAAAATCCATTGGTTAAATTGTCAAGCTTGAAGCAGTCTTAATTCCTTTTCAGCATTTAGATGAGATACTTAATCTCACAATTGCACTATCAGTAGGGCTGGAACAATGGCAAATTTGAGTTTGCACTCAGGTAAAACACCTGCTTTAAGACAGGAAGCTTATTCTTGAGAAGATGAAAACAAGGTACTGCTGAGAGTTGAACTCAGGATCTCCTGTTTACAAGACAGGCGCTTTAACCAACTAAGCCACAGCACCACATGATCCAAATGTGAATATTTATTATTCTGCTTTTTCAGAAAACTGCTATGAAAATTTGTAGCATCTAATGTGTAATTCCACTGGTTTTAATTTGTAATGATTGAAGCCATCCTATATTCTCTAAAGTAACTTATTTCATCTAATTCCTTTTAGAGCATTTCAAAAGCAGAAAGTTTTTTTCTCTCAATTGCACTTTATTAGGGCTTTGGGAAAGACATGTTTGATGTCAAACAAAAGTGAAAGTCCTCTTTTTTGGCTAACAGCCCAAACTGACATGAAGAAAGGAAAGCACTGCTGACATTCAAAATCAAGATTTTCTGTTTACTAAACAGGCTCTTTGACCAACTTGGCTACATCACAAAAAGATGTGATATATTGGAAAGACTGCTTAGAGAGTCAGATGCGGAAAGTGGAGGGATTTCAAAATAAAATCCATTGGTTAAGTTGTCAAGTTTGAAGCAATCTTACTTCCTTCCTTTTCAGCATTTAGATGAGATACTTAATCTCACAATTGCACTATCAGTAGGGCTGGAACAATGGCAAATTTGAGTTTGCACACAGGTAAAACACGTGATTTAAGATAGGAAGCTTATTCTTGATAAGATGAAAACAAGGTACTGCTGAGAGTTGAACTCAAGATCTCCTGTTTATGAGACAGGCGCTTTAACCAACTAATCCACAGCACCACATGATCCAAATGTGAATATTTATTATTCTGCTTTTTCAGAAAACTGCTATGAAAATTTGTAGCGTCTAATGTGTAATTCCACTGGTTTTAATTTGTAATGCTTGAGCCCATCCTATATTCTCTAAAGAAAGTTATTTCATCTAATTCCTTTTAGAGCATTTCAAAAGCAAATTTTTTTTTCACTCAAATTCCACTGGTTTTAATTTGTAATGCTTGAAGCCATCCTATATTCTCTAAAGAAACTTATTTCATCTAATTCCTTTTAGAGCATTTCAAAAGCAGAAAGTTTTTTTCTCTCAATTGCACTTTATTAGGGATTTGGGAAAGACATGTTTGATGTCAAACAAAAGTGAAAGTCCTCTTTTTCGACTAACAGCCCCAAACTGACATGAAGAAAGGAAAGCACTGCTGACATTCGAAATCAAATTTTTCTGTTTACTAAACAGGCTCTTTGACCAACTTGGCTAAATCACAAAAAGATGTGATATATTGGAAAGACTGCTTAGAGAGTCAGATGCGGAATGTGGAGGCATTTCAAAATAAAATCCATTGGTTAAATTGTCAAGCTTGAAGCAGTCTTAATTCCTTTTCAGCATTTAGATGAGATACTTAATCTCACAATTGCACTATCAGTAGGGCTGGAACAATGGCAAATTTGAGTTTGCACACAGGTAAAACACCTGCTTTAAGATAGGAAGCTTATTCTTGAGAAGATGAAAACAAGGTACTGCTGTGAGTTGAACTCAGGATCTCCTGTTTACGAGACAGGCGCTTTAACCAACTAAGCTACAGCACCACATGATCCATCTGTCAATATTTATTATTCGGCTTTTTCAGAAAACTGCTATGAAAATTTGTAGCATCTAATGTGTAATTCCACTGGTTTTAATTTGTAATGCTTAAGCCCATCCTATATTCTCTAAAGAAAGTTATTTCATTTAATTCCTTTTAGAGCATTTCAAAAGCAAATTTTTTTTTACTTAAATTCCACTGGTTTTAATTTGTAATGATTGAAGCCATCCTATATTCTCTAAAGAAACTTATTTCATCTAATTCCTTTTAGAGCATTTCAAAAGCAGAAAGTTTTTTTCTCTCAATTGCACTTTATTAGGGCTTTGGGAAAGACATGTTTGATGTCAAACAAAAGTGAAAGTTCTCTTTTTCGGCTAACAGCCCCAAACTGACATGAAGAAAGGAAAGCACTGCTGACATTCGAAATCAAGATTTTCTGTTTACTAAACAGGCTCTTTGACCAACTTGGCTAAATCACAAAAAGATGTGATATATTGGAAAGACTGCTTAGAGAGTCAGATGCGGAAAGTGGAGGCATTACAAAATAAAATCCATTGGTTAAATTGTCAAGCTTGAAGCAGTCTTACTTCCTTGTCAGCATTTAGATGAGATACTTAATCTCACAATTGCACTATGAGTAGGGCTGGAACAATGGCAAATTTGAGTTTGCACACAGGTAAAACACCTGCTTTAAGATAGGAAGCTTATTCTTGAGAAGATGAAAACAAGGTACTGCTGAGAGTTGAACTCAAGATCTCCTGTTTACGAGACAGGCGCTTTAACCAACTAAGCTACAGCACCACATGATCCATATGTGAATATTTATTATTATGCTTTTTCAGAAAACTGCTATGAAAATTTGTAGCATCTAATGTGTAATTCCACTGGTTTTAGTTTGTAATGCTTGAGCCCTTCCTATATTCTCTAAAGAAAGTTATTTCATCTAATTCCTTTTAGAGCATTTCAAAAGCAAATTTTTTTTTTCACTCAAATTCCACTGGTTTTAATTTGTAATGCTTGAAGCCATCCTATATTCTCTAAAGAAACTTATTTCATCTAATTCCTTTTAGAGCATTTCAAAAGCAGAAAGTTTTTTTCTCTCAATTGCACTTTATTAGGGCTTTGGGAAAGACATGTTTGATGTCAAACAAGAATGAAAGTCCTCTTTTTCGGCTAACAGCCCCAAACTGACATGATGAAAGGAAAGCACTGCTGACATTCGAAATCAAGATTTTCTGTTTACTATACAGGCTCTTTGACCAACTTGGCTAAATCACAAAAACATGTGATATATTGGAAAGACTGCTTAGAGAGTCAGATGCGGAAAGTGGAGGCATTTCAAAATAAAATCCATTGGTTAAATTGTCAAGCTTGAAGCAGTCTTACTTCCTTTTCATCATTTAGATGAGATACTTAGTCTCACAATTGCACTATGAGTAGGGCTGGAAAAATGGCAAATTTGAGTTTGCACACAGGTAAAACACATGCTTTAAGAAAGGAAGCTTATTCTTGAGAAGATGAAAACAAGGTACAGCTGAGAGTTGAATTCAGGATCTCCTGTTTACTAGACAGGCGCTTTAACCAACTAAGCCACAGCACCACATGATCCATATGTGAATATTTATTATTCTGCTTTTTCAGAAAACTGCTATGAAAATTTGTAGGCTCTAATGTGTAATTCCACTGGTTTTAATTTGTAATGCTTGAGCCCATCCTATATTCTCTAAAGAAAGTTATTTCATCTAATTCCTTTTAGAGCATTTCAAAAGTAAATTTTTTTTTTCACTCAAATTCCACTGGTTTTAATTTGTAATGCTTGAAGCCATCCTATATTCTCTAAAGAAACTTATTTCATCTAATTCCTTTTAGAGCATTTCAAAAGCAGAAAGTTTTTTTCTCTCAATTGCACTTTATTAGGGATTTGGGAAAGACATGGTTGATGTCAAACAAAAGTGAAAGTCCTCTTTTTCGACTAACAGCCCCAAACTGACATGAAGAAAGGAAAGCACTGCTGACATTCGAAATCAAGATTTTCTGTTTACTAAACAGGCTCTTTGACCAACTTGGCTACATCACAAAAAGATGTGATATATTGGAAAGACTGCTTAGAGAGTCAGATGCGGAAAGTGGAGGCATTTCAAAATAAAATCCATTGGTTAAATTGTCAAGCTTGAAGCAGTCTTACTTCCTTTTCAGCATTTAGATGAGATACTTAATCTCACAATTGCACTATCAGTAGGGCTGGAAAAATGGCAAATTTGAGTTTGCACACAGGTAAAACACCTGCTTTAAGATAGGAAGCTTATTCTTGAGAAGATGAAAACAAGGAACTGCTGAGAGTTGAATTCAGGATCTCCTGTTTACGAGACAGGCGCTTTAACCAACTAAGCTACAGCACCACATGATCCATATGTGAATATTTATTATTCTGCTTTTTCAGAAAACTGCTATGAAAATTTGTAGCATCTAATGTGTAATTCCACTGGTTTTAATTTGTAATGCTTGAGCCCATCCTATATTCTCTAAAGAAAGTTATTTCATCTACTTCCTTTTAGAGCATTTCAAAAGCAGAAAGTTTTTTTCTCTCAATTGCACTTTTTTAGGGCTTTGGGAAAGACATGTTTGATGTCAAACAAAAGTGAAAGTCCTCTTTTTCGGCTAACAGCCCAAACTGACATGAAGAAAGGAAAGCACTGCTGACATTCGAAATCAAGATTTTCTGTTTACTAAACAGGCTCTTTGACCAACTTGGCTAAATCACAAAAAGATGTGATATATTGGAAAGAATGCTTAGAGAGTCAGATGCGGAAAATGGAGGCATTTCAAAATAAAATCCATTGGTTAAATTGTCAAGCTTGAAGCAGTCTTACTTCCTTTTCAGCATTCATATGAGATACTTAATCTCACAATTGCACTATGAGTAGGGCTGGAACAATGTCAAATTTGAGTTTGCACACAGGTAAAACACATGCTTTAAGATAGGAAGCTTATTCTTGAGAAGATGAAAACAAGGTACTGCTGAGAGTTGAACTCAGGATCTCCTGTTTACGAGACAGGCGCTTTAACCAACTAAGCTACAGCACCACATGATCCATATGTCAATATTTATTATTCTGCTTTTTCAGAAAACTGCTATGAAAATTTGTAGCATCTAATGTGTAATTCCACTGGTTTTAATTTGTAATGATTGAAGCCATCCTATATTCTCTAAAGAAAGTTATTTCATCTAATTCCTTTTAGAGCATTTCAAAAACAATTTTTTTTTTTCTCACTCAAATTCCACTGGTTTTAATTTGTAATGCTTGAAGCCATCCTATATTCTCTAAAGAAACTTATTTCATCTAATTCCTTTTAGAGCATTTCAAAAGCAGAAAGTTTTTTTCTCTCAATAGCACTTTATTAGGGCTTTGGGAAAGACATGTTTGATGTCAAACAAAAGTGAAAGTCCTCTTTTTCGGCTAACAGCCCCAAACTGACATGAAGAAAGGAAAGCACTGCTGACATTCGAAATCAAGATTTTCTGTTTACTAAACAGGCTCTTTGACCAACTTGGCTAAATCACAAAAAGATGTGATATATTGGAAAGACTGCTTAGAGGGTCAGATGCGGAAAATGGAGGCATTTCAAAATAAAATCCATTGGTTAAATTGTCAAGCTTGAAGCAGTCTTACTTCATTTTCAGCATTTACGAGATACTTAATATCACAATTGCACTATGAGCAGGGCTGGAACAATGGCAAATTTGAGTTTGCACACAGGTAAAACACATGCTTTAAGACAGGAAGCTTATTCTTGAGAAGATGAAAACAAGGTACTGCTGAGAGTTGAACTCAGGATCTCCTGTTTACGAGACAGGCGCTTTAACCAACTAAGCTACAGCACCACATGATCCATATGTCAATATTTATTATTCTGCTTTTTCAGAAAACTGCTATGAAAATTTGTAGCATCTAATGTGTAATTCCACTGGTTTTAATTTGTAATGCTTGAGCCCATCCTATATTCTCTAAAGAAAGTTATTTCATCTAATTCCTTTTAGAGCATTTCAAAAGCAAATTTTTTTTTTCACTCAAATTCCACTGGTTTTAATTTGTAATGCTTGAAGCCATCCTATATTCTCTAAAGAAACTTATTTCATCTAATTCCTTTTAGAGCATTTCAAAAGCAGAAAGTTTTTTTCTCTCAATAGCACTTTATTAGGGCTTTGGGAAAGACATGTTTGATGTCAAACAAAAGTGAAAGTCCTCTTTTTCGGCTAACAGCCCCAAACTGACATGAAGAAAGGAAAGCACTGCTGACATTTGAAATCAAGATTTTCTATTTACTAAACAGGCTCTTTGACCAACTTGGCTAAATCACAAAAAGATGTGATATATTGGAAAGACTGCTTAGAGAGTCAGATGCGGAAAGTGGAGGCATTTCAAAATAAAATCCATTGGTTAAATTGTCAAGCTTGAAGCAGTCTTACTTCCTTTTCAGCATTTAGATGAGATACTTAATATCACAATTGCACTATGAGTAGGGCTGGAACAATGGCAAATTTGAGTTTGCACACAGGTAAAACACATGCTTTAAGATAGGAAGCTTATTCTTGAGAAGATGAAAACAAGGTACAGCTGAGAGTTGAACTCAGGATCTGTTTACGAGACAGGCGCTTTAACCAACTAAGCTACAGCACCACATGATCCATATGTCAATATTTATTATTCTGCTTTTTCAGAAAACTACTATGAAAATTTGTAGCATCTAATGTGTAATTCCACTGGTTTTAATTTGTAATGCTTGAGCCCATCCTATATTCTCTAAAGAAAGTTATTTCATCTAATTCCTTTTAGAGCATTTCAAAAGCAAAATTTTTTTACTTAAATTCCACTTGTTTTAATTTGTAATGATTGAAGCCATCCTATATTCTCTAAAGAAACTTATTTCATCTAATTCCTTTTAGAGCATTTCAAAAGCAGAAAGTTTTTTTCTCTCAATAGCACTTTATTAGGGCTTTGGGAAAGACATGTTTGATGTCAAACAAAAGTGAAAGTCCTCTTTTTTGGCTAACAGCCCCAAACTGACATGAAGAAAGGAAAGCACTGCTGACATTTGAAATCAAGATTTTCTATTTACTAAACAGGCTCTTTGACCAACTTGGCTAAATCACAAAAAGATGTGATATATTGGAAAGACTGCTTAGAGAGTCAGATGCGGAAAGTGGAGGCATTTCAAAACAAAATCCATTGGTTAAATTGTCAAGTTTGAAGCAGTCTTACTTCCTTTTCAGCATTTAGATGAGATACTTAATCTCACAATTGCACTATGAGTAGGGCTGGAACAATGGCAAATTTGAGTTTGCACACAGGTAAAACACATGCTTTAAGATAGGAAGCTTATTCTTGAGAAGATGAAAACAAGGTACTGCTGAGAGTTGAACTCAGGATCTCCTGTTTACAAGACAGGCGCTTTAACCAACTAAGCTACAGCACCACATGATCCATATGTCAATATTTATTATTCTGCTTTTTCAGAAAACTGCTATGAAAATTTGTAGCATCTAATGTGTAATTCCACTGGTTTTAATTTGTAATGCTTGAGCCCATCCTATATTCTCTAAAGAAAGTTATTTCATCTAATTCCTTTTAGAGCATTTCAAAAGCAAAATTTTTTTACTTAAATTCCACTTGTTTTAATTTGTAATGATTGAAGCCATCCTATATTCTCTAAAGAAACTTATTTCATCTAATTCCTTTTAGAGCATTTCAAAAGCAGAAATTTTTTTTCTCTCAATTGCACTTTATTAGGGCTTTGGGAAAGACATGTTTGATGTCAAACGAAAGTGAAAGTACTCTTTTTCGGCTAACAGCCCCAAACTGACATGAAGAAAGGAAAGCACTGCTGACATTCGAAATCAAGATTTTCTGTTTACTAAACAGGCTCTTTGACCAACTTGGCTAAATCACAAAAAGATGTGATATATTGGAAAGACTGCTTAGAGAGTCAGATGCGGAAAATGGAGGCATTTCAAAATAAAATCCATTGGTTAAATTGTCAAGCTTGAAGCAGTCTTACTTCCTTTTCAGCATTTAGATGAGATACTTAATCTCACAATTGCACTATCAGTAGAGCTGGAACAATGGCAAATTTGAGTTTGCAATCAGGTAAAACACCTGCTTTAAGATAGGAAGCTTATTCTTGAGAAGATGAAAACAAGGTACTGCTGAGAGTTTAACTCAGGATCTCCTGTTTACGAGACAGGCGCTTTAACCAACGAAGCCACAGCACCACATGATCCAAATGTGAATATTTATTATTCTGCTTTTTCAGAAAACTGCTATGAAAATTTGTAGCATCTAATGTGTAATTCCACTGGTTTTAATTTGTAATGATTGAAGCCATCCTATATTCTCTAAAGAAAGTTATTTCATCTAATTCCTTTTAGAGCATTTCAAAAACAATTTTTTTTTTCACTCAAATTCCACTGGTTTTAATTTGTAATGATTGAAGCCATCCTATATTCTCTAAAGAAACTTATTTCATCTAATTCCTTTTAGAGCATTTCAAAAGCAGAAATTTTTTTTCTCTCAATTGCACTTTATTAGGGCTTTGGGAAAGACATGTTTGATGTCAAACGAAAGTGAAAGTACTCTTTTTCGGCTAACAGCCCCAAACTGACATGAAGAAAGGAAAGCACTGCTGACATTCGAAATCAAGATTTTCTGTTTACTAAACAGGCTCTTTGACCAACTTGGCTAAATCACAAAAAGATGTGATATATTGGAAAGACTGCTTAGAGAGTCAGATGCGGAAAATGGAGGCATTTCAAAATAAAATCCATTGGTTAAATTGTCAAGCTTGAAGCAGTCTTACTTCCTTTTCAGCATTTAGATGAGATACTTAATCTCACAATTGCACTATCAGTAGAGCTGGAACAATGGCAAATTTGAGTTTGCAATCAGGTAAAACACCTGCTTTAAGATAGGAAGCTTATTCTTGAGAAGATGAAAACAAGGTACTGCTGAGAGTTTAACTCAGGATCTCCTGTTTACGAGACAGGCGCTTTAACCAACTAAGCCACAGCACCACATGATCCAAATGTGAATATTTATTATTCTGCTTTTTCAGAAAACTGCTATGAAAATTTGTAGCATCTAATGTGTAATTCCACTGGTTTTAATTTGTAATGATTGAAGCCATCCTATATTCTCTAAAGAAAGTTATTTCATCTAATTCCTTTTAGAGCATTTCAAAAACAATTTTTTTTTTCACTCAAATTCCACTGGTTTTAATTTGTAATGCTTGAAGCCATCCTATATTCTCTAAAGAAACTTATTTCATCTAATTCCTTTTAGAGCATTTCAAAAGCAGAAAGTTTTTTTCTCTCAATAGCACTTTATTAGGGCTTTGGGAAAGACATGTTTGATGTCAAACAAAAGTGAAAGTCCTCTTTTTTGGCTAACAGCCCCAAACTGACATGAAGAAAGGAAAGCACTGCTGACATTCGAAATCAAGATTTTCTGTTTACTAAACAGGCTCTTTGACCAACTTGGCTAAATCACAAAAAGATGTGATATATTGGAAAGACTGCTTAGAGAGTCAGATGCAGAAAATGGAGGCATTTCAAAATAAAATCCATTGGTTAAATTGTCAAGCTTGAAGCAGTCTTACTTCCTTTTCAGCATTTAGATGAGATTCTTAATCTCACAATTGCACTATCAGTAGGGCTGGAACAATGGCAAATTTGAGTTTGCACACAGGTAAAACACATGATTTAAGATAGGAAGCTTATTCTTGAGAATATGAAAACAAGGTACTGCTGAGAGTTGAACTCAGGATCTCCTGTTTATGAGACAGGCGCTTTAACCAACTAATCCACAGCACCACATGATCCAAATGTGAATATTTATTATTCTGCTTTTTCAGAAAACTGCTATGAAAATTTGTAGCATCTAATGTGTAATTCCACTGGTTTTAATATGTAATGATTGAAGCCATCCTATATTCTCTAAAGAAAGTTATTTCATCTAATTCCTTTTAGAGCATTTCAAAAGCAAATTTTTTTTTTCACTCAAATTCCACTGGTTTTAATTTGTAATGCTTGAAGCCATCCTATATTCTCTAAAGAAACTTATTTCATCTAATTCCTTTTAGAGCATTTCAAAAGCAGAAAGTTTTTTTCTCTCAATAGCACTTTATTAGGGCTTTGGGAAAGAAATGTTTGATGTCAAACAAAAGTGAAAGTCCTCTTTTTCGGCTAACAGCCCCAAACTGACATGAAGAAAGGAAAGCACTGCTGACATTTGAAATCAAGATTTTCTATTTACTAAACAGGCTCTTTGACCAACTTGGCTAAATCACAAAAAGATGTGATATATTCGAAAGACTGCTTAGAGAGTCAGATGCGGAAAGTGGAGGCATTTCAAAATAAAATCCATTGGTTAAATTGTCAAGCTTGAAGCAGTCTTACTTCCTTTTCAGCATTTAGATGAGATAGTTAATCTCACAATTGCACTATGAGTAGGGCTGCAACAATGGCAAATTTGAGTTTGCACACAGGTAAAACACATGCTTTAAGATAGGAAGCTTATTCTTGAGAAGATGAAAACAAGGTACTGCTGAGAGTTGAACTCAGGATCTCCTGTTTACGAGACAGGTGCTTTAACCAACTAAGCTACAGCACCACATGATCCATATGTCAATATTTATTATTCTGCTTTTTCAGAAAACTGCTATGAAAATTTGTAGCATCTAATGTGTAATTCCACTGGTTTTAGTTTGTAATTCTTGAGCCCATCCTATATTCTCTAAAGAAAGTTATTTCATCTAATTCCTTTTAGAGAATTTCAAAAGCAAATTTTTTTTTCACTCAAATTCCACTGGTTTTAATTTGTAATGCTTGAAGCCATCCTATATTCTCTAAAGAAACTTATTTCATCTAATTCCTTTTAGAGCATTTCAAAAGCAGAAAGTTTTTTTCTCTCAATTGCACTTTATTAGGGCTTTGGGAAAGACATGTTTGATGTCAAACAAGAATGAAAGTCCTCTTTTTCGGCTAACAGCCCCAAACTGACATGATGAAAGGAAAGCACTGCTGACATTCGAAATCAAGATTTTCTGTTTACTAAACAGGCTCTTTGACCAACTTGGTTTATTCACAAAAAGATGTGATATATTGGAAAGACTGCTTAGAGAGTCAGATGCGGAAAGTGGAGGCATTTCAAAATAAAATCCATTGGTTAAATTGTCAAGCTTGAAGCAGTCTTACTTCCTTTTCAGCATTTAGATTGTGAGATTGTGAGATACTTAATCTCACAATTGCACTATGAGTAGGGCTGGAACAATTGCAAATTTGAGTTTGCGCACAGGTAAAGCACCTGATTTAAGATAGGAAGCTTATTCTTGAGAAGATGAAAAAAGGTACTGCTGAGAGTTGAACCCAGGACCGCCTGATTACGAGACAGGCGCTTTAACCAACTAAGCCACAGGACAACATGATCCATATGTGAATATTTATTATTTTGCTTTTTCAGAAAACTGCTATGAAAATTTGTAGCATCTAACGTGTAATTCCACTGGTTTTAGTTTGCAATGCTTGAGCCCTTCCTATATTCTCTAAAGAAAGTTATTTCATCTAATTCCTTTTAGAGCATTTCAAAAGCAAATTTTTTTTTTCACTCAAATTCCACTGGTTTTAATTTGTAATGCTTGAAGCCATCCTATATTCTCTAAAGAAACTTATTTCATCTAATTCGTTTTAGAGCATTTCAAAAGCAGAAAGTTTTTTTCTCTCAATTGCACTTTATTAGGGCTTTGGGAAAGACATGTTTGATGTCAAACAAGAATGAAAGTCCTCTTTTTCGGCTAACAGACCCAAACTGACATGATGAAAGGAAAGCACTGCTGACATTCAAAATCAAGATTTTCTGTTTACTAAACAGGCTCTTTGACCAACTTGGTGAAAATTTGTAGCATCTAATGTGTAATTCCACTGGTTTTAATTTGTAATGCTTGAGCCCATCCTATATTCTCTAAAGAAAGTTATTTCATCTAATTCCTTTTAGAGCATTTCAAAAGCAAATTTTTTTTTACTTAAATTCCACTGGTTTTAATTTGTAATGATTGAAGCCATCCTATATTCTCTAAAGAAACTTATTTCATCTAATTCCTTTTAGAGCATTTCAAAAGCAGAAAGTTTTTTTCTCTCAATTGCACTTTATTAGGGCTCTGGGAAAGACATGTTTGATGTCAAACAAAAGTGAAAGTCCTCTTTTTCGGCTAACAGCCCCAAACTGACATGAAGAAAGGAAAGCACTGCTGACATTCGATTTTCGACATTCAGATTTTCTGTTTACTAAACAGGCTCTTTGACCAACTTGGCTAAATCACAAAAAGATGCGATATATTGGAAAGACTGCTTAGAGAGTCAGATGCGGAAAATGGAGGCATTTCAAAATAAAATCCATTGGTTAAACTGTCAAGCTTGAAGCAGTCTTACTTCCTTTTCATCATTTAGATGAGATACTTAGTCTCACAATTGCACTATGAGTAGGGCTGGAACAATGGCAAATTTGAGTTTGCACACAGGTAAAACACCTGCTTTAAGATAGGAAGCTTATTCTTGAGAAGATGAAAACAAGGTACTGCTGAGAGTAGAACTCAGGATCTCCTGTTTACAAAACAGGCGCTTTAACCAACTAAGCCACAGCACCACATGATCCATTTGTGAATATTTATTATTCTGCTTTTTCAGAAAACTGCTATGAAAATTTGTAGCATCTAATGTGTAATTCCACTGGTTTTAATTTGTAATGCTTGAGCCCATCCTATATTCTCTAAAGAAAGTTATTTCATCTAATTCCTTTTAGAGCATTTCAAAAGCAAATTTTTTTTTTCACTCAAATTCCACTGGTTTTAATTTGTAATGCTTGAAGCCATCCTATATTCTCTAAAGAAACTTATTTCATCTAATTCCTTTTAGAGCATTTCAAAAGCAGAAAGTTTTTTTCTCTCAATTGCACTTTATTAGGGATTTGGGAAAGACATGTTTGATGTCAAACAAAAGTGAAAGTCCTCTTTTTCGACTAACAGCCCCAAACTGACATGAAGAAAGGAAAGCACTGCTGACATTCGAAATCAAGATTTTCTGTTTACTAAACAGGCTCTTTGACCAACTTGGCTAAATCACAAAAAGATGTGATATATTGGAAAGACTGCTTAGAGAGTCAGATGCGGAATGTGGAGGCATTTCAAAATAAAATCCATTGGTTAAATTGTCAAGCTTGAAGCAGTCTTAATTCCTTTTCAGCATTTAGATGAGATACTTTATCTCACAATTGCACTATGAGTAGGGCTGGAACAATGGCAAATTTGAGTTTGCACTCAGGTAAAACACCTGCTTTAAGACAGGAAGCTTATTCTTGAGAAGATGAAAACAAGGTACTGCTGAGAGTTGAACTCAGGATCTCCTGTTTACGAGACAGGCACTTTAACCAACTAAGCCACAGCACCACATGATCCAAATGTGAATATTTATTATTCTGCTTTTTCAGAAAACTGCTATGAAAATTTGTAGCATCTAATGTGTAATTCCACTGGTTTTAATTTGTAATGATTGAAGCCATCCTATATTCTCTAAAGAAACTTATTTCATCTAATTCCTTTTAGAGCATTTCAAAAGCAGAAAGTTTTTTTCTCTCAATTGCACTTTATTAGGGATTTGGGAAAGACATGTTTGATGTCAAACAAAAGTGAAAGTCCTCTTTTTCGGCTAACAGCCCAAACTGACATGAAGAAAGGAAAGCACTGCTGACATTCGAAATCAAGATTTTCTGTTTACTAAACAGGCTCTTTGACCAACTTGGCTACATCACAAAAAGATGTGATATATTGGAAAGACTGCTTAGAGAGTCAGATGCGGAAAGTGGAGGCATTTCAAAATAAAATCCATTGGTTAAGTTGTCAAGTTTGAAGCAGTCTTACTTCCTTTTCAGCATTTAGATGAGATACTTAATCTCACAATTGCACTATCAGTAGGGCTGGAACAATGGCAAATTTGAGTTTGCACACAGGTAAAACACCTGATTTAAGATAGGAAGCTTATTCTTGATAAGATGAAAACAAGGTACTGCTGAGAGTTGAACTAAGGATCTCCTGTTTACGAGACAGGCGCTTTAACCAACTAAGCCACAGCACCACATGATCCAAATGTGAATATTTATTATTCTGCTTTTTCAGAAAACTGCTATGAAAATTTGTAGCATCTAATGTGTAATTCCACTGGTTTTAATTTGTAATGCTAGAGCCCATCCTATATTCTCTAAAGAAAGTTATTTCATCTAATTCCTTTTAGAGCATTTCAAAAGCAAATTTTTTTTTCACTCAAATTCCACTGGTTTTAATTTGTAATGCTTGAAGCCATCCTATATTCTCTAAAGAAACTTATTTCATCTAATTCCTTTTAGAGCATTTCAAAAGCAGAAAGTTTTTTCTCTCAATTGCACTTTATTAGGGATTTGGGAAAGACATGTTTGATGTCAAACAAAAGTGAAAGTCCTCTTTTTCGACTAACAGCCCCAAACTGACATGAAGAAAGGAAAGCACTGCTGACATTCGAAATCAAGATTTTCTGTTTACTAAACAGGCTCTTTGACCAACTTGGCTAAATCACAAAAAGATGTGATATATTGGAAAGACTGCTTAGAGAGTCAGATGCGGAATGTGGAGGCATTTCAAAATAAAATCCATTGGTTAAATTGTCAAGCTTGAAGCAGTCTTAATTCCTTTTCAGCATTTAGATGAGATACTTAATCTCACAATTGCACTATCAGTAGGGCTGGAACAATGGCAAATTTGAGTTTGCACTCAGGTAAAACACCTGCTTTAAGACAGGAAGCTTATTCTTGAGAAGATGAAAACAAGGTACTGCTGAGAGTTGAACTCAGGATCTCCTGTTTACAAGACAGGCGCTTTAACCAACTAAGCCACAGCACCACATGATCCAAATGTGAATATTTATTATTCTGCTTTTTCAGAAAACTGCTATGAAAATTTGTAGCATCTAATGTGTAATTCCACTGGTTTTAATTTGTAATGATTGAAGCCATCCTATATTCTCTAAAGAAACTTATTTCATCTAATTCCTTTTAGAGCATTTCAAAAGCAGAAAGTTTTTTTCTCTCAATTGCACTTTATTAGGGCTTTGGGAAAGACATGTTTGATGTCAAACAAAAGTGAAAGTCCTCTTTTTTGGCTAACAGCCCAAACTGACATGAAGAAAGGAAAGCACTGCTGACATTCAAAATCAAGATTTTCTGTTTACTAAACAGGCTCTTTGACCAACTTGGCTACATCACAAAAAGATGTGATATATTGGAAAGACTGCTTAGAGAGTCAGATGCGGAAAGTGGAGGGATTTCAAAATAAAATCCATTGGTTAAGTTGTCAAGTTTGAAGCAATCTTACTTCCTTCCTTTTCAGCATTTAGATGAGATACTTAATCTCACAATTGCACTATCAGTAGGGCTGGAACAATGGCAAATTTGAGTTTGCACACAGGTAAAACACGTGATTTAAGATAGGAAGCTTATTCTTGATAAGATGAAAACAAGGTACTGCTGAGAGTTGAACTCAAGATCTCCTGTTTATGAGACAGGCGCTTTAACCAACTAATCCACAGCACCACATGATCCAAATGTGAATATTTATTATTCTGCTTTTTCAGAAAACTGCTATGAAAATTTGTAGCGTCTAATGTGTAATTCCACTGGTTTTAATTTGTAATGCTTGAGCCCATCCTATATTCTCTAAAGAAAGTTATTTCATCTAATTCCTTTTAGAGCATTTCAAAAGCAAATTTTTTTTTTCACTCAAATTCCACTGGTTTTAATTTGTAATGCTTGAAGCCATCCTATATTCTCTAAAGAAACTTATTTCATCTAATTCCTTTTAGAGCATTTCAAAAGCAGAAAGTTTTTTTCTCTCAATTGCACTTTATTAGGGATTTGGGAAAGACATGTTTGATGTCAAACAAAAGTGAAAGTCCTCTTTTTCGACTAACAGCCCCAAACTGACATGAAGAAAGGAAAGCACTGCTGACATTCGAAATCAAGATTTTCTGTTTACTAAACAGGCTCTTTGACCAACTTGGCTAAATCACAAAAAGATGTGATATATTGGAAAGACTGCTTAGAGAGTCAGATGCGGAATGTGGAGGCATTTCAAAATAAAATCCATTGGTTAAATTGTCAAGCTTGAAGCAGTCTTAATTCCTTTTCAGCATTTAGATGAGATGCTTAATCTCACAATTGCACTATCAGTAGGGCTGGAACAATGGCAAATTTGAGTTTGCACTCAGGCAAAATACCTGCTTTAAGATAGGAAGCTTATTCCTGAGAAGATGAAAACAAGGTACTGCTGAGAGTTTAACTCAGGATCTCCTGTTTACGAGACAGGCGCTTTAACCAACTAAGCCACAGCACCACATGATCCAAATGTGAATATTTATTATTCTGCTTTTTCAGAAAACTGCTATGAAAATTTGTAGCATCTAATGTGTAATTCCACTGGTTTTAATTTGTAATGCTTGAGCCCATCCTATATTCTCTAAAGAAAGTTATTTCATCTAATTCCTTTTAGAGCATTTCAAAAGCAAATTTTTTTTTTCACTCAAATTCCACTGGTTTTAATTTGTAATGCTTGAAGCCATCCTATATTCTCTAAAGAAACTTATTTCATCTAATTCCTTTTAGAGCATTTCAAAAGCAGAAAGTTTTTTTCTCTCAATTGCACTTTATTAGGGATTTGGGAAAGACATGTTTGATGTCAAACAAAAGTGAAAGTCCTCTTTTTCGACTAACAGCCCCAAACTGACATGAAGAAAGGAAAGCACTGCTGACATTCGAAATCAAGATTTTCTGTTTACTAAACAGGCTCTTTGACCAACTTGGCTAAATCACAAAAAGATGTGATATATTGGAAAGACTGCTTAGAGAGTCAGATGCGGAATGTGGAGGCATTTCAAAATAAAATCCATTGGTTAAATTGTCAAGCTTGAAGCAGTCTTAATTCCTTTTCAGCATTTAGATGAGATACTTTATCTCACAATTGCACTATGAGTAGGGCTGGAACAATGGCAAATTTGAGTTTGCACTCAGGTAAAACACCTGCTTTAAGACAGGAAGCTTATTCTTGAGAAGATGAAAACAAGGTACTGCTGAGAGTTGAACTCAGGATCTCCTGTTTACGAGACAGGCACTTTAACCAACTAAGCCACAGCACCACATGATCCAAATGTGAATATTTATTATTCTGCTTTTTCAGAAAACTGCTATGAAAATTTGTAGCATCTAATGTGTAATTCCACTGGTTTTAATTTGTAATGATTGAAGCCATCCTATATTCTCTAAAGAAACTTATTTCATCTAATTCCTTTTAGAGCATTTCAAAAGCAGAAAGTTTTTTTCTCTCAATTGCACTTTATTAGGGATTTGGGAAAGACATGTTTGATGTCAAACAAAAGTGAAAGTCCTCTTTTTCGGCTAACAGCCCAAACTGACATGAAGAAAGGAAAGCACTGCTGACATTCGAAATCAAGATTTTCTGTTTACTAAACAGGCTCTTTGACCAACTTGGCTACATCACAAAAAGATGTGATATATTGGAAAGACTGCTTAGAGAGTCAGATGCGGAAAGTGGAGGCATTTCAAAATAAAATCCATTGGTTAAGTTGTCAAGTTTGAAGCAGTCTTACTTCCTTTTCAGCATTTAGATGAGATACTTAATCTCACAATTGCACTATCAGTAGGGCTGGAACAATGGCAAATTTGAGTTTGCACACAGGTAAAACACCTGATTTAAGATAGGAAGCTTATTCTTGATAAGATGAAAACAAGGTACTGCTGAGAGTTGAACTAAGGATCTCCTGTTTACGAGACAGGCGCTTTAACCAACTAAGCCACAGCACCACATGATCCAAATGTGAATATTTATTATTCTGCTTTTTCAGAAAACTGCTATGAAAATTTGTAGCATCTAATGTGTAATTCCACTGGTTTTAATTTGTAATGCTAGAGCCCATCCTATATTCTCTAAAGAAAGTTATTTCATCTAATTCCTTTTAGAGCATTTCAAAAGCAAATTTTTTTTTCACTCAAATTCCACTGGTTTTAATTTGTAATGCTTGAAGCCATCCTATATTCTCTAAAGAAACTTATTTCATCTAATTCCTTTTAGAGCATTTCAAAAGCAGAAAGTTTTTTTCTCTCAATTGCACTTTATTAGGGATTTGGGAAAGACATGTTTGATGTCAAACAAAAGTGAAAGTCCTCTTTTTCGACTAACAGCCCCAAACTGACATGAAGAAAGGAAAGCACTGCTGACATTCGAAATCAAGATTTTCTGTTTACTAAACAGGCTCTTTGACCAACTTGGCTAAATCACAAAAAGATGTGATATATTGGAAAGACTGCTTAGAGAGTCAGATGCGGAATGTGGAGGCATTTCAAAATAAAATCCATTGGTTAAATTGTCAAGCTTGAAGCAGTCTTAATTCCTTTTCAGCATTTAGATGAGATACTTAATCTCACAATTGCACTATCAGTAGGGCTGGAACAATGGCAAATTTGAGTTTGCACTCAGGTAAAACACCTGCTTTAAGACAGGAAGCTTATTCTTGAGAAGATGAAAACAAGGTACTGCTGAGAGTTGAACTCAGGATCTCATGTTTACGAGACAGGCGCTTCAACCAACTAAGCCACAGCACCACATGATCAAAATGTGAATATTTATTATTCTGCTTTTTCAGAAAACTGCTATGAAAATTTGTAGCATCTAATGTGTAATTCCACTGGTTTTAATTTGTAATGATTGAAGCCATCCTATATTCTCTAAAGAAACTTATTTCATCTAATTCCTTTTAGAGCATTTCAAAAGCAGAAAGTTTTTTTCTCTCAATTGCACTTTATTAGGGCTTTGGGAAAGACATGTTTGATGTCAAACAAAAGTGAAAGTCCTCTTTTTCGGCTAACAGCCCAAACTGACATGAAGAAAGGAAAGCACTGCTGACATTCGAAATCAAGATTTTCTGTTTACTAAACAGGCTCTTTGACCAACTTGGCTACATCACAAAAAGATGTGATATATTGGAAAGACTGCTTAGAGAGTCAGATGCGGAAAGTGGAGGCATTTCAAAATAAAATCCATTGGTTAAGTTGTCAAGTTTGAAGCAATCTTACTTCCTTTTCAGCATTTAGATGAGATACTTAATCTCACAATTGCACTATCAGTAGGGCTGGAACAATGGCAAATTTGAGTTTGCACACAGGTAAAACACCTGATTTAAGATAGGAAGCTTATTCTTGATAAGATGAAAACAAGGTACTGCTGAGAGTTGAACTCAAGATATCCGGTTTATGAGACAGGCGCTTTAACCAACTAATCCACAGCACCACATGATCCAAATGTGAATATTTATTATTCTGCTTTTTCAGAAAACTGCTATGAAAATTTGTAGCGTCTAATGTGTAATTCCACTGGTTTAATTTGTAATGCTTGAGCCCATCCTATATTCTCTAAAGAAAGTTATTTCATCTAATTCCTTTTAGAGCATTTCAAAAGCAAATTTTTTTTTTCACTCAAATTCCACTGGTTTTAATTTGTAATGCTTGAAGCCATCCTATATTCTCTAAAGAAACTTATTTCATCTAATTCCTTTTAGAGCATTTCAAAAGCAGAAAGTTTTTTTCTCTCAATTGCACTTTATTAGGGATTTGGGAAAGACATGTTTGATGTCAAACAAAAGTGAAAGTCCTCTTTTTCGACTAACAGCCCCAAACTGACATGAAGAAAGGAAAGCACTGCTGACATTCGAAATCAAGATTTTCTGTTTACTAAACAGGCTCTTTGACCAACTTGGCTAAATCACAAAAAGATGTGATATATTGGAAAGACTGCTTAGAGAGTCAGATGCGGAAAGTGGAGGCATTTCAAAATAAAATCCATTGGTTAAATTGTCAAGCTTGAAGCAGTCTTACTTCCTTTTCAGCATTTAGATGAGATACTTAATCTCACAATTGAACTATCAGTAGGGCTGGAACAATGGCAAATTTGAGTTTGCACTCAGGTAAAACACCTGCTTTAAGACAGGAAGCTTATTCTTGAGAAGATGAAAACAAGGTACTGCTGAGAGTTGAACTCAGGATCTCCTGTTTACGAGACAGGCGCTTTAACCAACTAAGCCACAGCACCACATGATCCAAATGTGAATATTTATTATTCTGCTTTTTCAGAAAACTGCTATGCAAATTTGTAGCATCTAATGTGTAATTCCACTGGTTTTAATTTGTAATGATTGAAGCCATCCTATATTCTCTAAAGAAACTTATTTCATCTAATTCCTTTTAGAGCATTTCAAAAGCAGAAAGTTTTTTTCTCTCAATTGCACTTTATTAGGGCTTTGGGAAAGACATGTTTGATGTCAAACAAAAGTGAAAGTCCTCTTTTTCGGCTAACAGCCCAAACTGACATGAAGAAAGGAAAGCACTGCTGACATTCAAAATCAAGATTTTCTGTTTACTAAACAGGCTCTTTGACCAACTTGGCTACATCACAAAAAGATGTGATATATTGGAAAGACTGCTTAGAGAGTCAGATGCGGAAAGTGGAGGGATTTCAAAATAAAATCCATTGGTTAAGTTGTCAAGTTTGAAGCAATCTTACTTCCTTCCTTTTCAGCATTTAGATGAGATACTTAATCTCACAATTGCACTATCAGTAGGGCTGGAACAATGGCAAATTTGAGTTTGCACACAGGTAAAACACGTGATTTAAGATAGGAAGCTTATTCTTGATAAGATGAAAACAAGGTACTGCTGAGAGTTGAACTCAAGATCTCCTGTTTATGAGACAGGCGCTTTAACCAACTAATCCACAGCACCACATGATCCAAATGTGAATATTTATTATTCTGCTTTTTCAGAAAACTGCTATGAAAATTTGTAGCGTCTAATGTGTAATTCCACTGGTTTTAATTTGTAATGCTTGAGCCCATCCTATATTCTCTAAAGAAAGTTATTTCATCTAATTCCTTTTAGAGCATTTCAAAAGCAAATTTTTTTTTTCACTCAAATTCCACTGGTTTTAATTTGTAATGCTTGAAGCCATCCTATATTCTCTAAAGAAACTTATTTCATCTAATTCCTTTTAGAGCATTTCAAAAGCAGAAAGTTTTTTTCTCTCAATTGCACTTTATTAGGGATTTGGGAAAGACATGTTTGATGTCAAACAAAAGTGAAAGTCCTCTTTTTCGACTAACAGCCCCAAACTGACATGAAGAAAGGAAAGCACTGCTGACATTCGAAATCAAGATTTTCTGTTTACTAAACAGGCTCTTTGACCAACTTGGCTAAATCACAAAAAGATGTGATATATTGGAA
The DNA here is from genome assembly GCF_039654945.1 of Dendrobates tinctorius. NCBI lineage: Eukaryota > Metazoa > Chordata > Amphibia > Anura > Dendrobatidae > Dendrobates > Dendrobates tinctorius. Next base: position 1,187,245 of record NW_027361921.1, on the reverse strand, counting down.
AGACTGCTTAGAGAGTCAGATGCGGAATGTGGAGGCATTTCAAAATAAAATCCATTGGTTAAATTGTCAAGCTTGAAGCAGTCTTAATTCCTTTTCAGCATTTAGATGAGATACTTAATCTCACAATTGCACTATCAGTAGGGCTGGAACAATGGCAAATTTGAGTTTGCACTCAGGTAAAACACCTGCTTTAAGACAGGAAGCTTATTCTTGAGAAGATGAAAACAAGGTACTGCTGAGAGTTGAACTCAGGATCTCCTGTTTACGAGACAGGCGCTTTAACCAACTAAGCCACAGCACCACATGATCAAAATGTGAATATTTATTATTCTGCTTTTTCAGAAAACTGCTATGAAAATTTGTAGCATCCAATGTGTAATTCCACTGGTTTTAATTTGTAATGATTGAAGCCATCCTATATTCTCTAAAGAAACTTATTTCATCTAATTCCTTTTAGAGCATTTCAAAAGCAGAAAGTTTTTTTCTCTCAATTGCACTTTATTAGGGCTTTGGGAAAGACATGTTTGATGTCAAACAAAAGTGAAAGTCCTCTTTTTCGGCTAACAGCCCAAACTGACATGAAGAAAGGAAAGCACTGCTGACATTCGAAATCAAGATTTTCTGTTTACTAAACAGGCTCTTTGACCAACTTGGCTACATCACAAAAAGATGTGATATATTGGAAAGACTGCTTAGAGAGTCAGATGCGGAAAGTGGAGGCATTTCAAAATAAAATCCATTGGTTAAGTTGTCAAGTTTGAAGCAATCTTACTTCCTTTTCAGCATTTAGATGAGATACTTAATCTCACAATTGCACTATCAGTAGGGCTGGAACAATGGCAAATTTGAGTTTGCACACAGGTAAAACACCTGATTTAAGATAGGAAGCTTATTCTTGATAAGATGAAAACAAGGTACTGCTGAGAGTTGAACTCAAGATATCCGGTTTATGAGACAGGCACTTTAACCAACTAATCCACAGCACCACATGATCCAAATGTGAATATTTATTATTCTGCTTTTTCAGAAAACTGCTATGAAAATTTGTAGCGTCTAATGTGTAATTCCACTGGTTTAATTTGTAATGCTTGAGCCCATCCTATATTCTCTAAAGAAAGTTATTTCATCTAATTCCTTTTAGAGCATTTCAAAAGCAAATTTTTTTTTTCACTCAAATTCCACTGGTTTTAATTTGTAATGCTTGAAGCCATCCTATATTCTCTAAAGAAACTTATTTCATCTAATTCCTTTTAGAGCATTTCAAAAGCAGAAAGTTTTTTTCTCTCAATTGCACTTTATTAGGGATTTGGGAAAGACATGTTTGATGTCAAACAAAAGTGAAAGTCCTCTTTTTCGACTAACAGCCCCAAACTGACATGAAGAAAGGAAAGCACTGCTGACATTCGAAATCAAGATTTTCTGTTTACTAAACAGGCTCTTTGACCAACTTGGCTAAATCACAAAAAGATGTGATATATTGGAAAGACTGCTTAGAGAGTCAGATGCGGAAAGTGGAGGCATTTCAAAATAAAATCCATTGGTTAAATTGTCAAGCTTGAAGCAGTCTTACTTCCTTTTCAGCATTTAGATGAGATACTTAATCTCACAATTGAACTATGAGTAGGGATGGAACAATGGCAAATTTGAGTTTGCACTCAGGTAAAACACCTGCTTTAAGACAGGAAGCTTATTCTTGAGAAGATGAAAACAAGGTACTGCTGAGAGTTGAACTCAGGATCTCCTGTTTACGAGACAGGCGCTTTAACCAACTAAGCCACAGCACCACATGATCCAAATGTGAATATTTATTATTCTGCTTTTTCAGAAAACTGCTATGCAAATTTGTAGCATCTAATGTGTAATTCCACTGGTTTTAATTTGTAATGATTGAAGCCATCCTATATTCTCTAAAGAAACTTATTTCATCTAATTCCTTTTAGAGCATTTCAAAAGCAGAAAGTTTTTTTCTCTCAATTGCACTTTATTAGGGATTTGGGAAAGACATGTTTGATGTCAAACAAAAGTGAAAGTCCTCTTTTTCGACTAACAGCCCCAAACTGACATGAAGAAAGGAAAGCACTGCTGACATTCGAAATCAAGATTTTCTGTTTACTAAACAGGCTCTTTGACCAACTTGGCTAAATCACAAAAAGATGTGATATATTGGAAAGACTGCTTAGAGAGTCAGATGCGGAAAGTGGAGGCATTTCAAAATAAAATCCATTGGTTAAATTGTCAAGCTTGAAGCAGTCTTACTTCCTTTTCAGCATTTAGATGAGATACTTAATCTCACAATTGAACTATCAGTAGGGCTGGAACAATGGCAAATTTGAGTTTGCACTCAGGTAAAACACCTGCTTTAAGACAGGAAGCTTATTCTTGAGAAGATGAAAAAAAGGTACTGCTGAGAGTTGAACTCAGGATCTCCTGTTTACGAGACAGGCGCTTTAACCAACTAAGCCACAGCACCACATGATCCAAATGTGAATATTTATTATTCTGCTTTTTCAGAAAACTGCTATGCAAATTTGTAGCATCTAATGTGTAATTCCACTGGTTTTAATTTGTAATGATTGAAGCCATCCTATATTCTCTAAAGAAACTTATTTCATCTAATTCCTTTTAGAGCATTTCAAAAGCAGAAAGTTTTTTTCTCTCAATTGCACTTTATTAGGGCTTTGGGAAAGACATGTTTGATGTCAAACAAAAGTGAAAGTCCTCTTTTTCGGCTAACAGCCCAAACTGACATGAAGAAAGGAAAGCACTGCTGACATTCGAAATCAAGATTTTCTGTTTACTAAACAGGCTCTTTGACCAACTTGGCTACATCACAAAAAGATGTGATATATTGGAAAGACTGCTTAGAGAGTCAGATGCGGAAAGTGGAGGCATTTCAAAATAAAATCCATTGGTTAAGTTGTCAAGTTTGAAGCAATCTTACTTCCTTTTCAGCATTTAGATGACATACTTAATCTCACAATTGCACTATCAGTAGGGCTGGAACAATGGCAAATTTGAGTTTGCACACAGGTAAAACACCTGATTTAAGATAGGAAGCTTATTCTTGATAAGATGAAAACAAGGTACTGCTGAGAGTTGAACTCAAGATCTCCTGTTTATGAGACAGGCGCTTTAACCAACTAATCCACAGCACCACATGATCCAAATGTGAATATTTATTATTCTGCTTTTTCAGAAAACTGCTATGAAAATTTGTAGCGTCTAATGTGTAATTCCACTGGTTTTAATTTGTAATGCTTGAGCCCATCCTATATTCTCTAAAGAAAGTTATTTCATCTAATTCCTTTTAGAGCATTTCAAAAGCAAATTTTTTTTTTCACTCAAATTCCACTGGTTTTAATTTGTAATGCTTGAAGCCATCCTATATTCTCTAAAGAAACTTATTTCATCTAATTACTTTTAGAGCATTTCAAAAGCAGAAAGTTTTTTTCTCTCTATTGCACTTTATTAGGGATTTGGGAAAGACATGTTTGATGTCAAACAAAAGTGAAAGTCCTCTTTTTCGACTAACAGCCCCAAACTGACATGAAGAAAGGAAAGCACTGCTGACATTCGAAATCAAGATTTTCTGTTTACTAAACAGGCTCTTTGACCAACTTGGCTAAATCACAAAAAGATGTGATATATTGGAAAGACTGCTTAGAGAGTCAGATGCGGAAAGTGGAGGCATTTCAAAATAAAATCCATTGGTTAAATTGTCAAGCTTGAAGCAGTCTTAATTCCTTTTCAGCATTTAGATGAGATACTTAATCTCACAATTGAACTATCAGTAGGGCTGGAACAATGGCAAATTTGAGTTTGCACTCAGGTAAAACACCTGCTTTAAGACAGGAAGCTTATTCTTGAGAAGATGAAAACAAGGTACTGCTGAGAGTTAAACTCAGGATCTCCTGTTTACGAGACAGGCGCTTTAACCAACTAAGCCACAGCACCACATGATCCAAATGTGAATATTTATTATTCTGCTTTTTCAGAAAACTGCTATGCAAATTTGTAGCATCTAATGTGTAATTCCACTGGTTTTAATTTGTAATGATTGAAGCCATCCTATATTCTCTAAAGAAACTTATTTCATCTAATTCCTTTTAGAGCATTTCAAAAGCAGAAAGTTTTTTTCTCTCAATTGCACTTTATTAGGGCTTTGGGAAAGACATGTTTGATGTCAAACAAAAGTGAAAGTCCTCTTTTTCGGCTAACAGCCCAAACTGACATGAAGAAAGGAAAGCACTGCTGACATTCGAAATCAAGATTTTCTGTTTACTAAACAGGCTCTTTGACCAACTTGGCTACATCACAAAAAGATGTGATATATTGGAAAGACTGCTTAGAGAGTCAGATGCGGAAAGTGGAGGCATTTCAAAATAAAATCCATTGGTTAAGTTGTCAAGTTTGAAGCAATATTACTTCCTTTTCAGCATTTAGATGAGATACTTAATCTCACAATTGCACTATCAGTAGGGCTGGAACAATGGCAAATTTGAGTTTGCACACAGGTAAAACACCTGCTTTAAGATAGGAAGCTTATTCTTGAGAAGATGAAAACAAGGTACTGCTGAGAGTTGAACTCAGGATCTCGTGTTTACGAGTCAGGCACTTTAACCAATTTCGCCACAGAACCACATGATCCATATGTGAATATTTATTATTCTGCTTTTTCAGAAAACTGCTATGAAAATTTGTAGCATCTAATGTGTAATTCCACTGGTTTTAATTTGTAATGCTTGAGCCCATCCTATATTCTCTAAAGAAAGTTATTTCATCTAATTCCTTTTAGAGCATTTCAAAAGCAAAATTTTTTTGCTTAAATTCCACTTGTTTTAATTTGTAATGATTGAAGCCATCCTATATTCTCTAAAGAAACTTATTTCATCTAATTCCTTTTAGAGCATTTCAAAAGCAGAAATTTTTTTTCTCTCAATTGCACTTTACTAGGGCTTTGGGAAAGACATGTTTGATGTCAAACGAAAGTGAAAGTACTCTTTTTTGGCTAACAGCCCCAAACTGACATGAAGAAGGGAAAGCACTGCTGACATTCGAAATCAAGATTTTCTGTTTACTAAACAGGCTCTTTGACCAACTTGGCTATATCACAAAAAGATGTGATATATTGGAAAGACTGCTTAGAGAGTCAGATGCGGAAAATGGAGGCATTTCAAAATAAAATCCATTGGTTAAATTGTCAAGCTTGAAGCAGTCTTACTTCCTTTTCAGCATTTAGATGAGATACTTAGTCTCACAATTGCACTATCAGTAGGGCTGGAACAATGGCAAATTTGAGTTTGCACTCAGGTAAAACACCTGCTTTAAGATAGGAAGCTTATTCTTGAGAAGATGAAAACAAGGTACTGCTGAGAGTTTAACTCAGGATCTCCTGTTTACGAGACAGGCGCTTTAACCAACTAAGCCACAGCACCACATGATACAAATGTGAATATTTATTATTCTGCTTTTTCAGAAAACTTCTATGAAAATTTGTAGCATCTAATGTGTAATTCCACTGGTTTTAATTTGTAATGATTGAAGCCATCCTATATTCGCTAAAGAAAGTTATTTCATCTAATTCCTTTTAGAGCATTTCAAAAACAATTTTTTTTTTTCACTCAAATTCCACTGGTTTTAATTTGTAATGCTTGAAGCCATCCTATATTCTCTAAAGAAACTTATTTCATCTAATTCCTTTTAGAGCATTTCAAAAGCAGAAAGTTTTTTTCTCTCAATAGCACTTTATTAGGGCTTTGGGAAAGACATGTTTGATGTCAAACAAAAGTGAAAGTCCTCTTTTTCGGCTAACAGCCCCAAACTGACATGAAGAAAGGAAAGCACTGCTGACATTCGAAATCAAGATTTTCTGTTTACTAAACAGGCTCTTTGACCAACTTGGCTAAATCACAAAAAGATGTGATATATTGGAAAGACTGCTTAGAGGGTCAGATGCGGAAAATGGAGGCATTTCAAAATAAAATCCATTGGTTAAATTGTCAAGCTTGAAGCAGTCTTACTTCCTTTTCAGCATTTAGATGAGATACTTAATATCACAATTGCACTATGAGTAGGGCTGGAACAATGGCAAATTTGAGTTTGCACACAGGTAAAACACATGCTTTAAGATAGGAAGCTTATTCTTGAGAAGATGAAAACAAGGTACAGCTGAGAGTTGAACTCAGGATCTCCTGTTTACGAGACAGGCGCTTTAACCAACTAAGCTACAGCACCACATGATCCATATGTCAATATTTATTATTCTGCTTTTTCAGAAAACTGCTATGAAAATTTGTAGCATCTAATGTGTAATTCCACTGGTTTTAATTTGTAATGCTTGAGCCCATCCTATATTCTCTAAAGAAAGTTATTTCATCTAATTCCTTTTAGAGCATTTCAAAAGCAAAATTTTTTTACTTAAATTCCACTTGTTTTAATTTGTAATGATTGAAGCCATCCTATATTCTCTAAAGAAACTTATTTCATCTAATTCCTTTTAGAGCATTTCAAAAGCAGAAATTTTTTTTCTCTCAATTGCACTTTATTAGGGCTTTGGGAAAGACATGTTTGATGTCAAACGAAAGTGAAAGTACTCTTTTTTGGCTAACAGCCCCAAACTGACATGAAGAAAGGAAAGCACTGCTGACATTCGAAATCAAGATTTTCTGTTTACTAAACAGGCTCTTTGACCAACTTGGCTAAATCACAAAAAGATGTGATATATTGGAAAGACTGCTTAGAGAGTCAGATGCGGAAAATGGAGGCATTTCAAAATAAAATCCACTGGTTAAATTGTCAAGCTTGAAGCAGTCTTACTTCCTTTTCACCATTTAGATGAGATACTTAATCTCACAATTGCACTATCAGTAGGGCTGGAACAATGGCAAATTTGAGTTTGCACACAGGTAAAACACCTGCTTTAAGATAGGAAGCTTATTCTTGAGAAGATGAAAACAAGGTACTGCTGAGAGTTGAACTCAGGATCTCCTGTTTACGAGTCAGGCACTTTAACCAACTACGCCACAGCACCACATGATCCATATGTGAATATTTATTATTCTGCTTTTTCAGAAAACTGCTATGAAAATTTGTAGCATCTAATGTGTAATTCCACTGGTTTTAATTTGTAATGCTTGAGCCCATCCTATATTCTCTAAAGAAAGTTATTTCATCTAATTCCTTTTAGAGCATTTCAAAAGCAAAATTTTTTTGCTTAAATTCCACTTGTTTTAATTTGTAATGATTGAAGCCATCCTATATTCTCTAAAGAAACTTATTTCATCTAATTCCTTTTAGAGCATTTCAAAAGCAGAAATTTTTTTTCTCTCAATTGCACTTTACTAGGGCTTTGGGAAAGACATGTTTGATGTCAAACGAAAGTGAAAGTACTCTTTTTTGGCTAACAGCCCCAAACTGACATGAAGAAGGGAAAGCACTGCTGACATTCGAAATCAAGATTTTCTGTTTACTAAACAGGCTCTTTGACCAACTTGGCTAAATCACAAAAAGATGTGATATATTGGAAAGACTGCTTAGAGAGTCAGATGCGGAAAATGGAGGCATTTCAAAATAAAATCCATTGGTTAAATTGTCAAGCTTGAAGCAGTCTTACTTCCTTTTCAGCATTTAGATGAGATACTTAGTCTCACAATTGCACTATCAGTAGGGCTGGAACAATGGCAAATTTGAGTTTGCACTCAGGTAAAACACCTGCTTTAAGATAGGAAGCTTATTCTTGAGAAGATGAAAACAAGGTACTGCTGAGAGTTTAACTCAGGATCTCCTGTTTACGAGACAGGCGCTTTAACCAACTAAGCCACAGCACCACATGATACAAATGTGAATATTTATTATTCTGCTTTTTCAGAAAACTTCTATGAAAATTTGTAGCATCTAATGTGTAATTCCACTGGTTTTAATTTGTAATGATTGAAGCCATCCTATATTCGCTAAAGAAAGTTATTTCATCTAATTCCTTTTAGAGCATTTCAAAAACAATTTTTTTTTTCACTCAAATTCCACTGGTTTTAATTTGTAATGCTTGAAGCCATCCTATATTCTCTAAAGAAACTTATTTCATCTAATTCCTTTTAGAGCATTTCAAAAGCAGAAAGTTTTTTTCTCTCAATAGCACTTTATTAGGGCTTTGGGAAAGACATGTTTGATGTCAAACAAAAGTGAAAGTCCTCTTTTTCGGCTAACAGCCCCAAACTGACATGAAGAAAGGAAAGCACTGCTGACATTCGAAATCAAGATTTTCTGTTTACTAAACAGGCTCTTTGACCAACTTGGCTAAATCACAAAAAGATGTGATATATTGGAAAGACTGCTTAGAGGGTCAGATGCGGAAAATGGAGGCATTTCAAAATAAAATCCATTGGTTAAATTGTCAAGCTTGAAGCAGTCTTACTTCCTTTTCAGCATTTAGATGAGATACTTAATATCACAATTGCACTATGAGTAGGGCTGGAACAATGGCAAATTTGAGTTTGCACACAGGTAAAACACATGCTTTAAGATAGGAAGCTTATTCTTGAGAAGATGAAAACAAGGTACAGCTGAGAGTTGAACTCAGGATCTCCTGTTTACGAGACAGGCGCTTTAACCAACTAAGCTACAGCACCACATGATCCATATGTCAATATTTATTATTCTGCTTTTTCAGAAAACTGCTATGAAAATTTGTAGCATCTAATGTGTAATTCCACTGGTTTTAATTTGTAATGCTTGAGCCCATCCTATATTCTCTAAAGAAAGTTATTTCATCTAATTCCTTTTAGAGCATTTCAAAAGCAAAATTTTTTTACTTAAATTCCACTTGTTTTAATTTGTAATGATTGAAGCCATCCTATATTCTCTAAAGAAACTTATTTCATCTAATTCCTTTTAGAGCATTTCAAAAGCAGAAATTTTTTTTCTCTCAATTGCACTTTATTAGGGCTTTGGGAAAGACATGTTTGATGTCAAACGAAAGTGAAAGTACTCTTTTTTGGCTAACAGCCCCAAACTGACATGAAGAAAGGAAAGCACTGCTGACATTCGAAATCAAGATTTTCTGTTTACTAAACAGGCTCTTTGACCAACTTGGCTAAATCACAAAAAGATGTGATATATTGGAAAGACTGCTTAGAGAGTCAGATGCGGAAAATGGAGGCATTTCAAAATAAAATCCACTGGTTAAATTGTCAAGCTTGAAGCAGTCTTACTTCCTTTTCAGCATTTAGATGAGATACTTAATCTCACAATTGCACTATCAGTAGGGCTGGAACAATGGCAAATTTGAGTTTGCACTCAGGTAAAACACCTGCTTTAAGATAGGAAGCTTATTCTTGAGAAGATGAAAACAAGGTACTGCTGAGAGTTGAACTCAGGATCTCCTGTTTACGAGACAGGCGCTTTAACCAACTAAGCCACAGCACCACATGATCCATATGAGAATATTTATTATTCTGCTTTTTCAGAAAACTGCTATGAAAATTTGTAGCATCTAATGTGTAATTCCACTGGTTTTAATTTGTAATGCTTGAGCCCATCCTATTTTCTCTAAAGAAAGTTATTTCATCTAATTCCTTTTAGAGCATTTCAAAAGCAAATTTTTTTTTTCACTCAATTTCCACTGGTTTTAATTTGTAATGCTTGAAGCCATCCTATATTCTCTAAAGAAACTTATTTCATCTAATTCCTTTTAGAGCATTTCAAAAGCAGAAAGTTTTTTCTCTCAATAGCACTTTATTAGGGCTTTGGGAAAGACATGTTTGATGTCAAACAAAAGTGAAAGTCCTCTTTTTCGGCTAACAGCCCCAAACTGACATGAAGAAAGGAAAGCACTGCTTACATTCGAAATCAAGATTTTCTGCTTACTAAACAGGCTCTTTGACCAACTTGGCTAAATCACAAAAAGATGTGATATATTGGAAAGACTGCTTAGAGAGTCAGATGCAGAAAATGGAGGAATTTCAAAATAAAATCCATTGGTTAAATTGTCAAGCTTGAAGCAGTCTTACTTCCTTTTCAGCATTTAGATGAGATTCTTAATCTCACAATTGCACTATCAGTAGGGCTGGAACAATGGCAAATTTGAGTTTGCACACAGGTAAAACACCTGATTTAAGATAGGAAGCTTATTCTTGAGAATATGAAAACAAGGTACTGCTGAGAGTTGAACTCAGGATCTCCTGTTTATGAGACAGGAGCTTTAACCAACTAATCCACAGCACCACATGATCCAAATGTGAATATTTATTATTCTGCTTTTTCAGAAAACTGCTATGAAAATTTGTAGCATCTAATGTGTAATTCCACTGGTTTTAATATGTAATGATTGAAGCCATCCTATATTCTCTAAAGAAAGTTATTTCATCTAATTCCTTTTAGAGCATTTCAAAAGCAAATTTTTTTTTTCACTCAAATTCCACTGGTTTTAATTTGTAATGCTTGAAGCCATCCTATATTCTCTAAAGAAACTTATTTCATCTAATTCCTTTTAGAGCATTACAAAAGCAGAAAGTTTTTTTCTCTCAATAGCACTTTATTAGGGCTTTGGGAAAGACATGTTTGATGTCAAACAAAAGTGAAAGTCCTCTTTTTCGGATAACAGCCCCAAACTGACATGAAGAAAGGAAAGCACTGCTGACATTTGAAATCAAGATTTTCTATTTACTAAACAGGCTCTTTGACCAACTTGGCTAAATCACAAAAAGATGTGATATATTGGAAAGACTGCTTAGAGAGTCAGATGCGGAAAGTGGAGGCATTTCAAAATAAAATCCATTGGTTAAATTGTCAAGCTTGAAGCAGTCTTACTTCCTTTTCAGCATTTAGATGAGATACTTAATCTCACAATTGCACTATGAGTAGGGCTGCAACAATGGCAAATTTGAGTTTGCACACAGGTAAAACACATGCTTTAAGATAGGAAGCTTATTCTTGAGAAGATGAAAACAAGGTACTGCTGAGAGTTGAACTAAGGATCTCCTGTTTACGAGACAGGCGCTTTAACCAACTAAGCTACAGCACCACATGATCCATATGTCAATATTTATTATTCTGCTTTTTCAGAAAACTGCTATGAAAATTTGTAGCATCTAATGTGTAATTCCACTGGTTTTAATTTGTAATGCTTGAGCCCATCCTATATTCTCTAAAGAAAGTTATTTTATCTAATTCCTTTTAGAGCATTTCAAAAGCAAAATTTTTTTACTTAAATTCCACTTGTTTTAATTTGTAATGATTGAAGCCATCCTATATTCTCTAAAGAAACTTATTTCATCTAATTCCTTTTAGAGCATTTCAAAAGCAGAAATTTTTTTTCTCTCAATTGCACTTTATTAGGGCTTTGGGAAAGACATGTTTGATGTCAAACGAAAGTGAAAGTACTCTTTTTCGGCTAACAGCCCCAAACTGACATGAAGAAAGGAAAGCACTGCTCACATTCGAAATCAAGATTTTCTGTTTACTAAACAGGCTCTTTGACCAACTTGGCTAAATCACAAAAAGATGTGATATATTGGAAAGACTGCTTAGAGAGTCAGATGCGGAAAATGGAGGCATTTCAAAATAAAATCCATTGGTTAAATTGTCAAGCTTGAAGCAGTCTTACTTCCTTTTCAGCATTTAGATGAGATTCTTAATCTCACAATTGCACTATCAGTAGGGCTGGAACAATGGCAAATTTGAGTTTGCACACAGGTAAAACACCTGATTTAAGATAGGAAGCTCCTGTTTACAAGACAGGCGCTTTAATCAACTAAGCCACAGCACCACATGATCCATATGTGAATATTTATTATTCTGCTTTTTCAGAAAACTGCTATGAAAATTTGTAGCATCTAATGTGTAATTCCACTGGTTTTAGTTTGTAATGCTTGAGCCCATCCTATATTCTCTAAAGAAAGTTATTTCATCTAATTCCTTTTAGAGAATTTCAAAAGCAAATTTTTTTTTCACTCAAATTCCACTGGTTTTAATTTGTAATGCTTGAAGCCATCCTATATTCTCTAAAGAAACTTATTTCATCTAATTCCTTTTAGAGCATTTCAAAAGCAGAAAGTTTTTTTCTCTCAATTGCACTTTATTAGGGCTTTGGGAAAGACATGTTTGATGTCAAACAAGAATGAAAGTCCTCTTTTTCGGCTAACAGCCCCAAACTGACATGATGAAAGAAAAGCACTGCTGACATTCGAAATCAAGATTTTCTGTTTACTAAACAGGCTCTTTGACCAACTTGGTTTATTCACAAAAAGATGTGATATATTGGAAAGACTGCTTAGAGAGTCAGATGCGGAAAGTGGAGGCATTTCAAAATAAAATCCATTGGTTAAATTGTCAAGCTTGAAGCAGTCTTACTTCCTTTTCAGCATTTAGATTGTGAGATTGTGAGATACTTAATCTCACAATTGCACTATGAGTAGGGCTGGAACAATGGCAAATTTGAGTTTGCACACAGGTAAAACACCTGATTTAAGATAGGAAGCTTATTCTTGAGAAGATGAAAAAAGGTACTGCTGAGAGTTGAACCCAGGACCTCCTGTTTACGAGACAGGCGCTTTAACCAACTAAGCCACAGGACAACATGATCCATATGTGAATATTTATTATTCTGCTTTTTCAGAAAACTGCTATGAAAATTTGTAGCATCTAACGTGTAATTCCACTGGTTTTAGTTTGTAATGCTTGAGCCCTTCCTATATATTCTAAAGAAAGTTATTTCATCTAATTCCTTTTAGAGCATTTCAAAAGCAAATTTTTTTTTTCACTAAAATTCCACTGGTTTTAATTTGTAATGCTTGAAACCATCCTATATTCTCTAAAGAAACTTATTTCATCTAATTCGTTTTAGAGCATTTCAAAAGCAGAAAGTTTTTTTCTCTCAATTGCACTTTATTAGGGCTTTGGGAAAGACATGTTTGATGTCAAACAAGAATGAAAGTCCTCTTTTTCGGCTAACAGCCCCAAACTGACATGATGAAAGGAAAGCACTGCTGACATTCAAAATCAAGATTTTCTGTTTACTAAACAGGCTCTTTGACCAACTTGGTGAAAATTTGTAGCATCTAATGTGTAATTCCACTGGTTTTAATTTGTAATGCTTGAGCCCATCCTATATTCTCTAAAGAAAGTTATTTCATCTAATTCCTTTTAGAGCATTTCAAAAGCAAATTTTTTTTTACTTAAATTCCACTGGTTTTAATTTGTAATGATTGAAGCCATCCTATATTCTCTAAAGAAACTTATTTCATCTAATTCCTTTTAGAGCATTTCAAAAGCAGAAAGTTTTTTTCTCTCAATTGCACATTATTAGGGCTCTGGGAAAGACATGTTTGATGTCAAACAAAAGTGAAAGTCCTCTTTTTCGGCTAACAGCCCCAAACTGACATGAAGAAAGGAAAGCACTGCTGACATTCGATTTTCGACATTCAGATTTTCTGTTTACTAAACAGGCTCTTTGACCAACTTGGCTAAATCACAAAAAGATGCGATATATTGGAAAGACTGCTTAGAGAGTCAGATGCGGAAAATGGAGGCATTTCAAAATAAAATCCATTGGTTAAATTGTCAAGCTTGAAGCAGTCTTACTTCCTTTTCATCATTTAGATGAGATACTTAGTCTCACAATTGCACTATGAGTAGGGCTGGAACAATGGCAAATTTGAGTTTGCACACAGGTAAAACACCTGATTTAAGATAGGAAGCTTATTCTTGAGAAGATGAAAACAAGGTACTGCTGAGAGTTGAACTCAGGATCTCCTGTTTAAAAGACACAACTAAGCCACAGCACCACATGATCCATTTGTGAATATTTATTATTCTGCTTTTTCAGAAAACTGCTATGAAAATTAGTAGCATCTAATGTGTTATTCCACTGGTCTTAATTTGTAATGCTTGAGCCCATCCTATATTCTCTAAAGAAAGTTATTTCATCTAATTCCTTTTATAGCATTTCAAAAGCAATTTTTTTTTCACTCAAATTCCACTGGTTTTAATTTGTAATGCTTGAAGCCATCCTATATTCTCTAAAGAAACTTATTTCATCTAATTCCTTTTAGAGCATTTTAAAAGCAGAAAGTTTTTTTCTCTCAATTGCACTTTATTAGGGCTTTGGGAAATACATGTTTGATGTCAAACAAAAGTGAAAGTCCTCTTTTTCGGCTAACAGCCCCAAACTGACATGAAGAAAGGAAAGCACTGCTGACATTCGAAATCAAGATTTTCTGTTTACTAAACAGGCTCTTTGACCAACTTGGCTAAATCACAAAAAGATGCGATATATTGGAAAGACTGCTTAGAGAGTCAGATGCGGAAAGTGGAGGCATTTCAAAATAAAATCCATTGGTTAAATTGTCAAGCTTGAAGCAGTCTTAATTCCTTTTCAGCATTTAGATAAGATACTTAATCTCACAATTGCACTATCAGTAGGGCTGGAACAATGGCAAATTTGAGTTTGCACTCAGGTAAAATACCTGCTTTAAGATAGGAAGCTTATTCTTGAGAAGATGAAAACAAGGTACTGCTGAGAGTTTAACTCAGGATCTCCTGTTTACGAGACAGGCGCTTTAACCAACTAAGCCACAGCACCACATGATCCAAATGTGAATATTTATTATTCTGCTTTTTCAGAAAACTGCTATGAAAATTTGTAGCATCTAATGTGTAATTCCACTGGTTTTAATTTGTAATGATTGAAGCCATCCTATATTCTCTAAAGAAACTTATTTCATCTAATTCCTTTTAGAGCATTTCAAAAGCAGAAATTTTTTTTCTCTCAATTGCACTTTATTAGGACTTTGGGAAAGACATGTTTGATGTCAAACGAAAGTGAAAGTACTCTTTTTCGGCTAACAGCCCCAAACTGACATGAAGAAAGGAAAGCACTGCTGACATTCGAAATCAAGATTTTCTGTTTACTAAACAGGCTCTTTGACCAACTTGGCTAAATCACAAAAAGATGTGATATATTGGAAAGACTGCTTAGAGAGTCAGATGCGGAAAATGGAGGCATTTCAAAATAAAATCCATTGGTTAAATTGTCAAGCTTGAAGCAGTCTTACTTCCTTTTCAGCATTTAGATGAGATACTTAATCTCACAATTGCACTATCAGTAGAGCTGGAACAATGGCAAATTTGAGTTTGCACTCAGGTAAAACACTTGCTTTAAGATAGGAAGCTTATTCTTGAGAAGATGAAAACAAGGTACTGCTGAGAGTTTAACTCAGTATCTCCTGTTTACAAGACAGGCGCTTTAACCAACTAAGCCACAGCACCACATGATCCAAATGTGAATATTTATTATTCTGCTTTTTCAGAAAACTGCTATGAAAATTTGTAGCATCTAATGTGTAATTCCACTGGTTTTAATTTGTAATGATTGAAGCCATCCTATATTCTCTAAAGAAAGTTATTTCATCTAATTCCTTTTAGAGCATTTCAAAAACAATTTTTTTTTTCACTCAAATTCCACTGGTTTTAATTTGTAATGCTTGAAGCCATCCTATATTCTCTAAAGAAACTTATTTCATCTAATTCCTTTTAGAGCATTTCAAAAGCAGAAAGTTTTTTTCTCTCAATAGCACTTTATTAGGGCTTTGGGAAAGACATGTTTGATGTCAAACAAAAGTGAAAGTCCTCTTTTTCGGCTAACAGCCCCAAACTGACATGAAGAAAGGAAAGCACTGCTGACATTCGAAATCAAGATTTTCTGCTTACTAAACAGGCTCTTTGACCAACTTGGCTAAATCACAAAAAGATGTGATATATTGGAAAGACTGCTTAGAGAGTCAGATGCAGAAAATGGAGGAATTTCAAAATAAAATCCATTGGTTAAATTGTCAAGCTTGAAGCAGTCTTACTTCCTTTTCAGCATTTAGATGAGATTCTTAATCTCACAATTGCACTATCAGTAGGGCTGGAACAATGGCAAATTTGAGTTTGCACACAGGTAAAACACCTCATTTAAGATAGGAAGCTTATTCTTGAGAATATGAAAACAAGGTACTGCTGAGAGTTGAACTCAGGATCTCCTGTTTATGAGACAGGCGCTTTAACCAACTAATCCACAGCACCACATGATCCAAATGTGAATATTTATTATTCTGCTTTTTCAGAAAACTGCTATGAAAATTTGTAGCATCTAATGTGTAATTCCACTGGTTTTAATATGTAATGATTGAAGCCATCCTATATTCTCTAAAGAAAGTTATTTCATCTAATTCCTTTTAGAGCATTTCAAAAGCAAATTTTTTTTTTCACTCAAATTCCACTGGTTTTAATTTGTAATGCTTGAAGCCATCCTATATTCTCTAAAGAAACTTATTTCATCTAATTCCTTTTAGAGCATTACAAAAGCAGAAAGTTTTTTTCTCTCAATAGCACTTTATTAGGGCTTTGGGAAAGACATGTTTGATGTCAAACAAAAGTGAAAGTCCTCTTTTTCGGATAACAGCCCCAAACTGACATGAAGAAAGGAAAGCACTGCTGACATTTGAAATCAAGATTTTCTATTTACTAAACAGGCTCTTTGACCAACTTGGCTAAATCACAAAAAGATGTGATATATTGGAAAGACTGCTTAGAGAGTCAGATGCGGAAAGTGGAGGCATTTCAAAATAAAATCCATTGGTTAAATTGTCAAGCTTGAAGCAGTCTTACTTCCTTTTCAGCATTTAGATGAGATACTTAATCTCACAATTGCACTATGAGTAGGGCTGCAACAATGGCAAATTTGAGTTTGCACACAGGTAAAACACATGCTTTAAGATAGGAAGCTTATTCTTGAGAAGATGAAAACAAGGTACTGCTGAGAGTTGAACTAAGGATCTCCTGTTTACGAGACAGGCGCTTTAACCAACTAAGCTACAGCACCACATGATCCATATGTCAATATTTATTATTCTGCTTTTTCAGAAAACTGCTATGAAAATTTGTAGCATCTAATGTGTAATTCCACTGGTTTTAATTTGTAATGCTTGAGCCCATCCTATATTCTCTAAAGAAAGTTATTTTATCTAATTCCTTTTAGAGCATTTCAAAAGCAAAATTTTTTTACTTAAATTCCACTTGTTTTAATTTGTAATGATTGAAGCCATCCTATATTCTCTAAAGAAACTTATTTCATCTAATTCCTTTTAGAGCATTTCAAAAGCAGAAATTTTTTTTCTCTCAATTGCACTTTATTAGGGCTTTGGGAAAGACATGTTTGATGTCAAACGAAAGTGAAAGTACTCTTTTTCGGCTAACAGCCCCAAACTGACATGAAGAAAGGAAAGCACTGCTCACATTCGAAATCAAGATTTTCTGTTTACTAAACAGGCTCTTTGACCAACTTGGCTAAATCACAAAAAGATGTGATATATTGGAAAGACTGCTTAGAGAGTCAGATGCGGAAAATGGAGGCATTTCAAAATAAAATCCATTGGTTAAATTGTCAAGCTTGAAGCAGTCTTACTTCCTTTTCAGCATTTAGATGAGATTCTTAATCTCACAATTGCACTATCAGTAGGGCTGGAACAATGGCAAATTTGAGTTTGCACACAGGTAAAACACCTGATTTAAGATAGGAAGCTCCTGTTTACAAGACAGGCGCTTTAATCAACTAAGCCACAGCACCACATGATCCATATGTGAATATTTATTATTCTGCTTTTTCAGAAAACTGCTATGAAAATTTGTAGCATCTAATGTGTAATTCCACTGGTTTTAGTTTGTAATGCTTGAGCCCATCCTATATTCTCTAAAGAAAGTTATTTCATCTAATTCCTTTTAGAGAATTTCAAAAGCAAATTTTTTTTTCACTCAAATTCCACTGGTTTTAATTTGTAATGCTTGAAGCCATCCTATATTCTCTAAAGAAACTTATTTCATCTAATTCCTTTTAGAGCATTTCAAAAGCAGAAAGTTTTTTTCTCTCAATTGCACTTTATTAGGGCTTTGGGAAAGACATGTTTGATGTCAAACAAGAATGAAAGTCCTCTTTTTCGGCTAACAGCCCCAAACTGACATGATGAAAGAAAAGCACTGCTGACATTCGAAATCAAGATTTTCTGTTTACTAAACAGGCTCTTTGACCAACTTGGTTTATTCACAAAAAGATGTGATATATTGGAAAGACTGCTTAGAGAGTCAGATGCGGAAAGTGGAGGCATTTCAAAATAAAATCCATTGGTTAAATTGTCAAGCTTGAAGCAGTCTTACTTCCTTTTCAGCATTTAGATTGTGAGATTGTGAGATACTTAATCTCACAATTGCACTATGAGTAGGGCTGGAACAATGGCAAATTTGAGTTTGCACACAGGTAAAACACCTGATTTAAGATAGGAAGCTTATTCTTGAGAAGATGAAAAAAGGTACTGCTGAGAGTTGAAACCAGGACCTCCTGTTTACGAGACAGGCGCTTTAACCAACTAAGCCACAGGACAACATGATCCATATGTGAATATTTATTATTCTGCTTTTTCAGAAAACTGCTATGAAAATTTGTAGCATCTAACGTGTAATTCCACTGGTTTTAGTTTGTAATGCTTGAGCCCTTCCTATATATTCTAAAGAAAGTTATTTCATCTAATTCCTTTTAGAGCATTTCAAAAGCAAATTTTTTTTTTCACTAAAATTCCACTGGTTTTAATTTGTAATGCTTGAAACCATCCTATATTCTCTAAAGAAACTTATTTCATCTAATTCGTTTTAGAGCATTTCAAAAGCAGAAAGTTTTTTTCTCTCAATTGCACTTTATTAGGGCTTTGGGAAAGACATGTTTGATGTCAAACAAGAATGAAAGTCCTCTTTTTCGGCTAACAGCCCCAAACTGACATGATGAAAGGAAATCACTGCTGACATTCAAAATCAAGATTTTCTGTTTACTAAACAGGCTCTTTGACCAACTTGGTGAAAATTTGTAGCATCTAATGTGTAATTCCACTGGTTTTAATTTGTAATGCTTGAGCCCATCCTATATTCTCTAAAGAAAGTTATTTCATCTAATTCCTTTTAGAGCATTTCAAAAGCAAATTTTTTTTTACTTAAATTCCACTGGTTTTAATTTGTAATGATTGAAGCCATCCTATATTCTCTAAAGAAACTTATTTCATCTAATTCCTTTTAGAGCATTTCAAAAGCAGAAAGTTTTTTTCTCTCAATTGCACATTATTAGGGCTCTGGGAAAGACATGTTTGATGTCAAACAAAAGTGAAAGTCCTCTTTTTCGGCTAACAGCCCCAAACTGACATGAAGAAAGGAAAGCACTGCTGACATTCGATTTTCGACATTCAGATTTTCTGTTTACTAAACAGGCTCTTTGACCAACTTGGCTAAATCACAAAAAGATGCGATATATTGGAAAGACTGCTTAGAGAGTCAGATGCGGAAAATGGAGGCATTTCAAAATAAAATCCATTGGTTAAATTGTCAAGCTTGAAGCAGTCTTACTTCCTTTTCATCATTTAGATGAGATACTTAGTCTCACAATTGCACTATGAGTAGGGCTGGAACAATGGCAAATTTGAGTTTGCACACAGGTAAAACACCTGCTTTAAGATAGGAAGCTTATTCTTGAGAAGATGAAAACAAGGTACTGCTGAGAGTTGAACTCAGGATCTCCTGTTTACAAGACACAACTAAGCCACAGCACCACATGATCCATTTGTGAATATTTATTATTCTGCTTTTTCAGAAAACTGCTATGAAAATTTGTAGCATCTAATGTGTTATTCCACTGGTCTTAATTTGTAATGCTTGAGCCCATCCTATATTCTCTAAAGAAAGTTATTTCATCTAATTCCTTTTATAGCATTTCAAAAGCAATTTTTTTTTCACTCAAATTCCACTGGTTTTAATTTGTAATGCTTGAAGCCATCCTATATTCTCTAAAGAAACTTATTTCATCTAATTCCTTTTAGAGCATTTTAAAAGCAGAAAGTTTTTTTCTCTCAATTGCACTTTATTAGGGCTTTGGGAAATACATGTTTGATGTCAAACAAAAGTGAAAGTCCTCTTTTTCGGCTAACAGCCCCAAACTGACATGAAGAAAGGAAAGCACTGCTGACATTCGAAATCAAGATTTTCTGTTTACTAAACAGGCTCTTTGACCAACTTGGCTAAATCACAAAAAGATGCGATATATTGGAAAGACTGCTTAGAGAGTCAGATGCGGAAAGTGGAGGCATTTCAAAATAAAATCCATTGGTTAAATTGTCAAGCTTGAAGCAGTCTTAATTCCTTTTCAGCATTTAGATAAGATACTTAATCTCACAATTGCACTATCAGTAGGGCTGGAACAATGGCAAATTTGAGTTTGCACTCAGGTAAAATACCTGCTTTAAGATAGGAAGCTTATTCTTGAGAAGATGAAAACAAGGTACTGCTGAGAGTTTAACTCAGGATCTCCTGTTTACGAGACAGGCGCTTTAACCAACTAAGCCACAGCACCACATGATCCAAATGTGAATATTTATTATTCTGCTTTTTCAGAAAACTGCTATGAAAATTTGTAGCATCTAATGTGTAATTCCACTGGTTTTAATTTGTAATGATTGAAGCCATCCTATATTCTCTAAAGAAACTTATTTCATCTAATTCCTTTTAGAGCATTTCAAAAGCAGAAAGTTTTTTTCTCTCAATTGCACTTTATTAGGGCTTTGGGAAAGACATGTTTGATGTCAAACAAAAGTGAAAGTCCTCTTTTTCGGCTAACAGCCCAAACTGACATGAAGAAAGGAAAGCACTGCTGACATTCGAAATCAAGATTTTCTGTTTACTAAACAGGCTCTTTGACCAACTTGGCTACATCACAAAAAGATGTGATATATTGGAAAGACTGCTTAGAGAGTCAGATGCGGAAAGTGGAGGCATTTCAAAATAAAATCCATTGGTTAAGTTGTCAAGTTTGAAGCAATCTTACTTCCTTTTCAGCATTTAGATGAGATACTTAATGTCACAATTGCACTATGAGTAGGGCTGGAACAATGGCAAATTTGAGTTTGCACACAGGTAAAACACCTGATTTAAGATAGGAAGCTTATTCTTGATAAGATGAAAACAAGGTACTGCTGAGAGTTGAACTCAGGATCTCCTGTTTACGAGACAGGCGCTTTAACCAACTAAGCCACAGCACCACATGATTCATATGTGAATATTTATTATTCTGCTTTTTCAGAAAACTGCTATGAAAATTTGTAGCATCTAATGTGTAATTCCACTGGTTTTAATTTGTAATGCTTGAGCCCATCCTATATTCTCTAAAGAAAGTTATTTCATCTAATTCCTTTTAGAGCATTTCAAAAGCAAATTTTTTTTTTCACTCAAATTCCACTGGTTTTAATTTGTAATGCTTGAAGCCATCCTATATTCTCTAAAGAAACTTATTTCATCTAATTCCTTTTAGAGCATTTCAAAAGCAGAAAGTTTTTTTCTCTCAATTGCACTTTATTAGGGATTTGGGAAAGACATGTTTGATGTCAAACAAAAGTGAAAGTCCTCTTTTTCGGCTAACAGCCCCAAACTGACATGAAGAAAGGAAAGCACTGCTGACATTCGAAATCAAGATTTTCTGTTTACTAAACAGGCTCTTTGACCAACTTGGCTAAATCACAAAAAGATGCGATATATTGGAAAGACTGCTTAGAGAGTCAGATGCGGAAAATGGAGGCATTTCAAAATAAAATCCATTGGTTAAATTGTCAAGCTTGAAGCAGTCTTACTTCCTTTTCAGCATTTAGATGAGATACTTAATTTCACAATTGCACTATGAGTAGGGCTGGAACAATGGCAAATTTGAGTTTGCACACAGGTAAAACACATGATTTAAGATAGGAAGCTTATTCTTGAGAAGATGAAAACAAGGTACTGCTGAGAGTTGAACTCAGGATCTCCTGTTTACGAGACAGGCACTTTAACCAACTAAGCCACAGCACCACATGATCCAAATGTGAATATTTATTATTCTGCTTTTTTAGAAAACTGCTATGAAAATTTGTAGCATCTAATGTGTAATTCCACTGGTTTTAATTTGTAATGATTGAAGCCATCCTATATTCTCTAAAGAAACTTATTTCATCTAATTCCTTTTAGAGCATTTCAAAAGCAAAATTTTTTTACTTAAATTCCACTGGTTTTAATTTGTAATGCTTGAGCCCATCCTATATTCTCTAAAGAAAGTTATTTCATCTAATTCCTTTTAGAGCATTTCAAAAGCAAATTTTTTTTTTCACTCAAATTCCACTGGTTTTAATTTGTAATGCTTGAAGCCATCCTATATTCTCTAAAGAAACTTATTTCATCTAATTCCTTTTAGAGCATTTCAAAAGCACAAAGTTTTTTCTCTCAATTGCACTTTATTAGGGCTTTGGGAAAGACATGTTTGATGTCAAACAAAAGTGAAAGTCCTCTTTTTCGGCTAACAGCCCAAACTGACATGAAGAAAGGAAAGCACTGCTGACATTCGAAATCAAGATTTTCTGTTTACTAAACAGGCTCTTTGACCAACTTGGCTACATCACAAAAAGATGTGATATATTGGAAAGACTGCTTAGAGAGTCAGATGCGGAAAGTGGAGGCATTTCAAAATAAAATCCATTGGTTAAGTTGTCAAGTTTGAAGCAATCTTACTTCCTTTTCAGCATTTAGATGAGATACTTAATCTCACAATTGCACTATCAGTAGGGCTGGAACAATGGCAAATTTGAGTTTGCACACAGGTAAAACACCTGATTTAAGATAGGAAGCTTATTCCTGATAAGATGAAAACAAGGTACTGCTGAGAGTTGAACTCAAGATCTCCTGTTTATGAGACAGGCGCTTTAACCAACTAATCCACAGCACCACATGATCCAAATGTGAATATTTATTATTCTGCTTTTTCAGAAAACTGCTATGAAAATTTGTAGCGTCTAATGTGTAATTCCACTGGTTTTAATTTGTAATGCTTGAGCCCATCCTATATTCTCTAAAGAAAGTTATTTCATCTAATTCCTTTTAGAGCATTTCAAAAGCAAATTTTTTTTTTCACTCAAATTCCACTGGTTTTAATTTGTAATGCTTGAAGCCATCCTATATTCTCTAAAGAAACTTATTTCATCTAATTCCTTTTAGAGCATTTCAAAAGCAGAAAGTTTTTTTCTCTCAATTGCACTTTATTAGGGATTTGGGAAAGACATGTTTGATGTCAAACAAAAGTGAAAGTCCTCTTTTTCGACTAACAGCCCCAAACTGACATGAAGAAAGGAAAGCACTGCTGACATTCGAAATCAAGATTTTCTGTTTACTAAACAGGCTCTTTGACCAACTTGGCTAAATCACAAAAAGATGTGATATATTGGAAAGACTGCTTAGAGAGTCAGATGCGGAAAGTGGAGGCATTTCAAAATAAAATCCATTGGTTAAATTGTCAAGCTTGAAGCAGTCTTAATTCCTTTTCAGCATTTAGATGAGATACTCAATCTCACAATTGAACTATCAGTAGGGCTGGAACAATGGCAAATTTGAGTTTGCACTCAGGTAAAACACCTGCTTTAAGACAGGAAGCTTATTCTTGAGAAGATGAAAACAAGGTACTGCTGAGAGTTGAACTCAGGATCTCCTGTTTACGAGACAGGTGCTTTAACCAATTAAGCCACAGCACCACATGATCCAAATGTGAATATTTATTATTCTGCTTTTTCAGAAAACTGCTATGCAAATTTGTAGCATCTAATGTGTAATTCCACTGGTTTTAATTTGTAATGATTGAAGCCATCCTATATTCTCTAAAGAAACTTATTTCATCTAATTCCTTTTAGAGCATTTCAAAAGCAGAAAGTTTTTTTCTCTCAATTGCACTTTATTAGGGCTTTGGGAAAGACATGTTTGATGTCAAACAAAAGTGAAAGTCCTCTTTTTCGGCTAACAGCCCAAACTGACATGAAGAAAGGAAAGCACTGCTGACATTCGAAATCAAGATTTTCTGTTTACTAAACAGGCTCTTTGACCAACTTGGCTACATCACAAAAAGATGTGATATATTGGAAAGACTGCTTAGAGAGTCAGATGTGGAAAGTGGAGGCATTTCAAAATAAAATCCATTGGTTAAGTTGTCAAGTTTGAAGCAATCTTACTTCCTTTTCAGCATTTAGATGAGATACTTAATCTCACAATTGCACTATCAGTAGGGCTGGAACAATGGCAAATTTGAGTTTGCACACAGGTAAAACACCTGATTTAAGATAGGAAGCTTATTCTTGATAAGATGAAAACAAGGTACTGCTGAGAGTTGAACTCAAGATCTCCTGTTTATGAGACAGGCGCTTTAACCAACTAATCCACAGCACCACATGATCCAAATGTGAATATTTATTATTCTGCTTTTTCAGAAAACTGCTATGAAAATTTGTAGCGTCTAATGTGTAATTCCACTGGTTTTAATTTGTAATGCTTGAGCCCATCCTATATTCTCTAAAGAAAGTTATTTCATCTAATTCCTTTTAGAGCATTTCAAAAGCAAATTTTTTTTTCACTCAAATTCCACTGGTTTTAATTTGTAATGCTTGAAGCCATCCTATATTCTCTAAAGAAACTTATTTCATCTAATTCCTTTTAGAGCATTTCAAAAGCAGAAAGTTTTTTTCTCTCAATTGCACTTTATTAGGGATTTGGGAAAGACATGTTTGATGTCAAACAAAAGTGAAAGTCCTCTTTTTCGATTAACAGCCCCAAACTGACATGAAGAAAGGAAAGCACTGCTGACATTCGAAATCAAGATTTTCTGTTTACTAAACAGGCTCTTTGACCAACTTGGCTAAATCACAAAAAGATGTGATATATTGGAAAGACTGCTTAGAGAGTCAGATGCGGAAAGTGGAGGCATTTCAAAATAAAATCCATTGGTTAAATTGTCAAGCTTGAAGCAGTCTTAATTCCTTTTCAGCATTTAGATGAGATACTCAATCTCACAATTGAACTATCAGTAGGGCTGGAACAATGGCAAATTTGAGTTTGCACTCAGGTAAAACACCTGCTTTAAGACAGGAAGCTTATTCTTGAGAAGATGAAAACAAGGTACTGTTGAGAGTTGAACTCAGGATCTCCTGTTTACGAGACAGGTGCTTTAACCAACTAAGCCACAGCACCACATGATCCAAATGTGAATATTTATTATTCTGCTTTTTCAGAAAACTGCTATGCAAATTTGTAGCATCTAATGTGTAATTCCACTGGTTTTAATTTGTAATGATTGAAGCCATCCTATATTCTCTAAAGAAACTTATTTCATCTAATTCCTTTTAGAGCATTTCAAAAGCAGAAAGTTTTTTTCTCTCAATTGCACTTTATTAGGGCTTTGGGAAAGACATGTTTGATGTCAAACAAAAGTGAAAGTCCTCTTTTTCGGCTAACAGCCCAAACTGACATGAAGAAAGGAAAGCACTGCTGACATTCGAAATCAAGATTTTCTGTTTACTAAACAGGCTCTTTGACCAACTTGGCTACATCACAAAAAGATGTGATATATTGGAAAGACTGCTTAGAGAGTCAGATGCGGAAAGTGGAGGCATTTCAAAATAAAATCCATTGGTTAAGTTGTCAAGTTTGAAGCAGTCTTACTTCCTTTTCAGCATTTAGATGAGATACTTAATCTCACAATTGCACTATCAGTAGGGCTGGAACAATGGCAAATTTGAGTTTGCACACAGGTAAAACACCTGATTTAAGATAGGAAGCTTATTCTTGATAAGATGAAAACAAGGTACTGCTGAGAGTTGAACTCAAGATCTCCTGTTTATGAGACAGGCGCTTTAACCAACTAATCCACAGCACCACATGATCCAAATGTGAATATTTATTATTCTGCTTTTTCAGAAAACTGCTATGAAAATTTGTAGCGTCTAATGTGTAATTCCACTGGTTTTAATTTGTAATGCTTGAGCCCATCCTATATTCTCTAAAGAAAGTTATTTCATCTAATTCATTTTAGAGCATTTCAAAAGCAAATTTTTTTTTTCACTCAAATTCCACTGGTTTTAATTTGTAATGCTTGAAGCCATCCTATATTCTCTAAAGAAACTTATTTCATCTAATTCCTTTTAGAGCATTTCAAAAGCAGAAAGTTTTTTTCTCTCAATTGCACTTTATTAGGGATTTGGGAAAGACATGTTTGATGTCAAACAAAAGTGAAAGTCCTCTTTTTCGACTAACAGCCCCAAACTGACATGAAGAAAGGAAAGCACTGCTGACATTCGAAATCAAGATTTTCTGTTTACTAAACAGGCTCTTTGACCAACTTGGCTAAATCACAAAAAGATGTGATATATTGGAAAGACTGCTTAGAGAGTCAGATGCGGAATGTGGAGGCATTTCAAAATAAAATCCATTGGTTAAATTGTCAAGCTTGAAGCAGTCTTAATTCCTTTTCAGCATTTAGATGAGATACTTAATCTCACAATTGCACTATCAGTAGGGCTGGAACAATGGCAAATTTGAGTTTGCACTCAGGTAAAACACCTGCTTTAAGACAGGAAGCTTATTCTTGAGAAGATGAAAACAAGGTACTGCTGAGAGTTGAACTCAGGATCTCCTGTTTACGAGACAGGCGCTTTAACCAACTAAGCCACAGCACCACATGATCCAAATGTGAATATTTATTATTCTGCTTTTTCAGAAAACTGCTATGCAAATTTGTAGCATCTAATGTGTAATTCCACTGGTTTTAATTTGTAATGATTGAAGCCATCCTATATTCTCTAAAGAAACTTATTTCATCTAATTCCTTTTAGAGCATTTCAAAAGCAGAAAGTTTTTTTCTCTCAATTGCACTTTATTAGGGATTTGGGAAAGACATGTTTGATGTCAAACAAAAGTGAAAGTCCTCTTTTTCGGCTAACAGCCCAAACTGACATGAAGAAAGGAAAGCACTGCTGATATTCGAAATCAAGATTTTCTGTTTACTAAACAGGCTCTTTGACCAACTTGGCTAAATCACAAAAAGATGTGATATATTGGAAAGACTGCTTAGAGAGTCAGATGCGGAATGTGGAGGCATTTCAAAATAAAATCCATTGGTTAAATTGTCAAGCTTGAAGCAGTCTTAATTCCTTTTCAGCATTTAGATGAGATACTTAATCTCACAATTGCACTATCAGTAGGGCTGGAACAATGGCAAATTTGAGTTTGCACTCAGGTAAAACACCTGCTTTAAGATAGGAAGCTTATTCTTGAGAAGATGAAAACAAGGTACTGCTGAGAGTTGAACTCAGGATCTCCTGTTTACGAGACAGGCGCTTTAACCAACTAAGCCACAGCACCACATGATCCAGATGTCAATATTTATTATTCTGCTTTTACAGAAAACTGCTATGAAAATTTGTAGCATCTAATGTGTAATTCCACTGGTTTTAATTTGTAATGCTTGAGCCCATCCTATATTCTCTAAAGAAAGTTATTTCATCTAATTCCTTTTAGAGCATTTCAAAAGCAAAAATTTTTTACTTAAATTCCACTGGTTTTAATTTGTAATGCTTGAAGCCATCCTATATTCTCTAAAGAAACTTATTTCATCTAATTCCTTTTAGAGCATTTCAAAAGCAAAAATTTTTTTACTTAAATTCCACTGGTTTTAATTTGTAATGATTGAAGCCATCCTATATTCTCTAAAGAAACTTATTTCATCTAATTCCTTTTAGAGCATTTCAAAAGCAGAAAGTTTTTTTCTCTCAATTGCACTTTATTAGGGCTTTGGGAAAGACATGTTTGATGTCAAACAAAAGTGAAAGTCCTCTTTTTCGGCTAACAGCCCAAACTGACATGAAGAAAGGAAAGCACTGCTGACATTCGAAATCAAGATTTTCTGTTTACTAAACAGGCTCTTTGACCAACTTGGCTACATCACAAAAAGATGTGATATATTGGAAAGACTGCTTAGAGAGTCAGATGCGGAAAGTGGAGGCATTTCAAAATAAAATCCATTGGTTAAGTTGTCAAGTTTGAAGCAATCTTACTTCCTTTTCAGCATTTAGATGAGATACTTAATCTCACAATTGCACTATCAGTAGGGCTGGAACAATGGCAAATTTGAGTTTGCACACAGGTAAAACACCTGATTTAAGATAGGAAGCTTATTCTTGATAAGATGAAAACAAGGTACTGCTGAGAGTTGAACTCAAGATCTCCTGTTTATGAGACAGGCGCTTTAACCAACTAATCCACAGCACCACATGATCCAAAGGTGAATATTTATTATTCTGCTTTTTCAGAAAACTGCTATGAAAATTTGTAGCATCTAATGTGTAATTCCACTGGTTTTAGTTTGTAATGCTTGAGCCCATCCTATATTCTCTAAAGAAAGTTATTTCATCTAATTCCTTTTAGAGAATTTCAAAAGCAAATTTTTTTTTCACTCAAATTCCACTGGTTTTAATTTGTAATGCTTGAAGCCATCCTATATTCTCTAAAGAAACTTATTTCATCTAATTCCTTTTAGAGCATTTCAAAAGCAGAAAGTTTTTTTCTCTCAATTGCACTTTATTAGGGCTTTGGGAAAGACATGTTTGATGTCAAACAAGAATGAAAGTCCTCTTTTTCGGCTAACAGCCCCAAACTGACATGATGAAAGAAAAGCACTGCTGACATTCGAAATCAAGATTTTCTGTTTACTAAACAGGCTCTTTGACCAACTTGGTTTATTCACAAAAAGATGTGATATATTGGAAAGACTGCTTAGAGAGTCAGATGCGGAAAGTGGAGGCATTTCAAAATAAAATCCATTGGTTAAATTGTCAAGCTTGAAGCAGTCTTACTTCCTTTTCAGCATTTAGATTGTGAGATTGTGAGATACTTAATCTCACAATTGCACTATGAGTAGGGCTGGAACAATGGCAAATTTGAGTTTGCACACAGGTAAAACACCTGATTTAAGATAGGAAGCTTATTCTTGAGAAGATGAAAAAAGGTACTGCTGAGAGTTGAAACCAGGACCTCCTGTTTACGAGACAGGCGCTTTAACCAACTAAGCCACAGGACAACATGATCCATATGTGAATATTTATTATTCTGCTTTTTCAGAAAACTGCTATGAAAATTTGTAGCATCTAACGTGTAATTCCACTGGTTTTAGTTTGTAATGCTTGAGCCCTTCCTATATATTCTAAAGAAAGTTATTTCATCTAATTCCTTTTAGAGCATTTCAAAAGCAAATTTTTTTTTTCACTAAAATTCCACTGGTTTTAATTTGTAATGCTTGAAACCATCCTATATTCTCTAAAGAAACTTATTTCATCTAATTCGTTTTAGAGCATTTCAAAAGCAGAAAGTTTTTTTCTCTCAATTGCACTTTATTAGGGCTTTGGGAAAGACATGTTTGATGTCAAACAAGAATGAAAGTCCTCTTTTTCGGCTAACAGCCCCAAACTGACATGATGAAAGGAAATCACTGCTGACATTCAAAATCAAGATTTTCTGTTTACTAAACAGGCTCTTTGACCAACTTGGTGAAAATTTGTAGCATCTAATGGGTAATTCCACTGGTTTTAATTTGTAATGCTTGAGCCCATCCTATATTCTCTAAAGAAAGTTATTTCATCTAATTCCTTTTAGAGCATTTCAAAAGCAAATTTTTTTTTACTTAAATTCCACTGGTTTTAATTTGTAATGATTGAAGCCATCCTATATTCTCTAAAGAAACTTATTTCATCTAATTCCTTTTAGAGCATTTCAAAAGCAGAAAGTTTTTTTCTCTCAATTGCACATTATTAGGGCTCTGGGAAAGACATGTTTGATGTCAAACAAAAGTGAAAGTCCTCTTTTTCGGCTAACAGCCCCAAACTGACATGAAGAAAGGAAAGCACTGCTGACATTCGATTTTCGACATTCAGATTTTCTGTTTACTAAACAGGCTCTTTGACCAACTTGGCTAAATCACAAAAAGATGCGATATATTGGAAAGACTGCTTAGAGAGTCAGATGCGGAAAATGGAGGCATTTCAAAATAAAATCCATTGGTTAAATTGTCAAGCTTGAAGCAGTCTTACTTCCTTTTCATCATTTAGATGAGATACTTAGTCTCACAATTGCACTATGAGTAGGGCTGGAACAATGGCAAATTTGAGTTTGCACACAGGTAAAACACCTGCTTTAAGATAGGAAGCTTATTCTTGAGAAGATGAAAACAAGGTACTGCTGAGAGTTGAACTCAGGATCTCCTGTTTACAAGACACAACTAAGCCACAGCACCACATGATCCATTTGTGAATATTTATTATTCTGCTTTTTCAGAAAACTGCTATGAAAATTTGTAGCATCTAATGTGTTATTCCACTGGTCTTAATTTGTAATGCTTGAGCCCATCCTATATTCTCTAAAGAAAGTTATTTCATCTAATTCCTTTTATAGCATTTCAAAAGCAATTTTTTTTTCACTCAAATTCCACTGGTTTTAATTTGTAATGCTTGAAGCCATCCTATATTCTCTAAAGAAACTTATTTCATCTAATTCCTTTTAGAGCATTTTAAAAGCAGAAAGTTTTTTTCTCTCAATTGCACTTTATTAGGGCTTTGGGAAATACATGTTTGATGTCAAACAAAAGTGAAAGTCCTCTTTTTCGGCTAACAGCCCCAAACTGACATGAAGAAAGGAAAGCACTGCTGACATTCGAAATCAAGATTTTCTGTTTACTAAACAGGCTCTTTGACCAACTTGGCTAAATCACAAAAAGATGCGATATATTGGAAAGACTGCTTAGAGAGTCAGATGCGGAAAGTGGAGGCATTTCAAAATAAAATCCATTGGTTAAATTGTCAAGCTTGAAGCAGTCTTAATTCCTTTTCAGCATTTAGATAAGATACTTAATCTCACAATTGCACTATCAGTAGGGCTGGAACAATGGCAAATTTGAGTTTGCACTCAGGTAAAATACCTGCTTTAAGATAGGAAGCTTATTCTTGAGAAGATGAAAACAAGGTACTGCTGAGAGTTTAACTCAGGATCTCCTGTTTACGAGACAGGCGCTTTAACCAACTAAGCCACAGCACCACATGATCCAAATGTGAATATTTATTATTCTGCTTTTTCAGAAAACTGCTATGAAAATTTGTAGCATCTAATGTGTAATTCCACTGGTTTTAATTTGTAATGATTGAAGCCATCCTATATTCTCTAAAGAAACTTATTTCATCTAATTCCTTTTAGAGCATTTCAAAAGCAGAAAGTTTTTTTCTCTCAATTGCACTTTATTAGGGCTTTGGGAAAGACATGTTTGATGTCAAACAAAAGTGAAAGTCCTCTTTTTCGGCTAACAGCCCAAACTGACATGAAGAAAGGAAAGCACTGCTGACATTCGAAATCAAGATTTTCTGTTTACTAAACAGGCTCTTTGACCAACTTGGCTACATCACAAAAAGATGTGATATATTGGAAAGACTGCTTAGAGAGTCAGATGCGGAAAGTGGAGGCATTTCAAAATAAAATCCATTGGTTAAGTTGTCAAGTTTGAAGCAATCTTACTTCCTTTTCAGCATTTAGATGAGATACTTAATGTCACAATTGCACTATGAGTAGGGCTGGAACAATGGCAAATTTGAGTTTGCACACAGGTAAAACACCTGATTTAAGATAGGAAGCTTATTCTTGATAAGATGAAAACAAGGTACTGCTGAGAGTTGAACTCAGGATCTCCTGTTTACGAGACAGGCGCTTTAACCAACTAAGCCACAGCACCACATGATTCATATGTGAATATTTATTATTCTGCTTTTTCAGAAAACTGCTATGAAAATTTGTAGCATCTAATGTGTAATTCCACTGGTTTTAATTTGTAATGCTTGAGCCCATCCTATATTCTCTAAAGAAAGTTATTTCATCTAATTCCTTTTAGAGCATTTCAAAAGCAAATTTTTTTTTTCACTCAAATTCCACTGGTTTTAATTTGTAATGCTTGAAGCCATCCTATATTCTCTAAAGAAACTTATTTCATCTAATTCCTTTTAGAGCATTTCAAAAGCAGAAAGTTTTTTTCTCTCAATTGCACTTTATTAGGGATTTGGGAAAGACATGTTTGATGTCAAACAAAAGTGAAAGTCCTCTTTTTCGGCTAACAGCCCCAAACTGACATGAAGAAAGGAAAGCACTGCTGACATTCGAAATCAAGATTTTCTGTTTACTAAACAGGCTCTTTGACCAACTTGGCTAAATCACAAAAAGATGCGATATATTGGAAAGACTGCTTAGAGAGTCAGATGCGGAAAATGGAGGCATTTCAAAATAAAATCCATTGGTTAAATTGTCAAGCTTGAAGCAGTCTTACTTCCTTTTCAGCATTTAGATGAGATACTTAATCTCACAATTGCACTATGAGTAGGGCTGGAACAATGGCAAATTTGAGTTTGCACACAGGTAAAACACATGATTTAAGATAGGAAGCTTATTCTTGAGAAGATGAAAACAAGGTACTGCTGAGAGTTGAACTCAGGATCTCCTGTTTACGAGACAGGCACTTTAACCAACTAAGCCACAGCACCACATGATCCAAATGTGAATATTTATTATTCTGCTTTTTTAGAAAACTGCTATGAAAATTTGTAGCATCTAATGTGTAATTCCACTGGTTTTAATTTGTAATGATTGAAGCCATCCTATATTCTCTAAAGAAACTTATTTCATCTAATTCCTTTTAGAGCATTTCAAAAGCAAAATTTTTTTACTTAAATTCCACTGGTTTTAATTTGTAATGCTTGAGCCCATCCTATATTCTCTAAAGAAAGTTATTTCATCTAATTCCTTTTAGAGCATTTCAAAAGCAAATTTTTTTTTTCACTCAAATTCCACTGGTTTTAATTTGTAATGCTTGAAGCCATCCTATATTCTCTAAAGAAACTTATTTCATCTAATTCCTTTTAGAGCATTTCAAAAGCACAAAGTTTTTTCTCTCAATTGCACTTTATTAGGGCTTTGGGAAAGACATGTTTGATGTCAAACAAGAATGAAAGTCCTCTTTTTCGGCTAACAGCCCCAAACTGACATGATGAAAGGAAAGCACTGCTGACATTCGAAATCAAGATTTTCTGTTTACTAAACAGGCTCTTTGACCAACTTGGTTAAATCACAAAAAGATGTGATATATTGGAAAGACTGCTTAGAGAGTCAGATGCGGAAAGTGGAGGCATATCAAAATAAAATCCATTGGTTAAATTGTCAAGCTTGAAGCCGTCTTACTTCCTTTTCAGCATTTAGATGAGATACTTAATCTCACAATTGCACTATGAGTAGGGCTGAAACATTGGCAAATTTGAGTTTGCACACAGGTAAAACACCTGCTTTAAGATAGGAAGCTTATTCTTGAGAAGATGAAAACAAGGTACTGCTGAGAGTTGAACTCAGGATCTGCTGTTTACGAGACAGGCGCTTTAACCAACTAAGCCACAGCACCACATGATCCATATGTCAATATTTATTATTCTGCTTTTACAGAAAACTGCTATGAAAATTTGTAGCATCTAATGTGTAATTCCACTGGTTTTAATTTGTAATGCTTGAGCCCATCCTATATTCTCTAAAGAAAGTTATTTCATCTAATTCCTTTTAGAGCATTTCAAAAGCAAATTTTTTTTTCACTCAAATTCCACTGGTTTTAATTTGTAATGCTTGAAGCCATCCTATATTCTCTAAAGAAACTTATTTCATCTAATTCCTTTTAGAGCATTTCAAAAGCAGAAAGTTTTTTTCTCTCAATTGCACTTTATTAGAGATTTGGGAAAGACATGTTTGATGTCAAACAAAAGTGAAAGTACTCTTTTTCGACTAACAGCCCCAAACTGACATGAAGAAAGGAAAGCACTGCTGACATTCGAAATCAAGATTTTCTGTTTACTAAACAGGCTCTTTGACCAACTTGGCTAAATCACAAAAAGATGTGATATATTGGAAAGACTGCTTAGAGAGTCAGATGCGGAAAGTGGAGGCATTTCAAAATAAAATCCATTGGTTAAATTGTCAAGCTTGAAGCAGTCTTCCTCTTTTCAGCATTTAGATGAGATACTTAATCTCACAATTGCACTATGAGTAGGGCTGGAACAATGGCTAATTTGAGTTTGCACTCAGGTAAAACACGTGCTTTAAGATAGGAAGCTTATTCTTGACAAGCGCTTTAACCAACTAAGCCACAGCACCACATGATCTATATGTGAATATTTATTATTCTGCTTTTTCAGAAAACTACTATGCAAATTTGTAGCATCTAATGTGTAATTCCACTGGTTTTAATTTGTAATGATTGAAGCCATCCTATATTCTCTAAAGAAAGTTATTTCATCTAATTCCTTTTAGAGCATTTCAAAAGCAAATTTTTTTTACTTAAATTCCACTGGTTTTAATTTGTAATGATTGAAGACATCCTATATTCTCTAAAGAAACTTATTTCATCTAATTCCTTTTAGAGCATTTCAAAAGCAGAAATTTTTTTTCTCTCAATTGCACTTTATTAGGGCTTTGGGAAAGACATGTTTGATGTCAAACAAAAGTGAAAGTCCTCTTTTTCGGCTAACAGCCCCAAACTGACATGAAGAAAGGAAAGCACTGCTGACATTCGAAATGAAGATTTTCTGTTTACTAAACAGGCTCTTTGACCAACTTGGCTAAATCACAAAAAGATGTGATATATTGGAAAGACTGCTTAGAGAGTCAGATGCGGAAAATGGAGAAATTTCAAAATAAAATCCATTGGTTAAATTGTCAAGCTTGAAGCAGTCTTACTTCCTTTTCAGCATTTAGATGAGATTCTTAATCTCACAATTGCACTATGAGTAGGGCTGCAACAATGGCAAAATTGAGTTTGCACACAGGTAAAACACCTGCTTTAAGATAGGAAGCTTATTCTTGAGAATATGAAAACAAGGTACTGCTGAGAGTTGAACTCAGGATCTCCTGTTTACGAGACAGGCGCTTTAACCAACTAAGCCACAGCACCACATGATCCATATGTGAATATTTATTATTCTGCTTTTTCAGAAAACTGCTATGAAAATATGTAGCATCTAATGTGTAATTCCACTGGTTTTAATTTGTAATGCTAGAGCCCATCCTATATTCTCTAAAGAAAGTTATTTCATCTAATTCCTTTTAGAGCATTTCAAAAGCAAATTTTTTTTTTCACTCAAATTCCACTGGTTTTAATTTGTAATGCTTGAAGCCATCCTATATTCTCTAAAGAAACTTATTTCATCTAATTCCTTTTAGAGCATTTCAAAAGCAGAAAGTTTTTTTCTCTCAATTGCACTTTATTAGGGATTTGGGAAAGACATGTTTGATGTCAAACAAAAGTGAAAGTCCTCTTTTTCGACTAACAGCCCCAAACTGACATGAAGAAAGGAAAGCACTGCTGACATTCGAAATCAAGATTTTCTGTTTACTAAACAGGCTCTTTGACCAACTTGGCTAAATCACAAAAAGATGTGATATATTGGAAAGACTGCTTAGAGAGTCAGATGCGGAATGTGGAGGCATTTCAAAATAAAATCCATTGGTTAAATTGTCAAGCTTGAAGCAGTCTTAATTCCTATTCAGCATTTAGATGAGATACTTAATCTCACAATTGCACTATCAGTAGGGCTGGAACAATGGCAAATTTGAGTTTGCACTCAGGTAAAACACCTGCTTTAAGACAGGAAGCTTATTCTTGAGAAGATGAAAACAAGGTACTGCTGAGAGTTGAACTCAGGATCTCCTGTTTACGAAACAGGCGCTTTAACCAACTAAGCCACAGCACCACATGATCCAAATGTGAATATTTATTATTCTGCTTTTTCAGAAAACTGCTATGAAAATTTGTAGAGTCTAATGTGTAATTCCACTGGTTTTAATTTGTAATGATTGAAGCCATCCTATATTCTCTAAAGAAACTTATTTCATCTAATTCCTTTTAGAGCATTTCAAAAGCAGGAAGTTTTTTTCTCTCAATTGCACTTTATTAGGGCTTTGGGAAAGACATGTTTGATGTCAAACAAAAGTGAAAGTCCTCTTTTTCGGCTAACAGCCCAAACTGACATGAAGAAAGGAAAGCACTGCTGACATTCGAAATCAAGATTTTCTGTTTACTAAACAGGCTCTTTGACCAACTTGGCTACATCACAAAAAGATGTGATATATTGGAAAGACTGCTTAGAGAGTCAGATGCGGAAAGTGGAGGCATTTCAAAATAAAATCCATTGGTTAAGTTGTCAAGTTTGAAGCAATCTTACTTCCTTTTCAGCATTTAGATGAGATACTTAATCTCACAATTGCACTATCAGTAGGGCTGGAACAATGGCAAATTTGAGTTTGCACACAGGTAAAACACCTTATTTAAGATAGGAAGCTTATTCCTGATAAGATGAAAACAAGGTACTGCTGAGAGTTGAACTCAAGATCTCCTGTTTATGAGACAGGCGCTTTAACCAACTAATCCACAGCACCACATGATCCAAATGTGAATATTTATTATTCTGCTTTTTCAGAAAACTGCTATGAAAATTTGTAGCGTCTAATGTGTAATTCCACTGGTTTTAATTTGTAATGCTTGAGCCCATCCTATATTCTCTAAAGAAAGTTATTTCATCTAATTCCTTTTAGAGCATTTCAAAAGCAAATTTTTTTTTTCACTCAAATTCCACTGGTTTTAATTTGTAATGCTTGAAGCCATCCTATATTCTCTAAAGAAACTTATTTCATCTAATTCCTTTTAGAGCATTTCAAAAGCAGAAAGTTTTTTTCTCTCAATTGCACTTTATTAGGGATTTGGGAAAGACATGTTTGATGTCAAACAAAAGTGAAAGTCCTCTTTTTCGACTAACAGCCCCAAACTGACATGAAGAAAGGAAAGCACTGCTGACATTCGAAATCAAGATTTTCTGTTTACTAAACAGGCTCTTTGACCAACTTGGCTAAATCACAAAAAGATGTGATATATTGGAAAGACTGCTTAGAGAGTCAGATGCGGAAAGTGGAGGCATTTCAAAATAAAATCAATTGTCAAGCTTGAAGCAGTCTTATTATTATTATTATTATTTATTGTTATAGCGCCATTTATTCCATGGCGCTTTACATGTGAGGGGGGTATACATAAAAACAAGTACAATAATCTTAAACAATACAAGTCATAACTGGTACAGGAGGAGAGAGGACCCTGCCCGCGAGGGCTCACAATCTTCAAGGGATGGGTGATAATACAGTAGGCGAGGGTAGAGCTGGTCGTGCAGCGGTTTGGTCGATCGGTGGTTACTGCAGGTTATAGGCTTGTCGGAAGAGGTGGGTCTTCAGGCTCTTTTTGAAGGTTTCGATGGTAGGTGAGAGTCTGATATGTTGTGGTAGAGAGTTCCAGAGTAGGGGTGATGCGCGAGAGAAATCTTGTATGCGATTGTGGGAAGAGGAGATAAGAGGGGAGTAGAGAAGGAGATCTTGTGAGGATCGGAGGTTGCGTGCAGGAAAGTACCGGGAGACGAGGTCACAAATGTATGGAGGAGACAAGTTGTGGATGGCTTTGTATGTCATGGTTAGGGTTTTGTAATGGAGTCTCTGGGCAATTGGGAGCCAGTGAAGGGATTGACAGAGGGGAGAAGCTGGGGAATAGCGGGGGGACAGGTGGATTAGTCGGGCAGCAGAGTTTAGAATAGATTGGAGGGGTGCGAGAGTGTTTGAGGGGAGGCCGCAGAGCATGAGGTTGCAGTAGTCAAGGCGAGAGATGATGAGGGCATGGACTAGGGTTTTTGCAGATTCTTGGGTGAGGAATGAACGGATGCGTGAAATATTTTTGAGTTGAAGTCGGCAGGAAGTGGAAAGGGTTTGGATATGTGGTTTGAAGGAGAGATCAGCATCAAGGATTACTCCGAGGCAGCGAGCTTGTGGGACTGGGGAGAGTGGGCAGTCATTTACTGTAATTGATAGGTTCGTAGGGGGGGTCACGTGAGATGGGGGAAAGATGATGAATTCTGTTTTGTCCATGTTGAGTTTCAGGTATCTAGTGGAGAAGAAGGATGAAATAGTGGACAGACATTGAGGGATTCTGGTTAGTAGGGAGGTGATATCTGGTCCAGAGATGTAGATCTGTGTGTCATCAGCATAAAGATGATACTGAAAGCCATGAGATTCTATGAGCTGTCCCAGGCCAAAGGTGTAAATAGAGAACAGCAGGGGCCCTAGGACTGAACCTTGTGGGACTCCGACAGATAGGGGGCGAGGTGAGGAGGTGGTGTGTGAGTGGGAGACGCTGAATGTCCGGTCTGTTAGGTATGATGAGATCCAGGAGAGGGCCAAGTCTGTGATGCCGAGGGATGAGAGGGTCTGTAATAATAGGGAATGGTCCACTGTGTCAAAGGCAGCCGACAGGTCCAGGAGGAGGAGGACAGAGTAGTGTCGCTTGCTCTTGGCAGTTAAGAGGTCATTGGTGACCTTAGTAAGGGCAGTTTCAGTGGAGTGGTGTGACCGGAAGCCAGATTGTAAGCGGTCGAAGAGGGAGCAAGAAGAGAGATGGGAGGACAGTTCAAGGTAGACGTGTTGTTCCAGTAGCTTGGAGGCGTATGGGAGAAGTGATATAGGGCGATAGCTAGATACAGAGGATGGGTCAAGAGAGGGCTTTTTGAGGATAGGTGTGATGGAGGCATGTTTAAAGCTTGAGGGGAAAACACCAGTTGTTAGTGATAGGTTGAAGAGATGGGTTAGGGTTGGGATGAAGACTGTGGTGAGGTTTGGGATGAAGTGGGATGGGATCGGGTCGAGTGCACAGGTGGTGAGATGTGATCTTGAGAGTAGAGTGGAGAGTCGATCTTCTGTAATGGTGGAGAAGTTGGTTTTGAAGGTGGAGGGCTGGGAAGTCGGGAGGAAGGGCTCTGGGGGTTGTTGACCAAAACTGTCCCTGATGTTATCAATTTTCTGCTTGAAAAATGAGGCAAAGTCTTCAGCTGAGATGAGTGGGGAGGGAGGAGGTGCTGGGGGGCGGAGGAGAGAATTGAAGGTGTTGAATAACTGTTTAGGGTTGTGAGACAGGGAGGATATGAGAGATGAGAAGTAGGTTTGTTTAGCTGTGGCGAGTGTGGTCTTGAAAGTAGTGAGGGACTGTTTGAATGCGATGAAATGCTCGTTGGAGTGGGATCTTTTCCATCTGCGCTCAGCAGCCCTGGAAGCTCGCCTCAGCTCTTTGGTCAGGCTGGTGTGCCAGGGCTGTCTGTTGATTTTGCGAGTTTTGGTATGTGTAAGTGGGGCAGCGGATTCCAAAGCTACAGCTATTGTGGTGTTATATAGAGCGGCAGCGTCATCCGCATTGTGTAAGGAACTTATATCTGTAAGAGGGAGGAGGGATTCGGAGAATGAGTGTAGGTCAAGGTGTTTAAGATTCCTGCGAGGGTGTGAAAGTTTGTGGGGTGGGGATTGTAGACATGGAGTGAAGAGGGAAGAGAATGTGAGCAGGTTGTGGTCAGAGAGAGGAAGAGGTGAGTTAGAGAGGTTAGATAGGGAGCAGAGGCGGGTGAAGATGAGGTCCAGTGTGTGGCCATCTTTGTGGGTGGCTGTAGAAGACCATTGAGTGAGGCCGAAGGAGGAAGTGAGAGATAGAAGTTTAGTGGCAGCTGAGAGGGAAGTGTCAATGGGGATGTTGAAGTCACCCATGATGATAGTAGGGATGTCCGCGGAAAGGAAATGAAGTAACCAGGTGGTGAAGTGGTCAAAGAAGGTGGTGGCTGGCCCTGGGGGGCGGTAGATGACAGCCAGTTGGAGGTTGGAGGGGGAGTAGATGCACACAGAGTGCACCTCAAAGGAAGAGAGGGTGGCAGTGGGATTGGGGTGAAGGAGCAGGTATCTGACAGGAGAAAACCAACTCCTCCACCATGTTTGCTGCTGGGGCGGGGGGTGTGAGAAAGGTGGAAGCCGCCATACGAAAGTGCAGCAGGAGAGGCTGTGTCAGAAGGGGTGAGCCAGGTTTCGGTGATGGCGAGGAAGGAGAGTTTGGTAGTAACAAAAAGATCATGGATGTAGGAAAGCTTGTTGCAGACAGAGCGAGCGTTCCACAGAGCTCCTGTTAGTGGGACTGGGGAAGCGGGGGCTGGGTGAATGGGTAAAAGGTTGGAGAGGTTACGGAAGGTTGTGATAGAGTGTGGATGGGAGGTAGAAATGACTGTGGGAATGTGGTGAGGAGGACCAGGATTTGGAGAGATATCACCAGCAGTGAGAAGGAGCAGAGAAAGTGTTAGCAGGTGGGAGCAGGAGAGGGCATGAGGGGGCTGTCTGTGTTTGGAGACAGAGGATTGTATGTTAAGGAACAGTTTTGAGGCGGAGGTGAGGTGGATGGGGAGGATTGAAGAAGAGATGAACAGTTCCTTACTAGGAGTAGGGATTAGGGGAATTAGCAGAAAGTGAAGGATTATTGGGGTGAAAGTGAAAACAAACAGAAACATTGTTTACAGTGACTGTGTCCAGTTACCTTCAGTTCCCTTCTGGTTCAATTCTGGTTTTAATTCTTAAATTAATCTTCACACTTCTAGCACACACTTATAGCAATCACAATGCAGACTGAAGTCTATGCAGACTTGTACTCTGCAATATATGTACAACTAAGTGCAGTCAGGTGTGAAGCAGAGAGGAGTGGTCTCTGCTCATCTTGGCCAGACAATTAAGAGTGGACCAGATGTATATGATCAAGCCAGAGTAAACAAGGTCATAAATAACACTGGGGTAAGCTGGGGTTAGCTGAAAGGCATACCATGTGAATGCTAGGTGCAGAGGCAAGTCTATGTGCAAAGCTGGGTGACGCACTGTGTGTCCTTCATAGACAGACAGCAGGAGAGCAGGAGAGCTGGGTGGATGGACATACCATGTGAATGCTAGGTGCAGAGGCAAGTCTATGTGCAAAGCTGGGTGACGCACTGTGTGTCCTTCATAGACAGACAGCAGGAGAGCAGGAGAGCTGGGTGGATGGACATACCATGTGAATGCTAGGTGCAGAGGCAAGTCTATGTGCAAAGCTGGGTGACGCACTGTGTGTCCTTCATAGACAGACAGCAGGAGAGCAGGAGAGCTGGGTGGATGGACATACCATGTGAATGCTAGGTGCAGAGGCAAGTCTATGTGCAAAGCTGGGTGACGCACTGTGTGTCCTTCATAGACAGACAGCAGGAGAGCAGGAGAGCTGGGTGGATGGACATACCTGTCGGAAGAATAGAGATGCTTGTTAGAGTGCGATGGTGGCAGGTAGCAGGGCACAGTCTGTATTCATCCTTCTGGTTTTAATTCTTAAATTAATCTTCACACTTCTAGCACACACTTATAGCAATCACAATGCAGTCTTAATTCCTTTTCAGCATTTAGATGAAATACTTAATCTCACAATTGCACTATCAGTAGTAATGGAACAATGGCAAATTTGAGTTTGCACTCAGGTAAAACATCTGCTTTAAGATAGTAAGCTTATTCTTGAGAAGATGAAAACAAGGTACTGCTGAGAGTTGAACTCAGGATCTCCTGTTTACGAGACAGGCGCTTCAACCAACTAAGCCACAGCACCACATGATTCATATGTGAATATTTATTATTCTGCTTTTTCAGAAAACTGCTCTGAAAATTTCTAGCATCTAATGTGTAATTCCACTGGTTTTAATTTGTAATGCTTGAGCCCATCCTATATTCTCTAAAGAAAGTTATTTCATCTAATTCCTTTTAGAGCATTTCAAAAGCAAAATTTTTTTTACTTAAATTCCACTGGTTTTAATTTGTAATGATTGAAGCCATCCTATATTCTCTAAAGAAACTTATTTCATCTAATTCCTTTTAGAGCATTTCAAAAGCAGAAAGTTTTTTTCTCTCAATTGCACTTTATTAGGGCTTTGGGAAAGACATGTTTGATGTCAAACAAAAGTGAAAGTCCTCTTTTTCGGCTAACAGCCCCAAACTGACATGAAGAAAGGAAAGCACTGCTGACATTCGAAATCAAGATTTTCTGTTTACTAAACAGGCTCTTTGATCAACTTGGCTACATCACAAAAAGATGTGATATATTGGAAAGACTGCTTAGAGAGTCAGATGTGGAAAGTGGAGGCATTTCAAAATAAAATCCATTGGTTAAGTTGTCAAGTTTGAAGCAATCTTACATCCTATTCAGCATTTAGATGAGATACTTAATCTCACAATTGCACTATCAGTAGGGCTGGAACAATGGCTAATTTGAGTTTGCACACAGGTAAAACACGTGCTTTAAGATAGGAAGCTTATTCTTGACAAGCGCTTTAACCAACTAAGCCACAGCACCACATGATCCATATGTGAATATTTATTATTCTGCTTTTTCAGAAAACTGCTCTGAAAATTTCTAGCATCTAATGTGTAATTCCACTGGTTTTAATTTGTAATGCTTGAGCCCATCCTATATTCTCTAAAGAAAGTTATTTCATCTAATTCCTTTTAGAGCATTTCAAAAGCAAAATTTTTTTTACTTAAATTCCACTGGTTTTAATTTGTAATGATTGAAGCCATCCTATATTCTCTAAAGAAACTTATTTCATCTAATTCCTTTTAGAGCATTTCAAAAGCAGAAAGTTTTTTTCTCTCAATTGCACTTTATTAGGGCTTTGGGAAAGACATGTTTGATGTCAAACAAAAGTGAAAGTCCTCTTTTCGGCTAACAGCCCCAAACTGACATGAAGAAAGGAAAGCACTGCTGACATTCGAAATCAAGATTTTCTGTTTACTAAACAGGCTCTTTGACCAACTTGGCTAAATCACAAAAAGATGTGATATATTGGAAAGACTGCTTAGAGAGTCAGATGCGGAAAATGGAGGCATTTCAAAATAAAATCCATTGGTTAAATTGTCAAGCTTGAAGCAGTCTTACTTCCTTTTCAGCATTTAGATGAGATACTTAATCTCACAATTGCACTATCAGTAGAGCTGGAACAATGGCAAATTTGAGTTTGCAATCAGGTAAAACACCTGCTTTAAGATAGGAAGCTTATTCTTGAGAAGATGAAAACAAGGTACTGCTGAGAGTTTAACTCAGGATCTCCTGTTTACGAGACAGGCGCTTTAACCAACTAAGCCACAGCACCACATGATCCAAATGTGAATATTTATTATTCTGCTTTTTCAGAAAACTGCTATGAAAATTTGTAGCATCTAATGTGTAATTCCACTGGTTTTAATTTGTAATGATTGAAGCCATCCTATATTCTCTAAAGAAAGTTATTT
This sequence comes from Dendrobates tinctorius, assembly GCF_039654945.1. Taxonomy (NCBI): domain Eukaryota; kingdom Metazoa; phylum Chordata; class Amphibia; order Anura; family Dendrobatidae; genus Dendrobates; species Dendrobates tinctorius. Next base: position 1,144,105 of record NW_027361921.1, on the reverse strand, counting down.
CATCTAATTCCTTTTAGAGCATTTCAAAAACAATTTTTTTTTTCACTCAAATTCCACTGGTTTTAATTTGTAATGCTTGAAGCCATCCTATATTCTCTAAAGAAACTTATTTCATCTAATTCCTTTTAGAGCATTTCAAAAGCAGAAAGTTTTTTTCTCTCAATAGCACTTTATTAGGGCTTTGGGAAAGACATGTTTGATGTCAAACAAAAGTGAAAGTCCTCTTTTTCGGCTAACAGCCCCAAACTGACATGAAGAAAGGAAAGCACTGCTGACATTCGAAATCAAGATTTTCTGTTTACTAAACAGGCTCTTTGACCAACTTGGCTAAATCACAAAAAGATGTGATATATTGGAAAGACTGCTTAGAGAGTCAGATGCAGAAAATGGAGGCATTTCAAAATAAAATCCATTGGTTAAATTGTCAAGCTTGAAGCAGTCTTACTTCCTTTTCAGCATTTAGATGAGATTCTTAATCTCACAATTGCACTATCAGTAGGGCTGGAACAATGGCAAATTTGAGTTTGCACACAGGTAAAACACCTGATTTAAGATAGGAAGCTTATTCTTGAGAATATGAAAACAAGGTACTGCTGAGAGTTGAACTCAGGATCTCCTGTTTATGAGACAGGCGCTTTAACCAACTAATCCACAGCACCACATGATCCAAATGTGAATATTTATTATTCTGCTTTTTCAGAAAACTGCTATGAAAATTTGTAGCATCTAATGTGTAATTCCACTGGTTTTAATATGTAATGATTGAAGCCATCCTATATTCTCTAAAGAAAGTTATTTCATCTAATTCCTTTTAGAGCATTTCAAAAGCAAATTTTTTTTTTCACTCAAATTCCACTGGTTTTAATTTGTAATGCTTGAAGCCATCCTATATTCTCTAAAGAAACTTATTTCATCTAATTCCTTTTAGAGCATTTCAAAAGCAGAAAGTTTTTTTCTCTCAATAGCACTTTATTAGGGCTTTGGGAAAGACATGTTTGATGTCAAACAAAAGTGAAAGTCCTCTTTTTCGGCTAACAGCCCCAAACTGACATGAAGAAAGGAAAGCACTGCTGACATTTGAAATCAAGATTTTCTATTTACTAAACAGGCTCTTTGACCAACTTGGCTAAATCACAAAAAGATGTGATATATTCGAAAGACTGCTTAGAGAGTCAGATGCGGAAAGTGGAGGCATTTCAAAATAAAATCCATTGGTTAAATTGTCAAGCTTGAAGCAGTCTTACTTCCTTTTCAGCATTTAGATGAGATACTTAATCTCACAATTGCACTATGAGTAGGGCTGCAACAATGGCAAATTTGAGTTTGCACACAGGTAAAACACATGCTTTAAGATAGGAAGCTTATTCTTGAGAAGATGAAAACAAGGTACTGCTGAGAGTTGAACTCAGGATCTCCTGTTTACGAGACAGGCGCTTTAACCAACTAAGCTACAGCACCACATGATCCATATGTCAATATTTATTATTCTGCTTTTTCAGAAAACTGCTATGAAAATTTGTAGCATCTAATGTGTAATTCCACTGGTTTTAGTTTGTAATTCTTGAGCCCATCCTATATTCTCTAAAGAAAGTTATTTCATCTAATTCCTTTTAGAGAATTTCAAAAGCAAATTTTTTTTTCACTCAAATTCCACTGGTTTTAATTTGTAATGCTTGAAGCCATCCTATATTCTCTAAAGAAACTTATTTCATCTAATTCCTTTTAGAGCATTTCAAAAGCAGAAAGTTTTTTTCTCTCAATTGCACTTTATTAGGGCTTTGGGAAAGACATGTTTGATGTCAAACAAGAATGAAAGTCCTCTTTTTCGGCTAACAGCCCCAAACTGACATGATGAAAGGAAAGCACTGCTGACATTCGAAATCAAGATTTTCTGTTTACTAAACAGGCTCTTTGACCAACTTGGTTTATTCACAAAAAGATGTGATATATTGGAAAGACTGCTTAGAGAGTCAGATGCGGAAAGTGGAGGCATTTCAAAATAAAATCCATTGGTTAAATTGTCAAGCTTGAAGCAGTCTTACTTCCTTTTCAGCATTTAGATTGTGAGATTGTGAGATACTTAATCTCACAATTGCACTATGAGTAGGGCTGGAACAATTGCAAATTTGAGTTTGCACACAGGTAAAGCACCTGATTTAAGATAGGAAGCTTATTCTTGAGAAGATGAAAAAAGGTACTGCTGAGAGTTGAACCCAGGACCGCCTGATTACGAGACAGGCGCTTTAACCAACTAAGCCACAGGACAACATGATCCATATGTGAATATTTATTATTTTGCTTTTTCAGAAAACTGCTATGAAAATTTGTAGCATCTAACGTGTAATTCCACTGGTTTTAGTTTGCAATGCTTGAGCCCTTCCTATATTCTCTAAAGAAAGTTATTTCATCTAATTCCTTTTAGAGCATTTCAAAAGCAAATTTTTTTTTTCACTCAAATTCCACTGGTTTTAATTTGTAATGCTTGAAGCCATCCTATATTCTCTAAAGAAACTTATTTCATCTAATTCGTTTTAGAGCATTTCAAAAGCAGAAAGTTTTTTTCTCTCAATTGCACTTTATTAGGGCTTTGGGAAAGACATGTTTGATGTCAAACAAGAATGAAAGTCCTCTTTTTCGGCTAACAGACCCAAACTGACATGATGAAAGGAAAGCACTGCTGACATTCAAAATCAAGATTTTCTGTTTACTAAACAGGCTCTTTGACCAACTTGGTGAAAATTTGTAGCATCTAATGTGTAATTCCACTGGTTTTAATTTGTAATGCTTGAGCCCATCCTATATTCTCTAAAGAAAGTTATTTCATCTAATTCCTTTTAGAGCATTTCAAAAGCAAATTTTTTTTTACTTAAATTCCACTGGTTTTAATTTGTAATGATTGAAGCCATCCTATATTCTCTAAAGAAACTTATTTCATCTAATTCCTTTTAGAGCATTTCAAAAGCAGAAAGTTTTTTTCTCTCAATTGCACTTTATTAGGGCTCTGGGAAAGACATGTTTGATGTCAAACAAAAGTGAAAGTCCTCTTTTTCGGCTAACAGCCCCAAACTGACATGAAGAAAGGAAAGCACTGCTGACATTCGATTTTCAACATTCAGATTTTCTGTTTACTAAACAGGCTCTTTGACCAACTTGGCTAAATCACAAAAAGATGCGATATATTGGAAAGACTGCTTAGAGAGTCAGATGCGGAAAATGGAGGCATTTCAAAATAAAATCCATTGGTTAAATTGTCAAGCTTGAAGCAGTCTTACTTCCTTTTCATCATTTAGATGAGATACTTAGTCTCACAATTGCACTATGAGTAGGGCTGGAACAATGGCAAATTTGAGTTTGCACACAGGTAAAACACCTGCTTTAAGATAGGAAGCTTATTCTTGAGAAGATGAAAACAAGGTACTGCTGAGAGTAGAACTCAGGATCTCCTGTTTACAAAACAGGCGCTTTAACCAACTAAGCCACAGCACCACATGATCCATTTGTGAATATTTATTATTCTGCTTTTTCAGAAAACTGGTATGAAAATTTGTAGCATCTAATGTGTTATTCCACGGGTCTTAATTTGTAATGCTTGAGCCCATCCTATATTCTCTAAAGAAAGTTATTTCATCTAATTCCTTTTATAGCATTTCAAAAGCAATTTTTTTTTCACTCAAATTCCACTGGTTTTAATTTGTAATGCTTGAAGCCATCCTATATTCTCTAAAGAAACTTATTTCATCTAATTCCTTTTAGAGCATTTTAAAAGCAGAAAGTTTTTTTCTCTCAATTGCACTTTATTAGGGCTTTGGGAAATACATGTTTGATGTCAAACAAAAGTGAAAGTCCTCTTTTTCGGCTAACAGCCCCAAACTGACATGAAGAAAGGAAAGCACTGCTGACATTCGAAATCAAGATTTTCTGTTTACTAAACAGGCTCTTTGACCAACTTGGCTAAATCACAAAAAGATGCGATATATTGGAAAGACTGCTTAGAGAGTCACATGCGGAAAGTGGAGGCATTTCAAAATAAAATCCATTGTTTAAATTGTCAAGCTTGAAGCAGTCTTAATTCCTTTTCAGCATTTAGATAAGATACTTAATCTCACAATTGCACTATCAGTAGGGCTGGAACAATGGCAAATTTGAGTTTGCACTCAGGCAAAATACCTGCTTTAAGATAGGAAGCTTATTCCTGAGAAGATGAAAACAAGGTACTGCTGAGAGTTTAACTCAGGATCTCCTGTTTACGAGACAGGCGCTTTAACCAACTAAGCCACAGCACCACATGATCCAAATGTGAATATTTATTATTCTGCTTTTTCAGAAAACTGCTATGAAAATTTGTAGCATCTAATGTGTAATTCCACTGGTTTTAATTTGTAATGCTTGAGCCCATCCTATATTCTCTAAAGAAAGTTATTTCATCTAATTCCTTTTAGAGCATTTCAAAAGCAAATTTTTTTTTTCACTCAAATTCCACTGGTTTTAATTTGTAATGCTTGAAGCCATCCTATATTCTCTAAAGAAACTTATTTCATCTAATTCCTTTTAGAGCATTTCAAAAGCAGAAAGTTTTTTTCTCTCAATTGCACTTTATTAGGGATTTGGGAAAGACATGTTTGATGTCAAACAAAAGTGAAAGTCCTCTTTTTCGACTAACAGCCCCAAACTGACATGAAGAAAGGAAAGCACTGCTGACATTCGAAATCAAGATTTTCTGTTTACTAAACAGGCTCTTTGACCAACTTGGCTAAATCACAAAAAGATGTGATATATTGGAAAGACTGCTTAGAGAGTCAGATGCGGAATGTGGAGGCATTTCAAAATAAAATCCATTGGTTAAATTGTCAAGCTTGAAGCAGTCTTAATTCCTTTTCAGCATTTAGATGAGATACTTAATCTCACAATTGCACTATGAGTAGGGCTGGAACAATGGCAAATTTGAGTTTGCACTCAGGTAAAACACCTGCTTTAAGACAGGAAGCTTATTCTTGAGAAGATGAAAACAAGGTACTGCTGAGAGTTGAACTCAGGATCTCCTGTTTACGAGACAGGCGCTTTAACCAACTAAGCCACAGCACCACATGATCCAAATGTGAATATTTATTATTCTGCTTTTTCAGAAAACTGCTATGAAAATTTGTAGCATCTAATGTGTAATTCCACTGGTTTTAATTTGTAATGATTGAAGCCATCCTATATTCTCTAAAGAAACTTATTTCATCTAATTCCTTTTAGAGCATTTCAAAAGCAGAAAGTTTTTTTCTCTCAATTGCACTTTATTAGGGATTTGGGAAAGACATGTTTGATGTCAAACAAAAGTGAAAGTCCTCTTTTTCGGCTAACAGCCCAAACTGACATGAAGAAAGGAAAGCACTGCTGACATTCGAAATCAAGATTTTCTGTTTACTAAACAGGCTCTTTGACCAACTTGGCTACATCACAAAAAGATGTGATATATTGGAAAGACTGCTTAGAGAGTCAGATGCGGAAAGTGGAGGCATTTCAAAATAAAATCCATTGGTTAAATTGTCAAGCTTGAAGCAGTCTTACTTCCTTTTCAGCATTTAGATGAGATACTTAATCTCACAATTGCACTATGAGTAGGGCTGGAACAATGGCAAATTTGAGTTTGCACACAGGTAAAACACCTGATTTAAGATAGGAAGCTTATTCTTGAGAAGATGAAAACACGGTACTGCTGAGAATTGAACTCAGGATCTCCTGTTTACGAGACAGGCGCTTTAACCAACTAAGCCATAGCACCACATGTTCCATAGGTGAATATTTATTATTCTGCTTTTTCAGAAAACTGCTATGAAAATTTGTAGCATCTAATGTGTAATTCCACTGGTTTTAATTTGTAATGCTTGAGCCCATCCTATATTCTCTAAAGAAAGTTATTTCATCTAATTCCTTTTAGAGCATTTCAAAAGCAAATTTTTTTTTTCACTCAAATTCCACTGGTTTTAATTTGTAATGCTTGAAGCCATCCTATATTCTCTAAAGAAACTTATTTCATCTAATTCCTTTTAGAGCATTTCAAAAGCAGAAAGTTTTTTTTCTCTCAATTGCACTTTATTAGGGATTTGGGAAAGACATGTTTGATGTCAAACAAAAGTGAAAGTCCTCTTTTTCGACTAACAGCCCCAAACTGACATGAAGAAAGGAAAGCACTGCTGACATTCGAAATCAAGATTTTCTGTTTACTAAACAGGCTCTTTGACCAACTTGGCTAAATCACAAAAAGATGTGATATATTGGAAAGACTGCTTAGAGAGTCAGATGCGGAATGTGGAGGCATTTCAAAATAAAATCCATTGGTTAAATTGTCAAGCTTGAAGCAGTCTTAATTCCTTTTCAGCATTTAGATGAGATACTTAATCTCACAATTGCACTATCAGTAGGGCTGGAACAATGGCAAATTTGAGTTTGCACTCAGGTAAAACACCTGCTTTAAGACAGGAAGCTTATTCTTGAGAAGATGAAAACAAGGAACTGCTGAGAGTTGAACTCAGGATCTCCTGTTTACGAGACAGGCGCTTTAACCAACTAAGCCACAGCACCACATGATCCAAATGTGAATATTTATTATTCTGCTTTTTTAGAAAACTGCTATGAAAATTTGTAGCATCTAATGTGTAATTCCACTGGTTTTAATTTGTAATGATTGAAGCCATCCTATATTCTCTAAAGAAACTTATTTCATCTAATTCCTTTTAGAGCATTTCAAAAGCAGAAAGTTTTTTTCTCTCAATTGCACTTTATTAGGGCTTTGGGAAAGACATGTTTGATGTCAAACAAAAGTGAAAGTCCTCTTTTTCGGCTAACAGCCCAAACTGACATGAAGAAAGGAAAGCACTGCTGACATTTGAAATCAAGATTTTCTGTTTACTAAACAGGCTCTTTGACCAACTTGGCTACATCACAAAAAGATGTGATATATTGGAAAGACTGCTTAGAGAGTCAGATGCGGAAAGTGGAGGCATTTCAAAATAAAATCCATTGGTTAAGTTGTCAAGTTTGAAGCAGTCTTACTTCCTTTTCAGCATTTAGATGAGATACTTAATCTCACAATTGCACTATCAGTAGGGCTGGAACAATGGCAAATTTGAGTTTGCACACAGGTAAAACACCTGATTTAAGATAGGAAGCTTATTCTTGATAAGATGAAAACAAGGTACTGCTGAGAGTTGAACTAAGGATCTCCTGTTAACGAGACAGGCGCTTTAACCAACTAAGCCACAGCACCACATGATCCAAATGTGAATATTTATTATTCTGCTTTTTCAGAAAACTGCTATGAAAATTTGTAGCATCTAATGTGTAATTCCACTGGTTTTAATTTGTAATGCTAGAGCCCATCCTATATTCTCTAAAGAAAGTTATTTCATCTAATTCCTTTTAGAGCATTTCAAAAGCAAATTTTTTTTTCACTCAAATTCCACTGGTTTTAATTTGTAATGCTTGAAGCCATCCTATATTCTCTAAATAAACTTATTTCATCTAATTCCTTTTAGAGCATTTCAAAAGCAGAAAGTTTTTTTCTCTCAATTGCACTTTATTAGGGATTTGGGAAAGACATGTTTGATGTCAAACAAAAGTGAAAGTCCTCTTTTTCGACTAACAGCCCCAAACTGACATGAAGAAAGGAAAGCACTGCTGACATTCGAAATCAAGATTTTCTGTTTACTAAACAGGCTCTTTGACCAACTTGGCTAAATCACAAAAAGATGTGATATATTGGAAAGACTGCTTAGAGAGTCAGATGCGGAATGTGGAGGCATTTCAAAATAAAATCCATTGGTTAAATTGTCAAGCTTGAAGCAGTCTTAATTCCTTTTCAGCATTTAGATGAGATACTTAATCTCACAATTGCACTATCAGTAGGGCTGGAACAATGGCAAATTTGAGTTTGCACTCAGGTAAAACACTTGCTTTAAGACAGGAAGCTTATTCTTGAGAAGATGAAAACAAGGTACTGCTGAGAGTTGAACTCAGGATCTCCTGTTTACAAGACAGGCGCTTTAACCAACTAAGCCACAGCACCACATGATCCAAATGTGAATATTTATTATTCTGCTTTTTCAGAAAACTGCTATGAAAATTTGTAGCATCTAATGTGTAATTCCACTGGTTTTAATTTGTAATGATTGAAGCCATCCTATATTCTCTAAAGAAACTTATTTCATCTAATTCCTTTTAGAGCATTTCAAAAGCAGAAAGTTTTTTTCTCTCAATTGCACTTTATTAGGGCTTTGGGAAAGACATGTTTGATGTCAAACAAAAGTGAAAGTCCTCTTTTTTGGCTAACAGCCCAAACTGACATGAAGAAAGGAAAGCACTGCTGACATTCAAAATCAAGATTTTCTGTTTACTAAACAGGCTCTTTGACCAACTTGGCTACATCACAAAAAGATGTGATATATTGGAAAGACTGCTTAGAGAGTCAGATGCGGAAAGTGGAGGGATTTCAAAATAAAATCCATTGGTTAAGTTGTCAAGTTTGAAGCAATCTTACTTCCTTCCTTTTCAGCATTTAGATGAGATACTTAATCTCACAATTGCACTATCAGTAGGGATGGAACAATGGCAAATTTGAGTTTGCACACAGGTAAAACACGTGATTTAAGATAGGAAGCTTATTCTTGATAAGATGAAAACAAGGTACTGCTGAGAGTTGAACTCAAGATCTCCTGTTTATGAGACAGGCGCTTTAACCAACTAATCCACAGCACCACATGATCCAAATGTGAATATTTATTATTCTGCTTTTTCAGAAAACTGCTATGAAAATTTGTAGCGTCTAATGTGTAATTCCACTGGTTTTAATTTGTAATGCTTGAGCCCATCCTATATTCTCTAAAGAAAGTTATTTCATCTAATTCCTTTTAGAGCATTTCAAAAGCAAATTTTTTTTTTCACTCAAATTCCACTGGTTTTAATTTGTAATGCTTGAAGCCATCCTATATTCTCTAAAGAAACTTATTTCATCTAATTCCTTTTAGAGCATTTCAAAAGCAGAAAGTTTTTTTCTCTCAATTGCACTTTATTAGGGATTTGGGAAAGACATGTTTGATGTCAAACAAAAGTGAAAGTCCTCTTTTTCGACTAACAGCCCCAAACTGACATGAAGAAAGGAAAGCACTGCTGACATTCGAAATCAAGATTTTCTGTTTACTAAACAGGCTCTTTGACCAACTTGGCTAAATCACAAAAAGATGTGATATATTGGAAAGACTGCTTAGAGAGTCAGATGCGGAATGTGGAGGCATTTCAAAATAAAATCCATTGGTTAAATTGTCAAGCTTGAAGCAGTCTTAATTCCTTTTCAGCATTTAGATGAGATACTTAATCTCACAATTGCACTATCAGTAGGGCTGGAACAATGGCAAATTTGAGTTTGCACTCAGGTAAAACACCTGCTTTAAGACAGGAAGCTTATTCTTGAGAAGATGAAAACAAGGTACTGCTGAGAGTTGAACTCAGGATCTCCTGTTTACGAGACAGGCGCTTTAACCAACTAAGCCACAGCACCACATGATCCAAATGTGAATATTTATTATTCTGCTTTTTCAGAAAACTGCTATGCAAATTTGTAGCATCTAATGTGTAATTCCACTGGTTTTAGTTTGTAATGATTGAAGCCATCCTATATTCTCTAAAGAAACTTATTTCATCTAATTCCTTTTAGAGCATTTCAAAAGCAGAAAGTTTTTTTCTCTCAATTGCACTTTATTAGGGATTTGGGAAAGACATGTTTGATGTCAAACAAAAGTGAAAGTCCTCTTTTTCGGCTAACAGCCCAAACTGACATGAAGAAAGGAAAGCACTGCTGATATTCGAAATCAAGATTTTCTGTTTACTAAACAGGCTCTTTGACCAACTTGGCTAAATCACAAAAAGATGTGATATATTGGAAAGACTGCTTAGAGAGTCAGATGCGGAATGTGGAGGCATTTCAAAATAAAATCCATTGGTTAAATTGTCAAGCTTGAAGCAGTCTTAATTCCTTTTCAGCATTTAGATGAGATACTTAATCTCACAATTGCACTATCAGTAGGGCTGGAACAATGGCAAATTTGAGTTTGCACTCAGGTAAAACACCTGCTTTAAGACAGGAAGCTTATTCTTGAGAAGATGAAAACAAGGTACTGCTGAGAGTTGAACTCAGGATCTCCTGTTTACGAGACAGGCGCTTTAACCAACTAAGCCACAGCACCACATGATCCAAATGTGAATATTTATTATTCTGCTTTTTCAGAAAACTGCTATGAAAATTTGTAGCATCTAATGTGTAATTCCACTGGTTTTAATTTGTAATGATTGAAGCCATCCTATATTCTCTAAAGAAACTTATTTCATCTAATTCCTTTTAGAGCATTTCAAAAGCAGAAAGTTTTTTTCTCTCAATTGCACTTTATTAGGGCTTTGGGAAAGACATGTTTGATGTCAAACAAAAGTGAAAGTCCTCTTTTTCGGCTAACAGCCCAAACTGACATGAAGAAAGGAAAGCACTGCTGACATTCGAAATCAAGATTTTCTGTTTACTAAACAGGCTCTTTAACCAACTTGGCTACATCACAAAAAGATGTGATATATTGGAAAGACTGCTTAGAGAGTCAGATGCGGAAAGTGGAGGCATTTCAAAATAAAATCCATTGGTTAAGTTGTCAAGTTTGAAGCAATCTTACTTCCTTTTCAGCATTTAGATGAGATACTTAATCTCACAATTGCACTATCAGTAGGGCTGGAACAATGGCAAATTTGAGTTTGCACACAGGTAAAACACCTGATTTAAGATTGGAAGCTTATTCTTGATAAGATGAAAACAAGGTACTGCTGAGAGTTGAACTCAAGATCTCCTGTTTATGAGACAGGTGCTTTAACCAACTAATCCACAGCACCACATGATCCAAATGTGAATATTTATTATTCTGCTTTTTCAGAAAACTGGTATGAAAATTTGTAGCGTCTAATGTGTAATTCCACTGGTTTTAATTTGTAATGCTTGAGCCCATCCTATATTCTCTAAAGAAAGTTATTTCATCTAATTCCTTTTAGAGCATTTCAAAAGCAAATTTTTTTTTCACTCAAATTCCACTGGTTTTAATTTGTAATGCTTGAAGCCATCCTATATTCTCTAAAGAAACTTATTTCATCTAATTCCTTTTAGAGCATTTCAAAAGCAGAAAGTTTTTTTCTCTCAATTGCACTTTATTAGGGATTTGGGAAAGACATGTTTGATGTCAAACAAAAGTGAAAGTCCTCTTTTTCGACTAACAGCCCCAAACTGACATGAAGAAAGGAAAGCACTGCTGACATTCGAAATCAAGATTTTCTGTTTACTAAACAGGCTCTTTGACCAACTTGGCTAAATCACAAAAAGATGTGATATATTGGAAAGACTGCTTAGAGAGTCAGATGCGGAAAGTGGAGGCATTTCAAAATAAAATCCATTGGTTAAGTTGTCAAGTTTGAAGCAATCTTACTTCCTTTTCAGCATTTAGATGAGATACTTAATCTCACAATTGCACTATCAGTAGGGCTGGAACAATGGCAAATTTGAGTTTGCACACAGGTAAAACACCTGATTTAAGATTGGAAGCTTATTCTTGATAAGATGAAAACAAGGTACTGCTGAGAGTTGAACTCAAGATCTCCTGTTTATGAGACAGGCGCTTTAACCAACTAATCCACAGCACCACATGATCCAAATGTGAATATTTATTATTCTGCTTTTTCAGAAAACTGGTATGAAAATTTGTAGCGTCTAATGTGTAATTCCACTGGTTTTAATTTGTAATGCTTGAGCCCATCCTATATTCTCTAAAGAAAGTTATTTCATCTAATTCCTTTTAGAGCATTTCAAAAGCAAATTTTTTTTTTCACTCAAATTCCACTGGTTTTAATTTGTAATGCTTGAAGCCATCCTATATTCTCTAAAGAAACTTATTTCATCTAATTCCTTTTAGAGCATTTCAAAAGCAGAAAGTTTTTTTCTCTCAATTGCACTTTATTAGGGATTTGGGAAAGACATGTTTGATGTCAAACAAAAGTGAAAGTCCTCTTTTTCGACTAACAGCCCCAAACTGACATGAAGAAAGGAAAGCACTGCTGACATTCGAAATCAAGATTTTCTGTTTACTAAACAGGCTCTTTGACCAACTTGGCTAAATCACAAAAAGATGTGATATATTGGAAAGACTGCTTAGAGAGTCAGATGCGGAAAGTGGAGGCATTTCAAAATATAATCCATTGGTTAAATTGTCAAGCTTGAAGCAGTCTTACTTCCTTTTCAGCATTTAGATGAGATACTTAATCTCACAATTGAACTATCAGTAGGGCTGGAACAATGGCAAATTTGAGTTTGCACTCAGGTAAAACACCTGCTTTAAGACAGGAAGCTTATTCTTGAGAAGATGAAACAAGGTACTGCTGAGAGTTGAACTCAGGATCTCCTATTTACGAGACAGGCGCTTTAACCAACTAAGCCACAGCACCACATGATCCAAATGTGAATATTTATTATTCTGCTTTTTCAGAAAACTGCTATGAAAATTTGTAGCATCTAATGTGTAATTCCACTGGTTTTAATTTGTAATGATTGAAGCCATCCTATATTCTCTAAAGAAACTTATTTCATCTAATTCCTTTTAGAGCATTTCAAAAGCAGAAAGTTTTTTTCTCTCAATTGCACTTTATTAGGGCTTTGGGAAAGACATGTTTGATGTCAAACAAAAGTGAAAGTCCTCTTTTTCGGCTAACAGCCCAAACTGACATGAAGAAAGGAAAGCACTGCTGACATTCGAAATCAAGATTTTCTGTTTACTAAACAGGCTCTTTGACCAACTTGGCTACATCACAAAAAGATGTGATATATTGGAAAGACTGCTTAGAGAGTCAGATGCGGAAAGTGGAGGCATTTCAAAATAAAATCCATTGGTTAAGTTGTCAAGTTTGAAGCAATCTTACTTCCTTTTCAGCATTTAGATGAGATACTTAATCTCACAATTGCACTATCAGTAGGGCTGGAACAATGGCAAATTTGAGTTTGCACACAGGTAAAACACCTGATTTAAGATTGGAAGCTTATTCTTGATAAGATGAAAACAAGGTACTGCTGAGAGTTGAACTCAAGATCTCCTGTTTATGAGACAGGCGCTTTAACCAACTAATCCACAGCACCACATGATCCAAATGTGAATATTTATTATTCTGCTTTTTCAGAAAACTGCTATGAAAATTTGTAGCGTCTAATGTGTAATTCCACTGGTTTTAATTTGTAATGCTTGAGCCCATCCTATATTCTCTAAAGAAAGTTATTTCATCTAATTCCTTTTAGAGCATTTCAAAAGCAAATTTTTTTTTTCACTCAAATTCCACTGGTTTTAATTTGTAATGCTTGAAGCCATCCTATATTCTCTAAAGAAACTTATTTCATCTAATTCCTTTTAGAGCATTTCAAAAGCAGAAAGTTTTTTTCTCTCAATTGCACTTTATTAGGGATTTGGGAAAGACATGTTTGATGTCAAACAAAAGTGAAAGTCCTCTTTTTCGACTAACAGCCCCAAACTGACATGAAGAAAGGAAAGCACTGCTGACATTCGAAATCAAGATTTTCTGTTTACTAAACAGGCTCTTTGACCAACTTGGCTAAATCACAAAAAGATGTGATATATTGGAAAGACTGCTTAGAGAGTCAGATGCGGAAAGTGGAGGCATTTCAAAATAAAATCCATTGGTTAAATTGTCAAGCTTGAAGCAGTCTTACTTCCTTTTCAGCATTTAGATGAGATACTTAATCTCACAATTGAACTATCAGTAGGGCTGGAACAATGGCAAATTTGAGTTTGCACTCAGGTAAAACACCTGCTTTAAGACAGGAAGCTTATTCTTGAGAAGATGAAAAAAAGGTACTGCTGAGAGTTGAACTCAGGATCTCCTGTTTACGAGACAGGCGCTTTAACCAACTAAGCCACAGCACCACATGATCCAAATGTGAATATTTATTATTCTGCTTTTTCAGAAAACTGCTATGCAAATTTGTAGCATCTAATGTGTAATTCCACTGGTTTTAATTTGTAATGATTGAAGCCATCCTATATTCTCTAAAGAAACTTATTTCATCTAATTCCTTTTAGAGCATTTCAAAAGCAGAAAGTTTTTTTCTCTCAATTGCACTTTATTAGGGCTTTGGGAAAGACATGTTTGATGTCAAACAAAAGTGAAAGTCCTCTTTTTCGGCTAACAGCCCAAACTGACATGAAGAAAGGAAAGCACTGCTGACATTCGAAATCAAGATTTTCTGTTTACTAAACAGGCTCTTTGACCAACTTGGCTACATCACAAAAAGATGTGATATATTGGAAAGACTGCTTAGAGAGTCAGATGCGGAAAGTGGAGGCATTTCAAAATAAAATCCATTGGTTAAGTTGTCAAGTTTGAAGCAATCTTACTTCCTTTTCAGCATTTAGATGACATACTTAATCTCACAATTGCACTATCAGTAGGGCTGGAACAATGGCAAATTTGAGTTTGCACACAGGTAAAACACCTGATTTAAGATAGGAAGCTTATTCTTGATAAGATGAAAACAAGGTACTGCTGAGAGTTGAACTCAAGATGTCCTGTTTATGAGACAGGCGCTTTAACCAACTAATCCACAGCACCACATGATCCAAATGTGAATATTTATTATTCTGCTTTTTCAGAAAACTGCTATGAAAATTTGTAGCGTCTAATGTGTAATTCCACTGGTTTTAATTTGTAATGCTTGAGCCCATCCTATATTCTCTAAAGAAAGTTATTTCATCTAATTCCTTTTAGAGCATTTCAAAAGCAAATTTTTTTTTTCACTCAAATTCCACTGGTTTTAATTTGTAATGCTTGAAGCCATCCTATATTCTCTAAAGAAACTTATTTCATCTAATTACTTTTAGAGCATTTCAAAAGCAGAAAGTTTTTTTCTCTCTATTGCACTTTATTAGGGATTTGGGAAAGACATGTTTGATGTCAAACAAAAGTGAAAGTCCTCTTTTTCGACTAACAGCCCCAAACTGACATGAAGAAAGGAAAGCACTGCTGACATTCGAAATCAAGATTTTCTGTTTACTAAACAGGCTCTTTGACCAACTTGGCTAAATCACAAAAAGATGTGATATATTGGAAAGACTGCTTAGAGAGTCAGATGCGGAAAGTGGAGGCATTTCAAAATAAAATCCATTGGTTAAATTGTCAAGCTTGAAGCAGTCTTAATTCCTTTTCAGCATTTAGATGAGATACTTAATCTCACAATTGAACTATCAGTAGGGCTGGAACAATGGCAAATTTGAGTTTGCACTCAGGTAAAACACCTGCTTTAAGACAGGAAGCTTATTCTTGAGAAGATGAAAACAAGGTACTGCTGAGAGTTAAACTCAGGATCTCCTGTTTACGAGACAGGCGCTTTAACCAACTAAGCCACAGCACCACATGATCCAAATGTGAATATTTATTATTCTGCTTTTTCAGAAAACTGCTATGCAAATTTGTAGCATCTAATGTGTAATTCCACTGGTTTTAATTTGTAATGATTGAAGCCATCCTATATTCTCTAAAGAAACTTATTTCATCTAATTCCTTTTAGAGCATTTCAAAAGCAGAAAGTTTTTTTCTCTCAATTGCACTTTATTAGGGATTTGGGAAAGACATGTTTGATGTCAAACAAAAGTGAAAGTCCTCTTTTTCGGCTAACAGCCCAAACTGACATGAAGAAAGGAAAGCACTGCTGACATTCGAAATCAAGATTTTCTGTTTACTAAACAGGCTCTTTGACCAACTTGGCTACATCACAAAAAGATGTGATATATTGGAAAGACTGCTTAGAGAGTCAGATGCGGAAAGTGGAGGCATTTCAAAATAAAATCCATTGGTTAAGTTGTCAAGTTTGAAGCAATATTACTTCCTTTTCAGCATTTAGATGAGATACTTAATCTCACAATTGAACTATCAGTAGGGCTGGAACAATGGCAAATTTGAGTTTGCACACAGGTAAAACACCTGCTTTAAGATAGGAAGCTTATTCTTGAGAAGATGAAAACAAGGTACTGCTGAGAGTTGAACTCAGGATCTCCTGTTTACGAGTCAGGCACTTTAACCAACTACGCCACAGCACCACATGATCCATATGTGAATATTTATTATTCTGCTTTTTCAGAAAACTGCTATGAAAATTTGTAGCATCTAATGTGTAATTCCACTGGTTTTAATTTGTAATGCTTGAGCCCATCCTATATTCTCTAAAGAAAGTTATTTCATCTAATTCCTTTTAGAGCATTTCAAAAGCAAAATTTTTTTGCTTAAATTCCACTTGTTTTAATTTGTAATGATTGAAGCCATCCTATATTCTCTAAAGAAACTTATTTCATCTAATTCCTTTTAGAGCATTTCAAAAGCAGAAATTTTTTTTCTCTCAATTGCACTTTACTAGGGCTTTGGGAAAGACATGTTTGATGTCAAACGAAAGTGAAAGTACTCTTTTTTGGCTAACAGCCCCAAACTGACATGAAGAAGGGAAAGCACTGCTGACATTCGAAATCAAGATTTTCTGTTTACTAAACAGGCTCTTTGACCAACTTGGCTAAATCACAAAAAGATGTGATATATTGGAAAGACTGCTTAGAGAGTCAGATGCGGAAAATGGAGGCATTTCAAAATAAAATCCATTGGTTAAATTGTCAAGCTTGAAGCAGTCTTACTTCCTTTTCAGCATTTAGATGAGATACTTAGTCTCACAATTGCACTATCAGTAGGGCTGGAACAATGGCAAATTTGAGTTTGCACTCAGGTAAAACACCTGCTTTAAGATAGGAAGCTTATTCTTGAGAAGATGAAAACAAGGTACTGCTGAGAGTTTAACTCAGGATCTCCTGTTTACGAGACAGGCGCTTTAACCAACTAAGCCACAGCACCACATGATACAAATGTGAATATTTATTATTCTGCTTTTTCAGAAAACTTCTATGAAAATTTGTAGCATCTAATGTGTAATTCCACTGGTTTTAATTTGTAATGATTGAAGCCATCCTATATTCGCTAAAGAAAGTTATTTCATCTAATTCCTTTTAGAGCATTTCAAAAACAATTTTTTTTTTTCACTCAAATTCCACTGGTTTTAATTTGTAATGCTTGAAGCCATCCTATATTCTCTAAAGAAACTTATTTCATCTAATTCCTTTTAGAGCATTTCAAAAGCAGAAAGTTTTTTTCTCTCAATAGCACTTTATTAGGGCTTTGGGAAAGACATGTTTGATGTCAAACAAAAGTGAAAGTCCTCTTTTTCGGCTAACAGCCCCAAACTGACATGAAGAAAGGAAAGCACTGCTGACATTCGAAATCAAGATTTTCTGTTTACTAAACAGGCTCTTTGACCAACTTGGCTAAATCACAAAAAGATGTGATATATTGGAAAGACTGCTTAGAGGGTCAGATGCGGAAAATGGAGGCATTTCAAAATAAAATCCATTGGTTAAATTGTCAAGCTTGAAGCAGTCTTACTTCCTTTTCAGCATTTAGATGAGATACTTAATATCACAATTGCACTATGAGTAGGGCTGGAACAATGGCAAATTTGAGTTTGCACACAGGTAAAACACATGCTTTAAGATAGGAAGCTTATTCTTGAGAAGATGAAAACAAGGTACAGCTGAGAGTTGAACTCAGGATCTCCTGTTTACGAGACAGGCGCTTTAACCAACTAAGCTACAGCACCACATGATCCATATGTCAATATTTATTATTCTGCTTTTTCAGAAAACTGCTATGAAAATTTGTAGCATCTAATGTGTAATTCCACTGGTTTTAATTTGTAATGCTTGAGCCCATCCTATATTCTCTAAAGAAAGTTATTTCATCTAATTCCTTTTAGAGCATTTCAAAAGCAAAATTTTTTTACTTAAATTCCACTTGTTTTAATTTGTAATGATTGAAGCCATCCTATATTCTCTAAAGAAACTTATTTCATCTAATTCCTTTTAGAGCATTTCAAAAGCAGAAATTTTTTTTCTCTCAATTGCACTTTATTAGGGCTTTGGGAAAGACATGTTTGATGTCAAACGAAAGTGAAAGTACTCTTTTTTGGCTAACAGCCCCAAACTGACATGAAGAAAGGAAAGCACTGCTGACATTCGAAATCAAGATTTTCTGTTTACTAAACAGGCTCTTTGACCAACTTGGCTAAATCACAAAAAGATGTGATATATTGGAAAGACTGCTTAGAGAGTCAGATGCGGAAAATGGAGGCATTTCAAAATAAAATCCACTGGTTAAATTGTCAAGCTTGAAGCAGTCTTACTTCCTTTTCAGCATTTAGATGAGATACTTAATCTCACAATTGCACTATCAGTAGGGCTGGAACAATGGCAAATTTGAGTTTGCACTCAGGTAAAACACCTGCTTTAAGATAGGAAGCTTATTCTTGAGAAGATGAAAACAAGGTACTGCTGAGAGTTGAACTCAGGATCTCCTGTTTATGAGACAGGCGCTTTAACCAACTAAGCCACAGCACCACATGATCCATATGAGAATATTTAATATTCTGCTTTTTCAGAAAACTGCTATGAAAATTTGTAGCATCTAATGTGTAATTCCACTGGTTTTAATTTGTAATGCTTGAGCCCATCCTATATTCTCTAAAGAAAGTTATTTCATCTAATTCCTTTTAGAGCATTTCAAAAGCAAATTTTTTTTTTCACTCAATTTCCACTGGTTTTAATTTGTAATGCTTGAAGCCATCCTATATTCTCTAAAGAAACTTATTTCATCTAATTCCTTTTAGAGCATTTCAAAAGCAGAAAGTTTTTTCTCTCAATAGCACTTTATTAGGGATTTGGGAAAGACATGTTTGATGTCAAACAAAAGTGAAAGTCCTCTTTTTCGGCTAACAGCCCCAAACTGACATGAAGAAAGGAAAGCACTGCTGACATTTGAAATCAAGATTTTCTATTTACTAAACAGGCTCTTTGACCAACTTGGCTAAATCACAAAAAGATGTGATATATTGGAAAGACTGCTTAGAGAGTCAGATGCGGAAAGTGGATGCATTTCAAAATAAAATGCATTGGTTAAATTGTCAATCTTGAAGCAGTCTTACTTCCTTTTCAGCATTCATATGAGATACTTAATCTCACAATTGCACTATGAGTAGGGCTGGAACAATGGCAAATTTGAGTTTGCACACAGGTAAAACACATGCTTTAAGATAGGAAGCTTATTCTTGAGAAGATGAAAACAAGGTACAGCTGAGAGTTGAACTCAGGATCTTCTGTTTACGAGACAGGCGCTTTAACCAACTAAGCTCCAGTACCACATGATCCATATGTCAATATTTATTATTCTGCTTTTTCAGAAAACTGCTATGAAAATTTGTAGCATCTAATGTGTAATTCCACTGGTTTTAATTTGTAATGCTTGAGCCCATCCTATATTCTCTAAAGAAAGTTATTTCATCTAATTCCTTTTAGAGCATTTCAAAAGCAAAATTTTTTTACTTAAATTCCACTTGTTTTAATTTGTAATGATTGAAGCCATCCTATATTCTCTAAAGAAACTTATTTCATCTAATTCCTTTTAGAGCATTTCAAAAGCAGAAAGTTTTTTTCTCTCAATAGCACTTTATTAGGGCTTTGGGAAAGACATGTTTGATGTCAAACAAAAGTGAAAGTCCTCTTTTTCGGCTAACAGCCCCAAACTGACATGAAGAAAGGAAAGCACTGCTGACATTTGAAATCAAGATTTTCTATTTACTAAACAGGCTCTTTGACCAACTTGGCTAAATCACAAAAAGATGTGATATATTGGAAAGACTGCTTAGAGAGTCAGATGCGGAAAGTGGAGGCATTTCAAAATAAAATCCATTGGTTAAATTGTCAAGCTTGAAGCAGTCTTACTTCCTTTTCAGCATTTAGATGAGATACTTAATCTCACAATTGCACTATGAGTAGGGCTGGAACAATGGCAAATTTGAGTTTGCACACAGGTAAAACACATGCTTTAAGATAGGAAGCTTATTCTTGAGAAGATGAAAACAAGGAACTGCTGAGAGTTGAACTCAGGATCTCCTGTTTACGAGACAGGCGCTTTAACCAACTAAGCTACAGCACCACATGATCCATATGTCAATATTTATTATTCTGCTTTTTCAGAAAACTGCTATGAAAATTTGTAGCATCTAATGTGTAATTCCACTGGTTTTAATTTGTAATGCTTGAGCCCATCCTATATTCTCTAAAGAAAGTTATTTCATCTAATTCCTTTTAGAGCATTTCAAAAGCAAAATTTTTTTACTTAAATTCCACTTGTTTTAATTTGTAATGATTGAAGCCATCCTATATTCTCTAAAGAAACTTATTTCATCTAATTCCTTTTAGAGCATTTCAAAAGCAGAAATTTTTTTTCTCTCAATTGCACTTTATTAGGACTTTGGGAAAGACATGTTTGATGTCAAACGAAAGTGAAAGTACTCTTTTTCGGCTAACAGCCCCAAACTGACATGAAGAAAGGAAAGCACTGCTGACATTCGAAATCAAGATTTTCTGTTTACTAAACAGGCTCTTTGACCAACTTGGCTAAATCACAAAAAGATGTGATATATTGGAAAGACTGCTTAGAGAGTCAGATGCGGAAAATGGAGGCATTTCAAAATAAAATCCATTGGTTAAATTGTCAAGCTTGAAGCAGTCTTACTTCCTTTTCAGCATTTAGATGAGATACTTAATCTCACAATTGCACTATCAGTAGAGCTGGAACAATGGCAAATTTGAGTTTGCACTCAGGTAAAACACTTGCTTTAAGATAGGAAGCTTATTCTTGAGAAGATGAAAACAAGGTACTGCTGAGAGTTTAACTCAGTATCTCCTGTTTACAAGACAGGCGCTTTAACCAACTAAGCCACAGCACCACATGATCCAAATGTGAATATTTATTATTCTGCTTTTTCAGAAAACTGCTATGAAAATTTGTAGCATCTAATGTGTAATTCCACTGGTTTTAATTTGTAATGATTGAAGCCATCCTATATTCTCTAAAGAAAGTTATTTCATCTAATTCCTTTTAGAGCATTTCAAAAACAATTTTTTTTTTCACTCAAATTCCACTGGTTTTAATTTGTAATGCTTGAAGCCATCCTATATTCTCTAAAGAAACTTATTTCATCTAATTCCTTTTAGAGCATTTCAAAAGCAGAAAGTTTTTTTCTCTCAATAGCACTTTATTAGGGCTTTGGGAAAGACATGTTTGATGTCAAACAAAAGTGAAAGTCCTCTTTTTCGGCTAACAGCCCCAAACTGACATGAAGAAAGGAAAGCACTGCTGACATTCGAAATCAAGATTTTCTGCTTACTAAACAGGCTCTTTGACCAATTTGGCTAAATCACAAAAAGATGTGATATATTGGAAAGACTGCTTAGAGAGTCAGATGCAGAAAATGGAGGAATTTCAAAATAAAATCCATTGGTTAAATTGTCAAGCTTGAAGCAGTCTTACTTCCTTTTCAGCATTTAGATGAGATTCTTAATCTCACAATTGCACTATCAGTAGGGCTGGAACAATGGCAAATTTGAGTTTGCACACAGGTAAAACACCTTATTTAAGATAGGAAGCTTATTCTTGAGAATATGAAAACAAGGTACTGCTGAGAGTTGAACTCAGGATCTCCTGTTTATGAGACAGGCGCTTTAACCAACTAATCCACAGCACCACATGATCCAAATGTGAATATTTATTATTCTGCTTTTTCAGAAAACTGCTATGAAAATTTGTAGCATCTAATGTGTAATTCCACTGGTTTTAATATGTAATGATTGAAGCCATCCTATATTCTCTAAAGAAAGTTATTTCATCTAATTCCTTTTAGAGCATTTCAAAAGCAAATTTTTTTTTTCACTCAAATTCCACTGGTTTTAATTTGTAATGCTTGAAGCCATCCTATATTCTCTAAAGAAACTTATTTCATCTAATTCCTTTTAGAGCATTACAAAAGCAGAAAGTTTTTTTCTCTCAATAGCACTTTATTAGGGCTTTGGGAAAGACATGTTTGATGTCAAACAAAAGTGAAAGTCCTCTTTTTCGGATAACAGCCCCAAACTGACATGAAGAAAGGAAAGCACTGCTGACATTTGAAATCAAGATTTTCTATTTACTAAACAGGCTCTTTGACCAACTTGGCTAAATCACAAAAAGATGTGATATATTGGAAAGACTGCTTAGAGAGTCAGATGCGGAAAGTGGAGGCATTTCAAAATAAAATCCATTGGTTAAATTGTCAAGCTTGAAGCAGTCTTACTTCCTTTTCAGCATTTAGATGAGATACTTAATCTCACAATTGCACTATGAGTAGGGCTGCAACAATGGCAAATTTGAGTTTGCACACAGGTAAAACACATGCTTTAAGATAGGAAGCTTATTCTTGAGAAGATGAAAACAAGGTACTGCTGAGAGTTGAACTAAGGATCTCCTGTTTACGAGACAGGCGCTTTAACCAACTAAGCTACAGCACCACATGATCCATATGTCAATATTTATTATTCTGCTTTTTCAGAAAACTGCTATGAAAATTTGTAGCATCTAATGTGTAATTCCACTGGTTTTAATTTGTAATGCTTGAGCCCATCCTATATTCTCTAAAGAAAGTTATTTTATCTAATTCCTTTTAGAGCATTTCAAAAGCAAAATTTTTTTACTTAAATTCCACTTGTTTTAATTTGTAATGATTGAAGCCATCCTATATTCTCTAAAGAAACTTATTTCATCTAATTCCTTTTAGAGCATTTCAAAAGCAGAAATTTTTTTTCTCTCAATTGCACTTTATTAGGGCTTTGGGAAAGACATGTTTGATGTCAAACGAAAGTGAAAGTACTCTTTTTCGGCTAACAGCCCCAAACTGACATGAAGAAAGGAAAGCACTGCTCACATTCGAAATCAAGATTTTCTGTTTACTAAACAGGCTCTTTGACCAACTTGGCTAAATCACAAAAAGATGTGATATATTGGAAAGACTGCTTAGAGAGTCAGATGCGGAAAATGGAGGCATTTCAAAATAAAATCCATTGGTTAAATTGTCAAGCTTGAAGCAGTCTTACTTCCTTTTCAGCATTTAGATGAGATTCTTAATCTCACAATTGCGCTATCAGTAGGGCTGGAACAATGGCAAATTTGAGTTTGCACACAGGTAAAACACCTGATTTAAGATAGGAAGCTCCTGTTTACAAGACAGGCGCTTTAATCAACTAAGCCACAGCACCACATGATCCATATGTGAATATTTATTATTCTGCTTTTTCAGAAAACTGCTATGAAAATTTGTAGCATCTAATGTGTAATTCCACTGGTTTTAGTTTGTAATGCTTGAGCCCATCCTATATTCTCTAAAGAAAGTTATTTCATCTAATTCCTTTTAGAGAATTTCAAAAGCAAATTTTTTTTTCACTCAAATTCCACTGGTTTTAATTTGTAATGCTTGAAGCCATCCTATATTCTCTAAAGAAACTTATTTCATCTAATTCCTTTTAGAGCATTTCAAAAGCAGAAAGTTTTTTTCTCTCAATTGCACTTTATTAGGGCTTTGGGAAAGACATGTTTGATGTCAAACAAGAATGAAAGTCCTCTTTTTCGGCTAACAGCCCCAAACTGACATGATGAAAGAAAAGCACTGCTGACATTCAAAATCAAGATTTTCTGTTTACTAAACAGGCTCTTTGACCAACTTGGTTTATTCACAAAAAGATGTGATATATTGGAAAGACTGCTTAGAGAGTCAGATGCGGAAAGTGGAGGCATTTCAAAATAAAATCCATTGGTTAAATTGTCAAGCTTGAAGCAGTCTTACTTCCTTTTCAGCATTTAGATTGTGAGATTGTGAGATACTTAATCTCACAATTGCACTATGAGTAGGGCTGGAACAATGGCAAATTTGAGTTTGCACACAGGTAAAACACCTGATTTAAGATAGGAAGCTTATTCTTGAGAAGATGAAAAAAGGTACTGCTGAGAGTTGAACCCAGGACCTCCTGTTTACGAGACAGGCGCTTTAACCAACTAAGCCACAGGACAACATGATCCATATGTGAATATTTATTATTCTGCTTTTTCAGAAAACTGCTATGAAAATTTGTAGCATCTAACGTGTAATTCCACTGGTTTTAGTTTGTAATGCTTGAGCCCTTCCTATATATTCTAAAGAAAGTTATTTCATCTAATTCCTTTTAGAGCATTTCAAAAGCAAATTTTTTTTTTCACTAAAATTCCACTGGTTTTAATTTGTAATGCTTGAAACCATCCTATATTCTCTAAAGAAACTTATTTCATCTAATTCGTTTTAGAGCATTTCAAAAGCAGAAAGTTTTTTTCTCTCAATTGCACTTTATTAGGGCTTTGGGAAAGACATGTTTGATGTCAAACAAGAATGAAAGTCCTCTTTTTCGGCTAACAGCCCCAAACTGACATGATGAAAGGAAAGCACTGCTGACATTCAAAATCAAGATTTTCTGTTTACTAAACAGGCTCTTTGACCAACTTGGTGAAAATTTGTAGCATCTAATGTGTAATTCCACTGGTTTTAATTTGTAATGCTTGAGCCCATCCTATATTCTCTAAAGAAAGTTATTTCATCTAATTCCTTTTAGAGCATTTCAAAAGCAAATTTTTTTTTACTTAAATTCCACTGGTTTTAATTTGTAATGATTGAAGCCATCCTATATTCTCTAAAGAAACTTATTTCATCTAATTCCTTTTAGAGCATTTCAAAAGCAGAAAGTTTTTTTCTCTCAATTGCACATTATTAGGGCTCTGGGAAAGACATGTTTGATGTCAAACAAAAGTGAAAGTCCTCTTTTTCGGCTAACAGCCCCAAACTGACATGAAGAAAGGAAAGCACTGCTGACATTCGATTTTCGACATTCAGATTTTCTGTTTACTAAACAGGCTCTTTGACCAACTTGGCTAAATCACAAAAAGATGCGATATATTGGAAAGACTGCTTAGAGAGTCAGATGCGGAAAATGGAGGCATTTCAAAATAAAATCCATTGGTTAAATTGTCAAGCTTGAAGCAGTCTTACTTCCTTTTCATCATTTAGATGAGATACTTAGTCTCACAATTGCACTATGAGTAGGGCTGGAACAATGGCAAATTTGAGTTTGCACACAGGTAAAACACCTGCTTTAAGATAGGAAGCTTATTCTTGAGAAGATGAAAACAAGGTACTGCTGAGAGTTGAACTCAGGATCTCCTGTTTACAAGACACAACTAAGCCACAGCACCACATGATCCATTTGTGAATATTTATTATTCTGCTTTTTCAGAAAACTGCTATGAAAATTTGTAGCATCTAATGTGTTATTCCACTGGTCTTAATTTGTAATGCTTGAGCCCATCCTATATTCTCTAAAGAAAGTTATTTCATCTAATTCCTTTTATAGCATTTCAAAAGCAATTTTTTTTTCACTCAAATTCCACTGGTTTTAATTTGTAATGCTTGAAGCCATCCTATATTCTCTAAAGAAACTTATTTCATCTAATTCCTTTTAGAGCATTTCAAAAGCAGAAAGTTTTTTTCTCTCAATTGCACTTTATTAGGGCTTTGGGAAAGACATGTTTGATGTCAAACAAAAGTGAAAGTCCTCTTTTTCGGCTAACAGCCCAAACTGACATGAAGAAAGGAAAGCACTGCTGACATTCGAAATCAAGATTTTCTGTTTACTAAACAGGCTCTTTGACCAACTTGGCTACATCACAAAAAGATGTGATATATTGGAAAGACTGCTTAGAGAGTCAGATGCGGAAAGTGGAGGCATTTCAAAATAAAATCCATTGGTTAAGTTGTCAAGTTTGAAGCAATCTTACTTCCTTTTCAGCATTTAGATGAGATACTTAATGTCACAATTGCACTATGAGTAGGGCTGGAACAATGGCAAATTTGAGTTTGCACACAGGTAAAACACCTGATTTAAGATAGGAAGCTTATTCTTGATAAGATGAAAACAAGGTACTGCTGAGAGTTGAACTCAGGATCTCCTGTTTACGAGACAGGCGCTTTAACCAACTAAGCCACAGCACCACATGATTCATATGTGAATATTTATTATTCTGCTTTTTCAGAAAACTGCTATGAAAATTTGTAGCATCTAATGTGTAATTCCACTGGTTTTAATTTGTAATGCTTGAGCCCATCCTATATTCTCTAAAGAAAGTTATTTCATCTAATTCCTTTTAGAGCATTTCAAAAGCAAATTTTTTTTTTCACTCAAATTCCACTGGTTTTAATTTGTAATGCTTGAAGCCATCCTATATTCTCTAAAGAAACTTATTTCATCTAATTCCTTTTAGAGCATTTCAAAAGCAGAAAGTTTTTTTCTCTCAATTGCACTTTATTAGGGATTTGGGAAAGACATGTTTGATGTCAAACAAAAGTGAAAGTCCTCTTTTTCGGCTAACAGCCCCAAACTGACATGAAGAAAGGAAAGCACTGCTGACATTCGAAATCAAGATTTTCTGTTTACTAAACAGGCTCTTTGACCAACTTGGCTAAATCACAAAAAGATGCGATATATTGGAAAGACTGCTTAGAGAGTCAGATGCGGAAAATGGAGGCATTTCAAAATAAAATCCATTGGTTAAATTGTCAAGCTTGAAGCAGTCTTACTTCCTTTTCAGCATTTAGATGAGATACTTAATCTCACAATTGCACTATGAGTAGGGCTGGAACAATGGCAAATTTGAGTTTGCACACAGGTAAAACACATGATTTAAGATAGGAAGCTTATTCTTGAGAAGATGAAAACAAGGTACTGCTGAGAGTTGAACTCAGGATCTCCTGTTTACGAGACAGGCACTTTAACCAACTAAGCCACAGCACCACATGATCCAAATGTGAATATTTATTATTCTGCTTTTTTAGAAAACTGCTATGAAAATTTGTAGCATCTAATGTGTAATTCCACTGGTTTTAATTTGTAATGATTGAAGCCATCCTATATTCTCTAAAGAAACTTATTTCATCTAATTCCTTTTAGAGCATTTCAAAAGCAAAATTTTTTTACTTAAATTCCACTGGTTTTAATTTGTAATGCTTGAGCCCATCCTATATTCTCTAAAGAAAGTTATTTCATCTAATTCCTTTTAGAGCATTTCAAAAGCAAATTTTTTTTTTCACTCAAATTCCACTGGTTTTAATTTGTAATGCTTGAAGCCATCCTATATTCTCTAAAGAAACTTATTTCATCTAATTCCTTTTAGAGCATTTCAAAAGCACAAAGTTTTTTCTCTCAATTGCACTTTATTAGGGCTTTGGGAAAGACATGTTTGATGTCAAACAAGAATGAAAGTCCTCTTTTTCGGCTAACAGCCCCAAACTGACATGATGAAAGGAAAGCACTGCTGACATTCGAAATCAAGATTTTCTGTTTACTAAACAGGCTCTTTGACCAACTTGGTTAAATCACAAAAAGATGTGATATATTGGAAAGACTGCTTAGAGAGTCAGATGCGGAAAGTGGAGGCATATCAAAATAAAATCCATTGGTTAAATTGTCAAGCTTGAAGCCGTCTTACTTCCTTTTCAGCATTTAGATGAGATACTTAATCTCACAATTGCACTATGAGTAGGGCTGAAACATTGGCAAATTTGAGTTTGCACACAGGTAAAACACATGCTTTAAGATAGGAAGCTTATTCTTGAGAAGATGAAAACAAGGTACTGCTGAGAGTTGAACTCAGGATCTGCTGTTTACGAGACAGGCGCTTTAACCAACTAAGCCACAGCACCACATGATACATATGTCAATATTTATTATTCTGCTTTTACAGAAAACTGCTATGAAAATTTGTAGCATCTAATGTGTAATTCCACTGGTTTTAATTTGTAATGCTTGAGCCCATCCTATATTCTCTAAAGAAAGTTATTTCATCTAATTCCTTTTAGAGCATTTCAAAAGCAAATTTTTTTTTCACTCAAATTCCACTGGTTTTAATTTGTAATGCTTGAAGCCATCCTATATTCTCTAAAGAAACTTATTTCATCTAATTCCTTTTAGAGCATTTCAAAAGCAGAAAGTTTTTTTCTCTCAATTGCACTTTATTAGAGATTTGGGAAAGACATGTTTGATGTCAAACAAAAGTGAAAGTACTCTTTTTCGACTAACAGCCCCAAACTGACATGAAGAAAGGAAAGCACTGCTGACATTCGAAATCAAGATTTTCTGTTTACTAAACAGGCTCTTTGACCAACTTGGCTAAATCACAAAAAGATGTGATATATTGGAAAGACTGCTTAGAGAGTCAGATGCGGAAAGTGGAGGCATTTCAAAATAAAATCCATTGGTTAAATTGTCAAGCTTGAAGCAGTCTTCCTCTTTTCAGCATTTAGATGAGATACTTAATCTCACAATTGCACTATGAGTAGGGCTGGAACAATGGCTAATTTGAGTTTGCACTCAGGTAAAACACGTGCTTTAAGATAGGAAGCTTATTCTTGACAAGCGCTTTAACCAACTAAGCCACAGCACCACATGATCTATATGTGAATATTTATTATTCTGCTTTTTCAGAAAACTACTATGCAAATTTGTAGCATCTAATGTGTAATTCCACTGGTTTTAATTTGTAATGATTGAAGCCATCCTATATTCTCTAAAGAAAGTTATTTCATCTAATTCCTTTTAGAGCATTTCAAAAGCAAAATTTTTTTACTTAAATTCCACTGGTTTTAATTTGTAATGATTGAAGACATCCTATATTCTCTAAAGAAACTTATTTCATCTAATTCCTTTTAGAGCATTTCAAAAGCAGAAATTTTTTTTCTCTCAATTGCACTTTATTAGGGCTTTGGGAAAGACATGTTTGATGTCAAACAAAAGTGAAAGTCCTCTTTTTCGGCTAACAGCCCCAAACTGACATGAAGAAAGGAAAGCACTGCTGACATTCGAAATGAAGATTTTCTGTTTACTAAACAGGCTCTTTGACCAACTTGGCTAAATCACAAAAAGATGTGATATATTGGAAAGACTGCTTAGAGAGTCAGATGCGGAAAATGGAGAAATTTCAAAATAAAATCCATTGGTTAAATTGTCAAGCTTGAAGCAGTCTTACTTCCTTTTCAGCATTTAGATGAGATTCTTAATCTCACAATTGCACTATGAGTAGGGCTGGAACAATGGCAAAATTGAGTTTGCACACAGGTAAAACACCTGCTTTAAGATAGGAAGCTTATTCTTGAGAATATGAAAACAAGGTACTGCTGAGAGTTGAACTCAGGATCTCCTGTTTACGAGACAGGCGCTTTAACCAACTAAGCCACAGCACCACATGATCCATATGTGAATATTTATTATTCTGCTTTTTCAGAAAACTGCTATGAAAATATGTAGCATCTAATGTGTAATTCCACTGGTTTTAATTTGTAATGCTAGAGCCCATCCTATATTCTCTAAAGAAAGTTATTTCATCTAATTCCTTTTAGAGCATTTCAAAAGCAAAATTTTTTTTTCACTCAAATTCCACTGGTTTTAATTTGTAATGCTTGAAGCCATCCTATATTCTCTAAAGAAACTTATTTCATCTAATTCCTTTTAGAGCATTTCAAAAGCAGAAAGTTTTTTTCTCTCAATTGCACTTTATTAGGGATTTGGGAAAGACATGTTTGATGTCAAACAAAAGTGAAAGTCCTCTTTTTCGACTAACAGCCCCAAACTGACATGAAGAAAGGAAAGCACTGCTGACATTCGAAATCAAGATTTTCTGTTTACTAAACAGGCTCTTTGACCAACTTGGCTAAATCACAAAAAGATGTGATATATTGGAAAGACTGCTTAGAGAGTCAGATGCGGAATGTGGAGGCATTTCAAAATAAAATCCATTGGTTAAATTGTCAAGCTTGAAGCAGTCTTAATTCCTATTCAGCATTTAGATGAGATACTTAATCTCACAATTGCACTATCAGTAGGGCTGGAACAATGGCAAATTTGAGTTTGCACTCAGGTAAAACACCTGCTTTAAGACAGGAAGCTTATTCTTGAGAAGATGAAAACAAGGTACTGCTGAGAGTTGAACTCAGGATCTCCTGTTTACGAGACAGGCGCTTTAACCAACTAAGCCACAGCACCAAATGATCCAAATGTGAATATTTATTATTCTGCTTTTTCAGAAAACTGCTATGAAAATTTGTAGAGTCTAATGTGTAATTCCACTGGTTTTAATTTGTAATGATTGAAGCCATCCTATATTCTCTAAAGAAACTTATTTCATCTAATTCCTTTTAGAGCATTTCAAAAGCAGGAAGTTTTTTTCTCTCAATTGCACTTTATTAGGGCTTTGGGAAAGACATGTTTGATGTCAAACAAAAGTGAAAGTCCTCTTTTTCGGCTAACAGCCCAAACTGACATGAAGAAAGGAAAGCACTGCTGACATTCGAAATCAAGATTTTCTGTTTACTAAACAGGCTCTTTGACCAACTTGGCTACATCACAAAAAGATGTGATATATTGGAAAGACTGCTTAGAGAGTCAGATGCGGAAAGTGGAGGCATTTCAAAATAAAATCCATTGGTTAAGTTGTCAAGTTTGAAGCAATCTTACTTCCTTTTCAGCATTTAGATGAGATACTTAATCTCACAATTGCACTATCAGTAGGGCTGGAACAATGGCAAATTTGAGTTTGCACACAGGTAAAACACCTGATTTAAGATAGGAAGCTTATTCCTGATAAGATGAAAACAAGGTACTGCTGAGAGTTGAACTCAAGATCTCCTGTTTATGAGACAGGCGCTTTAACCAACTAATCCACAGCACCACATGATCCAAATGTGAATATTTATTATTCTGCTTTTTCAGAAAACTGCTATGAAAATTTGTAGCGTCTAATGTGTAATTCCACTGGTTTTAATTTGTAATGCTTGAGCCCATCCTATATTCTCTAAAGAAAGTTATTTCATCTAATTCCTTTTAGAGCATTTCAAAAGCAAATTTTTTTTTTCACTCAAATTCCACTGGTTTTAATTTGTAATGCTTGAAGCCATCCTATATTCTCTAAAGAAACTTATTTCATCTAATTCCTTTTAGAGCATTTCAAAAGCAGAAAGATTTTTTCTCTCAATTGCACTTTATTAGGGATTTGGGAAAGACATGTTTGATGTCAAACAAAAGTGAAAGTCCTCTTTTTCGACTAACAGCCCCAAACTGACATGAAGAAAGGAAAGCACTGCTGACATTCGAAATCAAGATTTTCTGTTTACTAAACAGGCTCTTTGACCAACTTGGCTAAATCACAAAAAGATGTGATATATTGGAAAGACTGCTTAGAGAGTCAGATGCGGAAAGTGGAGGCATTTCAAAATAAAATCCATTGGTTAAATTGTCAAGCTTGAAGCAGTCTTAATTCCTTTTCAGCATTTAGATGAGATACTCAATCTCACAATTGAACTATCAGTAGGGCTGGAACAATGGCAAATTTGAGTTTGCACTCAGGTAAAACACCTGCTTTAAGACAGGAAGCTTATTCTTGAGAAGATGAAAACAAGGTACTGCTGAGAGTTGAACTCAGGATCTCCTGTTTACGAGACAGGTGCTTTAACCAACTAAGCCACAGCACCACATGATCCAAATGTGAATATTTATTATTCTGCTTTTTCAGAAAACTGCTATGCAAATTTGTAGCATCTAATGTGTAATTCCACTGGTTTTAATTTGTAATGATTGAAGCCATCCTATATTCTCTAAAGAAACTTATTTCATCTAATTCCTTTTAGAGCATTTCAAAAGCAGAAAGTTTTTTTCTCTCAATTGCACTTTATTAGGGCTTTGGGAAAGACATGTTTGATGTCAAACAAAAGTGAAAGTCCTCTTTTTCGGCTAACAGCCCAAACTGACATGAAGAAAGGAAAGCACTGCTGACATTCGAAATCAAGATTTTCTGTTTACTAAACAGGCTCTTTGACCAACTTGGCTACATCACAAAAAGATGTGATATATTGGAAAGACTGCTTAGAGAGTCAGATGCGGAAAGTGGAGGCATTTCAAAATAAAATCCATTGGTTAAGTTGTCAAGTTTGAAGCAATCTTACTTCCTTTTCAGCATTTAGATGAGATACTTAATCTCACAATTGCACTATCAGTAGGGCTGGAACAATGGCAAATTTGAGTTTGCACACAGGTAAAACACCTGATTTAAGATAGGAAGCTTATTCTTGATAAGATGAAAACAAGGTACTGCTGAGAGTTGAACTCAAGATCTCCTGTTTATGAGACAAGCGCTTTAACCAACTAATCCACAGCACCACATGATCCAAATGTGAATATTTATTATTCTGCTTTTTCAGAAAACTGCTATGAAAATTTGTAGCGTCTAATGTGTAATTCCACTGGTTTTAATTTGTAATGCTTGAGCCCATCCTATATTCTCTAAAGAAAGTTATTTCATCTAATTCCTTTTAGAGCATTTCAAAAGCAAATTTTTTTTTCACTCAAATTCCACTGGTTTTAATTTGTAATGCTTGAAGCCATCCTATATTCTCTAAAGAAACTTATTTCATCTAATTCCTTTTAGAGCATTTCAAAAGCAGAAAGTTTTTTTCTCTCAATTGCACTTTATTAGGGATTTGGGAAAGACATGTTTGATGTCAAACAAAAGTGAAAGTCCTCTTTTTCGACTAACAGCCCCAAACTGACATGAAGAAAGGAAAGCACTGCTGACATTCGAAATCAAGATTTTCTGTTTACTAAACATGCTCTTTGACCAACTTGGCTAAATCACAAAAAGATGTGATATATTGGAAAGACTGCTTAGAGAGTCAGATGCGGAAAGTGGAGGCATTTCAAAATAAAATCCATTGGTTAAATTGTCAAGCTTGAAGCAGTCTTAATTCCTTTTCAGCATTTAGATGAGATACTTAATCTCACAATTGAACTATCAGTAGGGCTGGAACAATGGCAAATTTGAGTTTGCACTCAGGTAAAACACCTGCTTTAAGACAGGAAGCTTATTCTTGAGAAGATGAAAACAAGGTACTGCTGAGAGTTGAACTCAGGATCTCCTGTTTACGAGATAGGCGCTTTAACCAACTAAGCCACAGCACCACATGATCCAAATGTGAATATTTATTATTCTGCTTTTTCAGAAAACTGCTATGCAAATTTGTAGCATCTAATGTGTAATTCCACTGGTTTTAATTTGTAATGATTGAAGCCATCCTATATTCTCTAAAGAAAGTTATTTCATCTAATTCCTTTTAGAGCATTTCAAAAGCAAAATTTTTTTACTTAAATTCCACTGGTTTTAATTTGTAATGATTGAAGACATCCTATATTCTCTAAAGAAACTTATTTCATCTAATTCCTTTTAGAGCATTTCAAAAGCAGAAATTTTTTTTCTCTCAATTGCACTTTATTAGGGCTTTGGGAAAGACATGTTTGATGTCAAACAAAAGTGAAAGTCCTCTTTTTCGGCTAACAGCCCCAAACTGACATGAAGAAAGGAAAGCACTGCTGACATTCGAAATCAAGATTTTCTGTTTACTAAACAGGCTCTTTGACCAACTTGGCTAAATCACAAAAAGATGCGATATATTGGAAAGACTGCTTAGAGAGTCACATGCGGAAAGTGGAGGCATTTCAAAATAAAATCCATTGTTTAAATTGTCAAGCTTGAAGCAGTCTTAATTCCTTTTCAGCATTTAGATAAGATACTTAATCTCACAATTGCACTATCAGTAGGGCTGGAACAATGGCAAATTTGAGTTTGCACTCAGGCAAAATACCTGCTTTAAGATAGGAAGCTTATTCCTGAGAAGATGAAAACAAGGTACTGCTGAGAGTTTAACTCAGGATCTCCTGTTTACGAGACAGGCGCTTTAACCAACTAAGCCACAGCACCACATGATCCAAATGTGAATATTTATTATTCTGCTTTTTCAGAAAACTGCTATGAAAATTTGTAGCATCTAATGTGTAATTCCACTGGTTTTAATTTGTAATGCTTGAGCCCATCCTATATTCTCTAAAGAAAGTTATTTCATCTAATTCCTTTTAGAGCATTTCAAAAGCAAATTTTTTTTTTCACTCAAATTCCACTGGTTTTAATTTGTAATGCTTGAAGCCATCCTATATTCTCTAAAGAAACTTATTTCATCTAATTCCTTTTAGAGCATTTCAAAAGCAGAAAGTTTTTTTCTCTCAATTGCACTTTATTAGGGATTTGGGAAAGACATGTTTGATGTCAAACAAAAGTGAAAGTCCTCTTTTTCGACTAACAGCCCCAAACTGACATGAAGAAAGGAAAGCACTGCTGACATTCGAAATCAAGATTTTCTGTTTACTAAACAGGCTCTTTGACCAACTTGGCTAAATCACAAAAAGATGTGATATATTGGAAAGACTGCTTAGAGAGTCAGATGCGGAATGTGGAGGCATTTCAAAATAAAATCCATTGGTTAAATTGTCAAGCTTGAAGCAGTCTTAATTCCTTTTCAGCATTTAGATGAGATACTTAATCTCACAATTGCACTATGAGTAGGGCTGGAACAATGGCAAATTTGAGTTTGCACTCAGGTAAAACACCTGCTTTAAGACAGGAAGCTTATTCTTGAGAAGATGAAAACAAGGTACTGCTGAGAGTTGAACTCAGGATCTCCTGTTTACGAGACAGGCGCTTTAACCAACTAAGCCACAGCACCACATGATCCAAATGTGAATATTTATTATTCTGCTTTTTCAGAAAACTGCTATGAAAATTTGTAGCATCTAATGTGTAATTCCACTGGTTTTAATTTGTAATGATTGAAGCCATCCTATATTCTCTAAAGAAACTTATTTCATCTAATTCCTTTTAGAGCATTTCAAAAGCAGAAAGTTTTTTTCTCTCAATTGCACTTTATTAGGGATTTGGGAAAGACATGTTTGATGTCAAACAAAAGTGAAAGTCCTCTTTTTCGGCTAACAGCCCAAACTGACATGAAGAAAGGAAAGCACTGCTGACATTCGAAATCAAGATTTTCTGTTTACTAAACAGGCTCTTTGACCAACTTGGCTACATCACAAAAAGATGTGATATATTGGAAAGACTGCTTAGAGAGTCAGATGCGGAAAGTGGAGGCATTTCAAAATAAAATCCATTGGTTAAATTGTCAAGCTTGAAGCAGTCTTACTTCCTTTTCAGCATTTAGATGAGATACTTAATCTCACAATTGCACTATGAGTAGGGCTGGAACAATGGCAAATTTGAGTTTGCACACAGGTAAAACACCTGATTTAAGATAGGAAGCTTATTCTTGAGAAGATGAAAACACGGTACTGCTGAGAATTGAACTCAGGATCTCCTGTTTACGAGACAGGCGCTTTAACCAACTAAGCCATAGCACCACATGTTCCATAGGTGAATATTTATTATTCTGCTTTTTCAGAAAACTGCTATGAAAATTTGTAGCATCTAATGTGTAATTCCACTGGTTTTAATTTGTAATGCTTGAGCCCATCCTATATTCTCTAAAGAAAGTTATTTCATCTAATTCCTTTTAGAGCATTTCAAAAGCAAATTTTTTTTTTCACTCAAATTCCACTGGTTTTAATTTGTAATGCTTGAAGCCATCCTATATTCTCTAAAGAAACTTATTTCATCTAATTCCTTTTAGAGCATTTCAAAAGCAGAAAGTTTTTTTTCTCTCAATTGCACTTTATTAGGGATTTGGGAAAGACATGTTTGATGTCAAACAAAAGTGAAAGTCCTCTTTTTCGACTAACAGCCCCAAACTGACATGAAGAAAGGAAAGCACTGCTGACATTCGAAATCAAGATTTTCTGTTTACTAAACAGGCTCTTTGACCAACTTGGCTAAATCACAAAAAGATGTGATATATTGGAAAGACTGCTTAGAGAGTCAGATGCGGAATGTGGAGGCATTTCAAAATAAAATCCATTGGTTAAATTGTCAAGCTTGAAGCAGTCTTAATTCCTTTTCAGCATTTAGATGAGATACTTAATCTCACAATTGCACTATCAGTAGGGCTGGAACAATGGCAAATTTGAGTTTGCACTCAGGTAAAACACTTGCTTTAAGACAGGAAGCTTATTCTTGAGAAGATGAAAACAAGGTACTGCTGAGAGTTGAACTCAGGATCTCCTGTTTACAAGACAGGCGCTTTAACCAACTAAGCCACAGCACCACATGATCCAAATGTGAATATTTATTATTCTGCTTTTTCAGAAAACTGCTATGAAAATTTGTAGCATCTAATGTGTAATTCCACTGGTTTTAATTTGTAATGATTGAAGCCATCCTATATTCTCTAAAGAAACTTATTTCATCTAATTCCTTTTAGAGCATTTCAAAAGCAGAAAGTTTTTTTCTCTCAATTGCACTTTATTAGGGCTTTGGGAAAGACATGTTTGATGTCAAACAAAAGTGAAAGTCCTCTTTTTTGGCTAACAGCCCAAACTGACATGAAGAAAGGAAAGCACTGCTGACATTCAAAATCAAGATTTTCTGTTTACTAAACAGGCTCTTTGACCAACTTGGCTACATCACAAAAAGATGTGATATATTGGAAAGACTGCTTAGAGAGTCAGATGCGGAAAGTGGAGGGATTTCAAAATAAAATCCATTGGTTAAGTTGTCAAGTTTGAAGCAATCTTACTTCCTTCCTTTTCAGCATTTAGATGAGATACTTAATCTCACAATTGCACTATCAGTAGGGATGGAACAATGGCAAATTTGAGTTTGCACACAGGTAAAACACGTGATTTAAGATAGGAAGCTTATTCTTGATAAGATGAAAACAAGGTACTGCTGAGAGTTGAACTCAAGATCTCCTGTTTATGAGACAGGCGCTTTAACCAACTAATCCACAGCACCACATGATCCAAATGTGAATATTTATTATTCTGCTTTTTCAGAAAACTGCTATGAAAATTTGTAGCGTCTAATGTGTAATTCCACTGGTTTTAATTTGTAATGCTTGAGCCCATCCTATATTCTCTAAAGAAAGTTATTTCATCTAATTCCTTTTAGAGCATTTCAAAAGCAAATTTTTTTTTTCACTCAAATTCCACTGGTTTTAATTTGTAATGCTTGAAGCCATCCTATATTCTCTAAAGAAACTTATTTCATCTAATTCCTTTTAGAGCATTTCAAAAGCAGAAAGTTTTTTTCTCTCAATTGCACTTTATTAGGGATTTGGGAAAGACATGTTTGATGTCAAACAAAAGTGAAAGTCCTCTTTTTCGACTAACAGCCCCAAACTGACATGAAGAAAGGAAAGCACTGCTGACATTCGAAATCAAGATTTTCTGTTTACTAAACAGGCTCTTTGACCAACTTGGCTAAATCACAAAAAGATGTGATATATTGGAAAGACTGCTTAGAGAGTCAGATGCGGAATGTGGAGGCATTTCAAAATAAAATCCATTGGTTAAATTGTCAAGCTTGAAGCAGTCTTAATTCCTTTTCAGCATTTAGATGAGATACTTAATCTCACAATTGCACTATCAGTAGGGCTGGAACAATGGCAAATTTGAGTTTGCACTCAGGTAAAACACCTGCTTTAAGACAGGAAGCTTATTCTTGAGAAGATGAAAACAAGGTACTGCTGAGAGTTGAACTCAGGATCTCCTGTTTACGAGACAGGCGCTTTAACCAACTAAGCCACAGCACCACATGATCCAAATGTGAATATTTATTATTCTGCTTTTTCAGAAAACTGCTATGCAAATTTGTAGCATCTAATGTGTAATTCCACTGGTTTTAGTTTGTAATGATTGAAGCCATCCTATATTCTCTAAAGAAACTTATTTCATCTAATTCCTTTTAGAGCATTTCAAAAGCAGAAAGTTTTTTTCTCTCAATTGCACTTTATTAGGGATTTGGGAAAGACATGTTTGATGTCAAACAAAAGTGAAAGTCCTCTTTTTCGGCTAACAGCCCAAACTGACATGAAGAAAGGAAAGCACTGCTGATATTCGAAATCAAGATTTTCTGTTTACTAAACAGGCTCTTTGACCAACTTGGCTAAATCACAAAAAGATGTGATATATTGGAAAGACTGCTTAGAGAGTCAGATGCGGAATGTGGAGGCATTTCAAAATAAAATCCATTGGTTAAATTGTCAAGCTTGAAGCAGTCTTAATTCCTTTTCAGCATTTAGATGAGATACTTAATCTCACAATTGCACTATCAGTAGGGCTGGAACAATGGCAAATTTGAGTTTGCACTCAGGTAAAACACCTGCTTTAAGACAGGAAGCTTATTCTTGAGAAGATGAAAACAAGGTACTGCTGAGAGTTGAACTCAGGATCTCCTGTTTACGAGACAGGCGCTTTAACCAACTAAGCCAC
The DNA here is from genome assembly GCF_039654945.1 of Dendrobates tinctorius. Classification (NCBI taxonomy): domain Eukaryota; kingdom Metazoa; phylum Chordata; class Amphibia; order Anura; family Dendrobatidae; genus Dendrobates; species Dendrobates tinctorius. The sequence continues at coordinate 1,105,757 of NW_027361921.1, read as the reverse complement.
AGCACCACATGATCCAAATGTGAATATTTATTATTCTGCTTTTTCAGAAAACTGCTATGAAAATTTGTAGCATCTAATGTGTAATTCCACTGGTTTTAATTTGTAATGATTGAAGCCATCCTATATTCTCTAAAGAAACTTATTTCATCTAATTCCTTTTAGAGCATTTCAAAAGCAGAAAGTTTTTTTCTCTCAATTGCACTTTATTAGGGCTTTGGGAAAGACATGTTTGATGTCAAACAAAAGTGAAAGTCCTCTTTTTCGGCTAACAGCCCAAACTGACATGAAGAAAGGAAAGCACTGCTGACATTCGAAATCAAGATTTTCTGTTTACTAAACAGGCTCTTTAACCAACTTGGCTACATCACAAAAAGATGTGATATATTGGAAAGACTGCTTAGAGAGTCAGATGCGGAAAGTGGAGGCATTTCAAAATAAAATCCATTGGTTAAGTTGTCAAGTTTGAAGCAATCTTACTTCCTTTTCAGCATTTAGATGAGATACTTAATCTCACAATTGCACTATCAGTAGGGCTGGAACAATGGCAAATTTGAGTTTGCACACAGGTAAAACACCTGATTTAAGATTGGAAGCTTATTCTTGATAAGATGAAAACAAGGTACTGCTGAGAGTTGAACTCAAGATCTCCTGTTTATGAGACAGGTGCTTTAACCAACTAATCCACAGCACCACATGATCCAAATGTGAATATTTATTATTCTGCTTTTTCAGAAAACTGGTATGAAAATTTGTAGCGTCTAATGTGTAATTCCACTGGTTTTAATTTGTAATGCTTGAGCCCATCCTATATTCTCTAAAGAAAGTTATTTCATCTAATTCCTTTTAGAGCATTTCAAAAGCAAATTTTTTTTTCACTCAAATTCCACTGGTTTTAATTTGTAATGCTTGAAGCCATCCTATATTCTCTAAAGAAACTTATTTCATCTAATTCCTTTTAGAGCATTTCAAAAGCAGAAAGTTTTTTTCTCTCAATTGCACTTTATTAGGGATTTGGGAAAGACATGTTTGATGTCAAACAAAAGTGAAAGTCCTCTTTTTCGACTAACAGCCCCAAACTGACATGAAGAAAGGAAAGCACTGCTGACATTCGAAATCAAGATTTTCTGTTTACTAAACAGGCTCTTTGACCAACTTGGCTAAATCACAAAAAGATGTGATATATTGGAAAGACTGCTTAGAGAGTCAGATGCGGAAAGTGGAGGCATTTCAAAATAAAATCCATTGGTTAAGTTGTCAAGTTTGAAGCAATCTTACTTCCTTTTCAGCATTTAGATGAGATACTTAATCTCACAATTGCACTATCAGTAGGGCTGGAACAATGGCAAATTTGAGTTTGCACACAGGTAAAACACCTGATTTAAGATTGGAAGCTTATTCTTGATAAGATGAAAACAAGGTACTGCTGAGAGTTGAACTCAAGATCTCCTGTTTATGAGACAGGCGCTTTAACCAACTAATCCACAGCACCACATGATCCAAATGTGAATATTTATTATTCTGCTTTTTCAGAAAACTGGTATGAAAATTTGTAGCGTCTAATGTGTAATTCCACTGGTTTTAATTTGTAATGCTTGAGCCCATCCTATATTCTCTAAAGAAAGTTATTTCATCTAATTCCTTTTAGAGCATTTCAAAAGCAAATTTTTTTTTTCACTCAAATTCCACTGGTTTTAATTTGTAATGCTTGAAGCCATCCTATATTCTCTAAAGAAACTTATTTCATCTAATTCCTTTTAGAGCATTTCAAAAGCAGAAAGTTTTTTTCTCTCAATTGCACTTTATTAGGGATTTGGGAAAGACATGTTTGATGTCAAACAAAAGTGAAAGTCCTCTTTTTCGACTAACAGCCCCAAACTGACATGAAGAAAGGAAAGCACTGCTGACATTCGAAATCAAGATTTTCTGTTTACTAAACAGGCTCTTTGACCAACTTGGCTAAATCACAAAAAGATGTGATATATTGGAAAGACTGCTTAGAGAGTCAGATGCGGAAAGTGGAGGCATTTCAAAATATAATCCATTGGTTAAATTGTCAAGCTTGAAGCAGTCTTACTTCCTTTTCAGCATTTAGATGAGATACTTAATCTCACAATTGAACTATCAGTAGGGCTGGAACAATGGCAAATTTGAGTTTGCACTCAGGTAAAACACCTGCTTTAAGACAGGAAGCTTATTCTTGAGAAGATGAAACAAGGTACTGCTGAGAGTTGAACTCAGGATCTCCTATTTACGAGACAGGCGCTTTAACCAACTAAGCCACAGCACCACATGATCCAAATGTGAATATTTATTATTCTGCTTTTTCAGAAAACTGCTATGAAAATTTGTAGCATCTAATGTGTAATTCCACTGGTTTTAATTTGTAATGATTGAAGCCATCCTATATTCTCTAAAGAAACTTATTTCATCTAATTCCTTTTAGAGCATTTCAAAAGCAGAAAGTTTTTTTCTCTCAATTGCACTTTATTAGGGCTTTGGGAAAGACATGTTTGATGTCAAACAAAAGTGAAAGTCCTCTTTTTCGGCTAACAGCCCAAACTGACATGAAGAAAGGAAAGCACTGCTGACATTCGAAATCAAGATTTTCTGTTTACTAAACAGGCTCTTTGACCAACTTGGCTACATCACAAAAAGATGTGATATATTGGAAAGACTGCTTAGAGAGTCAGATGCGGAAAGTGGAGGCATTTCAAAATAAAATCCATTGGTTAAGTTGTCAAGTTTGAAGCAATCTTACTTCCTTTTCAGCATTTAGATGAGATACTTAATCTCACAATTGCACTATCAGTAGGGCTGGAACAATGGCAAATTTGAGTTTGCACACAGGTAAAACACCTGATTTAAGATTGGAAGCTTATTCTTGATAAGATGAAAACAAGGTACTGCTGAGAGTTGAACTCAAGATCTCCTGTTTATGAGACAGGCGCTTTAACCAACTAATCCACAGCACCACATGATCCAAATGTGAATATTTATTATTCTGCTTTTTCAGAAAACTGCTATGAAAATTTGTAGCGTCTAATGTGTAATTCCACTGGTTTTAATTTGTAATGCTTGAGCCCATCCTATATTCTCTAAAGAAAGTTATTTCATCTAATTCCTTTTAGAGCATTTCAAAAGCAAATTTTTTTTTTCACTCAAATTCCACTGGTTTTAATTTGTAATGCTTGAAGCCATCCTATATTCTCTAAAGAAACTTATTTCATCTAATTCCTTTTAGAGCATTTCAAAAGCAGAAAGTTTTTTTCTCTCAATTGCACTTTATTAGGGATTTGGGAAAGACATGTTTGATGTCAAACAAAAGTGAAAGTCCTCTTTTTCGACTAACAGCCCCAAACTGACATGAAGAAAGGAAAGCACTGCTGACATTCGAAATCAAGATTTTCTGTTTACTAAACAGGCTCTTTGACCAACTTGGCTAAATCACAAAAAGATGTGATATATTGGAAAGACTGCTTAGAGAGTCAGATGCGGAAAGTGGAGGCATTTCAAAATAAAATCCATTGGTTAAATTGTCAAGCTTGAAGCAGTCTTACTTCCTTTTCAGCATTTAGATGAGATACTTAATCTCACAATTGAACTATCAGTAGGGCTGGAACAATGGCAAATTTGAGTTTGCACTCAGGTAAAACACCTGCTTTAAGACAGGAAGCTTATTCTTGAGAAGATGAAAAAAAGGTACTGCTGAGAGTTGAACTCAGGATCTCCTGTTTACGAGACAGGCGCTTTAACCAACTAAGCCACAGCACCACATGATCCAAATGTGAATATTTATTATTCTGCTTTTTCAGAAAACTGCTATGCAAATTTGTAGCATCTAATGTGTAATTCCACTGGTTTTAATTTGTAATGATTGAAGCCATCCTATATTCTCTAAAGAAACTTATTTCATCTAATTCCTTTTAGAGCATTTCAAAAGCAGAAAGTTTTTTTCTCTCAATTGCACTTTATTAGGGCTTTGGGAAAGACATGTTTGATGTCAAACAAAAGTGAAAGTCCTCTTTTTCGGCTAACAGCCCAAACTGACATGAAGAAAGGAAAGCACTGCTGACATTCGAAATCAAGATTTTCTGTTTACTAAACAGGCTCTTTGACCAACTTGGCTACATCACAAAAAGATGTGATATATTGGAAAGACTGCTTAGAGAGTCAGATGCGGAAAGTGGAGGCATTTCAAAATAAAATCCATTGGTTAAGTTGTCAAGTTTGAAGCAATCTTACTTCCTTTTCAGCATTTAGATGACATACTTAATCTCACAATTGCACTATCAGTAGGGCTGGAACAATGGCAAATTTGAGTTTGCACACAGGTAAAACACCTGATTTAAGATAGGAAGCTTATTCTTGATAAGATGAAAACAAGGTACTGCTGAGAGTTGAACTCAAGATGTCCTGTTTATGAGACAGGCGCTTTAACCAACTAATCCACAGCACCACATGATCCAAATGTGAATATTTATTATTCTGCTTTTTCAGAAAACTGCTATGAAAATTTGTAGCGTCTAATGTGTAATTCCACTGGTTTTAATTTGTAATGCTTGAGCCCATCCTATATTCTCTAAAGAAAGTTATTTCATCTAATTCCTTTTAGAGCATTTCAAAAGCAAATTTTTTTTTTCACTCAAATTCCACTGGTTTTAATTTGTAATGCTTGAAGCCATCCTATATTCTCTAAAGAAACTTATTTCATCTAATTACTTTTAGAGCATTTCAAAAGCAGAAAGTTTTTTTCTCTCTATTGCACTTTATTAGGGATTTGGGAAAGACATGTTTGATGTCAAACAAAAGTGAAAGTCCTCTTTTTCGACTAACAGCCCCAAACTGACATGAAGAAAGGAAAGCACTGCTGACATTCGAAATCAAGATTTTCTGTTTACTAAACAGGCTCTTTGACCAACTTGGCTAAATCACAAAAAGATGTGATATATTGGAAAGACTGCTTAGAGAGTCAGATGCGGAAAGTGGAGGCATTTCAAAATAAAATCCATTGGTTAAATTGTCAAGCTTGAAGCAGTCTTAATTCCTTTTCAGCATTTAGATGAGATACTTAATCTCACAATTGAACTATCAGTAGGGCTGGAACAATGGCAAATTTGAGTTTGCACTCAGGTAAAACACCTGCTTTAAGACAGGAAGCTTATTCTTGAGAAGATGAAAACAAGGTACTGCTGAGAGTTAAACTCAGGATCTCCTGTTTACGAGACAGGCGCTTTAACCAACTAAGCCACAGCACCACATGATCCAAATGTGAATATTTATTATTCTGCTTTTTCAGAAAACTGCTATGCAAATTTGTAGCATCTAATGTGTAATTCCACTGGTTTTAATTTGTAATGATTGAAGCCATCCTATATTCTCTAAAGAAACTTATTTCATCTAATTCCTTTTAGAGCATTTCAAAAGCAGAAAGTTTTTTTCTCTCAATTGCACTTTATTAGGGATTTGGGAAAGACATGTTTGATGTCAAACAAAAGTGAAAGTCCTCTTTTTCGGCTAACAGCCCAAACTGACATGAAGAAAGGAAAGCACTGCTGACATTCGAAATCAAGATTTTCTGTTTACTAAACAGGCTCTTTGACCAACTTGGCTACATCACAAAAAGATGTGATATATTGGAAAGACTGCTTAGAGAGTCAGATGCGGAAAGTGGAGGCATTTCAAAATAAAATCCATTGGTTAAGTTGTCAAGTTTGAAGCAATATTACTTCCTTTTCAGCATTTAGATGAGATACTTAATCTCACAATTGAACTATCAGTAGGGCTGGAACAATGGCAAATTTGAGTTTGCACACAGGTAAAACACCTGCTTTAAGATAGGAAGCTTATTCTTGAGAAGATGAAAACAAGGTACTGCTGAGAGTTGAACTCAGGATCTCCTGTTTACGAGTCAGGCACTTTAACCAACTACGCCACAGCACCACATGATCCATATGTGAATATTTATTATTCTGCTTTTTCAGAAAACTGCTATGAAAATTTGTAGCATCTAATGTGTAATTCCACTGGTTTTAATTTGTAATGCTTGAGCCCATCCTATATTCTCTAAAGAAAGTTATTTCATCTAATTCCTTTTAGAGCATTTCAAAAGCAAAATTTTTTTGCTTAAATTCCACTTGTTTTAATTTGTAATGATTGAAGCCATCCTATATTCTCTAAAGAAACTTATTTCATCTAATTCCTTTTAGAGCATTTCAAAAGCAGAAATTTTTTTTCTCTCAATTGCACTTTACTAGGGCTTTGGGAAAGACATGTTTGATGTCAAACGAAAGTGAAAGTACTCTTTTTTGGCTAACAGCCCCAAACTGACATGAAGAAGGGAAAGCACTGCTGACATTCGAAATCAAGATTTTCTGTTTACTAAACAGGCTCTTTGACCAACTTGGCTAAATCACAAAAAGATGTGATATATTGGAAAGACTGCTTAGAGAGTCAGATGCGGAAAATGGAGGCATTTCAAAATAAAATCCTTTGGTTAAATTGTCAAGCTTGAAGCAGTCTTACTTCCTTTTCAGCATTTAGATGAGATACTTAGTCTCACAATTGCACTATCAGTAGGGCTGGAACAATGGCAAATTTGAGTTTGCACTCAGGTAAAACACCTGCTTTAAGATAGGAAGCTTATTCTTGAGAAGATGAAAACAAGGTACTGCTGAGAGTTTAACTCAGGATCTCCTGTTTACGAGACAGGCGCTTTAACCAACTAAGCCACAGCACCACATGATACAAATGTGAATATTTATTATTCTGCTTTTTCAGAAAACTTCTATGAAAATTTGTAGCATCTAATGTGTAATTCCACTGGTTTTAATTTGTAATGATTGAAGCCATCCTATATTCGCTAAAGAAAGTTATTTCATCTAATTCCTTTTAGAGCATTTCAAAAACAATTTTTTTTTTTCACTCAAATTCCACTGGTTTTAATTTGTAATGCTTGAAGCCATCCTATATTCTCTAAAGAAACTTATTTCATCTAATTCCTTTTAGAGCATTTCAAAAGCAGAAAGTTTTTTTCTCTCAATAGCACTTTATTAGGGCTTTGGGAAAGACATGTTTGATGTCAAACAAAAGTGAAAGTCCTCTTTTTCGGCTAACAGCCCCAAACTGACATGAAGAAAGGAAAGCACTGCTGACATTCGAAATCAAGATTTTCTGTTTACTAAACAGGCTCTTTGACCAACTTGGCTAAATCACAAAAAGATGTGATATATTGGAAAGACTGCTTAGAGGGTCAGATGCGGAAAATGGAGGCATTTCAAAATAAAATCCATTGGTTAAATTGTCAAGCTTGAAGCAGTCTTACTTCCTTTTCAGCATTTAGATGAGATACTTAATATCACAATTGCACTATGAGTAGGGCTGGAACAATGGCAAATTTGAGTTTGCACACAGGTAAAACACATGCTTTAAGATAGGAAGCTTATTCTTGAGAAGATGAAAACAAGGTACAGCTGAGAGTTGAACTCAGGATCTCCTGTTTACGAGACAGGCGCTTTAACCAACTAAGCTACAGCACCACATGATCCATATGTCAATATTTATTATTCTGCTTTTTCAGAAAACTGCTATGAAAATTTGTAGCATCTAATGTGTAATTCCACTGGTTTTAATTTGTAATGCTTGAGCCCATCCTATATTCTCTAAAGAAAGTTATTTCATCTAATTCCTTTTAGAGCATTTCAAAAGCAAAATTTTTTTACTTAAATTCCACTTGTTTTAATTTGTAATGATTGAAGCCATCCTATATTCTCTAAAGAAACTTATTTCATCTAATTCCTTTTAGAGCATTTCAAAAGCAGAAATTTTTTTTCTCTCAATTGCACTTTATTAGGGCTTTGGGAAAGACATGTTTGATGTCAAACGAAAGTGAAAGTACTCTTTTTTGGCTAACAGCCCCAAACTGACATGAAGAAAGGAAAGCACTGCTGACATTCGAAATCAAGATTTTCTGTTTACTAAACAGGCTCTTTGACCAACTTGGCTAAATCACAAAAAGATGTGATATATTGGAAAGACTGCTTAGAGAGTCAGATGCGGAAAGTGGAGGCATTTCAAAATAAAATCCATTGGTTAAATTGTCAAGCTTGAAGCAGTCTTACTTCCTTTTCAGCATTTAGATGAGATACTTAATCTCACAATTGCACTATGAGTAGGGCTGGAACAATGGCAAATTTGAGTTTGCACACAGGTAAAACACATGCTTTAAGATAGGAAGCTTATTCTTGAGAAGATGAAAACAAGGAACTGCTGAGAGTTGAACTCAGGATCTCCTGTTTACGAGACAGGCGCTTTAACCAACTAAGCTACAGCACCACATGATCCATATGTCAATATTTATTATTCTGCTTTTTCAGAAAACTGCTATGAAAATTTGTAGCATCTAATGTGTAATTCCACTGGTTTTAATTTGTAATGCTTGAGCCCATCCTATATTCTCTAAAGAAAGTTATTTCATCTAATTCCTTTTAGAGCATTTCAAAAGCAAAATTTTTTTACTTAAATTCCACTTGTTTTAATTTGTAATGATTGAAGCCATCCTATATTCTCTAAAGAAACTTATTTCATCTAATTCCTTTTAGAGCATTTCAAAAGCAGAAATTTTTTTTCTCTCAATTGCACTTTATTAGGACTTTGGGAAAGACATGTTTGATGTCAAACGAAAGTGAAAGTACTCTTTTTCGGCTAACAGCCCCAAACTGACATGAAGAAAGGAAAGCACTGCTGACATTCGAAATCAAGATTTTCTGTTTACTAAACAGGCTCTTTGACCAACTTGGCTAAATCACAAAAAGATGTGATATATTGGAAAGACTGCTTAGAGAGTCAGATGCGGAAAATGGAGGCATTTCAAAATAAAATCCATTGGTTAAATTGTCAAGCTTGAAGCAGTCTTACTTCCTTTTCAGCATTTAGATGAGATACTTAATCTCACAATTGCACTATCAGTAGAGCTGGAACAATGGCAAATTTGAGTTTGCACTCAGGTAAAACACTTGCTTTAAGATAGGAAGCTTATTCTTGAGAAGATGAAAACAAGGTACTGCTGAGAGTTTAACTCAGTATCTCCTGTTTACAAGACAGGCGCTTTAACCAACTAAGCCACAGCACCACATGATCCAAATGTGAATATTTATTATTCTGCTTTTTCAGAAAACTGCTATGAAAATTTGTAGCATCTAATGTGTAATTCCACTGGTTTTAATTTGTAATGATTGAAGCCATCCTATATTCTCTAAAGAAAGTTATTTCATCTAATTCCTTTTAGAGCATTTCAAAAACAATTTTTTTTTTCACTCAAATTCCACTGGTTTTAATTTGTAATGCTTGAAGCCATCCTATATTCTCTAAAGAAACTTATTTCATCTAATTCCTTTTAGAGCATTTCAAAAGCAGAAAGTTTTTTTCTCTCAATAGCACTTTATTAGGGCTTTGGGAAAGACATGTTTGATGTCAAACAAAAGTGAAAGTCCTCTTTTTCGGCTAACAGCCCCAAACTGACATGAAGAAAGGAAAGCACTGCTGACATTCGAAATCAAGATTTTCTGCTTACTAAACAGGCTCTTTGACCAATTTGGCTAAATCACAAAAAGATGTGATATATTGGAAAGACTGCTTAGAGAGTCAGATGCAGAAAATGGAGGAATTTCAAAATAAAATCCATTGGTTAAATTGTCAAGCTTGAAGCAGTCTTACTTCCTTTTCAGCATTTAGATGAGATTCTTAATCTCACAATTGCACTATCAGTAGGGCTGGAACAATGGCAAATTTGAGTTTGCACACAGGTAAAACACCTTATTTAAGATAGGAAGCTTATTCTTGAGAATATGAAAACAAGGTACTGCTGAGAGTTGAACTCAGGATCTCCTGTTTATGAGACAGGCGCTTTAACCAACTAATCCACAGCACCACATGATCCAAATGTGAATATTTATTATTCTGCTTTTTCAGAAAACTGCTATGAAAATTTGTAGCATCTAATGTGTAATTCCACTGGTTTTAATATGTAATGATTGAAGCCATCCTATATTCTCTAAAGAAAGTTATTTCATCTAATTCCTTTTAGAGCATTTCAAAAGCAAATTTTTTTTTTCACTCAAATTCCACTGGTTTTAATTTGTAATGCTTGAAGCCATCCTATATTCTCTAAAGAAACTTATTTCATCTAATTCCTTTTAGAGCATTACAAAAGCAGAAAGTTTTTTTCTCTCAATAGCACTTTATTAGGGCTTTGGGAAAGACATGTTTGATGTCAAACAAAAGTGAAAGTCCTCTTTTTCGGATAACAGCCCCAAACTGACATGAAGAAAGGAAAGCACTGCTGACATTTGAAATCAAGATTTTCTATTTACTAAACAGGCTCTTTGACCAACTTGGCTAAATCACAAAAAGATGTGATATATTGGAAAGACTGCTTAGAGAGTCAGATGCGGAAAGTGGAGGCATTTCAAAATAAAATCCATTGGTTAAATTGTCAAGCTTGAAGCAGTCTTACTTCCTTTTCAGCATTTAGATGAGATACTTAATCTCACAATTGCACTATGAGTAGGGCTGCAACAATGGCAAATTTGAGTTTGCACACAGGTAAAACACATGCTTTAAGATAGGAAGCTTATTCTTGAGAAGATGAAAACAAGGTACTGCTGAGAGTTGAACTAAGGATCTCCTGTTTACGAGACAGGCGCTTTAACCAACTAAGCTACAGCACCACATGATCCATATGTCAATATTTATTATTCTGCTTTTTCAGAAAACTGCTATGAAAATTTGTAGCATCTAATGTGTAATTCCACTGGTTTTAATTTGTAATGCTTGAGCCCATCCTATATTCTCTAAAGAAAGTTATTTTATCTAATTCCTTTTAGAGCATTTCAAAAGCAAAATTTTTTTACTTAAATTCCACTTGTTTTAATTTGTAATGATTGAAGCCATCCTATATTCTCTAAAGAAACTTATTTCATCTAATTCCTTTTAGAGCATTTCAAAAGCAGAAATTTTTTTTCTCTCAATTGCACTTTATTAGGGCTTTGGGAAAGACATGTTTGATGTCAAACGAAAGTGAAAGTACTCTTTTTCGGCTAACAGCCCCAAACTGACATGAAGAAAGGAAAGCACTGCTCACATTCGAAATCAAGATTTTCTGTTTACTAAACAGGCTCTTTGACCAACTTGGCTAAATCACAAAAAGATGTGATATATTGGAAAGACTGCTTAGAGAGTCAGATGCGGAAAATGGAGGCATTTCAAAATAAAATCCATTGGTTAAATTGTCAAGCTTGAAGCAGTCTTACTTCCTTTTCAGCATTTAGATGAGATTCTTAATCTCACAATTGCGCTATCAGTAGGGCTGGAACAATGGCAAATTTGAGTTTGCACACAGGTAAAACACCTGATTTAAGATAGGAAGCTCCTGTTTACAAGACAGGCGCTTTAATCAACTAAGCCACAGCACCACATGATCCATATGTGAATATTTATTATTCTGCTTTTTCAGAAAACTGCTATGAAAATTTGTAGCATCTAATGTGTAATTCCACTGGTTTTAGTTTGTAATGCTTGAGCCCATCCTATATTCTCTAAAGAAAGTTATTTCATCTAATTCCTTTTAGAGAATTTCAAAAGCAAATTTTTTTTTCACTCAAATTCCACTGGTTTTAATTTGTAATGCTTGAAGCCATCCTATATTCTCTAAAGAAACTTATTTCATCTAATTCCTTTTAGAGCATTTCAAAAGCAGAAAGTTTTTTTCTCTCAATTGCACTTTATTAGGGCTTTGGGAAAGACATGTTTGATGTCAAACAAGAATGAAAGTCCTCTTTTTCGGCTAACAGCCCCAAACTGACATGATGAAAGAAAAGCACTGCTGACATTCAAAATCAAGATTTTCTGTTTACTAAACAGGCTCTTTGACCAACTTGGTTTATTCACAAAAAGATGTGATATATTGGAAAGACTGCTTAGAGAGTCAGATGCGGAAAGTGGAGGCATTTCAAAATAAAATCCATTGGTTAAATTGTCAAGCTTGAAGCAGTCTTACTTCCTTTTCAGCATTTAGATTGTGAGATTGTGAGATACTTAATCTCACAATTGCACTATGAGTAGGGCTGGAACAATGGCAAATTTGAGTTTGCACACAGGTAAAACACCTGATTTAAGATAGGAAGCTTATTCTTGAGAAGATGAAAAAAGGTACTGCTGAGAGTTGAACCCAGGACCTCCTGTTTACGAGACAGGCGCTTTAACCAACTAAGCCACAGGACAACATGATCCATATGTGAATATTTATTATTCTGCTTTTTCAGAAAACTGCTATGAAAATTTGTAGCATCTAACGTGTAATTCCACTGGTTTTAGTTTGTAATGCTTGAGCCCTTCCTATATATTCTAAAGAAAGTTATTTCATCTAATTCCTTTTAGAGCATTTCAAAAGCAAATTTTTTTTTTCACTAAAATTCCACTGGTTTTAATTTGTAATGCTTGAAACCATCCTATATTCTCTAAAGAAACTTATTTCATCTAATTCGTTTTAGAGCATTTCAAAAGCAGAAAGTTTTTTTCTCTCAATTGCACTTTATTAGGGCTTTGGGAAAGACATGTTTGATGTCAAACAAGAATGAAAGTCCTCTTTTTCGGCTAACAGCCCCAAACTGACATGATGAAAGGAAAGCACTGCTGACATTCAAAATCAAGATTTTCTGTTTACTAAACAGGCTCTTTGACCAACTTGGTGAAAATTTGTAGCATCTAATGTGTAATTCCACTGGTTTTAATTTGTAATGCTTGAGCCCATCCTATATTCTCTAAAGAAAGTTATTTCATCTAATTCCTTTTAGAGCATTTCAAAAGCAAATTTTTTTTTACTTAAATTCCACTGGTTTTAATTTGTAATGATTGAAGCCATCCTATATTCTCTAAAGAAACTTATTTCATCTAATTCCTTTTAGAGCATTTCAAAAGCAGAAAGTTTTTTTCTCTCAATTGCACATTATTAGGGCTCTGGGAAAGACATGTTTGATGTCAAACAAAAGTGAAAGTCCTCTTTTTCGGCTAACAGCCCCAAACTGACATGAAGAAAGGAAAGCACTGCTGACATTCGATTTTCGACATTCAGATTTTCTGTTTACTAAACAGGCTCTTTGACCAACTTGGCTAAATCACAAAAAGATGCGATATATTGGAAAGACTGCTTAGAGAGTCAGATGCGGAAAATGGAGGCATTTCAAAATAAAATCCATTGGTTAAATTGTCAAGCTTGAAGCAGTCTTACTTCCTTTTCATCATTTAGATGAGATACTTAGTCTCACAATTGCACTATGAGTAGGGCTGGAACAATGGCAAATTTGAGTTTGCACACAGGTAAAACACCTGCTTTAAGATAGGAAGCTTATTCTTGAGAAGATGAAAACAAGGTACTGCTGAGAGTTGAACTCAGGATCTCCTGTTTACAAGACACAACTAAGCCACAGCACCACATGATCCATTTGTGAATATTTATTATTCTGCTTTTTCAGAAAACTGCTATGAAAATTTGTAGCATCTAATGTGTTATTCCACTGGTCTTAATTTGTAATGCTTGAGCCCATCCTATATTCTCTAAAGAAAGTTATTTCATCTAATTCCTTTTATAGCATTTCAAAAGCAATTTTTTTTTCACTCAAATTCCACTGGTTTTAATTTGTAATGCTTGAAGCCATCCTATATTCTCTAAAGAAACTTATTTCATCTAATTCCTTTTAGAGCATTTCAAAAGCAGAAAGTTTTTTTCTCTCAATTGCACTTTATTAGGGCTTTGGGAAAGACATGTTTGATGTCAAACAAAAGTGAAAGTCCTCTTTTTCGGCTAACAGCCCAAACTGACATGAAGAAAGGAAAGCACTGCTGACATTCGAAATCAAGATTTTCTGTTTACTAAACAGGCTCTTTGACCAACTTGGCTACATCACAAAAAGATGTGATATATTGGAAAGACTGCTTAGAGAGTCAGATGCGGAAAGTGGAGGCATTTCAAAATAAAATCCATTGGTTAAGTTGTCAAGTTTGAAGCAATCTTACTTCCTTTTCAGCATTTAGATGAGATACTTAATGTCACAATTGCACTATGAGTAGGGCTGGAACAATGGCAAATTTGAGTTTGCACACAGGTAAAACACCTGATTTAAGATAGGAAGCTTATTCTTGATAAGATGAAAACAAGGTACTGCTGAGAGTTGAACTCAGGATCTCCTGTTTACGAGACAGGCGCTTTAACCAACTAAGCCACAGCACCACATGATTCATATGTGAATATTTATTATTCTGCTTTTTCAGAAAACTGCTATGAAAATTTGTAGCATCTAATGTGTAATTCCACTGGTTTTAATTTGTAATGCTTGAGCCCATCCTATATTCTCTAAAGAAAGTTATTTCATCTAATTCCTTTTAGAGCATTTCAAAAGCAAATTTTTTTTTTCACTCAAATTCCACTGGTTTTAATTTGTAATGCTTGAAGCCATCCTATATTCTCTAAAGAAACTTATTTCATCTAATTCCTTTTAGAGCATTTCAAAAGCAGAAAGTTTTTTTCTCTCAATTGCACTTTATTAGGGATTTGGGAAAGACATGTTTGATGTCAAACAAAAGTGAAAGTCCTCTTTTTCGGCTAACAGCCCCAAACTGACATGAAGAAAGGAAAGCACTGCTGACATTCGAAATCAAGATTTTCTGTTTACTAAACAGGCTCTTTGACCAACTTGGCTAAATCACAAAAAGATGCGATATATTGGAAAGACTGCTTAGAGAGTCAGATGCGGAAAATGGAGGCATTTCAAAATAAAATCCATTGGTTAAATTGTCAAGCTTGAAGCAGTCTTACTTCCTTTTCAGCATTTAGATGAGATACTTAATCTCACAATTGCACTATGAGTAGGGCTGGAACAATGGCAAATTTGAGTTTGCACACAGGTAAAACACATGATTTAAGATAGGAAGCTTATTCTTGAGAAGATGAAAACAAGGTACTGCTGAGAGTTGAACTCAGGATCTCCTGTTTACGAGACAGGCACTTTAACCAACTAAGCCACAGCACCACATGATCCAAATGTGAATATTTATTATTCTGCTTTTTTAGAAAACTGCTATGAAAATTTGTAGCATCTAATGTGTAATTCCACTGGTTTTAATTTGTAATGATTGAAGCCATCCTATATTCTCTAAAGAAACTTATTTCATCTAATTCCTTTTAGAGCATTTCAAAAGCAAAATTTTTTTACTTAAATTCCACTGGTTTTAATTTGTAATGCTTGAGCCCATCCTATATTCTCTAAAGAAAGTTATTTCATCTAATTCCTTTTAGAGCATTTCAAAAGCAAATTTTTTTTTTCACTCAAATTCCACTGGTTTTAATTTGTAATGCTTGAAGCCATCCTATATTCTCTAAAGAAACTTATTTCATCTAATTCCTTTTAGAGCATTTCAAAAGCACAAAGTTTTTTCTCTCAATTGCACTTTATTAGGGCTTTGGGAAAGACATGTTTGATGTCAAACAAGAATGAAAGTCCTCTTTTTCGGCTAACAGCCCCAAACTGACATGATGAAAGGAAAGCACTGCTGACATTCGAAATCAAGATTTTCTGTTTACTAAACAGGCTCTTTGACCAACTTGGTTAAATCACAAAAAGATGTGATATATTGGAAAGACTGCTTAGAGAGTCAGATGCGGAAAGTGGAGGCATATCAAAATAAAATCCATTGGTTAAATTGTCAAGCTTGAAGCCGTCTTACTTCCTTTTCAGCATTTAGATGAGATACTTAATCTCACAATTGCACTATGAGTAGGGCTGAAACATTGGCAAATTTGAGTTTGCACACAGGTAAAACACATGCTTTAAGATAGGAAGCTTATTCTTGAGAAGATGAAAACAAGGTACTGCTGAGAGTTGAACTCAGGATCTGCTGTTTACGAGACAGGCGCTTTAACCAACTAAGCCACAGCACCACATGATACATATGTCAATATTTATTATTCTGCTTTTACAGAAAACTGCTATGAAAATTTGTAGCATCTAATGTGTAATTCCACTGGTTTTAATTTGTAATGCTTGAGCCCATCCTATATTCTCTAAAGAAAGTTATTTCATCTAATTCCTTTTAGAGCATTTCAAAAGCAAATTTTTTTTTCACTCAAATTCCACTGGTTTTAATTTGTAATGCTTGAAGCCATCCTATATTCTCTAAAGAAACTTATTTCATCTAATTCCTTTTAGAGCATTTCAAAAGCAGAAAGTTTTTTTCTCTCAATTGCACTTTATTAGAGATTTGGGAAAGACATGTTTGATGTCAAACAAAAGTGAAAGTACTCTTTTTCGACTAACAGCCCCAAACTGACATGAAGAAAGGAAAGCACTGCTGACATTCGAAATCAAGATTTTCTGTTTACTAAACAGGCTCTTTGACCAACTTGGCTAAATCACAAAAAGATGTGATATATTGGAAAGACTGCTTAGAGAGTCAGATGCGGAAAGTGGAGGCATTTCAAAATAAAATCCATTGGTTAAATTGTCAAGCTTGAAGCAGTCTTCCTCTTTTCAGCATTTAGATGAGATACTTAATCTCACAATTGCACTATGAGTAGGGCTGGAACAATGGCTAATTTGAGTTTGCACTCAGGTAAAACACGTGCTTTAAGATAGGAAGCTTATTCTTGACAAGCGCTTTAACCAACTAAGCCACAGCACCACATGATCTATATGTGAATATTTATTATTCTGCTTTTTCAGAAAACTACTATGCAAATTTGTAGCATCTAATGTGTAATTCCACTGGTTTTAATTTGTAATGATTGAAGCCATCCTATATTCTCTAAAGAAAGTTATTTCATCTAATTCCTTTTAGAGCATTTCAAAAGCAAAATTTTTTTACTTAAATTCCACTGGTTTTAATTTGTAATGATTGAAGACATCCTATATTCTCTAAAGAAACTTATTTCATCTAATTCCTTTTAGAGCATTTCAAAAGCAGAAATTTTTTTTCTCTCAATTGCACTTTATTAGGGCTTTGGGAAAGACATGTTTGATGTCAAACAAAAGTGAAAGTCCTCTTTTTCGGCTAACAGCCCCAAACTGACATGAAGAAAGGAAAGCACTGCTGACATTCGAAATGAAGATTTTCTGTTTACTAAACAGGCTCTTTGACCAACTTGGCTAAATCACAAAAAGATGTGATATATTGGAAAGACTGCTTAGAGAGTCAGATGCGGAAAATGGAGAAATTTCAAAATAAAATCCATTGGTTAAATTGTCAAGCTTGAAGCAGTCTTACTTCCTTTTCAGCATTTAGATGAGATTCTTAATCTCACAATTGCACTATGAGTAGGGCTGGAACAATGGCAAAATTGAGTTTGCACACAGGTAAAACACCTGCTTTAAGATAGGAAGCTTATTCTTGAGAATATGAAAACAAGGTACTGCTGAGAGTTGAACTCAGGATCTCCTGTTTACGAGACAGGCGCTTTAACCAACTAAGCCACAGCACCACATGATCCATATGTGAATATTTATTATTCTGCTTTTTCAGAAAACTGCTATGAAAATATGTAGCATCTAATGTGTAATTCCACTGGTTTTAATTTGTAATGCTAGAGCCCATCCTATATTCTCTAAAGAAAGTTATTTCATCTAATTCCTTTTAGAGCATTTCAAAAGCAAAATTTTTTTTTCACTCAAATTCCACTGGTTTTAATTTGTAATGCTTGAAGCCATCCTATATTCTCTAAAGAAACTTATTTCATCTAATTCCTTTTAGAGCATTTCAAAAGCAGAAAGTTTTTTTCTCTCAATTGCACTTTATTAGGGATTTGGGAAAGACATGTTTGATGTCAAACAAAAGTGAAAGTCCTCTTTTTCGACTAACAGCCCCAAACTGACATGAAGAAAGGAAAGCACTGCTGACATTCGAAATCAAGATTTTCTGTTTACTAAACAGGCTCTTTGACCAACTTGGCTAAATCACAAAAAGATGTGATATATTGGAAAGACTGCTTAGAGAGTCAGATGCGGAATGTGGAGGCATTTCAAAATAAAATCCATTGGTTAAATTGTCAAGCTTGAAGCAGTCTTAATTCCTATTCAGCATTTAGATGAGATACTTAATCTCACAATTGCACTATCAGTAGGGCTGGAACAATGGCAAATTTGAGTTTGCACTCAGGTAAAACACCTGCTTTAAGACAGGAAGCTTATTCTTGAGAAGATGAAAACAAGGTACTGCTGAGAGTTGAACTCAGGATCTCCTGTTTACGAGACAGGCGCTTTAACCAACTAAGCCACAGCACCAAATGATCCAAATGTGAATATTTATTATTCTGCTTTTTCAGAAAACTGCTATGAAAATTTGTAGAGTCTAATGTGTAATTCCACTGGTTTTAATTTGTAATGATTGAAGCCATCCTATATTCTCTAAAGAAACTTATTTCATCTAATTCCTTTTAGAGCATTTCAAAAGCAGGAAGTTTTTTTCTCTCAATTGCACTTTATTAGGGCTTTGGGAAAGACATGTTTGATGTCAAACAAAAGTGAAAGTCCTCTTTTTCGGCTAACAGCCCAAACTGACATGAAGAAAGGAAAGCACTGCTGACATTCGAAATCAAGATTTTCTGTTTACTAAACAGGCTCTTTGACCAACTTGGCTACATCACAAAAAGATGTGATATATTGGAAAGACTGCTTAGAGAGTCAGATGCGGAAAGTGGAGGCATTTCAAAATAAAATCCATTGGTTAAGTTGTCAAGTTTGAAGCAATCTTACTTCCTTTTCAGCATTTAGATGAGATACTTAATCTCACAATTGCACTATCAGTAGGGCTGGAACAATGGCAAATTTGAGTTTGCACACAGGTAAAACACCTGATTTAAGATAGGAAGCTTATTCCTGATAAGATGAAAACAAGGTACTGCTGAGAGTTGAACTCAAGATCTCCTGTTTATGAGACAGGCGCTTTAACCAACTAATCCACAGCACCACATGATCCAAATGTGAATATTTATTATTCTGCTTTTTCAGAAAACTGCTATGAAAATTTGTAGCGTCTAATGTGTAATTCCACTGGTTTTAATTTGTAATGCTTGAGCCCATCCTATATTCTCTAAAGAAAGTTATTTCATCTAATTCCTTTTAGAGCATTTCAAAAGCAAATTTTTTTTTTCACTCAAATTCCACTGGTTTTAATTTGTAATGCTTGAAGCCATCCTATATTCTCTAAAGAAACTTATTTCATCTAATTCCTTTTAGAGCATTTCAAAAGCAGAAAGATTTTTTCTCTCAATTGCACTTTATTAGGGATTTGGGAAAGACATGTTTGATGTCAAACAAAAGTGAAAGTCCTCTTTTTCGACTAACAGCCCCAAACTGACATGAAGAAAGGAAAGCACTGCTGACATTCGAAATCAAGATTTTCTGTTTACTAAACAGGCTCTTTGACCAACTTGGCTAAATCACAAAAAGATGTGATATATTGGAAAGACTGCTTAGAGAGTCAGATGCGGAAAGTGGAGGCATTTCAAAATAAAATCCATTGGTTAAATTGTCAAGCTTGAAGCAGTCTTAATTCCTTTTCAGCATTTAGATGAGATACTCAATCTCACAATTGAACTATCAGTAGGGCTGGAACAATGGCAAATTTGAGTTTGCACTCAGGTAAAACACCTGCTTTAAGACAGGAAGCTTATTCTTGAGAAGATGAAAACAAGGTACTGCTGAGAGTTGAACTCAGGATCTCCTGTTTACGAGACAGGTGCTTTAACCAACTAAGCCACAGCACCACATGATCCAAATGTGAATATTTATTATTCTGCTTTTTCAGAAAACTGCTATGCAAATTTGTAGCATCTAATGTGTAATTCCACTGGTTTTAATTTGTAATGATTGAAGCCATCCTATATTCTCTAAAGAAACTTATTTCATCTAATTCCTTTTAGAGCATTTCAAAAGCAGAAAGTTTTTTTCTCTCAATTGCACTTTATTAGGGCTTTGGGAAAGACATGTTTGATGTCAAACAAAAGTGAAAGTCCTCTTTTTCGGCTAACAGCCCAAACTGACATGAAGAAAGGAAAGCACTGCTGACATTCGAAATCAAGATTTTCTGTTTACTAAACAGGCTCTTTGACCAACTTGGCTACATCACAAAAAGATGTGATATATTGGAAAGACTGCTTAGAGAGTCAGATGCGGAAAGTGGAGGCATTTCAAAATAAAATCCATTGGTTAAGTTGTCAAGTTTGAAGCAATCTTACTTCCTTTTCAGCATTTAGATGAGATACTTAATCTCACAATTGCACTATCAGTAGGGCTGGAACAATGGCAAATTTGAGTTTGCACACAGGTAAAACACCTGATTTAAGATAGGAAGCTTATTCTTGATAAGATGAAAACAAGGTACTGCTGAGAGTTGAACTCAAGATCTCCTGTTTATGAGACAAGCGCTTTAACCAACTAATCCACAGCACCACATGATCCAAATGTGAATATTTATTATTCTGCTTTTTCAGAAAACTGCTATGAAAATTTGTAGCGTCTAATGTGTAATTCCACTGGTTTTAATTTGTAATGCTTGAGCCCATCCTATATTCTCTAAAGAAAGTTATTTCATCTAATTCCTTTTAGAGCATTTCAAAAGCAAATTTTTTTTTCACTCAAATTCCACTGGTTTTAATTTGTAATGCTTGAAGCCATCCTATATTCTCTAAAGAAACTTATTTCATCTAATTCCTTTTAGAGCATTTCAAAAGCAGAAAGTTTTTTTCTCTCAATTGCACTTTATTAGGGATTTGGGAAAGACATGTTTGATGTCAAACAAAAGTGAAAGTCCTCTTTTTCGACTAACAGCCCCAAACTGACATGAAGAAAGGAAAGCACTGCTGACATTCGAAATCAAGATTTTCTGTTTACTAAACATGCTCTTTGACCAACTTGGCTAAATCACAAAAAGATGTGATATATTGGAAAGACTGCTTAGAGAGTCAGATGCGGAAAGTGGAGGCATTTCAAAATAAAATCCATTGGTTAAATTGTCAAGCTTGAAGCAGTCTTAATTCCTTTTCAGCATTTAGATGAGATACTTAATCTCACAATTGAACTATCAGTAGGGCTGGAACAATGGCAAATTTGAGTTTGCACTCAGGTAAAACACCTGCTTTAAGACAGGAAGCTTATTCTTGAGAAGATGAAAACAAGGTACTGCTGAGAGTTGAACTCAGGATCTCCTGTTTACGAGATAGGCGCTTTAACCAACTAAGCCACAGCACCACATGATCCAAATGTGAATATTTATTATTCTGCTTTTTCAGAAAACTGCTATGCAAATTTGTAGCATCTAATGTGTAATTCCACTGGTTTTAATTTGTAATGATTGAAGCCATCCTATATTCTCTAAAGAAAGTTATTTCATCTAATTCCTTTTAGAGCATTTCAAAAGCAAAATTTTTTTACTTAAATTCCACTGGTTTTAATTTGTAATGATTGAAGACATCCTATATTCTCTAAAGAAACTTATTTCATCTAATTCCTTTTAGAGCATTTCAAAAGCAGAAATTTTTTTTCTCTCAATTGCACTTTATTAGGGCTTTGGGAAAGACATGTTTGATGTCAAACAAAAGTGAAAGTCCTCTTTTTCGGCTAACAGCCCCAAACTGACATGAAGAAAGGAAAGCACTGCTGACATTCGAAATCAAGATTTTCTGTTTACTAAACAGGCTCTTTGACCAACTTGGCTAAATCACAAAAAGATGCGATATATTGGAAAGACTGCTTAGAGAGTCAGATGCGGAAAGTGGAGGCATTTCAAAATAAAATCCATTGGTTAAGTTGTCAAGTTTGAAGCAATCTTACTTCCTTTTCAGCATTTAGATGAGATACTTAATCTCACAATTGCACTATCAGTAGGGCTGGAACAATGGCAAATTTGAGTTTGCACACAGGTAAAACACCTGATTTAAGATAGGAAGCTTATTCCTGATAAGATGAAAACAAGGTACTGCTGAGAGTTGAACTCAAGATCTCCTGTTTATGAGACAGGCGCTTTAACCAACTAATCCACAGCACCACATGATCCAAATGTGAATATTTATTATTCTGCTTTTTCAGAAAACTGCTATGAAAATTTGTAGCGTCTAATGTGTAATTCCACTGGTTTTAATTTGTAATGCTTGAGCCCATCCTATATTCTCTAAAGAAAGTTATTTCATCTAATTCCTTTTAGAGCATTTCAAAAGCAAATTTTTTTTTCACTCAAATTCCACTGGTTTTAATTTGTAATGCTTGAAGCCATCCTATATTCTCTAAAGAAACTTATTTCATCTAATTCCTTTTAGAGCATTTCAAAAGCAGAAAGTTTTTTTCTCTCAATTGCACTTTATTAGGGATTTGGGAAAGACATGTTTGATGTCAAACAAAAGTGAAAGTCCTCTTTTTCGACTAACAGCCCCAAACTGACATGAAGAAAGGAAAGCACTGCTGACATTCGAAATCAAGATTTTCTGTTTACTAAACATGCTCTTTGACCAACTTGGCTAAATCACAAAAAGATGTGATATATTGGAAAGACTGCTTAGAGAGTCAGATGCGGAAAGTGGAGGCATTTCAAAATAAAATCCATTGGTTAAATTGTCAAGCTTGAAGCAGTCTTAATTCCTTTTCAGCATTTAGATGAGATACTTAATCTCACAATTGAACTATCAGTAGGGCTGGAACAATGGCAAATTTGAGTTTGCACTCAGGTAAAACACCTGCTTTAAGACAGGAAGCTTATTCTTGAGAAGATGAAAACAAGGTACTGCTGAGAGTTGAACTCAGGATCTCCTGTTTACGAGATAGGCGCTTTAACCAACTAAGCCACAGCACCACATGATCCAAATGTGAATATTTATTATTCTGCTTTTTCAGAAAACTGCTATGCAAATTTGTAGCATCTAATGTGTAATTCCACTGGTTTTAATTTGTAATGATTGAAGCCATCCTATATTCTCTAAAGAAAGTTATTTCATCTAATTCCTTTTAGAGCATTTCAAAAGCAAAATTTTTTTACTTAAATTCCACTGGTTTTAATTTGTAATGATTGAAGACATCCTATATTCTCTAAAGAAACTTATTTCATCTAATTCCTTTTAGAGCATTTCAAAAGCAGAAATTTTTTTTCTCTCAATTGCACTTTATTAGGGCTTTGGGAAAGACATGTTTGATGTCAAACAAAAGTGAAAGTCCTCTTTTTCGGCTAACAGCCCCAAACTGACATGAAGAAAGGAAAGCACTGCTGACATTCGAAATCAAGATTTTCTGTTTACTAAACAGGCTCTTTGACCAACTTGGCTAAATCACAAAAAGATGCGATATATTGGAAAGACTGCTTAGAGAGTCAGATGCGGAAAGTGGAGGCATTTCAAAATAAAATCCATTGGTTAAATTGTCAAGCTTGAAGCAGTCTTAATTCCTTTTCAGCATTTAGATGAAATACTTAATCTCACAATTGCACTATCAGTAGGGCTGGAACAATGGCAAATTTGAGTTTGCACTCAGGTAAAACACCTGCTTTAAGATAGGAAGCTTATTCTTGAGAAGATGAAAACAAGGTACAGTTAAGAGTTGAACTCAGGATCTCCTGTTTACGAGACAGGCGCTTTAACCAACTAAGCCACAGCAACACATGATCCAAATGTGAATATTTATTATTCTGCTTTTTCAGAAAACTGCTATGAAAATTTGTAGCATCTAATGTGTAATTCCACTGGTTTTAATTTGTAATGATTGAAGCCATCCTATATTCTCTAAAGAAACTTATTTCATCTAATTCCTTTTAGAGCATTTCAAAAGCAGAAAGTTTTTTTCTCTCAATTGCACTTTATTAGGGCTTTGGGAAAGACATGTTTGATGTCAAACAAAAGTGAAAGTCCTCTTTTTCGGCTAACAGCCCCAAACTGACATGAAGAAAGGAAAGCACTGCTGACATTCGAAATCAAGATTTTCTGTTTACTAAACAGGCTCTTTGACCAACTTGGCTAAATCACAAAAAGATGCGATATATTGGAAAGACTGCTTAGAGAGTCAGATGCGGAAAGTGGAGGCATTTCAAAATAAAATCCATTGGTTAAATTGTCAAGCTTGAAGCAGTCTTAATTCCTTTTCAGCATTTAGATGAAATACTTAATCTCACAATTGCACTATCAGTAGGGCTGGAACAATGGCAAATTTGAGTTTGCACTCAGGTAAAACACCTGCTTTAAGATAGGAAGCTTATTCTTGAGAAGATGAAAACAAGGTACAGTTAAGAGTTGAACTCAGGATCTCCTGTTTACGAGACAGGCGCTTTAACCAACTAAGCCACAGCAACACATCATCCAAATGTGAATATTTATTATTCTGCTTTTTCAGAAAACTGCTATGAAAATTTGTAGCATCTAATGTGTAATTCCACTGGTTTTAATTTGTAATGATTGAAGCCATCCTATATTCTCTAAAGAAAGTTATTTCATCTAATTCCTTTTAGAGCATTTCAAAAACAATTTTTTTTTTCACTCAAATTCCACTGGTTTTAATTTGTAATGCTTGAAGCCATCCTATATTCTCTAAAGAAACTTATTTCATCTAATTCCTTTTAGAGCATTTCAAAAGCAGAAAGTTTTTTTCTCTCAATAGCACTTTATTAGGGCTTTGGGAAAGACATGTTTGATGTCAAACAAAAGTGAAAGTCCTCTTTTTCGGCTAACAGCCCCAAACTGACATGAAGAAAGGAAAGCACTGCTGACATTCGAAATCAAGATTTTCTGCTTACTAAACAGGCTCTTTGACCAACTTGGCTAAATCACAAAAAGATGTGATATATTGGAAAGACTGCTTAGAGAGTCAGATGCAGAAAATGGAGGAATTTCAAAATAAAATCCATTGGTTAAATTGTCAAGCTTGAAGCAGTCTTACTTCCTTTTCAGCATTTAGATGAGATTCTTAATCTCACAATTGCACTATCAGTAGGGCTGGAACAATGGCAAATTTGAGTTTGCACACAGGTAAAACACCTGATTTAAGATAGGAAGCTTATTCTTGAGAATATGAAAACAAGGTACTGCTGAGAGTTGAACTCAGGATCTCCTGTTTATGAGACAGGCGCTTTAACCAACTAATCCACAGCACCACATGATCCAAATGTGAATATTTATTATTCTGCTTTTTCAGAAAACTGCTATGAAAATTTGTAGCATCTAATGTGTAATTCCACTGGTTTTAATATGTAATGATTGAAGCCATCCTATATTCTCTAAAGAAAGTTATTTCATCTAATTCCTTTTAGAGCATTTCAAAAGCAAATTTTTTTTTTCACTCAAATTCCACTGGTTTTAATTTGTAATGCTTGAAGCCATCCTATATTCTCTAAAGAAACTTATTTCATCTAATTCCTTTTAGAGCATTACAAAAGCAGAAAGTTTTTTTCTCTCAATAGCACTTTATTAGGGCTTTGGGAAAGACATGTTTGATGTCAAACAAAAGTGAAAGTCCTCTTTTTCGGATAACAGCCCCAAACTGACATGAAGAAAGGAAAGCACTGCTGACATTTGAAATCAAGATTTTCTATTTACTAAACAGGCTCTTTGACCAACTTGGCTAAATCACAAAAAGATGTGATATATTGGAAAGACTGCTTAGAGAGTCAGATGCGGAAAGTGGAGGCATTTCAAAATAAAATCCATTGGTTAAATTGTCAAGCTTGAAGCAGTCTTACTTCCTTTTCAGCATTTAGATGAGATACTTAATCTCACAATTGCACTATGAGTAGGGCTGCAACAATGGCAAATTTGAGTTTGCACACAGGTAAAACACATGCTTTAAGATAGGAAGCTTATTCTTGAGAAGATGAAAACAAGGTACTGCTGAGAGTTGAACTAAGGATCTCCTGTTTACGAGACAGGCGCTTTAACCAACTAAGCTACAGCACCACATGATGCATATGTCAATATTTATTATTCTGCTTTTTCAGAAAACTGCTATGAAAATTTGTAGCATCTAATGTGTAATTCCACTGGTTTTAATTTGTAATGCTTGAGCCCATCCTATATTCTCTAAAGAAAGTTATTTTATCTAATTCCTTTTAGAGCATTTCAAAAGCAAAATTTTTTTACTTAAATTCCACTTGTTTTAATTTGTAATGATTGAAGCCATCCTATATTCTCTAAAGAAACTTATTTCATCTAATTCCTTTTAGAGCATTTCAAAAGCAGAAATTTTTTTTCTCTCAATTGCACTTTATTAGGGCTTTGGGAAAGACATGTTTGATGTCAAACGAAAGTGAAAGTACTCTTTTTCGGCTAACAGCCCCAAACTGACATGAAGAAAGGAAAGCACTGCTCACATTCGAAATCAAGATTTTCTGTTTACTAAACAGGCTCTTTGTCCAACTTGGCTAAATCACAAAAAGATGTGATATATTGGAAAGACTGCTTAGAGAGTCAGATGCGGAAAATGGAGGCATTTCAAAATAAAATCCATTGGTTAAATTGTCAAGCTTGAAGCAGTCTTACTTCCTTTTCAGCATTTAGATGAGATTCTTAATCTCACAATTGCACTATCAGTAGGGCTGGAACAATGGCAAATTTGAGTTTGCACACAGGTAAAACACCTGATTTAAGATAGGAAGCTCCTGTTTACAAGACAGGCGCTTTAATCAACTAAGCCACAGCACCACATGATCCATATGTGAATATTTATTATTCTGCTTTTTCAGAAAACTGCTATGAAAATTTGTAGCATCTAATGTGTAATTCCACTGGTTTTAGTTTGTAATGCTTGAGCCCATCCTATATTCTCTAAAGAAAGTTATTTCATCTAATTCCTTTTAGAGAATTTCAAAAGCAAATTTTTTTTTCACTCAAATTCCACTGGTTTTAATTTGTAATGCTTGAAGCCATCCTATATTCTCTAAAGAAACTTATTTCATCTAATTCCTTTTAGAGCATTTCAAAAGCAGAAAGTTTTTTTCTCTCAATTGCACTTCATTAGGGCTTTGGGAAAGACATGTTTGATGTCAAACAAGAATGAAAGTCCTCTTTTTCGGCTAACAGCCCCAAACTGACATGATGAAAGAAAAGCACTGCTGACATTCGAAATCAAGATTTTCTGTTTACTAAACTGGCTCTTTGACCAACTTGGTTTATTCACAAAAAGATGTGATATATTGGAAAGACTGCTTAGAGAGTCAGATGCGGAAAGTGGAGGCATTTCAAAATAAAATCCATTGGTTAAATTGTCAAGCTTGAAGCAGTCTTACTTCCTTTTCAGCATTTAGATTGTGAGATTGTGAGATACTTAATCTCACAATTGCACTATGAGTAGGGCTGGAACAATGGCAAATTTGAGTTTGCACACAGGTAAAACACCTGATTTAAGATAGGAAGCTTATTCTTGAGAAGATGAAAAAAGGTACTGCTGAGAGTTGAACCCAGGACCTCCTGTTTACGAGACAGGCGCTTTAACCAACTAAGCCACAGGACAACATGATCCATATGTGAATATTTATTATTCTGCTTTTTCAGAAAACTGCTATGAAAATTTGTAGCATCTAACGTGTAATTCCACTGGTTTTAGTTTGTAATGCTTGAGCCCTTCCTATATATTCTAAAGAAAGTTATTTCATCTAATTCCTTTTAGAGCATTTCAAAAGCAAATTTTTTTTTTCACTAAAATTCCACTGGTTTTAATTTGTAATGCTTGAAACCATCCTATATTCTCTAAAGAAACTTATTTCATCTAATTCGTTTTAGAGCATTTCAAAAGCAGAAAGTTTTTTTCTCTCAATTGCACTTTATTAGGGCTTTGGGAAAGACATGTTTGATGTCAAACAAGAATGAAAGTCCTCTTTTTCGGCTAACAGCCCCAAACTGACATGATGAAAGGAAAGCACTGCTGACATTCAAAATCAAGATTTTCTGTTTACTAAACAGGCTCTTTGACCAACTTGGTGAAAATTTGTAGCATCTAATGTGTAATTCCACTGGTTTTAATTTGTAATGCTTGAGCCCATCCTATATTCTCTAAAGAAAGTTTTTTCATCTAATTCCTTTTAGAGCATTTCAAAAGCAAATTTTTTTTTACTTAAATTCCACTGGTTTTAATTTGTAATGATTGAAGCCATCCTATATTCTCTAAAGAAACTTATTTCATCTAATTCCTTTTAGAGCATTTCAAAAGCAGAAAGTTTTTTTCTCTCAATTGCACATTATTAGGGCTCTGGGAAAGACATGTTTGATGTCAAACAAAAGTGAAAGTCCTCTTTTTCGGCTAACAGCCCCAAACTGACATGAAGAAAGGAAAGCACTGCTGACATTCGATTTTCGACATTCAGATTTTCTGTTTACTAAACAGGCTCTTTGACCAACTTGGCTAAATCACAAAAAGATGCGATATATTGGAAAGACTGCTTAGAGAGTCAGATGCGGAAAATGGAGGCATTTCAAAATAAAATCCATTGGTTAAATTGTCAAGCTTGAAGCAGTCTTACTTCCTTTTCATCATTTAGATGAGATACTTAGTCTCACAATTGCACTATGAGTAGGGCTGGAACAATGGCAAATTTGAGTTTGCACACAGGTAAAACACCTGCTTTAAGATAGGAAGCTTATTCTTGAGAAGATGAAAACAAGGTACTGCTGAGAGTTGAACTCAGGATCTCCTGTTTACAAGACACAACTAAGCCACAGCACCACATGATCCATTTGTGAATATTTATTATTCTGCTTTTTCAGAAAACTGCTATGAAAATTTGTAGCATCTAATGTGTTATTCCACTGGTCTTAATTTGTAATGCTTGAGCCCATCCTATATTCTCTAAAGAAAGTTATTTCATCTAATTCCTTTTATAGCATTTCAAAAGCAATTTTTTTTTCACTCAAATTCCACTGGTTTTAATTTGTAATGCTTGAAGCCATCCTATATTCTCTAAAGAAACTTATTTCATCTAATTCCTTTTAGAGCATTTTAAAAGCAGAAAGTTTTTTTCTCTCAATTGCACTTTATTAGGGCTTTGGGAAATACATGTTTGATGTCAAACAAAAGTGAAAGTCCTCTTTTTCGGCTAACAGCCCCAAACTGACATGAAGAAAGGAAAGCACTGCTGACATTCGAAATCAAGATTTTCTGTTTACTAAACAGGCTCTTTGACCAACTTGGCTAAATCACAAAAAGATGCGATATATTGGAAAGACTGCTTAGAGAGTCAGATGCGGAAAGTGGAGGCATTTCAAAATAAAATCCATTGGTTAAATTGTCAAGCTTGAAGCAGTCTTAATTCCTTTTCAGCATTTAGATAAGATACTTAATCTCACAATTGCACTATCAGTAGGGCTGGAACAATGGCAAATTTGAGTTTGCACTCAGGTAAAATACCTGCTTTAAGATAGGAAGCTTATTCTTGAGAAGATGAAAACAAGGTACTGCTGAGAGTTTAACTCAGGATCTCCTGTTTACGAGACAGGCGCTTTAACCAACTAAGCCACAGCACCACATGATCCAAATGTGAATATTTATTATTCTGCTTTTTCAGAAAACTGCTATGAAAATTTGTAGCATCTAATGTGTAATTCCACTGGTTTTAATTTGTAATGATTGAAGCCATCCTATATTCTCTAAAGAAACTTATTTCATCTAATTCCTTTTAGAGCATTTCAAAAGCAGAAAGTTTTTTTCTCTCAATTGCACTTTATTAGGGCTTTGGGAAAGACATGTTTGATGTCAAACAAAAGTGAAAGTCCTCTTTTTCGGCTAACAGCCCAAACTGACATGAAGAAAGGAAAGCACTGCTGACATTCGAAATCAAGATTTTCTGTTTACTAAACAGGCTCTTTGACCAACTTGGCTACATCACAAAAAGATGTGATATATTGGAAAGACTGCTTAGAGAGTCAGATGCGGAAAGTGGAGGCATTTCAAAATAAAATCCATTGGTTAAGTTGTAAAGTTTGAAGCAATCTTACTTCCTTTTCAGCATTTAGATGAGATACTTAATGTCACAATTGCACTATGAGTAGGGCTGGAACAATGGCAAATTTGAGTTTGCACACAGGTAAAACACCTGATTTAAGATAGGAAGCTTATTCTTGATAAGATGAAAACAAGGTACTGCTGAGAGTTGAACTCAGGATCTCCTGTTTACGAGACAGGCGCTTTAACCAACTAAGCCACAGCACCACATGATTCATATGTGAATATTTATTATTCTGCTTTTTCAGAAAACTGCTATGAAAATTTGTAGCATCTAATGTGTAATTCCACTGGTTTTAATTTGTAATGCTTGAGCCCATCCTATATTCTCTAAAGAAAGTTATTTCATCTAATTCCTTTTAGAGCATTTCAAAAGCAAATTTTTTTTTTCACTCAAATTCCACTGGTTTTAATTTGTAATGCTTGAAGCCATCCTATATTCTCTAAAGAAACTTATTTCATCTAATTCCTTTTAGAGCATTTCAAAAGCAGAAAGTTTTTTTCTCTCAATTGCACTTTATTAGGGATTTGGGAAAGACATGTTTGATGTCAAACAAAAGTGAAAGTCCTCTTTTTCGGCTAACAGCCCCAAACTGACATGAAGAAAGGAAAGCACTGCTGACATTCGAAATCAAGATTTTCTGTTTACTAAACAGGCTCTTTGACCAACTTGGCTAAATCACAAAAAGATGCGATATATTGGAAAGACTGCTTAGAGAGTCAGATGCGGAAAATGGAGGCATTTCAAAATAAAATCCATTGGTTAAATTGTCAAGCTTGAAGCAGTCTTACTTCCTTTTCAGCATTTAGATGAGATACTTAATCTCACAATTGCACTATGAGTAGGGCTGGAACAATGGCAAATTTGAGTTTGCACACAGGTAAAACACATGATTTAAGATAGGAAGCTTATTCTTGAGAAGATGAAAACAAGGTACTGCTGAGAGTTGAACTCAGGATCTCCTGTTTACGAGACAGGCACTTTAACCAACTAAGCCACAGCACCACATGATCCAAATGTGAATATTTATTATTCTGCTTTTTTAGAAAACTGCTATGAAAATTTGTAGCATCTAATGTGTAATTCCACTGGTTTTAATTTGTAATGATTGAAGCCATCCTATATTCTCTAAAGAAACTTATTTCATCTAATTCCTTTTAGAGCATTTCAAAAGCAAAATTTTTTTACTTAAATTCCACTGGTTTTAATTTGTAATGCTTGAGCCCATCCTATATTCTCTAAAGAAAGTTATTTCATCTAATTCCTTTTAGAGCATTTCAAAAGCAAATTTTTTTTTTCACTCAAATTCCACTGGTTTTAATTTGTAATGCTTGAAGCCATCCTATATTCTCTAAAGAAACTTATTTCATCTAATTCCTTTTAGAGCATTTCAAAAGCACAAAGTTTTTTCTCTCAATTGCACTTTATTAGGGCTTTGGGAAAGACATGTTTGATGTCAAACAAGAATGAAAGTCCTCTTTTTCGGCTAACAGCCCCAAACTGACATGATGAAAGGAAAGCACTGCTGACATTCGAAATCAAGATTTTCTGTTTACTAAACAGGCTCTTTGACCAACTTGGTTAAATCACAAAAAGATGTGATATATTGGAAAGACTGCTTAGAGAGTCAGATGCGGAAAGTGGAGGCATATCAAAATAAAATCCATTGGTTAAATTGTCAAGCTTGAAGCCGTCTTACTTCCTTTTTAGCATTTAGATGAGATACTTAATCTCACAATTGCACTATGAGTAGGGCTGAAACATTGGCAAATTTGAGTTTGCACACAGGTAAAACACCTGCTTTAAGATAGGAAGCTTATTCTTGAGAAGATGAAAACAAGGTACTGCTGAGAGTTGAACTCAGGATCTGCTGTTTACGAGACAGGCGCTTTAACCAACTAAGCCACAGCACCACATGATCCATATGTCAATATTTATTATTCTGCTTTTACAGAAAACTGCTATGAAAATTTGTAGCATCTAATGTGTAATTCCACTGGTTTTAATTTGTAATGCTTGAGCCCATCCTATATTCTCTAAAGAAAGTTATTTCATCTAATTCCTTTTAGAGCATTTCAAAAGCAAATTTTTTTTTCACTCAAATTCCACTGGTTTTAATTTGTAATGCTTGAAGCCATCCTATATTCTCTAAAGAAACTTATTTCATCTA
Organism: Dendrobates tinctorius; assembly: GCF_039654945.1. Classification (NCBI taxonomy): domain Eukaryota; kingdom Metazoa; phylum Chordata; class Amphibia; order Anura; family Dendrobatidae; genus Dendrobates; species Dendrobates tinctorius. The sequence goes on along the minus strand of NW_027361921.1, from coordinate 1,073,587 downwards.
ATTCCTTTTAGAGCATTTCAAAAGCAGAAAGTTTTTTTCTCTCAATTGCACTTTATTAGAGATTTGGGAAAGACATGTTTGATGTCAAACAAAAGTGAAAGTACTCTTTTTCGACTAACAGCCCCAAACTGACATGAAGAAAGGAAAGCACTGCTGACATTCGAAATCAAGATTTTCTGTTTACTAAACAGGCTCTTTGACCAACTTGGCTAAATCACAAAAAGATGTGATATATTGGAAAGACTGCTTAGAGAGTCAGATGCGGAAAGTGGAGGCATTTCAAAATAAAATCCATTGGTTAAATTGTCAAGCTTGAAGCAGTCTTCCTCTTTTCAGCATTTAGATGAGATACTTAATCTCACAATTGCACTATGAGTAGGGCTGGAACAATGGCTAATTTGAGTTTGCACTCAGGTAAAACACGTGCTTTAAGATAGGAAGCTTATTCTTGACAAGCGCTTTAACCAACTAAGCCACAGCACCACATGATCTATATGTGAATATTTATTATTCTGCTTTTTCAGAAAACTACTATGCAAATTTGTAGCATCTAATGTGTAATTCCACTGGTTTTAATTTGTAATGATTGAAGCCATCCTATATTCTCTAAAGAAAGTTATTTCATCTAATTCCTTTTAGAGCATTTCAAAAGCAAAATTGTTTTACTTAAATTCCACTGGTTTTAATTTGTAATGATTGAAGACATCCTATATTCTCTAAAGAAACTTATTTCATCTAATTCCTTTTAGAGCATTTCAAAAGCAGAAATTTTTTTTCTCTCAATTGCACTTTATTAGGGCTTTGGGAAAGACATGTTTGATGTCAAACAAAAGTGAAAGTCCTCTTTTTCGGCTAACAGCCCCAAACTGACATGAAGAAAGGAAAGCACTGCTGACATTCGAAATGAAGATTTTCTGTTTACTAAACAGGCTCTTTGACCAACTTGGCTAAATCACAAAAAGATGTGATATATTGGAAAGACTGCTTAGAGAGTCAGATGCGGAAAATGGAGAAATTTCAAAATAAAATCCATTGGTTAAATTGTCAAGCTTGAAGCAGTCTTACTTCCTTTTCAGCATTTAGATGAGATTCTTAATCTCACAATTGCACTATGAGTAGGGCTGGAACAATGGCAAAATTGAGTTTGCACACAGGTAAAACACCTGCTTTAAGATAGGAAGCTTATTCTTGAGAATATGAAAACAAGGTACTGCTGAGAGTTGAACTCAGGATCTCCTGTTTACGAGACAGGCGCTTTAACCAACTAAGCCACAGCACCACATGATCCATATGTGAATATTTATTATTCTGCTTTTTCAGAAAACTGCTATGAAAATATGTAGCATCTAATGTGTAATTCCACTGGTTTTAATTTGTAATGCTAGAGCCCATCCTATATTCTCTAAAGAAAGTTATTTCATCTAATTCCTTTTAGAGCATTTCAAAAGCAAATTTTTTTTTTCACTCAAATTCCACTGGTTTTAATTTGTAATGCTTGAAGCCATCCTATATTCTCTAAAGAAACTTATTTCATCTAATTCCTTTTAGAGCATTTCAAAAGCAGAAAGTTTTTTTCTCTCAATTGCACTTTATTAGGGATTTGGGAAAGACATGTTTGATGTCAAACAAAAGTGAAAGTCCTCTTTTTCGACTAACATCCCCAAACTGACATGAAGAAAGGAAAGCACTGCTGACATTCGAAATCAAGATTTTCTGTTTACTAAACAGGCTCTTTGACCAACTTGGCTAAATCACAAAAAGATGTGATATATTGGAAAGACTGCTTAGAGAGTCAGATGCGTAATGTGGAGGCATTTCAAAATAAAATCCATTGGTTAAATTGTCAAGCTTGAAGCAGTCTTAATTCCTATTCAGCATTTAGATGAGATACTTAATCTCACAATTGCACTATCAGTAGGGCTGGAACAATGGCAAATTTGAGTTTGCACTCAGGTAAAACACCTGCTTTAAGACAGGAAGCTTATTCTTGAGAAGATGAAAACAAGGTACTGCTGAGAGTTGAACTCAGGATCTCCTGTTTACGAGACAGGCGCTTTAACCAACTAAGCCACAGCACCACATGATCCAAATGTGAATATTTATTATTCTGCTTTTTCAGAAAACTGCTATGAAAATTTGTAGAGTCTAATGTGTAATTCCACTGGTTTTAATTTGTAATGATTGAAGCCATCCTATATTCTCTAAAGAAACTTATTTCATCTAATTCCTTTTAGAGCATTTCAAAAGCAGGAAGTTTTTTTCTCTCAATTGCACTTTATTAGGGCTTTGGGAAAGACATGTTTGATGTCAAACAAAAGTGAAAGTCCTCTTTTTCGGCTAACAGCCCAAACTGACATGAAGAAAGGAAAGCACTGCTGACATTCGAAATCAAGATTTTCTGTTTACTAAACAGGCTCTTTGACCAACTTGGCTACATCACAAAAAGATGTGATATATTGGAAAGACTGCTTAGAGAGTCAGATGCGGAAAGTGGAGGCATTTCAAAATAAAATCCATTGGTTAAGTTGTCAAGTTTGAAGCAATCTTACTTCCTTTTCAGCATTTAGATGAGATACTTAATCTCACAATTGCACTATCAGTAGGGCTGGAACAATGGCAAATTTGAGTTTGCACACAGGTAAAACACCTGATTTAAGATAGGAAGCTTATTCCTGATAAGATGAAAACAAGGTACTGCTGAGAGTTGAACTCAAGATCTCCTGTTTATGAGACAGGCGCTTTAACCAACTAATCCACAGCACCACATGATCCAAATGTGAATATTTATTATTCTGCTTTTTCAGAAAACTGCTATGAAAATTTGTGGCGTCTAATGTGTAATTCCACTGGTTTTAATTTGTAATGCTTGAGCCCATCCTATATTCTCTAAAGAAAGTTATTTCATCTAATTCCTTTTAGAGCATTTCAAAAGCAAATTTTTTTTTTCACTCAAATTCCACTGGTTTTAATTTGTAATGCTTGAAGCCATCCTATATTCTCTAAAGAAACTTATTTCATCTAATTCCTTTTAGAGCATTTCAAAAGCAGAAAGTTTTTTTCTCTCAATTGCACTTTATTAGGGATTTGGGAAAGACATGTTTGATGTCAAACAAAAGTGAAAGTCCTCTTTTTCGATTAACAGCCCCAAACTGACATGAAGAAAGGAAAGCACTGCTGACATTCGAAATCAAGATTTTCTGTTTACTAAACAGGCTCTTTGACCAACTTGGCTAAATCACAAAAAGATGTGATATATTGGAAAGACTGCTTAGAGAGTCAGATGCGGAAAGTGGAGGCATTTCAAAATAAAATCCATTGGTTAAATTGTCAAGCTTGAAGCAGTCTTAATTCCTTTTCAGCATTTAGATGAGATACTCAATCTCACAATTGAACTATCAGTAGGGCTGGAACAATGGCAAATTTGAGTTTGCACTCAGGTAAAACACCTGCTTTAAGACAGGAAGCTTATTCTTGAGAAGATGAAAACAAGGTACTGCTGAGAGTTGAACTCAGGATCTCCTGTTTACGAGACAGGTGCTTTAACCAACTAAGCCACAGCACCACATGATCCAAATGTGAATATTTATTATTCTGCTTTTTCAGAAAACTGCTATGCAAATTTGTAGCATCTAATGTGTAATTCCACTGGTTTTAATTTGTAATGATTGAAGCCATCCTATATTCTCTAAAGAAACTTATTTCATCTAATTCCTTTTAGAGCATTTCAAAAGCAGAAAGTTTTTTTCTCTCAATTGCACTTTATTAGGGCTTTGGGAAAGACATGTTTGATGTCAAACAAAAGTGAAAGTCCTATTTTTCGGCTAACAGCCCAAACTGACATGAAGAAAGGAAAGCACTGCTGACATTCGAAATCAAGATTTTCTGTTTACTAAACAGGCTCTTTGACCAACTTGGCTACATCACAAAAAGATGTGATATATTGGAAAGACTGCTTAGAGAGTCAGATGCGGAAAGTGGAGGCATTTCAAAATAAAATCCATTGGTTAAGTTGTCAAGTTTGAAGCAATCTTACTTCCTTTTCAGCATTTAGATGAGATACTTAATCTCACAATTGCACTATCAGTAGGGCTGGAACAATGGCAAATTTGAGTTTGCACACAGGTAAAACACCTGATTTAAGATAGGAAGCTTATTCTTGATAAGATGAAAACAAGGTACTGCTGAGAGTTGAACTCAAGATCTCCTGTTTATGAGACAGGCGCTTTAACCAACTAATCCACAGCACCACATGATCCAAATGTGAATATTTATTATTCTGCTTTTTCAGAAAACTGCTATGAAAATTTGTAGCGTCTAATGTGTAATTCCACTGGTTTTAATTTGTAATGCTTGAGCCCATCCTATATTCTCTAAAGAAAGTTATTTCATCTAATTCCTTTTAGAGCATTTCAAAAGCAAATTTTTTTTTTCACTCAAATTCCACTGGTTTTAATTTGTAATGCTTGAAGCCATCCTATATTCTCTAAAGAAACTTATTTCATCTAATTCCTTTTAGAGCATTTCAAAAGCAGAAAGTTTTTTTCTCTCAATTGCACTTTATTAGGGATTTGGGAAAGACATGTTTGATGTCAAACAAAAGTGAAAGTCCTCTTTTTCGACTAACAGCCCCAAACTGACATGAAGAAAGGAAAGCACTGCTGACATTCGAAATCAAGATTTTCTGTTTACTAAACAGGCTCTTTGACCAACTTGGCTAAATCACAAAAAGATGTGATATATTGGAAAGACTGCTTAGAGAGTCAGATGCGGAATGTGGAGGCATTTCAAAATAAAATCCATTGGTTAAATTGTCAAGCTTGAAGCAGTCTTACTTCCTTTTCAGCATTTAGATGAGATACTTAATCTCACAATTGCACTATGAGTAGGGCTGCAACAATGGCAAATTTGAGTTTGCACACAGGTAAAACACATGCTTTAAGATAGGAAGCTTATTCTTGAGAAGATGAAAACAAGGTACTGCTGAGAGTTGAACTAAGGATCTCCTGTTTACGAGACAGGCGCTTTAACCAACTAAGCTACAGCACCACATGATCCATATGTCAATATTTATTATTCTGCTTTTTCAGAAAACTGCTATGAAAATTTGTAGCATCTAATGTGTAATTCCACTGGTTTTAATTTGTAATGCTTGAGCCCATCCTATATTCTCTAAAGAAAGTTATTTTATCTAATTCCTTTTAGAGCATTTCAAAAGCAAAATTTTTTTACTTAAATTCCACTTGTTTTAATTTGTAATGATTGAAGCCATCCTATATTCTCTAAAGAAACTTATTTCATCTAATTCCTTTTAGAGCATTTCAAAAGCAGAAATTTTTTTTCTCTCAATTGCACTTTATTAGGGCTTTGGGAAAGACATGTTTGATGTCAAACGAAAGTGAAAGTACTCTTTTTCGGCTAACAGCCCCAAACTGACATGAAGAAAGGAAAGCACTGCTCACATTCGAAATCAAGATTTTCTGTTTACTAAACAGGCTCTTTGACCAACTTGGCTAAATCACAAAAAGATGTGATATATTGGAAAGACTGCTTAGAGAGTCAGATGCGGAAAATGGAGGCATTTCAAAATAAAATCCATTGGTTAAATTGTCAAGCTTGAAGCAGTCTTACTTCCTTTTCAGCATTTAGATGAGATTCTTAATCTCACAATTGCACTATCAGTAGGGCTGGAACAATGGCAAATTTGAGTTTGCACACAGGTAAAACACCTGATTTAAGATAGGAAGCTCCTGTTTACAAGACAGGCGCTTTAATCAACTAAGCCACAGCACCACATGATCCATATGTGAATATTTATTATTCTGCTTTTTCAGAAAACTGCTATGAAAATTTGTAGCATCTAATGTGTAATTCCACTGGTTTTAGTTTGTAATGCTTGAGCCCATCCTATATTCTCTAAAGAAAGTTATTTCATCTAATTCCTTTTAGAGAATTTCAAAAGCAAATTTTTTTTTCACTCAAATTCCACTGGTTTTAATTTGTAATGCTTGAAGCCATCCTATATTCTCTAAAGAAACTTATTTCATCTAATTCCTTTTAGAGCATTTCAAAAGCAGAAAGTTTTTTTCTCTCAATTGCACTTTATTAGGGATTTGGGAAAGACATGTTTGATGTCAAACAAAAGTGAAAGTCCTCTTTTTCGACTAACAGCCCCAAACTGACATGAAGAAAGGAAAGCACTGCTGACATTCGAAATCAAGATTTTCTGTTTACTAAACATGCTCTTTGACCAACTTGGCTAAATCACAAAAAGATGTGATATATTGGAAAGACTGCTTAGAGAGTCAGATGCGGAAAGTGGAGGCATTTCAAAATAAAATCCATTGGTTAAATTGTCAAGCTTGAAGCAGTCTTAATTCCTTTTCAGCATTTAGATGAGATACTTAATCTCACAATTGAACTATCAGTAGGGCTGGAACAATGGCAAATTTGAGTTTGCACTCAGGTAAAACACCTGCTTTAAGACAGGAAGCTTATTCTTGAGAAGATGAAAACAAGGTACTGCTGAGAGTTGAACTCAGGATCTCCTGTTTACGAGATAGGCGCTTTAACCAACTAAGCCACAGCACCACATGATCCAAATGTGAATATTTATTATTCTGCTTTTTCAGAAAACTGCTATGCAAATTTGTAGCATCTAATGTGTAATTCCACTGGTTTTAATTTGTAATGATTGAAGCCATCCTATATTCTCTAAAGAAAGTTATTTCATCTAATTCCTTTTAGAGCATTTCAAAAGCAAAATTTTTTTACTTAAATTCCACTGGTTTTAATTTGTAATGATTGAAGACATCCTATATTCTCTAAAGAAACTTATTTCATCTAATTCCTTTTAGAGCATTTCAAAAGCAGAAAGTTTTTTTCTCTCAATTGCACTTTATTAGGGCTTTGGGAAAGACATGTTTGATGTCAAACAAAAGTGAAAGTCCTCTTTTTCGGCTAACAGCCCCAAACTGACATGAAGAAAGGAAAGCACTGCTGACATTCGAAATCAAGATTTTCTGTTTACTAAACAGGCTCTTTGACCAACTTGGCTACATCACAAAAAGATGTGATATATTGGAAAGACTGCTTAGAGAGTCAGATGCGGAAAGTGGAGGCATTTCAAAATAAAATCCATTGGTTAAGTTGTCAAGTTTGAAGCAATCTTACTTCCTTTTCAGCATTTAGATGAGATACTTAATCTCACAATTGCACTATCAGTAGGGCTGGAACAATGGCAAATTTGAGTTTTCACACAGGTAAAACACCTGCTTTAAGATAGGAAGCTTATTCTTGATGAGATGAAAACAAGGTACTGCTGAGAGTTGAACTCAGGATCTCCCGTTTACGAGACAGGCGCTTTAACCAACTAAGCAACAGGACCACATGATTCATATGTGAATATTTATTATTCTGCTTTTTCAGAAAACTGCTATGAAAATTTGTAGCATCTAATGTGTAATTCCACTGGTTTTAATTTGTAATTCTAGAGCCCATCCTATATTCTCTAAAGAAAGTTATTTCATCTAATTCCTTTTAGAGCATTTCAAAAGCAAAATTTTTTTACTTAAATTCCACTGGTTTTAATTTGTAATGATTGAAGCCATCCTATATTCTCTAAAGAAACTTATTTCATCTAATTCCTTTTAGAGCATTTCAAAAGCAGAAAGTTTTTTTCTCTCAATTGCACTTTATTAGGGCTTTGGGAAAGACATGTTTGATGTCAAACAAAAGTGAAAGTCCTCTTTTTCGGCTAACAGCCCCAAACTGACATGAAGAAAGGAAAGCACTGCTGACATTCGAAATCAAGATTTTCTGTTTACTAAACAGGCTCTTTGACCAACTTGGCTAAATCACAAAAAGATGCGATATATTGGAAAGACTGCTTAGAGAGTCAGATGCGGAAAGTGGAGGCATTTCAAAATAAAATCCATTGGTTAAATTGTCAAGCTTGAAGCAGTCTTAATTCCTTTTCAGCATTTAGATGAAATACTTAATCTCACAATTGCACTATCAGTAGGGCTGGAACAATGGCAAATTTGAGTTTGCACTCAGGTAAAACACCTGCTTTAAGATAGGAAGCTTATTCTTGAGAAGATGAAAACAAGGTACAGTTAAGAGTTGAACTCAGGATCTCCTGTTTACGAGACAGGCGCTTTAACCAACTAAGCCACAGCAACACATCATCCAAATGTGAATATTTATTATTCTGCTTTTTCAGAAAACTGCTATGAAAATTTGTAGCATCTAATGTGTAATTCCACTGGTTTTAATTTGTAATGATTGAAGCCATCCTATATTCTCTAAAGAAACTTATTTCATCTAATTCCTTTTAGAGCATTTCAAAAGCAGAAAGTTTTTTTCTCTCAATTGTACTTTATTAGGGCTTTGGGAAAGACATGTTTGATGTCAAACAAAAGTGAAAGTCCTCTTTTTCGGCTAACAGCCCCAAACTGACATGAAGAAAGGAAAGCACTGCTGACATTCGAAATCAAGATTTTCTGTTTACTAAACAGGCTCTTTGACCAACTTGGCTACATCACAAAAAGATGTGATATATTGGAAAGACTGCTTAGAGAGTCAGATGCGGAAAGTGGAGGCATTTCAAAATAAAATCCATTGGTTAAGTTGTCAAGTTTGAAGCAATCTTACTTCCTTTTCAGCATTTAGATGAGATACTTAATCTCACAATTGCACTATCAATAGGGCTGGAACAATGGCAAATTTGAGTTTGCATACAGGTAAAACACGTGCTTTAAGATAGGAAGCTTATTCTTAAGAAGATGAAAACAAGGTATTGTTAAGAGTTGAACTCAAGATCTCCTGTTTACTAGACAGGCGCTTTAACCAACTAAGCCACAGCACCACATGATCCAAATGTGAATATTTATTATTCTGCTTTTTCAGAAAACTGCTATGAAAATTTGTAGCATCTAATGTGTAATTCCACTGGTTTTAATTTGTAATGATTGAAGCCATCCTATATTCTCTAAAGAAACTTATTTCATCTAATTCCTTTTAGAGCATTTCAAAAGCAGAAAGTTTTTTTCTCTCAATTGCACTTTATTAGGGCTTTGGGAAAGACATGTTTGATGTCAAACAAAAGTGAAAGTCCTCTTTTTTGGCTAACAGCCCCAAACTGACATGAAGAAAGGAAAGCACTGCTGACATTCGAAATCAAGATTTTCTGTTTACTAAACAGGCTCTTTGACCAACTTGGCTACATCACAAAAAGATGTGATATATTGGAAAGACTGCTTAGAGAGTCAGATGCGGAAAGTGGAGGCATTTCAAAATAAAATCCATTGGTTAAGTTGTCAAGTTTGAAGCAATCTTACGTCCTATTCAGCATTTAGATGAGATACTTAATCTCACAATTCCACTATCAGTAGGGCTGGAACAATGGCTAATTTGAGTTTGCACACAGGTAAAACACGTGCTTTAAGATAAGAAGCTTATTCTTGACAAGCGCTTTAACCAACTAAGCCACAGCACCAAATGATCCATATGTGAATATTTATTATTCTGCTTTTTCAGAAAACTGCTATGAAAATTTGTAGCATCTAATGTGTAATTCCACTGGTTTTAATTTGTAATGCTTGAGCCCATCCTATATTCTCTAAAGAAACTTATTTCATCTAATTCCTTTTAGAGCATTTCAAAAGCAAAATTTTTTTTACTTAAATTCCACTGGTTTTAATTTGTAATGATTGAAGCAATCCTATATTCTCTAAAGAAACTTATTTCATCTAATTCCTTTTAGAGCATTTCAAAAGCAGAAAGTTTTTTTCTCTCAATTGCACTTTATTAGGGCTTTGGGAAAGACATGTTTGATGTCAAACAAAAGTGAAAGTCCTCTTTTTCGGCTAACAGCCCCAAACTGACATGAAGAAAGGAAAGCACTGCTGACATTCGAAATCAAGATTTTCTGTTTACTAAACAGGCTCTTTGACCAACTTGGCTAAATCACAAAAAGATGCGATATATTGGAAAGACTGCTTAGAGAGTCAGATGCGGAAAGTGGAGGCATTTCAAAATAAAATCCATTGGTTAAATTGTCAAGCTTGAAGCAGTCTTAATTCCTTTTCAGCATTTAGATGAAATACTTAATCTCACAATTGCACTATCAGTAGGGCTGGAACAATGGCAAATTTGAGTTTGCACTCAGGTAAAACACCTGCTTTAAGATAGGAAGCTTATTCTTGATAAGATGAAAACAAGGTACAGTTGAGAGTTGAACTCAGGATCTCCTGTTTACGAGACAGGCGCTTTAACCAACTAAGCCACAGGACCACATGATTCATATGTGAATATTTATTATTCTGCTTTTTCAGAAAACTGCTCTTAAAATTTGTAGCATCTAATGTGTAATTCCACTGGTTTTAATTTGTAATGCTTGAGCCCATCCTATATTCTCTAAAGAAAGTTATTTCATCTAATTCCTTTTAGAGCATTTCAAAAGCAAAATTTTTTTTACTTAAATTCCACTGGTTTTAATTTGTAATGATTGAAGCCATCCTATATTCTCTAAAGAAACTTATTTCATCTAATTCCTTTTAGAGCATTTCAAAAGCAGAAAGTTTTTTTCTCTCAATTGCACTTTATTAGGGCTTTGGGAAAGACATGTTTGATGTCAAACAAAAGTGAAAGTCCTCTTTTTCGGCTAACAGCCCCAAACTAACATGAAGAAAGGAAAGCACTGCTGACATTCGAAATCAAGATTTTCTGTTTACTAAACAGGCTCTTTGACCAACTTGGCTAAATCACAAAAAGATGCGATATATTGGAAAGACTGCTTAGAGAGTCAGATGCGGAAAGTGGAGGCATTTCAAAATAAAATCCATTGGTTAAATTGTCAAGCTTGAAGCAGTCTTAATTCCTTTTCAGCATTTAGATGAAATACTTAATCTCACAATTGCACTATCAGTAGGGCTGGAACAATGGCAAATTTGAGTTTGCACTCAGGTAAAACACCTGCTTTAAGATAGGAAGCTTATTCTTGAGAAGATGAAAACAAAGTACTGTTGAGAGTTGAACTCAGAATCTCCTGTTTACGAGACAGGCGCTTTAACCAACTAAGCCACAGCACCACATGATCCAAATGTGAATATTTATTATTCTGCTTTTTCAGAAAACTGCTATGAAAATTTGTAGCATCTAATGTGTAATTCCACTGGTTTTAATTTGTAATGATTGAAGCCATCCTATATTCTCTAAAGAAACTTATTTCATCTAATTCCTTTTAGAGCATTTCAAAAGCAGAAAGTTTTTTTCTCTCAATTGCACTTTATTAGGGCTTTGGGAAAGACATGTTTGATGTCAAACAAAAGTGAAAGTCCTCTTTTTCGGCTAACAGCCCCAAACTGACATGAAGAAAGGAAAGCACTGCTGACATTCGAAATCAAGATTTTCTGTTTACTAAACAGGCTCTTTGACCAACTTGGCTAAATCACAAAAAGATGCGATATATTGGAAAGACTGCTTAGAGAGTCAGATGCGGAAAGTGGAGGCATTTCAAAATAAAATCCATTGGCTAAGTTGTCAAGTTTGAAGCAATCTTACGTCCTATTCAGCATTTAGATGAGATACTTAATCTCACAATTGAACTATCAGTAGGGCTGGAACAATGGCAAATTTGAGTTTGCACACAGGTAAAATACTTGCTTTAAGATAGCAAGCTTATTCTTAAGCAGATGAAAAAAAGGTATTGTTAAGAGTTGAACTCAGGATCTCCTGTTTACGACACAGGCGCTTTAACCAACTAAGCCACAGCACCACATGATCCAAATGTGAATATTTATTATTCTGCTTTTTCAGAAAACTGCTATGAAAATTTGTAGCATCTAATGTGTAATTCCACTGGTTTTAATTTGTAATGATTGAAGCCATCCTATATTCTCTAAAGAAACTTATTTAATCTAATTCCTTTTAGAGCATTTCAAAAGCAGAAAGTTTTTTTCTCTCAATTGTACTTTATTAGGGCTTTGGGAAAGACATGTTTGATGTCAAACAAAAGTGAAAGTCCTCTTTTTTGGCTAACAGCCCCAAACTGACATGAAGAAAGGAAAGCACTGCTGACATTCGAAATCAAGATTTTCTGTTTACTAAACAGGCTCTTTGACCAACTTGGCTACATCACAAAAAGATGTGATATATTGGAAAGACTGCTTAGAGAGTCAGATGCGGAAAGTGGAGGCATTTCAAAATAAAATCCATTGGTTAAGTTGTCAAGTTTGAAGCAATCTTACGTCCTATTCAGCATTTAGATGAGATACTTAATCTCACAATTGCACTATCAGTAGGGCTGGAACAATGGCTAATTTGAGTTTGCACACAGGTAAAACACGTGCTTTAAGATAGGAAGCTTATTCTTGACAAGCGCTTTAACCAACTAAGCCACAGCACCACATAATTCATATGTGAATAATTATTATTCTGCTTTTTCAGAAAACTGCTCTGAAAATTTGTAGCATCTAATGTGTAATTCCACTGGTTTTAATTTGTAATGCTTGAGCCCATCCTATATTCTCTAAAGAAAGTTATTTCATCTAATTCCTTTTAGAGCATTTCAAAAGCAAAATTTTTTTTACTTAAATTCCACTGGTTTTAATTTGTAATGATTGAAGCAATCCTAAATTCTCTAAAGAAACTTATTTCATCTAATTCCTTTTAGAGCATTTCAAAAGCAGAAAGTTTTTTTCTCTCAATTGCACTTTATTAGGGCTTTGGGAAAGACATGTTTGATGTCAAACAAAAGTGAAAGTCCTCTTTTTCGGCTAACAGCCCCAAACTGACATGAAGAAAGGAAAGCACTGCTGACAGTCGAAATCAAGATTTTCTGTTTACTAAACAGGCTCTTTGACCAACTTGGCTAAAACACAAAAAGATGCGATATATTGGAAAGACTGCTTAGAGAGTCAGATGCAGAAAGTGGAGGCATTTCAAAATAAAATCCATAGGTTAAATTGTCAAGCTTGAAGCAGTCTTAATTCCTTTTCAGCATTTAGATGAAATACTTAATCTCACAATTGCACTATCAGTAGGGCTGGAACAATGGCAAATTTGAGTTTGCACTCAGGTAAAACACCTGCTTTAAGATAGGAAGCTTATTCTTGAGAAGATGAAAACAAGGTACAGTTGAGAGTTGAACTCAGGATCTCCTGTTTACAAGACAGGCGCTTTAACCAACTAAGCCACAGCACCACATGATTCATATGTGAATATTTATTATTCTGCTTTTTCAGAAAACTGCTCTGAAAATTTCTAGCATCTAATGTGTAATTCCACTGGTTTTAATTTGTAATGCTTGAGCCCATCCTATATTCTCTAAAGAAAGTTATTTCATCTAATTCCTTTTAGAGCATTTCAAAAGCAAAATTTTTTTTACTTAAATTCCACTGGTTTTAATTTGTAATGATTGAAGCAATCCTATATTCTCTAAAGAAACTTATTTCATCTAATTCCTTTTAGAGCATTTCAAAAGCAGAAAGTTTTTTTCTCTCAATTGCACTTTATTAGGGCTTTGGGAAAGACATGTTTGATGTCAAACAAAAGTGAAAGTCCTCTTTTTTGGCTAACAGCCCCAAACTGACATGAAGAAAGGAAAGCACTGCTGACATTCGAAATCAAGATTTTCTGTTTACTAAACAGGCTCTTTGACCAACTTGGCTACATCACAAAAAGATGTGATATATTGGAAAGACTGCTTAGAGAGTCAGATGCGGAAAGTGGAGGCATTTCAAAATAAAATCCATTGGTTAAGTTGTCAAGTTTGAAGCAATCTTACGTCCTATTCAGCATTTAGATGAGATACTTAATCTCACAATTGCACTATCAGTAGGGCTGGAACAATGGCTAATTTGAGTTTGCACACAGGTAAAACACGTGCTTTAAGATAGGAAGCTTATTCTTGACAAGCGCTTTAACCAACTAAGCCACAGCACCATATGTGAATATTTATTATTCTGCTTTTTCAGAAAACTGCTATGAAAATTTGTAGCATCTAATGTGTAATTCCACAGGTTTTAATTTGTAATGCTTGAGCCCATCCTATATTCTCTAAAGAAACTTATTTCATCTAATTCCTTTTAGAGCATTTCAAAAGCAAAAATTTTTTTACTTAAATTCCACTGGTTTTAATTTGTAATGATTGAAGCCATCGTATATTCTCTAAAGAAACTTATTTCATCTAATTCCTTTTAGAGCATTTCAAAAGCAGAAAGTTTTTTTCTCTCAATTGCACTTTATTAGGGCTTTGGGAAAGACATGTTTGATGTCAAACAAAAGTGAAAGTCCTCTTTTTCGGCTAACAGCCCCAAACTGACATGAAGAAAGGAAAGCACTGCTGACATTCGAAATCAAGATTTTCTGTTTACTAAACACGCTCTTTGACCAACTTGGCTAAATCACAAAAAGATGCGATATATTGGAAAGACTGCTTAGAGAGTCAGATGCAGAAAGTGGAGGGATTTCAAAATAAAATCCATTGGTTAAATTGTCAAGCTTGAAGCAGTCTTAATTCCTTTTCAGCATTTAGATGAAATACTTAATCTCACAATTGCACTATCAGTAGTGATGGAACAATGGCAAATTTGAGTTTGCACTCAGGTAAAACACCTGCTTTAAGATAGTAAGCTTATTCTTGAGAAGATGAAAACAAGGTACTGTTGAGAGTTGAACTCAGGATCTCCTGTTTACGAGACAGGCGCTTTAACCAACTAAGCCACAGCACCACATGATCCCAATGTGAATATTTATTATTCTGCTTTTTCAGAAAACTGCTATGAAAATTTGTAGCATCTAATGTGTAATTCCACTGGTTTTAATTTGTAATGATTGAAGCCATCCTATATTCTCTAAAGAAACTTATTTCATCTAATTTCTTTTAGAGCATTTCAAAAGCAGAAAGTTTTTTTCTCTCAATTGCACTTTATTAGGGCTTTGGGAAAGACATGTTTGATGTCAAACAAAAGTGAAAGTCCTCTTTTTCGGCTAACAGCCCCAAACTGACATGAAGAAAGGAAAGCACTGCTGACATTCGAAATCAAGATTTTCTGTTTACTAAACAGGCTCTTTGACCAACTTGGCTAAAACACAAAAAGATGCGATATATTGGAAAGACTGCTTAGAGAGTCAGATGCAGAAAGTGGAGGCATTTCAAAATAAAATCCATTGGTTAAATTGTCAAGCTTGAAGCAGTCTTAATTCCTTTTCAGCATTTAGATGAAATACTTAATCTCACAATTGCACTATCAGTAGGGCTGGAACAATGGCAAATTTGAGTTTGCACTCAGGTAAAACACCTGCTTTAAGATAGGAAGCTTATTCTTGAGAAGATGAAAACAAGGTACAGTTGAGAGTTGAACTCAGGATCTCCTGTTTACAAGACAGGCGCTTTAAGCAACTAAGCCACAGCACCACATGATTCATATGTGAGTATTTATTATTCTGCTTTTTCAGAAAACTGCTCTGAAAATTTCTAGCATCTAATGTTTAATTCCACTGGTTTTAATTTGTAATGCTTGAGCCCATCCTATATTCTCTAAAGAAAGTTATTTCATCTAATTCCTTTTAGAGCATTTCAAAAGCAAAATTTTTTTTACTTAAATTCCACTGGTTTTAATTTGTAATGATTGAAGCCATCCTATATTCTCTAAAGAAACTTATTTCATCTAATTCCTTTTAGAGCATTTCAAAAGCAGAAAGTTTTTTTCTCTCAATTGCACTTTATTAGGGCTTTGGGAAAGACATGTTTGATGTCAAACAAAAGTGAAAGTCCTCTTTTTTGGCTAACAGCCCCAAACTGACATGAAGAAAGGAAAGCACTGCTGACATTCGAAATCAAGATTTTCTGTTTACTAAACAGGCTCTTTGATCAACTTGGCTACATCACAAAAAGATGTGATATATTGGAAAGACTGCTTAGAGAGTCAGATGTGGAAAGTGGAGGCATTTCAAAATAAAATCCATTGGTTAAGTTGTCAAGTTTGAAGCAATCTTACGTCCTATTCAGCATTTAGATGAGATACTTAATCTCACAATTGCACTATCAGTAGGGCTGGAACAATGGCTAATTTGAGTTTGCACACAGGTAAAACACGTGCTTTAAGATAGGAAGCTTATTCTTGACAAGCGCTTTAACCAACTAAGCCACAGCACCACATGATCCATATGTGAATATTTATTATTCTGCTTTTTCAGAAAACTGCTATGAAAATTTGTAGCATCTAATGTGTAATTCCACAGGTTTTAATTTGTAATGCTTGAGCCCATCCTATATTCTCTAAAGAAACTTATTTCATCTAATTCCTTTTAGAGCATTTCAAAAGCAAAAAATTTTTTACTTAAATTCCACTGGTTTTAATTTGTAATGATTGAAGCCATCCTATATTCTCTAAAGAAACTTATTTCATCTAATTCCTTTTAGAGCATTTCAAAAGCAGAAAGTTTTTTTCTCTCAATTGCACTTTATTAGGGCTTTGGGAAAGACATGTTTGATGTCAAACAAAAGTGAAAGTCCTCTTTTTCGGCTAACAGCCCCAAACTGACATGAAGAAAGGAAAGCACTGCTGACATTCGAAATCAAGATTTTCTGTTTACTAAACACGCTCTTTGACCAACTTGGCTAAAACACAAAAAGATGCGATATATTGGAAAGACTGCTTAGAGAGTCAGATGCAGAAAGTGGAGGCATTTCAAAATAAAATCCATTGGTTAAATCGTCAAGCTTGAAGCAGTCTTAATTCCTTTTCAGCATTTAGATGAAATACTTAATCTCACAAATGCACTATCAGTAGTGATGGAACAATGGCAAATTTGAGTTTGCACTCAGGTAAAACACCTGCTTTAAGATAGTAAGCTTATTCTTGAGAAGATGAAAACAAGGTACTGTTGAGAGTTTAACTCAGGATCTCCTGTTTACGAGACAGGCGCTTTAACCAACTAAGCCACAGCACCACATGATCCAAATGTGAATATTTATTATTCTGCTTTTTCAGAAAACTGCTATGAAAATTTGTAGCATCTAATGTGTAATTCCACTGGTTTTAATTTGTAATGATTGAAGCCATCCTATATTCTCTAAAGAAACTTATTTCATCTAATTTCTTTTAGAGCATTTCAAAAGCAGAAAGTTTTTTTCTCTCAATTGCACTTTATTAGGGCTTTGGGAAAGACATGTTTGATGTCAAACAAAAGTGAAAGTCCTCTTTTTCGGCTAACAGCCCCAAACTGACATGAAGAAAGGAAAGCACTGCTGACATTCGAAATCAAGATTTTCTGTTTACTAAACAGGCTCTTTGACCAACTTGGCTACATCACAAAAAGATGTGATATATTGGAAAGACTGCTTAGAGAGTCAGATGCGGAAAGTGGAGGCATTTCAAAATAAAATCCATTGGTTAAGTTGTCAAGTTTGAAGCAATCTTACGTCCTATTCAGCATTTAGATGAGATACTTGATCTCACAATTGCACTATCAGTAGTGATGGAACAATGGCAAATTTGAGTTTGCACTCAGGTAAAACACATGCTTTAAGATAGTAAGCTTATTCTTGAGAAGATGAAAACAAGGTACTGTTGAGAGTTGAACTCAGGATCTCCTGTTTACGAGACAGGCGCTTTAACCAACTAAGCCACAGCACCACATGATTCAAATGTGAATATTTATTATTCTGCTTTTTCAGAAAACTGCTATGAAAATTTGTAGCATCTAATGTGTAATTCCACTGGTTTTAATTTGTAATGATTGAAGCCATCCTATATTCTCTAAAGAAACTTATTTCATCTAATTTCTTTTAGAGCATTTCAAAAGCAGAAAGTTTTTTTCTCTCAATTGCACTTTATTAGGGCTTTGGGAAAGACATGTTTGATGTCAAACAAAAGTGAAAGTCCTCTTTTTCGGCTAACAGCCCCAAACTGACATGAAGAAAGGAAAGCACTGCTGACATTCGAAATCAAGATTTTCTGTTTACTAAGCAGGCTCTTTGACCAACTTGGCTACATCACAAAAAGATGTGATATATTGGAAAGACTGCTTAGAGAGTCAGATGCGGAAAGTGGAGGCATTTCAAAATAAAATCCATTGGTTAAGTTGTCAAGTTTGAAGCAATCTTACGTCCTATTCAGCATTTAGATGAGATACTTGATCTCACAATTGCACTATCAGTAGTGATGGAACAATGGCAAATTTGAGTTTGCACTCAGGTAAAACACCTGCTTTAAGATAGTAAGCTTATTCTTGAGAAGATGAAAACAAGGTACTGTTGAGAGTTGAACTCAGGATCTCCTGTTTACGAGACAGGCGCTTTAACCAACTAAGCCACAGCACCACATGATCCAAATGTGAATATTTATTATTCTGCTTTTTCAGAAAACTGCTATGAAAATTTGTAGCATCTAATGTGTAATTCCACTGGTTTTAATTTGTAATGATTGAAGCCATCCTATATTCTCTAAAGAAACTTATTTCATCTAATTTCTTTTAGAGCATTTCAAAAGCAGAAAGTTTTTTTCTCTCAATTGCACTTTATTAGGGCTTTGGGAAAGACATGTTTGATGTCAAACAAAAGTGAAAGTCCTCTTTTTCGGCTAACAGCCCCAAACTGACATGAAGAAAGGAAAGCACTGCTGACATTCGAAATCAAGATTTTCTGTTTACTAAACAGGCTCTTTGACCAACTTGGCTACATCACAAAAAGATGTGATATATTGGAAAGACTGCTTAGAGAGTCAGATGCGGAAAGTGGAGGCATTTCAAAATAAAATCCATTGGTTAAGTTGTCAAGTTTGAAGCAATCTTACGTCCTATTCAGCATTTAGATGAGATACTTGATCTCACAATTGCACTATCAGTAGGGCTGGAACAATGGCAAATTTGAGTTTGCACACAGGTAAAACACCTGCTTTAAGATAGGAAGCTTATTCTTGATAAGATGAAAACAAGGTACTGCTGAGAGTTGAACTCAGGATCTCCTGTTTACGAGACAGGCGCTTTAACCAACTAAGCCACAGCACCACATGATTCATATGTGAATATTTATTATTCTGCTTTTTCAGAAAACTGCTCTGAAAATTTCTAGCATCTAATGTGTAATTCCACTGGTTTTAATTTGTAATGCTTGAGCCCATCCTATATTCTCTAAAGAAAGTTATTTCATCTAATTCCTTTTAGAGCATTTCAAAAGCAAAATTTTTTTCACTTAAATTCCACTGGTTTTAATTTGTAATGATTGAAGCCATCCTATATTCTCTAAAGAAACTTATTTCATCTAATTCCTTTTAGAGCATTTCAAAAGCAGAAAGTTTTTTTCTCTCAATTGCACTTTATTAGGGCTTTGGGAAAGACATGTTTGATGTCAAACAAAAGTGAAAGTCCTCTTTTTCGGCTAACAGCCCCAAACTGACATGAAGAAAGGAAAGCACTGCTGACATTCGAAATCAAGATTTTCTGTTTACTAAACAGGCTCTTTGACCAACTTGGCTAAATCACAAAAAGATGCGATATATTGGAAAGACTGTTTAGAGAGTCAGATGCGGAAAGTGGAGGCATTTCAAAATAAAATCCATTGGTTAAATTGTCAAGCTTGAAGCAGTCTTAATTCCTTTTCAGCATTTAGATGAAATACTTAATCTCACAATTGCACTATCAGTAGGGCTGGAACAATGGCAAATTTGAGTTTGCACTCAGGTAAAACACCTGCTTTAAGATAGGAAGCTTATTCTTGAGAAGATGAAAACAAGGTACAGTTGAGAGTTGAACTCAGGATCTCCTGTTTACGAGACAGGCGCTTTAACCAACTAAGCCACAGCACCACATGATTCATATGTGAATATTTATTATTCTGCTTTTTCAGAAAACTGCTCTGAAAATTTCTAGCATCTAATGTGTAATTCCACTGGTTTTAATTTGTAATTCTAGAGCCCATCCTATATTCTCTAAAGAAAGTTATTTCATCTAATTCCTTTTAGAGCATTTCAAAAGCAAAATTTTTTTACTTAAATTCCACTGGTTTTAATTTGTAATGATTGAAGCCATCCTATATTCTCTAAAGAAACTTATTTCATCTAATTCCTTTTAGAGCATTTCAAAAGCAGAAAGTTTTTTTCTCTCAATTGCACTTTATTAGGGCTTTGGGAAAGACATGTTTGATGTCAAACAAAAGTGAAAGTCCTCTTTTTCGGCTAACAGTCCCAAACTGACATGAAGAAAGGAAAGCACTGCTGACATTCGAAATCAAGATTTTCTGTTTACTAAACAGGCTCTTTGACCAACTTGGCTAAATCACAAAAAGATGCGATATATTGGAAAGACTGCTTAGAGAGTCAGATGCGGAAAGTGGAGGCATTTCAAAATAAAATCCATTGGTTAAATTGTCAAGCTTGAAGCAGTCTTAATTCCTTTTCAGCATTTAGATGAAATACTTAATCTCAAAATTGCACTATCAGTAGGGCTGGAACAATGGCAAATTTGAGTTTGCACTCAGGTAAAACACCTGCTTTAAGATAGGAAGCTTATTCTTGAGAAGATGAAAACAAGGTACAGTTAAGAGTTGAACTCAGGATCTCCTGTTTACGAGACAGGCGCTTTAACCAACTAAGCCACAGCACCACATAATCCAAATGTGAATATTTATTATTCTGCTTTTTCAGAAAACTGCTATGAAAATTTGTAGCATCTAATGTGTAATTCCACTGGTTTTAATTTGTAATGATTGAAGCCATCCTATATTCTCTAAAGAAACTTATTTCATCTAATTCCTTTTAGAGCATTTCAAAAGCAGAAAGTTTTTTTCTCTCAATTGCACTTTATTAGGGCTTTGGGAAAGACATGTTTGATGTCAAACAAAAGTGAAAGTCCTCTTTTTCGGCTAACAGCCCCAAACTGACATGAAGAAAGGAAAGCACTGCTGACATTCGAAATCAAGATTTTCTGTTTACTAAACAGGCTCTTTGACCAACTTGGCTACATCACAAAAAGATGTGATATATTGGAAAGACTGCTTAGAGAGTCAGATGCGGAAAGTGGAGGCATTTCAAAATAAAATCCATTGGTTAAGTTGTCAAGTTTGAAGCAATCTTACTTCCTTTTCAGCATTTAGATGAGATACTTAATCTCACAATTGCACTATCAGTAGGGCTGGAACAATGGCAAATTTGAGTTTTCACACAGGTAAAACACCTGCTTTAAGATAGGAAGCTTATTCTTGATGAGATGAAAACAAGGTACTGCTGAGAGTTGAACTCAGGATCTCTCGTTTACGAGACAGGCGCTTTAACCAACTAAGCAACAGGACCACATGATTCATATGTGAATATTTATTATTCTGCTTTTTCAGAAAACTGCTATGAAAATTTGTAGCATCTAATGTGTAATTCCACTGGTTTTAATTTGTAATGCTTGAGCCCATCCTATATTCTCTAAAGAAAGTTATTTAATCTAATTCCTTTTAGAGCATTTCAAAAGCACATTTTTTTTACTTAAATTCCACTGGTTTTAATTTGTAATGATTGAAGCCATCCTATATTCTCTAAAGAAACTTATTTCATCTAATTCCTTTTAGAGAATTTCAAAAGCAGAAAGTTTTTTTCTCTCAATTGCACTTTATTAGGGCTTTGGGAAAGACATGTTTGATGTCAAACAAAAGTGAAAGTCCTCTTTTTCGGCTAACAGCCCCAAACTGACATGAAGAAAGGAAAGCACTGCTGACATTCGAAGTCAAGATTTTCTGTTTACTAAACAGGCTCTTTGACCAACTTGGCTACATCACAAAAAGATGCGATATATTGGAAAGACTGCTTAGAGAGTCAGATGCAGAAAGTGGAGGCATTTCAAAATAAACTCCATTGGTTAAGTTGTCAAGTTTGAAGCAATCTTACTTCCTTTTCAGCATTTAGATGAGATACTTAATCTCACAATTGCACTATCAATAGGGCTGGAACAATGGCAAATTTGAGTTTGCACACAGGTAAAACACGTGCTTTAAGATAGGAAGCTTATTCTTAAGAAGATGAAAACAAGGTATTGTTAAGAGTTGAACTCAGGATCTCCTGTTTACGAGACAGGCGCTTTAACCAACTAAGCCACAGCACCACATGATCCAAATGTGAATATTTATTATTCTGCTTTTTCAGAAAACTGCTATGAAAATTTTTAGCATCTAATGTGTAATTCCACTGGTTTTAATTTGTAATGATTGAAGCCATCCTATATTCTCTAAAGAAACTTATTTCATCTAATTCCTTTTAGAGCATTTCAAAAGCAGAAAGTTTTTTTCTCTCAATTGCACTTTATTAGGGCTTTGGGAAAGACATGTTTGATGTCAAACAAAAGTGAAAGTCCTCTTTTTTGGCTAACAGCCCCAAACTGACATGAAGAAAGGAAAGCACTGCTGACATTCGAAATCAAGATTTTCTGTTTACTAAACAGGCTCTTTGACCAACTTGGCTACATCACAAAAAGATGTGATATATTGGAAAGACTGCTTAGAGAGTCAGATGCGGAAAGTGGAGGCATTTCAAAATAAAATCCATTGGTTAAGTTGTCAAGTTTGAAGCAATCTTACGTCCTATTCAGCATTTAGATGAGATACTTAATCTCACAATTGCACTATCAGTATGGCTGGAACAATGGCAAATTTGAGTTTGCACTCAGGTAAAACACCTGCTTTAAGATAGGAAGCTTATTCTTGAGAAGATGAAAACAAGGTACAGTTGAGAGTTGAACTCAGGATCTCCTGTTTACGAGACAGGCGCTTTAACCAACTAAGCCACAGCACCACATGATTCATATGTAAATATTTATTATTCTGCTTTTTCAGAAAACTGCTCTGAAAATTTCTAGCATCTAATGTGTAATTCCACTGGTTTTAATTTGTAATGCTTGAGCCCATCCTATATTCTCTAAAGAAAGTTATTTCATCTAATTCCTTTTAGAGCATTTCAAAAGCAAAATTTTTTTTACTTAAATTCCACTGGTTTTAATTTGTAATGATTGAAGCAATCCTATATTCTCTAAAGAAACTTATTTCACCTAATTCCTTTTAGAGCATTTCAAAAGCAGAAAGTTTTTTTCTCTCAATTGCACTTTATTAGGGCTTTGGGAAAGACATGTTTGATGTCAAACAAAAGTGAAAGTCCTCTTTTTCGGCTAACAGCCCCAAACTGACATGAAGAAAGGAAAGCACTGCTGACATTCGAAATCAAGATTTTCTGTTTACTAAACAGGCTCTTTGACCAACTTGGCTAAAACACAAAAAGATGCGATATATTGGAAAGACTGCTTAGAGAGTCAGATGCAGAAAGTGGAGGCATTTCAAAATAAAATCCATTGGTTAAATTGTCAAGCTTGAAGCAGTCTTAATTCCTTTTCAGCATTTAGATGAAATACTTAATCTCACAATTGCACTATCAGTAGGGCTGGAACAATGGCAAATTTGAGTTTGCACTCAGGTAAAACACCTGCTTTAAGATAGGAAGCTTATTCTTGAGAAGATGAAAACAAGGTACAGTTGAGAGTT
Organism: Dendrobates tinctorius; assembly: GCF_039654945.1. NCBI lineage: Eukaryota > Metazoa > Chordata > Amphibia > Anura > Dendrobatidae > Dendrobates > Dendrobates tinctorius. Next base: position 1,050,072 of record NW_027361921.1, on the reverse strand, counting down.
GAACTCAGGATCTCCTGTTTACGAGACAGGCGCTTTAACCAACTAAGCCACAGCACCACATGATTCATATGTGAATATTTATTATTCTGCTTTTTCAGAAAACTGCTCTGAAAATTTCTAGCATCTAATGTGTAATTACACTGGTTTTAATTTGTAATGCTTGAGCCCATCCTATATTCTCTAAAGAAAGTTATTTCATCTAATTCCTTTTAGAGCATTTCAAAAGCAAAATTTTTTTTACTTAAATTCCACTGGTTTTAATTTGTAATGATTGAAGCCATCCTATATTCTCTAAAGAAACTTATTTCATCTAATTCCTTTCAGAGCATTTCAAAAGCAGAAAGTTTTTTTCTCTCAATTGCACTTTATTAGGGCTTTGGGAAAGACATGTTTGATGTCAAACAAAAGTGAAAGTCCTCTTTTTCGGCTAACAGCCCCAAACTGACATGAAGAAAGGAAAGCACTGCTGACATTCGAAATCAAGATTTTCTGTTTACTAAACAGGCTCTTTGACCAACTTGGCTACATCACAAAAAGATGCGATATATTGGAAAGACTGCTTAGAGAGTCAGATGCGGAAAGTGGAGGCATTTCAAAATAAAATCCATTGGTTAAGTTGTCAAGTTTGAAGCAATCTTACGTCCTATTCAGCATTTAGATGAGATACTTAATCTCACAATTGCACTATCAGTAGGGCTGGAACAATGGCAAATTTGAGTTTGCACTCAGGTAAAACACCTGCTTTAAGATAGGAAGCTTATTCTTGAGAAGATGAAAACAAGGTACAGTTGAGAGTTGAACTCAGGATCTCCTGTTTACGAGACAGGCGCTTTAATCAACTAAGCCACAGCACCACATGATTCATATGTGAATATTTATTATTCTGCTTTTTCAGAAAACTGCTCTGAAAATTTCTAGCATCTAATGTGTAATTACACTGGTTTTAATTTGTAATGCTTGAGCCCATCCTATATTCTCTAAAGAAAGTTATTTCATCTAATTCCTTTTAGAGCATTTCAAAAGCAAAAATTTTTTTACTTAAATTCCACTGGTTTTAATTTGTAATGATTGAAGCCATCCTATATTCTCTAAAGAAACTTATTTCATCTAATTCCTTTCAGAGCATTTCAAAAGCAGAAAGTTTTTTTCTCTCAATTGCACTTTATTAGGGCTTTGGGAAAGACATGTTTGATGTCAAACAAAAGTGAAAGTCCTCTTTTTCGTCTAACAGCCCCAAACTGACATGAAGAAAGGAAAGCACTGCTGACATTCGAAATCAAGATTTTCTGTTTACTAAACAGGCTCTTTGACCAACTTGGCTAAATCACAAAAAGATGCGATATATTGGAAAGACTGCTTAGAGAGTCAGATGCGGAAAGTGGAGGCATTTCAAAATAAAATCCATTGGTTAAATTGTCAAGCTTGAAGCAGTCTTTATTCCTTTTCAGCATTTAGATGAAATACTTAATCTCACAATTGCACTATCAGTAGGGCTGGAACAATGGCAAATTTGAGTTTGCACACAGGTAAAACACACCTGCTTTAAGATAGGAAGCTTATTCTTGAGAAGATGAAAACAAGGTACTGTTGAGAGTTGAACTCAGGATCTCCTGTTTACGAGACAGGCGCTTTTACCAACTAAGCCACAGCACCACATCATCCAAATGTGAATATTTATTATTCTGCTTTTTCAGAAAACTGCTATGAAAATTTGTAGCATCTAATGTGTAATTCCACTGGTTTTAATTTGTAATGATTGAAGCCATCCTATATTCTCTAAAGAAACTTATTTCATCTAATTCCTTTTAGAGCATTTCAAAAGCAGAAAGTTTTTTTCTCTCAATTGCACTTTATTAGGGCTTTGGGAAAGACATGTTTGATGTCAAACAAAAGTGAAAGTCCTCTTTTTCGGCTAACAGCCCCAAACTGACATGAAGAAAGGAAAGCACTGCTGACATTCGAAATCAAGATTTTCTGTTTACTAAACAGGCTCTTTGACCAACTTGGCTACATCACAAAAAGATGTGATATATTGGAAGGAATTACTGCTTAGAGAGTCAGATGCGGAAAGTGGAGGCATTTCAAAATAAAATCCATTGGCTAAGTTGTCAAGTTTGAAGCAATCTTACGTCCTATTCAGCATTTAGATGAGATACTTAATCTCACAATTGCACTATCAGTAGGGCTGGAACAATGGCAAGTTTGAGTTTGCACACAGGTAAAACACCTGCTTTAAGATAGGAAGCTTATTCTTGTTAAGATGAAAACAAGGTACTGCTGAGAGTTGAACTCAGGATCTCCTGTTTACGAGACAGGCGCTTTAAACAACTAAGCCACAGCACCACATAATTCATATGTGAATATTTATTATTCTGCTTTTTCAGAAAACTGCTATGAAAATTTGTAGCATCTAATGTGTAATTCCACTGGTTTTAATTTGTAATGCTTGAGCCCATCCTATATTCTCTAAAGAAAGTTATTTCATCTAATTCCTTTTAGAGCATTTCAAAAGCAAAATTTTTTTTACTTAAATTCCACTGGTTTTAATTTGTAATGATTGAAGCCATCCTATATTCTCTAAAGAAACTTATTTCATCTAATTCCTTTTAGAGCATTTCAAAAGCAGAAAGTTTTTTTCTCTCAATTGCACTTTATTAGGGCTTTGGGAAAGACATGTTTGATGTCAAACAAAAGTGAAAGTCCTCTTTTTCGGCTAACAGCCCCAAACTGACATGAAGAAAGGAAAGCACTGCTGACATTCGAAATCAAGATTTTCTGTTTACTAAACAGGCTCTTTGACCAACTTGGCTAAAACACAAAAAGATGCGATATATTGGAAAGACTGCTTAGAGAGTCAGATGCAGAAAGTGGAGGCATTTCAAAATAAAATCCATTGGTTAAATTGTCAAGCTTGAAGCAGTCTTAATTCCTTTTCAGCATTTAGATGAAATACTTAATCTCACAATTGCACTATCAGTAGGGCTGGAACAATGGCAAATTTGAGTTTGCACTCAGGTAAAACACCTGCTTTAAGATAGGAAGCTTATTCTTGAGAAGATGAAAACAAGGTACAGTTGAGAGTTGAACTCAGGATCTCCTGTTTACGAGACAGGTGCTTTAACCAACTAAGCCACAGCACCACATGATTCATATGTGAATATTTATTATTCTGCTTTTTCAGAAAACTGCTCTGAAAATTTCTAGCATCTAATGTGTAATTACACTGGTTTTAATTTGTAATGCTTGAGCCCATCCTATATTCTCTAAAGAAAGTTATTTCATCTAATTCCTTTTAGAGCATTTCAAAAGCAAAATTTTTTTTACTTAAATTCCACTGGTTTTAATTTGTAATGATTGAAGCCATCCTATATTCTCTAAAGAAACTTATTTCATCTAATTCCTTTCAGAGCATTTCAAAAGCAGAAAGTTTTTTTCTCTCAATTGCACTTTATTAGGGCTTTGGGAAAGACATGTTTGATGTCAAACAAAAGTGAAAGTCCTCTTTTTCGGCTAACAGCCCCAAACTGACATGAAGAAAGGAAAGCACTGCTGACATTCGAAATCAAGATTTTCTGTTTACTAAACAGGCTCTTTGACCAACTTGGCTACATCACAAAAAGATGCGATATATTGGAAAGACTGCTTAGAGAGTCAGATGCGGAAAGTGGAGGCATTTCAAAATAAAATCCATTGGTTAAGTTGTCAAGTTTGAAGCAATCTTACGTCCTATTCAGCATTTAGATGAGATACTTAATCTCACAATTGCACTATCAGTAGGGCTGGAACAATGGCAAATTTGAGTTTGCACTCAGGTAAAACACCTGCTTTAAGATAGGAAGCTTATTCTTGAGAAGATGAAAACAAGGTACAGTTGAGAGTTGAACTCAGGATCTCCTGTTTACGAGACAGGCGCTTTAACCAACTAAGCCACAGCACCACATGATTCATATGTGAATATTTATTATTCTGCTTTTTCAGAAAACTGCTCTGAAAATTTCTAGCATCTAATGTGTAATTACACTGGTTTTAATTTGTAATGCTTGAGCCCATCCTATATTCTCTAAAGAAAGTTATTTCATCTAATTCCTTTTAGAGCATTTCAAAAGCAAAAATTTTTTTACTTAAATTCCACTGGTTTTAATTTGTAATGATTGAAGCCATCCTATATTCTCTAAAGAAACTTATTTCATCTAATTCCTTTCAGAGCATTTCAAAAGCAGAAAGTTTTTTTCTCTCAATTGCACTTTATTAGGGCTTTGGGAAAGACATGTTTGATGTCAAACAAAAGTGAAAGTCCTCTTTTTCGTCTAACAGCCCCAAACTGACATGAAGAAAGGAAAGCACTGCTGACATTCGAAATCAAGATTTTCTGTTTACTAAACAGGCTCTTTGACCAACTTGGCTAAATCACAAAAAGATGCGATATATTGGAAAGACTGCTTAGAGAGTCAGATGCGGAAAGTGGAGGCATTTCAAAATAAAATCCATTGGTTAAATTGTCAAGCTTGAAGCAGTCTTTATTCCTTTTCAGCATTTAGATGAAATACTTAATCTCACAATTGCACTATCAGTAGGGCTGGAACAATGGCAAATTTGAGTTTGCACACAGGTAAAACACACCTGCTTTAAGATAGGAAGCTTATTCTTGAGAAGATGAAAACAAGGTACTGTTGAGAGTTGAACTCAGGATCTCCTGTTTACGAGACAGGCGCTTTTACCAACTAAGCCACAGCACCACATCATCCAAATGTGAATATTTATTATTCTGCTTTTTCAGAAAACTGCTATGAAAATTTGTAGCATCTAATGTGTAATTCCACTGGTTTTAATTTGTAATGATTGAAGCCATCCTATATTCTCTAAAGAAACTTATTTCATCTAATTCCTTTTAGAGCATTTCAAAAGCAGAAAGTTTTTTTCTCTCAATTGCACTTTATTAGGGCTTTGGGAAAGACATGTTTGATGTCAAACAAAAGTGAAAGTCCTCTTTTTCGGCTAACAGCCCCAAACTGACATGAAGAAAGGAAAGCACTGCTGACATTCGAAATCAAGATTTTCTGTTTACTAAACAGGCTCTTTGACCAACTTGGCTACATCACAAAAAGATGTGATATATTGGAAGGAATTACTGCTTAGAGAGTCAGATGCGGAAAGTGGAGGCATTTCAAAATAAAATCCATTGGCTAAGTTGTCAAGTTTGAAGCAATCTTACGTCCTATTCAGCATTTAGATGAGATACTTAATCTCACAATTGCACTATCAGTAGGGCTGGAACAATGGCAAGTTTGAGTTTGCACACAGGTAAAACACCTGCTTTAAGATAGGAAGCTTATTCTTGTTAAGATGAAAACAAGGTACTGCTGAGAGTTGAACTCAGGATCTCCTGTTTACGAGACAAGCGCTTTAAACAACTAAGCCACAGCACCACATAATTCATATGTGAATATTTATTATTCTGCTTTTTCAGAAAACTGCTATGAAAATTTGTAGCATCTAATGTGTAATTCCACTGGTTTTAATTTGTAATGCTTGAGCCCATCCTATATTCTCTAAAGAAAGTTATTTCATCTAATTCCTTTTAGAGCATTTCAAAAGCAAAATTTTTTTTACTTAAATTCCACTGGTTTTAATTTGTAATGATTGAAGCCATCCTATATTCTCTAAAGAAACTTATTTCATCTAATTCCTTTTAGAGCATTTCAAAAGCAGAAAGTTTTTTTCTCTCAATTGCACTTTATTAGGGCTTTGGGAAAGACATGTTTGATGTCAAACAAAAGTGAAAGTCCTCTTTTTCGGCTAACAGCCCCAAACTGACATGAAGAAAGGAAAGCACTGCTGACATTCGAAATCAAGATTTTCTGTTTACTAAACAGGCTCTTTGACCAACTTGGCTAAATCACAAAAAGATGCGATATATTGGAAAGACTGCTTAGAGAGTCAGATGCGGAAAGTGGAGGCATTTCAAAATAATATCCATTGGTTAAATTGTCAAGCTTGAAGCAGTCTTAATTCCTTTTCAGCATTTAGATGAAATACTTAATCTCACAATTGCACTATCAGTAGGGCTGGAACAATGGCAAATTTGACTTTGAACTCAGGTAAAACACCTGCTTTAAGATAGGAAGCTTATTCTTGAGAAGATGAAAACAAGGTACTGTTCAGAGTTGAACTCAGGATCTCCTGTTTACGAGACAGGCGCTTTAACCAACTAAGCCACAGCACCACATGATCCAAATGTGAATATTTATTATTCTGCTTTTTCAGAAAACTGCTATGAAAATTTGTAGCATCTAATGTGTAATTCCACTGGTTTTAATTTGTAATGATTGAAGCCATCCTATATTCTCTAAAGAAACTTATTTCATCTAATTCCTTTTAGAGCATTTCAAAAGCAGAAAGTTTTTTTCTCTCAATTGCACTTTATTAGGGCTTTGGGAAAGACATGTTTGATGTCAAACAAAAGTGAAAGTCCTCTTTTTCGGCTAACAGCCCCAAACTGACATGAAGAAAGGAAAGCACTGCTGACATTCGAAATCAAGATTTTCTGTTTACTAAACAGGCTCTTTGACCAACTTGGCTAAATCACAAAAAGATGCGATATATTGGAAAGACTGCTTAGAGAGTCAGATGCGGAAAGTGGAGGCATTTCAAAATAAAATCCATTGGCTAAGTTGTCAAGTTTGAAGCAATCTTTCGTCCTATTCAGCATTTAGATGAGATACTTAATCTCACAATTGCACTATCAGTAGGGCTGGAACAATGGCAAATTTGAGTTTGCACACAGGTAAAACACCTGCTTTAAGATAGGAAGCTTATTCTTGTTAAGATGAAAACAAGGTACTGCTGAGAGTTGAACTCAGGATCTCCTGTTTACGAGACAGGCGCTTTAACCAACTAAGCCACAGCACCACATAATTCATATGTGAATATTTATTATTCTGCTTTTTCAGAAAACTGCTCTGAAAATTTGTAGCATCTAATGTGTAATTCCACTGGTTTTAATTTGTAATGCTTGAGCCCATCCTATATTCTCTAAAGAAAGTTATTTCATCTAATTCCTTTTAGAGCATTTCAAAAGCAAAATTTTTTTTACTTAAATTCCACTGGTTTTAATTTGTAATGATTGAAGTCATCCTATATTCTCTAAAGAAACTTATTTCATCTAATTCCTTTTAGAGCATTTCAAAAGCAGAAAGTTTTTTTCTCTCAATTGCACTTTATTAGGGCTTTGGGAAAGACATGTTTGATGTCAAACAAAAGTGAAAGTCCTCTTTTTCGGCTAACAGCCCCAAACTGACATGAAGAAAGGAAAGCACTGCTGACATTCGAAATCAAGATTTTCTGTTTACTAAACAGGCTCTTTGACCAACTTGGCTAAATCACAAAAAGATGCGATATATTGGAAAGACTGCTTAGAGAGTCACATGCGGAAAGTGGAGGCATTTCAAAATAATATCCATTGGTTAAATTGTCAAGCTTGAAGCAGTCTTAATTCCTTTTCAGCATTTAAATGAAATACTTAATCTCACAATTGCACTATCAGTAGGGCTGGAACAATGGCAAATTTGAGTTTGCACTCAGGTAAAACACATGCTTTAAGATAGGAAGCTTATTCTTGAGAAGATGAAAACAAGGTACTGTTGAGAGTTGAACTCAGGATCTCCTGTTTACGAGACAGGCGCTTTAACCAACTAAGCCACAGCACCACATGATCCAAATGTGAATATTTATTATTCTGCTTTTTCAGAAAACTGCTATGAAAATTTGTAGCATCTAATGTGTAATTCCACTGGTTTTAATTTGTAATGATTGAAGCCATCCTATATTCTCTATAGAAACTTATTTCATCTAATTCCTTTTAGAGCATTTCAAAAGCAGAAAGTTTTTTTCTCTCAATTGCACTTTATTAGAGCTTTGGGAAAGACATGTTTGATGTCAAACAAAAGTGAAAGTCCTCTTTTTCGGCTAACAGCCCCAAACTGACATGAAGAAAGGAAAGCACTGCTGACATTCGAAATCAAGATTTTCTGTTTACTAAACAGGCTCTTTGACCAACTTGGCTACATCACAAAAAGATGTGATATATTGGAAAAACTGCTTAGAGAGTCAGATGCGGAAAGTGGAGGCATTTCAAAATAAAATCCATTGGTTAAGTTGTCAAGTTTGAAGCAATCTTACATCCTTTAAAGCATTTAGATGAGATACTTAATCTCACAATTGCACTATCAATAGGGCTGGAACAATGGCAAATTTGAGTTTGCACACAGGTAAAACACGTGCTTTAAGATAGGAAGCTTATTCTTGATAAGATGAAAACAAGGTACTGCTGAGAGTTGAACTCAGGATCTCCTGTTTACGAGACAAGCGCTTTAACCAACTAAGCCAAAGCACCACATAATCCATATGTGAATATTTATTATTCTGCTTTTTCAGAAAACTGCTATGAAAATTTGTAGCATCTAATGTGTAATTCCACTGGTTTTAATTTGTAATGCTTGAGCCCATCCTATATTCTCTAAAGAAAGTTATTTCATCTAATTCCTTTTAGAGCATTTCAAAAGCAAAAATTTTTTTACTTAAATTCCACTGGTTTTAATTTGTAATGATTGAAGCCATCCTATATTCTCTAAAGAAACTTATTTCATCTAATTCCTTTTAGAGCATTTCAAAAGCAGAAAGTTTTTTTCTCTCAATTGCACTTTATTAGGGCTTTGGGAAAGACATATTTGATGTCAAACAAAAGTGAAAGTCCTATTTTCGGCTAACAGCCCCAAACTGACATGAAGAAAGGAAAGCACTGCTGACATTCGAAATCAAGATTTTCTGTTTACTAAACAGGCTCTTTGACCAACTTGGCTAAATCACAAAAAGATGCGATATATTGGAAAGACTGCTTAGAGAGTCACATGCGGAAAGTGGAGGCATTTCAAAATAATATCCATTGGTTAAATTGTCAAGCTTGAAGCAGTCTTAATTCCTTTTCAGCATTTAAATGAAATACTTAATCTCACAATTGCACTATCAGTAGGGCTGGAACAATGGCAAATTTGAGTTTGCACTCAGGTAAAACACATGCTTTAAGATAGGAAGCTTATTCTTGAGAAGATGAAAACAAGGTACTGTTGAGAGTTGAACTCAGGATCTCCTGTTTACGAGACAGGCGCTTTAACCAACTAAGCCACAGCACCACATGATCCAAATGTGAATATTTATTATTCTGCTTTTTCAGAAAACTGCTATGAAAATTTGTAGCATCTAATGTGTAATTCCACTGGTTTTAATTTGTAATGATTGAAGCCATCCTATATTCTCTATAGAAACTTATTTCATCTAATTCCTTTTAGAGCATTTCAAAAGCAGAAAGTTTTTTTCTCTCAATTGCACTTTATTAGGGCTTTGGGAAAGACATGTTTGATGTCAAACAAAAGTGAAAGTCCTCTTTTTCGGCTAACAGCCCCAAACTGACATGAAGAAAGGAAAGCACTGCTGACATTCGAAATCAAGATTTTCTGTTTACTAAACAGGCTCTTTGACCAACTTGGCTAAATCACAAAAAGATGCGATATATTGGAAAGACTGCTTAGAGAGTCAGATGCGGAAAATGGAGGCATTTCAAAATAAAATCCATTGGTTAACTTTTCAAGCTTGAAGCAGTCTTACTTCCTTTTCAGCATTTAGATGAGATACTTAATCTCACAATTGCACTATGAGTAGGGATGGAACAATGGCAAATTTGAGTTTTCACACAGGTAAAACACCTGCTTTAAGATAGGAAGCTTATTCTTGAGAAGATGAAAACAAGGTACTGCTGAGAGTTGAACTCAGGATCTCCTGTTTACGAGACAAGCGCTTTAACCAACTAAGCCACAGCACCACGTTATCCAAACGAGAATATTTATTATTCTGCTTCTTCAGAAAACTGCTATGAAAATTTGTAGCATCTAATGTGTAATTCCACTGGTCTTAATTTGTAATGCTTGAGCCCATCCCATATTCTCTAAAGAAAGTTATTTCATCTAATTCCTTTTAGAGCATTTCAAAAGCAATTTTTTTCACTCAAATTCCACTGGTTTTAATTTGTAATGCTTGAAGCCATCCTATATTCTCTAAAGAAACTTATTTCATCTAATTCCTTTTAGAGCATTTCAAAAGCAGAAAGTTTTTTTCTCTCAATTGCACTTTATTAGGGCTTTAAGACATGTTTGATGTCAAACAAGAATGAAAGTCCTTTTTTTCGACTAACAGCCTCAAACTGACATGATGAAAGGAAAGCACTGCTGACATTCGAAATCAAGATTTTCTGTTTACTATACAGGCTCTTTGACCAACTTGGCTAAATCACAAAAAGATGTGATATATTGGAAAGACTGCTTAGAGAGTCAGATGCGGAAAGTGGAGGCATTTCAAAATAAAATCCATTGGTTAAATTATCAAGCTTGAAGCAATCTTAATTCCTTTTCATCATTTAGACGAGATTCTTAATCTCACAATTGCACTATGAGTAGGGCTGGAACAATGGCAAATTTGAGTTTGCACACAGGTAAAACACATGCTTTAAGATAGGAAGCTTTTTCTTGAGAAGATGAAAACAAGGTACTGCTGAGAGTAGAACTCAGGATCTCTTGTTTACGAGACAGGTGCTTTTACCAACTAAGCCACAGCACCACATGATCCATCTGTGAATATTTATTATTCTGCTTTTTCAGAAAACTGCTATGAAAATTTGTAGCATCTAATGTGTAATTCCACTGGTTTTAATTTGTAATGCTTGAGCCCATCCTATATTCTCTAAAGAAAGTTATATCATCTAATTCCTTTTAGAGCATTTCAAAAGCAATTTTTTTTTCACTCAAATTCCACTGGTTTTAATTTGTAATGCTTGAAGCCATCCTATATTCTCTAAAGAAACTTATTTCATCTAATTCCTTTTAGAGCATTTCAAAAGCAGAAAGTTTTTTTCTCTCAATTGCACTTTATTAGGGCTTTGGGAAAGACATGTTTGATGTCAAACAAAAGTGAAAGTCCTCTTTTTCGGCTAACAGCCCCACACTGACATGAAGAAAGGAAAGCACTGCTGACATTCGAAATCAAGATTTTCTGTTTACTAAACAGGCTCTTTGACCAACTTGGCTAAATCACAAAAAGATGCGATATATTGGAAAGACTGCTTAGAGAGTCAGGTGCGGAAAATGGAGGCATTTCAAAATAAAATCCATTGGTTAAATTGTCAAGCTTGAAGCAGTCTTACTTCCTTTTCAGCATTTAGATGAGATACTTAATCTCACAATTGCACTATGAGTAGGGATGGAACAATGGCAAATTTGAGTTTGCACACAGGTAAAACACCTGCTTTAAGATAGGAAGCTTATTCTTGAGAAGATGAAAACAAGGTACTGCTGAGAGTTGAACTCAGGATCTCCTGTTTACGAGACAGGCGCTTTAACCAACTAAGCAACAGCACCACAGGATCCAAATGAGAATATTTATTATTCTGCTTCTTCAGAAAACTGCTATGAAAATTTGTAGCATCTAATGTGTAATTCCACTGGTCTTAATTTGTAATGCTTGAGCCCATCCCATATTCTCTAAAGAAAGTTATTTCATCTAATTCCTTTTAGAGCATTTCAAAAGCAATTTTTTTCACTCAAATTCCACTGGTTTTAATTTGTAATGCTTGAAGCCATCCTATATTCTCTAAAGAAACTTATTTCATCTAATTCCTTTTAGAGCATTTCAAAAGCAGAAAGTTTTTTTCTCTCAATTGCACTTTATTAGGGCTTTAAGACATGTTTGATGTCAAACAAGAATGAAAGTCCTTTTTTTCGACTAACAGCCTCAAACTGACATGATGAAAGGAAAGCACTGCTGACATTCGAAATCAAGATTTTCTGTTTACTATACAGGCTCTTTGACCAACTTGGCTAAATCACAAAAAGATGTGATATATTGGAAAGATTGCTTAGAGAGTCAGATGCGGAAAGTGGAGGCATTTCAAAATAAAATCCATTGGTTAAATTATCAAGCTTGAAGCAATCTTAATTCCTTTTCATCATTTAGATGAGATTCTTAATCTCACAATTGCACTATGAGTAGGGCTGGAACAATGGCAAATTTGAGTTTGCACACAGATAAAACACATGCTTTAAGATAGGAAGCTTTTTCTTGAGAAGATGAAAACAAGGTAGTGCTGAGAGTAGAACTCAGGATCTCTTGTTTACGAGACAGGTGCTTTTACCAACTAAGCCACAGAACCACATGATCCATCGGTGAATATTTATTATTCTGCTTTTTCAGAAAACTGCTATGAAAATTTGTAGCATCTAATGTGTAATTCCACTGGTTTTAATTTGTAATGCTTGAGCCCATCCTATATTCTCTAAAGAAAGTTATTTCATCTAATTCCTTTTAGAACATTTCAAAAGCAATTTTTTTTTTCACTCAAATTCCACTGGTTTTAATTTGTAATGCTTGAAGCCATCCTATATTCTCTAAAGAAACTTATTTCATCTAATTCCTTTTAGAGCATTTCAAAAGCAGAAAGTTTTTTTCTCTCATTTGCACTTTATTAGGGCTTTGGGAAAGACATGTTTGATGTCAAACAAAAGTGAAAGTCCTCTTTTTCGGCTAACAGCCCCAAACTGACATGAAGAAAGGAAAGCACTGCTGACATTCGAAATCAAGATTTTCTGTTTACTAAACAGGCTCTTTGACCAACTTGGCTAAATCACAAAAAGATGCGATATATTGGAAAGACTGCTTAGAGAGTCAGATGCGGAAAATGGAGGCATTTCAAAATAAAATCCATTGGTTAAATTGTCAAGCTTGAAGCAGTCTTACTTCCTTTTCAGCATTTAGATGAGATACTTAATCTCACAATTGCACTATGAGTAGGGATGGAACAATGGCAAATTTGAGTTTGCACACAGGTAAAACACCTGCTTTAAGATAGGAAGCTTATTCTTGAGAAGATGAAAACAAGGTACTGCTGAGAGTTGAACTCAGGATCTCCTGTTTACGAGACAGGCGCTTTAACCAACTAAGCCACAGCACCACAGGATCCATATGTGAATATTTTTTATTCTGCTCTTTCTGAAAACTGCTATGAAAATTTGTAGCATCTAATGTGTAATTCCACTGGTTTTAGTTTGTAATGCTTGAGCCCTTCCTATATTCTCTAAAGAAAGTTATTTCATCTAATTCCTTTTAGAGCATTTCAAAAGCAAATTTTTTTTTTCACTCAAATTCCACTGGTTTTAATTTGTAATGCTTGAAGCCATCCTATATTCTCTAAAGAAACTTATTTCATCTAATTCCTTTTAGAGCATTTCAAAAGCAGAAAGTTTTTTTCTCTCAATTGCACTTTATTAGGGCTTTAAGACATGATTGATGTAAAACAAGAATGAAAGTCCTCTTTTTCAGCTAGAAGACTCAAACTGACATGATGAAAGGAAAGCACTGCTGACATTCGAAATCAAGATTTTCCGTTTACTATACAGGCTCTTTGACCAACTTGGCTAAATCACAAAAAGATGTGATATATTGGAAAAACTGCTTAGAGAGTCAGATGCGGAAAGTGGAGGCATTTCAAAATAAAATCCATTGGTTAAATTATCAAGATTGAAGCAATCTTAATTCCTTTTCATCATTTAGATGAGATTCTTAATCTCACAATTGCACTATCAGTATGGCTGGAACAATGGCAAATTTGAGTTTGCACACAGATAAAACACCTGCTTTAAGATAGGAAGCTTATTCTTGAGAAAATGAAAACAAGGTACTGCTGAGAGTTGAACTCAGGATCTCCTGTTTACGAGATAGGCGCTTTAACCAACTAAGCCACAGCACAACATGATCCAATTGTGAATATTTATTATTCTGCTTTTTCAGAAAACTGCTATGAAAATTTGTAGCATCTAATGTGTAATTCCACTGGTTTTAATTTGTAATGCTTGAGCCCATCCTATATTCTCAAAAGAAAGTTATTTCATCTAATTAATTTTAGAGCATTTCAAAAGCAAATTTTTTTTTTTCACTCAAATTCCACTGGTTTTAATTTGTGATGCTTGAAGCCATCCTATATTCTCTAAAGAAACTTATTTCATCTAATTCCTTTTAGAGCATTTCAAAAGCAGAACTTTTTTCACTCAATTACACTTTATTAGTGCTTTGGGAAAGACATGTTTGATGTCAAACAAAAGTGAAAGTCCTCTTTTTCGGCTAACAGCACCAAACTGACATGAAGAAAGGAAAGCACTGCTGGCATTCAAAATCAAGATTTTCTGTTTACTAAACAGGCTCTTTGACCAACTTGGCTAAATCACAAAAAGATGTGATATATTGGAAAGACTGCTTAGAGAGACAGATGCAGAAAGTGGAGGCATTTCAAAATAAAATCCATTGGTTAAGTTGTCAAGCTTGAAGTAATCTTACATTCTTTTCAGCATTTAGATAAGATTCTTAATCTCACAATTGCACTATCAGTAGGGCTGGAACAATGGCAAATTTGAGTTTGCACACAGGTAAAACACATGCTTTAAGATAGGAAGCTTATTCTTGAGAAGATTAAAACAAGGTACTGCTGAGAGTTGAACTCAGGATCTCCTGTTTACAAGAGAGGAATTTTAACCAACTAAGCCACAGCACCACAATTTTCATGTGTGAATATTTATTATTCTGCTTTTTCCGAAAACTGCTAAGAAAATTTGCAGCATCTAATGTGTAATTCCACTGGTTTTAATTTGTAATGCTTGAGCCCATCCTATATTCTCTAAAAAAAGTTATTTCATCTGATTCCTTTTAGAGCATTTCAAAAGCAAAAATTTTTTTTTTACTCAAATTCCACTGGTTTTAATTTGTAATGCTTGAAGCCATCCTATATTCTCTAAAGAAACTTATTTCATCTAATTCCTTTTAGAGCATTTCAAAAGTAGAAAGTTTTTTTCTCTCAATTACACTTTATTAGTGCTTTGGGAAAGACATGTTTGATGTCAAACAAAAGTGAAAGTCCTCTTTTTCGGCTAACAGCCCCAAACTGACATGAAGAAAGGAAAGCACTGTTGACATTCGAAATCAAGATTTTCTGTTTACTAAACAGGCTCTTTGACCAACTTGTCTACATCACAAAAAGATGTGATATATTGGAAAGACTGCTTAGAGAGTCAGGTGCGGAAAGTGGAGGCATTTCAAAATAAAATCCATTGGTTAAGTTGTCAAACTTGAAGCAATCTTACTTCCTTTTCAGCATTTAGATGAGATTCTTAATCTCACAATTGCACTATCAGTAGGGCTGGAACAATGGCAAGTTTGAGTTTGCACACAGGTAAAACACCTGCTTTAAGATAGGAAGCTTATTCTTGTTAAGATGAAAACAAGGTACTGCTGAGAGTTGAACTCAGGATCTCCTGTTTACGAGACAGGCGCTTTAACCAACTAAGCCACAGCACCACATAATTCATATGTGAATATTTATTATTCTACTTTTTCAGAAAACTGCTCTGAAAATTTGTAGCATCTAATGTGTAATTCCACTGGTTTTAATTTGTAATGCTTGAGCCCATCCTATATTCTCTAAAGAAAGTTATTTCATCTAATTCCTTTTAGAGCATTTCAAAAGCAAAATTTTTTTTACTTAAATTCCACTGGTTTTAATTTGTAATGATTGAAGCCATCCTATATTCTCTAAAGAAACTTATTTCATCTAATTCCTTTTAGAGCATTTCAAAAGCAGAAAGTTTTTTTCTCTCAATTGCACTTTATTAGGGCTTTGGGAAAGACATGTTTGATGTCAAACAAAAGTGAAAGTCCTCTTTTTCGGCTAACAGCCCCAAACTGACATGAAGAAAGGAAAGCACTGCTGACATTCGAAATCAAGATTTTCTGTTTACTAAACAGGCTCTTTGACCAACTTGGCTAAATCACAAAAAGATGCGATATATTGGAAAGACTGCTTAGAGAGTCAGATGCGGAAAGTGGAGGCATTTCAAAATAATTTCCATTGGTTAAATTGTCAAGCTTGAAGCAGTCTTAATTCCTTTTCAGCATTTAGATGAAATACTTAATCTCACAATTGCACTATCAGTAGGGCTGGAACAATGGCAAATTTGACTTTGAACTCAGGTAAAACACCTGCTTTAAGATAGGAAGCTTATTCTTGAGAAGATGAAAACAAGATACTGTTCAGAGTTGAACTCAGGATCTCCTGTTTACGAGACAGGCGCTTTAACCAACTAAGCCACAGCACCACATGATCCAAATGTGAATATTTATTATTCTGCTTTTTCAGAAAACTGCTATGAAAATTTGTAGCATCTAATGTGTAATTCCACTGGTTTTAATTTGTAATGATTGAAGCCATCCTATATTCTCTAAAGAAACTTATTTCATCTAATTCCTTTTAGAGCATTTCAAAAGCAGAAAGTTTTTTTCTCTCAATTGCACTTTATTAGGGCTTTGGGAAAGACATGTTTGATGTCAAACAAAAGTGAAAGTCCTCTTTTTCGGCTAACAGCCCCAAACTGACATGAAGAAAGGAAAGCACTGCTGACATTCGAAATCAAGATTTTCTGTTTACTAAACAGGCTCTTTGACCAACTTGGCTAAATCACAAAAAGATGCGATATATTGGAAAGACTGCTCAGAGAGTCAGATGCGGAAAGTGGAGGCATTTCAAAATAAAATCCATTGGCTAAGTTGTCAAGTTTGAAGCAATCTTTCGTCCTATTCAGCATTTAGATGAGATACTTAATCTCACAATTGCACTATCAGTAGGGCTGGAACAATGGCAAATTTGAGTTTGCACACAGGTAAAACACATGCTTTAAGATAGGAAGCTTATTCTTGTTAAGATGAAAACAAGGTACTGCTGAGAGTTGAACTCAGGATCTCCTGTTTACGAGACAGGCGCTTTAACCAACTAAGCCACAGCACCACATAATTCATATGTGAATATTTATTATTCTGCTTTTTCAGAAAACTGCTCTGAAAATTTGTAGCATCTAATGTGTAATTCCACTGGTTTTAATTTGTAATGCTTGAGCCCATCCTATATTCTCTAAAGAAAGTTATTTCATCTAATTCCTTTTAGAGCATTTCAAAAGCAAAATTTTTTTTACTTAAATTCCACTGGTTTTAATTTGTAATGATTGAAGCCATCCTATATTCTCTAAAGAAACTTATTTCATCTAATTCCTTTTAGAGCATTTCAAAAGCAGAAAGTTTTTTTCTCTCAATTGCACTTTATTAGGGCTTTGGGAAAGACATGTTTGATGTCAAACAAAAGTGAAAGTCCTCTTTTTCGGCTAACAGCCCCAAACTGACATGAAGAAAGGAAAGCACTGCTGACATTCGAAATCAAGATTTTCTGTTTACTAAACAGGCTCTTTGACCAACTTGGCTAAATCACAAAAAGATGCGATATATTGGAAAGACTGCTTAGAGAGTCAGATGCGGAAAGTGGAGGCATTTCAAAATAATATCCATTGGTTAAATTGTCAAGCTTGAAGCAGTCTTAATTCCTTTTCAGCATTTAGATGAAATACTTAATCTCACAATTGCACTATCAGTAGGGCTGGAACAATGGCAAATTTGACTTTGAACTCAGGTGAAACACATGCTTTAAGATAGGAAGCTTATTCTTGAGAAGATGAAAACAAGGTACTGTTGAGAGTTGAACTCAGGATCACCTGTTTACGAGACAGGCGCTTTAACCAACTAAGCCACAGCACCACATGATCCAAATGTCAATATGTATTATTCTGCTTTTTCAGAAAACTGCTATGAAAATTTGTAGCATCTAATGTGTAATTCCACTGGTTTTAATTTGTAATGATTGAAGCCATCCTATATTCTCTAAAGAAACTTATTTCATCTAATTCCTTTTAGAGCATTTCAAAAGCAGAAAGTTTTTTTCTCTCAATTGCACTTTATTAGGGCTTTGGGAAAGACATGTTTGATGTCAAACAAAAGTGAAAGTCCTCTTTTTCGGCTAACAGCCCCAAACTGACATGAAGAAAGGAAAGCACTGCTGACATTCGAAATCAAGATTTTCTGTTTACTAAACAGGCTCTTTGACCAACTTGGCTACATCACAAAAAGATGTGATATATTGGAAAGACTGCTTAGAGAGTCAGATGCGGAAAGTGGAGGCATTTCAAAATAAAATCCATTGGTTAAGTTGTCAAGTTTGAAGCAATCTTACGTCCTATTCAGCATTTAGATGAGATACTTAATCTCACAATTGCACTATCAGTAGGGCTGGAACAATGGCAAATTTGACTTTGAACTCAGGTAAAACACATGCTTTAAGATAGGAAGCTTATTCTTGAGAAGATGAAAACAAGGTACTGTTGAGAGTTGAACTCAGGATCACCTGTTTACGAGACAGGCGCTTTAACCAACTAAGCCACAGCACCACATAATCCATATGTGAATATTTATTATTCTGCTTTTTCAGAAAACTGCTATGAAAATTTGTAGCATCTAATGTGTAATTCCACTGGTTTTAATTTGTAATGCTTGAGCCCATCCTATATTCTCTAAAGAAAGTTATTTCATCTAATTCCTTTTAGAGCATTTCAAAAGCAAACATTTTTTTACTTAAATTCCACTGGTTTTAATTTGTAATGATTGAAGCCATCCTATATTCTCTAAAGAAACTTATTTCATCTAATTCCTTTTAGAGCATTTCAAAAGCAGAAAGTTTTTTTCTCTCAATTGCACTTTATTAGGGCTTTGGGAAAGACATGTTTGATGTCAAACAAAAGTGAAAGTCCTCTTTTTCGGCTAACAGCCCCAAACTGACATGAAGAAAGGAAAGCACTGCTGACATTCGAAATCAAGATTTTCTGTTTACTAAACAGGCTCTTTGACCAACTTGGCTAAATCACAAAAAGATGCGATATATTGGAAAGACTGCTTAGAGAGTCACATGCGGAAAGTGGAGGCATTTCAAAATAATATCCATTGGTTAAATTGTCAAGCTTGAAGCAGTCTTAATTCCTTTTCAGCATTTAGATGAAATACTTAATCTCACAATTGCACTATCAGTAGGGCTGGAACAATGGCTAATTTGACTTTGCACACAGGTAAAACACCTGCTTTAAGATAGGAAGCTTATTCTTGACAAGCGCTTTAACCAACTAAGCCACAGCACCACATGATCCATATGTGAATATTTATTATTCTGCTTTTTCAGAAAACTGCTATGAAAATTTGTAGCATCTAATGTGTAATTCCACTGGTTTTAATTTGTAATGCTTGAGCCCATCCTATATTCTCTAAAGAAACTTATTTCATCTAATTCCTTTTAGAGCATTTCAAAAGCAAAAATTTTTTTACTTAAATTCCACTGGTTTTAATTTGTAATGATTGAAGCCATCCTATATTCTCTAAAGAAACTTATTTCATCTAATTCCTTTTAGAGCATTTCAAAAGCAGAAAGGTTTTTTCTCTCAATTGCACTTTATTAGGGCTTTGGGAAAGACATGTTTGATGTCAAACAAAAGTGAAAGTCCTCTTTTTCAGCTAACAGCCCCAAACTGACATGAAGAAAGGAAAGCACTGCTGACATTCGAAATCAAGATTTTCTGTTTACTAAACAGGCTCTTTGACCAACTTGGCTAAATCACAAAAAGATGCGATATATTGGAAAGACTGCTTAGAGAGTCAGATGCGGAAAGTGGAGGCATTTCAAAATAATATCCATTGGTTAAATTGTCAAGCTTGAAGCAGTCTTAATTCCTTTTCAGCATTTAGATGAAATACTTAATCTCACAATTGCACTATCAGTAGGGCTGGAACAATGGCAAATTTGACTTTGAACTCAGGTAAAACACATGCTTTAAGATAGGAAGCTTATTCTTGAGAAGATGAAAACAAGGTACTGTTGAGAGTTGAACTCAGGATCACCTGTTTACGAGACAGGCGCTTTAACCAACTAAGCCACAGCACCACATGATCCAAATGTCAATATGTATTATTCTGCTTTTTCAGAAAACTGCTATGAAAATTTGTAGCATCTAATGTGTAATTCCACTGGTTTTAATTTGTAATGATTGAAGCCATCCTATATTCTCTAAAGAAACTTATTTCATCTAATTCCTTTTAGAGCATTTCAAAAGCAGAAAGTTTTTTTCTCTCAATTGCACTTTATTAGGGCTTTGGGAAAGACATGTTTGATGTCAAACAAAAGTGAAAGTCCTCTTTTTCGGCTAACAGCCCCAAACTGACATGAAGAAAGGAAAGCACTGCTGACATTCGAAATCAAGATTTTCTGTTTACTAAACAGGCTCTTTGACCAACTTGGCTAAATCACAAAAAGATGCGATATATTGGAAAGACTGCTTAGAGAGTCACATGCGGAAAGTGGAGGCATTTCAAAATAATATCCATTGGTTAAATTGTCAAGCTTGAAGCAGTCTTAATTCCTTTTCAGCATTTAGATGAAATACTTAATCTCACAATTGCACTATCAGTAGGGCTGGAACAATGGCTAATTTGACTTTGCACACAGGTAAAACACGTGCTTTAAGATAGGAAGCTTATTCTTGACAAGCGCTTTAACCAACTAAGCCACAGCACCACATGATCCATATGTGAATATTTATTATTCTGCTTTTTCAGAAAACTGCTATGAAAATTTGTAGCATCTAATGTGTAATTCCACTGGTTTTAATTTGTAATGCTTGAGCCCATCCTATATTCTCTAAAGAAACTTATTTCATCTAATTCCTTTTAGAGCATTTCAAAAGCAAAAATTTTTTTACTTAAATTCCACTGGTTTTAATTTGTAATGATTGAAGCCATCCTATATTCTCTAAAGAAACTTATTTCATCTAATTCCTTTTAGAGCATTTCAAAAGCAGAAAGGTTTTTTCTCTCAATTGCACTTTATTAGGGCTTTGGGAAAGACATGTTTGATGTCAAACAAAAGTGAAAGTCCTCTTTTTCAGCTAACAGCCCCAAACTGACATGAAGAAAGGAAAGCACTGCTGACATTCGAAATCAAGATTTTCTGTTTACTAAACAGGCTCTTTGACCAACTTGGCTAAATCACAAAAAGATGCGATATATTGGAAAGACTGCTTAGAGAGTCACATGCGGAAAGTGGAGGCATTTCAAAATAATATCCATTGGTTAAATTGTCAAGCTTGAAGCAGTCTTAATTCCTTTTCAGCATTTAAATGAAATACTTAATCTCACAATTGCACTATCAGTAGGGCTGGAACAATGGCAAATTTGAGTTTGCACTCAGGTAAAACACATGCTTTAAGATAGGAAGCTTATTCTTGAGAAGATGAAAACAAGATACTGTTGAGAGTTGAACTCAGGATCTCCTGTTTACGAGACAGGCGCTTTAACCAACTAAGCCACAGCACCACATGATCCAAATGTGAATATTTATTATTCTGCTTTTTCAGAAAACTGCTATGAAAATTTGTAGCATCTAATGTGTAATTCCACTGGTTTTAATTTGTAATGATTGAAGCCATCCTATATTCTCTATAGAAACTTATTTCATCTAATTCCTTTTAGAGCATTTCAAAAGCAGAAAGTTTTTTTCTCTCAATTGCACTTTATTAGGGCTTTGGGAAAGACATGTTTGATGTCAAACAAAAGTGAAAGTCCTCTTTTTCGGCTAACAGCCCCAAACTGACATGAAGAAAGGAAAGCACTGCTGACATTCGAAATCAAGATTTTCTGTTTACTAAACAGGCTCTTTGACCAACTTGGCTACATCACAAAAAGATGTTATATATTGGAAAAACTGCTTAGAGAGTCAGATGCGGAAAGTGGAGGCATTTCAAAATAAAATCCATTGGTTAAGTTGTCAAGTTTGAAGCAATCTTACATCCTTTTCAGCATTTAGATGAGATACTTAATCTCACAATTGCACTATCAATAGGGCTGGAACAATGGCAAATTTGAGTTTGCACACAGGTAAAACACGTGCTTTAAGATAGGAAGCTTATTCTTGATAAGATGAAAACAAGGTACTGCTGAGAGATGAACTCAGGATCTCCTGTTTACGAGACAAGCGCTTTAACCAACTAAGCCAAAGCACCACATAATCCATATGTGAATATTTATTATTCTGCTTTTTCAGAAAACTGCTATGAAAATTTGTAGCATCTAATGTGTAATTCCACTGGTTTTAATTTGTAATGCTTGAGCCCATCCTATATTCTCTAAAGAAAGTTATTTCATCTAATTCCTTTTAGAGCATTTCAAAAGCAAAAATTTTTTTACTTAAATTCCACTGGTTTTAATTTGTAATGATTGAAGCCATCCTATATTCTCTAAAGAAACTTATTTCATCTAATTCCTTTTAGAGCATTTCAAAAGCAGAAAGTTTTTTTCTCTCAATTGCACTTTATTAGGGCTTTGGGAAAGACATATTTGATGTCAAACAAAAGTGAAAGTCCTATTTTCGGCTAACAGCCCCAAACTGACATGAAGAAAGGAAAGCACTGCTGACATTCGAAATCAAGATTTTCTGTTTACTATACAGGCTCTTTGACCAACTTGGCTAAATCACAAAAAGATGTGATATATTGGAAAGACTGCTTAGAGAGTCAGATGCGGAAAGTGGAGGCATTTCAAAATAAAATCCATTGGTTAAATTATCAAGCTTGAAGCAATCTTAATTCCTTTTCATCATTTAGATGAGATTCTTAATCTCACAATTGCACTATGAGTAGGGCTGGAACAATGGCAAATTTAAGTTTGCACACAGATAAAACACATGCTTTAAGATAGGAAGCTTTTTCTTGAGAAGATGAAAACAAGGTACTGCTGAGAGTAGAACTCAGGATCTCTTGTTTACGAGACAGGTGCTTTTACCAACTAAGCCAAAGCACCACATAATCCATATGTGAATATTTATTATTCTGCTTTTTCAGAAAACTGCTATGAAAATTTGTAGCATCTAATGTGTAATTCCACTGGTTTTAATTTGTAATGCTTGAGCCCATCCTATATTCTCTAAAGAAAGTTATTTCATCTAATTCCTTTTAGAGCATTTCAAAAGCAAAAATTTTTTTACTTAAATTCCACTGGTTTTAATTTGTAATGATTGAAGCCATCCTATATTCTCTAAAGAAACTTATTTCATCTAATTCCTTTTAGAGCATTTCAAAAGCAGAAAGTTTTTTTCTCTCAATTGCACTTTATTAGGGCTTTGGGAAAGACATATTTGATGTCAAACAAAAGTGAAAGTCCTATTTTCGGCTAACAGCCCCAAACTGACATGAAGAAAGGAAAGCACTGCTGACATTCGAAATCAAGATTTTCTGTTTACTATACAGGCTCTTTGACCAACTTGGCTAAATCACAAAAAGATGTGATATATTGTAAAGACTGCTTAGAGAGTCAGATGCGGAAAGTGGAGGCATTTCAAAATAAAATCCATTGGTTAAATTATCAAGCTTGAAGCAATCTTAATTCCTTTTCATCATTTAGATGAGATTCTTAATCTCACAATTGCACTATGAGTAGGGCTGGAACAATGGCAAATTTGAGTTTGCACACAGATAAAACACATGCTTTAAGATAGGAAGCTTTTTCTTGAGAAGATGAAAACAAGGTACTGCTGAGAGTAGAACTCAGGATCTCTTGTTTACGAGACAGGTGCTTTTACCAACTAAGCCACAGCACCACATGCTCCATCTGTGAATATTTATTATTCTGCTTTTTCAGAAAACTGCTATGAAAATTTGTAGCATCTAATGTGTAATTCCACTGGTTTTAATTTGTAATGCTTGAGCCCATCCTATATTCTCTAAAGAAAGTTATTTCATCTAATTCCTTTTAGAGCATTTCAAAAGCAATTTTTTTTTCACTCAAATTCCACTGGTTTTAATTTGTAATGCTTGAAGCCATCCTATATTCTCTAAAGAAACTTATTTCATCTAATTCCTTTTAGAGCATTTCAAAAGCAGAAAGTTTTTTTCTCTCAATTGCACTTTATTAGGGCTTTGGGAAAGACATGTTTGATGTCAAACAAAAGTGAAAGTCCTCTTTTTCGGCTAACAGCCCCACACTGACATGAAGAAAGGAAAGCACTGCTGACATTCGAAATCAAGATTTTCTGTTTACTAAACAGGCTCTTTGACCAACTTGGCTAAATCACAAAAAGATGTGATATATTGGAAAGACTGCTTAGAGAGTCAGATGCGGAAAATGGAGGCATTTCAAAATAAAATCCATTGGTTAAATTGTCAAGCTTGAAGCAGTCTTACTTCCTTTTCAGCATTTAGATGAGATACTTAATCTCACAATTGCACTATGAGTAGGGATGGAACAATGGCAAATTTGAGTTTGCACACAGGTAAAACAACTGCTTTAAGATAGGAAGCTTATTCTTGAGAAGATGAAAACAAGGTACTGCTGAGAGTTGAACTCAGGATCTCCTGTTTACGAGACAGGCGCTTTAACCAACTAAGCCACAGCACCACAGGATCCAAATGAGAATATTTATTATTCTGCTTCTTCAGAAAACTGCTATGAAAATTTGTAGCATCTAATGTGTAATTCCACTGGTCTTAATTTGTAATGCTTGAGCCCATCCCATATTCTCTAAAGAAAGTTATTTCATCTAATTCCTTTTAGAGCATTTCAAAAGCAATTTTTTTCACTCAAATTCCACTGGTTTTAATTTGTAATGCTTGAAGCCATCCTATATTCTCTAAAGAAACTTATTTCATCTAATTCCTTTTAGAGCATTTCAAAAGCAGAAAGTTTTTTTCTCTCAATTGCACTTTATTAGGGCTTTAAGACATGTTTGATGTCAAACAAGAATGAAAGTCCTCTTTTTCAGCTAACAGACTCAAACTGACATGATGAAAGGAAAGCACTGCTGACATTCGAAATCAAGATTTTCTGTTTACTATACAGGCTCTTTGACCAACTTGGCTAAATCACAAAAAGATGTGATATATTGGAAAAACTGCTTAGAGAGTCAGATGCGGAAAGTGGAGGCATTTCAAAATAAAATCCATTGGTTAAATTGTCAAGCTTGAAGCAATCTTAATTCCTTTTCATCATTTAGATGAGATTCTTAATCTCACAATTGCACTATCAGTATGGCTGGAACAATGGCAAATTTGAGTTTGCACACAGATAAAACACCTGCTTTAAGATAGGAAGCTTATTCTTGAGAAAATGAAAACAAGGTACTGCTGAGAGTTGAACTCAGGATCTCCTGTTTACGAGATAGGCGCTTTAACCAACTAAGCCACAGCACAACATGATCCAATTGTGAATATTTATTGTTCTGCTTTTTCAGAAAACTGCTATGAAAATTTGTAGCATCTAATGTGTAATTCCACTGGTTTTAATTTGTAATGCTTGAGCCCATCCTATATTCTCAAAAGAAAGTTATTTCATCTAATTAATTTTAGAGCATTTCAAAAGCAAATATTTTTTTTTCACTCAAATTCCACTGGTTTTAATTTGTGATGCTTGAAGCCATCCTATATTCTCTAAAGAAACTTATTTCATCTAATTCCTTTTAGAGCATTTCAAAAGCAGAACTTTTTTTCACTCAACTACACTTTATTAGTGCTTTGGGAAAGACATGTTTGATGTCAAACAAAAGTGAAAGTCCTCTTTTTCGGCTAACAGCACCAAACTGACATGAAGAAAGGAAAGCACTGCTGGCATTCAAAATCAAGATTTTCTTTTTACTAAACAGGCTCTTTGACCAACTTGGCTAAATCACAAAAAGATGTGATATATTGGAAAGACTGCTTAGAGAGTCAGATGCAGAAAGTGGAGGCATTTCAAAATATAATCCATTGGTTAAGTTGTCAAACTTGAAGCAATCTTACTTCCTTTTCACCATTTAGATGAGATTCTTAATCTCACAAATGCACTATCAGTAGGGCTGGAACAATGGCAAATTTGAGTTTGCACACACGTAAAACAACTGCTTTAAGATAGGAAGCTTATTCTTGAGAAGATGAAAACAAGGTACTGCCGAGAGTTGAACTCAGTATCTCCTGTTTACAAGACAGGCACTTTATCCAACTAAGCCACAGCACCCCAATTTTCATGTGTGAATATTTATTATTCTGCTTTTTCCGAAAACTGCTATGAAAATTTGTAGCATCTAATGTGTAATTCCACTGGTTTTAATTTGTAATGCTTGAAGCCATCCTATATTCTCTAAAGAAACTTATTTCATCTAATTCCTTTTAGAGCATTTCAAATGCAGAAAGATTTTTTCTCTCAATTACACTTTATTAGTGCTTTGTGAAAGACATGTTTGATGTCAAACAAAAGTGAAAGTCCTCTTTTTCGGCTAACAGCCCCAAACTGACATGAAGAAAGGAAAGCACTGCTGACATTCGAAATCAAGATTTTCTGTTTACTAAACAGGCTCTTTGACCAACTTGTCTACATCACAAAAAGATGTGATATATTGGAAAGACTGCTTAGAGAGTCAGGTGCGGAAAGTGGAGGCATTTCAAAATAAAATCCATTGGTTAAGTTGTCAACCTTGAAGCAATCTTAATTGCTTTTCAGCATTTAGATGAGATTCTTAATCTCACAATTGCACTATCAGTAGGCTGGAACAATGGCAAATCTGAGTTTGCACACAGGTAAAACACATGCTTTAAGATAGGAAGCTTATTCTTGAGAAGATTAAAACAAGGTACTGCTGAGAGTTGAACTCAGGATCTCCTGTTTACAAGAGAGGCACTTTAACCAACTAAGCCACAGCACCCCAATTTTCATGTGTGAATATTTTTTATTCTGCTTTTTCCGAAAACTGCTATGAAAATTTGTAGCATCTCATGTGTAATTCCACTGGTTTTAATTTGTAATGCTTGAGCCCATCCTATATTCTCTAAAGAAAGCTATTTCATCTGATTCCTTCTAGAGCATTTCAAAAGCAAAATTTTTTTTTTTACTCAAATTCCACTGGTTTTAATTTGTAATGCTTGAAGCCATCCTATATTCTCTAAAGAAACTTATTTCATCTAATTCCTTTTAGAGCATTTCAAAAGCAGAAAGTTTTTTTCTCTCAATTACACTTTATTAGTGCTTTGGGAAAGACATGTTTGATGTCAAACAAAAGTGAAAGTCCTCTTTTTCGGCTAACAGCCCCAAACTGACATGAAGAAAGGAAAGCACTGCTGACATTCGAAATCAAGATTTTCTGTTTACTAAACAGGCTCTTTGACCAACTTGTCTACATCACAAAAAGATGTGATATATTGGAAAGACTGCTTAGAGAGTCAGGTGCGGAAAGTGGAGGCATTTCAAAATAAAATCCATTGGTTAAGTTGTCAAGCTTGAAGCAATCTTAATTGCTTTTCAGCATTTAGATGAGATTCTTAATCGCACAATTGCACTATCAGTAGGGCTGGAACAATGGCAAATTTGAGTTTGCACACAGGTAAAACACATGCTTTAAGATAGGAAGCTTATTCTTGAGAAGATTAAAACAAGGTACTGCTGAGAGTTGAACTCAGGATCTCCTGTTTACAAGAGAGGCACTTTAACCAACTAAGCCACAGGACCCCAATTTTCATGTGTGAATATTTTTTATTCTGCTGTTTCCGAAAACTACTAAGAAAATTTGTAGCATCTAATGTGTAATTCCACTGGTTTTAATTTGTAATGCTTGAGCCCATCCTATATTCTCTAAAGAAAGTTATTTCATCTGATTCCTTTTAGAGCATTTCAAAAGCAGAAAGTTTTTTTCTCTCAATTACACTTTATTAGTGCTTTGGGAAAGACATGTTAGATGTCAAACAAAAGTGAAAGTCCTCTTTTTCGGCTAACAGCCCCAAACTGACATGAAGAAAGGAAAGCACTGCTGACATTCGAAATCAAGATTTTCTGTTTACTAAACAGGCTCTTTGACCAACTTGTCTACTTCACAAAAAGATGTGATATATTGGAAAGACTGCTTAGAGAGTCAGGTGCGGAAAGTGGAGGCATTTCAAAATAAAATCCATTGGTTAAGTTGTCAAGCTTGAAGCAATCTTAATTGCTTTTCAGCATTTAGATGAGATTCTTAATCTCACAATTGCACTATCAGTAGGGCTGGAACAATGGCAAATTTGAGTTTGCACACAGGTAAAACACATGCTTTAAGATAGGAAGCTTATTCTTGAGAAGATTAAAACAAGGTACTGCTGAGAGTTGAACTCAGGATCTCCTGTTTACAAGAGAGGCACTTTAACCAACTAAGCCACAGCACCCCAATTTTCATGTGTGAATATTTATTATTCTGCTTTTTCCGAAAACTGCTAAGAAAATTTGTAGCATCTAATGTGTAATTCCACTGGTTTTAATTTGTAATGCTTGAGCCCATCCTATATTCTCTAAAAAAAGTTATTTCATCTGATTCCTTTTAGAGCATTTCAAAAGCAAAAATTTTTTTTTTACTCAAATTCCACTGGTTTTAATTTGTAATGCTTGAAGCCATCCTATATTCTCTAAAGAAACTTATTTCATCTAATTCCTTTTAGAGCATTTCAAAAGTAGAAAGTTTTTTTCTCTCAATTACACTTTATTAGTGCTTTGGGAAAGACATGTTTGATGTCAAACAAAAGTGAAAGTCCTCTTTTTCGGCTAACAGCACCAAACTGACATGAAGAAAGGAAAACACTGCTGACATTCGAAATCAAGATTTTCTTTTTACTAAACAGGCTCTTTGACCAACTTGGCTAAATCACAAAAAGATGTGATATATTGGAAAGACTGCTTAGAGAGTCAGGTGCGGAAAGTGGAGGCATTTCAAAATAAAATCCATTGGTTAAGTTGTCAAACTTGAAGCAATCTTACTTCCTTTTCAGCATTTAGATGAGATTCTTAATCTCACAATTGCACTATCAGTAGGGCTGGAACAATGGCAAATTTGAGTTTGCACACAGGTAAAACACACCTGCTTTAAGATAGGAGGCTTATTCTTGAGAAGATGAAAACAAGGTACTGCTGAGAGTTGAACTCAGGATCTCCTGTTTACAAGACAGGCGCTTTAACCAACTAAGCCACAACACCCTTATTTTCATGTGTGAATAATTATTATTCTACTTTTTCCGAAAACTGCTATGAAAATTTGTAGCATCTAATGTGTAATTCCACTGGTTTTAATTTGTAATGCTTGATCCCATCCTATATTCTCTAAAGAAAGTTATTTCATCTGATTCCTTTTAGAGCATTTCAAAAGCAAATTTATTTTTTTTACTCAAATTCCACTGGTTTTAATTTGTAATGCTTGAAGCCATCCTATATTCTCTAAAGAAACTTATTTCATCTAATTCCTTTTAGAGCATTTCAAAAGCAGAAAGTTTTTTTCTCTCAATTACACTTTATTAGTGCTTTGGGAAAGACATGTTTGATGTCAAACAAAAGTGAAAGTCCTCTTTTTCGGCTAACAGCCCCAAACTGACATGAAGAAAGGAAAGCACTGCTGACATTCGAAATCAAGATTTTCTTTTTACTAAACAGGCTCTTTGACCAACTTGGCTAAATCACAAAAAGATGTGATATATTGGAAAGACTGCTTAGAGAGTCAGATGCAGAAAGTGGAGGCATTTCAAAATATAATCCATTGGTTAAGTTGTCAAACTTGAAGCAATCTTACTTCCTTTTCACCATTTAGATGAGATTCTTAATCTCACAATTGCACTATCAGTAGGGCTGGAACAATGGCAAATTTGAGTTTGCACACACGTAAAACAACTGCTTTAAGATAGGAAGCTTATTCTTGAGAAGATGAAAACAAGGTACTGCCGAGAGTTGAACTCAGTATCTCCTGTTTACAAGACAGGAACTTTATCCAACTAAGCCACAGCACCCCAATTTTCATGTGTGAATATTTATTATTCTGCTTTTTCCGAAAACTGCTATGAAAATTTGTAGCATCTAATGTGTAATTCCACTGGTTTTAATTTGTAATGCTTGAAGCCATCCTATATTCTCTAAAGAAACTTATTTCATCTAATTCCTTTTAGAGCATTTCAAATGCAGAAAGATTTTTTCTCTCAATTACACTTTATTAGTGCTTTGTGAAAGACATGTTTGATGTCAAACAAAAGTGAAAGTCCTCTTTTTCGGCTAACAGCCCCAAACTGACATGAAGAAAGGAAAGCACTGCTGACATTCGAAATCAAGATTTTCTGTTTACTAAACAGGCTCTTTGACCAACTTGTCTACATCACAAAAAGATGTGATATATTGGAAAGACTGCTTAGAGAGTCAGGTGCGGAAAGTGGAGGCATTTCAAAATAAAATCCATTGGTTAAGTTGTCAACCTTGAAGCAATCTTAATTGCTTTTCAGCATTTAGATGAGATTCTTAATCTCACAATTGCACTATCAGTAGGCTGGAACAATGGCAAATCTGAGTTTGCACACAGGTAAAACACATGCTTTAAGATAGGAAGCTTATTCTTGAGAAGATTAAAACAAGGTACTGCTGAGAGTTGAACTCAGGATCTCCTGTTTACAAGAGAGGCACTTTAACCAACTAAGCCACAGCACCCCAATTTTCATGTGTGAATATTTTTTATTCTGCTTTTTCCGAAAACTGCTATGAAAATTTGTAGCATCTCATGTGTAATTCCACTGGTTTTAATTTGTAATGCTTGAGCCCATCCTATATTCTCTAAAGAAAGCTATTTCATCTGATTCCTTCTAGAGCATTTCAAAAGCAAAATTTTTTTTTTTACTCAAATTCCACTGGTTTTAATTTGTAATGCTTGAAGCCATCCTATATTCTCTAAAGAAACTTATTTCATCTAATTCCTTTTAGAGCATTTCAAAAGCAGAAAGTTTTTTTCTCTCAATTACACTTTATTAGTGCTTTGGGAAAGACATGTTTGATGTCAAACAAAAGTGAAAGTCCTCTTTTTCGGCTAACAGCCCCAAACTGACATGAAGAAAGGAAAGCACTGCTGACATTCGAAATCAAGATTTTCTGTTTACTAAACAGGCTCTTTGACCAACTTGTCTACATCACAAAAAGATGTGATATATTGGAAAGACTGCTTAGAGAGTCAGGTGCGGAAAGTGGAGGCATTTCAAAATAAAATCCATTGGTTAAGTTGTCAAGCTTGAAGCAATCTTAATTGCTTTTCAGCATTTAGATGAGATTCTTAATCTCACAATTGCACTATCAGTAGGGCTGGAACAATGGCAAATTTGAGTTTGCACACAGGTAAAACACATGCTTTAAGATAGGAAGCTTATTCTTGAGAAGATTAAAACAAGGTACTGCTGAGAGTTGAACTCAGGATCTCCTGTTTACAAGAGAGGCACTTTAACCAACTAAGCCACAGGACCCCAATTTTCATGTGTGAATATTTTTTATTCTGCTGTTTCCGAAAACTACTAAGAAAATTTGTAGCATCTAATGTGTAATTCCACTGGTTTTAATTTGTAATGCTTGAGCCCATCCTATATTCTCTAAAGAAAGTTATTTCATCTGATTCCTTTTAGAGCATTTCAAAAGCAGAAAGTTTTTTTCTCTCAATTACACTTTATTAGTGCTTTGGGAAAGACATGTTAGATGTCAAACAAAAGTGAAAGTCCTCTTTTTCGGCTAACAGCCCCAAACTGACATGAAGAAAGGAAAGCACTGCTGACATTCGAAATCAAGATTTTCTGTTTACTAAACAGGCTCTTTGACCAACTTGTCTACTTCACAAAAAGATGTGATATATTGGAAAGACTGCTTAGAGAGTCAGGTGCGGAAAGTGGAGGCATTTCAAAATAAAATCCATTGGTTAAGTTGTCAAGCTTGAAGCAATCTTAATTGCTTTTCAGCATTTAGATGAGATTCTTAATCTCACAATTGCACTATCAGTAGGGCTGGAACAATGGCAAATTTTAGTTTGCACACAGGTAAAACACATGCTTTAAGATAGGAAGCTTATTCTTGAGAAGATTAAAACAAGGTACTGCTGAGAGTTGAACTCAGGATCTCCTGTTTACAAGAGAGGCACTTTAACCAACTAAGCCACAGCACCCCAATTTTCATGTGTGAATATTTATTATTCTGCTTTTTCCGAAAACTGCTAAGAAAATTTGTAGCATCTAATGTGTAATTCCACTGGTTTTAATTTGTAATGCTTGAGCCCATCCTATATTCTCTAAAAAAAGTTATTTCATCTGATTCCTTTTAGAGCATTTCAAAAGCAAAAATTTTTTTTTTACTCAAATTCCACTGGTTTTAATTTGTAATGCTTGAAGCCATCCTATATTCTCTAAAGAAACTTATTTCATCTAATTCCTTTTAGAGCATTTCAAAAGTAGAAAGTTTTTTTCTCTCAATTACACTTTATTAGTGCTTTGGGAAAGACATGTTTGATGTCAAACAAAAGTGAAAGTCCTCTTTTTCGGCTAACAGCACCAAACTGACATGAAGAAAGGAAAACACTGCTGACATTCGAAATCAAGATTTTCTTTTTACTAAACAGGCTCTTTGACCAACTTGGCTAAATCACAAAAAGATGTGATATATTGGAAAGACTGCTTAGAGAGTCAGGTGCGGAAAGTGGAGGCATTTCAAAATAAAATCCATTGGTTAAGTTGTCAAACTTGAAGCAATCTTACTTCCTTTTCAGCATTTAGATGAGATTCTTAATCTCACAATTGCACTATCAGTAGGGCTGGAACAATGGCAAATTTGAGTTTGCACACAGGTAAAACACACCTGCTTTAAGATAGGAGGCTTATTCTTGAGAAGATGAAAACAAGGTACTGCTGAGAGTTGAACTCAGGATCTCCTGTTTACAAGACAGGCGCTTTAACCAACTAAGCCACAACACCCTTATTTTCATGTGTGAATAATTATTATTCTACTTTTTCCGAAAACTGCTATGAAAATTTGTAGCATCTAATGTGTAATTCCACTGGTTTTAATTTGTAATGCTTGATCCCATCCTATATTCTCTAAAGAAAGTTATTTCATCTGATTCCTTTTAGAGCATTTCAAAAGCAAATTTATTTTTTTTACTCAAATTCCACTGGTTTTAATTTGTAATGCTTGAAGCCATCCTATATTCTCTAAAGAAACTTATTTCATCTAATTCCTTTTAGAGCATTTCAAAAGCAGAAAGTTTTTTTCTCTCAATTACACTTTATTAGTGCTTTGGGAAAGACATGTTTGATGTCAAACAAAAGTGAAAGTCCTCTTTTTCGGCTAACAGCCCCAAACTGACATGAAGAAAGGAAAGCACTGCTGACATTCGAAATCAAGATTTTCTTTTTACTAAACAGGCTCTTTGACCAACTTGGCTAAATCACAAAAAGATGTGATATATTGGAAAGACTGCTTAGAGAGTCAGATGCAGAAAGTGGAGGCATTTCAAAATATAATCCATTGGTTAAGTTGTCAAACTTGAAGCAATCTTACTTCCTTTTCACCATTTAGATGAGATTCTTAATCTCACAATTGCACTATCAGTAGGGCTGGAACAATGGCAAATTTGAGTTTGCACACACGTAAAACAACTGCTTTAAGATAGGAAGCTTATTCTTGAGAAGATGAAAACAAGGTACTGCCGAGAGTTGAACTCAGTATCTCCTGTTTACAAGACAGGCACTTTATCCAACTAAGCCACAGCACCCCAATTTTCATGTGTGAATATTTATTATTCTGCTTTTTCCGAAAACTGCTATGAAAATTTGTAGCATCTAATGTGTAATTCCACTGGTTTTAATTTGTAATGCTTGAAGCCATCCTATATTCTCTAAAGAAACTTATTTCATCTAATTCCTTTTAGAGCATTTCAAATGCAGAAAGATTTTTTCTCTCAATTACACTTTATTAGTGCTTTGTGAAAGACATGTTTGATGTCAAACAAAAGTGAAAGTCCTCTTTTTCGGCTAACAGCCCCAAACTGACATGAAGAAAGGAAAGCACTGCTGACATTCGAAATCAAGATTTTCTGTTTACTAAACAGGCTCTTTGACCAACTTGTCTACATCACAAAAAGATGTGATATATTGGAAAGACTGCTTAGAGAGTCAGGTGCGGAAAGTGGAGGCATTTCAAAATAAAATCCATTGGTTAAGTTGTCAACCTTGAAGCAATCTTAATTGCTTTTCAGCATTTAGATGAGATTCTTAATCTCACAATTGCACTATCAGTAGGCTGGAACAATGGCAAATCTGAGTTTGCACACAGGTAAAACACATGCTTTAAGATAGGAAGCTTATTCTTGAGAAGATTAAAACAAGGTACTGCTGAGAGTTGAACTCAGGATCTCCTGTTTACAAGAGAGGCACTTTAACCAACTAAGCCACAGCACCCCAATTTTCACGTGTGAATATTTTTTATTCTGCTTTTTCCGAAAACTGCTATGAAAATTTGTAGCATCTCATGTGTAATTCCACTGGTTTTAATTTGTAATGCTTGAGCCCATCCTATATTCTCTAAAGAAAGCTATTTCATCTGATTCCTTCTAGAGCATTTCAAAAGCAAAATTTTTTTTTTTACTCAAATTCCACTGGTTTTAATTTGTAATGCTTGAAGCCATCCTATATTCTCTAAAGAAACTTATTTCATCTAATTCCTTTTAGAGCATTTCAAAAGCAGAAAGTTTTTTTCTCTCAATTACACTTTATTAGTGCTTTGGGAAAGACATGTTTGATGTCAAACAAAAGTGAAAGTCCTCTTTTTCGGCTAACAGCCCCAAACTGACATGAAGAAAGGAAAGCACTGCTGACATTCGAAATCAAGATTTTCTGTTTACTAAACAGGCTCTTTGACCAACTTGTCTACATCACAAAAAGATGTGATATATTGGAAAGACTGCTTAGAGAGTCAGGTGCGGAAAGTGGAGGCATTTCAAAATAAAATCCATTGGTTAAGTTGTCAAGCTTGAAGCAATCTTAATTGCTTTTCAGCATTTAGATGAGATTCTTAATCTCACAATTGCACTATCAGTAGGGCTGGAACAATGGCAAATTTGAGTTTGCACACAGGTAAAACACATGCTTTAAGATAGGAAGCTTATTCTTGAGAAGATGAAAACAAGGTACTGCCGAGAGTTGAACTCAGTATCTCCTGTTTACAAGACAGGAACTTTATCCAACTAAGCCACAGCACCCCAATTTTCATGTGTGAATATTTATTATTCTGCTTTTTCCGAAAACTGCTATGAAAATTTGTAGCATCTAATGTGTAATTCCACTGGTTTTAATTTGTAATGCTTGAAGCCATCCTATATTCTCTAAAGAAACTTATTTCATCTAATTCCTTTTAGAGCATTTCAAATGCAGAAAGATTTTTTCTCTCAATTACACTTTATTAGTGCTTTGTGAAAGACATGTTTGATGTCAAACAAAAGTGAAAGTCCTCTTTTTCGGCTAACAGCCCCAAACTGACATGAAGAAAGGAAAGCACTGCTGACATTCGAAATCAAGATTTTCTGTTTACTAAACAGGCTCTTTGACCAACTTGTCTACATCACAAAAAGATGTGATATATTGGAAAGACTGCTTAGAGAGTCAGGTGCGGAAAGTGGAGGCATTTCAAAATAAAATCCATTGGTTAAGTTGTCAACCTTGAAGCAATCTTAATTGCTTTTCAGCATTTAGATGAGATTCTTAATCTCACAATTGCACTATCAGTAGGCTGGAACAATGGCAAATCTGAGTTTGCACACAGGTAAAACACATGCTTTAAGATAGGAAGCTTATTCTTGAGAAGATTAAAACAAGGTACTGCTGAGAGTTGAACTCAGGATCTCCTGTTTACAAGAGAGGCACTTTAACCAACTAAGCCACAGCACCCCAATTTTCATGTGTGAATATTTTTTATTCTGCTTTTTCCGAAAACTGCTATGAAAATTTGTAGCATCTCATGTGTAATTCCACTGGTTTTAATTTGTAATGCTTGAGCCCATCCTATATTCTCTAAAGAAAGCTATTTCATCTGATTCCTTCTAGAGCATTTCAAAAGCAAAATTTTTTTTTTTACTCAAATTCCACTGGTTTTAATTTGTAATGCTTGAAGCCATCCTATATTCTCTAAAGAAACTTATTTCATCTAATTCCTTTTAGAGCATTTCAAAAGCAGAAAGTTTTTTTCTCTCAATTACACTTTATTAGTGCTTTGGGAAAGACATGTTTGATGTCAAACAAAAGTGAAAGTCCTCTTTTTCGGCTAACAGCCCCAAACTGACATGAAGAAAGGAAAGCACTGCTGACATTCGAAATCAAGATTTTCTGTTTACTAAACAGGCTCTTTGACCAACTTGTCTACATCACAAAAAGATGTGATATATTGGAAAGACTGCTTAGAGAGTCAGGTGCGGAAAGTGGAGGCATTTCAAAATAAAATCCATTGGTTAAGTTGTCAAGCTTGAAGCAATCTTAATTGCTTTTCAGCATTTAGATGAGATTCTTAATCGCACAATTGCACTATCAGTAGGGCTGGAACAATGGCAAATTTGAGTTTGCACACAGGTAAAACACATGCTTTAAGATAGGAAGCTTATTCTTGAGAAGATTAAAACAAGGTACTGCTGAGAGTTGAACTCAGGATCTCCTGTTTACAAGAGAGGCACTTTAACCAACTAAGCCACAGGACCCCAATTTTCATGTGTGAATATTTTTTATTCTGCTGTTTCCGAAAACTACTAAGAAAATTTGTAGCATCTAATGTGTAATTCCACTGGTTTTAATTTGTAATGCTTGAGCCCATCCTATATTCTCTAAAGAAAGTTATTTCATCTGATTCCTTTTAGAGCATTTCAAAAGCAGAAAGTTTTTTTCTCTCAATTACACTTTATTAGTGCTTTGGGAAAGACATGTTAGATGTCAAACAAAAGTGAAAGTCCTCTTTTTCGGCTAACAGCCCCAAACTGACATGAAGAAAGGAAAGCACTGCTGACATTCGAAATCAAGATTTTCTGTTTACTAAACAGGCTCTTTGACCAACTTGTCTACTTCACAAAAAGATGTGATATATTGGAAAGACTGCTTAGAGAGTCAGGTGCGGAAAGTGGAGGCATTTCAAAATAAAATCCATTGGTTAAGTTGTCAAGCTTGAAGCAATCTTAATTGCTTTTCAGCATTTAGATGAGATTCTTAATCTCACAATTGCACTATCAGTAGGGCTGGAACAATGGCAAATTTGAGTTTGCACACAGGTAAAACACATGCTTTAAGATAGGAAGCTTATTCTTGAGAAGATTAAAACAAGGTACTGCTGAGAGTTGAACTCAGGATCTCCTGTTTACAAGAGAGGCACTTTAACCAACTAAGCCACAGCACCCCAATTTTCATGTGTGAATATTTATTATTCTGCTTTTTCCGAAAACTGCTAAGAAAATTTGTAGCATCTAATGTGTAATTCCACTGGTTTTAATTTGTAATGCTTGAGCCCATCCTATATTCTCTAAAAAAAGTTATTTCATCTGATTCCTTTTAGAGCATTTCAAAAGCAAAAATTTTTTTTTTACTCAAATTCCACTGGTTTTAATTTGTAATGCTTGAAGCCATCCTATATTCTCTAAAGAAACTTATTTCATCTAATTCCTTTTAGAGCATTTCAAAAGTAGAAAGTTTTTTTCTCTCAATTACACTTTATTAGTGCTTTGGGAAAGACATGTTTGATGTCAAACAAAAGTGAAAGTCCTCTTTTTCGGCTAACAGCACCAAACTGACATGAAGAAAGGAAAACACTGCTGACATTCGAAATCAAGATTTTCTTTTTACTAAACAGGCTCTTTGACCAACTTGGCTAAATCACAAAAAGATGTGATATATTGGAAAGACTGCTTAGAGAGTCAGGTGCGGAAAGTGGAGGCATTTCAAAATAAAATCCATTGGTTAAGTTGTCAAACTTGAAGCAATCTTACTTCCTTTTCAGCATTTAGATGAGATTCTTAATCTCACAATTGCACTATCAGTAGGGCTGGAACAATGGCAAATTTGAGTTTGCACACAGGTAAAACACACCTGCTTTAAGATAGGAGGCTTATTCTTGAGAAGATGAAAACAAGGTACTGCTGAGAGTTGAACTCAGGATCTCCTGTTTACAAGACAGGCGCTTTAACCAACTAAGCCACAACACCCTTATTTTCATGTGTGAATAATTATTATTCTACTTTTTCCGAAAACTGCTATGAAAATTTGTAGCATCTAATGTGTAATTCCACTGGTTTTAATTTGTAATGCTTGATCCCATCCTATATTCTCTAAAGAAAGTTATTTCATCTGATTCCTTTTAGAGCATTTCAAAAGCAAATTTATTTTTTTTACTCAAATTCCACTGGTTTTAATTTGTAATGCTTGAAGCCATCCTATATTCTCTAAAGAAACTTATTTCATCTAATTCCTTTTAGAGCATTTCAAAAGCAGAAAGTTTTTTTCTCTCAATTACACTTTATTAGTGCTTTGGGAAAGACATGTTTGATGTCAAACAAAAGTGAAAGT
The DNA here is from genome assembly GCF_039654945.1 of Dendrobates tinctorius. Lineage (NCBI taxonomy): Eukaryota > Metazoa > Chordata > Amphibia > Anura > Dendrobatidae > Dendrobates > Dendrobates tinctorius. The sequence continues at coordinate 1,011,667 of NW_027361921.1, read as the reverse complement.
CCTCTTTTTCGGCTAACAGCCCCAAACTGACATGAAGAAAGGAAAGCACTGCTGACATTCGAAATCAAGATTTTCTTTTTACTAAACAGGCTCTTTGACCAACTTGGCTAAATCACAAAAAGATGTGATATATTGGAAAGACTGCTTAGAGAGTCAGATGCAGAAAGTGGAGGCATTTCAAAATATAATCCATTGGTTAAGTTGTCAAACTTGAAGCAATCTTACTTCCTTTTCACCATTTAGATGAGATTCTTAATCTCACAATTGCACTATCAGTAGGGCTGGAACAATGGCAAATTTGAGTTTGCACACACGTAAAACAACTGCTTTAAGATAGGAAGCTTATTCTTGAGAAGATGAAAACAAGGTACTGCCGAGAGTTGAACTCAGTATCTCCTGTTTACAAGACAGGCACTTTATCCAACTAAGCCACAGCACCCCAATTTTCATGTGTGAATATTTATTATTCTGCTTTTTCCGAAAACTGCTATGAAAATTTGTAGCATCTAATGTGTAATTCCACTGGTTTTAATTTGTAATGCTTGAAGCCATCCTATATTCTCTAAAGAAACTTATTTCATCTAATTCCTTTTAGAGCATTTCAAATGCAGAAAGATTTTTTCTCTCAATTACACTTTATTAGTGCTTTGTGAAAGACATGTTTGATGTCAAACAAAAGTGAAAGTCCTCTTTTTCGGCTAACAGCCCCAAACTGACATGAAGAAAGGAAAGCACTGCTGACATTCGAAATCAAGATTTTCTGTTTACTAAACAGGCTCTTTGACCAACTTGTCTACATCACAAAAAGATGTGATATATTGGAAAGACTGCTTAGAGAGTCAGGTGCGGAAAGTGGAGGCATTTCAAAATAAAATCCATTGGTTAAGTTGTCAACCTTGAAGCAATCTTAATTGCTTTTCAGCATTTAGATGAGATTCTTAATCTCACAATTGCACTATCAGTAGGCTGGAACAATGGCAAATCTGAGTTTGCACACAGGTAAAACACATGCTTTAAGATAGGAAGCTTATTCTTGAGAAGATTAAAACAAGGTACTGCTGAGAGTTGAACTCAGGATCTCCTGTTTACAAGAGAGGCACTTTAACCAACTAAGCCACAGCACCCCAATTTTCATGTGTGAATATTTTTTATTCTGCTTTTTCCGAAAACTGCTATGAAAATTTGTAGCATCTCATGTGTAATTCCACTGGTTTTAATTTGTAATGCTTGAGCCCATCCTATATTCTCTAAAGAAAGCTATTTCATCTGATTCCTTCTAGAGCATTTCAAAAGCAAAATTTTTTTTTTTACTCAAATTCCACTGGTTTTAATTTGTAATGCTTGAAGCCATCCTATATTCTCTAAAGAAACTTATTTCATCTAATTCCTTTTAGAGCATTTCAAAAGCAGAAAGTTTTTTTCTCTCAATTACACTTTATTAGTGCTTTGGGAAAGACATGTTTGATGTCAAACAAAAGTGAAAGTCCTCTTTTTCGGCTAACAGCCCCAAACTGACATGAAGAAAGGAAAGCACTGCTGACATTCGAAATCAAGATTTTCTGTTTACTAAACAGGCTCTTTGACCAACTTGTCTACATCACAAAAAGATGTGATATATTGGAAAGACTGCTTAGAGAGTCAGGTGCGGAAAGTGGAGGCATTTCAAAATAAAATCCATTGGTTAAGTTGTCAAGCTTGAAGCAATCTTAATTGCTTTTCAGCATTTAGATGAGATTCTTAATCTCACAATTGCACTATCAGTAGGGCTGGAACAATGGCAAATTTGAGTTTGCACACAGGTAAAACACATGCTTTAAGATAGGAAGCTTATTCTTGAGAAGATTAAAACAAGGTACTGCTGAGAGTTGAACTCAGGATCTCCTGTTTACAAGAGAGGCACTTTAACCAACTAAGCCACAGGACCCCAATTTTCATGTGTGAATATTTTTTATTCTGCTGTTTCCGAAAACTACTAAGAAAATTTGTAGCATCTAATGTGTAATTCCACTGGTTTTAATTTGTAATGCTTGAGCCCATCCTATATTCTCTAAAGAAAGTTATTTCATCTGATTCCTTTTAGAGCATTTCAAAAGCAGAAAGTTTTTTTCTCTCAATTACACTTTATTAGTGCTTTGGGAAAGACATGTTAGATGTCAAACAAAAGTGAAAGTCCTCTTTTTCGGCTAACAGCCCCAAACTGACATGAAGAAAGGAAAGCACTGCTGACATTCGAAATCAAGATTTTCTGTTTACTAAACAGGCTCTTTGACCAACTTGTCTACTTCACAAAAAGATGTGATATATTGGAAAGACTGCTTAGAGAGTCAGGTGCGGAAAGTGGAGGCATTTCAAAATAAAATCCATTGGTTAAGTTGTCAAGCTTGAAGCAATCTTAATTGCTTTTCAGCATTTAGATGAGATTCTTAATCTCACAATTGCACTATCAGTAGGGCTGGAACAATGGCAAATTTGAGTTTGCACACAGGTAAAACACATGCTTTAAGATAGGAAGCTTATTCTTGAGAAGATTAAAACAAGGTACTGCTGAGAGTTGAACTCAGGATCTCCTGTTTACAAGAGAGGCACTTTAACCAACTAAGCCACAGCACCCCAATTTTCATGTGTGAATATTTATTATTCTGCTTTTTCCGAAAACTGCTAAGAAAATTTGTAGCATCTAATGTGTAATTCCACTGGTTTTAATTTGTAATGCTTGAGCCCATCCTATATTCTCTAAAAAAAGTTATTTCATCTGATTCCTTTTAGAGCATTTCAAAAGCAAAAATTTTTTTTTTACTCAAATTCCACTGGTTTTAATTTGTAATGCTTGAAGCCATCCTATATTCTCTAAAGAAACTTATTTCATCTAATTCCTTTTAGAGCATTTCAAAAGTAGAAAGTTTTTTTCTCTCAATTACACTTTATTAGTGCTTTGGGAAAGACATGTTTGATGTCAAACAAAAGTGAAAGTCCTCTTTTTCGGCTAACAGCACCAAACTGACATGAAGAAAGGAAAACACTGCTGACATTCGAAATCAAGATTTTCTTTTTACTAAACAGGCTCTTTGACCAACTTGGCTAAATCACAAAAAGATGTGATATATTGGAAAGACTGCTTAGAGAGTCAGGTGCGGAAAGTGGAGGCATTTCAAAATAAAATCCATTGGTTAAGTTGTCAAACTTGAAGCAATCTTACTTCCTTTTCAGCATTTAGATGAGATTCTTAATCTCACAATTGCACTATCAGTAGGGCTGGAACAATGGCAAATTTGAGTTTGCACACAGGTAAAACACACCTGCTTTAAGATAGGAGGCTTATTCTTGAGAAGATGAAAACAAGGTACTGCTGAGAGTTGAACTCAGGATCTCCTGTTTACAAGACAGGCGCTTTAACCAACTAAGCCACAACACCCTTATTTTCATGTGTGAATAATTATTATTCTACTTTTTCCGAAAACTGCTATGAAAATTTGTAGCATCTAATGTGTAATTCCACTGGTTTTAATTTGTAATGCTTGATCCCATCCTATATTCTCTAAAGAAAGTTATTTCATCTGATTCCTTTTAGAGCATTTCAAAAGCAAATTTATTTTTTTTACTCAAATTCCACTGGTTTTAATTTGTAATGCTTGAAGCCATCCTATATTCTCTAAAGAAACTTATTTCATCTAATTCCTTTTAGAGCATTTCAAAAGCAGAAAGTTTTTTTCTCTCAATTACACTTTATTAGTGCTTTGGGAAAGACATGTTTGATGTCAAACAAAAGTGAAAGTCCTCTTTTTCGGCTAACAGCCCCAAACTGACATGAAGAAAGGAAAGCACTGCTGACATTCGAAATCAAGATTTTCTTTTTACTAAACAGGCTCTTTGACCAACTTGGCTAAATCACAAAAAGATGTGATATATTGGAAAGACTGCTTAGAGAGTCAGATGCAGAAAGTGGAGGCATTTCAAAATATAATCCATTGGTTAAGTTGTCAAACTTGAAGCAATCTTACTTCCTTTTCACCATTTAGATGAGATTCTTAATCTCACAATTGCACTATCAGTAGGGCTGGAACAATGGCAAATTTGAGTTTGCACACACGTAAAACAACTGCTTTAAGATAGGAAGCTTATTCTTGAGAAGATGAAAACAAGGTACTGCCGAGAGTTGAACTCAGTATCTCCTGTTTACAAGACAGGCACTTTATCCAACTAAGCCACAGCACCCCAATTTTCATGTGTGAATATTTATTATTCTGCTTTTTCCGAAAACTGCTATGAAAATTTGTAGCATCTAATGTGTAATTCCACTGGTTTTAATTTGTAATGCTTGAAGCCATCCTATATTCTCTAAAGAAACTTATTTCATCTAATTCCTTTTAGAGCATTTCAAATGCAGAAAGATTTTTTCTCTCAATTACACTTTATTAGTGCTTTGTGAAAGACATGTTTGATGTCAAACAAAAGTGAAAGTCCTCTTTTTCGGCTAACAGCCCCAAACTGACATGAAGAAAGGAAAGCACTGCTGACATTCGAAATCAAGATTTTCTGTTTACTAAACAGGCTCTTTGACCAACTTGTCTACATCACAAAAAGATGTGATATATTGGAAAGACTGCTTAGAGAGTCAGGTGCGGAAAGTGGAGGCATTTCAAAATAAAATCCATTGGTTAAGTTGTCAACCTTGAAGCAATCTTAATTGCTTTTCAGCATTTAGATGAGATTCTTAATCTCACAATTGCACTATCAGTAGGCTGGAACAATGGCAAATCTGAGTTTGCACACAGGTAAAACACATGCTTTAAGATAGGAAGCTTATTCTTGAGAAGATTAAAACAAGGTACTGCTGAGAGTTGAACTCAGGATCTCCTGTTTACAAGAGAGGCACTTTAACCAACTAAGCCACAGCACCCCAATTTTCATGTGTGAATATTTTTTATTCTGCTTTTTCCGAAAACTGCTATGAAAATTTGTAGCATCTCATGTGTAATTCCACTGGTTTTAATTTGTAATGCTTGAGCCCATCCTATATTCTCTAAAGAAAGCTATTTCATCTGATTCCTTCTAGAGCATTTCAAAAGCAAAATTTTTTTTTTTACTCAAATTCCACTGGTTTTAATTTGTAATGCTTGAAGCCATCCTATATTCTCTAAAGAAACTTATTTCATCTAATTCCTTTTAGAGCATTTCAAAAGCAGAAAGTTTTTTTCTCTCAATTACACTTTATTAGTGCTTTGGGAAAGACATGTTTGATGTCAAACAAAAGTGAAAGTCCTCTTTTTCGGCTAACAGCCCCAAACTGACATGAAGAAAGGAAAGCACTGCTGACATTCGAAATCAAGATTTTCTGTTTACTAAACAGGCTCTTTGACCAACTTGTCTACATCACAAAAAGATGTGATATATTGGAAAGACTGCTTAGAGAGTCAGGTGCGGAAAGTGGAGGCATTTCAAAATAAAATCCATTGGTTAAGTTGTCAAGCTTGAAGCAATCTTAATTGCTTTTCAGCATTTAGATGAGATTCTTAATCTCACAATTGCACTATCAGTAGGGCTGGAACAATGGCAAATTTGAGTTTGCACACAGGTAAAACACATGCTTTAAGATAGGAAGCTTATTCTTGAGAAGATTAAAACAAGGTACTGCTGAGAGTTGAACTCAGGATCTCCTGTTTACAAGAGAGGCACTTTAACCAACTAAGCCACAGGACCCCAATTTTCATGTGTGAATATTTTTTATTCTGCTGTTTCCGAAAACTACTAAGAAAATTTGTAGCATCTAATGTGTAATTCCACTGGTTTTAATTTGTAATGCTTGAGCCCATCCTATATTCTCTAAAGAAAGTTATTTCATCTGATTCCTTTTAGAGCATTTCAAAAGCAGAAAGTTTTTTTCTCTCAATTACACTTTATTAGTGCTTTGGGAAAGACATGTTAGATGTCAAACAAAAGTGAAAGTCCTCTTTTTCGGCTAACAGCCCCAAACTGACATGAAGAAAGGAAAGCACTGCTGACATTCGAAATCAAGATTTTCTGTTTACTAAACAGGCTCTTTGACCAACTTGTCTACTTCACAAAAAGATGTGATATATTGGAAAGACTGCTTAGAGAGTCAGGTGCGGAAAGTGGAGGCATTTCAAAATAAAATCCATTGGTTAAGTTGTCAAGCTTGAAGCAATCTTAATTGCTTTTCAGCATTTAGATGAGATTCTTAATCTCACAATTGCACTATCAGTAGGGCTGGAACAATGGCAAATTTTAGTTTGCACACAGGTAAAACACACCTGCTTTAAGATGGGAGGCTTATTCTTGAGAAGATGAAAACAAGGTACTGCTGAGAGTTGAACTCAGGATCTCCTGTTTACAAGTCAGGCGCTTTAACCAACTAAGCCACAGCACCCCGATTTTCATGTGTGAATAATTATTATTCTGCTTTTTCCGAAAACTGCTATGAAAATTTGTAGCATCTAATGTGTAATTCCACTGGATTTTATTTGTAATGCTTGAGCCCATCCTATATTCTCTAAAGAAAGTTATTTCATCTAATTAATTTTAGAGCATTTCAAAAGCAAAATTTTTTTTTTTCACTCAAATTCCACTGGTTTTAATTTGTGATGCTTGAAGCCATCCTATATTCTCTAAAGAAACTTATTTAATCTAATTCCTTTTAGAGCATTTCAAAAGCAGAAAGTTTTTTTCACTCAATTACACTTTAATAGTGCTTTGGGAAAGACATGTTTGATGTCAAACAAAAGTGAAAGTCCTCTTTTTCGGCTAACAGCACCAAACTGACATGAAGAAAGGAAAACACTGCTGACATTCGAAATCAAGATTTTCTTTTTACTAAACAGGCTCTTTGACCAACTTGGCTAAATCACAAAAAGATGTGATATATTGGAAAGACTGCTTAGAGAGTCAGATGCAGAAAGTGGAGGCATTTCAAAATATAATCCATTGGTTAAGTTGTCAAGCTTGAAGCAATCTTACTTCCTTTTCAGCATTTAGATGAGATTCTTAATCTCACAATTGCACTATCAGTAGGGCTGGAACAATGGCAAATTTGAGTTTGCACACAGGTAAAACACATGCTTTAAGATAGGAAGCTTATTCTTGAGAAGATTAAAACAAGGTACTGCTGAGAGTTGAACTCAGGATCTCCTGTTTACAAGACAGGCGCTTTAACCAACTAAGCCACAGCACCCCAATTTTCATGTGTGAATATTTTTTATTCTGCTTTTTCCGAAAACTGCTATGAAAATTTGTAGCATCTAATGTGTAATTCCACTGGTTTTAATTTGTAATGCTTGAGCCCATCCTATATTCTCTGAAGAAAGTTATTTCATCTGATTCCTTCTAGAGCATTTCAAAAGCAAAATTATTTTTTTTTACTCAAATTCTACTGGTTTTAATTTGTAATGCTTGAAGCCATCCTATATACTCTAAAGAAACTTATTTCATCTAATTCCTTTTAGAGCATTTCAAAAGCAGAAAGTTTTTTTCTCTCAATTACACTTTATTAGTGCTTTGGGAAAGACATGTTTGATGTCAAACAAAAGTGAAAGTCCTCTTTTTCGGATAACAGCCCCAAACTGACATGAAGAAAGGAAAGCACTGCTGACATTCGAAATCAAGATTTTCTGTTTACTAAACAGGCTCTTTGACCAACTTGTCTACATCACAAAAAGATGTGATATATTGGAAAGACTGCTTAGAGAGTCAGATGCAGAAAGTGGAGGCATTTCAAAATAAAAATCCATTGGTTAAGTTGTCAAGCTTGAAGTAATCTTACTTACTTTTCAGCATTTAGATGAGATTCTTAATCTCACAATTGCACTATGAGTAGGGCTGAAAAAATGGCAAATTTGAGTTTACACACAGGTAAAACAACTGCTTTAAGATTGGAAGCTTATTATTGAGAAGATGAAAACAAGGTACTGCTGAGAGTTGAACTCAGGATCTCCTCTTTACAAGTCAGGCGCTTTAACCAACTAAGCCACTGCACCCCGATTTTCATGTGTGAATAATTATTATTCTGCTTTTTCCGAAAACTGCTATGAAAATTTGTAGCATCTAATGTGTAATTCCACTGGTTTTTATTTGTAATGCTTGAGCCCATCCTATATTCTCTAAAGAAAGTTATTTCATCTAATTAATTTTAGAGCATTTCAAAAGCAAAATTTTTTTTTTCACTCAAATTCCACTGGTTTTAATTTGTGATGCTTGAAGCCATCCTATATTCTCTAAAGAAACTTATTTCATCTAATTCCTTTTAGAGCATTTCAAAAGCAGAAAGTTTTTTTCTCTCAATTACACTTTAATAGTGCTTTGGGAAAGACATGTTTGATGTCAAACAAAAGTGAAAGTCCTCTTTTTCGGCTAACAGCCCCAAACTGACATGAAGAAAGGAAAGCACTGCTGACATTCGAAATCAAGATTTTCTGTTTACTAAACAGGCTCTTTGACCAACTTGTCTACATCACAAAAAGATGTGATATATTGGAAAGACTGCTTAGAGAGTCAGATGCAGAAAGTGGAGGCATTTCAAAATAAAAATCCATTGGTTAAGTTGTCAAGCTTGAAGCAATCTTACTTCCTTTTCAGCATTTAGATGAGATTCTTAATCTCACAATTGCACTATCAGTAGGGCTGGAACAATGGCAAATTTGAGTTTGCACACAGGTAAAACACATGCTTTAAGATAGGAAGCTTATTCTTGAGAAGATTAAAACAAGGTACTGCTGAGAGTTGAACTCAGGATCTCCTGTTTACAAGAGAGGCACTTTAACCAACTAAGCCACAGCACCCCAATTTTCATGTGTGAATATTTTTTATTCTGCTGTTTCCGAAAACTGCTAAGAAAATTTGTAGCATCTAATGTGTAATTCCACTGGTTTTAATTTGTAATGCTTGAGCCCATCCTATATTCTCTAAAGAAAGTTATTTCATCTAATTAATTTTAGAGCATTTCAAAAGCAAAATTTTTTTTTTCACTCAAATTCCACTGGTTTTAATTTGTGATGCTTGAAGCCATCCTATATTCTCTAAAGAAACTTATTTCATCTAATTCCTTTTAGAGCATTTCAAAAGCAGAAAGTTTTTTTCTCTCAATTACACTTTAATAGTGCTTTGGGAAAGACATGTTTGATGTCAAACAAAAGTGAAAGTCCTCTTTTTCGGCTAACAGCCCCAAACTGACATGAAGAAAGGAAAGCACTGCTGACATTCGAAATCAAGATTTTCTGTTTACTAAACAGGCTCTTTGACCAACTTGTCTACATCACAAAAAGATGTGATATATTGGAAAGACTGCTTAGAGAGTCAGATGCAGAAAGTGGAGGCATTTCAAAATAAAAATCCATTGGTTAAGTTGTCAAGCTTGAAGCAATCTTACTTCCTTTTCAGCATTTAGATGAGATTCTTAATCTCACAATTGCACTATCAGTAGGGCTGGAACAATGGCAAATTTGAGTTTGCACACAGGTAAAACACATGCTTTAAGATAGGAAGCTTATTCTTGAGAAGATTAAAACAAGGTACTGCTGAGAGTTGAACTCAGGATCTCCTGTTTACAAGAGAGGCACTTTAACCAACTAAGCCACAGCACCCCAATTTTCATGTGTCAATATTTTTTATTCTGCTGTTTCCGAAAACTACTAAGAAAATTTGTAGCATCTAATGTGTAATTCCACTGGTTTTAATTTGTAATGCTTGAGCCCATCCTATATTCTCTAAAGAAAGTTATTTCATCTGATTCCTTCTAGAGCATTTCAAAAGCAAAATTATTTTTTTTTACTCAAATTCCACTGGTTTTAATTTGTAATGCTTGAAGCCATCCTATATTCTCTAAAGAAACTTATTTCATCTAATTCCTTTTAGAGCATTTCAAAAGCAGAAAGTTTTTTTCTCTCAATTACACTTTATTAGTGCTTTGGGAAAGACATGTTAGATGTCAAACAAAAGTGAAAGTCCTCTTTTTCGGCTAACAGCCCCAAACTGACATGAAGAAAGGAAAGTACTGCTGACATTCGAAATCAAGATTTTCTGTTTACTAAACAGGCTCTTTGACCAACTTGTCTACATCACAAAAAGATGTGATATATTGGAAAGACTGCTTAGAGAGTCAGGTGCGGAAAGTGGAGTCATTTCAAAATAAAATCCATTGGTTAAGTTGTCAAGCTTGAAGCAATCTTAATTGCTTTTCAGCATTTAGATGAGATTCTTAATCTCACAATTGCACTATCAGTAGGGCTGGAACAATGGCAAATTTGAGTTTGCACACAGGTAAAACACATGCTTTAAGATAGGAAGCTTATTCTTGAGAAGATTAAAACAAGGTACTGCTGAGAGTTGAACTCAGGATCTCCTGTTTACAAGAGAGGCACTTTAACCAACTAAGCCACAGCACCCCAATTTTCATGTGTCAATATTTTTTATTCTGCTGTTTCCGAAAACTACTAAGAAAATTTGTAGCATCTAATGTGTAATTCCACTGGTTTTAATTTGTAATGCTTGAGCCCATCCTATATTCTCTAAAGAAAGTTATTTCATCTGATTCCTTCTAGAGCATTTCAAAAGCAAAATTATTTTTTTTTACTCAAATTCCACTGGTTTTAATTTGTAATGCTTGAAGCCATCCTATATTCTCTAAAGAAACTTATTTCATCTAATTCCTTTTAGAGCATTTCAAAAGCAGAAAGTTTTTTTCTCTCAATTACACTTTATTAGTGCTTTGGGAAAGACATGTTAGATGTCAAACAAAAGTGAAAGTCCTCTTTTTCGGCTAACAGCCCCAAACTGACATGAAGAAAGGAAAGTACTGCTGACATTCGAAATCAAGATTTTCTGTTTACTAAACAGGCTCTTTGACCAACTTGTCTACATCACAAAAAGATGTGATATATTGGAAAGACTGCTTAGAGAGTCAGGTGCGGAAAGTGGAGTCATTTCAAAATAAAATCCATTGGTTAAGTTGTCAAGCTTGAAGCAATCTTAATTGCTTTTCAGCATTTAGATGAGATTCTTAATCTCACATTTGCACTATCAGTAGGGCTGGAACAATGGCAAATTTGAGTTTGCACACAGGTAAAACACATGCTTTAAGATAGGAAGCTTATTCTTGAGAAGATTAAAACAAGGTACTGCTGAGAGTTGAACTCAGGATCTCCTGTTTACAAGAGAGGCACTTTAACCAACTAAGCCACAGCACCCCAATTTTCATGTGTGAATATTTTTTATTCTGCTGTTTCCGAAAACTACTAAGAAAATTTGTAGCATCTAATGTGTAATTCCACTGGTTTTAATTTGTAATGCTTGAGCCCATCCTATATTCTCTAAAGAAAGTTATTTCATCTGATTCCTTTTAGAGCATTTCAAAAGCAGAAAGTTTTTTTCTCTCAATTACACTTTATTAGTGCTTTGGGAAAGACATGTTAGATGTCAAACAAAAGTGAAAGTCCTCTTTTTCGGCTAACAGCCCCAAACTGACATGAAGAAAGGAAAGCACTGCTGACATTCGAAATCAAGATTTTCTGTTTACTAAACAGGCTCTTTGACCAACTTGTCTACTTCACAAAAAGATGTGATATATTGGAAAGACTGCTTAGAGAGTCAGGTGCGGAAAGTGGAGGCATTTCAAAATAAAATCCATTGGTTAAGTTGTCAAGCTTGAAGCAATCTTAATTGCTTTTCAGCATTTAGATGAGATTCTTAATCTCACAATTGCACTATCAGTAGGGCTGGAACAATGGCAAATTTTAGTTTGCACACAGGTAAAACACATGCTTTAAGATAGGAAGCTTATTCTTGAGAAGATTAAAACAAGGTACTGCTGAGAGTTGAACTCAGGATCTCCTGTTTACAAGAGAGGCACTTTAACCAACTAAGCCACAGCACCCCAATTTTCATGTGTGAATATTTATTATTCTGCTTTTTCCGAAAACTGCTAAGAAAATTTGTAGCATCTAATGTGTAATTCCACTGGTTTTAATTTGTAATGCTTGAGCCCATCCTATATTCTCTAAAAAAAGTTATTTCATCTGATTCCTTTTAGAGCATTTCAAAAGCAAAAATTTTTTTTTTACTCAAATTCCACTGGTTTTAATTTGTAATGCTTGAAGCCATCCTATATTCTCTAAAGAAACTTATTTCATCTAATTCCTTTTAGAGCATTTCAAAAGTAGAAAGTTTTTTCTCTCAATTACACTTTATTAGTGCTTTGGGAAAGACATGTTTGATGTCAAACAAAAGTGAAAGTCCTCTTTTTCGGCTAACAGCACCAAACTGACATGAAGAAAGGAAAACACTGCTGACATTCGAAATCAAGATTTTCTTTTTACTAAACAGGCTCTTTGACCAACTTGGCTAAATCACAAAAAGATGTGATATATTGGAAAGACTGCTTAGAGAGTCAGGTGCGGAAAGTGGAGGCATTTCAAAATAAAATCCATTGGTTAAGTTGTCAAACTTGAAGCAATCTTACTTCCTTTTCAGCATTTAGATGAGATTCTTAATCTCACAATTGCACTATCAGTAGGGCTGGAACAATGGCAAATTTGAGTTTGCACACAGGTAAAACACACCTGCTTTAAGATAGGAGGCTTATTCTTGAGAAGATGAAAACAAGGTACTGCTGAGAGTTGAACTCAGGATCTCCTGTTTACAAGACAGGCGCTTTAACCAACTAAGCCACAACACCCTTATTTTCATGTGTGAATAATTATTATTCTACTTTTTCCGAAAACTGCTATGAAAATTTGTAGCATCTAATGTGTAATTCCACTGGTTTTAATTTGTAATGCTTGATCCCATCCTATATTCTCTAAAGAAAGTTATTTCATCTGATTCCTTTTAGAGCATTTCAAAAGCAAATTTATTTTTTTTACTCAAATTCCACTGGTTTTAATTTGTAATGCTTGAAGCCATCCTATATTCTCTAAAGAAACTTATTTCATCTAATTCCTTTTAGAGCATTTCAAAAGCAGAAAGTTTTTTTCTCTCAATTACACTTTATTAGTGCTTTGGGAAAGACATGTTTGATGTCAAACAAAAGTGAAAGTCCTCTTTTTCGGCTAACAGCCCCAAACTGACATGAAGAAAGGAAAGCACTGCTGACATTCGAAATCAAGATTTTCTTTTTACTAAACAGGCTCTTTGACCAACTTGGCTAAATCACAAAAAGATGTGATATATTGGAAAGACTGCTAAGAGAGTCAGATGCAGAAAGTGGAGGCATTTCAAAATATAATCCATTGGTTAAGTTGTCAAACTTGAAGCAATCTTACTTCCTTTTCACCATTTAGATGAGATTCTTAATCTCACAATTGCACTATCAGTAGGGCTGGAACAATGGCAAATTTGAGTTTGCACACACGTAAAACAACTGCTTTAAGATAGGAAGCTTATTCTTGAGAAGATGAAAACAAGGTACTGCCGAGAGTTGAACTCAGTATCTCCTGTTTACAAGACAGGCACTTTATCCAACTAAGCCACAGCACCCCAATTTTCATGTGTGAATATTTATTATTCTGCTTTTTCCGAAAACTGCTATGAAAATTTGTAGCATCTAATGTGTAATTCCACTGGTTTTAATTTGTAATGCTTGAAGCCATCCTATATTCTCTAAAGAAACTTATTTCATCTAATTCCTTTTAGAGCATTTCAAATGCAGAAAGATTTTTTCTCTCAATTACACTTTATTAGTGCTTTGTGAAAGACATGTTTGATGTCAAACAAAAGTGAAAGTCCTCTTTTTCGGCTAACAGCCCCAAACTGACATGAAGAAAGGAAAGCACTGCTGACATTCGAAATCAAGATTTTCTGTTTACTAAACAGGCTCTTTGACCAACTTGTCTACATCACAAAAAGATGTGATATATTGGAAAGACTGCTTAGAGAGTCAGGTGCGGAAAGTGGAGGCATTTCAAAATAAAATCCATTGGTTAAGTTGTCAACCTTGAAGCAATCTTAATTGCTTTTCAGCATTTAGATGAGATTCTTAATCTCACAATTGCACTATCAGTAGGCTGGAACAATGGCAAATCTGAGTTTGCACACAGGTAAAACACATGCTTTAAGATAGGAAGCTTATTCTTGAGAAGATTAAAACAAGGTACTGCTGAGAGTTGAACTCAGGATCTCCTGTTTACAAGAGAGGCACTTTAACCAACTAAGCCACAGCACCCCAATTTTCATGTGTGAATATTTTTTATTCTGCTTTTTCCGAAAACTGCTATGAAAATTTGTAGCATCTCATGTGTAATTCCACTGGTTTTAATTTGTAATGCTTGAGCCCATCCTATATTCTCTAAAGAAAGCTATTTCATCTGATTCCTTCTAGAGCATTTCAAAAGCAAAATTTTTTTTTTTACTCAAATTCCACTGGTTTTAATTTGTAATGCTTGAAGCCATCCTATATTCTCTAAAGAAACTTATTTCATCTAATTCCTTTTAGAGCATTTCAAAAGCAGAAAGTTTTTTTCTCTCAATTACACTTTATTAGTGCTTTGGGAAAGACATGTTTGATGTCAAACAAAAGTGAAAGTCCTCTTTTTCGGCTAACAGCCCCAAACTGACATGAAGAAAGGAAAGCACTGCTGACATTCGAAATCAAGATTTTCTGTTTACTAAACAGGCTCTTTGACCAACTTGTCTACATCACAAAAAGATGTGATATATTGGAAAGACTGCTTAGAGAGTCAGGTGCGGAAAGTGGAGGCATTTCAAAATAAAATCCATTGGTTAAGTTGTCAAGCTTGAAGCAATCTTAATTGCTTTTCAGCATTTAGATGAGATTCTTAATCTCACAATTGCACTATCAGTAGGGCTGGAACAATGGCAAATTTGAGTTTGTACACAGGTAAAACACATGCTTTAAGATAGGAAGCTTATTCTTGAGAAGATTAAAACAAGGTACTGCTGAGAGTTGAACTCAGGATCTCCTGTTTACAAGAGAGGCACTTTAACCAACTAAGCCACAGGACCCCAATTTTCATGTGTGAATATTTTTTATTCTGCTGTTTCCGAAAACTACTAAGAAAATTTGTAGCATCTAATGTGTAATTCCACTGGTTTTAATTTGTAATGCTTGAGCCCATCCTATATTCTCTAAAGAAAGTTATTTCATCTGATTCCTTTTAGAGCATTTCAAAAGCAGAAAGTTTTTTTCTCTCAATTACACTTTATTAGTGCTTTGGGAAAGACATGTTAGATGTCAAACAAAAGTGAAAGTCCTCTTTTTCGGCTAACAGCCCCAAACTGACATGAAGAAAGGAAAGCACTGCTGACATTCGAAATCAAGATTTTCTGTTTACTAAACAGGCTCTTTGACCAACTTGTCTACTTCACAAAAAGATGTGATATATTGGAAAGACTGCTTAGAGAGTCAGGTGCGGAAAGTGGAGGCATTTCAAAATAAAATCCATTGGTTAAGTTGTCAAGCTTGAAGCAATCTTAATTGCTTTTCAGCATTTAGATGAGATTCTTAATCTCACAATTGCACTATCAGTAGGGCTGGAACAATGGCAAATTTTAGTTTGCACACAGGTAAAACACACCTGCTTTAAGATGGGAGGCTTATTCTTGAGAAGATGAAAACAAGGTACTGCTGAGAGTTGAACTCAGGATCTCCTGTTTACAAGTCAGGCGCTTTAACCAACTAAGCCACAGCACCCCGATTTTCATGTGTGAATAATTATTATTCTGCTTTTTCCGAAAACTGCTATGAAAATTTGTAGCATCTAATGTGTAATTCCACTGGATTTTATTTGTAATGCTTGAGCCCATCCTATATTCTCTAAAGAAAGTTATTTCATCTAATTAATTTTAGAGCATTTCAAAAGCAAAATTTTTTTTTTTCACTCAAATTCCACTGGTTTTAATTTGTGATGCTTGAAGCCATCCTATATTCTCTAAAGAAACTTATTTAATCTAATTCCTTTTAGAGCATTTCAAAAGCAGAAAGTTTTTTTCACTCAATTACACTTTAATAGTGCTTTGGGAAAGACATGTTTGATGTCAAACAAAAGTGAAAGTCCTCTTTTTCGGCTAACAGCACCAAACTGACATGAAGAAAGGAAAACACTGCTGACATTCGAAATCAAGATTTTCTTTTTACTAAACAGGCTCTTTGACCAACTTGGCTAAATCACAAAAAGATGTGATATATTGGAAAGACTGCTTAGAGAGTCAGATGCAGAAAGTGGAGGCATTTCAAAATATAATCCATTGGTTAAGTTGTCAAGCTTGAAGCAATCTTACTTCCTTTTCAGCATTTAGATGAGATTCTTAATCTCACAATTGCACTATCAGTAGGGCTGGAACAATGGCAAATTTGAGTTTGCACACAGGTAAAACACATGCTTTAAGATAGGAAGCTTATTCTTGAGAAGATTAAAACAAGGTACTGCTGAGAGTTGAACTCAGGATCTCCTGTTTACAAGACAGGCGCTTTAACCAACTAAGCCACAGCACCCCAATTTTCATGTGTGAATATTTTTTATTCTGCTTTTTCCGAAAACTGCTATGAAAATTTGTAGCATCTAATGTGTAATTCCACTGGTTTTAATTTGTAATGCTTGAGCCCATCCTATATTCTCTGAAGAAAGTTATTTCATCTGATTCCTTCTAGAGCATTTCAAAAGCAAAATTATTTTTTTTTACTCAAATTCTACTGGTTTTAATTTGTAATGCTTGAAGCCATCCTATATACTCTAAAGAAACTTATTTCATCTAATTCCTTTTAGAGCATTTCAAAAGCAGAAAGTTTTTTTCTCTCAATTACACTTTATTAGTGCTTTGGGAAAGACATGTTTGATGTCAAACAAAAGTGAAAGTCCTCTTTTTCGGATAACAGCCCCAAACTGACATGAAGAAAGGAAAGCACTGCTGACATTCGAAATCAAGATTTTCTGTTTACTAAACAGGCTCTTTGACCAACTTGTCTACATCACAAAAAGATGTGATATATTGGAAAGACTGCTTAGAGAGTCAGATGCAGAAAGTGGAGGCATTTCAAAATAAAAATCCATTGGTTAAGTTGTCAAGCTTGAAGTAATCTTACTTACTTTTCAGCATTTAGATGAGATTCTTAATCTCACAATTGCACTATGAGTAGGGCTGAAAAAATGGCAAATTTGAGTTTACACACAGGTAAAACAACTGCTTTAAGATTGGAAGCTTATTATTGAGAAGATGAAAACAAGGTACTGCTGAGAGTTGAACTCAGGATCTCCTCTTTACAAGTCAGGCGCTTTAACCAACTAAGCCACTGCACCCCGATTTTCATGTGTGAATAATTATTATTCTGCTTTTTCCGAAAACTGCTATGAAAATTTGTAGCATCTAATGTGTAATTCCACTGGTTTTTATTTGTAATGCTTGAGCCCATCCTATATTCTCTAAAGAAAGTTATTTCATCTAATTAATTTTAGAGCATTTCAAAAGCAAAATTTTTTTTTTCACTCAAATTCCACTGGTTTTAATTTGTGATGCTTGAAGCCATCCTATATTCTCTAAAGAAACTTATTTCATCTAATTCCTTTTAGAGCATTTCAAAAGCAGAAAGTTTTTTTCTCTCAATTACACTTTAATAGTGCTTTGGGAAAGACATGTTTGATGTCAAACAAAAGTGAAAGTCCTCTTTTTCGGCTAACAGCCCCAAACTGACATGAAGAAAGGAAAGCACTGCTGACATTCGAAATCAAGATTTTCTGTTTACTAAACAGGCTCTTTGACCAACTTGTCTACATCACAAAAAGATGTGATATATTGGAAAGACTGCTTAGAGAGTCAGATGCAGAAAGTGGAGGCATTTCAAAATAAAAATCCATTGGTTAAGTTGTCAAGCTTGAAGCAATCTTACTTCCTTTTCAGCATTTAGATGAGATTCTTAATCTCACAATTGCACTATCAGTAGGGCTGGAACAATGGCAAATTTGAGTTTGCACACAGGTAAAACACATGCTTTAAGATAGGAAGCTTATTCTTGAGAAGATTAAAACAAGGTACTGCTGAGAGTTGAACTCAGGATCTCCTGTTTACAAGAGAGGCACTTTAACCAACTAAGCCACAGCACCCCAATTTTCATGTGTCAATATTTTTTATTCTGCTGTTTCCGAAAACTACTAAGAAAATTTGTAGCATCTAATGTGTAATTCCACTGGTTTTAATTTGTAATGCTTGAGCCCATCCTATATTCTCTAAAGAAAGTTATTTCATCTGATTCCTTCTAGAGCATTTCAAAAGCAAAATTATTTTTTTTTACTCAAATTCCACTGGTTTTAATTTGTAATGCTTGAAGCCATCCTATATTCTCTAAAGAAACTTATTTCATCTAATTCCTTTTAGAGCATTTCAAAAGCAGAAAGTTTTTTTCTCTCAATTACACTTTATTAGTGCTTTGGGAAAGACATGTTAGATGTCAAACAAAAGTGAAAGTCCTCTTTTTCGGCTAACAGCCCCAAACTGACATGAAGAAAGGAAAGTACTGCTGACATTCGAAATCAAGATTTTCTGTTTACTAAACAGGCTCTTTGACCAACTTGTCTACATCACAAAAAGATGTGATATATTGGAAAGACTGCTTAGAGAGTCAGGTGCGGAAAGTGGAGTCATTTCAAAATAAAATCCATTGGTTAAGTTGTCAAGCTTGAAGCAATCTTAATTGCTTTTCAGCATTTAGATATGATTCTTAATCTCACAATTGCACTATCAGTAGGGCTGGAACAATGGCAAATTTGAGTTTGCACACAGGTAAAACACATGCTTTAAGATAGGAAGCTTATTCTTGAGAAGATTAAAACAAGGTACTGCTGAGAGTTGAACTCAGGATCTCCTGTTTACAAGAGAGGCACTTTAACCAACTAAGCCACAGCACCCCAATTTTCATGTGTCAATATTTTTTATTCTGCTGTTTCCGAAAACTACTAAGAAAATTTGTAGCATCTAATGTGTAATTCCACTGGTTTTAATTTGTAATGCTTGAGCCCATCCTATATTCTCTAAAGAAAGTTATTTCATCTGATTCCTTCTAGAGCATTTCAAAAGCAAAATTATTTTTTTTTACTCAAATTCCACTGGTTTTAATTTGTAATGCTTGAAGCCATCCTATATTCTCTAAAGAAACTTATTTCATCTAATTCCTTTTAGAGCATTTCAAAAGCAGAAAGTTTTTTTCTCTCAATTACACTTTATTAGTGCTTTGGGAAAGACATGTTAGATGTCAAACAAAAGTGAAAGTCCTCTTTTTCGGCTAACAGCCCCAAACTGACATGAAGAAAGGAAAGTACTGCTGACATTCGAAATCAAGATTTTCTGTTTACTAAACAGGCTCTTTGACCAACTTGTCTACATCACAAAAA
This sequence comes from Dendrobates tinctorius, assembly GCF_039654945.1. Taxonomy (NCBI): domain Eukaryota; kingdom Metazoa; phylum Chordata; class Amphibia; order Anura; family Dendrobatidae; genus Dendrobates; species Dendrobates tinctorius. Next base: position 992,327 of record NW_027361921.1, on the reverse strand, counting down.
GATGTGATATATTGGAAAGACTGCTTAGAGAGTCAGGTGCGGAAAGTGGAGTCATTTCAAAATAAAATCCATTGGTTAAGTTGTCAAGCTTGAAGCAATCTTAATTGCTTTTCAGCATTTAGATGAGATTCTTAATCTCACAATTGCACTATCAGTAGGGCTGGAACAATGGCAAATTTGAGTTTGCACACAGGTAAAACACATGCTTTAAGATAGGAAGCTTATTCTTGAGAAGATTAAAACAAGGTACTGCTGAGAGTTGAACTCAGGATCTCCTGTTTACAAGAGAGGCACTTTAACCAACTAAGCCACAGCACCCCAATTTTCATGTGTGAATATTTTTTATTCTGCTGTTTCCGAAAACTACTAAGAAAATTTGTAGCATCTAATGTGTAATTCCACTGGTTTTAATTTGTAATGCTTGAGCCCATCCTATATTCTCTAAAGAAAGTTATTTCATCTGATTCCTTCTAGAGCATTTCAAAAGCAAAATTATTTTTTTTTACTCAAATTCCACTGGTTTTAATTTGTAATGCTTGAAGCCATCCTATATTCTCTAAAGAAACTTATTTCATCTAATTCCTTTTAGAGCATTTCAAAAGCAGAAAGTTTTTTTCTCTCAATTACACTTTATTAGTGCTTTGGGAAAGACATGTTTGATGTCAAACAAAAGTGAAAGTCCTCTTTTTCGGCTAACAGCCCCAAACTGACATGAAGAAAGGAAAGCACTGCTGACATTCGAAATCAAGATTTTCTGTTTACTAAACAGGCTCTTTGACCAACTTGTCTACATCACAAAAAGATGTGATATATTGGAAAGACTGCTTAGAGAGTCAGGTGCGGAAAGTGGAGGCATTTCAAAATAAAATCCATTGGTTAAGTTGTCAAGCTTGAAGCAATCTTAATTGCTTTTCAGCATTTAGATGAGATTCTTAATCTCACAATTGCACTATCAGTAGGGCTGGAACAATGGCAAATTTGAGTTTGCACACAGGTAAAACACACCTGCTTTAAGATAGGAGGCTTATTCTTGAGAAGATGAAAAAAAGGTACTGCTGAGAGTTGAACTCAGGATCTCCTGTTTACAAGACAGGCGCTTTAACCAACTAAGCCACAGCACCCTGATTTTCATGTGTGAATAATTATTATTCTGCTTTTTCCGAAAACTGCTATGAAAATTTGTAGCATCTAATGTGTAATTCCACTGGTTTTAATTTGTAATGCTTGATCCCATCCTATATTCTCTAAAGAAAGTTATTTCATCTGATTCCTTTTAGAGCATTTCAAAAGCAAATTTTTTTTTTTACTCAAATTCCACTGGTTTTAATTTGTAATGCTTGAAGCCATCCTATATTCTCTAAAGAAACTTATTTCATCTAATTCCTTTTAGAGCATTTCAAAAGCAGAAAGTTTTTTTCTCTCAATTACACTTTATTAGTGCTTTGGGAAAGACATGTTTGATGTCAAACAAAAGTGAAAGTCCTCTTTTTCGGCTAACAGCCCCAAACTGACATGAAGAAAGGAAAGCACTGCTGACATTCGAAATCAAGATTTTCTTTTTACTAAACAGGCTCTTTGACCAACTTGGCTAAATCACAAAAAGATGTGATATATTGGAAAGACTGCTTAGAGAGTCAGATGCAGAAAGTGGAGGCATTTCAAAATATAATCCATTGGTTAAGTTGTCAAACTTGAAGCAATCTTACTTCCTTTTCACCATTTAGATGAGATTCTTAATCTCACAATTGCACTATCAGTAGGGCTGGAACAATGGCAAATTTGAGTTTGCACACAGGTAAAACACACCTGCTTTAAGATAGGAGGCTTATTCTTGAGAAGATGAAAAAAAGGTACTGCTGAGAGTTGAACTCAGGATCTCCTGTTTACAAGACAGGCGCTTTAACCAACTAAGCCACAGCACCCTGATTTTCATGTGTGAATAATTATTATTCTGCTTTTTCCGAAAACTGCTATGAAAATTTGTAGCATCTAATGTGTAATTCCACTGGTTTTAATTTGTAATGCTTGATCCCATCCTATATTCTCTAAAGAAAGTTATTTCATCTGATTCCTTTCAGAGCATTTCAAAAGCAAATTTTTTTTTTTACTCAAATTCCACTGGTTTTAATTTGTAATGCTTGAAGCCATCCTATATTCTCTAAAGAAACTTATTTCATCTAATTCCTTTTAGAGCATTTCAAAAGCAGAAAGTTTTTTTCTCTCAATTACACTTTATTAGTGCTTTGGGAAAGACATGTTTGATGTCAAACAAAAGTGAAAGTCCTCTTTTTCGGCTAACAGCCCCAAACTGACATGAAGAAAGGAAAGCACTGCTGACATTCGAAATCAAGATTTTCTTTTTACTAAACAGGCTCTTTGACCAACTTGGCTAAATCACAAAAAGATGTGATATATTGGAAAGACTGCTTAGAGAGTCAGATGCAGAAAGTGGAGGCATTTCAAAATATAATCCATTGGTTAAGTTGTCAAGCTTGAAGCAATCTTAATTGCTTTTCAGCATTTAGATGAGATTCTTAATCTCACAATTGCACTATCAGTAGGGCTGGAACAATGGCAAATTTGAGTTTGCACACAGGTAAAACACATGCTTTAAGATAGGAAGCTTATTCTTGAGAAGATTAAAACAAGGTACTGCTGAGAGTTGAACTCAGGATCTCCTGTTTACAAGAGAGGCACTTTAACCAACTAAGCCACAGCACCCCAATTTTCATGTGTCAATATTTTTTATTCTGCTGTTTCCGAAAACTACTAAGAAAATTTGTAGCATCTAATGTGTAATTCCACTGGTTTTAATTTGTAATGCTTGAGCCCATCCTATATTCTCTAAAGAAAGTTATTTCATCTGATTCCTTCTAGAGCATTTCAAAAGCAAAATTATTTTTTTTTACTCAAATTCCACTGGTTTTAATTTGTAATGCTTGAAGCCATCCTATATTCTCTAAAGAAACTTATTTCATCTAATTCCTTTTAGAGCATTTCAAAAGCAGAAAGTTTTTTTCTCTCAATTACACTTTATTAGTGCTTTGGGAAAGACATGTTAGATGTCAAACAAAAGTGAAAGTCCTCTTTTTCGGCTAACAGCCCCAAACTGACATGAAGAAAGGAAAGTACTGCTGACATTCGAAATCAAGATTTTCTGTTTACTAAACAGGCTCTTTGACCAACTTGTCTACATCACAAAAAGATGTGATATATTGGAAAGACTGCTTAGAGAGTCAGGTGCGGAAAGTGGAGTCATTTCAAAATAAAATCCATTGGTTAAGTTGTCAAGCTTGAAGCAATCTTAATTGCTTTTCAGCATTTAGATGAGATTCTTAATCTCACAATTGCACTATCAGTAGGGCTGGAACAATGGCAAATTTGAGTTTGCACACAGGTAAAACACATGCTTTAAGATAGGAAGCTTATTCTTGAGAAGATTAAAACAAGGTACTGCTGAGAGTTGAACTCAGGATCTCCTGTTTACAAGAGAGGCACTTTAACCAACTAAGCCACAGCACCCCAATTTTCATGTGTGAATATTTTTTATTCTGCTGTTTCCGAAAACTACTAAGAAAATTTGTAGCATCTAATGTGTAATTCCACTGGTTTTAATTTGTAATGCTTGAGCCCATCCTATATTCTCTAAAGAAAGTTATTTCATCTGATTCCTTCTAGAGCATTTCAAAAGCAAAATTATTTTTTTTTACTCAAATTCCACTGGTTTTAATTTGTAATGCTTGAAGCCATCCTATATTCTCTAAAGAAACTTATTTCATCTAATTCCTTTTAGAGCATTTCAAAAGCAGAAAGTTTTTTTCTCTCAATTACACTTTATTAGTGCTTTGGGAAAGACATGTTTGATGTCAAACAAAAGTGAAAGTCCTCTTTTTCGGCTAACAGCCCCAAACTGACATGAAGAAAGGAAAGCACTGCTGACATTCGAAATCAAGATTTTCTGTTTACTAAACAGGCTCTTTGACCAACTTGTCTACATCACAAAAAGATGTGATATATTGGAAAGACTGCTTAGAGAGTCAGGTGCGGAAAGTGGAGGCATTTCAAAATAAAATCCATTGGTTAAGTTGTCAAGCTTGAAGCAATCTTAATTGCTTTTCAGCATTTAGATGAGATTCTTAATCTCACAATTGCACTATCAGTAGGGCTGGAACAATGGCAAATTTGAGTTTGCACACAGGTAAAACACACCTGCTTTAAGATAGGAGGCTTATTCTTGAGAAGATGAAAAAAAGGTACTGCTGAGAGTTGAACTAAGGATCTCCTGTTTACAAGAAAGGCGCTTTAACCAACTAAGCCACAGCACCCTGATTTTCATGTGTGAATAATTATTATTCTGCTTTTTCCGAAAACTGCTATGAAAATTTGTAGCATCTAATGTGTAATTCCACTGGTTTTAATTTGTAATGCTTGATCCCATCCTATATTCTCTAAAGAAAGTTATTTCATCTGATTCCTTTTAGAGCATTTCAAAAGCAAATTTTTTTTTTTACTCAAATTCCACTGGTTTTAATTTGTAATGCTTGAAGCCATCCTATATTCTCTAAAGAAACTTATTTCATCTAATTCCTTTTAGAGCATTTCAAAAGCAGAAAGTTTTTTTCTCTCAATTACACTTTATTAGTGCTTTGGGAAAGACATGTTTGATGTCAAACAAAAGTGAAAGTCCTCTTTTTCGGCTAACAGCCCCAAACTGACATGAAGAAAGGAAAGCACTGCTGACATTCGAAATCAAGATTTTCTTTTTACTAAACAGGCTCTTTGACCAACTTGGCTAAATCACAAAAAGATGTGATATATTGGAAAGACTGCTTAGAGAGTCAGATGCAGAAAGTGGAGGCATTTCAAAATATAATCCATTGGTTAAGTTGTCAAACTTGAAGCAATCTTACTTCCTTTTCACCATTTAGATGAGATTCTTAATCTCACAATTGCACTATCAGTAGGGCTGGAACAATGGCAAATTTGAGTTTGCACACAGGTAAAACACACCTGCTTTAAGATAGGAGGCTTATTCTTGAGAAGATGAAAAAAAGGTACTGCTGAGAGTTGAACTCAGGATCTCCTGTTTACAAGACAGGCGCTTTAACCAACTAAGCCACAGCACCCTGATTTTCATGTGTGAATAATTATTATTCTGCTTTTTCCGAAAACTGCTATGAAAATTTGTAGCATCTAATGTGTAATTCCACTGGTTTTAATTTGTAATGCTTGATCCCATCCTATATTCTCTAAAGAAAGTTATTTCATCTGATTCCTTTCAGAGCATTTCAAAAGCAAATTTTTTTTTTTACTCAAATTCCACTGGTTTTAATTTGTAATGCTTGAAGCCATCCTATATTCTCTAAAGAAACTTATTTCATCTAATTCCTTTTAGAGCATTTCAAAAGCAGAAAGTTTTTTTCTCTCAATTACACTTTATTAGTGCTTAGGGAAAGACATGTTTGATGTCAAACAAAAGTGAAAGTCCTCTTTTTCGGCTAACAGCCCCAAACTGACATGAAGAAAGGAAAGCACTGCTGACATTCGAAATCAAGATTTTCTTTTTACTAAACAGGCTCTTTGACCAACTTGGCTAAATCACAAAAAGATGTGATATATTGGAAAGACTGCTTAGAGAGTCAGATGCAGAAAGTGGAGGCATTTCAAAATATAATCCATTGGTTAAGTTGTCAAACTTGAAGCAATCTTACTTCCTTTTCACCATTTAGATGAGATTCTTAATCTCACAATTGCACTATCAGTAGGGCTGGAACAATGGCAAATTTGAGTTTGCACACAGGTAAAACAACTGCTTTAAGATAGGAAGCTTATTCTTGAGAAGATGAAAACAAGGTACTGCCGAGAGTTGAACTCAGGATCTCCTGTTTACAAGACAGGCACTTTATCCAACTAAGCCACAGCACCCCAATTTTCATGTGTGAATATTTATTATTCTGCTTTTTCCGAAAACTGCTATGAAAATTTGTAGCATCTAATGTGTAATTCCACTGGTTTTAATTTGTAATGCTTGAAGCCATCCTATATTCTCTAAAGAAACTTATTTCATCTAATTCCTTTTAGAGCATTTCAAATGCAGAAAGATTTTTTCTCTCAATTACACTTTATTAGTGCTTTGTGAAAGACATGTTTGATGTCAAACAAAAGTGAAAGTCCTCTTTTTCGGCTAACAGCCCCAAACTGACATGAAGAAAGGAAAGCACTGCTGACATTCGAAATCAAGATTTTCTGTTTACTAAACAGGCTCTTTGACCAACTTGTCTACATCACAAAAAGATGTGATATATTGGAAAGACTGCTTAGAGAGTCAGATGCAGAAAGTTGAGGCATTTCAAAATATAATCCATTGGTTAAGTTGTCAAGCTTGAAGCAATCTTACTTCCTTTTCAGCATTTAGATGAGATTCTTAATCTCACAATTGCACTATCAGTAGGGCTGGAACAATGGCAAATTTGAGTTTGCACACAGGTAAAACACATGCTTTAAGATAGGAAGCTTATTCTTGAGAAGATTAAAACAAGGTACTGCTGAGAGTTGAACTCAGGATCTCCTGTTTACAAGAGAGGCACTTTAACCAACTAAGCCACAGCACCCCAATTTTCATGTGTGAATATTTTATATTCTGCTTTTTCCGAAAACTGCTATGAAAATTTGTAGCATCTAATGTGTAATTCCACTGGTTTTAATTTGTAATGCTTGAGCCCATCCTATATTCTCTAAAGAAAGTTATTTCATCTGATTCCTTCTAGAGCATTTCAAAAGCAAAATTTTTTTTTTTACTCAAATTCCACTGGTTTTAATTTGTAATGCTTGAAGCCATCCTATATTCTCTAAAGAAACTTATTTCATCTAATTCCTTTTAGAGCATTTCAAAAGCAGAAAGTTTTTTTCTCTCAATTACACTTTATTAGTGCTTTGGGAAAGACATGTTTGATGTCAAACAAAAGTGAAAGTCCTCTTTTTCGGCTAACAGCCCCAAACTGACATGAAGAAAGGAAAGCACTGCTGACATTCTAAATCAAGATTTTCTGTTTACTAAACAGGCTCTTTGACCAACTTGTCTACATCACAAAAAGATGTGATATATTGGAAAGACTGCTTAGAGAGTCAGGTGCGGAAAGTGGAGGCATTTCAAAATAAAATCCATTGGTTAAGTTGTCAAGCTTGAAGCAATCTTAATTGCTTTTCAGCATTTAGATGAGATTCTTAATCTCACAATTGCACTATCAGTAGGGCTGGAACAATGGCAAATTTGAGTTTGCACACAGGTAAAAGACATGCTTTAAGATAGGAAGCTTATTCTTGAGAAGATTAAAACAAGGTACTGCTGAGAGTTGAACTCAGGATCTCCTGTTTACAAGAGAGGCACTTTAACCAACTAAGCCACAGCACCCCAATTTTCATGTGTGAATATTTTTTATTCTGCTGTTTCCAAAAACTACTAAGAAAATTTGTAGCATCTAATGTGTAATTCCACTGGTTTTAATTTGTAATGCTTGAGCCCATCCTATATTCTCTAAATAAAGTTATTTCATCTGATTCCTTCTAGAGCATTTCAAAAGCAAAATTATTTTTTTTTACTCAAATTCCACTGGTTTTAATTTGTAATGCTTGAAGCCATCCTATATTCTCTAAAGAAACTTATTTCATCTAATTCCTTTTAGAGCATTTCAAAAGCAGAAAGTTTTTTTCTCTCAATTACACTTTATTAGTGCTTTGGGAAAGACATGTTTGATGTCAAACAAAAGTGAAAGTCCTCTTTTTCGGATAACAGCCCCAAACTGACATGAAGAAAGGAAAGCACTGCTGACATTCGAAATCAAGATTTTCTGTTTACTAAACAGGCTCTTTGACCAACTTGTCTACATCACAAAAAGATGTGATATATTGGAAAGACTGCTTAGAGAGTCAGATGCAGAAAGTGGAGGCATTTCAAAATAAAAATCCATTGGTTAAGTTGTCAAGCTTGAAGTAATCTTACTTACTTTTCAGCATTTAGATGAGATTCTTAATCTCACAATTGCACTATGAGTAGGGCTGAAAAAATGGCAAATTTGAGTTTACACACAGGTAAAACAACTGCTTTAAGATTGGAAGCTTATTATTGAGAAGATGAAAACAAGGTACTGCTGAGAGTTGAACTCAGGATCTCCTCTTTACAAGTCAGGCGCTTTAACCAACTAAGCCACTGCACCCCGATTTTCATGTGTGAATAATTATTATTCTGCTTTTTCCGAAAACTGCTATGAAAATTTGTAGCATCTAATGTGTAATTCCACTGGTTTTTATTTGTAATGCTTGAGCCCATCCTATATTCTCTAAAGAAAGTTATTTCATCTAATTAATTTTAGAGCATTTCAAAAGCAAAATTTTTTTTTTCACTCAAATTCCACTGGTTTTAATTTGTGATGCTTGAAGCCATCCTATATTCTCTAAAGAAACTTATTTCATCTAATTCCTTTTAGAGCATTTCAAAAGCAGAAAGTTTTTTTCTCTCAATTACACTTTAATAGTGCTTTGGGAAAGACATGTTTGATGTCAAACAAAAGTGAAAGTCCTCTTTTTCGGCTAACAGCCCCAAACTGACATGAAGAAAGGAAAGCACTGCTGACATTCGAAATCAAGATTTTCTGTTTACTAAACAGGCTCTTTGACCAACTTGTCTACATCACAAAAAGATGTGATATATTGGAAAGACTGCTTAGAGAGTCAGATGCAGAAAGTGGAGGCATTTCAAAATAAAAATCCATTGGTTAAGTTGTCAAGCTTGAAGCAATCTTACTTCCTTTTCAGCATTTAGATGAGATTCTTAATCTCACAATTGCACTATCAGTAGGGCTGGAACAATGGCAAATTTGAGTTTGCACACAGGTAAAACACATGCTTTAAGATAGGAAGCTTATTCTTGAGAAGATTAAAACAAGGTACTGCTGAGAGTTGAACTCAGGATCTCCTGTTTACAAGAGAGGCACTTTAACCAACTAAGCCACAGCACCCCAATTTTCATGTGTCAATATTTTTTATTCTGCTGTTTCCGAAAACTACTAAGAAAATTTGTAGCATCTAATGTGTAATTCCACTGGTTTTAATTTGTAATGCTTGAGCCCATCCTATATTCTCTAAAGAAAGTTATTTCATCTGATTCCTTCTAGAGCATTTCAAAAGCAAAATTATTTTTTTTTACTCAAATTCCACTGGTTTTAATTTGTAATGCTTGAAGCCATCCTATATTCTCTAAAGAAACTTATTTCATCTAATTCCTTTTAGAGCATTTCAAAAGCAGAAAGTTTTTTTCTCTCAATTACACTTTATTAGTGCTTTGGGAAAGACATGTTAGATGTCAAACAAAAGTGAAAGTCCTCTTTTTCGGCTAACAGCCCCAAACTGACATGAAGAAAGGAAAGTACTGCTGACATTCGAAATCAAGATTTTCTGTTTACTAAACAGGCTCTTTGACCAACTTGTCTACATCACAAAAAGATGTGATATATTGGAAAGACTGCTTAGAGAGTCAGGTGCGGAAAGTGGAGTCATTTCAAAATAAAATCCATTGGTTAAGTTGTCAAGCTTGAAGCAATCTTAATTGCTTTTCAGCATTTAGATGAGATTCTTAATCTCACAATTGCACTATCAGTAGGGCTGGAACAATGGCAAATTTGAGTTTGCACACAGGTAAAACACATGCTTTAAGATAGGAAGCTTATTCTTGAGAAGATTAAAACAAGGTACTGCTGAGAGTTGAACTCAGGATCTCCTGTTTACAAGAGAGGCACTTTAACCAACTAAGCCACAGCACCCCAATTTTCATGTGTCAATATTTTTTATTCTGCTGTTTCCGAAAACTACTAAGAAAATTTGTAGCATCTAATGTGTAATTCCACTGGTTTTAATTTGTAATGCTTGAGCCCATCCTATATTCTCTAAAGAAAGTTATTTCATCTGATTCCTTCTAGAGCATTTCAAAAGCAAAATTATTTTTTTTTACTCAAATTCCACTGGTTTTAATTTGTAATGCTTGAAGCCATCCTATATTCTCTAAAGAAACTTATTTCATCTAATTCCTTTTAGAGCATTTCAAAAGCAGAAAGTTTTTTTCTCTCAATTACACTTTATTAGTGCTTTGGGAAAGACATGTTAGATGTCAAACAAAAGTGAAAGTCCTCTTTTTCGGCTAACAGCCCCAAACTGACATGAAGAAAGGAAAGTACTGCTGACATTCGAAATCAAGATTTTCTGTTTACTAAACAGGCTCTTTGACCAACTTGTCTACATCACAAAAAGATGTGATATATTGGAAAGACTGCTTAGAGAGTCAGGTGCGGAAAGTGGAGTCATTTCAAAATAAAATCCATTGGTTAAGTTGTCAAGCTTGAAGCAATCTTAATTGCTTTTCAGCATTTAGATGAGATTCTTAATCTCACAATTGCACTATCAGTAGGGCTGGAACAATGGCAAATTTGAGTTTGCACACAGGTAAAACACATGCTTTAAGATAGGAAGCTTATTCTTGAGAAGATTAAAACAAGGTACTGCTGAGAGTTGAACTCAGGATCTCCTGTTTACAAGAGAGGCACTTTAACCAACTAAGCCACAGCACCCCAATTTTCATGTGTGAATATTTTTTATTCTGCTGTTTCCGAAAACTACTAAGAAAATTTGTAGCATCTAATGTGTAATTCCACTGGTTTTAATTTGTAATGCTTGAGCCCATCCTATATTCTCTAAAGAAAGTTATTTCATCTGATTCCTTCTAGAGCATTTCAAAAGCAAAATTATTTTTTTTTACTCAAATTCCACTGGTTTTAATTTGTAATGCTTGAAGCCATCCTATATTCTCTAAAGAAACTTATTTCATCTAATTCCTTTTAGAGCATTTCAAAAGCAGAAAGTTTTTTTCTCTCAATTACACTTTATTAGTGCTTTGGGAAAGACATGTTTGAGGTCAAACAAAAGTGAAAGTCCTCTTTTTCGGCTAACAGCCCCAAACTGACATGAAGAAAGGAAAGCACTGCTGACATTCGAAATCAAGATTTTCTGTTTACTAAACAGGCTCTTTGACCAACTTGTCTACATCACAAAAAGATGTGATATATTGGAAAGACTGCTTAGAGAGTCAGGTGCGGAAAGTGGAGGCATTTCAAAATAAAATCCATTGGTTAAGTTGTCAAGCTTGAAGCAATCTTAATTGCTTTTCAGCATTTAGATGAGATTCTTAATCTCACAATTGCACTATCAGTAGGGCTGGAACAATGGCAAATTTGAGTTTGCACACAGGTAAAACACACCTGCTTTAAGATAGGAGGCTTATTCTTGAGAAGATGAAAAAAAGGTACTGCTGAGAGTTGAACTCAGGATCTCCTGTTTACAAGACAGGCGCTTTAACCAACTAAGCCACAGCACCCTGATTTTCATGTGTGAATAATTATTATTCTGCTTTTTCCGAAAACTGCTATGAAAATTTGTAGCATCTAATGTGTAATTCCACTGGTTTTAATTTGTAATGCTTGATCCCATCCTATATTCTCTAAAGAAAGTTATTTCATCTGATTCCTTTTAGAGCATTTCAAAAGCAAATTTTTTTTTTTACTCAAATTCCACTGGTTTTAATTTGTAATGCTTGAAGCCATCCTATATTCTCTAAAGAAACTTATTTCATCTAATTCCTTTTAGAGCATTTCAAAAGCAGAAAGTTTTTTTCTCTCAATTACACTTTATTAGTGCTTTGGGAAAGACATGTTTGATGTCAAACAAAAGTGAAAGTCCTCTTTTTCGGCTAACAGCCCCAAACTGACATGAAGAAAGGAAAGCACTGCTGACATTCGAAATCAAGATTTTCTTTTTACTAAACAGGCTCTTTGACCAACTTGGCTAAATCACAAAAAGATGTGATATATTGGAAAGACTGCTTAGAGAGTCAGATGCAGAAAGTGGAGGCATTTCAAAATATAATCCATTGGTTAAGTTGTCAAACTTGAAGCAATCTTACTTCCTTTTCACCATTTAGATGAGATTCTTAATCTCACAATTGCACTATCAGTAGGGCTGGAACAATGGCAAATTTGAGTTTGCACACAGGTAAAACACACCTGCTTTAAGATAGGAGGCTTATTCTTGAGAAGATGAAAAAAAGGTACTGCTGAGAGTTGAACTCAGGATCTCCTGTTTACAAGACAGGCGCTTTAACCAACTAAGCCACAGCACCCTGATTTTCATGTGTGAATAATTATTATTCTGCTTTTTCCGAAAACTGCTATGAAAATTTGTAGCATCTAATGTGTAATTCCACTGGTTTTAATTTGTAATGCTTGATCCCATCCTATATTCTCTAAAGAAAGTTATTTCATCTGATTCCTTTCAGAGCATTTCAAAAGCAAATTTTTTTTTTTACTCAAATTCCACTGGTTTTAATTTGTAATGCTTGAAGCCATCCTATATTCTCTAAAGAAACTTATTTCATCTAATTCCTTTTAGAGCATTTCAAAAGCAGAAAGTTTTTTTCTCTCAATTACACTTTATTAGTGCTTTGGGAAAGACATGTTTGATGTCAAACAAAAGTGAAAGTCCTCTTTTTCGGCTAACAGCCCCAAACTGACATGAAGAAAGGAAAGCACTGCTGACATTCGAAATCAAGATTTTCTTTTTACTAAACAGGCTCTTTGACCAACTTGGCTAAATCACAAAAAGATGTGATATATTGGAAAGACTGCTTAGAGAGTCAGATGCAGAAAGTGGAGGCATTTCAAAATATAATCCATTGGTTAAGTTGTCAAGCTTGAAGCAATCTTAATTGCTTTTCAGCATTTAGATGAGATTCTTAATCTCACAATTGCACTATCAGTAGGGCTGGAACAATGGCAAATTTGAGTTTGCACACAGGTAAAACACATGCTTTAAGATAGGAAGCTTATTCTTGAGAAGATTAAAACAAGGTACTGCTGAGAGTTGAACTCAGGATCTCCTGTTTACAAGAGAGGCACTTTAACCAACTAAGCCACAGCACCCCAATTTTCATGTGTCAATATTTTTTATTCTGCTGTTTCCGAAAACTACTAAGAAAATTTGTAGCATCTAATGTGTAATTCCACTGGTTTTAATTTGTAATGCTTGAGCCCATCCTATATTCTCTAAAGAAAGTTATTTCATCTGATTCCTTCTAGAGCATTTCAAAAGCAAAATTATTTTTTTTTACTCAAATTCCACTGGTTTTAATTTGTAATGCTTGAAGCCATCCTATATTCTCTAAAGAAACTTATTTCATCTAATTCCTTTTAGAGCATTTCAAAAGCAGAAAGTTTTTTTCTCTCAATTACACTTTATTAGTGCTTTGGGAAAGACATGTTAGATGTCAAACAAAAGTGAAAGTCCTCTTTTTCGGCTAACAGCCCCAAACTGACATGAAGAAAGGAAAGTACTGCTGACATTCGAAATCAAGATTTTCTGTTTACTAAACAGGCTCTTTGACCAACTTGTCTACATCACAAAAAGATGTGATATATTGGAAAGACTGCTTAGAGAGTCAGGTGCGGAAAGTGGAGTCATTTCAAAATAAAATCCATTGGTTAAGTTGTCAAGCTTGAAGCAATCTTAATTGCTTTTCAGCATTTAGATGAGATTCTTAATCTCACAATTGCACTATCAGTAGGGCTGGAACAATGGCAAATTTGAGTTTGCACACAGGTAAAACACATGCTTTAAGATAGGAAGCTTATTCTTGAGAAGATTAAAACAAGGTACTGCTGAGAGTTGAACTCAGGATCTCCTGTTTACAAGAGAGGCACTTTAACCAACTAAGCCACAGCACCCCAATTTTCATGTGTGAATATTTTTTATTCTGCTGTTTCCGAAAACTACTAAGAAAATTTGTAGCATCTAATGTGTAATTCCACTGGTTTTAATTTGTAATGCTTGAGCCCATCCTATATTCTCTAAAGAAAGTTATTTCATCTGATTCCTTCTAGAGCATTTCAAAAGCAAAATTATTTTTTTTTACTCAAATTCCACTGGTTTTAATTTGTAATGCTTGAAGCCATCCTATATTCTCTAAAGAAACTTATTTCATCTAATTCCTTTTAGAGCATTTCAAAAGCAGAAAGTTTTTTTCTCTCAATTACACTTTATTAGTGCTTTGGGAAAGACATGTTTGATGTCAAACAAAAGTGAAAGTCCTCTTTTTCGGCTAACAGCCCCAAACTGACATGAAGAAAGGAAAGCACTGCTGACATTCGAAATCAAGATTTTCTGTTTACTAAACAGGCTCTTTGACCAACTTGTCTACATCACAAAAAGATGTGATATATTGGAAAGACTGCTTAGAGAGTCAGGTGCGGAAAGTGGAGGCATTTCAAAATAAAATCCATTGGTTAAGTTGTCAAGCTTGAAGCAATCTTAATTGCTTTTCAGCATTTAGATGAGATTCTTAATCTCACAATTGCACTATCAGTAGGGCTGGAACAATGGCAAATTTGAGTTTGCACACAGGTAAAACACACCTGCTTTAAGATAGGAGGCTTATTCTTGAGAAGATGAAAAAAAGGTACTGCTGAGAGTTGAACTAAGGATCTCCTGTTTACAAGAAAGGCGCTTTAACCAACTAAGCCACAGCACCCTGATTTTCATGTGTGAATAATTATTATTCTGCTTTTTCCGAAAACTGCTATGAAAATTTGTAGCATCTAATGTGTAATTCCACTGGTTTTAATTTGTAATGCTTGATCCCATCCTATATTCTCTAAAGAAAGTTATTTCATCTGATTCCTTTTAGAGCATTTCAAAAGCAAATTTTTTTTTTTACTCAAATTCCACTGGTTTTAATTTGTAATGCTTGAAGCCATCCTATATTCTCTAAAGAAACTTATTTCATCTAATTCCTTTTAGAGCATTTCAAAAGCAGAAAGTTTTTTTCTCTCAATTACACTTTATTAGTGCTTTGGGAAAGACATGTTTGATGTCAAACAAAAGTGAAAGTCCTCTTTTTCGGCTAACAGCCCCAAACTGACATGAAGAAAGGAAAGCACTGCTGACATTCGAAATCAAGATTTTCTTTTTACTAAACAGGCTCTTTGACCAACTTGGCTAAATCACAAAAAGATGTGATATATTGGAAAGACTGCTTAGAGAGTCAGATGCAGAAAGTGGAGGCATTTCAAAATATAATCCATTGGTTAAGTTGTCAAACTTGAAGCAATCTTACTTCCTTTTCACCATTTAGATGAGATTCTTAATCTCACAATTGCACTATCAGTAGGGCTGGAACAATGGCAAATTTGAGTTTGCACACAGGTAAAACACACCTGCTTTAAGATAGGAGGCTTATTCTTGAGAAGATGAAAAAAAGGTACTGCTGAGAGTTGAACTCAGGATCTCCTGTTTACAAGACAGGCGCTTTAACCAACTAAGCCACAGCACCCTGATTTTCATGTGTGAATAATTATTATTCTGCTTTTTCCGAAAACTGCTATGAAAATTTGTAGCATCTAATGTGTAATTCCACTGGTTTTAATTTGTAATGCTTGATCCCATCCTATATTCTCTAAAGAAAGTTATTTCATCTGATTCCTTTCAGAGCATTTCAAAAGCAAATTTTTTTTTTACTCAAATTCCACTGGTTTTAATTTGTAATGCTTGAAGCCATCCTATATTCTCTAAAGAAACTTATTTCATCTAATTCCTTTTAGAGCATTTCAAAAGCAGAAAGTTTTTTTCTCTCAATTACACTTTATTAGTGCTTAGGGAAAGACATGTTTGATGTCAAACAAAAGTGAAAGTCCTCTTTTTCGGCTAACAGCCCCAAACTGACATGAAGAAAGGAAAGCACTGCTGACATTCGAAATCAAGATTTTCTTTTTACTAAACAGGCTCTTTGACCAACTTGGCTAAATCACAAAAAGATGTGATATATTGGAAAGACTGCTTAGAGAGTCAGATGCAGAAAGTGGAGGCATTTCAAAATATAATCCATTGGTTAAGTTGTCAAACTTGAAGCAATCTTACTTCCTTTTCACCATTTAGATGAGATTCTTAATCTCACAATTGCACTATCAGTAGGGCTGGAACAATGGCAAATTTGAGTTTGCACACAGGTAAAACAACTGCTTTAAGATAGGAAGCTTATTCTTGAGAAGATGAAAACAAGGTACTGCCGAGAGTTGAACTCAGGATCTCCTGTTTACAAGACAGGCACTTTATCCAACTAAGCCACAGCACCCCAATTTTCATGTGTGAATATTTATTATTCTGCTTTTTCCGAAAACTGCTATGAAAATTTGTAGCATCTAATGTGTAATTCCACTGGTTTTAATTTGTAATGCTTGAAGCCATCCTATATTCTCTAAAGAAACTTATTTCATCTAATTCCTTTTAGAGCATTTCAAATGCAGAAAGATTTTTTCTCTCAATTACACTTTATTAGTGCTTTGTGAAAGACATGTTTGATGTCAAACAAAAGTGAAAGTCCTCTTTTTCGGCTAACAGCCCCAAACTGACATGAAGAAAGGAAAGCACTGCTGACATTCGAAATCAAGATTTTCTGTTTACTAAACAGGCTCTTTGACCAACTTGTCTACATCACAAAAAGATGTGATATATTGGAAAGACTGCTTAGAGAGTCAGATGCAGAAAGTTGAGGCATTTCAAAATATAATCCATTGGTTAAGTTGTCAAGCTTGAAGCAATCTTACTTCCTTTTCAGCATTTAGATGAGATTCTTAATCTCACAATTGCACTATCAGTAGGGCTGGAACAATGGCAAATTTGAGTTTGCACACAGGTAAAACACATGCTTTAAGATAGGAAGCTTATTCTTGAGAAGATTAAAACAAGGTACTGCTGAGAGTTGAACTCAGGATCTCCTGTTTACAAGAGAGGCACTTTAACCAACTAAGCCACAGCACCCCAATTTTCATGTGTGAATATTTTATATTCTGCTTTTTCCGAAAACTGCTATGAAAATTTGTAGCATCTAATGTGTAATTCCACTGGTTTTAATTTGTAATGCTTGAGCCCATCCTATATTCTCTAAAGAAAGTTATTTCATCTGATTCCTTCTAGAGCATTTCAAAAGCAAAATTTTTTTTTTTACTCAAATTCCACTGGTTTTAATTTGTAATGCTTGAAGCCATCCTATATTCTCTAAAGAAACTTATTTCATCTAATTCCTTTTAGAGCATTTCAAAAGCAGAAAGTTTTTTTCTCTCAATTACACTTTATTAGTGCTTTGGGAAAGACATGTTTGATGTCAAACAAAAGTGAAAGTCCTCTTTTTCGGCTAACAGCCCCAAACTGACATGAAGAAAGGAAAGCACTGCTGACATTCTAAATCAAGATTTTCTGTTTACTAAACAGGCTCTTTGACCAACTTGTCTACATCACAAAAAGATGTGATATATTGGAAAGACTGCTTAGAGAGTCAGGTGCGGAAAGTGGAGGCATTTCAAAATAAAATCCATTGGTTAAGTTGTCAAGCTTGAAGCAATCTTAATTGCTTTTCAGCATTTAGATGAGATTCTTAATCTCACAATTGCACTATCAGTAGGGCTGGAACAATGGCAAATTTGAGTTTGCACACAGGTAAAAGACATGCTTTAAGATAGGAAGCTTATTCTTGAGAAGATTAAAACAAGGTACTGCTGAGAGTTGAACTCAGGATCTCCTGTTTACAAGAGAGGCACTTTAACCAACTAAGCCACAGCACCCCAATTTTCATGTGTGAATATTTTTTATTCTGCTGTTTCCGAAAACTACTAAGAAAATTTGTAGCATCTAATGTGTAATTCCACTGGTTTTAATTTGTAATGCTTGAGCCCATCCTATATTCTCTAAATAAAGTTATTTCATCTGATTCCTTCTAGAGCATTTCAAAAGCAAAATTATTTTTTTTTACTCAAATTCCACTGGTTTTAATTTGTAATGCTTGAAGCCATCCTATATTCTCTAAAGAAACTTATTTCATCTAATTCCTTTTAGAGCATTTCAAAAGCAGAAAGTTTTTTTCTCTCAATTACACTTTATTAGTGCTTTGGGAAAGACATGTTTGATGTCAAACAAAAGTGAAAGTCCTCTTTTTCGGATAACAGCCCCAAACTGACATGAAGAAAGGAAAGCACTGCTGACATTCGAAATCAAGATTTTCTGTTTACTAAACAGGCTCTTTGACCAACTTGTCTACATCACAAAAAGATGTGATATATTGGAAAGACTGCTTAGAGAGTCAGATGCAGAAAGTGGAGGCATTTCAAAATAAAAATCCATTGGTTAAGTTGTCAAGCTTGAAGTAATCTTACTTACTTTTCAGCATTTAGATGAGATTCTTAATCTCACAATTGCACTATGAGTAGGGCTGAAAAAATGGCAAATTTGAGTTTACACACAGGTAAAACAACTGCTTTAAGATTGGAAGCTTATTATTGAGAAGATGAAAACAAGGTACTGCTGAGAGTTGAACTCAGGATCTCCTCTTTACAAGTCAGGCGCTTTAACCAACTAAGCCACTGCACCCCGATTTTCATGTGTGAATAATTATTATTCTGCTTTTTCCGAAAACTGCTATGAAAATTTGTAGCATCTAATGTGTAATTCCACTGGTTTTTATTTGTAATGCTTGAGCCCATCCTATATTCTCTAAAGAAAGTTATTTCATCTAATTAATTTTAGAGCATTTCAAAAGCAAAATTTTTTTTTTCACTCAAATTCCACTGGTTTTAATTTGTGATGCTTGAAGCCATCCTATATTCTCTAAAGAAACTTATTTCATCTAATTCCTTTTAGAGCATTTCAAAAGCAGAAAGTTTTTTTCTCTCAATTACACTTTAATAGTGCTTTGGGAAAGACATGTTTGATGTCAAACAAAAGTGAAAGTCCTCTTTTTCGGCTAACAGCCCCAAACTGACATGAAGAAAGGAAAGCACTGCTGACATTCGAAATCAAGATTTTCTGTTTACTAAACAGGCTCTTTGACCAACTTGTCTACATCACAAAAAGATGTGATATATTGGAAAGACTGCTTAGAGAGTCAGATGCAGAAAGTGGAGGCATTTCAAAATAAAAATCCATTGGTTAAGTTGTCAAGCTTGAAGCAATCTTACTTCCTTTTCAGCATTTAGATGAGATTCTTAATCTCACAATTGCACTATCAGTAGGGCTGGAACAATGGCAAATTTGAGTTTGCACACAGGTAAAACACATGCTTTAAGATAGGAAGCTTATTCTTGAGAAGATTAAAACAAGGTACTGCTGAGAGTTGAACTCAGGATCTCCTGTTTACAAGAGAGGCACTTTAACCAACTAAGCCACAGCACCCCAATTTTCATGTGTCAATATTTTTTATTCTGCTGTTTCCGAAAACTACTAAGAAAATTTGTAGCATCTAATGTGTAATTCCACTGGTTTTAATTTGTAATGCTTGAGCCCATCCTATATTCTCTAAAGAAAGTTATTTCATCTGATTCCTTCTAGAGCATTTCAAAAGCAAAATTATTTTTTTTTACTCAAATTCCACTGGTTTTAATTTGTAATGCTTGAAGCCATCCTATATTCTCTAAAGAAACTTATTTCATCTAATTCCTTTTAGAGCATTTCAAAAGCAGAAAGTTTTTTTCTCTCAATTACACTTTATTAGTGCTTTGGGAAAGACATGTTAGATGTCAAACAAAAGTGAAAGTCCTCTTTTTCGGCTAACAGCCCCAAACTGACATGAAGAAAGGAAAGTACTGCTGACATTCGAAATCAAGATTTTCTGTTTACTAAACAGGCTCTTTGACCAACTTGTCTACATCACAAAAAGATGTGATATATTGGAAAGACTGCTTAGAGAGTCAGGTGCGGAAAGTGGAGTCATTTCAAAATAAAATCCATTGGTTAAGTTGTCAAGCTTGAAGCAATCTTAATTGCTTTTCAGCATTTAGATGAGATTCTTAATCTCACAATTGCACTATCAGTAGGGCTGGAACAATGGCAAATTTGAGTTTGCACACAGGTAAAACACATGCTTTAAGATAGGAAGCTTATTCTTGAGAAGATTAAAACAAGGTACTGCTGAGAGTTGAACTCAGGATCTCCTGTTTACAAGAGAGGCACTTTAACCAACTAAGCCACAGCACCCCAATTTTCATGTGTCAATATTTTTTATTCTGCTGTTTCCGAAAACTACTAAGAAAATTTGTAGCATCTAATGTGTAATTCCACTGGTTTTAATTTGTAATGCTTGAGCCCATCCTATATTCTCTAAAGAAAGTTATTTCATCTGATTCCTTCTAGAGCATTTCAAAAGCAAAATTATTTTTTTTTACTCAAATTCCACTGGTTTTAATTTGTAATGCTTGAAGCCATCCTATATTCTCTAAAGAAACTTATTTCATCTAATTCCTTTTAGAGCATTTCAAAAGCAGAAAGTTTTTTTCTCTCAATTACACTTTATTAGTGCTTTGGGAAAGACATGTTAGATGTCAAACAAAAGTGAAAGTCCTCTTTTTCGGCTAACAGCCCCAAACTGACATGAAGAAAGGAAAGTACTGCTGACATTCGAAATCAAGATTTTCTGTTTACTAAACAGGCTCTTTGACCAACTTGTCTACATCACAAAAAGATGTGATATATTGGAAAGACTGCTTAGAGAGTCAGGTGCGGAAAGTGGAGTCATTTCAAAATAAAATCCATTGGTTAAGTTGTCAAGCTTGAAGCAATCTTAATTGCTTTTCAGCATTTAGATGAGATTCTTAATCTCACAATTGCACTATCAGTAGGGCTGGAACAATGGCAAATTTGAGTTTGCACACAGGTAAAACACATGCTTTAAGATAGGAAGCTTATTCTTGAGAAGATTAAAACAAGGTACTGCTGAGAGTTGAACTCAGGATCTCCTGTTTACAAGAGAGGCACTTTAACCAACTAAGCCACAGCACCCCAATTTTCATGTGTGAATATTTTTTATTCTGCTGTTTCCGAAAACTACTAAGAAAATTTGTAGCATCTAATGTGTAATTCCACTGGTTTTAATTTGTAATGCTTGAGCCCATCCTATATTCTCTAAAGAAAGTTATTTCATCTGATTCCTTCTAGAGCATTTCAAAAGCAAAATTATTTTTTTTTACTCAAATTCCACTGGTTTTAATTTGTAATGCTTGAAGCCATCCTATATTCTCTAAAGAAACTTATTTCATCTAATTCCTTTTAGAGCATTTCAAAAGCAGAAAGTTTTTTTCTCTCAATTACACTTTATTAGTGCTTTGGGAAAGACATGTTTGATGTCAAACAAAAGTGAAAGTCCTCTTTTTCGGCTAACAGCCCCAAACTGACATGAAGAAAGGAAAGCACTGCTGACATTCGAAATCAAGATTTTCTGTTTACTAAACAGGCTCTTTGACCAACTTGTCTACATCACAAAAAGATGTGATATATTGGAAAGACTGCTTAGAGAGTCAGGTGCGGAAAGTGGAGGCATTTCAAAATAAAATCCATTGGTTAAGTTGTCAAGCTTGAAGCAATCTTAATTGCTTTTCAGCATTTAGATGAGATTCTTAATCTCACAATTGCACTATCAGTAGGGCTGGAACAATGGCAAATTTGAGTTTGCACACAGGTAAAACACACCTGCTTTAAGATAGGAGGCTTATTCTTGAGAAGATGAAAAAAAGGTACTGCTGAGAGTTGAACTCAGGATCTCCTGTTTACAAGACAGGCGCTTTAACCAACTAAGCCACAGCACCCTGATTTTCATGTGTGAATAATTATTATTCTGCTTTTTCCGAAAACTGCTATGAAAATTTGTAGCATCTAATGTGTAATTCCACTGGTTTTAATTTGTAATGCTTGATCCCATCCTATATTCTCTAAAGAAAGTTATTTCATCTGATTCCTTTTAGAGCATTTCAAAAGCAAATTTTTTTTTTTACTCAAATTCCACTGGTTTTAATTTGTAATGCTTGAAGCCATCCTAAATTCTCTAAAGAAACTTATTTCATCTAATTCCTTTTAGAGCATTTCAAAAGCAGAAAGTTTTTTTCTCTCAATTACACTTTATTAGTGCTTTGGGAAAGACATGTTTGATGTCAAACAAAAGTGAAAGTCCTCTTTTTCGGCTAACAGCCCCAAACTGACATGAAGAAAGGAAAGCACTGCTGACATTCGAAATCAAGATTTTCTTTTTACTAAACAGGCTCTTTGACCAACTTGGCTAAATCACAAAAAGATGTGATATATTGGAAAGACTGCTTAGAGAGTCAGATGCAGAAAGTGGAGGCATTTCAAAATATAATCCATTGGTTAAGTTGTCAAACTTGAAGCAATCTTACTTCCTTTTCACCATTTAGATGAGATTCTTAATCTCACAATTGCACTATCAGTAGGGCTGGAACAATGGCAAATTTGAGTTTGCACACAGGTAAAACACACCTGCTTTAAGATAGGAGGCTTATTCTTGAGAAGATGAAAAAAAGGTACTGCTGAGAGTTGAACTCAGGATCTCCTGTTTACAAGACAGGCGCTTTAACCAACTAAGCCACAGCACCCTGATTTTCATGTGTGAATAATTATTATTCTGCTTTTTCCGAAAACTGCTATGAAAATTTGTAGCATCTAATGTGTAATTCCACTGGTTTTAATTTGTAATGCTTGATCCCATCCTATATTCTCTAAAGAAAGTTATTTCATCTGATTCCTTTCAGAGCATTTCAAAAGCAAATTTTTTTTTTTACTCAAATTCCACTGGTTTTAATTTGTAATGCTTGAAGCCATCCTATATTCTCTAAAGAAACTTATTTCATCTAATTCCTTTTAGAGCATTTCAAAAGCAGAAAGTTTTTTTCTCTCAATTACACTTTATTAGTGCTTTGGGAAAGACATGTTTGATGTCAAACAAAAGTGAAAGTCCTCTTTTTCGGCTAACAGCCCCAAACTGACATGAAGAAAGGAAAGCACTGCTGACATTCGAAATCAAGATTTTCTTTTTACTAAACAGGCTCTTTGACCAACTTGGCTAAATCACAAAAAGATGTGATATATTGGAAAGACTGCTTAGAGAGTCAGATGCAGAAAGTGGAGGCATTTCAAAATATAATCCATTGGTTAAGTTGTCAAGCTTGAAGCAATCTTAATTGCTTTTCAGCATTTAGATGAGATTCTTAATCTCACAATTGCACTATCAGTAGGGCTGGAACAATGGCAAATTTGAGTTTGCACACAGGTAAAACACATGCTTTAAGATAGGAAGCTTATTCTTGAGAAGATTAAAACAAGGTACTGCTGAGAGTTGAACTCAGGATCTCCTGTTTACAAGAGAGGCACTTTAACCAACTAAGCCACAGCACCCCAATTTTCATGTGTCAATATTTTTTATTCTGCTGTTTCCGAAAACTACTAAGAAAATTTGTAGCATCTAATGTGTAATTCCACTGGTTTTAATTTGTAATGCTTGAGCCCATCCTATATTCTCTAAAGAAAGTTATTTCATCTGATTCCTTCTAGAGCATTTCAAAAGCAAAATTATTTTTTTTTACTCAAATTCCACTGGTTTTAATTTGTAATGCTTGAAGCCATCCTATATTCTCTAAAGAAACTTATTTCATCTAATTCCTTTTAGAGCATTTCAAAAGCAGAAAGTTTTTTTCTCTCAATTACACTTTATTAGTGCTTTGGGAAAGACATGTTAGATGTCAAACAAAAGTGAAAGTCCTCTTTTTCGGCTAACAGCCCCAAACTGACATGAAGAAAGGAAAGTACTGCTGACATTCGAAATCAAGATTTTCTGTTTACTAAACAGGCTCTTTGACCAACTTGTCTACATCACAAAAAGATGTGATATATTGGAAAGACTGCTTAGAGAGTCAGGTGCGGAAAGTGGAGTCATTTCAAAATAAAATCCATTGGTTAAGTTGTCAAGCTTGAAGCAATCTTAATTGCTTTTCAGCATTTAGATGAGATTCTTAATCTCACAATTGCACTATCAGTAGGGCTGGAACAATGGCAAATTTGAGTTTGCACACAGGTAAAACACATGCTTTAAGATAGGAAGCTTATTCTTGAGAAGATTAAAACAAGGTACTGCTGAGAGTTGAACTCAGGATCTCCTGTTTACAAGAGAGGCACTTTAACCAACTAAGCCACAGCACCCCAATTTTCATGTGTGAATATTTTTTATTCTGCTGTTTCCGAAAACTACTAAGAAAATTTGTAGCATCTAATGTGTAATTCCACTGGTTTTAATTTGTAATGCTTGAGCCCATCCTATATTCTCTAAAGAAAGTTATTTCATCTGATTCCTTCTAGAGCATTTCAAAAGCAAAATTATTTTTTTTTACTCAAATTCCACTGGTTTTAATTTGTAATGCTTGAAGCCATCCTATATTCTCTAAAGAAACTTATTTCATCTAATTCCTTTTAGAGCATTTCAAAAGCAGAAAGTTTTTTTCTCTCAATTACACTTTATTAGTGCTTTGGGAAAGACATGTTTGATGTCAAACAAAAGTGAAAGTCCTCTTTTTCGGCTAACAGCCCCAAACTGACATGAAGAAAGGAAAGCACTGCTGACATTCGAAATCAAGATTTTCTGTTTACTAAACAGGCTCTTTGACCAACTTGTCTACATCACAAAAAGATGTGATATATTGGAAAGACTGCTTAGAGAGTCAGGTGCGGAAAGTGGAGGCATTTCAAAATAAAATCCATTGGTTAAGTTGTCAAGCTTGAAGCAATCTTAATTGCTTTTCAGCATTTAGATGAGATTCTTAATCTCACAATTGCACTATCAGTAGGGCTGGAACAATGGCAAATTTGAGTTTGCACACAGGTAAAACACACCTGCTTTAAGATAGGAGGCTTATTCTTGAGAAGATGAAAAAAAGGTACTGCTGAGAGTTGAACTCAGGATCTCCTGTTTACAAGACAGGCGCTTTAACCAACTAAGCCACAGCACCCTGATTTTCATGTGTGAATAATTATTATTCTGCTTTTTCCGAAAACTGCTATGAAAATTTGTAGCATCTAATGTGTAATTCCACTGGTTTTAATTTGTAATGCTTGATCCCATCCTATATTCTCTAAAGAAAGATATTTCATCTGATTCCTTTTAGAGCATTTCAAAAGCAAATTTTTTTTTTTACTCAAATTCCACTGGTTTTAATTTGTAATGCTTGAAGCCATCCTATATTCTCTAAAGAAACTTATTTCATCTAATTCCTTTTAGAGCATTTCAAAAGCAGAAAGTTTTTTTCTCTCAATTACACTTTATTAGTGCTTTGGGAAAGACATGTTTGATGTCAAACAAAAGTGAAAGTCCTCTTTTTCGGCTAACAGCCCCAAACTGACATGAAGAAAGGAAAGCACTGCTGACATTCGAAATCAAGATTTTCTTTTTACTAAACAGGCTCTTTGACCAACTTGGCTAAATCACAAAAAGATGTGATATATTGGAAAGACTGCTTAGAGAGTCAGATGCAGAAAGTGGAGGCATTTCAAAATATAATCCATTGGTTAAGTTGTCAAACTTGAAGCAATCTTACTTCCTTTTCACCATTTAGATGAGATTCTTAATCTCACAATTGCACTATCAGTAGGGCTGGAACAATGGCAAATTTGAGTTTGCACACAGGTAAAACACACCTGCTTTAAGATAGGAGGCTTATTCTTGAGAAGATGAAAAAAAGGTACTGCTGAGAGTTGAACTCAGGATCTCCTGTTTACAAGACAGGCGCTTTAACCAACTAAGCCACAGCACCCTGATTTTCATGTGTGAATAATTATTATTCTGCTTTTTCCGAAAACTGCTATGAAAATTTGTAGCATCTAATGTGTAATTCCACTGGTTTTAATTTGTAATGCTTGATCCCATCCTATATTCTCTAAAGAAAGTTATTTCATCTGATTCCTTTCAGAGCATTTCAAAAGCAAATTTTTTTTTTTACTCAAATTCCACTGGTTTTAATTTGTAATGCTTGAAGCCATCCTATATTCTCTAAAGAAACTTATTTCATCTAATTCCTTTTAGAGCATTTCAAAAGCAGAAAGTTTTTTTCTCTCAATTACACTTTATTAGTGCTTTGGGAAAGACATGTTTGATGTCAAACAAAAGTGAAAGTCCTCTTTTTCGGCTAACAGCCCCAAACTGACATGAAGAAAGGAAAGCACTGCTGACATTCGAAATCAAGATTTTCTTTTTACTAAACAGGCTCTTTGACCAACTTGGCTAAATCACAAAAAGATGTGATATATTGGAAAGACTGCTTAGAGAGTCAGATGCAGAAAGTGGAGGCATTTCAAAATATAATCCATTGGTTAAGTTGTCAAACTTGAAGCAATCTTACTTCCTTTTCACCATTTAGATGAGATTCTTAATCTCACAATTGCACTATCAGTAGGGCTGGAACAATGGCAAATTTGAGTTTGCACACAGGTAAAACAACTGCTTTAAGATAGGAAGCTTATTCTTGAGAAGATGAAAACAAGGTACTGCCGAGAGTTGAACTCAGGATCTCCTGTTTACAAGACAGGCACTTTATCCAACTAAGCCACAGCACCCCAATTTTCATGTGTGAATATTTATTATTCTGCTTTTTCCGAAAACTGCTATGAAAATTTGTAGCATCTAATGTGTAATTCCACTGGTTTTAATTTGTAATGCTTGAAGCCATCCTATATTCTCTAAAGAAACTTATTTCATCTAATTCCTTTTAGAGCATTTCAAATGCAGAAAGATTTTTTCTCTCAATTACACTTTATTAGTGCTTTGTGAAAGACATGTTTGATGTCAAACAAAAGTGAAAGTCCTCTTTTTCGGCTAACAGCCCCAAACTGACATGAAGAAAGGAAAGCACTGCTGACATTCGAAATCAAGATTTTCTGTTTACTAAACAGGCTCTTTGACCAACTTGTCTACATCACAAAAAGATGTGATATATTGGAAAGACTGCTTAGAGAGTCAGATGCAGAAAGTTGAGGCATTTCAAAATATAATCCATTGGTTAAGTTGTCAAGCTTGAAGCAATCTTACTTCCTTTTCAGCATTTAGATGAGATTCTTAATCTCACAATTGCACTATCAGTAGGGCTGGAACAATGGCAAATTTGAGTTTGCACACAGGTAAAACACATGCTTTAAGATAGGAAGCTTATTCTTGAGAAGATTAAAACAAGGTACTGCTGAGAGTTGAACTCAGGATCTCCTGTTTACAAGAGAGGCACTTTAACCAACTAAGCCACAGCACCCCAATTTTCATGTGTGAATATTTTATATTCTGCTTTTTCCGAAAACTGCTATGAAAATTTGTAGCATCTAATGTGTAATTCCACTGGTTTTAATTTGTAATGCTTGAGCCCATCCTATATTCTCTAAAGAAAGTTATTTCATCTGATTCCTTCTAGAGCATTTCAAAAGCAAAATTTTTTTTTTTACTCAAATTCCACTGGTTTTAATTTGTAATGCTTGAAGCCATCCTATATTCTCTAAAGAAACTTATTTCATCTAATTCCTTTTAGAGCATTTCAAAAGCAGAAAGTTTTTTTCTCTCAATTACACTTTATTAGTGCTTTGGGAAAGACATGTTTGATGTCAAACAAAAGTGAAAGTCCTCTTTTTCGGCTAACAGCCCCAAACTGACATGAAGAAAGGAAAGCACTGCTGACATTCTAAATCAAGATTTTCTGTTTACTAAACAGGCTCTTTGACCAACTTGTCTACATCACAAAAAGATGTGATATATTGGAAAGACTGCTTAGAGAGTCAGGTGCGGAAAGTGGAGGCATTTCAAAATAAAATCCATTGGTTAAGTTGTCAAGCTTGAAGCAATCTTAATTGCTTTTCAGCATTTAGATGAGATTCTTAATCTCACAATTGCACTATCAGTAGGGCTGGAACAATGGCAAATTTGAGTTTGCACACAGGTAAAAGACATGCTTTAAGATAGGAAGCTTATTCTTGAGAAGATTAAAACAAGGTACTGCTGAGAGTTGAACTCAGGATCTCCTGTTTACAAGAGAGGCACTTTAACCAACTAAGCCACAGCACCCCAATTTTCATGTGTGAATATTTTTTATTCTGCTGTTTCCGAAAACTACTAAGAAAATTTGTAGCATCTAATGTGTAATTCCACTGGTTTTAATTTGTAATGCTTGAGCCCATCCTATATTCTCTAAATAAAGTTATTTCATCTGATTCCTTCTAGAGCATTTCAAAAGCAAAATTATTTTTTTTTACTCAAATTCCACTGGTTTTAATTTGTAATGCTTGAAGCCATCCTATATTCTCTAAAGAAACTTATTTCATCTAATTCCTTTTAGAGCATTTCAAAAGCAGAAAGTTTTTTTCTCTCAATTACACTTTATTAGTGCTTTGGGAAAGACATGTTAGATGTCAAACAAAAGTGAAAGTCCTCTTTTTCGGCTAACAGCCCCAAACTGACATGAAGAAAGGAAAGTACTGCTGACATTCGAAATCAAGATTTTCTGTTTACTAAACAGGCTCTTTGACCAACTTGTCTACATCACAAAAAGATGTGATATATTGGAAAGACTGCTTAGAGAGTCAGGTGCGGAAAGTGGAGGCATTTCAAAATAAAATCCATTGGTTAAGTTGTCAAGCTTGAAGCAATCTTAATTGCTTTTCAGCATTTAGATGAGATTCTTAATCTCACAATTGCACTATCAGTAGGGCTGGAACAATGGCAAATTTGAGTTTGCACACAGGTAAAACACATGCTTTAAGATAGGAAGCTTATTCTTGAGAAGATTAAAACAAGGTACTGCTGAGAGTTGAACTCAGGATCTCCTGTTTACAAGAGAGGCACTTTAACCAACTAAGCCACAGCACCCCAATTTTCATGTGTGAATATTTTTTATTCTGCTGTTTCCGAAAACTACTAAGAAAATTTGTAGCATCTAATGTGTAATTCCACTGGTTTTAATTTGTAATGCTTGAGCCCATCCTATATTCTCTAAAGAAAGTTATTTCATCTGATTCCTTCTAGAGCATTTCAAAAGCAAAATTATTTTTTTTTACTCAAATTCCACTGGTTTTAATTTGTAATGCTTGAAGCCATCCTATATTCTCTAAAGAAACTTATTTCATCTAATTCCTTTTAGAGCATTTCAAAAGCAGAAAGTTTTTTTGTCTCAATTACACTTTATTAGTGCTTTGGGAAAGACATGTTAGATGTCAAACAAAAGTGAAAGTCCTCTTTTTCGGCTAACAGCCCCAAACTGACATGAAGAAAGGAAAGCACTGCTGACATTCGAAATCAAGATTTTCTGTTTACTAAACAGGCTCTTTGACCAACTTGTCTACATCACAAAAAGATGTGATATATTGGAAAGACTGCTTAGAGAGTCAGGTGCGGAAAGTGGAGGCATTTCAAAATAAAATCCATTGGTTAAGTTGTCAAGCTTGAAGCAATCTTAATTGCTTTTCAGCATTTAGATGAGATTCTTAATCTCACAATTGCACTATCAGTAGGGCTGGAACAATGGCAAATTTGAGTTTGCACACAGGTAAAACACACCTGCTTTAAGATAGGAGGCTTATTCTTGAGAAGATGAAAAAAAGGTACTGCTGAGAGTTGAACTCAGGATCTCCTGTTTACAAGACAGGCGCTTTAACCATCTAAGCCACAGCACCCTGATTTTCATGTGTGAATAATTATTATTCTGCTTTTTCCGAAAACTGCTATGAAAATTTGTAGCATCTAATGTGTAATTCCACTGGTTTTAATTTGTAATGCTTGATCCCATCCTATATTCTCTAAAGAAAGTTATTTCATCTGATTCCTTTTAGAGCATTTCAAAAGCAAATTTTTTTTTTTTACACAAATTCCACTGGTTTTAATTTGTAATGCTTGAAGCCATCCTATATTCTCTAAAGAAACTTATTTCATCTAATTCCTTTTAGAGCATTTCAAAAGCAGAAAGTTTTTTTCTCTCAATTACACTTTATTAGTGCTTTGGGAAAGACATGTTTGATGTCAAACAAAAGTGAAAGTCCTCTTTTTCGGCTAACAGCCCCAAACTGACATGAAGAAAGGAAAGCACTGCTGACATTCGAAATCAAGATTTTCTTTTTACTAAACAGGCTCTTTGACCAACTTGGCTAAATCACAAAAAGATGTGATATATTGGAAAGACTGCTTAGAGAGTCAGATGCAGAAAGTGGAGGCATTTCAAAATATAATCCATTGGTTAAGTTGTCAAACTTGAAGCAATCTTACTTCCTTTTCACCATTTAGATGAGATTCTTAATCTCACAATTGCACTATCAGTAGGGCTGGAACAATGGCAAATTTGAGTTTGCACACAGGTAAAACAACTGCTTTAAGATAGGAAGCTTATTCTTGAGAAGATGAAAACAAGGTACTGCCGAGAGTTGAACTCAGGATCTCCTGTTTACAAGACAGGCACTTTATCCAACTAAGCCACAGCACCCCAATTTTCATGTGTGAAT
Organism: Dendrobates tinctorius; assembly: GCF_039654945.1. Classification (NCBI taxonomy): domain Eukaryota; kingdom Metazoa; phylum Chordata; class Amphibia; order Anura; family Dendrobatidae; genus Dendrobates; species Dendrobates tinctorius. Next base: position 961,898 of record NW_027361921.1, on the reverse strand, counting down.
ATTTATTATTCTGCTTTTTCCGAAAACTGCTATGAAAATTTGTAGCATCTAATGTGTAATTCCACTGGTTTTAATTTGTAATGCTTGAAGCCATCCTATATTCTCTAAAGAAACTTATTTCATCTAATTCCTTTTAGAGCATTTCAAATGCAGAAAGATTTTTTCTCTCAATTACACTTTATTAGTGCTTTGTGAAAGACATGTTTGATGTCAAACAAAAGTGAAAGTCCTCTTTTTCGGCTAACAGCCCCAAACTGACATGAAGAAAGGAAAGCACTGCTGACATTCGAAATCAAGATTTTCTGTTTACTAAACAGGCTCTTTGACCAACTTGTCTACATCACAAAAAGATGTGATATATTGGAAAGACTGCTTAGAGAGTCAGGTGCGGAAAGTGGAGGCATTTCAAAATAAAATCCATTGGTTAAGTTGTCAACCTTGAAGCAATCTTAATTGCTTTTCAGCATTTAGATGAGATTCTTAATCTCACAATTGCACTATCAGTAGGCTGGAACAATGGCAAATTTGAGTTTGCACACAGGTAAAACACATGCTTTAAGATAGGAAGCTTATTCTTGAGAAGATTAAAACAAGGTACTGCTGAGAGTTGAACTCAGGATCTCCTGTTTACAAGAGAGGCACTTTAACCAACTAAGCCACAGCACCCCAATTTTCATGTGTGAATATTTTATATTCTGCTTTTTCCGAAAACTGCTATGAAAATTTGTAGCATCTAATGTGTAATTCCACTGGTTTTAATTTGTAATGCTTGAGCCCATCCTATATTCTCTAAAGAAAGTTATTTCATCTGATTCCTTCTAGAGCATTTCAAAAGCAAAATTTTTTTTTTTACTCAAATTCCACTGGTTTTAATTTGTAATGCTTGAAGCCATCCTATATTCTCTAAAGAAACTTATTTCATCTAATTCCTTTTAGAGCATTTCAAAAGCAGAAAGTTTTTTTCTCTCAATTACACTTTATTAGTGCTTTGGGAAAGACATGTTTGATGTCAAACAAAAGTGAAAGTCCTCTTTTTCGGCTAACAGCCCCAAACTGACATGAAGAAAGGAAAGCACTGCTGACATTCGAAATCAAGATTTTCTGTTTACTAAACAGGCTCTTTGACCAACTTGTCTACATCACAAAAAGATGTGATATATTGGAAAGACTGCTTAGAGAGTCAGGTGCGGAAAGTGGAGGCATTTCAAAATAAAATCCATTGGTTAAGTTGTCAACCTTGAAGCAATCTTAATTGCTTTTCAGCATTTAGATGAGATTCTTAATCTCACAATTGCACTATCAGTAGGCTGGAACAATGGCAAATTTGAGTTTGCACACAGGTAAAACACATGCTTTAAGATAGGAAGCTTATTCTTGAGAAGATTAAAACAAGGTACTGCTGAGAGTTGAACTCAGGATCTCCTGTTTACAAGAGAGGCACTTTAACCAACTAAGCCACAGCACCCCAATTTTCATGTGTGAATATTTTATATTCTGCTTTTTCCGAAAACTGCTATGAAAATTTGTAGCATCTAATGTGTAATTCCACTGGTTTTAATTTGTAATGCTTGAGCCCATCCTATATTCTCTAAAGAAAGTTATTTCATCTGATTCCTTCTAGAGCATTTCAAAAGCAAAATTTTTTTTTTTACTCAAATTCCACTGGTTTTAATTTGTAATGCTTGAAGCCATCCTATATTCTCTAAAGAAACTTATTTCATCTAATTCCTTTTAGAGCATTTCAAAAGCAGAAAGTTTTTTTCTCTCAATTACACTTTATTAGTGCTTTGGGAAAGACATGTTTGATGTCAAACAAAAGTGAAAGTCCTCTTTTTCGGCTAACAGCCCCAAACTGACATGAAGAAAGGAAAGCACTGCTGACATTCGAAATCAAGATTTTCTGTTTACTAAACAGGCTCTTTGACCAACTTGTCTACATCACAAAAAGATGTGATATATTGGAAAGACTGCTTAGAGAGTCAGGTGCGGAAAGTGGAGGCATTTCAAAATGAAATCCATTGGTTAAGTTGTCAAGCTTGAAGCAATCTTAATTGCTTTTCAGCATTTAGATGAGATTCTTAATCTCACAATTGCACTATCAGTAGGGCTGGAACAATGGCAAATTTGAGTTTGCACACAGGTAAAACACATGCTTTAAGATAGGAAGCTTATTCTTGAGAAGATTAAAACAAGGTACTGCTGAGAGTTGAACTCAGGATCTCCTGTTTACAAGAGAGGCACTTTAACCAACTAAGCCACAGCACCCCAATTTTCATGTGTGAATATTTTATATTCTGCTTTTTCCGAAAACTGCTATGAAAATTTGTAGCATCTAATGTGTAATTCCACTGGTTTTAATTTGTAATGCTTGAGCCCATCCTATATTCTCTAAAGAAAGTTATTTCATCTGATTCCTTCTAGAGCATTTCAAAAGCAAAATTTTTTTTTTTACTCAAATTCCACTGGTTTTAATTTGTAATGCTTGAAGCCATCCTATATTCTCTAAAGAAACTTATTTCATCTAATTCCTTTTAGAGCATTTCAAAAGCAGAAAGTTTTTTTCTCTCAATTACACTTTATTAGTGCTTTGGGAAAGACATGTTTGATGTCAAACAAAAGTGAAAGTCCTCTTTTTCGGCTAACAGCCCCAAACTGACATGAAGAAAGGAAAGCACTGCTGACATTCGAAATCAAGATTTTCTGTTTACTAAACAGGCTCTTTGACCAACTTGTCTACATCACAAAAAGATGTGATATATTGGAAAGACTGCTTAGAGAGTCAGGTGCGGAAAGTGGAGGCATTTCAAAATAAAATCCATTGGTTAAGTTGTCAACCTTGAAGCAATCTTAATTGCTTTTCAGCATTTAGATGAGATTCTTAATCTCACAATTGCACTATCAGTAGGCTGGAACAATGGCAAATTTGAGTTTGCACACAGGTAAAACACATGCTTTAAGATAGGAAGCTTATTCTTGAGAAGATTAAAACAAGGTACTGCTGAGAGTTGAACTCAGGATCTCCTGTTTACAAGAGAGGCACTTTAACCAACTAAGCCACAGCACCCCAATTTTCATGTGTGAATATTTTATATTCTGCTTTTTCCGAAAACTGCTATGAAAATTTGTAGCATCTAATGTGTAATTCCACTGGTTTTAATTTGTAATGCTTGAGCCCATCCTATATTCTCTAAAGAAAGTTATTTCATCTGATTCCTTCTAGAGCATTTCAAAAGCAAAATTTTTTTTTTTACTCAAATTCCACTGGTTTTAATTTGTAATGCTTGAAGCCATCCTATATTCTCTAAAGAAACTTATTTCATCTAATTCCTTTTAGAGCATTTCAAAAGCAGAAAGTTTTTTTCTCTCAATTACACTTTATTAGTGCTTTGGGAAAGACATGTTTGATGTCAAACAAAAGTGAAAGTCCTCTTTTTCGGCTAACAGCCCCAAACTGACATGAAGAAAGGAAAGCACTGCTGACATTCGAAATCAAGATTTTCTGTTTACTAAACAGGCTCTTTGACCAACTTGTCTACATCACAAAAAGATGTGATATATTGGAAAGACTGCTTAGAGAGTCAGGTGCGGAAAGTGGAGGCATTTCAAAATGAAATCCATTGGTTAAGTTGTCAAGCTTGAAGCAATCTTAATTGCTTTTCAGCATTTAGATGAGATTCTTAATCTCACAATTGCACTATCAGTAGGGCTGGAACAATGGCAAATTTGAGTTTGCACACAGGTAAAACACAAGCTTTAAGATAGGAAGCTTATTCTTGAGAAGATTAAAACAAGGTACTGCTGAGAGTTGAACTCAGGATCTCCTGTTTACAAGAGAGGCACTTTAACCAACTAAGCCAAAGCACCCCAATTTTCATGTGTGAATATTTTTTATTCTGCTGTTTCCGAAAACTACTAAGAAAATTTGTAGCATCTAATGTGTAATTCCACTGGTTTTAATTTGTAATGCTTGAGCCCATCCTATATTCTCTAAAGAAAGTTATTTCATCTGATTCCTTCTAGAGCATTTCAAAAGCAAAATTATTTTTTTTTACTCAAATTCCACTGGTTTTAATTTGTAATGCTTGAAGCCATCCTATATTCTCTAAAGAAACTTATTTCATCTAATTCCTTTTAGAGCATTTCAAAAGCAGAAAGTTTTTTTCTCTCAATTACACTTTATTAGTGCTTTGGGAAAGACATGTTTGATGTCAAACAAAGGTGAAAGTCCTCTTTTTCGGCTAACAGCCCCAAACTGACATGAAGAAAGGAAAGCACTGCTGACATTCGAAATCAAGATTTTCTTTTTACTAAACAGGCTCTTTGACCAACTTGGCTAAATCACAAAAAGATGTGATATATTGGAAAGACTGCTTAGAGAGTCAGATGCAGAAAGTGGAGGCATTTCAAAATATAATCCATTGGTTTAGTTGTCAAACTTGAAGCAATCTTACTTCCTTTTCACCATTTAGATGAGATTCTTAATCTCACAATTGCACTATCAGTAGGGCTGGAACAATGGCAAATTTGAGTTTGCACACAGGTAAAACAACTGCTTTAAGATAGGAAGCTTATTCTTGAGAAGATGAAAACAAGGTACTGCCGAGAGTTGAACTCAGGATCTCCTGTTTACAAGACAGGCACTTTATCCAACTAAGCCACAGCACCCCAATTTTCATGTGCGAATATTTATTATTCTGCTTTTTCCGAAAACTGCTATGAAAATTTGTAGCATCTAATGTGTAATTCCACTGGTTTTAATTTTTAATGCTTGAGCCCATCCTATATTCTCTAAAGAAAGTTATTTCATCTGATTCCTTCTAGAGCATTTCAAAAGCAAAATTTTTTTTTTTACTCAAATTCCACTGGTTTTAATTTGTAATGCTTGAAGCCATCCTATATTCTCTAAAGAAACTTATTTCATCTAATTCCTTTTAGAGCATTTCAAAAGCAGAAAGTTTTTTTCTCTCAATTACACTTTATTAGTGCTTTGGGAAAGACATGTTTGATGTCAAACAAAAGTGAAAGTCCTCTTTTTCGGCTAACAGCCCCAAACTGACATGAAGAAAGGAAAGCACTGCTGACATTCGAAATCAAGATTTTCTGTTTACTAAACAGGCTCTTTGACCAACTTGTCTACATCACAAAAAGATGTGATATATTGGAAAGACTGCTTAGAGAGTCAGGTGCGGAAAGTGGAGGCATTTCAAAATGAAATCCATTGGTTAAGTTGTCAAGCTTGAAGCAATCTTAATTGCTTTTCAGCATTTAGATGAGATTCTTAATCTCACAATTGCACTATCAGTAGGGCTGGAACAATGGCAAATTTGAGTTTGCACACAGGTAAAACACAAGCTTTAAGATAGGAAGCTTATTCTTGAGAAGATTAAAACAAGGTACTGCTGAGAGTTGAACTCAGGATCTCCTGTTTACAAGAGAGGCACTTTAACCAACTAAGCCAAAGCACCCCAATTTTCATGTGTGAATATTTTTTATTCTGCTGTTTCCGAAAACTACTAAGAAAATTTGTAGCATCTAATGTGTAATTCCACTGGTTTTAATTTGTAATGCTTGAGCCCATCCTATATTCTCTAAAGAAAGTTATTTCATCTGATTCCTTCTAGAGCATTTCAAAAGCAAAATTATTTTTTTTACTCAAATTCCACTGGTTTTAATTTGTAATGCTTGAAGCCATCCTATATTCTCTAAAGAAACTTATTTCATCTAATTCCTTTTAGAGCATTTCAAAAGCAGAAAGTTTTTTTCTCTCAATTACACTTTATTAGTGCTTTGGGAAAGACATGTTTGATGTCAAACAAAGGTGAAAGTCCTCTTTTTCGGCTAACAGCCCCAAACTGACATGAAGAAAGGAAAGCACTGCTGACATTCGAAATCAAGATTTTCTTTTTACTAAACAGGCTCTTTGACCAACTTGGCTAAATCACAAAAAGATGTGATATATTGGAAAGACTGCTTAGAGAGTCAGATGCAGAAAGTGGAGGCATTTCAAAATATAATCCATTGGTTTAGTTGTCAAACTTGAAGCAATCTTACTTCCTTTTCACCATTTAGATGAGATTCTTAATCTCACAATTGCACTATCAGTAGGGCTGGAACAATGGCAAATTTGAGTTTGCACACATGTAAAACAACTGCTTTAAGATAGGAAGCTTATTCTTGAGAAGATGAAAACAAGGTACTGCCGAGAGTTGAACTCAGGATCTCCTGTTTACAAGACAGGCACTTTATCCAACTAAGCCACAGCACCCCAATTTTCATGTGCGAATATTTATTATTCTGCTTTTTCCGAAAACTGCTATGAAAATTTGTAGCATCTAATGTGTAATTCCACTGGTTTTAATTTTTAATGCTTGAAGCCATCCTATATTCTCTAAAGAAACTTATTTCATCTAATTCCTTTTAGAGCATTTCAAAAGCAGAAAGATTTTTTCTCTCAATTACACTTTATTAGTGCTTTGTGAAAGACATGTTTGATGTCAAACAAAAGTGAAAGTCCTCTTTTTCGGCTAACAGCCCCAAACTGACATGAAGAAAGGAAAGCACTGCTGACATTCGAAATCAAGATTTTCTGTTTACTAAACAGGCTCTTTGACCAACTTGTCTACATCACAAAAAGATGTGATATATTGGAAAGACTGCTTAGAGAGTCAGGTGCGGAAAGTGGAGGCATTTCAAAATAAAATCCATTGGTTAAGTTGTCAACCTTGAAGCAATCTTAATTGCTTTTCAGCATTTAGATGAGATTCTTAATCTCACAATTGCACTATCAGTAGGGCTGGAACAATGGCAAATTTGAGTTTGCACACAGGTAAAACACACCTGCTTTAAGATAGGAGGCTTATTCTTGAGAAGATGAAAACAAGGTACTGCTGAGAGTTGAACTCAGGATCTCCTGTTTACAAGACATGCGCTTTAACCAACTAAGCCACAGCACCACATGTTCCGTAGGTGAATATTTATTATTCTGCTTTTTCCGAAAACTGCTATGAAAATTTGTAGCATCTAATGTGTAATTCCACTGGTTTTAATTTGTAATGCTTGAGCCCATCCTATATTCTCTAAAGAAAGTTATTTCATCTGATTCCTTTTAGAGCATTTCAAAAGCAAATTTTTTTTTTTTACTCAAATTCCACTGGTTTTAATTTGTAATGCTTGAAGCCATCCTATATACTCTAAAGAAACTTATTTCATCTAATTCCTTTTAGAGCATTTCAAAAGCAGAAAGTTTTTTTCTCTCAATTACACTTTATTAGTGCTTTGGGAAAGACATGTTTGATGTCAAACAAAAGTGAAAGTCCTCTTTTTCGGCTAACAGCCCCAAACTGACATGAAGAAAGGAAAGCACTGCTGACATTCAAAATCAAGATTTTCTGTTTACTAAACAGGCTCTTTGACCAACTTGTCTACATCACAAAAAGATGTGATATATTGGAAAGACTGCTTAGAGAGTCAGATGCAGAAAGTGGAGGCATTTCAAAATAAAAATCCATTGGTTAAATTGTCAAGCTTGAAGTAATCTTCCTTACTTTTCAGCATTTAGATGAGATTCTTAATCTCACAATTGCACTATCAGTAGGGCTGGAACAATGGCAAATTTGAGTTTGCACAGGTAAAACAACTGCTTTAAGATAGGAAGCTTATTCTTGAGAAGATGAAAACAAGGTACTGCAGAGAGTTGAACTCAGGATCTCCTGTTTACAAGACAGGTGCTTTAACCAACTAAGCCACAGCACCACATGTTCCGTAGGTGAATATTTATTATTCTGCTTTTTCCGAAAACTGCTATGAAAATTTGCAGCATCTAATGTGTAATTCCACTGGTTTTAATTTGTAATGCTTGAGCCCATCCTATATTCTCTAAAGAAAGTTATTTCATCTGATTCTTTTTAGAGCATTTCAAAAGCAAATTTGTTTTTTTCACTCAAATTCCACTGGTTTTAATTTGTGATGCTTGAAGCCATCCTATATTCTCTAAAGAAACTTATTTAATCTAATTCCTTTTAGAGCATTTCAAAAGCAGAAAGTTTTTTTCACTCAATTACACTTTAATAGTGCTTTGGGAAAGACATGTTTGATGTCAAACAAAAGTGAAAGTCCTCTTTTTCGGCTAACAACACCAAACTGACATGAAGAAAGGAAAACACTGCTGACATTCGAAATCAAGATTTTCTTTTTACTAAACAGGCTCTTTGACCAACTTGGCTAAATCACAAAAAGATGTGATATATTGGAAAGACTGCTTAGAGAGTCAGATGCAGAAAGTGGAGGCATTTCAAAATATAATCCATTGGTTAAGTTGTCAAGCTTGAAGCAATCTTACTTCCTTTTCAGCATTTAGATGAGATTCTTAATCTCACAATTGCACTATCAGTAGGGCTGGAACAATGGCAAATTTGAGTTTGCACACAGGTAAAACAAATGCTTTAAGATAGGAAGCTTAAAACAAGGTACTGCTGAGAGTTGAACTCAGGATCTCCTGTTTACAAGACAGGCGCTTTAACCAACTAAGCCACTGCACCCCGATTTTCATGTGTGAATAATTATTATTCTGCTTTTTCCGAAAACTGCTATGAAAATTTGTAGCATCTAATGTGTAATTCCACTGGTTTTAATTTGTAATGCTTGAGCCCATCCTATATTCTCTAAAGAAAGTTATTTCATCTGATTCCTTTTAGAGCATTTCAAAAGCAAATTTTTTTTTTTTACTCAAATTCCACTGGTTTTAATTTGTAATGCTTGAAGCCATCCTATATACTCTAAAGAAACTTATTTCATCTAATTCCTTTTAGAGCATTTCAAAAGCAGAAAGTTTTTTTCTCTCAATTACACTTTATTAGTGCTTTGGGAAAGACATGTTTGATGTCAAACAAAAGTGAAAGTCCTCTTTTTCGGCTAACAGCCCCAAACTGACATGAAGAAAGGAAAGCACTGCTGACATTCGAAATCAAGATTTTCTGTTTACTAAACAGGCTCTTTGACCAACTTGTCTACATCACAAAAAGATGTGATATATTGGAAAGACTGCTTAGAGAGTCAGATGCAGAAAGTGGAGGCATTTCAAAATAAAAATCCATTGGTTAAGTTGTCAAGCTTGAAGTAATCTTACTTACTTTTCAGCGTTTAGATGAGATTCTTAATCTCACAATTGCACTATCAGTAGGGCTGGAACAATGGCAAATTTGAGTTTGCACACAGGTAAAACAACTGCTTTAAGATAGGAAGCTTATTCTTGAGAAGATGAAAACAAGGTACTGCTGAGAGTTGAACTCAGGATCTCCTCTTTACAAGTCAGGTGCTTTAACCAACTAAGCCACAGCACCCCGATTTTCATGTGTGAATAATTATTATTCTACTTTTTCCGAAAACTGCTATGAAAGTTTGTAGCATCTAATGTGTAATTCCACTGGTTTTTATTTGTAATGCTCGAGCCCATCCTATATTCTCTAAAGAAAGTTATTTCATCTAATTAATTTTAGAGCATTTCAAAAGCAACATTTTTTTTTTTCACTCAAATTCCACTGGTTTTAATTTGTGATGCTTGAAGCCATCCTATATTCTCTAAAGAAACTTATTTAATCTAATTCCTTTTAGAGCATTTCAAAAGCAGAAAGTTTTTTTCACTCAATTACACTTTAATAGTGCTTTGGGAAAGACATGTTTGATGTCAAACAAAAGTGAAAGTCCTCTTTTTCGGCTAACAGCACCAAACTGACATGAAGAAAGGAAAACACTGCTGACATTCAAAATCAAGATTTTCTTTTTACTAAACAGGCTCTTTGACCAACTTGGCTAAATCACAAAAAGATGTGATATATTGGAAAGACTGCTTAGAGAGTCAGATGCAGAAAGTGGAGGCATTTCAAAATATAATCCATTGGTTAAGTTGTCAAGCTTGAAGCAATCTTACTTCCTTTTCAGCATTTAGATGAGATTCTTAATCTCACAATTGCACTATCAGTAGGGCTGGAACAATGGAAAATTTGAATTTGCACACAGGTAAAACACATGCTTTAAGATAGGAAGCTTATTCTTGAGAAGATTAAAACAAGGTACTGCTGAGAGTTGAACTCAGGATCTCCTGTTTACAAGAGAGGCACTTTAACCAACTAAGCCACAGCACCCCAATTTTCATGTGTGAATATTTTTTATTCTGCTTTTTCCGAAAACTGCTATGAAAATTTGTAGCATCTAATGTGTAATTCCACTGGTTTTAATTTGTAATGCTTGAGCCCATCCTATATTCTCTAAAGAAAGTTATTTCATCTGATTCCTTCTAGAGCATTTCAAAAGCAAAATTTTTTTTTTTACTGAAATTCCACTGGTTTTAATTTGTAATGCTTGAAGCCATCCTATATTCTCTAAAGAAACTTATTTCATCTAATTCCTTTTAGAGCATTTCAAAAGCAGAAAGTTTTTTTCTCTCAATTACACTTTATTAGTGCTTTGGGAAAGACATGTTTGATGTCAAACAAAAGTGAAAGTCCTCTTTTTCGGCTAACAGCCCCAAACTGACATGAAGAAAGGAAAGCACTGCTGACATTCGAAATCAAGATTTTCTGTTTACTAAACAGGCTCTTTGACCAACTTGTCTACATCACAAAAAGATGTGATATATTGGAAAGACTGCTTAGAGAGTCAGGTGCGGAAAGTGGAGGCATTTCAAAATAAAATCCATTGGTTAAGTTGTCAAGCTTGAAGCAATCTTAATTGCTTTTCAGCATTTAGATGAGATTCTTAATCTCACAATTGCACTATCAGTAGGGCTGGAACAATGGCAAATTTGAGTTTGCACACAGGTAAAACACACCTGCTTTAAGATAGGAGGCTTATTCTTGAGAAGATGAAAACAAGGTACTGCTGAGAGTTGAACTCAGGATCTCCTGTTTACAAGTCAGGCGCTTTAACCAACTAAGCCACAGCACCCCGATTTTCATGTGTGAATAATTATTATTCTGCTTTTTCCGAAAACTGCTATGAAAATTTGTAGCATCTAATGTGTAATTCCACTGGTTTTTATTTGTAATGCTTGAGCCCATCCTATATTCTCTAAAGAAAGTTATTTCATCTAATTAATTTTAGAGCATTTCAAAAGCAAAATTTTTTTTTTCACTCAAATTCCACTGGTTTTAATTTGTGATGCTTGAAGCCATCCTATATTCTCTAAAGAAACTTATTTAATCTAATTCCTTTTAGAGCATTTCAAAAGCAGAAAGTTTTTTTCACTCAATTACACTTTAATAGTGCTTTGGGAAAGACATGTTTGATGTCAAACAAAAGTGAAAATCCTCTTTTTCGGCTAACAGCACCAAACTGACATGAAGAAAGGAAAACACTGCTGACATGCGAAATCAAGATTTTCTTTTTACTAAACAGGCTCTTTGACCAACTTGGCTAAATCACAAAAAGATGTGATATATTGGAAAGACTGCTTAGAGAGTCAGATGCAGAAAGTGGAGGCATTTCAAAATATAATCCATTGGTTAAGTTGTCAAACTTGAAGCAATCTTACTTCCTTTTCACCATTTAGATGAGATTCTTAATCTCACAATTGCACTATCAGTAGGGCTGGAACAATGGCAAATTTGAGTTTGCACACAGGTAAAACAACTGCTTTAAGATAGGAAGCTTATTCTTGAGAAGATGAAAACAAGGTACTGCCGAGAGTTGAACTCAGGATCTCCTGTTTACAAGACAGGCACTTTATCCAACTAAGCCACAGCACCCCAATTTTCATGTGTGAATATTTATTATTCTGCTTTTTCCGAAAACTGCTATGAAAATTTGTAGCATCTAATGTGTAATTCCACTGGTTTTAATTTGTAATGCTTGAAGCCATCCTATATTCTCTAAAGAAACTTATTTCATCTAATTCCTTTTAGAGCATTTCAAATGCAGAAAGATTTTTTCTCTCAATTACACTTTATTAGTGCTTTGTGAAAGACATGTTTGATGTCAAACAAAAGTGAAAGTCCTCTTTTTCGGCTAACAGCCCCAAACTGACATGAAGAAAGGAAAGCACTGCTGACATTCGAAATCAAGATTTTCTGTTTACTAAACAGGCTCTTTGACCAACTTGTCTACATCACAAAAAGATGTGATATATTGGAAAGACTGCTTAGAGAGTCAGGTGCGGAAAGTGGAGGCATTTCAAAATAAAATCCATTGGTTAAGTTGTCAACCTTGAAGCAATCTTAATTGCTTTTCAGCATTTAGATGAGATTCTTAATCTCACAATTGCACTATCAGTAGGCTGGAACAATGGCAAATTTGAGTTTGCACACAGGTAAAACACATGCTTTAAGATAGGAAGCTTATTCTTGAGAAGATTAAAACAAGGTACTGCTGAGAGTTGAACTCAGGATCTCCTGTTTACAAGAGAGGCACTTTAACCAACTAAGCCACAGCACCCCAATTTTCATGTGTGAATATTTTTTATTCTGCTGTTTCCGAAAACTACTAAGAAAATTTGTAGCATCTAATGTGTAATTCCACTGGTTTTAATTTGTAATGCTTGAGCCCATCCTATATTCTCTAAAGAAAGTTATTTCATCTGATTCCTTCTAGAGCATTTCAAAAGCAAAATTATTTTTTTTTACTCAAATTCCACTGGTTTTAATTTGTAATGCTTGAAGCCATCCTATATTCTCTAAAGAAACTTATTTCATCTAATTCCTTTTAGAGCATTTCAAAAGCAGAAAGTTTTTTTCTCTCAATTACACTTTATTAGTGCTTTGGGAAAGACATGTTAGATGTCAAACAAAAGTGAAAGTCCTCTTTTTCGGCTAACAGCCCCAAACTGACATGAAGAAAGGAAAGCACTGCTGACATTCGAAATCAAGATTTTCTGTTTACTAAACAGGCTCTTTGACCAACTTGTCTGCATCACAAAAAGATGTGATATATTGGAAAGACTGCTTAGAGAGTCAGGTGCGGAAAGTGGAGGCATTTCAAAATAAAATCAATTGGTTAAGTTGTCAAGCTTGAAGCAATCTTAATTGCTTTTCAGCATTTAGATGAGATTCTTAATCTCACAAATGCACTATCAGTAGGGCTGGAACAATGGCAAATTTGAGTTTGCACACAGGTAAAACACACCTGCTTTAAGATAGGAGGCTTGTTCTTGAGAAGATGAAAACAAGGTACTGCTGAGAGTTGAACTCAGGATCTCCTGTTTACAAGACAGGCGCTTTAACTAACTAAGCCACAGCACCCCAATTTTCATGTGTGAATAATTATTATTCTGCTTTTTCCGAAAACTGCTCTGAAAATTTGTAGCATCTAATGTGTAATTCCACTGGTTTTAATTTGTAATGCTTGAGCCCATCCTATATTCTCTAAAGAAAGTTATTTCATCTGATTCCTTTTAGAGCATTTCAAAAGCAAATTTTTTTTTTTACTCAAATTCCACTGGTTTTAATTTGTAATGCTTGAAGCCATCCTATATACTCTAAAGAAACTTATTTCATCTAATTCCTTTTAGAGCATATCAAAAGCAGAAAGTTTTTTTCTCTCAATTACACTTTATTAGTGCTTTGGGAAAGACATGTTTGATGTCAAACAAAAGTGAAAGTCCTCTTTTTCGGCTAACAGCCCCAAACTGACATGAAGAAAGGAAAGCACTGCTGACATTCAAAATCAAGATTTTCTGTTTACTAAACAGGCTCTTTGACCAACTTGTCTACATCACAAAAAGATGTGATATATTGGAAAGACTGCTTAGAGAGTCAGATGCAGAAAGTGGAGGCATTTCAAAATAAAAATCCATTGGTTAAGTTGTCAAGCTTGAAGTAATCTTACTTACTTTTCAGCATTTAGATGAAATTCTTAATCTCACAATTGCACTATCAGTAGGGCTGGAACAATGGCAAATTTGAGTTTGCACACAGGTAAAACAACTGCTTTAAGATAGGAAGCTTATTCTTGAGAAGATGAAAACAAGGTACTGCTGAGAGTTGAACTCAGGATCTCCTGTTTACAAGAGAGGCACTTTAACCAACTAAGCCACAGCACCCCAATTTTCATGTGTGAATATTTTTTATTCTGCTTTTTCCGAAAACTGCTATGAAAATTTGTAGCATCTAATGTGTAATTCCACTGGTTTTAATTTGTAATGCTTGAGCCCATCCTATATTCTCTAAAGAAAGTTATTTCATCTGATTCCTTCTAGAGCATTTCAAAAGCAAAATTTTTTTTTTTACTCAAATTCCACTGGTTTTAATTTGTAATGCTTGAAGCCATCCTATATTCTCTAAAGAAACTTATTTCATCTAATTCCTTTTAGAGCTTTTCAAAAGCAGAAAGTTTTTTTCTCTCAATTACACTTTATTAGTGCTTTGGGAAAGACATGTTTGATGTCAAACAAAAGTGAAAGTCCTCTTTTTCAGCTAACAGCCCCAAACTGACATGAAGAAAGGAAAGCACTGCTGACATTCGAAATCAAGATTTTCTGTTTACTAAACAGGCTCTTTGACCAACTTGGCTAAATCACAAAAAGATGTGATATATTGGAAAGACTGCTTAGAGAGTCAGATGCAGAAAGTGGAGGCATTTCAAAATATAATCCATTGGTTAAGTTGTCAAACTTGAAGCAATCTTACTTCCTTTTCACCATTTAGATGAGATTCTTAATCTCACAATTGCACTATCAGTAGGGCTGGAACAATGGCAAATTTGAGTTTGCACACAGGTAAAACAACTGCTTTAAGATAGGAAGCTTATTCTTGAGAAGATGAAAACAAGGTACTGCCGAGAGTTGAACTCAGGATCTCCTGTTTACAAGACAGGCACTTTATCCAACTAAGCCACAGCACCCCAATTTTCATGTGTGAATATTTATTATTATGCTTTTTCCGAAAACTGCTATGAAAATTTGTAGCATCTAATGTGTAATTCCACTGGTTTTAATTTGTAATGCTTGAAGCCATCCTATATTCTCTAAAGAAACTTATTTCATCTAATTCCTTTTAGAGCATTTCAAAAGCAGAAAGATTTTTTCTCTCAATTACACTTTATTAGTGCTTTGTGAAAGACATGTTTGATGTCAAACAAAAGTGAAAGTCCTCTTTTTCGGCTAACAGCCCCAAACTGACATGAAGAAAGGAAAGCACTGCTGACATTCGAAATCAAGATTTTCTGTTTACTAAACAGGCTCTTTGACCAACTTGTCTACATCACAAAAAGATGTGATATATTGGAAAGACTGCTTAGAGAGTCAGGTGCGGAAAGTGGAGGCATTTCAAAATAAAATCCATTGGTTAAGTTGTCAAGCTTGAAGCAATCTTAATTGCTTTTCAGCATTTAGATGAGATTCTTAATCTCACAATTGCACTATCAGTAGGGCTGGAACAATGGCAAATTTGAGTTTGCACACAGGTAAAACACATGCTTTAAGATAGGAAGCTTATTCTTGAGAAGATTAAAACAAGGTACTGCTGAGAGTTGAACTCAGGATCTCCTGTTTACAAGAGAGGCACTTTAACCAACTAAGCCACAGCACCCCAATTTTCATGTGTGAATATTTTTTATTCTGCTGTTTCCGAAAACTACTAAGAAAATTTGTAGCATCTAATGTGTAATTCCACTGGTTTTAATTTGTAATGCTTGAGCCCATCCTATATTCTCTAAAGAAAGTTATTTCATCTGATTCCTTCTAGAGCATTTCAAAAGCAAATTTTTTTTTTTTACTCAAATTCCACTGGTTTTAATTTGTAATGCTTGAAGCCATCCTATATTCTCTAAAGAAACTTATTTCATCTAATTCCTTTTAGAGCATTTCAAAAGCAGAAAGTTTTTTTCTCTCAATTACACTTTATTAGTGCTTTGGGAAAGACATGTTTGATGTCAAACAAAGGTGAAAGTCCTCTTTTTCGGTTAACAGCCCCAAACTGACATGAAGAAAGGAAAGCACTGCTGACATTCGAAATCAAGATTTTCTTTTTACTAAACAGGCTCTTTGACCACCTTGGCTAAATCACAAAAAGATGTGATATATTGGAAAGACTGCTTAGAGAGTCAGATGCAGAAAGTGGAGGCATTTCAAAATATAATCCATTGGTTAAGTTGTCAAACTTGAAGCAATCTTACTTCCTTTTCACCATTTAGATGAGATTCTTAATCTCACAATTGCACTATCAGTAGGGCTGGAACAATGGCAAATTTGAGTTTGCACACAGGTAAAACAACTGCTTTAAGATAGGAAGCTTATTCTTGAGAAGATGAAAACAAGGTACTGCCGAGAGTTGAACTCAGGATCTCCTGTTTACAAGACAGGCACTTTATCCAACTAAGCCACAGCACCCCAATTTTCATGTGTGAATATTTATTATTCTGCTTTTTCCGAAAACTGCTATGAAAATTTGTAGCATCTAATGTGTAATTCCACTGGTTTTAATTTGTAATGCTTGAAGCCATCCTATATTCTCTAAAGAAACTTATTTCATCTAATTCCTTTTAGAGCATTTCAAAAGCAGAAAGATTTTTTCTCTCAATTACACTTTATTAGTGCTTTGTGAAAGACATGTTTGATGTCAAACAAAAGTGAAAGTCCTCTTTTTCGGCTAACAGCCCCAAACTGACATGAAGAAAGGAAAGCACTGCTGACATTCGAAATCAAGATTTTCTGTTTACTAAACAGGCTCTTTGACCAACTTGTCTACATCACAAAAAGATGTGATATATTGGAAAGACTGCTTAGAGAGTCAGGTGCGGAAAGTGGAGGCATTTCAAAATAAAATCCATTGGTTAAGTTGTCAAGCTTGAAGCAATCTTAATTGCTTTTCAGTGTTTAGATGAGATTCTTAATCTCACAATTGCACTATCAGTAGGGCTGGAACAATGGCAAATTTGAGTTTGCACACAGGTAAAACACATGCTTTAAGATAGGAAGCTTATTCTTGAGAAGATTAAAACAAGGTACTGCTGAGAGTTGAACTCAGGATCTCCTGTTTACAAGAGAGGCACTTTAACCAACTAAGCCACAGCACCCCAATTTTCATGTGTGAATATTTTTTATTCTGCTGTTTCCGAAAACTACTAAGAAAATTTGTAGCATCTAATGTGTAATTCCACTGGTTTTAATTTGTAATGCTTGAGCCCATCCTATATTCTCTAAAGAAAGTTATTTCATCTGATTCCTTCTAGAGCATTTCAAAAGCAAAATTATTTTTTTTTACTCAAATTCCACTGGTTTTAATTTGTAATGCTTGAAGCCATCCTATATTCTCTAAAGAAACTTATTTCATCTAATTCCTTTTAGAGCATTTCAAAAGCAGAAAGTTTTTTTCTCTCAATTACACTTTATTAGTGCTTTGGGAAAGACATGTTAGATGTCAAACAAAAGTGAAAGTCCTCTTTTTCGGCTAACAGCCCCGAACTGACATGAAGAAAGGAAAGCACTGCTGACATTCGAAATCAAGATTTTCTGTTTACTAAACAGGCTCTTTGACCAACTTGTCTACATCACAAAAAGATGTGATATATTGGAAAGACTGCTTAGAGAGTCAGGTGCGGAAAGTGGAGGCATTTCAAAATAAAATCCATTGGTTAAGTTGTCAAGCTTGAAGCAATCTTAATTGCTTTTCAGCATTTAGATGAGATTCTTAATCTCACAAATGCACTATCAGTAGGGCTGGAACAATGGCAAATTTGAGTTTGCACACAGGTAAAACACACCTGCTTTAAGATAGGAGGTTTATTCTTGAGAAGATGAAAACAAGGTACTGCTGAGAGTTGAACTCAGGATCTCCTGTTTACAAGACAGGCGCGTTAACTAACTAAGCCACAGCACCCCGATTTTCATGTGTGAATAATTATTATTCTGCTTTTTCCGAAAACTGCTCTGAAAATTTGTAGCATCTAATGTGTAATTCCACTGGTTTTAATTTGTAATGCTTGAGCCCATCCTATATTCTCTAAAGAAAGTTATTTCATCTGATTCCTTTTAGAGCATTTCAAAAGCAAATTTTTTTTTTTACTCAAATTCCACTGGTTTTAATTTGTAATGCTTGAAGCCATCCTATATACTATAAAGAAACTTATTTCATCTAATTCCTTTTAGAGCATATCAAAAGCAGAAAGTTTTTTTCTCTCAATTACACTTTAATAGTGCTTTGGGAAAGACATGTTTGATGTCAAACAAAAGTGAAAGTCCTCTTTTTCGGCTAACAGCCCCGAACTGACATGAAGAAAGGAAAGCACTGCTGACATTCAAAATCAAGATTTTCTGTTTACTAAACAGGCTCTTTGACCAACTTGTCTACATCACAAAAAGATGTGATATATTGGAAAGACTGCTTAGAGAGTCAGATGCAGAAAGTGGAGGCATTTCAAAATAAAAATCCATTGGTTAAGTTGTCAAGCTTGAAGTAATCTTACTTACTTTTCAGCATTTAGATGAGATTCCTTAATCTCACAATTGCACTATCAGTAGGGCTGGAACAATGGCAAATTTGAGTTTGCACACAGGTAAAACAACTGCTTTAAGATAGGAAGCTCATTCTTGAGAAGATGAAAACAAGGTACTGCTGAGAGTTGAACTCAGGATCTCCTCTTTACAAGTCAGGCGCTTTAACCAACTAAGCCACAGCACCCCGATTTTCATGTGTGAATAATTATTATTCTGCTTTTTCCGAAAACTGCTATGAAAATTTGTAGCATTTAATGTGTAATTCCACTGGTTTTAATTTGTAATGCTTGATCCCATCCTATATTCTCTAAAGAAAGTTATTTCATCTGATTCCTTTTAGAGCATTTCAAAAGCAAATTTTTTTTTTTTACTCAAATTCCACTGGTTTTAATTTGTAATGCTTGAAGCCATCCTATATTCTCTAAAGAAACTTATTTCATCTAATTTCTTTTAGAGCATTTCAAAAGCAGAAAGTTTTTTTCTCTCAATTACACTTTATTAGTGCTTTGGGAAAGACATGTTTGATGTCAAACAAAGGTGAAAGTCCTCTTTTTCGCCTAACAGCCCCAAACTGACATGAAGAAAGGAAAGCACTGCTGACATTCGAAATCAAGATTTTCTTTTTACTAAACAGGCTCTTTGACCAACTTGGCTAAATCACAAAAAGATGTGATATATTGGAAAGACTGCTTAGAGAGTCAGATGCAGAAAGTGGAGGCATTTCAAAATATAATCCATTGGTTAAGTTGTCAAACTTGAAGCAATCTTACTTCCTTTTCACCATTTAGATGAGATTCTTAATCTCACAATTGCACTATCAGTAGGGCTGGAACAATGGCAAATTTGAGTTTGCACACAGGTAAAACAACTGCTTTAAGATAGGAAGCTTATTCTTGAGAAGATGAAAACAAGGTACTGCCGAGAGTTGAACTCAGGATCTCCTGTTTACAAGACAGGCACTTTATCCAACTAAGCCACAGCACCCCAATTTTCATGTGTGAATATTTATTATTCTGCTTTTTCCGAAAACTGCTATGAAAATTTGTAGCATCTACTGTGTAATTCCACTGGTTTTAATTTGTAATGCTTGAAGCCATCCTATATTCTCTAAAGAAACTTATTTCATCTAATTCCTTTTAGAGCATTTCAAAAGCAGAAAGATTTTTTCTCTCAATTACACTTTATTAGTGCTTTGTGAAAGACATGTTTGATGTCAAACAAAAGTGAAAGTCCTCTTTTTCGGCTAACAGCCCCAAACTGACATGAAGAAAGGAAAGCACTGCTGACATTCGAAATCAAGATTTTCTGTTTACTAAACAGGCTCTTTGACCAACTTGTCTACATCACAAAAAGATGTGATATATTGGAAAGACTGCTTAGAGAGTCAGGTGCGGAAAGTGGAGGCATTTC
Organism: Dendrobates tinctorius; assembly: GCF_039654945.1. NCBI lineage: Eukaryota > Metazoa > Chordata > Amphibia > Anura > Dendrobatidae > Dendrobates > Dendrobates tinctorius. Next base: position 942,067 of record NW_027361921.1, on the reverse strand, counting down.
AAAATAAAATCCATTGGTTAAGTTGTCAACCTTGAAGCAATCTTAATTGCTTTTCAGCATTTAGATGAGATTCTTAATCTCACAATTGCACTATCAGTAGGCTGGAACAATGGCAAATTTGAGTTTGCACACAGGTAAAACACATGCTTTAAGATAGGAAGCTTATTCTTGAGAAGATTAAAACAAGGTACTGCTGAGAGTTGAACTCAAGGATCTCCTGTTTACAAGAGAGGCACTTTAACCAACTAAGCCACAGCACCCCAATTTTCATGTGTGAATATTTTTTATTCTGCTTTTTCCGAAAACTGCTATGAAAATTTGTAGCATCTAATGTGTAATTCCACTGGTTTTAATTTGTAATGCTTGAGCCCATCCTATATTCTCTAAAGAAAGTTATTTCATCTGATTCCTTCTAGAGCATTTCAAAAGCAAAATTTTTTTTTTTACTCAAATTCCACTGGTTTTAATTTGTAATGCTTGAAGCCATCCTATATTCTCTAAAGAAACTTATTTCATCTAATTCCTTTTAGAGCTTTTCAAAAGCAGAAAGTTTTTTTCTCTCAATTACACTTTATTAGTGCTTTGGGAAAGACATGTTTGATGTCAAACAAAAGTGAAAGTCCTCTTTTTCGGCTAACAGCCCCAAACTGACATGAAGAAAGGAAAGCACTGCTGACATTCGAAATCAAGATTTTCTGTTTACTAAACAGGCTCTTTGACCAACTTGTCTACATCACAAAAAGATGTGATATATTGGAAAGACTGCTTAGAGAGTCAGGTGCGGAAAGTGGAGGCATTTCAAAATAAAATCCATTGGTTAAGTTGTCAAGCTTGAAGCAATCTTAATTGCTTTTCAGTGTTTAGATGAGATTCTTAATCTCACAATTGCACTATCAGTAGGGCTGGAACAATGGCAAATTTGAGTTTGCACACAGGTAAAACACATGCTTTAAGATAGGAAGCTTATTCTTGAGAAGATTAAAACAAGGTACTGCTGAGAGTTGAACTCAGGATCTCCTGTTTACAAGAGAGGCACTTTAACCAACTAAGCCACAGCACCCCAATTTTCATGTGTGAATATTTTTTATTCTGCTGTTTCCGAAAACTACTAAGAAAATTTGTAGCATCTAATGTGTAATTCCACTGGTTTTAATTTGTAATGCTTGAGCCCATCCTATATTCTCTAAAGAAAGTTATTTCATCTGATTCCTTCTAGAGCATTTCAAAAGCAAAATTATTTTTTTTTACTCAAATTCCACTGGTTTTAATTTGTAATGCTTGAAGCCATCCTATATTCTCTAAAGAAACTTATTTCATCTAATTCCTTTTAGAGCATTTCAAAAGCAGAAAGTTTTTTTCTCTCAATTACACTTTATTAGTGCTTTGGGAAAGACATGTTAGATGTCAAACAAAAGTGAAAGTCCTCTTTTTCGGCTAACAGCCCCAAACTGACATGAAGAAAGGAAAGCACTGCTGACATTCGAAATCAAGATTTTCTGTTTACTAAACAGGCTCTTTGACCAACTTGTCTACATCACAAAAAGATGTGATATATTGGAAAGACTGCTTAGAGAGTCAGGTGCGGAAAGTGGAGGCATTTCAAAATAAAATCCATTGGTTAAGTTGTCAAGCTTGAAGCAATCTTAATTGCTTTTCAGCATTTAGATGAGATTCTTAATCTCACAAATGCACTATCAGTAGGGCTGGAACAATGGCAAATTTGAGTTTGCACACAGGTAAAACACACCTGCTTTAAGATAGGAGGCTTATTCTTGAGAAGATGAAAACAAGGTACTGCTGAGAGTTGAACTCAGGATCTCCTGTTTACAAGACAGGCGCGTTAACTAACTAAGCCACAGCACCCCGATTTTCATGTGTGAATAATTATTATTCTGCTTTTTCCGAAAACTGCTCTGAAAATTTGTAGCATCTAATGTGTAATTCCACTGGTTTTAATTTGTAATGCTTGAGCCCATCCTATATTCTCTAAAGAAAGTTATTTCATCTGATTCCTTTTAGAGCATTTCAAAAGCAAATTTTTTTTTTTACTCAAATTCCACTGGTTTTAATTTGTAATGCTTGAAGCCATCCTATATACTCTAAAGAAACTTATTTCATCTAATTCCTTTTAGAGCATATCAAAAGCAGAAAGCTTTTTTCTCTCAATTACACTTTATTAGTGCTTTGGGAAAGACATGTTTGATGTCAAACAAAAGTGAAAGTCCTCTTTTTCGGCTAACAGCCCCAAACTGACATGAAGAAAGGAAAGCACTGCTGACATTTAAAATCAAGATTTTCTGTTTACTAAACAGGCTCTTTGACCAACTTGTCTACATCACAAAAAGATGTGATATATTGGAAAGACTGCTTAGAGAGTCAGATGCAGAAAGTGGAGGCATTTCAAAATAAAAATCCATTGGTTAAGTTGTCAAGCTTGAAGTAATCTTACTTACTTTTCAGCATTTAGATGAGATTCCTTAATCTCACAATTGCACTATCAGTAGGGCTGGAACAATGGCAAATTTGAGTTTGCACACAGGTAAAACAACTGCTTTAAGATAGGAAGCTCATTCTTGAGAAGATGAAAACAAGGTACTGCTGAGAGTTGAACTCAGGATCTCCTCTTTACAAGTCAGGCGCTTTAACCAACTAAGCCACAGCACCCCGATTTTCATGTGTGAATAATTATTATTCTGCTTTTTCCGAAAACTGCTATGAAAATTTGTAGCATTTAATGTGTAATTCCACTGGTTTTAATTTGTAATGCTTGATCCCATCCTATATTCTCTAAAGAAAGTTATTTCATCTGATTCCTTTTAGAGCATTTCAAAAGCAAATTTTTTTTTTTTACTCAAATTCCACTGGTTTTAATTTGTAATGCTTGAAGCCATCCTATATTCTCTAAAGAAACTTATTTCATCTAATTTCTTTTAGAGCATTTCAAAAGCAGAAAGTTTTTTTCTCTCAATTACACTTTATTAGTGCTTTGGGAAAGACATGTTTGATGTCAAACAAAGGTGAAAGTCCTCTTTTTCGGCTAACAGCCCCAAACTGACATGAAGAAAGGAAAGCACTGCTGACATTCGAAATCAAGATTTTCTTTTTACTAAACAGGCTCTTTGACCAACTTGGCTAAATCACAAAAAGATGTGATATATTGGAAAGACTGCTTAGAGAGTCAGATGCAGAAAGTGGAGGCATTTCAAAATATAATCCATTGGTTAAGTTGTCAAACTTGAAGCAATCTTACTTCCTTTTCACCATTTAGATGAGATTCTTAATCTCACAATTGCACTATCAGTAGGGCTGGAACAATGGCAAATTTGAGTTTGCACACAGGTAAAACAACTGCTTTAAGATAGGAAGCTTATTCTTGAGAAGATGAAAACAAGGTACTGCCGAGAGTTGAACTCAGGATCTCCTGTTTACAAGACAGGCACTTTATCCAACTAAGCCACAGCACCCCAATTTTCACGTGTGAATATTTATTATTCTGCTTTTTCCGAAAACTGCTATGAAAATTTGTAGCATCTAATGTGTAATTCCACTGGTTTTAATTTGTAATGCTTGAAGCCATCCTATATTCTCTAAAGAAACTTATTTCATCTAATTCCTTTTAGAGCATTTCAAAAGCAGAAAGATTTTTTCTCTCAATTACACTTTATTAGTGCTTTGTGAAAGACATGTTTGATGTCAAACAAAAGTGAAAGTCCTCTTTTTCGGCTAACAGCCCCAAACTGACATGAAGAAAGGAAAGCACTGCTGACATTCGAAATCAAGATTTTCTGTTTACTAAACAGGCTCTTTGACCAACTTGTCTACATCACAAAAAGATGTGATATATTGGAAAGACTGCTTAGAGAGTCAGGTGCGGAAAGTGGAGGCATTTCAAAATAAAATCCATTGGTTAAGTTGTCAACCTTGAAGCAATCTTAATTGCTTTTCAGCATTTAGATGAGATTCTTAATCTCACAATTGCACTATCAGTAGGGCTGGAACAATGGCAAATTTGAGTTTGCACACAGCTAAAACACACCTGCTTTAAGATAGGAGGCTTATTCTTGAGAAGATGAAAACAAGGTACTGCTGAGAGTTGAATTCAGGATCTCCTGTTTACAAGACATGCGCTTTAACCAACTAAGCCACAGCACCACATGTTCCGTAGGTGAATATTTATTATTCTGCTTTTTCCGAAAACTGCTATGAAAATTTGTAGCATCTAATGTGTAATTCCACTGGTTTTAATTTGTAATGCTTGAGCCCATCCTATATTCTCTAAAGAAAGTTATTTCATCTGATTCCTTTTAGAGCATTTCAAAAGCAAATTTTTTTTTTTTACTCAAATTCCACTGGTTTTAATTTGTAATGCTTGAAGCCATCCTATATACTCTAAAGAAACTTATTTCATCTAATTCCTTTTAGAGCATTTCAAAAGCAGAAAGTTTTTTTCTCTCAATTACACTTTATTAGTGCTTTGGGAAAGACATGTTTGATGTCAAACAAAAGTGAAAGTCCTCTTTTTCGGCTAACAGCCCCAAACTGACATGAAGAAAGGAAAGCACTGCTGACATTCAAAATCAAGATTTTCTGTTTACTAAACAGGCTCTTTGACCAACTTGTCTACATCACAAAAAGATGTGATATATTGGAAAGACTGCTTAGAGAGTCAGGTGCGGAAAGTGGAGGCATTTCAAAATAAAATCCATTGGTTAAGTTGTCAAGCTTGAAGCAATCTTAATTGCTTTTCAGCATTTAGATGAGATTCTTAATCTCACAATTGCACTATCAGTAGGGCTGGAACAATGGCAAATTTGAGTTTGCACACAGGTAAAACACACCTGCTTTAAGATAGGAGGCTTATTCTTGAGAAGATGAAAACAAGGTACTGCTGAGAGTTGAACTCAGGATCTCCTGTTTACAAGTCAGGCGCTTTAACCAACTAAGCCACAGCACCCCGATTTTCATGTGTGAATAATTATTATTCTGCTTTTTCCGAAAACTGCTATGAAAATTTGTAGCATCTAATGTGTAATTCCACTGGTTTTTATTTGTAATGCTTGAGCCCATCCTATATTCTCTAAAGAAAGTTATTTCATCTAATTAATTTTAGAGCATTTCAAAAGCAAAATTTTTTTTTTCACTCAAATTCCACTGGTTTTAATTTGTGATGCTTGAAGCCATCCTATATTCTCTAAAGAAACTTATTTAATCTAATTCCTTTTAGAGCATTTCAAAAGCAGAAAGTTTTTTTCACTCAATTACACTTTAATAGTGCTTTGGGAAAGACATGTTTGATGTCAAACAAAAGTGAAAATCCTCTTTTTCGGCTAACAGCACCAAACTGACATGAAGAAAGGAAAACACTGCTGACATTCGAAATCAAGATTTTCTTTTTACTAAACAGGCTCTTTGACCAACTTGGCTAAATCACAAAAAGATGTGATATATTGGAAAGACTGCTTAGAGAGTCAGATGCAGAAAGTGGAGGCATTTCAAAATAAAAATCCATTGGTTAAGTTGTCAAGCTTGAAGTAATCTTACTTACTTTTCAGCATTTAGATGAGATTCTTAATCTCACAATTGCACTATCAGTAGGGCTGGAACAATGGCAAATTTGAGTTTGCACACAGGTAAAACAACTGCTTTAAGATAGGAAGCTTATTCTTGAGAAGATGAAAACAAGGTACTGCTGAGAGTTGAACTCAGGATCTCCTCTTTACAAGTCAGGCGCTTTAACCAACTAAGCCACAGCACCCCGATTTTCATGTGTGAATAATTATTATTCTACTTTTTCCGAAAACTGCTATGAAAGTTAGTAGCATCTAATGTGTAATTCCACTGGTTTTTATTTGTAATGCTCGAGCCCATCCTATATTCTCTAAAGAAAGTTATTTCATCTAATTAATTTTAGAGCATTTCAAAAGCAACATTTTTTTTTTCACTCAAATTCCACTGGTTTTAATTTGTGATGCTTGAAGCCATCCTATATTCTCTAAAGAAACTTATTTAATCTAATTCCTTTTAGAGCATTTCAAAAGCAGAAAGTTTTTTTCACTCAATTACACTTTAATAGTGCTTTGGGAAAGACATGTTTGATGTCAAACAAAAGTGAAAATCCTCTTTTTCGGCTAACAGCACCAAACTGACATGAAGAAAGGAAAACACTGCTGACATTCGAAATCAAGATTTTCTTTTTACTAAACAGGCTCTTTGACCAACTTGGCTAAATCACAAAAAGATGTGATATATTGGAAAGACTGCTTAGAGAGTCAGATGCAGAAAGTGGAGGCATTTCAAAATATAAGCCATTGGTTAAGTTGTCAAGCTTGAAGCAATCTTACTTCCTTTTCAGCATTTAGATGAGATTCTTAATCTCACAATTGCACTATCAGTAGGGCTGGAACAAAGGCAAATTTGAGTTTGCACACAGGTAAAACACATGCTTTAAGATAGGAAGCTTATTCTTGAGAAGATTAAAACAAGGTACTGCTGAGAGTTGAACTCAGGATCTCCTGTTTACAAGACAGGCACTTTAACCAACTAAGCCACAGCACCCCAATTTTCATGTGTGAATATTTTTTATTCTGCTTTTTCCGAAAACTGCTATGAAAATTTGTAGCATCTAATGTGTAATTCCACTGGTTTTAATTTGTAATGCTTGAGCCCATCCTATATTCTCTAAAGAAAGTTATTTCATCTGATTCCTTATAGAGCATTTCAAAAGCAAAATTTTTTTTTTTACTCAAATTCCACTGGTTTTAATTTGTAATGCTTGAAGCCATCCTATATTCTCTAAAGAAACTTATTTCATCTAATTCCTTTTAGAGCATTTCAAAAGCAGAAAGTTTTTTTCTCTCAATTACACTTTATTAGTGCTTTGGGAAAGACATGTTTGATGTCAAACAAAAGTGAAAGTCCTCTTTTTCGGCTAACAGCCCCAAACTGACATGAAGAAAGGAAAGCACTGCTGACATTCGAAATCAAGATTTTCTGTTTACTAAACAGGCTCTTTGACCAACTTGTCTACATCACAAAAAGATGTGATATATTGGAAAGACTGCTTAGAGAGTCAGGTGCGGAAAGTGGAGGCATTTCAAAATAAAATCCATTGGTTAAGTTGTCAAGCTTGAAGCAATCTTAATTGCTTTTCAGCATTTAGATGAGATTCTTAATCTCACAATTCCACTATCAGTAGGGCTGGAACAATGGCAAATTTGAGTTTGCACACAGGTAAAACACACTTGCTTTAAGATAGGAGGCTTATTCTTGAGAAGATGAAAACAAGGTACTGCTGAGAGTTGAACTCAGGATCTCCTGTTTACAAGTCAGGCGCTTTAACCAACTAAGCCACTGCACCCCGATTTTCATGTGTGAATAATTATTATTCTGCTTTTTCCGAAAACTGCTATGAAAATTTGTAGCATCTAATGTGTAATTCCACTGGTTTTTATTTGTAATGCTTGAGCCCATCCTATATTCTCTAAAGAAAGTTATTTCATCTAATTAATTTTAGAGCATTTCAAAAGCTAAATTTTTTTTTCACTCAAATTCCACTGGTTTTAATTTGTGATGCTTGAAGCCATCCTATATTCTCTAAAGAAACTTATTTAATCTAATTCCTTTTAGAGCATTTCAAAAGCAGAAAGTTTTTTTCACTCAATTACACTTTAATAGTGCTTTGGGAAAGACATGTTTGATGTCAAACAAAAGTGAAAGTCCTCTTTTTCGGCTAACAGCACCAAACTGACATGAAGAAAGGAAAACCCTGCTGACATTCGAAATCAAGATTTTCTTTTTACTAAACAGGCTCTTTGACCAACTTGGCTAAATCACAAAAAGATGTGATATATTGGAAAGACTGCTTAGAGAGTCAGATGCAGAAAGTGGAGGCATTTCAAAATATAATCCATTGGTTAAGTTGCCAAGCTTGAAGCAATCTTACTTCCTTTTCAGCATTTAGATGAGATTCTTAATCTCACAATTGCACTATCAGTAGGGCTGGAACAATGGAAAATTTCATTTTGCACACAGGTAAAACACTTGCTTTAAGATAGGAAGCTTATTCTTGAGAAGATTAAAACAAGGTACTGCTGAGAGTTGAACTCAGGATCTCCTGTTTACAAGAGAGGCACTTTAACCAACTAAGCCACAGCACCCCAATTTTCATGTGTGAATATTTTTTATTCTGCTTTTTCCGAAAACTGCTATGAAAATTTGTAGCATCTAATGTGTAATTCCACTGGTTTTAATTTGTAATGCTTGAGCCCATCCTATATTCTCTAAAGAAAGTTATTTCATCTGATTCCTTCTAGAGCATTTCAAAAGCAAAATTTTTTTTTTACTCAAATTCCACTGGTTTTAATTTGTAATGCTTGAAGCCATCCTATATTCTCTAAAGAAACTTATTTCATCTAATTCCTTTTAGAGCATTTCAAAAGCAGAAAGTTTTTTTCTCTCAATTACACTTTATTAGTGCTTTGGGAAAGACATGTTTGATGTCAAACAAAAGTGAAAGTCCTCTTTTTCGGCTAACAGCCCCAAACTGACAAGAAGAAAGGAAAGCACTGCTGACATTCGAAATCAAGATTTTCTGTTTACTAAACAGGCTTTTTGACCAACTTGTCTGCATCACAAAAAGATGTGATATATTGGAAAGACTGCTTAGAGAGTCAGGTGCGGAAAGTGGAGGCATTTCAAAATAAAATCCATTGGTTAAGTTGTCAAGCTTGAAGCAATCTTAATTGCTTTTCAGCATTTAGATGAGATTCTTAATCTCACAATTGCACTATCAGTAGGGCTGGAACAATGGCAAATTTGAGTTTGCACACAGGTAAAACACACCTGCTTTAAGATAGGAGGCTTATTCTTGAGAAGATGAAAACAAGGTACTGCTGAGAGTTGAACTCAGGATCTCCTGTTTACAAGTCAGGCGCTTTAACCAACTAAGCCACAGCACCCCGATTTTCATGTGTGAATAATTATTATTCTGCTTTTTCCGAAAACTGCTATGAAAATTTGTAGCATCTAATGTGTAATTCCACTGGTTTTTATTTGTAATGCTTGAGCCCATCCTATATTCTCTAAAGAAAGTTATTTCATCTAATTAATTTTAGAGCATTTCAAAAGCAAATTTTTTTTTTTTCACTCAAATTCCACTGGTTTTAATTTGTGATGCTTGAAGCCATCCTATATTCTCTAAAGAAACTTATTTAATCTAATTCCTTTTAGAGCATTTCAAAAGCAGAAAGTTTTTTTCACTCAATTACACTTTAATAGTGCTTTGGGAAAGACATGTTTGATGTCAAACAAAAGTGAAAGTCCTCTTTTTCGGCTAACAGCACCAAACTGACATGAAGAAAGGAAAACACTGCTGACATTCGAAATCAAGATTTTCTTTTTACTAAACAGGCTCTTTGACCAACTTGGCTAAATCACAAAAAGATGTGATATATTGGAAAGACTGCTTAGAGAGTCAGATGCAGAAAGTGGAGGCATTTCAAAATATAATCCATTGGTTAAGTTGTCAAGCTTGAAGCAATCTTACTTCCTTTTCAGCATTTAGATGAGATTCTTAATCTCACAATTGCACTATCAGTAGGGCTGGAACAATGGCAAATTTGAGTTTGCACACAGGTAAAACACATGCTTTAAGATAGGAAGCTTATTCTTGAGAAGATTAAAACAAGGTACTGCTGAGAGTTGAACTCAGGATCTCCTGTTTACAAGACAGGCACTTTAACCAACTAAGCCACAGCACCCCAAGTTTCATGTGTGAATATTTTTTATTCTGCTTTTTCCGAAAACTGCTATGAAAATTTGTAGCATCTAATGTGTAATTCCACTGGTTTTAATTTGTAATGCTTGAGCCCATCCTATATTCTCTAAAGAAAGTTATTTCATCTGATTCCTTCTAGAGCATTTCAAAAGCAAAATTTTTTTTTTTACTCAAATTCCACTGGTTTTAATTTGTAATGCTTGAAGCCATCCTATATTCTCTAAAGAAACTTATTTCATCTAATTCCTTTTAGAGCATTTCAAAAGCAGAAAGTTTTTTTCTCTCAATTACACTTTATTAGTGCTTTGGGAAAGACATGTTTGATGTCAAACAAAAGTGAAAGTCCTCTTTTTCGGCTAACAGCCCCAAACTGACATGAAGAAAGGAAAGCACTGCTGACATTCGAAATCAAGATTTTCTGTTTACTAAACAGGCTCTTTGACCAACTTGTCTACATCACAAAAAGATGTGATATATTGGAAAGACTGCTTAGAGAGTCAGGTGCGGAAAGTGGAGGCATTTCAAAATAAAATCCATTGGTTAAGTTGTCAACCTTGAAGCAATCTTAATTGCTTTTCAGCATTTAGATGAGATTCTTAATCTCACAATTGCACTATCAGTAGGGCTGGAACAATGGCAAATTTGAGTTTGCACACAGCTAAAACACACCTGCTTTAAGATAGGAGACTTATTCTTGAGAAGATGAAAACAAGGTACTGCTGAGAGTTGAACTCAGGATCTCCTGTTTACAAGTCAGGCGCTTTAACCAACTAAGCCACAGCACCCCGATTTTCATGTGTGAATAATTATTATTCTGCTTTTTCCGAAAACTGCTATGAAAATTTGTAGCATCTAATGTGTAATTCCACTGGTTTTTATTTGTAATGCTTGAGCCCATCCTATATTCTCTAAAGAAAGTTATTTCATCTAATTAATTTTAGAGCATTTCAAAGCAAAATTTTTTTTTTCACTCAAATTCCACTGGTTTTAATTTGTGATGCTTGAAGCCATCCTATATTCTCTAAAGAAACTTATTTAATCTAATTCCTTTTAGAGCATTTCAAAAGCAGAAAGTTTTTTTCACTCAATTACACTTTAATAGTGCTTTGGGAAAGACATGTTTGATGTCAAACAAAAGTGAAAATCCTCTTTTTCGGCTAACAGCACCAAACTGACATGAAGAAAGGAAAACACTGCTGACATTCGAAATCAAGATTTTCTTTTTACTAAACAGGCTCTTTGACCAACTTGGCTAAATCACAAAAAGATGTGATATATTGGAAAGACTGCTTAGAGAGTCAGATGCAGAAAGTGGAGGCATTTCAAAATATAAGCCATTGGTTAAGTTGTCAAGCTTGAAGCAATCTTACTTCCTTTTCAGCATTTAGATGAGATTCTTAATCTCACAATTGCACTATCAGTAGGGCTGGAACAATGGCAAATTTGAGTTTGCACACAGGTAAAACACATGCTTTAAGATAGGAAGCTTATTCTTGAGAAGATTAAAACAAGGTACTGCTGAGAGTTGAACTTAGGATCTCCTGTTTACAAGACAGGCACTTTAACCAACTAAGCCACAGCACCCCAATTTTCATGTGTGAATATTTTTTATTCTGCTTTTTCCGAAAACTGCTATGAAAATTTGTAGCATCTAATGTGTAATTCCACTGGTTTTAATTTGTAATGCTTGAGCCCATCCTATATTCTCTAAAGAAAGTTATTTCATCTGATTCCTTATAGAGCATTTCAAAAGCAAAATTTTTTTTTTTACTCAAATTCCACTGGTTTTAATTTGTAATGCTTGAAGCCATCCTATATTCTCTAAAGAAACTTATTTCATCTAATTCCTTTTAGAGCATTTCAAAAGCAGAAAGTTTTTTTCTCTCAATTACACTTTATTAGTGCTTTGGGAAAGACATGTTTGATGTCAAACAAAAGTGAAAGTCCTCTTTTTCGGCTAACAGCACCAAACTGACATGAAGAAAGGAAAACACTGCTGACATTCGAAATCAAGATTTTCTTTTTACTAAACAGGCTCTTTGACCAACTTGGCTAAATCACAAAAAGATGTGATATATTGGAAAGACTGCTTAGAGAGTCAGATGCAGAAAGTGGAGGCATTTCAAAATATAATCCATTGGTTAAGTTGTCAAGCTTGAAGCAATCTTACTTCCTTTTCAGCATTTAGATGAGATTCTTAATCTCACAATTGCACTATCAGTAGGGCTGGAACAATGGAAAATTTGATTTTGCACACAGGTAAAACACTTACTTTAAGATAGGAAGCTTATTCTTGAGAAGATTAAAACAAGGTACTGCTGAGAGTTGAACTCAGGATCTCCTGTTTACAAGAGAGGCACTTTAACCAACTAAGCCACAGCACCCCAATTTTCATGTGTGAATATTTTTTATTCTGCTTTTTCCGAAAACTGCTATGAAAATTTGTAGCATCTAATGTGTAATTCCACTGGTTTTAATTTGTAATGCTTGAGCCCATCCTATATTCTCTAAAGAAAGTTATTTCATCTGATTCCTTCTAGAGCATTTCAAAAGCAAAATTTTTTTTTTTACTCAAATTCCACTGGTTTTAATTTGTAATGCTTGAAGCCATCCTATATTCTCTAAAGAAACTTATTTCATCTAATTCCTTTTAGAGCATTTCAAAAGCAGAAAGTTTTTTTCTCTCAATTACACTTTATTAGTGCTTTGGGAAAGACATGTTTGATGTCAAACAAAAGTGAAAGTCCTCTTTTTCGGCTAACAGCCCCAAACTGACATGAAGAAAGGAAAGCACTGCTGACATTCGAAATCAAGATTTTCTGTTTACTAAACAGGCTCTTTGACCAACTTGTCTGCATCACAAAAAGATGTGATATATTGGAAAGACTGCTTAGAGAGTCAGGTGCGGAAAGTGGAGGCATTTCAAAATAAAATCCATTGGTTAAGTTGTCAAGCTTGAAGCAATCTTAATTGCTTTTCAGCATTTAGATGAGATTCTTAATCTCACAATTGCACTATCAGTAGGGCTGGAACAATGGCAAATTTGAGTTTGCACACAGGTAAAACACACCTGCTTTAAGATAGGAGGCTTATTCTTGAGAAGATGAAAACAAGGTACTGCTGAGAGTTGAACTCAGGATCTCCTGTTTACAAGTCAGGCGCTTTAACCAACTAAGCCACAGCACCCCGATTTTCATGTGTGATTAATTATTATTCTGCTTTTTCCGAAAACTGCTATGAAAATTTGTAGCATCTAATGTGTAATTCCACTGGTTTTTATTTGTAATGCTTGAGCCCATCCTATATTCTCTAAAGAAAGTTATTTCATCTAATTAATTTTAGAGCATTTCAAAAGCAAAATTTTTTTTTTTCACTCAAATTCCACTGGTTTTAATTTGTGATGCTTGAAGCCATCCTATATTCTCTAAAGAAACTTATTTCATCTAATTCCTTTTAGAGCATTTCAAAAGCAGAAAGTTTTTTTACTCAATTACACTTTAATAGTGCTTTGGGAAAGACATGTTTGATGTCAAACAAAAGTGAAAGTCCTCTTTTTTGGCTAACAGCCCCAAACTGACATGAAGAAAGGAAAGCACTGCTGACATTCGAAATCAAGATTTTCTGTTTACTAAACAGGCTCTTTGACCAACTTGTCTACATCACAAAAAGATGTGATATATTGGAAAGACTGCTTAGAGAGTCAGATGCAGAAAGTGGAGGCATTTCAAAATAAAAATCCATTGGTTAAGTTGTCAAGCTTGAAGCAATCTTACTTCCTTTTCAGCATTTAGATGAGATTCTTAATCTCACAATTGCACTATCAGTAGGGCTGGAACAATGGCAAATTTGAGTTTGCACACAGGTAAAACAACTGCTTTAAGATAGGAAGCTTATTATTGAGAAGATGAAAACAAGGTACTGCTGAGAGTTGAACTCAGGATATCCTGTTTACAAGTCAGGCGCTTTAACCAACTAAGCCACAGCACCCCGATTTTCATGTGTGAATAATTATTATTCTGCTTTTTCCGAAAACTGCTATGAAAATTTGTAGCATCTAATGTGTAATTCCACTGGTTTTAATTTGTAATGCTTGAGCCCATCCTTTATTCTCTAAAGAAAGTTATTTCATCTGATTCCTTTTAGAGCATTTCAAAAGCAAATTTTTTTTTTTACTCAAATTCCACTGGTTTTAATTTGTAATGCTTGAAGCCATCCTATATACTCTAAAGAAACTTATTTCATCTAATTCCTTTTAGAGCATTTCAAAAGCAGAACGTTTTTTTCTCTCAATTACACTTTATTAGTGCTTTGGGAAAGACATGTTTGATGTCAAACAAAAGTGAAAGTCCTCTTTTTCGGCTAACAGCCCCAAACTGACATGAAGAAAGGAAAGCACTGCTGACATTCGAAATCAAGATTTTCTGTTTACTAAACAGGCTCTTTGACCAACTTGTCTACATCACAAAAAGATGTGATATATTGGAAAGACTGCTTAGAGAGTCAGGTGCGGAAAGTGGAGGCATTTCAAAATAAAATCCATTGGTTAAGTTGTCAAGCTTGAAGCAATCTTAATTGCTTTTCAGCATTTAGATGAGATTCTTAATCTCACAATTGCACTATCAGTAGGGCTGGAACAATGGCAAATTTGAGTTTGCACACAGGTAAAACACACCTGCTTTAAGATAGGAGGCTTATTCTTGAGAAGATGAAAACAAGGTACTGTTGAGAGTTGAACTCAGGATCTCCTGTTTACAAGACAGGCGCTTTAGCCAACTAAGCCACAGCACCCCGATTTTCATGTGTGAATAATTATTATTCTGCTTTTTCCGAAAACTGCTATGAAAATTTGTAGCATCTAATGTGTAATTCCACTGGTTTTAATTTGTAATGCTTGAGCCCATCCTATATTCTCTAAAGAAAGTTATTTCATCTGATTCCTTTTAGAGCATTTCAAAAGCAAATTTTTTTTTTTTACTCAAATTCCACTGGTTTTAATTTGTAATGCTTGAAGCCATCCTATATTCTCTAAAGAAACTTATTTCATCTAATTCCTTTTAGAGCATTTCAAAAGCAGAAAGTTTTTTTCTCTCAATTACACTTTATTAGTGCTTTGGGAAAGACATGTTTGATGTCAAACAAAAGTGAAAGTCCTCTTTTTCGGCTAACAGCCCCAAACTGACATGAAGAAAGTAAAGCACTGCTGACATTCGAAATCAAGATTTTCTGTTTACTAAACAGGCTCTTTGACCAACTTGTCTACATCACAAAAAGATGTGATATATTGGAAAGACTGCTTAGAGAGCCAGGTGCGGAAAGTGGAGGCATTTCAAAATAAAAAACATTGGTTAAGTTGTCAAGCTTGAAGCAATCTTAATTGCTTTTCAGCATTTAGATGAGATTCTTAATCTCACAATTGCACTATCAGTAGGGCTGGAACAATGGCAAATTTGAGTTTGCACACAGGTAAAACAACTGCTTTAAGATAGGAAGCTTATTCTTGAGAAGATGAAAACAAGGTGCTGCCGAGAGTTGAACTCAGGATCTCCTGTTTACAAGACAGGCACTTTATCCAACTAAGCCACAGCACCCCAATTTTCATGTGTGAATATTTATTATTCTGCTTTTTCCAAAAACTGCTATGAAAATTTGTAGCATCTAATGTGTAATTCCACTGGTTTTAATTTGTAATGCTTGAGCCCATCCTATATTCTCTAAAGAAAGTTATTTCATCTGATTCCTTTTAGAGCATTTCAAAAGCAAAATTTTTTTTTTTACTCAAATTCCACTGGTTTTAATTTGTAATGCTTGAAGCCATCCTATATTCTCTAAAGAAACTTATTTCATCTAATTCCTTTTAGAGCATTTCAAAATCAGAAAGATATTTTCTCTCAATTACACTTTATTAGTGCTTTGTGAAAGACATGTTTGATGTCAAACAAAAGTGAAAGTCCTCTTTTTCGGCTAACAGCCCCAAACTGACATGAAGAAAGGAAAGCACTGCTGACATTCGAAATCAAGATTTTCTGTTTACTAAACAGGCTCTTTGACCAACTTGTCTACATCACAAAAAGATGTGATATATTGGAAAGACTGCTTAGAGAGTCAGGTGCGGAAAGTGGAGGCATTTCAAAATAAAATCCATTGGTTAAGTTGTCAAGCTTGAAGCAATCTTAATTGCTTTTCAGCATTTAGATGAGATTCTTAATCTCACAATTGCACTATCAGTAGGGCTGGAACAATGGCAAATTTGAGTTTGCACACAGGTAAAACAACTACTTTAAGATAGGAAGCTTATTCTTGAGAAGATGAAAACAAGGTACTGCTGAGAGTTGAACTCAGGATCTCCTGTTTACGAGACAAGCGCTTTAACCAACTAAGCCACAGCACCACATGATCCAAATGTGAATATTTATTATTCTGCTTTTTCAGAAAACTGCTATGAAAATTTGTAGCATCTAATGTGTAATTCCACTGGTTTTAATTTGTAATGATTGAAGCCATCCTATATTCTCTAAAGAAACTTATTTCATCTAATTCCTTTTAGAGCATTTCAAAAGCAAAAATTTGTTACTTAAATTCTACTGGTTTTAATTTGTAATGATTGAAACCATACTATATTCTCTAAAGAAACTTATTTCATCTAATTCCTTTTAGAGCATTTCAAAAGCAGAAAGTTTTTTTCTCTCAATTGCACTTTATTAGGGCTTTGGGAAAGACATGTTTGATGTCAAACAAGAATGAAAGTCCTCTTTTTCGGCTAACAGCCCCAAACTGACATGATGAAAGGAAAGCACTGCTGACATTTGAAATCAAGATTTTCTGTTTACTATACAGGCTCTTTGACCAACTTGGCTAAATCACAAAAAGATGTGATATATTGGAAAGACTGCTTAGAGAGTCAGATGCGGAAAATGGAGGCATTTCAAAATAAAATCCATGGGTTAAATTATCAAGCTTGAAGCAATCTTAATTCCTTTTCATCATTTAGATGAGATTCTTAATCTCACAAATGCACTATGAGTAGGGCTGGAACAATGGCAAATTTGAGTTTGCACACAGATAAAACACATGCTTTAAGATAGGAAGCTTTTTCTTGAGAAGATGAAAAAAAGGTACTGCTGAGAGTAGAACTCAGGATCTCTTGTTTACGAGACAGGTGCTTTTACCAACTAAGCCACAGCACCACATGATCCATATGTTAATATTTATTATTCTGCTCTTTCAGAAAACTGCTATGAAAATTTGTAGCATCTAATGTGTAATTCCACTGGTTTTAATTTGTAATGCTTGAGCACATCCTATATTCTCTAAAGAAAGTTATTTCATCTAATTCCTTTTAGAGCATTTCAAAAGCAGAAAGTTTTTTTCTCTCAATTGCACTTTATTAGGGCTTTGGGAAAGACATGTTTGATGTCAAACAAGAATGAAAGTCCTCTTTTTCGGCTAACAGCCTCAAACTGACATGATGAAAGGAAAGCACTGCTGACATTCGAAATCAAGATTTTCTGTTTACTCTACAGGCTCTTTGACCAACTTGGCTAAATCACAAAAAGATGTGATATATTGGAAAGACTGCTTAGAGAGTCAGATGCGGAAAGTGGAGGCATTTCAAAATAAAATCCATTGGTTAAATTATCAAGCTTGAAGCAATCTTAATTCCTTTTCATCATTTAGATGAGATTCTTAATCTCACAATTGCACTATCAGTAGGACTGGAACAATGGCAAATTTGAGTTTGCACACAGGTAAAACACATGCTTTAAGATAGGAAGCTTATTCTTGAGAAAATGAAAACAAGGTACTGCTGAGAGTTGAACTCAGGATCTCCTGTGTACGAGACAGGCGCTTTAACCAACTAAGCCACAGCACCACATGATCCAATTGTGAATATTTATTATTCTGCTTTTTCAGAAAACTGCTATGAAAATTTGTAGCATCTAATGTGTAATTCCACTGGTTTTAATTTGTAATGCTTGAGCCCATCCTATATTCTCTAAAGAAAGTTATTTCATCTAATTCCTTTTAGAGCATTTCAAAAGCAATTTTTTTTTCACTCAAATTCCACTGGTTTTAATTTGTAATGCTTGAAGCCATCCTATATTCTCTAAAGAAACTTATTTCATCTAATTCCTTTTAGAGCATTTCAAAAGCAGAAAGTTTTTTCTCTCAATTGCACTTTATTAGGGCTTTGGGAAATACATGTTTGATGTCAAACAAAAGTGAAAGTCCTCTTTTTCGGCTAACAGCCCCAAACTGACATGAAGAAAAGAAAGCACTGCTGACATTCGAAATCAAGATTTTCTGTTTACTAAACAGGCTCTTTGACCAACTTGGCTAAATCACAAAAAGATGTGATATATTGGAAAGACTGCTTAGAGAGTCAGATGCGGAAAGTGGAGGCATTTCAAAATAAAATCCATTGGTTAAATTGTCAAGCTTGAAGCTGTCTTAATTCCATTTCAGCATTTAGATGAGATACTTAATCTCACAATTGCACTATGAGTAGGGCTGGAACAATGGCAAATTTGAGTTTGCACACAGGTAAAACACCTGCTTTAAGATAGGAAGCATATTCTTGAGAAAATGAAAACAAGGTACTGCTGAGAGTTGAACTCAGGATCTCCTGTTTACGAGACAGGCGCTTTAACCAACTAAGCCACAGCACCACATGATCCAAATGAGAATATTTATTATTCTGCTTCTTCAGAAAACTGCTATGAAAATTTGTAGCATCTAATGTGTAATTCCACTGGTCTTAATTTGTAATGCTTGAGCCCATCCCATATTCTCTAAAGAAAGTTATTTCATCTAATTCCTTTTAGAGCATTTCAAAAGCAATTTTTTTTTCACTCAAATTCCACTGGTTTTAATTTGTAATGCTTGAAGCCATCCTATATTCTCTAAAGAAACTTATTTCATCTAATTCCTTTTAGAGCATTTCAAAAGCAGAAAGTTTTTTTCTCTCAATTGCACTTTATTAGTGCTTTAAGACATGTTGGATGTCAAACAAGAATGAAAGTCCTTTTTTTCGACTAACAGCCTCAAACTGACATGATGAAAGGAAAGCACTGCTGACATTCTTAATCAAGATTTTCTGTTTACTATACAGGCTCTTTGACCAACTTGGCTAAATCACAAAAAGATGTGATATATTGGAAAGACTGCTTAGAGAGTCAGATGCGGAAAGTGGAGGCATTTCAAAATAAAATCCATTGGTTAAATTATCAAGCTTGAAGCAATCTTAATTCCTTTTCATCATTTAGATGAGATTCTTAATCTCACAATTGCACTATGAGTAGGGCTGGAACAATGACAAATTTGAGTTTGCACACAGATAAAACACATGCTTTAAGATAGGAAGCTTTTTCTTGAGAAGATGAAAACAAAGTACTGCTGAGAGTAGAACTCAGGATCTCTTGTTTACGAGACAGGTGCTTTTACCAACTAAGCCACAGCACCACATGATCCATATGTGAATATTTATTATTCTGCTTTTTCAGAAAACTGCTATGAAAATTTGTAGCATCTAATGTGTAATTCCACTGGTTTTAATTTGTAATGCTTGAGCCCATCCTATATTCTCTAAAGAAAGTTATTTCATCTAATTCCTTTTAGAGCATTTCAAAAGCAATTTTTTTTTTCACTCAAATACCACTGGTTTTAATTTGTGATGCTTGAAGCCATCCTATATTCTCTAAAGAAACTTATTTCATCTAATTCCTTTTAGAGCATTTCAAAAGCAATTTTTTTTTTCACTCAAATTCCACTGGTTTTAATTTGTAATGCTGGAAGCCATCCTATATTCTCTAAAGAAACTTATTTCATCTAATTCCTTTTAGAGCATTTCAAAAGCAGAAAGTTTTTTTCTCTCAATTGCACTTTATTAGGGCTTTGGGAAAGACATGTTTAATGTCAAACAAAAGTGAAAGACCTCTTTTTCGGCTAACAGCACCAAACTGACATGAAGAAAGGAAAGCACTGCTGACATTCAAAATTAAGATTTTCTGTTTACTGAACAGGCTCTTTGACCAACTTGGCTAAATCACAAAAAGATGTGATATATTGGAAAGACTGCTTAGAGAGTCAGATGCAGAAAGTGGAGGCATTTCAAAATAAAATCCATTGGTTAAGTTGTCAAACTTGAAGCAATCTTACTTCCTTTTCAGCATTTAGATGAGATTCTTAATCTCACAATTGCACTATCAGTAGGGCTGGAACAATGGCAAATTTGAGTTTGCACACAGGTAAAACACACCTGCTTTAAGATAGGAGGCTTATTCTAGAGAAGATGAAAACAAGGTACTGCCGAGAGTTGAACTACTGTTTACAAGACAGGCGCTTTAACCAACTAAGCCACAGCACCCCGATTTTCATGTGTGAATAATTATTATTCTGCTTTTTCCAAATACTGCTATGAAAATTTGTAGCATCTAATGTGTAATTCCACTGGATTTTATTTGTAATGCTTGAGCCCATCCTATATTCTCTAAAAAAAAGTTATTTCATCTGATTCCTTTTAGAGCATTTCAAAAGCAAAAATTTTTTTTTTACTCAAATTCCACTGGTTTTAATTTGTAATGCTTGAAGCCATCCTATATTCTCTAAAGAAACTTATTTCATCTAATTCCTTTTAGAGCATTTCAAAAGTAGAAAGTTTTTTTCTCTCAATTACACTTTATTAGTGCTTTGGGAAAGACATGTTTGATGTCAAACAAAAGTGAAAGTCCTCTTTTTCGGCTAACAGCACCAAACTGACATGAAGAAAGGAAAGCACTGCTGACATTCGAAATCAAGATTTTCAGTTTACTAAGCAGGCTCTTTGACCAACTTGGCTAAATCACAAAAAGATGCGATATATTGGAATGACTGCTTAGAGAGTCAGATGCGGAAAATGGAGGCATTTCAAAATAAAATCCATTGGTTAAATTGTCAAGCTTGAAGCAGTCTTACTTCCTTTTCAGCATTTAGATGAGATTCTTAATCTCACAATTGCACTATCAGTAGGGCTGGAACAATGGCAAATTTGAGTTTGCACACAGGTAAAACACATGCTTTAAGATAGGAAGCTTATTCTTGAGAAGATGAAAACAAGGTACTGCTGAGAGTTGAACTCAGGATCTCCTGTTTACAAGAGAGGTACTTTAACCAACTAAGCCACAGCACCCCAATTTTCATGTGTGAATATTTTTTATTCTGCTTTTTCCGAAAACTGCTATGAAAATTTGTAGCATTTAATGTGTAATTCCACTGGTTTTAATTTGTAATGCTTGAGCCCATCCTATATTCTCTAAAGAAAGTTATTTCATCTGATTCCTTCTAGAGCATTTCAAAAGCAAAAATTTTTTTTTTACTCAAATTCCACTGGTTTTAATTTGTAATGCTTGAAGCCATCCTATATTCTCTAAAGAAACTTATTTCATCTAATTCCTTTTAGAGCATTTCAAAAGCAGAAAGTTTTTTTCTCTCAATTACACTTTATTAGTGCTTTGGGAAAGACATGTTTGATGTCAAACAAAAGTGAAAGTCCTCTTTTTCGGCTAACAGCCCCAAACTGACATGAAGAAAGGAAAGCACTGCTGACATTCGAAATCAAGATTTTCTGTTTACTAAACAGGCTCTTTGACCAACTTGTCTACATCACAAAAAGATGTGATATATTGGAAAGACTGCTTAGAGAGTCAGGTGCGGAAAGTGGAGGGATTTCAAAATAAAATCCATTGGTTAAGTTGTCAAGCTTGAAGCAATCTTAATTGCTTTTCAGCATTTAGATGAGATTCTTAATCTCACAATTGCACTATCAGTAGGGCTGGAACAATGGCAAATTTGAGTTTGCACACAGGTAAAACACACCTGCTTTAAGATAGGAGGCTTATTCTTGAGAAGATGAAAACAAGGTACTGCCGAGAGTTGAACTCAGGATCTCCTGTTTACAAGACAGGCGCTTTAACCAACTAAGCCACAGCACCCCGATTTTCATGTGTGAATAATTATTATTCTGCTTTTTCCGAAAACTGCTATGAAAATTGGTAGCATCTAATGTGTAATTCCACTGGATTTTATTTGTAATGCTTGAGCCCATCCTATATTCTCTAAAGAAAGTTATTTCATCTAATTAATTTTAGAGCATTTCAAAAGCAAAAATTTTTTTTTCACTCAAATTCCACTGGTTTTAATTTGTGATGCTTGAAGCCATCCTATATTCTCTAAAGAAACTTATTTCATCTAATTCCTTTTAGAGCATTTCAAAAGCAATTTTTTTTTTCACTCAAATTCCACTGGTTTTAATTTGTAATGCTGGAAGCCATCCTATATTCTCTAAAGAAACTTATTTCATCTAATTCCTTTTAGAGCATTTCAAAAGCAGAAAGTTTTTTTCTCTCAATTGCACTTTATTAGGGCTTTGGGAAAGACATGTTTAATGTCAAACAAAAGTGAAAGACCTCTTTTTCGGCTAACAGCACCAAACTGACATGAAGAAAGGAAAGCACTGCTGACATTCAAAATTAAGATTTTCTGTTTACTGAACAGGCTCTTTGACCAACTTGGCTAAATCACAAAAAGATGTGATATATTGGAAAGACTGCTTAGAGAGTCAGATGCAGAAAGTGGAGGCATTTCAAAATAAAATCCATTGGTTAAGTTGTCAAACTTGAAGCAATCTTACTTCCTTTTCAGCATTTAGATGAGATTCTTAATCTCACAATTGCACTATCAGTAGGGCTGGAACAATGGCAAATTTGAGTTTGCACACAGGTAAAACACACCTGCTTTAAGATAGGAGGCTTATTCTTGAGAAGATGAAAACAAGGTACTGCCGAGAGTTGAACTACTGTTTACAAGACAGGCGCTTTAACCAACTAAGCCACAGCACCCCGATTTTCATGTGTGAATAATTATTATTCTGCTTTTTCCAAATACTGCTATGAAAATTTGTAGCATCTAATGTGTAATTCCACTGGATTTTATTTGTAATGCTTGAGCCCATCCTATATTCTCTAAAAAAAGTTATTTCATCTGATTCCTTTTAGAGCATTTCAAAAGCAAAAAATTTTTTTTTACTCAAATTCCACTGGTTTTAATTTGTAATGCTTGAAGCCATCCTATATTCTCTAAAGAAACTTATTTCATCTAATTCCTTTTAGAGCATTTCAAAAGTAGAAAGTTTTTTTCTCTCAATTACACTTTATTAGTGCTTTGGGAAAGACATGTTTGATGTCAAACAAAAGTGAAAGTCCTCTTTTTCGGCTAACAGCACCAAACTGACATGAAGAAAGGAAAACACTGCTGACATTCGAAATCAAGATTTTCTGTTTACTGAACAGACTCTTTGACCAACTTGGCTAAATCACAAAAAGATGTGATATATTGGAAAGACTGCTTAGAGAGTCAGATGCAGAAAGTGGAGGCATTTCAAAATAAAATCCATTGGTTAAGTTATCAAACTTGAAGCAATCTTACTTCCTTTTCAGCATTTAGATGAGATTCTTAATCTCACAATTGCACTATCAGTAGGGCTGGAACAATGGCAAATTTGAGTTTGCACACCGGTAAAACACACCTGCTTTAAGATAGGAGGCTTATTCTTGAGAAGATGAAAACAAGG
Organism: Dendrobates tinctorius; assembly: GCF_039654945.1. Taxonomy (NCBI): domain Eukaryota; kingdom Metazoa; phylum Chordata; class Amphibia; order Anura; family Dendrobatidae; genus Dendrobates; species Dendrobates tinctorius. The sequence goes on along the minus strand of NW_027361921.1, from coordinate 918,689 downwards.
TACTGCTGAGCGTTGAACTCAGGATCTCCTGTTTACAAGACAGGCGCTTTAACCAACTGAGCCACAGCACCCCGATTTTCATGTGTGAATAATTATTATTCTGCTTTTTTCGAAAACTGCTATGAAAATTTGTAGCATCTAATGTGTAATTCCACTGGTTTTAATTTGTAATGCTTGAGCCCATCCTATATTCTCTAAAGAAAGTTATTTCATCTGATTCCTTTTAGAGCATTTCAAAAGCAAAAATTTTTTTTTTACTCAAATTCCACTGGTTTTAATTTGTAATGCTTGAAGCCATCCTATATTCTCTAAAGAAACTTATTTCATCTAATTCCTTTTAGAGCATTTCAAAAGCAGAAAGTTTTTTTCTCTCAATTACACTTTATTAGTGCTTTGGGAAAGACATGTTTGATGTCAAACAAAAGTGAAAGTCCTCTTTTTCGGCTAACAGCACCAAACTGACATGAAGAAAGGAAAACACTGCTGACATTCGAAATCAAGATTTTCTTTTTACTAAACAGGCTCTTTGACCAACTTGGCTAAATCACAAAAAGATGTGATATATTGGAAAGACTGCTTAGAGAGTCAGATGCAGAAAGTGGAGGCATTTCAAAATAAAATCCATTGGTTAAGTTGTCAAGCTTGAAGTAATCTTACTTCCTTTTCAGCATTTAGATAATATTCTTAATCTCACAATTGCACTATCAGTAGGGCTGGAACAATGGCAAATTTGAGTTTGCACACAGGTAAAACAACTGCTTTAAGATAGGAAGCTTATTCTTGAGAAGATGAAAACAAGGTACTGCCGAGAGTTGAACTCAGGATCTCCTGTTTACAAGACAGGTGCTTTAACCAACTAAGCCACAGCACCCCGATTTTCATGTGTGAATAATTATTATTCTGCTTTTTCCGAAAACTGCTATGAAAATTTGTAGCATCTAATGTGTAATTCCACTGGTTTTAATTTGTAATGCTTGAGCCCATCCTATATTCTCTAAAGAAAGTTATTTCATCTGATTCCTTTTAGAGCATTTCAAAAGCAAATTTTTTTTTTTTACTCAAATTCCACTGGTTTTAATTTGTAATGCTTGAAGCCATCCTATATACTCTAAAGAAACTTATTTCATCTAATTCCTTTTAGAGCATTTCAAAAGCAGAAAGTTTTTTTCTCTCAATTACACTTTATTAGTGCTTTGGGAAAGACATGTTTGATGTCAAACAAAAGTGAAAGTCCTCTTTTTCGGCTAACAGCCCCAAACTGACATGAAGAAAGGAAAGCACTGCTGACATTCGAAATCAAGATTTTCTGTTTACTAAACAGGCTCTTTGACCAACTTGTCTACATCACAAAAAGATGTGATATATTGGAAAGACTGCTTAGAGAGTCAGATGCAGAAAGTGGAGGCATTTCAAAATAAAAATCCATTGGTTAAGTTGTCAAGCTTGAAGTAATCTTACTTACTTTTCAGCATTTAGATGAGATTCTTAATCTCACAATTGCACTATCAGTAGGGCTGGAACAATCGCAAATTTGAGTTTGCACACAGGTAAAACACATGCTTTAAGATAGGAAGCTTATTCTTGAGAAGATGAAAACAAGGTACTGCTGAGAGTTGAACTCAGGATCTCCTGTTTACAAGAGAGGTACTTTAACCAACTAAGCCACAGCACCCCAATTTTCATGTGTGAATATTTTTTATTCTGCTTTTTCCGAAAACTGCTATGAAAATTTGTAGCATTTAATGTGTAATTCCACTGGTTTTAATTTGTAATGCTTGAGCCCATCCTATATTCTCTAAAGAAAGTTATTTCATCTGATTCCTTCTAGAGCATTTCAAAAGCAAAATTTTTTTTTTTACTCAAATTCCACTGGTTTTAATTTGTAATGCTTGAAGCCATCCTATATTCTCTAAAGAAACTTATTTCATCTAATTCCTTTTAGAGCATTTCAAAAGCAGAAAGTTTTTTTCTCTCAATTACACTTTATTAGTGCTTTGGGAAAGACATGTTTGATGTCAAACAAAAGTGAAAGTCCTCTTTTTCGGCTAACAGCCCCAAACTGACATGAAGAAAGGAAAGCACTGCTGACATTCGAAATCAAGATTTTCTGTTTACTAAACAGGCTCTTTGACCAACTTGTCTACATCACAAAAAGATGTGATATATTGGAAAGACTGCTTAGAGAGTCAGGTGCGGAAAGTGGAGGCATTTCAAAATAAAATCCATTGGTTAAGTTGTCAAGCTTGAAGCAATCTTAATTGCTTTTCAGCATTTAGATGAGATTCTTAATCTCACAATTGCACTATCAGTAGGGCTGGAACAATGGCAAATTTGAGTTTGCACACCGGTAAAACACACCTGCTTTAAGATAGGAGGCTTATTCTTGAGAAGATGAAAACAAGGTACTGCTGAGCGTTGAACTCAGGATCTCCTGTTTACAAGACAGGCGCTTTAACCAACTAAGCCACAGCACCCCGATTTTCATGTGTGAATAATTATTATTCTGCTTTTTTCGAAAACTGCTATGAAAATTTGCAGCATCTAATGTGTAATTCCACTGGTTTTAATTTGTAATGCTTGAGCCCATCCTATATTCTCTAAAGAAAGTTATTTCATCTGATTCCTTTTAGAGCATTTCAAAAGCAAAAATTTTTTTTTTACTCAAATTCCACTGGTTTTAATTTGTAATGCTTGAAGCCATCCTATATTCTCTAAAGAAACTTATTTCATCTAATTCCTTTTAGAGCATTTCAAAAGCAGAAAGTTTTTTTCTCTCAATTACACTTTATTAGTGCTTTGGGAAAGACATGTTTGATGTCAAACAAAAGTGAAAGTCCTCTTTTTCGGCTAACAGCACCAAACTGACATGAAGAAAGGAAAACACTGCTGACATTCGAAATCAAGATTTTCTTTTTACTAAACAGGCTCTTTGACCAACTTGGCTAAATCACAAAAAGATGTGATATATTGGAAAGACTGCTTAGAGAGTCAGATGCAGAAAGTGGAGGCATTTCAAAATAAAATCCATTGGTTAAGTTGTGAAGCTTGAAGTAATCTTACTTCCTTTTCAGCATTTAGATAATATTCTTAATCTCACAATTGCACTATCAGTAGGGCTGGAACAATGGCAAATTTGAGTTTGCACACAGGTAAAACAACTGCTTTAAGATAGGAAGCTTATTCTTGAGAAGATGAAAACAAGGTACTGCCGAGAGTTGAACTCAGGATCTCCTGTTTACAAGACAGGCGCTTTAACCAACTAAGCCACAGCACCCCGATTTTCATGTGTGAATAATTATTATTCTGCTTTTTCCGAAAACTGCTATGAAAATTTGTAGCATCTAATGTGTAATTCCACTGGTTTTAATTTGTAATGCTTGAGCCCATCCTATATTCTCTAAAGAAAGTTATTTCATCTGATTCCTTCTAGAGCATTTCAAAAGCAAAATTTTTTTTTTTACTCAAATTCCACTGGTTTTAATTTGTAATGCTTGAAGCCATCCTATATTCTCTAAAGAAACTTATTTCATCTAATTCCTTTTAGAGCATTTCAAAAGCAGAAAGTTTTTTTCTCTCAATTACACTTTATTAGTGCTTTGGGAAAGACATGTTTGATGTCAAACAAAAGTGAAAGTCCTCTTTTTCGGCTAACAGCCCCAAACTGACATGAAGAAAGGAAAGCACTGCTGACATTCGAAATCAAGATTTTCTGTTTACTAAACAGGCTCTTTGACCAACTTGTCTACATCACAAAAAGATGTGATATATTGGAAAGACTGCTTAGAGAGTCAGGTGCGGAAAGTGGAGGCATTTCTAAATATAATCCATTGGTTAAGTTGTCAAGCTTGAAGCAATCTTACTTCCTTTTCAGCATTTAGATGAGATTCTTAATCTCACAATTGCACTATCAGTAGGGCTGGAACAATCGCAAATTTGAGTTTGCACACAGGTAAAACACATGCTTTAAGATAGGAAGCTTATTCTTGAGAAGATGAAAACAAGGTACTGCTGAAAGTTGAACTCAAGATCTCCTGTTTACAAGAGAGGTACTTTAACCAACTAAGCCACAGCACCCCAATTTTCATGTGTGAATATTTTTTATTCTGCTTTTTCCGAAAACTGCTATGAAAATTTGTAGCATTTAATGTGTAATTCCACTGGTTTTAATTTGTAATGCTTGAGCCCATCCTATATTCTCTAAAGAAAGTTATTTCATCTGATTCCTTCTAGAGCATTTCAAAAGCAAAATTTTTTTTTTTACTCAAATTCCACTGGTTTTAATTTGTAATGCTTGAAGCCATCCTATATTCTCTAAAGAAACTTATTTCATCTAATTCCTTTTAGAGCATTTCAAAAGCAGAAAGTTTTTTTCTCTCAATTACACTTTATTAGTGCTTTGGGAAAGACATGTTTGATGTCAAACAAAAGTGAAAGTCCTCTTTTTCGGCTAACAGCCCCAAACTGACATGAAGAAAGGAAAGCACTGCTGACATTCGAAATCAAGATTTTCTGTTTACTAAACAGGCTCTTTGACCAACTTGTCTACATCACAAAAAGATGTGATATATTGGAAAGACTGCTTAGAGAGTCAGGTGCGGAAAGTGGAGGCATTTCTAAATATAATCCATTGGTTAAGTTGTCAAGCTTGAAGCAATCTTACTTCCTTTTCAGCATTTAGATGAGATTCTTAATCTCACAATTGCACTATCAGTAGGGCTGGAACAATGGCAAATTTGAGTTTGCACACAGGTAAAACAACTGCTTTAAGATAGGAAGCTTATTCTTGAGAAGATGAAAACAAGGTACTGCCGAGAGTTGAACTCAGGATCTCCTGTTTACAAGACAGGCGCTTTAACCAACTAAGCCACAGCACCCCGATTTTCATGTGTGAATAATTATTATTCTGCTTTTTCCGAAAACTGCTATGAAAATTTGTAGCATCTAATGTGTAATTCCACTGGTTTTAATTTGTAATGCTTGAGCCCATCCTATATTCTCTAAAGAAAGTTATTTCATCTGATTCCTTCTAGAGCATTTCAAAAGCAAAATTTTTTTTTTTACTCAAATTCCACTGGTTTTAATTTGTAATGCTTGAAGCCATCCTATATTCTCTAAAGAAACTTATTTCATCTAATTCCTTTTAGAGCATTTCAAAAGCAGAAAGTTTTTTTCTCTCAATTACACTTTATTAGTGCTTTGGGAAAGACATGTTTGATGTCAAACAAAAGTGAAAGTCCTCTTTTTCGGCTAACAGCCCCAAACTGACATGAAGAAAGGAAAGCACTGCTGACATTCGAAATCAAGATTTTCTGTTTACTAAACAGGCTCTTTGACCAACTTGTCTACATCACAAAAAGATGTGATATATTGGAAAGACTGTTTAGAGAGTCAGGTGCGGAAAGTGGAGACATTTCAAAATATAATCCATTGGTTAAGTTGTCAAGCTTGAAGCAATCTTACTTCCTTTTCAGCATTTAGATGAGATTCTTAATCTCACAATTGCACTATCAGTAGGGCTGGAACAATCGCAAATTTGAGTTTGCACACAGGTAAAACACATGCTTTAAGATAGGAAGCTTATTCTTGAGAAGATGAAAACAAGGTACTGCTGAGAGTTGAACTCAGGATCTCCTGTTTACAAGAGAGGTACTTTAACCAACTAAGCCACAGCACCCCAATTTTCATGTGTGAATATTTTTTATTCTGCTTTTTCCGAAAACTGCTATGAAAATTTGTAGCATTTAATGTGTAATTCCACTGGTTTTAATTTGTAATGCTTGAGCCCATCCTATATTCTCTAAAGAAAGTTATTTCATCTGATTCCTTCTAGAGCATTTCAAAAGCAAAATTTTTTTTTTTACTCAAATTCCACTGGTTTTAATTTGTAATGCTTGAAGCCATCCTATATTCTCTAAAGAAACTTATTTCATCTAATTCCTTTTAGAGCATTTCAAAAGCAGAAAGTTTTTTTCTCTCAATTACACTTTATTAGTGCTTTGGGAAAGACATGTTTGATGTCAAACAAAAGTGAAAGTCCTCTTTTTCGGCTAACAGCCCCAAACTGACATGAAGAAAGGAAAGCACTGCTGACATTCGAAATCAAGATTTTCTGTTTACTAAACAGGCTCTTTGACCAACTTGTCTACATCACAAAAAGATGTGATATATTGGAAAGACTGCTTAGAGAGTCAGGTGCGGAAAGTGGAGGCATTTCTAAATATAATCCATTGGTTAAGTTGTCAAGCTTGAAGCAATCTTACTTCCTTTTCAGCATTTAGATGAGATTCTTAATCTCACAATTGCACTATCAGTAGGGCTGGAACAATCGCAAATTTGAGTTTGCACACAGGTAAAACACATGCTTTAAGATAGGAAGCTTATTCTTGAGAAGATGAAAACAAGGTACTGCTGAGAGTTGAACTCAAGATCTCCTGTTTACAAGAGAGGTACTTTAACCAACTAAGCCACAGCACCCCAATTTTCATGTGTGAATATTTTTTATTCTGCTTTTTCCGAAAACTGCTATGAAAATTTGTAGCATTTAATGTGTAATTCCACTGGTTTTAATTTGTAATGCTTGAGCCCATCCTATATTCTCTAAAGAAAGTTATTTCATCTGATTCCTTCTAGAGCATTTCAAAAGCAAAATTTTTTTTTTTACTCAAATTCCACTGGTTTTAATTTGTAATGCTTGAAGCCATCCTATATACTCTAAAGAAACTTATTTCATCTAATTCCTTTTAGAGCATATCAAAAGCAGAAAGCTTTTTTCTCTCAATTACACTTTATTAGTGCTTTGGGAAAGACATGTTTGATGTCAAACAAAAGTGAAAGTCCTCTTTTTCGGCTAACAGCCCCAAACTGACATGAAGAAAGGAAAGCACTGCTGACATTCAAAATCAAGATTTTCTGTTTACTAAACAGGCTCTTTGACCAACTTGTCTACATCACAAAAAGATGTGATATATTGGAAAGACTGCTTAGAGAGTCAGATGCAGAAAGTGGAGGCATTTCAAAATAAAAATCCATTGGTTAAGTTGTCAAGCTTGAAGTAATCTTACTTACTTTTCAGCATTTAGATGAGATTCCTTAATCTCACAATTGCACTATCAGTAGGGCTGGAACAATGGCAAATTTGAGTTTGCACACAGGTAAAACAACTGCTTTAAGATAGGAAGCTCATTCTTGAGAAGATGAAAACAAGGTACTGCTGAGAGTTGAACTCAGGATCTCCTCTTTACAAGTCAGGCGCTTTAACCAACTAAGCCACAGCACCCCGATTTTCATGTGTGAATAATTATTATTCTGCTTTTTCCGAAAACTGCTATGAAAATTTGTAGCATTTAATGTGTAATTCCACTGGTTTTAATTTGTAATGCTTGATCCCATCCTATATTCTCTAAAGAAAGTTATTTCATCTGATTCCTTTTAGAGCATTTCAAAAGCAAATTTTTTTTTTTTACTCAAATTCCACTGGTTTTAATTTGTAATGCTTGAAGCCATCCTATATTCTCTAAAGAAACTTATTTCATCTAATTTCTTTTAGAGCATTTCAAAAGCAGAAAGTTTTTTTCTCTCAATTACACTTTATTAGTGCTTTGGGAAAGACATGTTTGATGTCAAACAAAGGTGAAAGTCCTCTTTTTCGGCTAACAGCCCCAAACTGACATGAAGAAAGGAAAGCACTGCTGACATTCGAAATCAAGATTTTCTTTTTACTAAACAGGCTCTTTGACCAACTTGGCTAAATCACAAAAAGATGTGATATATTGGAAAGACTGCTTAGAGAGTCAGATGCAGAAAGTGGAGGCATTTCAAAATATAATCCATTGGTTAAGTTGTCAAACTTGAAGCAATCTTACTTCCTTTTCACCATTTAGATGAGATTCTTAATCTCACAATTGCACTATCAGTAGGGCTGGAACAATGGCAAATTTGAGTTTGCACACAGGTAAAACAACTGCTTTAAGATAGGAAGCTTATTCTTGAGAAGATGAAAACAAGGTACTGCCGAGAGTTGAACTCAGGATCTCCTGTTTACAAGACAGGCACTTTATCCAACTAAGCCACAGCACCCCAATTTTCACGTGTGAATATTTATTATTCTGCTTTTTCCGAAAACTGCTATGAAAATTTGTAGCATCTAATGTGTAATTCCACTGGTTTTAATTTGTAATGCTTGAAGCCATCCTATATTCTCTAAAGAAACTTATTTCATCTAATTCCTTTTAGAGCATTTCAAAAGCAGAAAGATTTTTTCTCTCAATTACACTTTATTAGTGCTTTGTGAAAGACATGTTTGATGTCAAACAAAAGTGAAAGTCCTCTTTTTCGGCTAACAGCCCCAAACTGACATGAAGAAAGGAAAGCACTGCTGACATTCGAAATCAAGATTTTCTGTTTACTAAACAGGCTCTTTGACCAACTTGTCTACATCACAAAAAGATGTGATATATTGGAAAGACTGCTTAGAGAGTCAGGTGCGGAAAGTGGAGGCATTTCAAAATAAAATCCATTGGTTAAGTTGTCAACCTTGAAGCAATCTTAATTGCTTTTCAGCATTTAGATGAGATTCTTAATCTCACAATTGCACTATCAGTAGGGCTGGAACAATGGCAAATTTGAGTTTGCACACAGCTAAAACACACCTGCTTTAAGATAGGAGGCTTATTCTTGAGAAGATGAAAACAAGGTACTGCTGAGAGTTGAATTCAGGATCTCCTGTTTACAAGACATGCGCTTTAACCAACTAAGCCACAGCACCACATGTTCCGTAGGTGAATATTTATTATTCTGCTTTTTCCGAAAACTGCTATGAAAATTTGTAGCATCTAATGTGTAATTCCACTGGTTTTAATTTGTAATGCTTGAGCCCATCCTATATTCTCTAAAGAAAGTTATTTCATCTGATTCCTTTTAGAGCATTTCAAAAGCAAATTTTTTTTTTTTACTCAAATTCCACTGGTTTTAATTTGTAATGCTTGAAGCCATCCTATATACTCTAAAGAAACTTATTTCATCTAATTCCTTTTAGAGCATTTCAAAAGCAGAAAGTTTTTTTCTCTCAATTACACTTTATTAGTGCTTTGGGAAAGACATGTTTGATGTCAAACAAAAGTGAAAGTCCTCTTTTTCGGCTAACAGCCCCAAACTGACATGAAGAAAGGAAAGCACTGCTGACATTCAAAATCAAGATTTTCTGTTTACTAAACAGGCTCTTTGACCAACTTGTCTACATCACAAAAAGATGTGATATATTGGAAAGACTGCTTAGAGAGTCAGGTGCGGAAAGTGGAGGCATTTCAAAATAAAATCCATTGGTTAAGTTGTCAAGCTTGAAGCAATCTTAATTGCTTTTCAGCATTTAGATGAGATTCTTAATCTCACAATTGCACTATCAGTAGGGCTGGAACAATGGCAAATTTGAGTTTGCACACAGGTAAAACACACCTGCTTTAAGATAGGAGGCTTATTCTTGAGAAGATGAAAACAAGGTACTGCTGAGAGTTGAACTCAGGATCTCCTGTTTACAAGTCAGGCGCTTTAACCAACTAAGCCACAGCACCCCGATTTTCATGTGTGAATAATTATTATTCTGCTTTTTCCGAAAACTGCTATGAAAATTTGTAGCATCTAATGTGTAATTCCACTGGTTTTTATTTGTAATGCTTGAGCCCATCCTATATTCTCTAAAGAAAGTTATTTCATCTAATTAATTTTAGAGCATTTCAAAAGCAAAATTTTTTTTTTTCACTCAAATTCCACTGGTTTTAATTTGTGATGCTTGAAGCCATCCTATATTCTCTAAAGAAACTTATTTAATCTAATTCCTTTTAGAGCATTTCAAAAGCAGAAAGTTTTTTTCACTCAATTACACTTTAATAGTGCTTTGGGAAAGACATGTTTGATGTCAAACAAAAGTGAAAATCCTCTTTTTCGGCTAACAGCACCAAACTGACATGAAGAAAGGAAAACACTGCTGACATTCGAAATCAAGATTTTCTTTTTACTAAACAGGCTCTTTGACCAACTTGGCTAAATCACAAAAAGATGTGATATATTGGAAAGACTGCTTAGAGAGTCAGATGCAGAAAGTGGAGGCATTTCAAAATAAAAATCCATTGGTTAAGTTGTCAAGCTTGAAGTAATCTTACTTACTTTTCAGCATTTAGATGAGATTCTTAATCTCACAATTGCACTATCAGTAGGGCTGGAACAATGGCAAATTTGAGTTTGCACACAGGTAAAACAACTGCTTTAAGATAGGAAGCTTATTCTTGAGAAGATGAAAACAAGGTACTGCTGAGAGTTGAACTCAGGATCTCCTCTTTACAAGTCAGGCGCTTTAACCAACTAAGCCACAGCACCCCGATTTTCATGTGTGAATAATTATTATTCTACTTTTTCCGAAAACTGCTATGAAAGTTAGTAGCATCTAATGTGTAATTCCACTGGTTTTTATTTGTAATGCTCGAGCCCATCCTATATTCTCTAAAGAAAGTTATTTCATCTAATTAATTTTAGAGCATTTCAAAAGCAACATTTTTTTTTTTCACTCAAATTCCACTGGTTTTAATTTGTGATGCTTGAAGCCATCCTATATTCTCTAAAGAAACTTATTTAATCTAATTCCTTTTAGAGCATTTCAAAAGCAGAAAGTTTTTTTCACTCAATTACACTTTAATAGTGCTTTGGGAAAGACATGTTTGATGTCAAATAAAAGTGAAAATCCTCTTTTTCGGCTAACAGCACCAAACTGACATGAAGAAAGGAAAACACTGCTGACATTCGAAATCAAGATTTTCTTTATACTAAACAGGCTCTTTGACCAACTTGGCTAAATCACAAAAAGATGTGATATATTGGAAAGACTGCTTAGAGAGTCAGATGCAGAAAGTGGAGGCATTTCAAAATATAAGCCATTGGTTAAGTTGTCAAGCTTGAAGCAATCTTACTTCCTTTTCAGCATTTAGATGAGATTCTTAATCTCACAATTGCACTATCAGTAGGGCTGGAACAATGGCAAATTTGAGTTTGCACACAGGTAAAACACATGCTTTAAGATAGGAAGCTTATTCTTGAGAAGATTAAAACAAGGTACTGCTGAGAGTTGAACTCAGGATCTCCTGTTTACAAGACAGGCACTTTAACCAACTAAGCCACAGCACCCCAATTTTCATGTGTGAATATTTTTTATTCTGCTTTTTCCGAAAACTGCTATGAAAATTTGTAGCATCTAATGTGTAATTCCACTGGTTTTAATTTGTAATGCTTGAGCCCATCCTATATTCTCTAAAGAAAGTTATTTCATCTGATTCCTTATAGAGCATTTCAAAAGCAAAATTTTTTTTTTTACTCAAATTCCACTGGTTTTAATTTGTAATGCTTGAAGCCATCCTATATTCTCTAAAGAAACTTATTTCATCTAATTCCTTTTAGAGCATTTCAAAAGCAGAAAGTTTTTTTCTCTCAATTACACTTTATTAGTGCTTTGGGAAAGACATGTTTGATGTCAAACAAAAGTGAAAGTCCTCTTTTTCGGCTAACAGCCCCAAACTGACATGAAGAAAGGAAAGCACTGCTGACATTCGAAATCAAGATTTTCTGTTTACTAAACAGGCTCTTTGACCAACTTGTCTACATCACAAAAAGATGTGATATATTGGAAAGACTGCTTAGAGAGTCAGGTGCGGAAAGTGGAGGCATTTCAAAATAAAATCCATTGGTTAAGTTGTCAAGCTTGAAGCAATCTTAATTGCTTTTCAGCATTTAGATGAGATTCTTAATCTCACAATTCCACTATCAGTAGGGCTGGAACAATGGCAAATTTGAGTTTGCACACAGGTAAAACACACTTGCTTTAAGATAGGAGGCTTATTCTTGAGAAGATGAAAACAAGGTACTGCTGAGAGTTGAACTCAGGATCTCCTGTTTACAAGTCAGGCGCTTTAACCAACTAAGCCACTGCACCCCGATTTTCATGTGTGAATAATTATTATTCTGCTTTTTCCGAAAACTGCTATGAAAATTTGTAGCATCTAATGTGTAATTCCACTGGTTTTTATTTGTAATGCTTGAGCCCATCCTATATTCTCTAAAGAAAGTTATTTCATCTAATTAATTTTAGAGCATTTCAAAAGCAAAATTTTTTTTTCACTCAAATTCCACTGGTTTTAATTTGTGATGCTTGAAGCCATCCTATATTCTCTAAAGAAACTTATTTAATCTAATTCCTTTTAGAGCATTTCAAAAGCAGAAAGTTTTTTTCACTCAATTACACTTTAATAGTGCTTTGGGAAAGACATGTTTGATGTCAAACAAAAGTGAAAGTCCTCTTTTTCGGCTAACAGCACCAAACTGACATGAAGAAAGGAAAACCCTGCTGACATTCGAAATCAAGATTTTCTTTTTACTAAACAGGCTCTTTGACCAACTTGGCTAAATCACAAAAAGATGTGATATATTGGAAAGACTGCTTAGAGAGTCAGATGCAGAAAGTGGAGGCATTTCAAAATATAATCCATTGGTTAAGTTGCCAAGCTTGAAGCAATCTTACTTCCTTTTCAGCATTTAGATGAGATTCTTAATCTCACAATTGCACTATCAGTAGGGCTGGAACAATGGAAAATTTCATTTTGCACACAGGTAAAACACTTGCTTTAAGATAGGAAGCTTATTCTTGAGAAGATTAAAACAAGGTACTGCTGAGAGTTGAACTCAGGATCTCCTGTTTACAAGAGAGGCACTTTAACCAACTAAGCCACAGCACCCCAATTTTCATGTGTGAATATTTTTTATTCTGCTTTTTCCGAAAACTGCTATGAAAATTTGTAGCATCTAATGTGTAATTCCACTGGTTTTAATTTGTAATGCTTGAGCCCATCCTATATTCTCTAAAGAAAGTTATTTCATCTGATTCCTTCTAGAGCATTTCAAAAGCAAAATTTTTTTTTTACTCAAATTCCACTGGTTTTAATTTGTAATGCTTGAAGCCATCCTATATTCTCTAAAGAAACTTATTTCATCTAATTCCTTTTAGAGCATTTCAAAAGCAGAAAGTTTTTTTCTCTCAATTACACTTTATTAGTGCTTTGGGAAAGACATGTTTGATGTCAAACAAAAGTGAAAGTCCTCTTTTTCGGCTAACAGCCCCAAACTGACAAGAAGAAAGGAAAGCACTGCTGACATTCGAAATCAAGATTTTCTGTTTACTAAACAGGCTTTTTGACCAACTTGTCTGCATCACAAAAAGATGTGATATATTGGAAAGACTGCTTAGAGAGTCAGGTGCGGAAAGTGGAGGCATTTCAAAATAAAATCCATTGGTTAAGTTGTCAAGCTTGAAGCAATCTTAATTGCTTTTCAGCATTTAGATGAGATTCTTAATCTCACAATTGCACTATCAGTAGGGCTGGAACAATGGCAAATTTGAGTTTGCACACAGGTAAAACACACCTGCTTTAAGATAGGAGGCTTATTCTTGAGAAGATGAAAACAAGGTACTGCTGAGAGTTGAACTCAGGATCTCCTGTTTACAAGTCAGGCGCTTTAACCAACTAAGCCACAGCACCCCGATTTTCATGTGTGAATAATTATTATTCTGCTTTTTCCGAAAACTGCTATGAAAATTTGTAGCATCTAATGTGTAATTCCACTGGTTTTTATTTGTAATGCTTGAGCCCATCCTATATTCTCTAAAGAAAGTTATTTCATCTAATTAATTTTAGAGCATTTCAAAAGCAAATTTTTTTTTTTTCACTCAAATTCCACTGGTTTTAATTTGTGATGCTTGAAGCCATCCTATATTCTCTAAAGAAACTTATTTAATCTAATTCCTTTTAGAGCATTTCAAAAGCAGAAAGTTTTTTTCACTCAATTACACTTTAATAGTGCTTTGGGAAAGACATGTTTGATGTCAAACAAAAGTGAAAGTCCTCTTTTTCGGCTAACAGCACCAAACTGACATGAAGAAAGGAAAACACTGCTGACATTCGAAATCAAGATTTTCTTTTTACTAAACAGGCTCTTTGACCAACTTGGCTAAATCACAAAAAGATGTGATATATTGGAAAGACTGCTTAGAGAGTCAGATGCAGAAAGTGGAGGCATTTCAAAATATAATCCATTGGTTAAGTTGTCAAGCTTGAAGCAATCTTACTTCCTTTTCAGCATTTAGATGAGATTCTTAATCTCACAATTGCACTATCAGTAGGGCTGGAACAATGGCAAATTTGAGTTTGCACACAGGTAAAACACATGCTTTAAGATAGGAAGCTTATTCTTGAGAAGATTAAAACAAGGTACTGCTGAGAGTTGAACTCAGGATCTCCTGTTTACAAGACAGGCACTTTAACCAACTAAGCCACAGCACCCCAAGTTTCATGTGTGAATATTTTTTATTCTGCTTTTTCCGAAAACTGCTATGAAAATTTGTAGCATCTAATGTGTAATTCCACTGGTTTTAATTTGTAATGCTTGAGCCCATCCTATATTCTCTAAAGAAAGTTATTTCATCTGATTCCTTCTAGAGCATTTCAAAAGCAAAATTTTTTTTTTTACTCAAATTCCACTGGTTTTAATTTGTAATGCTTGAAGCCATCCTATATTCTCTAAAGAAACTTATTTCATCTAATTCCTTTTAGAGCATTTCAAAAGCAGAAAGTTTTTTTCTCTCAATTACACTTTATTAGTGCTTTGGGAAAGACATGTTTGATGTCAAACAAAAGTGAAAGTCCTCTTTTTCGGCTAACAGCCCCAAACTGACATGAAGAAAGGAAAGCACTGCTGACATTCGAAATCAAGATTTTCTGTTTACTAAACAGGCTCTTTGACCAACTTGTCTACATCACAAAAAGATGTGATATATTGGAAAGACTGCTTAGAGAGTCAGGTGCGGAAAGTGGAGGCATTTCAAAATAAAATCCATTGGTTAAGTTGTCAACCTTGAAGCAATCTTAATTGCTTTTCAGCATTTAGATGAGATTCTTAATCTCACAATTGCACTATCAGTAGGGCTGGAACAATGGCAAATTTGAGTTTGCACACAGCTAAAACACACCTGCTTTAAGATAGGAGACTTATTCTTGAGAAGATGAAAACAAGGTACTGCTGAGAGTTGAACTCAGGATCTCCTGTTTACAAGTCAGGCGCTTTAACCAACTAAGCCACAGCACCCCGATTTTCATGTGTGAATAATTATTATTCTGCTTTTTCCGAAAACTGCTATGAAAATTTGTAGCATCTAATGTGTAATTCCACTGGTTTTTATTTGTAATGCTTGAGCCCATCCTATATTCTCTAAAGAAAGTTATTTCATCTAATTAATTTTAGAGCATTTCAAAGCAAAAATTTTTTTTTCACTCAAATTCCACTGGTTTTAATTTGTGATGCTTGAAGCCATCCTATATTCTCTAAAGAAACTTATTTAATCTATTTCCTTTTAGAGCATTTCAAAAGCAGAAAGTTTTTTTCACTCAATTACACTTTAATAGTGCTTTGGGAAAGACATGTTTGATGTCAAACAAAAGTGAAAATCCTCTTTTTCGGCTAACAGCACCAAACTGACATGAAGAAAGGAAAACACTGCTGACATTCGAAATCAAGATTTTCTTTTTACTAAACAGGCTCTTTGACCAACTTGGCTAAATCACAAAAAGATGTGATATATTGGAAAGACTGCTTAGAGAGTCAGATGCAGAAAGTGGAGGCATTTCAAAATATAAGCCATTGGTTAAGTTGTCAAGCTTGAAGCAATCTTACTTCCTTTTCAGCATTTAGATGAGATTCTTAATCTCACAATTGCACTATCAGTAGGGCTGGAACAATGGCAAATTTGAGTTTGCACACAGGTAAAACACATGCTTTAAGATAGGAAGCTTATTCTTGAGAAGATTAAAACAAGGTACTGCTGAGAGTTGAACTTAGGATCTCCTGTTTACAAGACAGGCACTTTAACCAACTAAGCCACAGCACCCCAATTTTCATGTGTGAATATTTTTTATTCTGCTTTTTCCGAAAACTGCTATGAAAATTTGTAGCATCTAATGTGTAATTCCACTGGTTTTAATTTGTAATGCTTGAGCCCATCCTATATTCTCTAAAGAAAGTTATTTCATCTGATTCCTTATAGAGCATTTCAAAAGCAAAATTTTTTTTTTTACTCAAATTCCACTGGTTTTAATTTGTAATGCTTGAAGCCATCCTATATTCTCTAAAGAAACTTATTTCATCTAATTCCTTTTAGAGCATTTCAAAAGCAGAAAGTTTTTTTCTCTCAATTACACTTTATTAGTGCTTTGGGAAAGACATGTTTGATGTCAAACAAAAGTGAAAGTCCTCTTTTTCGGCTAACAGCACCAAACTGACATGAAGAAAGGAAAACACTGCTGACATTCGAAATCAAGATTTTCTTTTTACTAAACAGGCTCTTTGACCAACTTGGCTAAATCACAAAAAGATGTGATATATTGGAAAGACTGCTTAGAGAGTCAGATGCAGAAAGTGGAGGCATTTCAAAATATAATCCATTGGTTAAGTTGTCAAGCTTGAAGCAATCTTACTTCCTTTTCAGCATTTAGATGAGATTCTTAATCTCACAATTGCACTATCAGTAGGGCTGGAACAATGGAAAATTTGATTTTGCACACAGGTAAAACACTTACTTTAAGATAGGAAGCTTATTCTTGAGAAGATTAAAACAAGGTACTGCTGAGAGTTGAACTCAGGATCTCCTGTTTACAAGAGAGGCACTTTAACCAACTAAGCCACAGCACCCCAATTTTCATGTGTGAATATTTTTTATTCTGCTTTTTCCGAAAACTGCTATGAAAATTTGTAGCATCTAATGTGTAATTCCACTGGTTTTAATTTGTAATGCTTGAGCCCATCCTATATTCTCTAAAGAAAGTTATTTCATCTGATTCCTTCTAGAGCATTTCAAAAGCAAAATTTTTTTTTTTACTCAAATTCCACTGGTTTTAATTTGTAATGCTTGAAGCCATCCTATATTCTCTAAAGAAACTTATTTCATCTAATTCCTTTTAGAGCATTTCAAAAGCAGAAAGTTTTTTTCTCTCAATTACACTTTATTAGTGCTTTGGGAAAGACATGTTTGATGTCAAACAAAAGTGAAAGTCCTCTTTTTCGGCTAACAGCCCCAAACTGACATGAAGAAAGGAAAGCACTGCTGACATTCGAAATCAAGATTTTCTGTTTACTAAACAGGCTCTTTGACCAACTTGTCTGCATCACAAAAAGATGTGATATATTGGAAAGACTGCTTAGAGAGTCAGGTGCGGAAAGTGGAGGCATTTCAAAATAAAATCCATTGGTTAAGTTGTCAAGCTTGAAGCAATCTTAATTGCTTTTCAGCATTTAGATGAGATTCTTAATCTCACAATTGCACTATCAGTAGGGCTGGAACAATGGCAAATTTGAGTTTGCACACAGGTAAAACACACCTGCTTTAAGATAGGAGGCTTATTCTTGAGAAGATGAAAACAAGGTACTGCTGAGAGTTGAACTCAGGATCTCCTGTTTACAAGTCAGGCGCTTTAACCAACTAAGCCACAGCACCCCGATTTTCATGTGTGAATAATTATTATTCTGCTTTTTCCGAAAACTGCTATGAAAATTTGTAGCATCTAATGTGTAATTCCACTGGTTTTTATTTGTAATGCTTGAGCCCATCCTATGTTCTCTAAAGAAAGTTATTTCATCTAATTAATTTTAGAGCATTTCAAAAGCAAAATTTTTTTTTTTCACTCAAATTCCACTGGTTTTAATTTGTGATGCTTGAAGCCATCCTATATTCTCTAAAGAAACTTATTTCATCTAATTCCTTTTAGAGCATTTCAAAAGCAGAAAGTTTTTTTACTCAATTACACTTTAATAGTGCTTTGGGAAAGACATGTTTGATGTCAAACAAAAGTGAAAGTCCTCTTTTTTGGCTAACAGCCCCAAACTGACATGAAGAAAGGAAAGCACTGCTGACATTCGAAATCAAGATTTTCTGTTTACTAAACAGGCTCTTTGACCAACTTGTCTACATCACAAAAAGATGTGATATATTGGAAAGACTGCTTAGAGAGTCAGATGCAGAAAGTGGAGGCATTTCAAAATAAAAATCCATTGGTTAAGTTGTCAAGCTTGAAGCAATCTTACTTCCTTTTCAGCATTTAGATGAGATTCTTAATCTCACAATTGCACTATCAGTAGGGCTGGAACAATGGCAAATTTGAGTTTGCACACAGGTAAAACAACTGCTTTAAGATAGGAAGCTTATTATTGAGAAGATGAAAACAAGGTACTGCTGAGAGTTGAACTCAGGATATCCTGTTTACAAGTCAGGCGCTTTAACCAACTAAGCCACAGCACCCCGATTTTCATGTGTGAATAATTATTATTCTGCTTTTTCCGAAAACTGCTATGAAAATTTGTAGCATCTAATGTGTAATTCCACTGGTTTTAATTTGTAATGCTTGAGCCCATCCTTTATTCTCTAAAGAAAGTTATTTCATCTGATTCCTTTTAGAGCATTTCAAAAGCAAATTTTTTTTTTTACTCAAATTCCACTGGTTTTAATTTGTAATGCTTGAAGCCATCCTATATACTCTAAAGAAACTTATTTCATCTAATTCCTTTTAGAGCATTTCAAAAGCAGAACGTTTTTTTCTCTCAATTACACTTTATTAGTGCTTTGGGAAAGACATGTTTGATGTCAAACAAAAGTGAAAGTCCTCTTTTTCGGCTAACAGCCCCAAACTGACATGAAGAAAGGAAAGCACTGCTGACATTCGAAATCAAGATTTTCTGTTTACTAAACAGGCTCTTTGACCAACTTGTCTACATCACAAAAAGATGTGATATATTGGAAAGACTGCTTAGAGAGTCAGGTGCGGAAAGTGGAGGCATTTCAAAATAAAATAAATTGGTTAAGTTGTCAAGCTTGAAGCAATCTTAATTGCTTTTCAGCATTTAGATGAGATTCTTAATCTCACAATTGCACTATCAGTAGGGCTGGAACAATGGCATATTTGAGTTTGCACACAGGTAAAACACACCTGCTTTAAGATAGGAGGCTTATTCTTGAGAAGATGAAAACAAGGTACTGTTGAGAGTTGAACTCAGGATCTCCTGTTTACAAGACAGGCGCTTTAGCCAACTAAGCCACAGCACCCCGATTTTCATGTGTGAATAATTATTATTCTGCTTTTTCCGAAAACTGCTATGAAAATTTGTAGCATCTAATGTGTAATTCCACTGGTTTTAATTTGTAATGCTTGAGCCCATCCTATATTCTCTAAAGAAAGTTATTTCATCTGATTCCTTTTAGAGCATTTCAAAAGCAAATTTTTTTTTTTTACTCAAATTCCACTGGTTTTAATTTGTAATGCTTGAAGCCATCCTATATTCTCTAAAGAAACTTATTTCATCTAATTCCTTTTAGAGCATTTCAAAAGCAGAAAGTTTTTTTCTCTCAATTACACTTTATTAGTGCTTTGGGAAAGACATGTTTGATGTCAAACAAAAGTGAAAGTCCTCTTTTTCGGCTAACAGCCCCAAACTGACATGAAGAAAGGAAAGCACTGCTGACATTCGAAATCAAGATTTTCTGTTTACTAAACAGGCTCTTTGACCAACTTGTCTACATCACAAAAAGATGTGATATATTGGAAAGACTGCTTAGAGAGCCAGGTGCGGAAAGTGGAGGCATTTCAAAATAAAAAACATTGGTTAAGTTGTCAAGCTTGAAGCAATCTTAATTGCTTTTCAGCATTTAGATGAGATTCTTAATCTCACAATTGCACTATCAGTAGGGCTGGAACAATGGCAAATTTGAGTTTGCACACAGGTAAAACACACCTGCTTTAAGATAGGAGGCTTATTCTTGAGAAGATGAAAACAAGGTACTGCTGAGAGTTGAACTCAGGATCTCCTGTTTACAAGACAGGCGCTTTAACCAACTAAGCCACAGAACCCCGATTTTCATGTGTGAATAATTATTATTCTGCTTTTTCCGAAAACTGCTATGAAAATTTGTAGCATCTAATGTGTAATTCCACTGGTTTTAATTTGTAATGCTTGAGCCCATCCTATATTCTCTAAAGAAAGTTATTTCATCTGATTCCTTTTAGAGCATTTCAAAAGCAAATTTTTTTTTTTTACTCAAATTCCACTGGTTTTAATTTGTAATGCTTGAAGCCATCCTATATTCTCTAAAGAAACTTATTTCATCTAATTCCTTTTAGAGCATTTCAAAAGCAGAAAGTTTTTTTCTCTCAATTACACTTTATTAGTGCTTTGGGAAAGACATGTTTGATGTCAAACAAAGGTGAAAGTCCTCTTTTTCGGCTAACAGCCCCAAACTGACATGAAGAAAGGAAAGCACTGCTGACATTCGAAATCAAGATTTTCTTTTTACTAAACAGGCTCTTTGACCAACTTGGCTAAATCACAAAAAGATGTGATATATTGGAAAGACTGCTTAGAGAGTCAGATGCAGAAAGTGGAGGCATTTCAAAATATAATCCATTGGTTAAGTTGTCAAACTTGAAGAAATCTTACTTCCTTTTCACCATTTAGATGAGATTCTTAATCTCACAATTGCACTATCAGTAGGGCTGGAACAATGGCAAATTTGAGTTTGCACACAGGTAAAACAACTGCTTTAAGATAGGAAGCTTATTCTTGAGAAGATGAAAACAAGGTGCTGCCGAGAGTTGAACTCAGGATCTCCTGTTTACAAGACAGGCACTTTATCCAACTAAGCCACAGCACCCCAATTTTCATGTGTGAATATTTATTATTCTGCTTTTTCCAAAAACTGCTATGAAAATTTGTAGCATCTAATGTGTAATTCCACTGGTTTTAATTTGTAATGCTTGAGCCCATCCTATATTCTCTAAAGAAAGTTATTTCATCTGATTCCTTTTAGAGCATTTCAAAAGCAAAATTTTTTTTTTTACTCAAATTCCACTGGTTTTAATTTGTAATGCTTGAAGCCATCCTATATTCTCTAAAGAAACTTATTTCATCTAATTCCTTTTAGAGCATTTCAAAATCAGAAAGATTTTTTCTCTCAATTACACTTTATTAGTGCTTTGTGAAAGACATGTTTGATGTCAAACAAAAGTGAAAGTCCTCTTTTTCGGCTAACAGCCCCAAACTGACATGAAGAAAGGAAAGCACTGCTGACATTCGAAATCAAGATTTTCTGTTTACTAAACAGGCTCTTTGACCAACTTGTCTACATCACAAAAAGATGTGATATATTGGAAAGACTGCTTAGAGAGTCAGGTGCGGAAAGTGGAGGCATTTCAAAATAAAATCCATTGGTTAAGTTGTCAAGCTTGAAGCAATCTTAATTGCTTTTCAGCATTTAGATGAGATTCTTAATCTCACAATTGCACTATCAGTAGGGCTGGAACAATGGCAAATTTGAGTTTGCACACAGGTAAAACAACTACTTTAAGATAGGAAGCTTATTCTTGAGAAGATGA
This sequence comes from Dendrobates tinctorius, assembly GCF_039654945.1. Classification (NCBI taxonomy): domain Eukaryota; kingdom Metazoa; phylum Chordata; class Amphibia; order Anura; family Dendrobatidae; genus Dendrobates; species Dendrobates tinctorius. Next base: position 897,189 of record NW_027361921.1, on the reverse strand, counting down.
AAACAAGGTACTGCTGAGAGTTGAACTCAGGATCTCCTGTTTACGAGACAAGCGCTTTAACCAACTAAGCCACAGCACCACATGATCCAAATGTGAATATTTATTATTCTGCTTTTTCAGAAAACTGCTATGAAAATTTGTAGCATCTAATGTGTAATTCCACTGGTTTTAATTTGTAATGATTGAAGCCATCCTATATTCTCTAAAGAAACTTATTTCATCTAATTCCTTTTAGAGCATTTCAAAAGCAGAAAGTTTTTTTCTCTCAATTGCACTTTATTAGGGCTTTGGGAAAGACATGTTTGATGTCAAACAAAAGTGAAAGTCCTCTTTTTCGGCTAACAGCCCCAAACTGACATGAAGAAAGGAAAGCACTGCTGACATTCGAAATCAAGATTTTCTGTTTACTAAACAGGCTCTTTGACCAACTTGGCTACATCACAAAAAGATGTGATATATTGGAAAGACTGCTTAGAGAGTCAGATGCGGAAAGTGGAGGAATTTCAAAATAAAATCCATTGGTTAAGTTGTCAAGTTTGAAGCAATCTTACTTCCTTTTCAGCATTTAGATGAGATACTTAATCTCACAATTGCACTATCAGTAGGGCTGGAACAATGGCTAATTTGAGTTTGCACACAGGTAAAACACGTGCTTTAAGATAGGAAGCTTATTCTTGATAAGATGAAAACAAGGTACTGCTGAGAGTTGAACTCAGGATCTCCTTTTACGAGACAGGCGCTTTAACCAACTAAGCCACAGCACCACATGATCCAAATGTGAATATTTATTATTCTGCTTTTTCAGAAAACTGCTATGAAAATTTGTAGCATCTAATGTGTAATTCCACTGGTTTTAATTTGTAATGATTGAAGCCATCCTATATTCTCTAAAGAAACTTATTTCATCTAATTCCTTTTAGAGCATTTCAAAAGCAAAAATTTGTTTCTTAAATTCTACTGGTTTTAATTTGTAATGATTGAAACCATACTATATTTTCTAAAGAAACTTATTTCATCTAATTCCTTTTAGAGCATTTCAAAAGCAGAAAGTTTTTTTCTCTCAATTGCACTTTATTAGGGCTTTGGGAAAGACATGTTTGATGTCAAACAAGAATGAAAGTCCTCTTTTTCGGCTAACAGCCCCAAACTGACATGATGAAAGGAAAGCACTGCTGACATTTGAAATCAAGATTTTCTGTTTACTATACAGGCTCTTTGACCAACTTGGCTAAATCACAAAAAGATGTGATATATTGGAAAGACTGCTTAGAGAGTCAGATGCGGAAAATGGAGGCATTTCAAAATAAAATCCATGGGTTAAATTATCAAGCTTGAAGCAATCTTAATTCCTTTTCATCATTTAGATGAGATTCTTAATCTCACAAATGCACTATGAGTAGGGCTGGAACAATGGCAAATTTGAGTTTGCACACAGATAAAACACATGCTTTAAGATAGGAAGCTTTTTCTTGAGAAGATGAAAAAAAGGTACTGCTGAGAGTAGACCTCAGGATCTCTTGTTTACGAGACAGGTGCTTTTACCAACTAAGCCACAGCACCACATGATCCATATGTTAATATTTATTATTCTGCTCTTTCAGAAAACTGCTATGAAAATTTGTAGCATCTAATGTGTAATTCCACTGGTTTTAATTTGTAATGCTTGAGCACATCCTATATTCTCTAAAGAAAGTTATTTCATCTAATTCCTTTTAGAGCATTTCAAAAGCAGAAAGTTTTTTTCTCTCAATTGCACTTTATTAGGGCTTTGGGAAAGACATGTTTGATGTCAAACAAGAATGAAAGTCCTCTTTTTCGGCTAACAGCCTCAAACTGACATGATGAAAGGAAAGCACTGCTGACATTCGAAATCAAGATTTTCTGTTTACTCTACAGGCTCTTTGACCAACTTGGCTAAATCACAAAAAGATGTGATATATTGGAAAGACTGCTTAGAGAGTCAGATGCGGAAAGTGGAGGCATTTCAAAATAAAATCCATTGGTTAAATTATCAAGCTTGAAGCAATCTTAATTCCTTTTCATCATTTAGATGAGATTCTTAATCTCACAATTGCACTATCAGTAGGGCTGGAACAATGGCAAATTTGAGTTTGCACACAGGTAAAACACATGCTTTAAGATAGGAAGCTTATTCTTGAGAAAATGAAAACAAGGTACTGCTGAGAGTTGAACTCAGGATCTCCTGTGTACGAGACAGGCGCTTTAACCAACTAAGCCACAGCACCACATGATCCAATTGTGAATATTTATTATTCTGCTTTTTCAGAAAACTGCTATGAAAATTTGTAGCATCTAATGTGTAATTCCACTGGTTTTAATTTGTAATGCTTGAGCCCATCCTATATTCTCTAAAGAAAGTTATTTCATCTAATTCCTTTTAGAGCATTTCAAAAGCAATTTTTTTTTCACTCAAATTCCACTGGTTTTAATTTGTAATGCTTGAAGCCATCCTATATTCTCTAAAGAAACTTATTTCATCTAATTCCTTTTAGAGCATTTCAAAAGCAGAAAGTTTTTTCTCTCAATTGCACTTTATTAGGGCTTTGGGAAATACATGTTTGATGTCAAACAAAAGTGAAAGTCCTCTTTTTCGGCTAACAGCCCCAAACTGACATGAAGAAAAGAAAGCACTGCTGACATTCGAAATCAAGATTTTCTGTTTACTAAACAGGCTCTTTGACCAACTTGGCTAAATCACAAAAAGATGTGATATATTGGAAAGACTGCTTAGAGAGTCAGATGCGGAAAGTGGAGGCATTTCAAAATAAAATCCATTGGTTAAATTGTCAAGCTTGAAGCTGTCTTAATTCCATTTCAGCATTTAGATGAGATACTTAATCTCACAATTGCACTATGAGTAGGGCTGGAACAATGGCAAATTTGAGTTTGCACACAGGTAAAACACCTGCTTTAAGATAGGAAGCATATTCTTGAGAAAATGAAAACAAGGTACTGCTGAGAGTTGAACTCAGGATCTCCTGTTTACGAGACAGGCGCTTTAACCAACTAAGCCACAGCACCACATGATCCAAATGAGAATATTTATTATTCTGCTTCTTCAGAAAACTGCTATGAAAATTTGTAGCATCTAATGTGTAATTCCACTGGTCTTAATTTGTAATGCTTGAGCCCATCCCATATTCTCTAAAGAAAGTTATTTCATCTAATTCCTTTTAGAGCATTTCAAAAGCAATTTTTTTTTCACTCAAATTCCACTGGTTTTAATTTGTAATGCTTGAAGCCATCCTATATTCTCTAAAGAAACTTATTTCATCTAATTCCTTTTAGAGCATTTCAAAAGCAGAAAGTTTTTTTCTCTCAATTGCACTTTATTAGTGCTTTAAGACATGTTGGATGTCAAACAAGAATGAAAGTCCTTTTTTTCGACTAACAGCCTCAAACTGACATGATGAAAGGAAAGCACTGCTGACATTCTTAATCAAGATTTTCTGTTTACTATACAGGCTCTTTGACCAACTTGGCTAAATCACAAAAAGATGTGATATATTGGAAAGACTGCTTAGAGAGTCAGATGCGGAAAGTGGAGGCATTTCAAAATAAAATCCATTGGTTAAATTATCAAGCTTGAAGCAATCTTAATTCCTTTTCATCATTTAGATGAGATTCTTAATCTCACAATTGCACTATGAGTAGGGCTGGAACAATGACAAATTTGAGTTTGCACACAGATAAAACACATGCTTTAAGATAGGAAGCTTTTTCTTGAGAAGATGAAAACAAAGTACTGCTGAGAGTAGAACTCAGGATCTCTTGTTTACGAGACAGGTGCTTTTACCAACTAAGCCACAGCACCACATGATCCATATGTGAATATTTATTATTCTGCTTTTTCAGAAAACTGCTATGAAAATTTGTAGCATCTAATGTGTAATTCCACTGGTTTTAATTTGTAATGCTTGAGCCCATCCTATATTCTCTAAAGAAAGTTATTTCATCTAATTCCTTTTAGAGCATTTCAAAAGCAATTTTTTTTTTCACTCAAATACCACTGGTTTTAATTTGTGATGCTTGAAGCCATCCTATATTCTCTAAAGAAACTTATTTCATCTAATTCCTTTTAGAGCATTTCAAAAGCAATTTTTTTTTTCACTCAAATTCCACTGGTTTTAATTTGTAATGCTGGAAGCCATCCTATATTCTCTAAAGAAACTTATTTCATCTAATTCCTTTTAGAGCATTTCAAAAGCAGAAAGTTTTTTTCTCTCAATTGCACTTTATTAGGGCTTTGGGAAAGACATGTTTAATGTCAAACAAAAGTGAAAGACCTCTTTTTCGGCTAACAGCACCAAACTGACATGAAGAAAGGAAAGCACTGCTGACATTCAAAATTAAGATTTTCTGTTTACTGAACAGGCTCTTTGACCAACTTGGCTAAATCACAAAAAGATGTGATATATTGGAAAGACTGCTTAGAGAGTCAGATGCAGAAAGTGGAGGCATTTCAAAATAAAATCCATTGGTTAAGTTGTCAAACTTGAAGCAATCTTACTTCCTTTTCAGCATTTAGATGAGATTCTTAATCTCACAATTGCACTATCAGTAGGGCTGGAACAATGGCAAATTTGAGTTTGCACACAGGTAAAACACACCTGCTTTAAGATAGGAGGCTTATTCTAGAGAAGATGAAAACAAGGTACTGCCGAGAGTTGAACTACTGTTTACAAGACAGGCGCTTTAACCAACTAAGCCACAGCACCCCGATTTTCATGTGTGAATAATTATTATTCTGCTTTTTCCAAATACTGCTATGAAAATTTGTAGCATCTAATGTGTAATTCCACTGGATTTTATTTGTAATGCTTGAGCCCATCCTATATTCTCTAAAAAAAGTTATTTCATCTGATTCCTTTTAGAGCATTTCAAAAGCAAAAATTTTTTTTTTACTCAAATTCCACTGGTTTTAATTTGTAATGCTTGAAGCCATCCTATATTCTCTAAAGAAACTTATTTCATCTAATTCCTTTTAGAGCATTTCAAAAGTAGAAAGTTTTTTTCTCTCAATTACACTTTATTAGTGCTTTGGGAAAGACATGTTTGATGTCAAACAAAAGTGAAAGTCCTCTTTTTCGGCTAACAGCACCAAACTGACATGAAGAAAGGAAAGCACTGCTGACATTCGAAATCAAGATTTTCAGTTTACTAAACAGGCTCTTTGACCAACTTGGCTAAATCACAAAAAGATGCGATATATTGGAATGACTGCTTAGAGAGTCAGATGCGGAAAATGGAGGCATTTCAAAATAAAATCCATTGGTTAAATTGTCAAGCTTGAAGCAGTCTTACTTCCTTTTCAGCATTTAGATGAGATTCTTAATCTCACAATTGCACTATCAGTAGGGCTGGAACAATGGCAAATTTGAGTTTGCACACAGGTAAAACACATGCTTTAAGATAGGAAGCTTATTCTTGAGAAGATGAAAACAAGGTACTGCTGAGAGTTGAACTCAGGATCTCCTGTTTACAAGAGAGGTACTTTAACCAACTAAGCCACAGCACCCCAATTTTCATGTGTGAATATTTTTTATTCTGCTTTTTCCGAAAACTGCTATGAAAATTTGTAGCATTTAATGTGTAATTCCACTGGTTTTAATTTGTAATGCTTGAGCCCATCCTATATTCTCTAAAGAAAGTTATTTCATCTGATTCCTTCTAGAGCATTTCAAAAGCAAAAATTTTTTTTTTACTCAAATTCCACTGGTTTTAATTTGTAATGCTTGAAGCCATCCTATATTCTCTAAAGAAACTTATTTCATCTAATTCCTTTTAGAGCATTTCAAAAGCAGAAAGTTTTTTTCTCTCAATTACACTTTATTAGTGCTTTGGGAAAGACATGTTTGATGTCAAACAAAAGTGAAAGTCCTCTTTTTCGGCTAACAGCCCCAAACTGACATGAAGAAAGGAAAGCACTGCTGACATTCGAAATCAAGATTTTCTGTTTACTAAACAGGCTCTTTGACCAACTTGTCTACATCACAAAAAGATGTGATATATTGGAAAGACTGCTTAGAGAGTCAGGTGCGGAAAGTGGAGGGATTTCAAAATAAAATCCATTGGTTAAGTTGTCAAGCTTGAAGCAATCTTAATTGCTTTTCAGCATTTAGATGAGATTCTTAATCTCACAATTGCACTATCAGTAGGGCTGGAACAATGGCAAATTTGAGTTTGCACACAGGTAAAACACACCTGCTTTAAGATAGGAGGCTTATTCTTGAGAAGATGAAAACAAGGTACTGCCGAGAGTTGAACTCAGGATCTCCTGTTTACAAGACAGGCGCTTTAACCAACAAAGCCACAGCACCCCGATTTTCATGTGTGAATAATTATTATTCTGCTTTTTCCGAAAACTGCTATGAAAATTGGTAGCATCTAATGTGTAATTCCACTGGATTTTATTTGTAATGCTTGAGCCCATCCTATATTCTCTAAAGAAAGTTATTTCATCTAATTAATTTTAGAGCATTTCAAAAGCAAAAATTTTTTTTTCACTCAAATTCCACTGGTTTTAATTTGTGATGCTTGAAGCCATCCTATATTCTCTAAAGAAACTTATTTCATCTAATTCCTTTTAGAGCATTTCAAAAGCAATTTTTTTTTTCACTCAAATTCCACTGGTTTTAATTTGTAATGCTGGAAGCCATCCTATATTCTCTAAAGAAACTTATTTCATCTAATTCCTTTTAGAGCATTTCAAAAGCAGAAAGTTTTTTTCTCTCAATTGCACTTTATTAGGGCTTTGGGAAAGACATGTTTAATGTCAAACAAAAGTGAAAGACCTCTTTTTCGGCTAACAGCACCAAACTGACATGAAGAAAGGAAAGCACTGCTGACATTCAAAATTAAGATTTTCTGTTTACTGAACAGGCTCTTTGACCAACTTGGCTAAATCACAAAAAGATGTGATATATTGGAAAGACTGCTTAGAGAGTCAGATGCAGAAAGTGGAGGCATTTCAAAATAAAATCCATTGGTTAAGTTGTCAAACTTGAAGCAATCTTACTTCCTTTTCAGCATTTAGATGAGATTCTTAATCTCACAATTGCACTATCAGTAGGGCTGGAACAATGGCAAATTTGAGTTTGCACACAGGTAAAACACACCTGCTTTAAGATAGGAGGCTTATTCTTGAGAAGATGAAAACAAGGTACTGCCGAGAGTTGAACTACTGTTTACAAGACAGGCGCTTTAACCAACTAAGCCACAGCACCCCGATTTTCATGTGTGAATAATTATTATTCTGCTTTTTCCAAATACTGCTATGAAAATTTGTAGCATCTAATGTGTAATTCCACTGGATTTTATTTGTAATGCTTGAGCCCATCCTATATTCTCTAAAAAAAGTTATTTCATCTGATTCCTTTTAGAGCATTTCAAAAGCAAAAAATTTTTTTTTACTCAAATTCCACTGGTTTTAATTTGTGATGCTTGAAGCCATCCTATATTCTCTAAAGAAACTTATTTCATCTAATTCCTTTTAGAGCATTTCAAAAGTAGAAAGTTTTTTTCTCTCAATTACACTTTATTAGTGCTTTGGGAAAGACATGTTTGATGTCAAACAAAAGTGAAAGTCCTCTTTTTCGGCTAACAGCACCAAACTGACATGAAGAAAGGAAAACACTGCTGACATTCGAAATCAAGATTTTCTGTTTACTGAACAGACTCTTTGACCAACTTGGCTAAATCACAAAAAGATGTGATATATTGGAAAGACTGCTTAGAGAGTCAGATGCAGAAAGTGGAGGCATTTCAAAATAAAATCCATTGGTTAAGTTATCAAACTTGAAGCAATCTTACTTCCTTTTCAGCATTTAGATGAGATTCTTAATCTCACAATTGCACTATCAGTAGGGCTGGAACAATGGCAAATTTGAGTTTGCACACCGGTAAAACACACCTGCTTTAAGATAGGAGGCTTATTCTTGAGAAGATGAAAACAAGGTACTGCTGAGCGTTGAACTCAGGATCTCCTGTTTACAAGACAGGCGCTTTAACCAACTGAGCCACAGCACCCCGATTTTCATGTGTGAATAATTATTATTCTGCTTTTTTCGAAAACTGCTATGAAAATTTGTAGCATCTAATGTGTAATTCCACTGGTTTTAATTTGTAATGCTTGAGCCCATCCTATATTCTCTAAAGAAAGTTATTTCATCTGATTCCTTTTAGAGCATTTCAAAAGCAAAATTTTTTTTTTTACTCAAATTCCACTGGTTTTAATTTGTAATGCTTGAAGCCATCCTATATTCTCTAAAGAAACTTATTTCATCTAATTCCTTTTAGAGCATTTCAAAAGCAGAAAGTTTTTTTCTCTCAATTACACTTTATTAGTGCTTTGGGAAAGACATGTTTGATATCAAACAAAAGTGAAAGTCCTCTTTTTCGGCTAACAGCACCAAACTGACATGAAGAAAGGAAAACACTGCTGACATTCGAAATCAAGATTTTCTTTTTACTAAACAGGCTCTTTGACCAACTTGGCTAAATCACAAAAAGATGTGATATATTGGAAAGACTGCTTAGAGAGTCAGATGCAGAAAGTGGAGGCATTTCAAAATAAAATCCATTGGTTAAGTTGTCAAGCTTGAAGTAATCTTACTTCCTTTTCAGCATTTAGATAATATTCTTAATCTCACAATTGCACTATCAGTAGGGCTGGAACAATGGCAAATTTGAGTTTGCACACAGGTAAAACAACTGCTTTAAGATAGGAAGCTTATTCTTGAGAAGATGAAAACAAGGTACTGCCGAGAGTTGAACTCAGGATCTCCTGTTTACAAGACAGGTGCTTTAACCAACTAAGCCACAGCACCCCGATTTTCATGTGTGAATAATTATTATTCTGCTTTTTCCGAAAACTGCTATGAAAATTTGTAGCATCTAATGTGTAATTCCACTGGTTTTAATTTGTAATGCTTGAGCCCATCCTATATTCTCTAAAGAAAGTTATTTCATCTGATTCCTTTTAGAGCATTTCAAAAGCAAATTTTTTTTTTTTACTCAAATTCCACTGGTTTTAATTTGTAATGCTTGAAGCCATCCTATATACTCTAAAGAAACTTATTTCATCTAATTCCTTTTAGAGCATTTCAAAAGCAGAAAGTTTTTTTCTCTCAATTACACTTTATTAGTGCTTTGGGAAAGACATGTTTGATGTCAAACAAAAGTGAAAGTCCTCTTTTTCGGCTAACAGCCCCAAACTGACATGAAGAAAGGAAAGCACTGCTGACATTCGAAATCAAGATTTTCTGTTTACTAAACAGGCTCTTTGACCAACTTGTCTACATCACAAAAAGATGTGATATATTGGAAAGACTGCTTAGAGAGTCAGATGCAGAAAGTGGAGGCATTTCAAAATAAAAATACATTGGTTAAGTTGTCAAGCTTGAAGTAATCTTACTTACTTTTCAGCATTTAGATGAGATTCTTAATCTCACAATTGCACTATCAGTAGGGCTGGAACAATCGCAAATTTGAGTTTGCACACAGGTAAAACACATGCTTTAAGATAGGAAGCTTATTCTTGAGAAGATGAAAACAAGGTACTGCTGAGAGTTGAACTCAGGATCTCCTGTTTACAAGAGAGGTACTTTAACCAACTAAGCCACAGCACCCCAATTTTCATGTGTGAATATTTTTTATTCTGCTTTTTCCGAAAACTGCTATGAAAATTTGTAGCATTTAATGTGTAATTCCACTGGTTTTAATTTGTAATGCTTGAGCCCATCCTATATTCTCTAAAGAAAGTTATTTCATCTGATTCCTTCTAGAGCATTTCAAAAGCAAAATTTTTTTTTTTACTCAAATTCCACTGGTTTTAATTTGTAATGCTTGAAGCCATCCTATATTCTCTAAAGAAACTTATTTCATCTAATTCCTTTTAGAGCATTTCAAAAGCAGAAAGTTTTTTTCTCTCAATTACACTTTATTAGTGCTTTGGGAAAGACATGTTTGATGTCAAACAAAAGTGAAAGTCCTCTTTTTCGGCTAACAGCCCCAAACTGACATGAAGAAAGGAAAGCACTGCTGACATTCGAAATCAAGATTTTCTGTTTACTAAACAGGCTCTTTGACCAACTTGTCTACATCACAAAAAGATGTGATATATTGGAAAGACTGCTTAGAGAGTCAGGTGCGGAAAGTGGAGGCATTTCAAAATAAAATCCATTGGTTAAGTTGTCAAGCTTGAAGCAATCTTAATTGCTTTTCAGCATTTAGATGAGATTCTTAATCTCACAATTGCACTATCAGTAGGGCTGGAACAATGGCAAATTTGAGTTTGCACACCGGTAAAACACACCTGCTTTAAGATAGGAGGCTTATTCTTGAGAAGATGAAAACAAGGTACTGCTGAGCGTTGAACTCAGGATCTCCTGTTTACAAGACAGGCGCTTTAACCAACTAAGCCACAGCACCCCGATTTTCATGTGTGAATAATTATTATTCTGCTTTTTTCCAAAACTGCTATGAAAATTTGCAGCATCTAATGTGTAATTCCACTGGTTTTAATTTGTAATGCTTGAGCCCATCCTATATTCTCTAAAGAAAGTTATTTCATCTGATTCCTTTTAGAGCATTTCAAAAGCAAAAATTTTTTTTTTACTGAAATTCCACTGGTTTTAATTTGTAATGCTTGAAGCCATCCTATATTCTCTAAAGAAACTTATTTCATCTAATTCCTTTTAGAGCATTTCAAAAGCAGAAAGTTTTTTTCTCTCAATTACACTTTATTAGTGCTTTGGGAAAGACATGTTTGATGTCAAACAAAAGTGAAAGTCCTCTTTTTCGGCTAACAGCACCAAACTGACATGAAGAAAGGAAAACACTGCTGACATTCGAAATCAAGATTTTCTTTTTACTAAACAGGCTCTTTGACCAACTTGGCTAAATCACAAAAAGATGTGATATATTGGAAAGACTGCTTAGAGAGTCAGATGCAGAAAGTGGAGGCATTTCAAAATAAAATCCATTGGTTAAGTTGTCAAGCTTGAAGTAATCTTACTTCCTTTTCAGCATTTAGATAATATTCTTAATCTCACAATTGCACTATCAGTAGGGCTGGAACAATGGCAAATTTGAGTTTGCACACAGGTAAAACAACTGCTTTAAGATAGGAAGCTTATTCTTGAGAAGATGAAAACAAGGTACTGCCGAGAGTTGAACTCAGGATCTCCTGTTTACAAGACAGGCGCTTTAACCAACTAAGCCACAGCACCCCGATTTTCATGTGTGAATAATTATTATTCTGCTTTTTCCGAAAACTGCTATGAAAATTTGTAGCATCTAATGTGTAATTCCACTGGTTTTAATTTGTAATGCTTGAGCCCATCCTATATTCTCTAAAGAAAGTTATTTCATCTGATTCCTTCTAGAGCATTTCAAAAGCAAAATTTTTTTTTTTACTCAAATTCCACTGGTTTTAATTTGTAATGCTTGAAGCCATCCTATATTCTCTAAAGAAACTTATTTCATCTAATTCCTTTTAGAGCATTTCAAAAGCAGAAAGTTTTTTTCTCTCAATTACACTTTATTAGTGCTTTGGGAAAGACATGTTTGATGTCAAACAAAAGTGAAAGTCCTCTTTTTCGGCTAACAGCCCCAAACTGACATGAAGAAAGGAAAGCACTGCTGACATTCGAAATCAAGATTTTCTGTTTACTAAACAGGCTCTTTGACCAACTTGTCTACATCACAAAAAGATGTGATATATTGGAAAGACTGTTTAGAGAGTCAGGTGCGGAAAGTGGAGACATTTCAAAATATAATCCATTGGTTAAGTTGTCAAGCTTGAAGCAATCTTACTTCCTTTTCAGCATTTAGATGAGATTCTTAATCTCACAATTGCACTATCAGTAGGGCTGGAACAATCGCAAATTTGAGTTTGCACACAGGTAAAACACATGCTTTAAGATAGGAAGCTTATTCTTGAGAAGATGAAAACAAGGTACTGCTGAGAGTTGAACTCAGGATCTCCTGTTTACAAGAGAGGTACTTTAACCAACTAAGCCACAGCACCCCAATTTTCATGTGTGAATATTTTTTATTCTGCTTTTTCCGAAAACTGCTATGAAAATTTGTAGCATTTAATGTGTAATTCCACTGGTTTTAATTTGTAATGCTTGAGCCCATCCTATATTCTCTAAAGAAAGTTATTTCATCTGATTCCTTCTAGAGCATTTCAAAAGCAAAATTTTTTTTTTACTCAAATTCCACTGGTTTTAATTTGTAATGCTTGAAGCCATCCTATATTCTCTAAAGAAACTTATTTCATCTAATTCCTTTTAGAGCATTTCAAAAGCAGAAAGTTTTTTTCTCTCAATTACACTTTATTAGTGCTTTGGGAAAGACATGTTTGATGTCAAACAAAAGTGAAAGTCCTCTTTTTCGGCTAACAGCCCCAAACTGACATGAAGAAAGGAAAGCACTGCTGACATTCGAAATCAAGATTTTCTGTTTACTAAACAGGCTCTTTGACCAACTTGTCTACATCACAAAAAGATGTGATATATTGGAAAGACTGCTTAGAGAGTCAGGTGCGGAAAGTGGAGGCATTTCTAAATATAATCCATTGGTTAAGTTGTCAAGCTTGAAGCAATCTTACTTCCTTTTCAGCATTTAGATGAGATTCTTAATCTCACAATTGCACTATCAGTAGGGCTGGAACAATCGCAAATTTGAGTTTGCACACAGGTAAAACACATGCTTTAAGATAGGAAGCTTATTCTTGAGAAGATGAAAACAAGGTACTGCTGAAAGTTGAACTCAAGATCTCCTGTTTACAAGAGAGGTACTTTAACCAACTAAGCCACAGCACCCCAATTTTCATGTGTGAATATTTTTTATTCTGCTTTTTCCGAAAACTGCTATGAAAATTTGTAGCATTTAATGTGTAATTCCACTGGTTTTAATTTGTAATGCTTGAGCCCATCCTATATTCTCTAAAGAAAGTTATTTCATCTGATTCCTTCTAGAGCATTTCAAAAGCAAAATTTTTTTTTTTACTCAAATTCCACTGGTTTTAATTTGTAATGCTTGAAGCCATCCTATATTCTCTAAAGAAACTTATTTCATCTAATTCCTTTTAGAGCATTTCAAAAGCAGAAAGTTTTTTTCTCTCAATTACACTTTATTAGTGCTTTGGGAAAGACATGTTTGATGTCAAACAAAAGTGAAAGTCCTCTTTTTCGGCTAACAGCCCCAAACTGACATGAAGAAAGGAAAGCACTGCTGACATTCGAAATCAAGATTTTCTGTTTACTAAACAGGCTCTTTGACCAACTTGTCTACATCACAAAAAGATGTGATATATTGGAAAGACTGCTTAGAGAGTCAGGTGCGGAAAGTGGAGGCATTTCTAAATATAATCCATTGGTTAAGTTGTCAAGCTTGAAGCAATCTTACTTCCTTTTCAGCATTTAGATGAGATTCTTAATCTCACAATTGCACTATCAGTAGGGCTGGAACAATCGCAAATTTGAGTTTGCACACAGGTAAAACACATGCTTTAAGATAGGAAGCTTATTCTTGAGAAGATGAAAACAAGGTACTGCTGAGAGTTGAACTCAAGATCTCCTGTTTACAAGAGAGGTACTTTAACCAACTAAGCCACAGCACCCCAATTTTCATGTGTGAATATTTTTTATTCTGCTTTTTCCGAAAACTGCTATGAAAATTTGTAGCATTTAATGTGTAATTCCACTGGTTTTAATTTGTAATGCTTGAGCCCATCCTATATTCTCTAAAGAAAGTTATTTCATCTGATTCCTTCTAGAGCATTTCAAAAGCAAAATTTTTTTTTTTACTCAAATTCCACTGGTTTTAATTTGTAATGCTTGAAGCCATCCTATATTCTCTAAAGAAACTTATTTCATCTAATTCCTTTTAGAGCATTTCAAAAGCAGAAAGTTTTTTTCTCTCAATTACACTTTATTAGTGCTTTGGGAAAGACATGTTTGATGTCAAACAAAAGTGAAAGTCCTCTTTTTCGGCTAACAGCCCCAAACTGACATGAAGAAAGGAAAGCACTGCTGACATTCGAAATCAAGATTTTCTGTTTACTAAACAGGCTCTTTGACCAACTTGTCTACATCACAAAAAGATGTGATATATTGGAAAGACTGCTTAGAGAGTCAGGTGCGGAAAGTGGAGGCATTTCAAAATAAAATCCATTGGTTAAGTTGTCAAGCTTGAAGCAATCTTAATTGCTTTTCAGCATTTAGATGAGATTCTTAATCTCACAATTGCACTATCAGTAGGGCTGGAACAATGGCAAATTTGAGTTTGCACACCGGTAAAACACACCTGCTTTAAGATAGGAGGCTTATTCTTGAGAAGATGAAAACAAGGTACTGCTGAGCGTTGAACTCAGGATCTCCTGTTTACAAGACAGGCGCTTTAACCAACTAAGCCACAGCACCCCGATTTTCATGTGTGAATAATTATTATTCTGCTTTTTTCGAAAACTGCTATGAAAATTTGTAGCATCTAATGTGTAATTCCACTGGTTTTAATTTGTAATGCTTGAGCCCATCCTATATTCTCTAAAGAAAGTTATTTCATCTGATTCCTTTTAGAGCATTTCAAAAGCAAAAATTTTTTTTTTACTCAAATTCCACTGGTTTTAATTTGTAATGCTTGAAGCCATCCTATATTCTCTAAAGAAACTTATTTCATCTAATTCCTTTTAGAGCATTTCAAAAGCAGAAAGTTTTTTTCTCTCAATTACACTTTATTAGTGCTTTGGGAAAGACATGTTTGATGTCAAACAAAAGTGAAAGTCCTCTTTTTCGGCTAACAGCACCAAACTGACATGAAGAAAGGAAAACACTGCTGACATTCGAAATCAAGATTTTCTTTTTACTAAACAGGCTCTTTGACCAACTTGGCTAAATCACAAAAAGATGTGATATATTGGAAAGACTGCTTAGAGAGTCAGATGCAGAAAGTGGAGGCATTTCAAAATAAAATCCATTGGTTAAGTTGTCAAGCTTGAAGTAATCTTACTTCCTTTTCAGCATTTAGATAATATTCTTAATCTCACAATTGCACTATCAGTAGGGCTGGAACAATGGCAAATTTGAGTTTGCACACAGGTAAAACAACTGCTTTAAGATAGGAAGCTTATTCTTGAGAAGATGAAAACAAGGTACTGCCGAGAGTTGAACTCAGGATCTCCTGTTTACAAGACAGGCGCTTTAACCAACTAAGCCACAGCACCCCGATTTTCATGTGTGAATAATTATTATTCTGCTTTTTCCGAAAACTGCTATGAAAATTTGTAGCATCTAATGTGTAATTCCACTGGTTTTAATTTGTAATGCTTGAGCCCATCCTATATTCTCTAAAGAAAGTTATTTCATCTGATTCCTTTTAGAGCATTTCAAAAGCAAATTTTTTTTTTTTACTCAAATTCCACTGGTTTTAATTTGTAATGCTTGAAGCCATCCTATATACTCTAAAGAAACTTATTTCATCTAATTCCTTTTAGAGCATTTCAAAAGCAGAAAGTTTTTTTCTCTCAATTACACTTTATTAGTGCTTTGGGAAAGACATGTTTGATGTCAAACAAAAGTGAAAGTCCTCTTTTTCGGCTAACAGCCCCAAACTGACATGAAGAAAGGAAAGCACTGCTGACATTCGAAATCAAGATTTTCTGTTTACTAAACAGGCTCTTTGACCAACTTGTCTACATCACAAAAAGATGTGATATATTGGAAAGACTGCTTAGAGAGTCAGGTGCGGAAAGTGGAGGCATTTCAAAATAAAAATCCATTGGTTAAGTTGTCAAGCTTGAAGTAATCTTACTTACTTTTCAGCATTTAGATGAGATTCTTAATCTCACAATTGCACTATCAGTAGGGCTGGAACAATGGCAAATTTGAGTTTGCACACAGGTAAAACAACTGCTTTAAGATGGGAAGCTTATTCTTGAGAAGATGAAAACAAGGTACTGCCGAGAGTTGAACTCAGGATCTCCTGTTTACAAGACAGGCGCTTTAACCAACTAAAGCTAGTTTCACACTTGCTTTTTTTTGCAGCGCGTTTTTCCCGCAAAAAAACGCATTAAAAAAACGCATACAAATGCATACAAACGCTGCGTTTTTTTCCAGCATTTTAATGCGCATGCAGGAAAAAAACGCAGCGTTTTTGCGCGTTTGTATGCGTTTTTTGTGCGTTTGCGTTTTTTTACAGATTTTGGAAAAACCCCACAAAAAAGAAAAAACAACCATTCAACAACACACAAGACCAATGGGACTTCATTGTGGGTGTGGTATGTTAATATATATACACCCTGTCTACAGTATTCTTCACATTTGCTTGATTCTTCTCGTGACCATGGATCTGCGCTGGAAGAGTTTTCACTTCAACTTGGATTTGGACATCGCGATGGCTCAGGCGTATGCAGTTGCTTGCCATGAACAAAGGAAGAGAGAGAGGCAGCGAAGACGGCGGCGTTTGTGGATACATCCGATTGTTGAACTCCGGGAGAGCCGTGGGGCATACCACACCCTCTACAGCGAGCTACGTGCAAACCCGGAGAAATTTACTGATTATATCCGGATGTCCCACGAAAGTTTCATGGATTTGCTTGCTCGTGTCCAACAATCCATCCGGAGACAGGACACACAGCTCCGTCGTGCGATTCCTCCTGAGGAACGGCTACTGGTAACATTACGGTATGTTTTAAAAACAAAGGGGTGTGGTCTGATGTTTTTTTTTGTAAATTTAGTATTCAAAACCTTGGGTAATTAGTTTTCGTGAATGTACTAATATTTTTTTTATAGTTTTTAAAAATAATATACATAAATATTAATTTTACTTCTTTGTCTGTTCACAGATTCCTGGCGACTGGAGAAACCCTATCCTCACTACACTTCCAGTACCGTATTGGAATCTCTACCTTGTCTGGAATTGTTGCTGACACCTGCCGGGCTCTCTGGAATGTTCTTTGCCCAGAATTTATGCCCCTGCCCACCGCTGAAAAGTGGATGGAAATTGCTGACAAATTCTGGACAGTATGCAATTTTCCCAACTGTTTGGGAGCTGTTGATGGGAAACACATACGGATCATCAAACCCCAAAGAACGGGATCTGAGTACTATAATTACAAAAAGTACTTTTCAATAGTACTCATTGCAATTGCGGATGCCGGATGTATGTTTGTAGCAGTGGACATTGGAGCATTTGGCCGTGGTAATGACTCGCAGGCTTTTAAAAACTCAGACATGGGCCGGAGGTTGTATGGCAACCAATTTAATTTCCCTTATGCCACGGCCTCTTCCTCACACCGAAGCTCCGCCACTGCCCTTTGTAATGGTTGGCGATGAGGCTTTTCAAATGTGCGGAAACTTACTGAAACCCTACTCCAGCCGGGACTTGGACCACACCAAAAAAATTTTTAATTACAGGCTGACCAGGGCCAGAAGAACTGTCGAGTGTGCTTTTGGGATTCTTGTTTCCAGATGGCGAATTCTGGGCACGGCCATTAATCTTAAACTTGAAACAGTCGATGAGGTGGTGAAGGCCTGTGTGGTTCTACATAACTTTGTGATGGCTAAAGAGCACCCGACCTTTGAACTGGACGATGATGCTCCTAACCCATTGCCTGAATTCACTCAGCACACTCTCAGGTCATCCGTTGAAGTTGGCCAAATGAGGGACAAATTTGCGGCCTACTTTATTTCTGATGTAGGACGGGTGCACTGGCAAGATGAAATGGTGTAATGTTGTTGTTTATGGTAATAAAAATCCTTATTTGATACCATTACTGAGTGCACTATATTTTTTAAACTCCGATTAATTAAAAAACTTCCCATGTATAACTGAATTTTGTTATGTTCACACACCTGGGCAGGTAAATACACATACGAGTTAAAATGCAGCATTGCTAGTCTGCGTTAAATATATTGGAATGAGCAAAGCTGCAGGCCATGAATCAGGAAACCATTTTTTTTCAAGATAAAATTGTGCAAATAGTTTAAAACAAAGTATGTGATTTTCTCAAAACACAACACTCAAAACCCAACCCCAATGAAAGTCCATGGGGAATACAAGTCAGCATTGAGTGGATGAATGTAATCTGCTCCATTAAAAGTTATTACACTAGGCCTTTGAATGACTATACTAGGCCGTGGTATTTCAAATATGAGTATACTAGGCCTTGGGGCTAGTAGTATAGTAATATGTGAAATACCACGGCCTAGTATAGTCATACCAAGGCCTACTGTAATAACTCGATTTTTAACAACTAGCATCTTGTTTCACCAAAAACAAACTGGTGAAACTGGAAAGAAACTTATTTTTTAGACAAGTTTCAACAGTTTGTTTTTCATGAAACCAGATTCTATTTTGTAAAACTAGAGTTATTACACTAGGCCTTGGAATGACTATACTAGGCCGTGGTATTTCAAATATGAGTATACTAGGCCTTGGGGCTAGTAGTATATGTGAAATACCACGGCCTAGTATAGTCATACCAAGGCCTACTGTAATAACTCGATTTTTAACAACTAGCATCTTGTTTCACCAAAAACAAACTGGTGAAACTAGAAAGAAACTTATTTTTTAGACAAGTTTCAACAGTTTGTTTTTCATGAAACCAGATTCTATTTTGTAAAACTAGAGTTATTACACTAGGCCTTGGAATGACTATACTAGGCCGTGGTATTTCAAATATGAGTATACTAGGCCTTGGGGCTAGTAGTATATGTGAAATACCACGGCCTAGTATAGTCATACCAAGGCCTACTGTAATAACTCGATTTTTAACAACTAGCATCTTGTTTCACCAAAAACAAACTGGTGAAACTAGAAAGAAACTTATTTTTTAGACAAGTTTCAACAGTTTGTTTTTCATGAAACCAGATTCTATTTTGTAAAACTAGAGTTATTACACTAGGCCTTGGAATGACTATACTAGGCCGTGGTATTTCAAATATGAGTATACTAGGCCTTGGGGCTAGTAGTATATGTGAAATACCACGGCCTAGTATAGTCATACCAAGGCCTACTGTAATAACTCGATTTTTAACAACTAGCATCTTGTTTCACCAAAAACAAACTGGTGAAACTAGAAAGAAACTTATTTTTTAGACAAGTTTCAACAGTTTGTTTTTCATGAAACCAGATTCTATTTTGTAAAACTAGAGTTATTACACTAGGCCTTGGAATGACTATACTAGGCCGTGGTATTTCAAATATGAGTATACTAGGCCTTGGGGCTAGTAGTATATGTGAAATACCACGGCCTAGTATAGTCATACCAAGGCCTACTGTAATAACTCGATTTTTAACAACTAGCATTTTAAACAACTAGCATCTTGTTTCACCAAAAACAAAGTGGTGAAACTAGAAAGAAACTTTATTTTTTAGACAAGTTTCAACAATTTGTTTTTCATGAAACCAGATTCTATTTGGTAAAACTAGAGTTATTACACTAGGCCTTTGAATGACTATACTAGTCCATGTTATTTCACATATGACTATACTAGCCCTTGGGTTGGTTTTTAACATGTATTTACCCATCAGTGTGTGTGAGCGGCGCAAACAACATTAATGAAACTTATTAATGGTGAACCACAAATGTAAATTTATTTTTTATCACAAAAAAAAAATTTAAAAATTATTTTTTACGGCGTTTGGGGGCAGATGGTTTCAATTTGGGGGTGTGCAGGGAATATGCAACACTTGCAGTTGAAGACGGTGTTTGAGGGGAAGGGGCAACAAAACTTGTGGGGGAAGGTAGTCCAGTTAAGGGAATTAAACTTGGAACACTTGTAGGAGAGGAAATCTGTTCAGTTACATTAGTTGTAATGGCATGTCGCCGTAGGCTTGTGTGCCTGGACCGACTTTGGCCCAATGCCCGCCTTGATTGATTTCGCCTTGAAGTAGGGGCAAATATGGAATGTAGGTCCCCCGTCTGCTGGTATGGCTGCTGCTGCTGAGGTGGCGGCTGCTGCTGCAGAGGTTGCGGCTGCTGCTGAGGTGGCGGCTGCTGCTGAGGTGGCAGCTGCTGCTGAGGTGGTTGCTGCTGCTGAGGTGGTTGCTGCTGCTGCTGAGGTGGCGGCTGCTGCTGAGGTGGTTGCTGCTGCTGCTGAGGTGGCGGCTGCTGCTGAGGTGGCTGCTGCTGCTGAGGTGGCGGCTGCTGAGTTGGCTGCTGCTGCTGAGGTGGCTGATGCTGCTCTTCTTGGTCAGTGCTCGTCCTTGCAGGAGGACTGGTGGCGGCAGTGATGGCCCAGGTTTGCAGAGTGGTGGTGGCAGGGCTACTACATGTTGTTGTAGCGGCAGGGCTGTTCCATGTTTGCCTAGTGGTGGCTGAGCTCCACGCATGCATGGGATTGGCGGTGGTGCTCCAGACAGGAGCAGCGCTTGCCATGGTGGTGTCGGTGAAGTGACCAGCTGCACTCAGACTTGTGGTGGTGTAACAGTGGGTGTCCAGCCTTTGAAGAGAGGTGTCCGTGCAGTGGTATGCAGCACAAGTCGGTAGTGAGGTGAAGCGAGTCAATGGTGGCACAGGTGGAAAGGACACCACTGACTGCTGACCGTACCGATTATGCTGCATAGCCTGCAAGAAAGCATTGTTGCAGGCCTGCAGCACATTCAGCTGTTGATCAGGACTAAGGTGTTCCGCCATGCCCTTTTCAATCTTACTAAAAAAATGGTGTGCTGGTCTGTTGAGGTCGGCCTCCAGACGGTCAAGGCGCTGTTCTACAGAATTGAAGCGGTGTTCAAAGTGGTTAAAACCACGTTCCATCAGTGCAAAACCGCTTTCAACTCTGTCGGACAGTGACTTGAGGCTGGAATTAAATGTCTCGCTCAAATGCATAAACTCGGGCAAGACATTCCTGTCCAAGGCCCTCTGCCGCTGGCGGGTAGTGCCCGCATAACCAGTGGCAGAGACCTGGGACAGGGGAACACCTGATGGCCCAGCTTCCTGGTCACCAGCTGTGTGTGTGTGGGACCTGCAAGGTGCTTCCTGGCTGTCGGATGGCTGGGACGGGTCAGAGGACGTCCGACGAAGGACCGCTCCAGGGCCAGGTTGCAGGGTGCTGCTCCAGGTGCTGTGGAAGAAAGGAAAATCATTACTACCATGCCTTTACAAGAAGCATCAGCTGTGGATTAGAAAAACACAGATTAATAAAAATAAAAACCCAAAATGTATAATACTTACGATCTTGTGGCAAGGACCGGTCTTAGGAACTGCAACGCGTGATAGTGACGGTATCTAGTTCTGGTCCTTGACGCAGATCCACTGCGAACCTGGCCCTCAGCACGAACATCACTGTTGAAGCGGTCCTTGATCGAACGCCAACGTGTTCGGACTTTGTCCACTGTTGATAAAAAAAAACAGTGCCGTCAAGTACAACAGTCACTGCTTCACAATTTAGCAATACAATACTCAAAGCAGTCACTGTACACCCCGATGACACTGTTGGGTTTCCTGCTAGAATACACCTAGCACGAAACCCAACAGTGCCGTCAAGGACAACAGTCACTGCGGCACAATGTAGCAATACAATACTCAAAGCAGTCACTGTAGACCACGATGACACTGTTGGGTTTCCTGCTAGAATACGCCTAGCACGAAACCCAACAGTGCCGTCAAGGACAACAGTCACTGCGGCACAATGTAGCAATACAATACTCAAAGCAGTCACTGTAGACCACGATGACACTGTTGGGTTTCCTGCTAGAATACGCCTAGCACGAAACCCAACAGTGCCGTCAAGGACAACAGTCACTGCGGCACAATGTAGCAATACAATACTCAAAGCAGTCACTGTAGACCCCGATGACACTGTTGGGTTTCCTGCTAGAATACGCCTAGCACGAAACCCAACAGTGCCGTCAAGGACAACAGTCACTGCGGCACAATGTAGCAATACAATACTCAAAGCAGTCACTGTAGACCCCGATGACACTGTTGGGTTTCCTGCTAGAATACGCCTAGCACGAAACCCAACAGTGCCGTCAAGGACAACAGTCACTGCGGCACAATGTAGCAATACAATACTCAAAGCAGTCACTGTAGACCACGATGACACTGTTGGGTTTCCTGCTAGAATACGCCTATCACGAAACCCAACAGTGCCGTCAAGGACAACAGTCACTGCGGCACAATGTAGCAATACAATACTCAAAGCAGTCACTGTAGACCACGATGACACTGTTGGGTTTCCTGCTAGAATACGCCTAGCACGAAACCCAACAGTGCCGTCAAGGACAACAGTCACTGCGGCACAATACAGAGCAGGGAAATACTCACTAAACGCCTTTTTGGCGGATGCTGTGGCGCTGTCCCAGCCATCCATCAACGCTGCGGCCACCTCATTCCATAGCCGCCGTGTCACCACATTGTCCTTGTACAGCCGGTCACGGCTGTCCCACAACGGCGAACGCTCCTGGACCAGGCTGATGAGCTGCTCATTATCCAGGTAGACGTCTTCATCCCGTTGTGGAACCTAGACAAAACACATTCATTAGAATAATCAAATTTAAATTGACTAAAAAGTTACAAAAAAAGAAAAAAAAAAAAGAGTAAAAATAGAAGAAAAAAAAAAAAAAACATTACAAATCATTTGATACTTACATTACGTATAACCACCGGGAATTGGCTTCGCTGCTCCTGCTGTTCGCCCTCACTATTCCCGTCCGCAGATGATGATGACGATGTCTGAAAGTTGAAAAAAACGTAAGAGATTTGGAGAAGCAGCAGATATACTTACCAGATGCACGAAAATAATCACCTCACGGTCTGCTTGCGCCAATTCCTGCCGCGATGGGGAATACTCCGATTCTGAAGACATACTGCATGTAAAAATAATAAAAATCATTAGTACATACATAATTTAAAAGGACAGGCATATAATGTAATATACTCACATTCTTCGCTGATATAATGGGTTCTTGGTTGAATGTCTGCTCTTCAATCTGTCTAGTGTAGTAGTGGCAGAGTTTTGGCAGGCACCTCCTTTATATAGCCTTTTTTTTTTGGACTTTAGAAGATTCTAACTAGGATAAAAAGTGGACACCACCCAAAAAACGCTGCGCTAAAAAAGCGCATACCTGCGCATGCCATAGGCTATAATGGCCATTTTTAGCGCAAAACGTGCGCATACGTGCGCATGCGATTTTTTCAAGGGCCAAAAAATGCAACATGCAGCGTCTGGAAAATACCAACGCACACCCCAAAAAAACGCAGCGCATGAAAATCGCATACATGCGCTTACAAGTGCGCAGGTATGCGCACCCATGTTAAATATAGGGGAAAAATCGCATGCGCACGTATGCGTTTTTTTCCAGCGCTAAAAAACGCAAATGTGAAACCAGCCTAAGCCACAGCACCCCGATTTTCATGTGTGAATAATTATTATTCTGCTTTTTCCGAAAACTGCTATGAAAATTTGTAGCATCTAATGTGTAATTCCACTGGTTTTAATTTGTAATGCTTGAGCCCATCCTATATTCTCTAAAGAAAGTTATTTCATCTGATTCCTTTTAGAGCATTTCAAAAGCAAATTTTTTTTTTTACTCAAATTCCACTGGTTTTAATTTGTAATGCTTGAAGCCATCCTATATACTCTAAAGAAACTTATTTCATCTAATTCCTTTTAGAGCATTTCAAAAGCAGAAAGTTTTTTTCTCTCAATTACACTTTATTAGTGCTTTGGGAAAGACATGTTTGATGTCAAACAAAAGTGAAAGTCCTCTTTTTCGGCTAACAGCCCCAAACTGACATGAAGAAAGGAAAGCACTGCTGACATTGGAAATCAAGATTTTCTGTTTACTAAACAGGCTCTTTGACCAACTTGTCTACATCACAAAAAGATGTGATATATTGGAAAGACTGCTTAGAGAGTCAGATGCAGAAAGTGGAGGCATTTCAAAATAAAAATCCATTGGTTAAGTTGTCAAGCTTGAAGTAATCTTACTTACTTTTCAGCATTTAGATGAGATTCTTAATCTCACAATTGCACTATCAGTAGGGCTGGAACAATGGCAAATTTGAGTTTGCACACAGGTAAAACAACTGCTTTAAGATAGGAAGCTTATTCTTGAGAAGATGAAAACAAGGTACTGCTGAGAGTTGAACTCAGGATCTCCTCTTTACAAGTCAGGCGCTTTAACCAACTAAGCCACAGCACCCCGATTTTCATGTGTGAATAATTATTATTCTGCTTTTTCCGAAAACTGCTATGAAAATTTGTAGCATCTAATGTGTAATTCCACTGGTTTTAATTTGTAATGCGGAAAGTGGAGGCATTTCAAAATAAAATCCATTGGTTAAGTTGTCAAGCTTGAAGCAATCTTAATTGCTTTTCAGCATTTAGATGAGATTCTTAATCTCACAATTGCACTATCAGTAGGGCTGGAACAATGGCAAATTTGAGTTTGCACACAGGTAAAACAACTGCTTTAAGATAGGAAGCTTATTCTTGAGAAGATGAAAACAAGGTACTGCTGAGAGTTGAACTCAGGATCTCCTGTTTACAAGACAGGTGCTTTAACCAACTAAGCCACAGCACCACATGTTCCGTACGTGAATATTTATTATTCTGCTTTTTCCGAAAACTGCTACGAAAATTTGTAGCATCTAATGTGTAATTCCAATGGTTTTAATTTGTAATGCTTGAAGCCATCCTATATTCTCTAAAGAAACTTATTTCATCTAATTCCTTTTAGAGCATTTCAAAAGCAGAAAGTTTTTTTCACTCAATTACACTTTATTAGTGCTTTGGGAAAGACATGTTTGATGTCAAACAAAAGTGAAAGTCCTCTTTTTCGGCTAACAGCCCCAAACTGACATGAAGAAAGGAAAGCACTGCTGACATTCGAAATCAAGATTTTCTGTTTACTAAACAGGCTCTTTGACCAACTTGGCTAAATCACAAAAAGATGTGATATATTGGAAAGACTGCTTAGAGAGTCAGATGCAGAAAGTGGAGGCATTTCAAAATAAAATCCATTGGTTAAGTTGTCAAGCTTGAAGCAATCTTACTTCCTTTTCAGCATTTAGATGAGATTCTTAATCTCACAATTGCACTATCAGTAGGGCTGGAACAATGGCAAATTTGAGTTTGCACACAGGTAAAACACACCTGCTTTAAGATAGGAAGCTTATTCTTGAGAAGATGAAAACAAGGTACTGCTGAGAGTTGAACTCAGGATCTCCTGTTTACAAGACAGGCGCTTTAACCAACTAAGCCACAGCACCCCGATTTTCATGTGTGAATAATTATTATTCTGCTTTTTCCGAAAACTGCTATGAAAATTTTTAGCATCTAATGTGTAATTCCACTGGTTTTTATTTGTAATGCTTGAGCCCATCCTATATTCTCTAAAGAAAGTTATTTCATCTAATTAATTTTAGAGCATTTCAAAAGCAAAATTATTTTTTTTCACTCAAATTCCACTGGTTTTAATTTGTGATGCTTGAAGCCATCCTATATTCTCTAAAGAAACTTATTTAATCTAATTCCTTTTAGAGTATTTCAAAAGCAGAAAGTTTTTTTCACTCAATTACACTTTATTAGTGCTTTGGGAAAGACATGTTTGATGTCAAACAAAAGTGAAAGTCCTCTTTTTCGGCTCACAGCCCCAAACTGACATGAAGAAAGGAAAGCACTGCTGACATTCGAAATCAAGATTTTCTGTTTACTAAACAGGCTCTTTGACCAGCTTGGCTAAATCACAAAAAGATGTGATATATTGGAAAGACTGCTTAGAGAGTCAGATGCAGAAAGTGGAGGCATTTCAAAATAAAATCCATTGGTTAAGTTGTCAAGCTTGAAGTAATCTTACTTCCTTTTCAGCATTTAGATGAGATTCTTAATCTCACAATTGCACTATCAGTAGGGCTGGAACAATGGCAAATTTGCGTTTGCGCACAGGTAAAACACATGCTTTAAGATAGGAAGCTTATTCTTGAGATTAAAACAAGGTACTGCTGAGAGTTGAACTCAGGATCTCCTGTTTACAAGAGAGTCACTTTAACCAACTAAGCCACAGCACCCCAATTTTCATGTGTGAATATTTATTATTCTGCTTTTTACGAAAACTGCTAAGAAAATTTGTAGCATCTAATGTGTAATTCCACTGATTTTAATTTGTAATGCTTGAGCCCATCCTATATTCTCTAAAGAAAGTTATTTCATCTGATTCCTTTTAGAGCATTTCAAAAGCAAAAATTTTTTTTTTACTCAAATTCCACTGGTTTTAATTTGTAATGCTTGAACCCATCCTACATTCTCTAAAGAAACTTATTTCATCTAATTCCTTTTAGAGCATTTCAAAAGCAGAAATTTTTTTTCTCTCAATTACACTTTATTAGTGCTTTGGGAAAGACATGTTTGATGTCAAACAAAAGTGAAAGTCCTCTTTTTCGGCTAACAGCCCCAAACTGACATGAAGAAAGGAAAGCACTGCTGACATTCGAATTCAAGATTTTCTGTTTACTAAACAGGCTCTTTGACCAACTTGGCTAAATCACAAAAAGATGTGATATATTGGAAAGACTGCTTAGAGAGTCAGATGCAGAAAGTGGAGGCATTTCAAAATAAAATCCATTGGTTAAGTTGTCAAGCTTGAAGCAATCTTACTTCCTTTTCAGCATTTATATGAGATTCTTAATCTCACAATTGCACTATCAGTAGGGCTGGAACAATGGCAAATTTGAGTTTGCACACAGGTAAAACACACCTGCTTTAAGATAGGAAGCTTATTCTTGAGAAGATTAAAACTAAGTACTGCGGAGAGTTGAACTCAGGATCTCCTGTTTACAAGAGAGGCGCTTTAACCAACTAAGCCACAGCACCCCGATTTTCATGTGTGAATAATTATTATTCTGCTTTTTCCGAAAACTGCTATGAAAATTTTTAGCATCTAATGTGTAATTCCACTGGTTTTAATTTGTAATGCTTGAAGCCATCCTATATTCTCTAAAGAAACTTATTTCATCTAATTCCTTTTAGAGCATTTCAAAAGCAGAAAGATTTTTTCTCTCAATTACTCATTATTAGTGCTTTGTGAAAGACATGTTTGATGTCAAACAAAAGTGAAAGTCCACTTTTTCGGCTAACAGCCCCAAACTGACATGAAGAAAGGAAAGCACTGCTGACATTCGAAATCAAGATTTTCTGTTTACTAAACAGGCTCTTTGACCAACTTGTCTACATCACAAAAAGATGTGATATATTGGAAAGACTGCTTAGAGAGTCAGGTGCGGAAAGTGGAGGCATTTCAAAATAAAATCCATTGGTTAAGTTGTCAAGCTTGAAGCAATCTTAATTGCTTTTCAGCATTTAGATGAGATTCTTAATCTCACAATTGCACTATCAGTAGGGCTGGAACAATGGCAAATTTGAGTTTGCACACAGGTAAAACACACGTGCTTTAAGATAGGAGGCTTATTCTTGAGAAGATGAAAACAAGGTACTGCTGAGAGTTGAACTCAGGATCTCCTGTTTACAAGACAGGTGCTTTAACCAACTAAGCCACAGCACCACATGTTCCGTACGTGAATATTTATTATTCTGCTTTTTCCGAAAACTGCTACGAAAATTTGTAGCATCTAATGTGTAATTCCACTGGTTTTAATTTGTAATGCTTGAAGCCATCCTATATTCTCTAAAGAAACTTATTTCATCTAATTCCTTTTAGAGCATTTCAAAAGCAGAAAGTTTTTTTCACTCAATTACACTTTATTAGTGCTTTGGGAAAGACATGTTTGACGTCAAACAAAAGTGAAAGTCCTCTTTTTCGGCTAACAGCACCAAACTGACATGAAGAAAGGAAAGCACTGCTGACATTTGAAATCAAGATTTTCTGTTTACTAAACAGGCTCTTTGACCAACTTGGCTAAATCACAAAAAGATGTGATATATTGGAAAGACTGCTTAGAGAGTCAGGTGCGGAAAGTGGAGGCATTTCAAAATAAAATCCATTGGTTAAGTTGTCAAGCTTGAAGCAATCTTAATTGCTTTTCACCATTTAGATGAGATTCTTAATCTCACAATTGCACTATCAGTAGGGCTGGAACAATGGCAAATTTGAGTTTGCACACAGGTAAAACAACTGCTTTAAGATAGGAAGCTTATTCTTGAGAAGATGAAAACAAGGTACTGCTGAGAGTTGAACTCAGGATCTCCTCTTTACCAGACAGGCGCTTTAACAAACTAAGCCACAGCACCCCGATTTTCATGTGTGAATAATTATTATTCTGCTTTTTCTGAAAACTGCTATGAAATTTTGTAGCATCTAATATGTAATTCCACTGGTTTTTATTTGTAATGCTTGAGCCCATCCTATATTCTCTAAAGAAAGTTATTTCATCTAATTAATTTTAGAGCATTTCAAAAGCAAAATTTTTTTTTTTCACTCAAATTCCACTGGTTTTAATTTGTGATGCTTGAAGCCATCCTATATTCTCTAAAGAAACTTATTTAATCTAATTCCTTTTAGAGCATTTCAAAAGCAGAAAGTTTTTTTCACTCAATTACACTTTAATAGTGCTTTGGGAAAGACATGTTTGATGTCAAACAAAAGTGAAAGTCCTCTTTTTTGGCTAACAGCACCAAACTGACATGAAGAAAGGAAAACACTGCTGACATTCGAAATCAAGATTTTCTTTTTACTAAACAGGCTCTTTGACCAACTTGTCTACATCACAAAAAGATGTGATATATTGGAAAGACTGCTTAGAGAATCAGATGCAGAAAGTGGAGGCATTTCAAAATAAAAATCCATTGGTTAAGTTGTCAAGCTTGAAGTAATCTTACTTACTTTTCAGCATTTAGATGAGATTCTTAATCTCACAATTGCACTATCAGTAGGGCTGGGACAATGGCAAATTTGAGTTTGCACACAGGTAAAACAACTGCTTTAAGATAGGAAGCTTATTCTTGAGAAGATGAAAACAAGGTACTGCTGAGAGTTGAACTCAGGATCTCCTCTTTACAAGTCAGGCGCTTTAACCAACTAAGCCACAGCACCCCGATTTTCATGTGTGAATAATTATTATTCTGCTTTTTCCGAAAACTGCTTTGAAAATTTGTAGCATCTAATGTGTAATTCCACTGGTTTTAATTTGTAATGCTTGATCCCATCCTATATTCTCTAAAGAAAGTTATTTCATCTGATTCCTTTTAGAGCATTTCAAAAGCAAATTTTTTTTTTTACTCAAAGTCCACTGGTTTTAATTTGTAATGCTTGAAGCCATCCTATATTCTCTAAAGAAACTTATTTCATCTAATTCCTTTTAGAGCATTTCAAAAGCAGAAAGATTTTTTCTCTCAATTACACTTTATTAGTGCTTTGTGAAAGACATGTTTGATGTCAAACAAAAGTGAAAGTCCTCTTTTTCGGCTAACAGCCCCAAACTGACATGAAGAAAGGAAAGCACTGCTGACATTCGAAATCAAGATTTTCTGTTTACTAAACAGGCTCTTTGACCAACTTGTCTACATCACAAAAAGATGTGATATATTGGAAAGACTGCTTAGAGAGTCAGGTGCGGAAAGTGGAGGCATTTCAAAATAAAATCCATTGGTTAAGTTGTCAACCTTGAAGCAATCTTAATTGCTTTTCAGCATTTAGATGAGATTCTTAATCTCACAATTGCACTATCAGTAGGGCTGGAACAATGGTAAATTTGAGTTTGCACACAGGTAAAACACACCTGCTTTAAGATAGGAGGCTTATTCTTGAGAAGATGAAAACAAGGTACTGCTGAGAGTTGAACTCAGAATCTCCTGTTTACAAGACATGCGCTTTAACCAACTAAGCCACAGCACCACATGTTCCATAGGTGAATATTTATTATTCTGCTTTTCCGAAAACTGCTATGAAAATTTGTAGCATCTAATGTGTAATTCCACTGGTTTTAATTTGTAATGCTTGAGCCCATCCTATATTCTCTAAAGAAAGTTATTTCATCTGATTCCTTTCAGAGCATTTCAAAAGCAAATTATTTTTTTTACTCAAATTCCACTGGTTTTAATTTGTAATGCTTGAAGCCATCCTATATACTCTAAAGAAACTTATTTCATCTAATTCCTTTTAGAGCATTTCAAAAGCAGAAAGTTTTTTTCTCTCAATTACACTTTATTAGTGCTTTGGGAAAGACATGTTTGATGTCAAACAAAAGTGAAAGTCCTCTTTTTCGGCTAACAGCACCAAACTGACATGAAGAAAGGAAAACACTGCTGACATTCGAAATCAAGATTTTCTTTTTACTAAACAGGCTCTTTGACCAACTTGGCTAAATCACAAAAAGATGTGATATATTGGAAATACTGCTTAGAGAGTCAGATGCAGAAAGTGGAGGCATTTCAAAATATAATCCATTGGTTAAGTTGTCAAGCTTGAAGCAATCTTACTTCCTTTTCAGCATTTAGATGAGATTCTTAATCTCACAATTGCACTATCAGTAGGGCTGGAACAATGGCAAATTTGAGTTTGCACACAGGTAAAACACACGTGCTTTAAGATAGGAGGCTTATTCTTGAGAAGATGAAAACAAGGTACTGCTGAGAGTTGAACTCAGGATCTCCTGTTTACAAGACAGGTGCTTTAACCAACTAAGCCACAGCACCACATGTTCCGTACGTGAATATTTATTATTCTGCTTTTTCCGAAAACTGCTACGAAAATTTGTAGCATCTAATGTGTAATTCCACTGGTTTTAATTTGTAATGCTTGAAGCCATCCTATATTCTCTAAAGAAACTTATTTCATCTAATTCCTTTTAGAGCATTTCAAAAGCAGAAAGTTTTTTTCACTCAATTACACTTTATTAGTGCTTTGGGAAAGGCATGTTTGACGTCAAACAAAAGTGAAAGTCCTCTTTTTCGGCTAACAGCACCAAACTGACATGAAGAAAGGAAAGCACTGCTGACATTCGAAATCAAGATTTTCTGTTTACTAAACAGGCTCTTTGACCAACTTGGCTAAATCACAAAAAGATGTGATATATTGGAAAGACTGCTTAGAGAGTCAGATGCAGAAAGTGGAGGCATTTCAAAATAAAATCCATTGGTTATGTTGTCAAGCTTGAAGCAATCTTACTTCCTTTTCAGCATTTAGATGAGATTCTTAATCTCACAATTGCACTATCAGTAGGGCTGGAACAATGGCAAATTTGAGTTTGCACACAGGTAAAACACACCTGCTTTAAGATAGGAAGCTTATTCTTGAGAAGATGAAAACAAGGTACTGCTGAGAGTTGAACTCAGGATCTCCTGTTTACAAGACAGGCGCTTTAACCAACTAAGCCACAGCACCCCGATTTTCATGTGTGAATAATTATTATTCTGCTTTTTCCGAAAACTGCTATGAAAATTTTTAGCATCTAATGTGTAATTCCACTGGTTTTTATTTGTAATGCTTGAGCCCATCCTATATTCTCTAAAGAAAGTTATTTCATCTAATTAATTTTAGAGCATTTCAAAAGCAAAATTATTTTTTTTCACTCAAATTCCACTGGTTTTAATTTGTGATGCTTGAAGCCATCCTATATTCTCTAAAGAAACTTATTTAATCTAATTCCTTTTAGAGTATTTCAAAAGCAGAAAGTTTTTTTCACTCAATTACACTTTATTAGTGCTTTGGGAAAGACATGTTTGATGTCAAACAAAAGTGAAAGTCCTCTTTTTCGGCTCACAGCCCCAAACTGACATGAAGAAAGGAAAGCACTGCTGACATTCGAAATCAAGATTTTCTGTTTACTAAACATGCTCTTTGACCAACTTGGCTAAATCACAAAAAGATGTGATATATTGGAAAGACTGCTTAGAGAGTCAGATGCAGAAAGTGGAGGCATTTCAAAATAAAATCCATTGGTTAAGTTGTCAAGCTTGAAGCAATCTTAATTGCTTTTCAGCATTTAGATGAGATTCTTAATCTCACAATTGCACTATCAGTAGGGCTGGAACAATGGCAAATTTGAGTTTGCACACAGGTAAAACACACCTGCTTTAAGATAGGAAGCTTATTCTTGAGAAGATTAAAACTAAGTACTGCGGAGAGTTGAACTCAGGATCTCCTGTTTACAAGAGAGGCGCTTTAACCAACTAAGCCACAGCACCCCGATTTTCATGTGTGAATAATTATTATTCTGCTTTTTCCGAAAACTGCTATGAAAATTTTTAGCATCTAATGTGTAATTCCACTGGTTT
Organism: Dendrobates tinctorius; assembly: GCF_039654945.1. NCBI lineage: Eukaryota > Metazoa > Chordata > Amphibia > Anura > Dendrobatidae > Dendrobates > Dendrobates tinctorius. The sequence continues at coordinate 864,982 of NW_027361921.1, read as the reverse complement.
TAATTTGTAATGCTTGAAGCCATCCTATATTCTCTAAAGAAACTTATTTCATCTAATTCCTTTTAGAGCATTTCAAAAGCAGAAAGATTTTTTCTCTCAATTACTCATTATTAGTGCTTTGTGAAAGACATGTTTGATGTCAAACAAAAGTGAAAGTCCACTTTTTCGGCTAACAGCCCCAAACTGACATGAAGAAAGGAAAGCACTGCTGACATTCGAAATCAAGATTTTCTGTTTACTAAACAGGCTCTTTGACCAACTTGTCTACATCACAAAAAGATGTGATATATTGGAAAGACTGCTTAGAGAGTCAGGTGCGGAAAGTGGAGGCATTTCAAAATAAAATCCATTGGTTAAGTTGTCAAGCTTGAAGCAATCTTAATTGCTTTTCAGCATTTAGATGAGATTCTTAATCTCACAATTGCACTATCAGTAGGGCTGGAACAATGGCAAATTTGAGTTTGCACACAGGTAAAACACACGTGCTTTAAGATAGGAGGCTTATTCTTGAGAAGATGAAAACAAGGTACTGCTGAGAGTTGAACTCAGGATCTCCTGTTTACAAGACAGGTGCTTTAACCAACTAAGCCACAGCACCACATGTTCCGTACGTGAATATTTATTATTCTGCTTTTTCCGAAAACTGCTACGAAAATTTGTAGCATCTAATGTGTAATTCCACTGGTTTTAATTTGTAATGCTTGAAGCCATCCTATATTCTCCAAAGAAACTTATTTCATCTAATTCCTTTTAGAGCATTTCAAAAGCAGAAAGTTTTTTTCACTCAATTACACTTTATTAGTGCTTTGGGAAAGGCATGTTTGACGTCAAACAAAAGTGAAAGTCCTCTTTTTCGGCTAACAGCACCAAACTGACATGAAGAAAGGAAAGCACTGCTGACATTCGAAATCAAGATTTTCTGTTTACTAAACAGGCTCTTTGACCAACTTGGCTAAATCACAAAAAGATGTGATATATTGGAAAGACTGCTTAGAGAGTCAGGTGCGGAAAGTGGAGGCATTTCAAAATAAAATCCATTGGTTAAGTTGTCAAGCTTGAAGCAATCTTAATTGCTTTTCACCATTTAGATGAGATTCTTAATCTCACAATTGCACTATCAGTAGGGCTGGAACAATGGAAAATTTGAGTTTGCACACAGGTAAAACAACTGCTTTAAGATAGGAAGCTTATTCTTGAGAAGATGAAAACAAGGTACTGCTGAGAGTTGAACTCAGGATCTCCTCTTTACCAGACAGGCGCTTTAACCAACTAAGCCACAGCACCCCGATTTTCATGTGTGAATAATTATTATTCTGCTTTTTCTGAAAACTGCTATGAAATTTTGTAGCATCTAATGTGTAATTCCACTGGTTTTTATTTGTAATGCTTGAGCCCATCCTATATTCTCTAAAGAAAGTTATTTCATCTAATTAATTTTAGAGCATTTCAAAAGCAAAATTTTTTTTTTTCACTCAAATTCCACTGGTTTTAATTTGTGATGCTTGAAGCCATCCTATATTCTCTAAAGAAACTTATTTCATCTAATTCCTTTTAGAGCATTTCAAAAGCAGAAAGATTTTTTCTCTCAATTACACTTTATTAGTGCTTTGGGAAAGACATGTTTGATGTCAAACAAAAGTGAAAGTCCTCTTTTTCGGCTAACAGCCCCAAACTGACATGAAGAAAGGAAAGCAGTGCTGACATTCAAAATCAAGATTTTCTGTTTACTAAACAGGCTCTTTGACCAACTTGTCTACATCACAAAAAGATGTGATATATTGGAAAGACTGCTTAGAGAATCAGATGCAGAAAGTGGAGGCATTTCAAAATAAAAATCCATTGGTTAAGTTGTCAAGCTTGAAGTAATCTTACTTACTTTTCAGCATTTAGATGAGATTCTTAATCTCACAATTGCACTATCAGTAGGGCTGGAAAAATGGCAAATTTGAGTTTGCACACAGGTAAAACAACTGCTTTAAGATAGGAAGCTTATTCTTGAGAAGATGAAAACAAGGTACTGCTGAGAGTTGAACTCAGGATCTCCTCTTTACAAGTCAGGCGCTTTAACCAACTAAGCCACAGCACCCCGATTTTCATGTGTGAATAATTATTATTCTGCTTTTTCCGAAAACTGCTTTGAAAATTTGTAGCATCTAATGTGTAATTCCACTGGTTTTAATTTGTAATGCTTGATCCCATCCTATATTCTCTAAAGAAAGTTATTTCATCTGATTCCTTTTAGAGCATTTCAAAAGCAAATTTTTTTTTTTACTCAAATTCCACTGGTTTTAATTTGTAATGCTTGAAGCCATCCTATATTCTCTAAAGAAACTTATTTCATCTAATTCCTTTTAGAGCATTTCAAAAGCAGAAAGTTTTTTTCTCTCAATTACACTTTATTAGTGCTTTGGGAAAGACATGTTTGATGTCAAACAAAGGTGAAAGTCCTCTTTTTCGGCTAACAGCCCCAAACTGACATGAAGAAAGGAAAGCACTGCTGACATTCGAAATCAAGATTTTCTTTTTACTAAACAGGCTCTTTGACCAACTTGGCTAAATCACAAAAAGATGTGATATATTGGAAAGACTGCTTAGAGAGTCAGATGCAGAAAGTGGAGTCATTTCAAAATATAATCCATGGGTTAAGTTGTCAAACTTGAAGCAATCTTACATCCTTTTCACCATTTAGATGAGATTCTTAATCTCACAATTGCACTATCAGTAGGGCTGGAACAATGGCAAATTTGAGTTTGCACACAGGTAAAACAACTGCTTTAAGATAGGAAGCTTATTCTTGAGAAGATGAAAACAAGGTACTGCCGAGAGTTGAACTCAGGATCTCCTGTTTACAAGACAGGCACTATATCCAACTAAGCCACTGCACCCCAATTTTCATGTGTGAATATTTATTATTCTGCTTTTTCCGAAAACTGCTATGAAAATTTGTAGCATCTAATGTGTAATTCCACTGGTTTTAATTTGTAATGCTTGAAGCCATCCTATATTCTCTAAAGAAACTTATTTCATCTAATTCCTTTTAGAGCATTTCAAAAGCAGAAAGATTTTTTCTCTCAATTACACTTTATTAGTGCTTTGTGAAAGACATGTTTGATGTCAAACAAAAGTGAAAGTCCTCTTTTTCGGCTAACAGCCCCAAACTGACATGAAGAAAGGAAAGCACTGCTGACATTCGAAATCAAGATTTTCTGTTTACTAAACAGGCTCTTTGACCAACTTGTCTACATCACAAAAAGATGTGATATATTGGAAAGACTGCTTAGAGAGTTAGGTGCGGAAAGTGGAGGCATTTCAAAATAAAATCCATTGGTTAAGTTGTCAACCTTGAAGCAATCTTAATTGCTTTTCAGCATTTAGATGAGATTCTTAATCTCACAATTGCACTATCAGTAGGGCTGGAACAATGGTAAATTTGAGTTTGCACACAGGTAAAACACACCTGCTTTAAGATAGGAGGCTTATTCTTGAGAAGATGAAAACAAGGTACTGCTGAGAGTTGAACTCAGAATCTCCTGTTTACAAGACATGCGCTTTAACCAACTAAGCCACAGCACCACATGTTCCATAGGTGAATATTTATTATTCTGCTTTTCCGAAAACTGCTATGAAAATTTGTAGCATCTAATGTGTAATTCCACTGGTTTTAATTTGTAATGCTTGAGCCCATCCTATATTCTCTAAAGAAAGTTATTTCATCTGATTCCTTTTAGAGCATTTCAAAAGCAAATTATTTTTTTTACTCAAATTCCACTGGTTTTAATTTGTAATGCTTGAAGCCATCCTATATACTCTAAAGAAACTTATTTCATCTAATTCCTTTTAGAGCATTTCAAAAGCAGAAAGTTTTTTTCTCTCAATTACACTTTATTAGTGCTTTGGGAAAGACATGTTTGATGTCAAACAAAAGTGAAAGTCCTCTTTTTCGGCTAACAGCCCCAAACTGACATGAAGAACGGAAAGCACTGCTGACATTCAAAATCAAGATTTTCTGTTTACTAAACAGGCTCTTTGACCAACTTGTCTACATCACAAAAAGATGTGATATATTGGAAAGACTGCTTAGAGAGTCAGATGCAGAAAGTGGAGGCATTTCAAAATATAATCCATTGGTTAAGTTGTCAAGCTTGAAGCAATCTTACTTCCTTTTCAGCATTTAGATGAGATTCTTAATCTCACAATTGCACTATCAGTAGGGCTGGAACAATGGCAAATTTGAGTTTGCACACAGGTAAAACACATGCTTTAAGATAGGAAGCTTATTCTTGAGAAGATGAAAACAAGGTACTGCTGAGAGTTGAACTCAGGATCTCCTGTTTACAAGACATGCGCTTTAACCAACTAAGCCACAGCACCACATGTTCCGTAGGTGAATATTTATTATTCTGCTTTTTCCGAAAACTGCTATGAAAATTTGTAGCATCTAATGTGTAATTCCACTGGTTTTAATTTGTAATGCTTGAGCCCATCCTATATTCTCTAAAGAAAGTTATTTCATCTGATTCCTTTTAGAGCATTTCAAAAGCAAATTTTTTTTTTTTACTCAAATTCCACTGGTTTTAATTTGTAATGCTTGAAGCCATCCTATATACTCTAAAGAAACTTATTTCATCTAATTCCTTTTAGAGCATTTCAAAAGCAGAAAGTTTTTTTCTCTCAATTACACTTTATTAGTGCTTTGGGAAAGACATGTTTGATGTCAAACAAAAGTGAAAGTCCTCTTTTTCGGGTAACAGCCCCAAACTGACATGAAGAAAGGAAAGCACTGCTGACATTCAAAATCAAGATTTTCTGTTTACTAAACAGGCTCTTTAACCAACTTGTCTACATCACAAAAAGATGTGATATATTGGAAAGACTGCTTAGAGAGTCAGATGCAGAAAGTGGAGGCATTTCAAAATAAAAATCCATTGGTTAAGTTGTCAAGCTTGAAGTAATCTTACTTACTTTTCAGCATTTAGATGAGATTCTTAATCTCACAATTGCACTATCAGTAGGGCTGGAACAATGGCAAATTTGAGTTTGCACACAGGTAAAACAACTGCTTTAAGATAGGAAGCTTATTCTTGAGAAGATGAAAACAAGGTACTGCTGAGAGTTGAACTCAGTATCTCCTCTTTACAAGTCAGGCGCTTTAACCAACTAAGCCACAGCACCCCGATTTTCATGTGTGAATAATTATTATTCTGCTTTTTCCGAAAACTGCTATGAAAATTTGTAGCATCTAATGTGTAATTCCACTGGTTTTAATTTGTAATGCTTGATCCCATCCTATATCCTCTAAAGAAAGTTATTTCATCTGATTCCTTTTAGAGCATTTCAAAAGCAAATTTTTTTTTTTACTCAAATTCCACTGGTTTTAATTTGTAATGCTTGAAGCCATCCTATATTCTCTAAAGAAACTTATTTCATCTAATTCCTTTTAGAGCATTTCAAAAGAAGAAAGTTTTTTTCTCTCAATTACACTTTATTAGTGCTTTGGGAAAGACATGTTTGATGTCAAACAAAGGTGAAAGTCCTCTTTTTCGGCTAAAAGCCCCAAACTGACATGAAGAAAGGAAAGCACTGCTGACATTCGAAATCAAGATTTTCTTTTTACTAAACAGGCTCTTTGACCAACTTGGCTAAATCACAAAAAGATGTGATATATTGGAAAGACTGCTTAGAGAGTCAGATGCAGAAAGTAGAGGCATTTCAAAATATAATCCATTGGTTAAGTTGTCAAACTTGAAGCAATCTTACTTCCTTTTCACCATTTAGATGAGATTCTTAATCTCACAATTGCACTATCAGTAGGGCTGGAACAATGGCAAATTTGAGTTTGCACACAGGTAAAACAACTGCTTTAAGATAGGAAGCTTATTCTTGAGAAGATGAAAACAAGGTACTGCTGAGAGTTGAACTCAGGATTTCCTCTTTACAAGTCAGGCGCTTTAACCAACTAAGCCACAGCACCCCGATTTTCATGTGTGAATAATTATTATTCTACTTTTTCCGAAAACTGCTATGAAAATTTGTAGCATCTAATGTGTAATTCCACTGGTTTTTATTTGTAATGCTCGAGCCCATCCTATATTCTCTAAAGAAAGTTATTTCATCTAATTAATTTTAGAGCATTTCAAAAGCAAAATATTTTTTTTTCACTCAAATTCCACTGGTTTTAATTTGTGATGCTTGAAGCCATCCTATATTCTCTAAAGAAACTTATTTAATCTAATTCCTTTTAGAGCATTTCAAAAGCAGAAAGTTTTTTTCACTCAATTACACTTTAATAGTGCTTTGGGAAAGACATGTTTGATGTCAAACAAAAGTGAAAGTCCTCTTTTTCGGCTAACAGCACCAAACTGACATGAAGAAAGGAAAACACTGCTGACATTCGAAATCAAGATTTTCTTTTTACTAAACAGGCTCTTTGACCAACTTGGCTAAATCACAAAAAGATGTGACATATTGGAAAGACTGCTTAGAAAGTCAGATGCAGAAAGTGGAGGCATTTCAAAATATAATCCATTGGTTAAGTTGTCAAGCTTGAAGCAATCTTACTTCCTTTTCAGCATTTAGATGAGATTCTTAATCTCACAATTGCATTATCAGTAGGGCTGGAACAATGGCAAATTTGAGTTTGCACAGAGGTAAAACACATGCTTTAAGACAGGAAGCTTATTCTTGAGAAGATTAAAACAAGGTACTGCTGAGAGTTGAACTCAGGATCTCCTGTTTACAAGCGAGGCACTTTAAGCAGCTAAGCCACAGCACCCCAATTTTCATGTGTGAATATTTTTTATTCTGCTTTTTCCGAAAACTGCTATGAAAATTTGTAGCATCTAATGTGTAATTCCACTGGTTTTAATTTGTAATGCTTGAGCCCATCCTATATTCTCTAAAGAAAGTTATTTCATCTGATTCCTTCTAGAGCATTTCAAAAGCAAAATTTTTTTTTTTACTCAAATTCCACTGGTTTTAATTTGTAATGCTTGAAGCCATCCTATATTCTCTAAAGAAACTTATTTCATCTAATTCCTTTTAGAACATTTCAAAAGCAGAAAGTTTTTTTCTCTCAATTACACTTTATTAGTGCTTTGGGAAAGACATGTTTGATGTCAAACAAAAGTGAAAGTCCTCTTTTTCGGCTAACAGCCCCAAACTGACATGAAGAAAGGAAAGCACTGCTGACATTCGAAATCAAGATTTTCTGTTTACTAAACAGGCTCTTTGACCAACTTGTCTACATCACAAAAAGATGTGATATATTGGAAAGACTGCTTAGAGAGTCAGGTGCGGAAAGTGTAGGCATTTCAAAATAAAATCCATTGGTTAAGTTGTCAAGCTTGAAGCAATCTTAATTGCTTTTCAGCATTTAGATGAGATTCTTAATCTCACAATTGCACTATCAGTAGGGCTGGAACAATGGCAAATTTGAGTTTGCACACAGGTAAAACACACCTGCTTTAACATAGGAGGCTTATTCTTGAGAAGATGAAAACAAGGTACTGCTGAGAGTTGAACTCAGGATCTCCTGTTTACAAGACATGCGCTTTAACCAACTAAGCCACAGCACCACATGTTCCATAGGTGAATATTTATTATTCTGCTTTTCCGAAAACTGCTATGAAAATTTGTAGCATCTAATGTGTAATTCCACTGGTTTTAATTTGTAATGCTTGAGCCCATCCTATATTCTCTAAAGAAAGTTATTTCATCTGATTCCTTTTAGAGCATTTCAAAAGCAAATTATTTTTTTTACTCAAATTCCACTGGTTTTAATTTGTAATGCTTGAAGCCATCCTATATACTCTAAAGAAACTTATTTCATCTACTTCCTTTTAGAGCATTTCAAAAGCAGAAAGTTTTTTTCTCTCAATTACACTTTATTAGTGCTTTGGGAAAGACATGTTTGATGTCAAACAAAAGTGAAAGTCCTCTTTTTCGGCTAACAGCCCCAAACTGACATGAAGAACGGAAAGCACTGCTGACATTCAAAATCAAGATTTTCTGTTTACTAAACAGGCTCTTTGACCAACTTGTCTACATCACAAAAAGATGTGATATATTGGAAAGACTGCTTAGAGAGTCAGATGCAGAAAGTGGAGGCAGTTCAAAATATAATCCATTGGTTAAGTTGTCAAGCTTGAAGCAATCTTACTTCCTTTTCAGCATTTAGATGAGATTCTTAATCTCACAATTGCACTATCAGTAGGGCTGGAACAATGGCAAATTTGAGTTTGCACACAGGTAAAACACATGCTTTAAGATAGGAAGCTTATTCTTGAGAAGATGAAAACAAGGTACTGCTGAGAGTTGAACTCAGGATCTCCTGTTTACAAGACAGGCGCTTTAACCAACTAAGCCACAGCACCCCGATTTTCATGTGTGAATAATTATTATTCTGCTTTTTCCGAAAACTGCTATGAAAATCTGTAGCATCTAATGTGTAATTCCACTGGTTTTTATTTGTAATGCTTGAGCGCATCCTATATTCTCTAAAGAAAGTTATTTCATCTAATTAATTTTAGAGCATTTCAAAAGCAAAATATTTTTTTTTCACTCAAATTCCACTGGTTTTAATTTGTGATGCTTGAAGCCATCCTATATTCTCTAAAGAAACTTATTTAATCTAATTCCTTTTAGAGCATTTCAAAAGCAGAAAGTTTTTTTCACTCAATTACACTTTAATAGTGCTTTGGGAAAGACATGTTTGATGTCAAACAAAAGTGAAAGTCCTCTTTTTCGGCTAACAGCACCAAACTGACATGAAGAAAGGAAAACACTGCTGACATTCGAAATCAAGATTTTCTTTTTACTAAACAGGCTCTTTGACCAACTTGGCTAAATCACAAAAAGATGTGATATATTGGAAAGACTGCTTAGAGAGTCAGATGCAGAAAGTGGAGGCATTTCAAAATATAATCCATTGGTTAAGTTGTCAAGCTTGAAGCAATCTTACTTCCTTTTCACCATTTAGATGAGATTCTTAATCTCACAATTGCACTATCAGTAGGGCTGGAACAATGGCAAATTTGAGTATGCACACAGGTAAAACAACTGCTTTAAGATAGGAAGCTTATTCTTGAGAAGATGAAAACAAGGTACTGCTGAGAGTTGAACTCAGGATCTCCTGTTTACAAGACAGGCACTTTATCCAACTAAGCCACAGCACCCCAATTTTCATGTGTGAATATTTATTATTCTGCTTTTTCCGAAAACTGCTATGAAAATTTGTAGCATCTAATGTGTAATTCCACTGGTTTTAATTTGTAATGCTTGAGCCCATCCTATATTCTCTAAAGAAAGTTATTTCATCTGATTCCTTTTAGAGCATTTCAAAAGCAAAATTTTTTTTTTTACTCAAATTCCACTGGTTTTAATTTGTAATGCTTGAAGCCATCCTATATTCTCTAAAGAAACTTATTTCATCTAATTCCTTTTAGAGCATTTCAAAAGCAGAAAGATTTTTTCTCTCAATTACACTTTATTAGTGCTTTGTGAAAGACATGTTTGATGTCAAACAAAAGTGAAAGTCCTCTTTTTCGGCTAACAGCCCCAAACTGACATGAAGAAAGGAAAGCACTGCTGACATTCGAAATCAAGATTTTCTGTTTACTAAACAGGCTCTTTGACCAACTTGTCTACATCACAAAAAGATGTGATATATTGGAAAGACTGCTTAGAGAGTCAGGTGCGGAAAGTGGAGGCATTTCAAAATAAAATCCATTGGTTAAGTTGTCAAGCTTGAAGCAATCTTAATTGCTTTTCAGCATTTAGATGAGATTCTTAATCTCACAATTGCACTATCAGTAGGGCTGGAACAATGGCAAATTTGAGTTTGCACACAGGTAAAACACACCTGCTTTAAGATAGGAGGCTTATTCTTGAGAAGATGAAAACAAGGTACTGCTGAGAGTTGAACTCAGGATCTCCTGTTTACAAGACATGCGCTTTAACCAACTAAGCCACAGCACCACATGTTCCGTAGGTGAATATTTATTATTCTGCTTTTTCCGAAAACTGCTATGAAAATTTGTAGCATCTAATGTGTAATTCCACTGGTTTTAATTTGTAATGCTTGAGCCCATCCTATATTCTCTAAAGAAAGTTATTTCATCTGATTCCTTTTAGAGCATTTCAAAAGCAAATTTTTTTTTTTTACTCAAATTCCACTGGTTTTAATTTGTAATGCTTGAAGCCATCCTATATACTCTAAAGAAACTTATTTCATCTAATTCCTTTTAGAGCATTTCAAAAGCAGAAAGTTTTTTTCTCTCAATTACACTTTATTAGTGCTTTGGGAAAGACATGTTTGATGTCAAACAAAAGTGAAAGTCCTCTTTTTCGGGTAACAGCCCCAAACTGACATGAAGAAAGGAAAGCACTGCTGACATTCAAAATCAAGATTTTCTGTTTACTAAACAGGCTCTTTAACCAACTTGTCTACATCACAAAAAGATGTGATATATTGGAAAGACTGCTTAGAGAGTCAGATGCAGAAAGTGGAGGCATTTCAAAATAAAAATCCATTGGTTAAGTTGTCAAGCTTGAAGTAATCTTACTTACTTTTCAGCATTTAGATGAGATTCTTAATCTCACAATTGCACTATCAGTAGGGCTGGAACAATGGCAAATTTGAGTTTGCACACAGGTAAAACAACTGCTTTAAGATAGGAAGCTTATTCTTGAGAAGATGAAAACAAGGTACTGCTGAGAGTTGAACTCAGTATCTCCTCTTTACAAGTCAGGCGCTTTAACCAACTAAGCCACAGCACCCCGATTTTCATGTGTGAATAATTATTATTCTGCTTTTTCCGAAAACTGCTATGAAAATTTGTAGCATCTAATGTGTAATTCCACTGGTTTTAATTTGTAATGCTTGATCCCATCCTATATCCTCTAAAGAAAGTTATTTCATCTGATTCCTTTTAGAGCATTTCAAAAGCAAATTTTTTTTTTTACTCAAATTCCACTGGTTTTAATTTGTAATGCTTGAAGCCATCCTATATTCTCTAAAGAAACTTATTTCATCTAATTCCTTTTAGAGCATTTCAAAAGAAGAAAGTTTTTTTCTCTCAATTACACTTTATTAGTGCTTTGGGAAAGACATGTTTGATGTCAAACAAAGGTGAAAGTCCTCTTTTTCGGCTAAAAGCCCCAAACTGACATGAAGAAAGGAAAGCACTGCTGACATTCGAAATCAAGATTTTCTTTTTACTAAACAGGCTCTTTGACCAACTTGGCTAAATCACAAAAAGATGTGATATATTGGAAAGACTGCTTAGAGAGTCAGATGCAGAAAGTGGAGGCATTTCAAAATATAATCCATTGGTTAAGTTGTCAAACTTGAAGCAATCTTACTTCCTTTTCACCATTTAGATGAGATTCTTAATCTCACAATTGCACTATCAGTAGGGCTGGAACAATGGCAAATTTGAGTTTGCACACAGGTAAAACAACTGCTTTAAGATAGGAAGCTTATTCTTGAGAAGATGAAAACAAGGTACTGCTGAGAGTTGAACTCAGGATTTCCTCTTTACAAGTCAGGCGCTTTAACCAACTAAGCCACAGCACCCCGATTTTCATGTGTGAATAATTATTATTCTACTTTTTCCGAAAACTGCTATGAAAATTTGTAGCATCTAATGTGTAATTCCACTGGTTTTTATTTGTAATGCTCGAGCCCATCCTATATTCTCTAAAGAAAGTTATTTCATCTAATTAATTTTAGAGCATTTCAAAAGCAAAATATTTTTTTTTCACTCAAATTCCACTGGTTTTAATTTGTGATGCTTGAAGCCATCCTATATTCTCTAAAGAAACTTATTTAATCTAATTCCTTTTAGAGCATTTCAAAAGCAGAAAGTTTTTTTCACTCAATTACACTTTAATAGTGCTTTGGGAAAGACATGTTTGATGTCAAACAAAAGTGAAAGTCCTCTTTTTCGGCTAACAGCACCAAACTGACATGAAGAAAGGAAAACACTGCTGACATTCGAAATCAAGATTTTCTTTTTACTAAACAGGCTCTTTGACCAACTTGGCTAAATCACAAAAAGATGTGACATATTGGAAAGACTGCTTAGAAAGTCAGATGCAGAAAGTGGAGGCATTTCAAAATATAATCCATTGGTTAAGTTGTCAAGCTTGAAGCAATCTTACTTCCTTTTCAGCATTTAGATGAGATTCTTAATCTCACAATTGCATTATCAGTAGGGCTGGAACAATGGCAAATTTGAGTTTGCACAGAGGTAAAACACATGCTTTAAGATAGGAAGCTTATTCTTGAGAAGATTAAAACAAGGTACTGCTGAGAGTTGAACTCAGGATCTCCTGTTTACAAGCGAGGCACTTTAAGCAGCTAAGCCACAGCACCCCAATTTTCATGTGTGAATATTTTTTATTCTGCTTTTTCCGAAAACTGCTATGAAAATTTGTAGCATCTAATGTGTAATTCCACTGGTTTTAATTTGTAATGCTTGAGCCCATCCTATATTCTCTAAAGAAAGTTATTTCATCTGATTCCTTCTAGAGCATTTCAAAAGCAAAATTTTTTTTTTTACTCAAATTCCACTGGTTTTAATTTGTAATGCTTGAAGCCATCCTATATTCTCTAAAGAAACTTATTTCATCTAATTCCTTTTAGAACATTTCAAAAGCAGAAAGTTTTTTTCTCTCAATTACACTTTATTAGTGCTTTGGGAAAGACATGTTTGATGTCAAACAAAAGTGAAAGTCCTCTTTTTCGGCTAACAGCCCCAAACTGACATGAAGAAAGGAAAGCACTGCTGACATTCGAAATCAAGATTTTCTGTTTACTAAACAGGCTCTTTGACCAACTTGTCTACATCACAAAAAGATGTGATATATTGGAAAGACTGCTTAGAGAGTCAGGTGCGGAAAGTGTAGGCATTTCAAAATAAAATCCATTGGTTAAGTTGTCAAGCTTGAAGCAATCTTAATTGCTTTTCAGCATTTAGATGAGATTCTTAATCTCACAATTGCACTATCAGTAGGGCTGGAACAATGGCAAATTTGAGTTTGCACACAGGTAAAACACACCTGCTTTAACATAGGAGGCTTATTCTTGAGAAGATGAAAACAAGGTACTGCTGAGAGTTGAACTCAGGATCTCCTGTTTACAAGACATGCGCTTTAACCAACTAAGCCACAGCACCACATGTTCCATAGGTGAATATTTATTATTCTGCTTTTCCGAAAACTGCTATGAAAATTTGTAGCATCTAATGTGTAATTCCACTGGTTTTAATTTGTAATGCTTGAGCCCATCCTATATTCTCTAAAGAAAGTTATTTCATCTGATTCCTTTTAGAGCATTTCAAAAGCAAATTATTTTTTTTACTCAAATTCCACTGGTTTTAATTTGTAATGCTTGAAGCCATCCTATATACTCTAAAGAAACTTATTTCATCTACTTCCTTTTAGAGCATTTCAAAAGCAGAAAGTTTTTTTCTCTCAATTACACTTTATTAGTGCTTTGGGAAAGACATGTTTGATGTCAAACAAAAGTGAAAGTCCTCTTTTTCGGCTAACAGCCCCAAACTGACATGAAGAACGGAAAGCACTGCTGACATTCAAAATCAAGATTTTCTGTTTACTAAACAGGCTCTTTGACCAACTTGTCTACATCACAAAAAGATGTGATATATTGGAAAGACTGCTTAGAGAGTCAGATGCAGAAAGTGGAGGCAGTTCAAAATATAATCCATTGGTTAAGTTGTCAAGCTTGAAGCAATCTTACTTCCTTTTCAGCATTTAGATGAGATTCTTAATCTCACAATTGCACTATCAGTAGGGCTGGAACAATGGCAAATTTGAGTATGCACACAGGTAAAACAACTGCTTTAAGATAGGAAGCTTATTCTTGAGAAGATGAAAACAAGGTACTGCTGAGAGTTGAACTCAGGATTTCCTCTTTACAAGTCAGGCGCTTTAACCAACTAAGCCACAGCACCACGATTTTCATGTGTGAATAATTATTATTCTACTTTTTCCGAAAACTGCTATGAAAATATGTAGCATCTAATGTGTAATTCCACTGGTTTTTATTTGTAATGCTCGAGCCCATCCTATATTCTCTAAAGAAAGTTATTTCATCTAATTAATTTTAGAGCATTTCAAAAGCAAAAATTTTTTTTTTCACTCAAATTCCACTGGTTTTAATTTGTGATGCTTGAAGACATCCTATATTCTCTAAAGAAACTTATTTAATCTAATTCCTTATAGAGCATTTCAAAAGCAGAAAGTTTTTTTCACTCAATTACACTTTAATAGTGCTTTGGGAAAGACATGTTTGATGTCAAACAAAAGTGAAAGTCCTCTTTTTCGGCTAACAGCACCAAACTGACATGAAGAAAGGAAAACACTGCTGACATTCGAAATCAAGATTTTCTTTTTACTAAACAGGCTCTTTGACCAACTTGGCTAAATCACAAAAAGATGTGACATATTGGAAAGACTGCTTAGAGAGTCAGATGCAGAAAGTGGAGGCATTTCAAAATATAATCCATTGGTTAAGTTGTCAAGCTTGAAGCAATCTTAATTGCTTTTCAGCATTTAGATGAGATTCTTAATCTCACAATTGCACTATCAGTAGGGCTGGAACAATGGCAAATTTGAGTTTGCACACAGGTAAAACACATGCTTTAAGATAGGAAGCTTATTCTTGAGAAGATTAAAACAAGGTACTGCTGAGAGTTGAACTCAGGATCTCCTGTTTACAAGAGAGGCACTTTAACCAACTAAGCCACAGCACCCCAATTTTCATGTGTGAATATTTTTTATTCTGCTTTTTCCGAAAACTGCTAAGAAAATTTGTAGCATCTAATGTGTAATTCCACTGGTTTTAATTTGAAATGCTTGAGCCCATCCTATATTCTCTAAAGAAAGTTATTTCATCTGATTCCTTCTAGAGCATTTCAAAAGCAAAATTTTTTTTTTTACTCAAATTCCACTGGTTTTAATTTGTAATGCTTGAAGCCATCCTATATTCTCTAAAGAAACTTATTTCATCTAATTCCTTTTAGAGCATTTCAAAAGCAGAAAGTTTTTTTCTCTCAATTACACTTTATTAGTGCTTTGGGAAAGACATGTTTGATGTCAAACAAAGGTGAAAGTCCTCTTTTTCGGCTAACAGCCCCAAACTGACATGAAGAAAGGAAAGCACTGCTGACATTCGAAATCAAG
This sequence comes from Dendrobates tinctorius, assembly GCF_039654945.1. NCBI lineage: Eukaryota > Metazoa > Chordata > Amphibia > Anura > Dendrobatidae > Dendrobates > Dendrobates tinctorius. The sequence continues at coordinate 849,775 of NW_027361921.1, read as the reverse complement.
ATTTTCTTTTTACTAAACAGGCTCTTTGACCAACTTGGCTAAATCACAAAAAGATGTGATATATTGGAAAGACTGCTTAGAGAGTCAGATGCAGAAAGTGGAGGCATTTCAAAATATAATCCATTGGTTAATTTGTCAAACTTGAAGAAATCTTACTTCCTTTTCACCATTTAGATGAGATTCTTAATCTCACAATTGCACTATCAGTAGGGCTGGAACAATGGCAAATTTGAGTTTGCACACAGGTAAAACAACTGCTTTAAGATAGGAAGCTTATTCTTGAGAAGATGAAAACAAGGTACTGCCGAGAGTTGAACTCAGGATCTCCTGTTTACAAGACAGGGACTTTATCCAACTAAGCCACAGCACCCCAATTTTCATGTGTGAATATTTATTATTCTGCTTTTTCCGAAAACTGCTATGAAAATTTGTAGCATCTAATGTGTAATTCCACTGGTTTTAATTTGTAATGCTTGATCCCATCCTATATTCTCTAAAGAAAGATATTTCATCTGATTCCTTTTAGAGCATTTCAAAAGCAAAATTTTTTTTTTTACTCAAATTCCACTGGTTTTAATTTGTAATGCTTGAAGCCATCCTATATTCTCTAAAGAAACTTATTTCATCTAATTCCTTTTAGAGCATTTCAAAAGCAGAAAGATTTTTTCTCTCAATTACACTTTATTAGTGCTTTGTGAAAGACATGTTTGATGTCAAACAAAAGTGAAAGTCCTCTTTTTTGGCTAACAGCCCCAAACTGACATGAAGAAAGGAAAGCACTGCTGACATTCGAAATCAAGATTTTCTGTTTACTAAACAGGCTCTTTGACCAACTTGTCTACATCACAAAAAGATGTGATATATTGGAAAGACTGCTTAGAGAGTCAGGTGCGGAAAGTGGAGGCATTTCAAAATAAAATCCATTGGTTAAGTTGTCAAGCTTGAAGCAATCTTAATTGCTTTTCAGCATTTAGATGAGATTCTTAATCTCACAATTGCACTATCAGTAGGGCTGGAACAATGGCAAATTTGAGTTTGCACACAGGTAAAACACACCTGCTTTAAGATAGGAGGCTTATTCTTGAGAAGATGAAAACAAGGTACTGCTGAGAGTTGAACTCAGGATCTCCTGTTTACAAGACATGCGCTTTAACCAACTAAGCCACAGCACCACATGTTCCGTAGGTGAATATTTATTATTCTGCTTTTTCCGAAAACTGCTATGAAAATTTGTAGCATCTAATGTGTAATTCCACTGGTTTTAATTTGTAATGCTTGAGCCCATCCTATATTCTCTAAAGAAAGTTATTTCATCTGATTCCTTTTAGAGCATTTCAAAAGCAAATTTTTTTTTTTTACTCCAATTCCACTGGTTTTAATTTGTAATGCTTGAAGCCATCCTATATACTCTAAAGAAACTTATTTCATCTAATTCCTTTTAGAGCATTTCAAAAGCAGAAAGTTTTTTTCTCTCAATTACACTTTATTAGTGCTTTGGGAAAGACATGTTTGATGTCAAACAAAAGTGAAAGTCCTCTTTTTCGGGTAACAGCCCCAAACTGACATGAAGAAAGGAAAGCACTGCTGACATTCAAAATCAAGATTTTCTGTTTACTAAACAGGCTCTTTGACCAACTTGTCTACATCACAAAAAGATGTGATATATTGGAAAGACTGCTTAGAGAGTCAGATGCAGAAAGTGGAGGCATTTCAAAATAAAAATCCATTGGTTAAGTTGTCAAGCTTGAAGTAATCTTACTTACTTTTCAGCATTTAGATGAGATTCTTAATCTCACAATTGCACTATCAGTAGGGCTGGAACAATGGCAAATTTGAGTTTGCACACAGGTAAAACAACTGCTTTAAGATAGGAAGCTTATTCTTGAGAAGATGAAAACAAGGTACTGCTGAGAGTTGAACTCAGTATCTCCTCTTTACAAGTCAGGCGCTTTAACCAACTAAGCCACAGCACCCCGATTTTCATGTGTGAATAATTATTATTCTGCTTTTTCCGAAAACTGCTATGAAAATTTGTAGCATCTAATGTGTAATTCCACTGGTTTTAATTTGTAATGCTTGATCCCATCCTATATCCTCTAAAGAAAGTTATTTCATCTGATTCCTTTTAGAGCATTTCAAAAGCAAATTTTTTTTTTTACTCAAATTCCACTGGTTTTAATTTGTAATGCTTGAAGCCATCCTATATTCTCTAAAGAAACTTATTTCATCTAATTCCTTTTAGAGCATTTCAAAAGAAGAAAGTTTTTTTCTCTCAATTACACTTTATTAGTGCTTTGGGAAAGACATGTTTGATGTCAAACAAAGGTGAAAGTCCTCTTTTTCGGCTAAAAGCCCCAAACTGACATGAAGAAAGGAAAGCACTGCTGACATTCGAAATCAAGATTTTCTTTTTACTAAACAGGCTCTTTGACCAACTTGGCTAAATCACAAAAAGATGTGATATATTGGAAAGACTGCTTAGAGAGTCAGATGCAGAAAGTGGAGGCATTTCAAAATATAATCCATTGGTTAAGTTGTCAAACTTGAAGCAATCTTACTTCCTTTTCACCATTTAGATGAGATTCTTAATCTCACAATTGCACTATCAGTAGGGCTGGAACAATGGCAAATTTGAGTTTGCACACAGGTAAAACAACTGCTTTAAGATAGGAAGCTTATTCTTGAGAAGATTTAAAAAAGGTACTGCCGAGAGTTGAACTCAGGATCTACTGTTTACAAGATGGGCGCTTTAACCAACTAATCCACAGCACCCCGATTTTCATGTGTGAATAATTATTATTCTGCTTTTTCCGAAAACTGCTATGAAAATTTGTAGCATCTAATGTGTAATTCCACTGGATTTGATTTGTAATGCTTGAGCCCATCCTATATTCTCTAAAGAAAGTTATTTCATCTAATTAATTTTAGAGCATTTCAAAAGCAAAATTTTTTTTCACTCAAATTCCACTGGTTTTAATTTGTGATGCTTGAAGCCATCCTATATTCTCTAAAGAAACTTATTTCATCTAATTGCTTTTAGAGCATTTCAAAAGCAGAAAGTTTTTTTCACTCAATTACACTTTATTAGTGCTTTGGGAAAGACATGTTTGATGTCAAACAAAAGTGAAAGTCCTCTTTTTCGGCTAACAGCACCAAACTGACATGAAGAAAGGAAAGCACTGCTGACAATCTAAATCAAGATTTTCTGTTTACTAAACAGGTTCTTTGACCAACTTGGCTAAATCACAAAAAGATGTGATATATTGGAAAGACTGCTTAGAGAGTTAGATGCAGAAAGTGGAGGCATTTCAAAATAAAATCCATTGGCTAAGTTGTCAAGCTTGAAGCAATCTTACTTCCTTTTCAGCATTTAGATGAGATTCTTAATTTCACAACTGCACTATCAGTAGGGCTGGAGCAATGGCAAATTTGAGTTTGCACACAGGTAAAACACATGCTTTAAGATAGGAAGCTTATTCTTGAGAAGAATAAAACAAGGTACTGCTGAGAGTTGAACTCAGGATCTCGTGTTTACAAGAGAGGCACTTTAACCAACTAAGCCACAGCACCCCAATTTTCATGTGTGAATATTTATTATTCTGCTTTTTCAGAAAACTGCTATGAAAATTTGTAGCATCTAATGTGTAATTCCACTGGTTTTATTTTGTAATGCTTCAGCCCATCCTATATTCTCTAAAGAAAGTTATTTCATCTGATTCCTTTTAGAGCATTTCAAAAGCAAAATTTTTTTTTTTTACTCAAATTCCACTGGTTTTAATTTGTAATGCTTGAAGCCATCCTATATTCTCTCAAGAAACTTATTTCATCTAATTCCTTTTAGAGCATTTCAAAAGCAGAAAGTTTTTTTCTCTCAATTACACTTTATTAGTGCTTTGGGAAAGACATTTTTGATGTCAAACAAAAGTGAAAGTCCTCTTTTTCGGCTAACAGCCCCAAACTGACATGAAGAAAGGAAAGCACTGCTAACATTCGAAATCAAGATTTTCTGTTGACTAAACAGGCTCTTTGACCAACTTGTCTACATCACAAAAAGATGTGATATATTGGAAAGACTGCTTAGAGAGTCAGGTGCGGAAAGTGGAGGCATTTCAAAATAAAATCCATTGGTTAAGTTGTTAAGCTTGAAGCAATCTTAATTGCTTTTCACCGTTTAGATGAAAACGGTGCACTATCAGTAGGGCTGGAACAATGGCAAATTTGAGTTTGCACACAGGTAAAACACACCTGCTTTAAGATACGAAGCTTATTCTTGAGAAGATGAAAGCAAGGTACTACTGAGAGTTGAACTCAGGATCTCCTGTTTACAAGACAGGCATTTTAACCAACTAAGCCACAGCACCCCGATTTTCATGTGTGAATAATTATTATTCTGCTTTTTCCGAAAACTGCTATGAAAATTTGTAGCATCTAATGTGTAATTCCACTGGTTTTTATTTGTAATGCTTGAGCCCATCCTATATTCTCTAAAGAAAGTTATTTCATCTAATTAATTTTAGAGCATTTCAAAAGCAAAATTTTTTTTTTTCACTCAAATTCCACTGGTTTTAATTTGTGATGCTTGAAGCCATCCTATATTCTCTAAAGAAACTTATTTAATCTAATTCCTTTTAGAGCATTTCAAAAGCAGAAAGTTTTTTTCACTCAATTACACTTTATTAGTGCTTTGGGAAAGACATGTTTGAGGTCAAACAAAAGTGAAAGTCCTCTTTTTCGGCTAACAGCATCAAACTGACATGAAGAAAGGAAAACACTGCTGACATTCGAAATCAAGATTTTCTTTTTACTAAACAGGCTCTTTGACCAACTTGGCTAAATCACAAAAAGATGTGATATATTGGAAAGACTGCTTAGAGAGTCAGATGCAGAAAATGGAGGCATTTCAAAATATAATCCATTGGTTAAGTTGTCAAGCTTGAAGCAATCTTACTTCCTTTTCAGCATTTAGATGAGATTCTTAATTTCACAACTGCACTATCAGTAGGGCTGGAACAATGGCAAATTTGAGTTTGCACACAGGTAAAACACATGCTTTAAGATAGGAAGCTTATTCTTGAGAAGATTAAAACAAGGTCCTGCTGAGAGTTGAACTCAGGATCTCCTGTTTACAAGAGAGGCACTTTAACAAACTAAGCCACAGCACCCCAATTTTCATGTGTGAATATTTATTAGTCTGCTTTTTCCGAAAACTGCTTTGAAAATTTGTAGCATCTAATGTGTAATCCCACTGGTTTTAATTTGTAAAGCTTGAGCCCATCCTATATTCTCTAAAGAAAGTTATTTCATCTGATTCCTTTTAGAGCATTTCAAAAGCAAAATTTTTTTTTTTACTCAAATTCCACTGGTTTTAATTTGTAATGCGGAAAGTGGAGGCATTTCAAAATAAAATCCATTGGTTAAGTTGTCAAGCTTGAAGCAATCTTAATTGCTTTTCAGCATTTAGATGAGATTCTTAATCTCACAATTGCACTATCAGTAGGGCTGGAACAATGGCAAATTTGAGTTTGCACACAGGTAAAACACACCTACTTTAAGATAGGAGGCTTATTCTTGAGAAGATGAAAACAAGGTACTGCTGAGAGTTGAACTCAGGATCTCCTGTTTACAAGACAGGTGCTTTAACCAACTAAGCCACAGCACCACATGTTCCGTACGTGAATATTTATTATTCTGCTTTTTCCGAAAACTGCTACGAAAATTTGTAGCATCTAATGTGTAATTCCAATGGTTTTAATTTGTAATGCTTGAAGCCATCCTATATTCTCTAAAGAAACTTATTTCATCTAATTCCTTTTAGAGCATTTCAAAAGCAGAAAGTTTTTTTCACTCAATTACACTTTATTAGTGCTTTGGGAAAGACATGTTTGATGTCAAACAAAAGTGAAAGTCCTCTTTTTCGGCTAACAGCCCCAAACTGACATGAAGAAAGGAAAGCACTGCTGACATTCGAAATCAAGATTTTCTGTTTACTAAACAGGCTCTTTGACCAACTTGGCTAAATCACAAAAAGATGTGATATATTGGAAAGACTGCTTAGAGAGTCAGATGCAGAAAGTGGAGGCATTTCAAAATAAAATCCATTGGTTAAGTTGTCAAGCTTGAAGCAATCTTACTTCCTTTTCAGCATTTAGATGAGATTCTTAATCTCACAATTGCACTATCAGTAGGGCTGGAACAATGGCAAATTTGAGTTTGCACACAGGTAAAACACACCTGCTTTAAGATAGGAAGCTTATTCTTGAGAAGATGAAAACAAGGTACTGCTGAGAGTTGAACTCAGGATCTCCTGTTTACAAGACAGGCGCTTTAACCAACTAAGCCACAGCACCCCAATTTTCATGTGTGAATAATTATTATTCTGCTTTTTCCGAAAACTGCTATGAAAATTTTTAGCATCTAATGTGTAATTCCACTGGTTTTTATTTGTAATGTTTGAGCCCATCCTATATTCTCTAAAGAAAGTTATTTCATCTAATTAATTTTAGAGCATTTCAAAAGCAAAATTTTTTTTTTTCACTCAAATTCCACTGGTTTTAATTTGTGATGCTTGAAGCCATCCTATATTCTCTAAAGAAACTTATTTAATCTAATTCCTTTTAGAGCATTTCAAAAGCAGAAAGTTTTTTTCACTCAATTACACTTTATTAGTGCTTTGGGAAAGACATGTTTGATGTCAAACAAAAGTGAAAGTCCTCTTTTTCGGCTCACAGCCCCAAACTGACATGAAGAAAGGAAAGCACTGCTGACATTCGAAATCAAGATTTTCTGTTTACTAAACAGGCTCTTTGACCAACTTGGCTAAATCACAAAAAGATGTGATATATTGGAAAGACTGCTTAGAGAGTCAGATGCAGAAAGTGGAGGCATTTCAAAATAAAATCCATTGGTTAAGTTGTCAAGCTTGAAGTAATCTTACTTCCTTTTCAGCATTTAGATAAGATTCTTAATCTCACAATTGCACTATCAGTAGGGCTGGAACAATGGCAAATTTGAGTTTGCGCACAGGTAAAACACATGCTTTAAGATAGGAAGCTTATTCTTGAGAAGATTAAAACAAGGTACTGCTGAGAGTTGAACTCAGGATCTCCTGTTTACAAGAGAGTCACTTTAACCAACTAAGCCACAGCACCCCAATTTTCATGTGTGAATATTTATTATTCTGCTTTTTCCGAAAACTGCTATGAAAATTTTTAGCATCTAATGTGTAATTCCACTGGTTTTAATTTGTAATGCTTGAAGCCATCCTATATTCTCTAAAGAAACTTATTTCATCTAATTCCTTTTAGAGCATTTCAAAAGCAGAAAGATTTTTTCTCTCAATTACTCATTATTAGTGCTTTGTGAAAGACATGTTTGATGTCAAACAAAAGTGAAAGTCCACTTTTTCGGCTAACAGCCCCAAACTGACATGAAGAAAGGAAAGCACTGCTGACATTCGAAATCAAGATTTTCTGTTTACTAAACAGGCTCTTTGACCAACTTGTCTACATCACAAAAAGATGTGATATATTGGAAAGACTGCTTAGAGAGTCAGGTGCGGAAAGTGGAGGCATTTCAAAATAAAATCCATTGGTTAAGTTGTCAAGCTTGAAGCAATCTTAATTGCTTTTCAGCATTTAGATGAGATTCTTAATCTCACAATTGCACTATCAGTAGGGCTGGAACAATGGCAAATTTGAGTTTGCACACAGGTAAAACACACGTGCTTTAAGATAGGAGGCTTATTCTTGAGAAGATGAAAACAAGGTACTGCTGAGAGTTGAACTCAGGATCTCCTGTTTACAAGACAGGTGCTTTAACCAACTAAGCCACAGCACCACATGTTCCGAACGTGAATATTTATTATTCTGCTTTTTCCGAAAACTGCTACGAAAATTTGTAGCATCTAATGTGTAATTCCACTGGTTTTAATTTGTAATGCTTGAAGCCATCCTATATTCTCTAAAGAAACTTATTTCATCTAATTCCTTTTAGAGCATTTCAAAAGCAGAAAGTTTTTTTCACTCAATTACACTTTATTAGTGCTTTGGGAAAGACATGTTTGACGTCAAACAAAAGTGAAAGTCCTCTTTTTCGGCTAACAGCACCAAACTGACATGAAGAAAGGAAAGCACTGCTGACATTCGAAATCAAGATTTTCTTTTTACTAAACAGGCTCTTTGACCAACTTGGCTAAATCACAAAAAGATGTGATATATTGGAAAGACTGCTTAGAGAGTCAGATGCAGAAAGTGGAGGCATTTCAAAATATAATCCATTGGTTAAGTTGTCAAGCTTGAAGCAATCTTACTTCCTTTTCAGCATTTAGATGAGATTCTTAATCTCACAATTGCACTATCAGTAGGGCTGGAACAATGGCAAATTTGAGTTTGCACACAGGTAAAACACATGCTTTAAGATAGGAAGCTTATTCTTGAGAAGATTAAAACAAGGTACTGCTGAGAGTTGAACTCAGGATCTCCTGTTTACAAGAGAGGCACTTTAACCAACTAAGCCACAGCACCCCAATTTTCATGTGTGAATATTTTTTATTCTGCTTTTTCCGAAAACTGCTATGAAAATTTGTAGCATCTAATGTGTAATTCCACTGGTTTTAATTTGTAATGCTTGAGCCCATCCTATATTCTCTAAAGAAAGTTATTTCATCTGATTCCTTCTAGAGCATTTCAAAAGCAAATTTTTTTTTTTTACTCAAATTCCACTGGTTTTAATTTGTAATGCTTGAAGCCATCCTATATTCTCTAAAGAAACTTATTTCATCTAATTCCTTTTAGAGCATTTCAAAAGCAGAAAGTTTTTTTCTCTCAATTACACTTTATTAGTGCTTTGGGAAAGACATGTTTGATGTCAAACAAAAGTGAAAGTCCTCTTTTTCGGCTAACAGCCCCAAACTGACATGAAGAAAGGAAAGCACTGCTGACATTCAAAATCAAGATTTTCTGTTTACTAAACAGGCTCTTTGACCAACTTGTCTACATCACAAAAAGATGTGATATATTGGAAAGACTGCTTAGAGAGTCAGGTGCGGAAAGTGGAGGCATTTCAAAATAAAATCCATTGGTTAAGTTGTCAAGCTTGAAGCAATCTTACTTCCTTTTCAGCATTTAGATGAGATTCTTAATCTCACAATTGCACTATCAGTAGGGCTGGAACAATGGCAAATTTGAGTTTGCACACAGGTAAAACAACTGCTTTAAGATAGGAAGCTTATTCTTGAGAAGATGAAAACAAGGTACTGCTGAGAGTTGAACTCAGGATCTCCTCTTTACCAGACAGGCGCTTTAACCAACTAAGCCACAGCACCCCGATTTTCATGTGTGAATAATTATTATTCTGCTTTTTCCGAAAACTGCTATGAAATTTTGTAGCATCTAATGTGTAATTCCACTGGTTTTTATTTGTAATGCTTGAGCCCATCCTATATTCTCTAAAGAAAGTTATTTCATCTAATTAATTTTAGAGCATTTCAAAAGCAAAATTTTTTTTTTCACTCAAATTCCACTGGTTTTAATTTGTGATGCTTGAAGCCATCCTATATTCTCTAAAGAAACTTATTTAATCTAATTCCTTTTAGAGCATTTCAAAAGCAGAAAGTTTTTTTCACTCAATTACACTTTAATAGTGCTTTGGGAAAGACATGTTTGATGTCAAACAAAAGTGAAAGTCCTCTTTTTCGGCTAACAGCACCAAACTGACATGAAGAAAGGAAAACACTGCTGACATTCGAAATCAAGATTTTCTTTTTACTAAACAGGCTCTTTGACCAACTTGGCTAAATCACAAAAAGATGTGATATATTGGAAAGACTGCTTAGAGAGTCAGATGCAGAAAGTGGAGGCATTTCAAAATATAATCCATTGGTTAAGTTGTCAAGCTTGAAGCAATCTTACTTCCTTTTCAGCATTTAGATGAGATTCTTAATCTCACAATTGCACTATCAGTAGGGCTGGAACAATGGCAAATTTGAGTTTGCACACAGGTAAAACACATGCTTTAAGATAGGAAGCTTATTCTTGAGAAGATTAAAACAAGGTACTGCTGAGAGTTGAACTCAGGATCTCCTGTTTACAAGAGAGGCACTTTAACCAACTAAGCCACAGCACCCCAATTTTCATGTGTGAATATTTTTTATTCTGCTTTTTCCGAAAACTGCTATGAAAATTTGTAGCATCTAATGTGTAATTCCACTGGTTTTAATTTGTAATGCTTGAGCCCATCCTATATTCTCTAAAGAAAGTTATTTCATCTGATTCCTTCTAGAGCATTTCAAAAGCAAATTTTTTTTTTTTACTCAAATTCCACTGGTTTTAATTTGTAATGCTTGAAGCCATCCTATATTCTCTAAAGAAACTTATTTCATCTAATTCCTTTTAGAGCATTTCAAAAGCAGAAAGTTTTTTTCTCTCAATTACACTTTATTAGTGCTTTGGGAAAGACATGTTTGATGTCAAACAAAAGTGAAAGTCCTCTTTTTCGGCTAACAGCCCCAAACTGACATGAAGAAAGGAAAGCACTGCTGACATTCAAAATCAAGATTTTCTGTTTACTAAACAGGCTCTTTGACCAACTTGTCTACATCACAAAAAGATGTGATATATTGGAAAGACTGCTTAGAGAGTCAGGTGCGGAAAGTGGAGGCATTTCAAAATAAAATCCATTGGTTAAGTTCTTAAGCTTGAAGCAATCTTAATTGCTTTTCACCATTTAGATGAGATTCTTAATCTCACAATTGCACTATCAGTAGGGCTGGAACAATGGCAAATTTGAGTTTGCACACAGGTAAAACACACCTGCTTTAAGATAGGAGGCTTATTTTTGAGAAGATGAAAACAAGGTACTGCTGAGAGTTGAACTCAGGATCTCCTGTTTACAAGACAGGCGCTTTAACCAACTAAGCCACAGCACCCCGATTTTCATGTGTGAATAATTATTATTCTGCTTTTTCCGAAAACTGCTATGAAAATTTGTAGCATCTAATGTGTAATTCCACTGGTTTTTATTTGTAATGCTTGAGCCCATCCTATATTCTCTAAAGAAAGTTATTTCATCTAATTAATTTTAGAGCATTTCAAAAGCAAAATTTTTTTTTTTCACTCAAATTCCACTGGTTTTAATTTGTGATGCTTGAAGCCATCCTATATTCTCTAAAGAAACTTATTTAATCTAATTCCTTTTAGAGCATTTCAAAAGCAGAAAGTTTTTTTCACTCAATTACACTTTAATAGTGCTTTGGGAAAGACATGTTTGATGTCAAACAAAAGTGAAAGTCCTCTTTTTCGGCTAACAGCACCAAACTGACATGAAGAAAGGAAAACACTGCTGACATTCGAAATCAAGATTTTCTTTTTACTAAACAGGCTCTTTGACCAACTTGGCTAAATCACAAAAAGATGTGATATATTGGAAAGACTGCTTAGAGAGTCAGATGCAGAAAGTGGAGGCATTTCAAAATATAATCCATTGGTTAAGTTGTCAAGCTTAAAGCAATCTTACTTCCTTTTCAGCATTTAGATGAGATTCTTAATCTCACAATTGCACTATCAGTAGGGCTGGAACAATGGCAAATTTGAGTTTGCACACAGGTAAAACACATGCTTTAAGATAGGAAGCTTATTCTTGAGAAGATTAAAACAAGGTACTGCTGAGAGTTGAACTCAGGATCTCCTGTTTACAAGCGAGGCACTTTAACCAGCTAAGCCACAGCACCCCAATTTTCATGTGTGAATATTTTTTATTCTGCTTTTTCTGAAAACTGCTATGAAAATTTGTAGCATCTAATGTGTAATTCCACTGGTTTTAATTTGTAATGCTTGAGCCCATCCTATATTCTCTAAAGAAAGTTATTTCATCTGATTCCTTCTAGAGCATTTCAAAAGCAAAATTATTTTTTTTACTCAAATTCCACTGGTTTTAATTTGTAATGCTTGAAGCCATCCTATATTCTCTAAAGAAACTTATTTCATCTAATTCCTTTTAGAGCATTTCAAAAGCAGAAAGTTTTTTTCTCTCAATTACACTTTATTAGTGCTTTGGGAAAGACATGTTTGATGTCAAACAAAAGTGAAAGTCCTCTTTTTCGGCTAACAGCCCCAAACTGACATGAAGAAAGGAAAGCACTGCTGACATTCAAAATCAAGATTTTCTGTTTACTAAACAGGCTCTTTGACCAACTTGTCTACATCACAAAAAGATGTGATATATTGGAAAGACTGCTTAGAGAGTCAGGTGCGGAAAGTGGAGGCATTTCAAAATAAAATCCATTGGTTAAGTTGTCAAGCTTGAAGCAATCTTACTTCCTTTTCAGCATTTAGATGAGATTCTTAATCTCACAATTGCACTATCAGTAGGGCTGGAACAATGGCAAATTTGAGTTTGCACACAGGTAAAACAACTGCTTTAAGATAGGAAGCTTATTCTTGAGAAGATGAAAACAAGGTACTGCTGAGAGTTGAACTCAGGATCTCCTCTTTACCAGACAGGCGCTTTAACCAACTAAGCCACAGCACCCCGATTTTCATGTGTGAATAATTATTATTCTGCTTTTTCCGAAAACTGCTATGAAATTTTGTAGCATCTAATGTGTAATTCCACTGGTTTTTATTTGTAATGCTTGAGCCCATCCTATATTCTCTAAAGAAAGTTATTTCATCTAATTAATTTTAGAGCATTTCAAAAGCAAAATTTTTTTTTTCACTCAAATTCCACTGGTTTTAATTTGTGATGCTTGAAGCCATCCTATATTCTCTAAAGAAACTTATTTAATCTAATTCCTTTTAGAGCATTTCAAAAGCAGAAAGTTTTTTTCACTCAATTACACTTTAATAGTGCTTTGGGAAAGACATGTTTGATGTCAAACAAAAGTGAAAGTCCTCTTTTTCGGCTAACAGCACCAAACTGACATGAAGAAAGGAAAACACTGCTGACATTCGAAATCAAGATTTTCTTTTTACTAAACAGGCTCTTTGACCAACTTGGCTAAATCACAAAAAGATGTGATATATTGGAAAGACTGCTTAGAGAGTCAGATGCAGAAAGTGGAGGCATTTCAAAATATAATCCATTGGTTAAGTTGTCAAGCTTGAAGCAATCTTACTTCCTTTTCAGCATTTAGATGAGATTCTTAATCTCACAATTGCACTATCAGTAGGGCTGGAACAATGGCAAATTTGAGTTTGCACACAGGTAAAACACATGCTTTAAGATAGGAAGCTTATTCTTGAGAAGATTAAAACAAGGTACTGCTGAGAGTTGAACTCAGGATCTCCTGTTTACAAGAGAGGCACTTTAACCAACTAAGCCACAGCACCCCAATTTTCATGTGTGAATATTTTTTATTCTGCTTTTTCCGAAAACTGCTATGAAAATTTGTAGCATCTAATGTGTAATTCCACTGGTTTTAATTTGTAATGCTTGAGCCCATCCTATATTCTCTAAAGAAAGTTATTTCATCTGATTCCTTCTAGAGCATTTCAAAAGCAAATTTTTTTTTTTTACTCAAATTCCACTGGTTTTAATTTGTAATGCTTGAAGCCATCCTATATTCTCTAAAGAAACTTATTTCATCTAATTCCTTTTAGAGCATTTCAAAAGCAGAAAGTTTTTTTCTCTCAATTACACTTTATTAGTGCTTTGGGAAAGACATGTTTGATGTCAAACAAAAGTGAAAGTCCTCTTTTTCGGCTAACAGCCCCAAACTGACATGAAGAAAGGAAAGCACTGCTGACATTCAAAATCAAGATTTTCTGTTTACTAAACAGGCTCTTTGACCAACTTGTCTACATCACAAAAAGATGTGATATATTGGAAAGACTGCTTAGAGAGTCAGGTGCGGAAAGTGGAGGCATTTCAAAATAAAATCCATTGGTTAAGTTGTCAAGCTTGAAGCAATCTTAATTGCTTTTCAGCATTTAGATGAGATTCTTAATCTCACAATTGCACTATCAGTAGGGCTGGAACAATGGCAAATTTGAGTTTGCACACAGGTAAAACACACCTGCTTTAAGATAGGAAGCTTATTCTTGAGAAGATGAAAACAAGGTAATGCTGAGAGTTGAACTCAGGATCTCCTGTTTACAAGACAGGTGCTTTAACCAACTAAGCCACAGCACCCCGATTTTCATGTGTGAATAATTATTATTCTGCTTTTTCCGAAAACTGCTATGAAAATTTGTAGCATCTAATGTGTAATTCCACTGGTTTTTATTTGTAATGCTTGAGCCCATCCTATATTCTCTAAAGAAAGTCATTTCATCTAATTAATTTTAGAGCATTTCAAAAGCAAAATTTTTTTTTTTCACTCAAATTCCACTGGTTTTGATTTGTGATGCTTGAAGCCATCCTATATTCTCTAAAGAAACTTATTTAATCTAATTCCTTTTAGAGCATTTCAAAAGCAGAAAGTTTTTTTCACTCAATTACACTTTATTAGTGCTTTGGGAAAGACATGTTTGATGTCAAACAAAAGTGAAAGTCCTCTTTTTCTGCTAACAGCACCAAACTGACATGAAGAAAGGAAAGCACTGCTGACATTCGAAATCAAGATTTTCTGTTTACTAAACAGGCTCTTTGACCAACTTGGCTAAATCACAAAAAGATGTGATATATTGGAAAGACTGCTTAGAGAGTCAGATGCAGAAAGTGGAGGCATTTCAAAATATAATCCATTGGTTAAGTTGTCAAGCTTAAAGCAATCTTAATTGCTTTTCTGCATTTAGATGAGATTCTTAATCTCACAATTGCACTATCAGTAGGGCTGGAACAATGGCGAATTTGAGTTTGCACACAGGTAAAACACATGCTTTAAGATAGGAAGCTTATTCTTGAGAAGATTAAAACAAGGTACTGCTGAGAGTTGAACTCAGGATCTCCTGTTTACAAGAGAGGCACTTTAACCAACTAAGCCACAGCACCCCAATTTTCATGTGTGAATATTTATTATTCTGCTTTTTCCGAAAACTGCTATGAAAATTTGTAGCATCTAATGTGTAATTCCACTGGTTTTAATTTGTAATGCTTGAGCCCATCCTATATTCTCTAAAGAAAGTTATTTCATCTGATTCCTTTTAGAGCATTTCAAAAGCAAATTATTTTTTTTTACTCTAATTCCACTGGCTTTAATTTGTAATGCTTGAAGCCATCCTATATTCTCTAAAGAAACTTATTTAATCTAATTCCTTTTAGAGCATTTCAAAAGCAGAAAGTTTTTTTCTCTGAATTACACTTTATTAGTGCTTTGTGAAAGACATGTTTGATGTCAAACAAAAGTGAAAGTCCTCTTTTTCGGCTAACAGCCCCAAACTGACATGAAGAAAGGAAAGCACTGCTGACATTCGAAATCAAGATTTTCTGTTTACTAAACAGGCTCTTTGACCAACTTGTCTACATCACAAAAAGATGTGATATATTAGAAAGACTGCTTAGAGAGTCAGGTGCGGAAAGTGGAGGCATTTCAAAATAAAATCCATTGGTTAAGTTGTCAAGCTTGAAGCAATCTTAATTGCTTTTCAGCATTTAGATGAGATTCTTAATCTCACAATTGCACTATCAGTAGGGCTGGAACAATGGCAAATTTGAGTTTGCACACAGGTAAAACACACCTGCTTTAAGATAGGAGGCTTATTCTTGAGAAGAAGGTACTGCTGAGAGTTGAACTCAGGATCTCCTGTTTACAAGACAGGCGCTTTAACCAAC
This sequence comes from Dendrobates tinctorius, assembly GCF_039654945.1. Classification (NCBI taxonomy): domain Eukaryota; kingdom Metazoa; phylum Chordata; class Amphibia; order Anura; family Dendrobatidae; genus Dendrobates; species Dendrobates tinctorius. The sequence goes on along the minus strand of NW_027361921.1, from coordinate 834,067 downwards.
TAATCCACAGCACCCCGATTTTCATGTGTGAATAATTATTATTCTGCTTTTTCCGAAAACTGCTATGAAAATTTGTAGCATCTAATGTGTAATTCCACTGGTTTTAATTTGTAATGCTTGAGCCCATCCTATATTCTCTAAAGAAAGTTATTTCATCTAATTAATTTTAGAGCATTTCAAAAGCAAAATTTTTTTTTTTCACTCAAATTTCACTGGTTTTAATTTGTGATGCTTGAAGCCATCCTATATTCTCTAAAGAAACTTATTTAATCTAATTCCTTTTAGAGCATTTCAAAAGCAGAAAGTTTTTTTCTCTCAATTACACTTTATTAGTGCTTTGGGAAAGACATGTTTGATGTCAAACAAAAGTGAAAGTCCTCTTTTTCTGCTAACAGCACCAAACTGACATGAAGAAAGGAAAGCACTGCTGACATTCGAAATCAAGATTTTCTGTTTACTAAACAGGCTCTTTGACCAACTTGGCTAAATCACAAAAAGATGTGATATATTGGAAAGACTGCTTAGAGAGTCAGATGCAGAAAGTGGAGGCATTTCAAAATATAATCCATTGGTTAAGTTGTCAAGCTTAAAGCAATCTTACTTCCTTTTCAGCATTTAGATGAGATTCTTAATCTCACAATTGCACTATCAGTAGGGCTGGAACAATGGCAAATTTGAGTTTGCACACAGGTAAAACACATGCTTTAAGATAGGAAGCTTATTCTTGAGAAGATTAAAACAAGGTACTGCTGAGAGTTGAACTCAGGATCTCCTGTTTACAAGCGAGGCACTTTAACCAGCTAAGCCACAGCACCCCAATTTTCATGTGTGAATATTTTTTATTCTGCTTTTTCTGAAAACTGCTATGAAAATTTGTAGCATCTAATGTGTAATTCCACTGGTTTTAATTTGTAATGCTTGAGCCCATCCTATATTCTCTAAAGAAAGTTATTTCATCTGATTCCTTCTAGAGCATTTCAAAAGCAAAATTTTTTTTTTTACTCAAATTCCACTGGTTTTAATTTGTAATGCTTGAAGCCATCCTATATTCTCTAAAGAAACTTATTTCATCTAATTCCTTTTAGAGCATTTCAAAAGCAGAAAGTTTTTTTCTCTCAATTACACTTTATTAGTGCTTTGGGAAAGACATGTTTGATGTCAAACAAAAGTGAAAGTCCTCTTTTTCGGCTAACAGCCCCAAACTGACATGAAGAATGGAAAGCACTGCTGACATTCGAAATCATGATTTTCTGTTTACTAAACAGGCTCTTTGACCAACTTGTCTACATCACAAAAACATGTGATATATTGGAAAGACTGCTTAGAGAGTCAGGTGCGGAAAGTGGAGGCATTTCAAAATAAAATCCATTGGTTAAGTTGTCAAGCTTAAAGCAATCTTAATTGCTTTTCAGCATTTAGATGAGATTCTTAATCTCACAATTGCACTATCAGTAGGGCTGGAACAATGGCAAATTTGAGTTTGCACACAGGTAAAACACACCTGCTTTAAGATAGGAAGCTTATTCTTGAGAAGATGAAAACAAGGTACTGCTGAGAGTTGAACTCAGGATCTCCTGTTTACAAGACAGGAGCTTTAACCAACTAAGCCACAGCACCCCGATTTTCATGTGTGAATAATTATTATTCTGCTTTTTCCGAAAACTGCTATGAAAATTTGTAGCATCTAATGTGTAATTCCACTGGTTTTTATTTGTAATGCTTGAGCCCATCCTATATTCTCTAAAGAAAGTTATTTCATCTAATTAATTTTAGAGCATTTCAAAAGCAAAATTTTTTTTTTTCACTCAAATTTCACTGGTTTTAATTTGTGATGCTTGAAGCCATCCTATATTCTCTAAAGAAACTTATTTAATCTAATTCCTTTTAGAGCATTTCAAAAGCAGAAAGTTTTTTTCTCTCAATTACACTTTATTAGTGCTTTGGGAAAGACATGTTTGATGTCAAACAAAAGTGAAAGTCCTCTTTTTCTGCTAACAGCACCAAACTGACATGAAGAAAGGAAAGCACTGCTGACATTCGAAATCAAGATTTTCTGTTTACTAAACAGGCTCTTTGACCAACTTGGCTAAATCACAAAAAGATGTGATATATTGGAAAGACTGCTTAGAGAGTCAGATGCAGAAAGTGGAGGCATTTCAAAATATAATCCATTGGTTAAGTTGTCAAGCTTAAAGCAATCTTACTTACTTTTCAGCAATTAGATGAGATTCTTAATCTCACAATTGCACTATCAGTAGGGCTGGAACAATGGCAAATTTGAGTTTGCACACAGGTAAAACACATGCTTTAAGATAGGAAGCTTATTCTTGAGAAGATTAAAACAAGGTACTGCTGAGAGTTGAACTCAGGATCTCCTGTTTACAAGACAGGCGCTTTAACCAACTAAGCCACAGCACCCCGATTTTCATGTGTGAATAATTATTATTCTGCTTTTTCCGAAAACTGATATGAAAATTTGTAGCATCTAATGTGTAATTCCACTGGTTTTAATTTGTAATGCTTGAGCCCATCCTATATTCTCTAAAGAAAGTTATTTCATCTGATTCCTTTTAGAGCATTTCAAAAGCAAATTTTTTTTTTTACTCAAATTCCACTGGTTTTATTTTGTAATGCTTGAAGCCATCCTATATTCTCTAAAGAAACTTATTTCATCTAATTCCTTTTAGAGCATTTCAAAAGCAGAACGTTTTTTTCTCTCAATTACACTTTATTAGTGCTTTGGGAAAGACATGTTTGATGTCAAACAAAAGTGAAAGTCCTCTTTTTCGGCTAACAGCCCCAAACTGACATGAAGAAAGGAAAGCACTGCTGACATTCGAAATCAAGATTTTCTGTTTACTAAACAGGCTCTTTGACCAACTTGTCTACATCACAAAAAGATGTGATATATTGGAAAGACTGCTTAGAGAGTCAGGTGCGGAAAGTGGAGGCATTTCAAAATAAAATCCATTGGTTAAGTTGTCAAGCTTAAAGCAATCTTAATTGCTTTTCAGCATTTAGATGAGATTCTTAATCTCACAATTGCACTATCAGTAGGGCTGGAACAATGGCAAATTTGAGTTTGCACACAGGTAAAACACACCTGCTTTAAGATAGGAAGCTTATTCTTGAGAAGATGAAAACAAGGTACTGCTGAGAGTTGAACTCAGGATCTCCTGTTTACAACACAGGCGCTTTAACCAACTAAGCCACAGAACCCAGATTTTCATGTGTGAATAATTATTATTCTGCTTTTTCCAAAAACTGCTATGAAAATTTGTAGCATCTAATGTGTAATTCCACTGGTTTTTATTTGTAATGCTTGAGCCCATCCTATATTCTCTAAAGAAAGTTATTTCATCTAATTAATTTTAGAGCATTTCAAAAGCAAAATTTTTTTTTTTCACTCAAATTCCACTGGTTTTAATTTGTGATGCTTGAAGCCATCCTATATTCTCTAAAGAAACTTATTTAATCTAATTCCTTTTAGAGCATTTCAAAAGCAGAAAGTTTTTTTCACTCAATTACACTTTAATAGTGCTTTGGGAAACACATGTTTGATGTCAAACAAAAGTGAAAGTCCTCTTTTTCGGCTAACAGCACCAAACAGACATGAAGAAAGGAAAACACTGCTGACATTCGAAATCAAGATTTTCTTTTTACTAAACAGGCTCTTTGACCAACTTGGCTAAATCACAAAAAGATGTGATATATTGGAAAGACTGCTTAGAGAGTCAGATGCAGAAAGTGGAGGCATTTCAAAATATAATCCATTGGTTAAGTTGTTAAGCTTGAAGCAATCTTACTTCCTTTTCAGCATTTAGATGAGATTCTTAATCTCACAATTGCACTATCAGTAGGGCTGGAACAATGGCAAATTTGAGTTTGCACACAGGTAAAACACATGCTTTAAGATAGGAAGCTTATTCTTGAGAAGATTAAAACAAGGTACTGCTGAGAGTTGAACTCAGGATCTCCTGTTTACAAGAGAGGCACTTTAACCAACTAAGCCACAGCACCCCAATTTTCATGTGTGAATATTTTTTATTCTGCTTTTTCCGAAAACTGCTATGAAAATTTGTAGCATGTAATGTGTAATTCCACTGGTTTTAATTTGTAATGCTTGAGCCCATCCTATATTCTCTAAAGAAAGTTATTTCATCTGATTCCTTCTAGAGAATTTCAAAAGCAAATTTTTTTTTTTTACTCAAATTCCACTGGTTTTAATTTGTAATGCTTGAAGCCATCCTATATTCTCTAAAGAAACTTATTTCATCTAATTCCTTTTAGAGCATTTCAAAAGCAGAAAGTTTTTTTCTCTCAATTACACTTTATTAGTGCTTTGGGAAAGACATGTTTGATGTCAAACAAAAGTGAAAGTCCTCTTTTTCGGCTAACAGCCCCAAACTGACATGAAGAAAGGAAAGCACTGCTGACATTCGAAATCAAGATTTTCTGTTTACTAAACAGGCTCTTTGACCAACTTGTCTACATCACAAAAAGATGTGATATATTGGAAAGACTGCTTAGAGAGTCAGGTGCGGAAAGTGGAGGCATTTCAAAATAAAATCCATTGGTTAAGTTGTCAAACTTGAAGCAATCTAACTTCCTTTTCAGCATTTAGATGAGATTCTTAATCTCACAATTGCACTATCAGTAGGGCTGGAACAATGGCAAATTTCAGTTTGCACACAGGTAAAACAACTGCTTTAAGATAGGAAGCTTATTCTTGAGAAGATTTAAAAAAGGTACTGCCAAGAGTTGAACTCAGGATCTACTGTTTACAAGAGAGGCACATTAACCAACTAATCCACAGCACCCCGATTTTCATGTGTGAATAATTATTATTCTGCTTTTTCCGAAAACTGCTATGAAAATTTGTAGCATCTAATGTGTAATTCCACTGGATTTTATTTGTAATGCTTGAGCCCATCCTATATTCTCTAAAGAAAGTTATTTCATCTAATTAATTTTAGAGCATTTCAAAAGCAAAATTTTTTTTCACTCAAATTCCACTGGTTTTAATTTGTGATGCTTGAAGCCATCCTATATTCTCTAAAGAAACTTATTTCATCTAATTCCTTTTAGAGCATTTCAAAAGCAGAAAGTTTTTTTCACTCAATTACACTTTATTAGTGCTTTGGGAAAGACATGTTTGATGTCAAACAAAAGTGAAAGTCCTCTTTTTCGGCTAACAGCACCAAACTGACATGAAGAAAGGAAAGCACTGCTGACAATCTAAATCAAGATTTTCTGTTTACTAAACAGGTTCTTTGACCAACTTGGCTAAATCACAAAAAGATGTGATATATTGGAAAGACTGCTTAGAGAGTTAGATGCAGAAAGTGGAGGCATTTCAAAATAAAATCCATTGGTTAAGTTGTCAAGCTTGAAGCAATCTTACTTCCTTTTCAGCATTTAGATGAGATTCTTAATTTCACAACTGCACTATCAGTAGGGCTGGAACAATGGCAAATTTGAGTTTGCACACAGGTAAAACACACCTGCTTTAAGATACGAAGCTTATTCTTGAGAAGATGAAAGCAAGGTACTACTGAGAGTTGAACTCAGGATCTCCTGTTTACAAGACAGGCGCTTTAACCAACTAAGCCACAGCACCACATGTTCCGTAGGTGAATATTTATTATTCTGCTTTTTCCGAAAACTGCTATGAAAATTTGTAGCATCTAATGTGTAATTCCACTGGTTTTTATTTGTAATGCTTGAGCCCATCCTATATTCTCTAAAGAAAGTTATTTCATCTAATTCCCTTTAGAGCATTTCAAAAGCAGAAAGTTTTTTTCACTCAAATACACTTTATTAGTGCTTTGGGAAAGACATGTTTGATGTCAAACAAAAGTGAAAGTCCTCTTTTTCGGCTAACAGCACCAAACTGACATGAAGAAAGGAAAACACTGCTGACATTCGAAATCAAGATTTTCTTTTTACTAAACAGGCTCTTTGACCAACTTGGCTAAATCACAAAAAGATGTGATATATTGGAAAGACTGCTTAGAGAGTCAGATGCAGAAAGTGGAGGCATTTCAAAATAAAATCCATTGGTTAAGTTGTCAAGCTTGAAGTAATCTTACTTCCTTTTCAGCATTTAGATGAGATTCTTAATCTCACAATTGCACTATCAGTAGGGCTGGAACAATGGCAAATTTGAGTTTGCACACAGGTAAAACACACCTGCTTTAAGATAGGAAGCTTATTCTTGAGAAGATGAAAACAAGGTACTGCTGAGAGTTGAACTCAGGATCTCCTGTTTACAAGACAGGCGCTTTAACCAACTAAGCCACAGCACCCCGATTTTCATGTGTGAATAATTATTATTCTGCTTTTTCCGAAAACTGCTATGAAAATTTGTAGCATCTAATGTGTAATTCCACTGGTTTTAATTTGTAATGCTTGAGCCCATCCTATATTCTCTAAAGAAAGTTATTTCATCTGATTCCTTTTAGAGCATTTCAAAAGCAAAATTTTTTTTTTTACTCAAATTCCACTGGTTTTAATTTGTAATGCTTGAAGCCATCCTATATTCTCTAAAGAAACTTATTTCATCTAATTCCTTTTAGAGCATTTCAAAAGCAGAAAGTTTTTTTCTCTCAATTACACTTTATTAGTGCTTTGGGAAAGACATGTTTGATGTCAAACAAAAGTGAAAGTCCTCTTTTTCGGCTAACAGCCCCAAACTGACATGAAGAAAGGAAAGCACTGCTGACATTCGAAATCAAGATTTTCTGTTTACTAAACAGGCTCTTTGACCAACTTGTCTACATCACAAAAAGATGTGATATATTGGAAAGACTGCTTAGAGAGTCAGGTGCGGAAAGTGGAGGCATTTCAAAATAAAATCCATTGGTTAAGTTGTCAAGCTTAAAGCAATCTTAATTGCTTTTCAGCATTTAGATGAGATTCTTAATCTCACAATTGCACTATCAGTAGGGCTGGAACAATGGCAAATTTCAGTTTGCACACAGGTAAAACACACCTGCTTTAAGATAGGAAGCTTATTCTTGAGAAGATGAAAACAAGGTACTGCTGAGAGTTGAACTCAGGATCTCCTGTTTACAAGACAGGCGCTTTAACCAACTAAGCCACAGCACCCCGATTTTCATGTGTGAATAATTATTATTCTGCTTTTTCCGAAAACTGCTATGAAAATTAGTAGCATCTAATGTGTAATTCCACTGGTTTTAATTTGTAATGCTTGAGCCCATCCTATATTCTCTAAAGAAAGTTATTTCATCTGATTCCTTTTAGAGCATTTCAAAAGTAAATTTTTTTTTTTTACTCAAATTCCACTGGTTTTAATTTGTAATGCTTGAAGCCATCCTATATACTCTAAAGAAACTTATTTCATCTAATTCCTTTTAGAGCATTTCAAAAGCAGAAAGTTTTTTTCACTCAATTACACTTTATTAGTGCTTTGGGAAAGACATGTTTGATGTCAAACAAAAGTGAAAGTCCTCTTTTTCGGCTAACAGCACCAAACTGACATGAAGAAAGGAAAGCACTGCTGACATTCGAAATCAAGATTTTCTGTTTACTAAACAGGCTCTTTGACCAACTTGGCTAAATCACAAAAAGATGTGATATATTGGAAAGACTGCTTAGAGAGTCAGATGCAGAAAGTGGAGGCATTTCAAAATAAAATCCATTGGTTAAGTTGTCAAGCTTGAAGCAATCTTACTTCCTTTTCAGCATTTAGATGAGATTCTTAATCTCACAATTGCACTATCAGTAGGGCTGGAACAATGGCAAATTTGAGTTTGCACACAGGTAAAACACACCTGCTTTAAGATAGGAAGCTTATTCTTGAGAAGATTAAAACTAGGTACTGCTGAGAGTTGAACTCAGGATCTCCTGTTTACAAGAGAGGCGCTTTAACCAACTAAGCCACAGCACCCCGATTTTCATGTGTGAATAATTATTATTCTGCTTTTTCCGAAAACTGCTATGAAAATTTTTAGCATCTAATGTGTAATTCCAATGGTTTTAATTTGTAATGCTTGAAGCCATCCTATATTCTCTAAAGAAACTTATTTCATCTAATTCCTTTTAGAGCATTTCAAAAGCAGAAAGTTTTTTTCACTCAATTACACTTTATTAGTGCTTTGGGAAAGACATGTTTGATGTCAAACAAAAGTGAAAGTCCTCTTTTTCGGCTAACAGCCCCAAACTGACATGAAGAAAGGAAAGCACTGCTGACATTCGAAATCAAGATTTTCTGTTTACTAAACAGGCTCTTTGACCAACTTGGCTAAATCAAAAAAAGATGTGATATATTGGAAAGACTGCTTAGAGAGTCAGATGCAGAAAGTGGAGGCATTTCAAAATAAAATCCATTGGTTAAGTTGTCAAGCTTGAAGTAATCTTACTTCCTTTTCAGCATTTAGATGAGATTCTTAATCTCACAATTGCACTATCAGTAGGGCTGGAACAATGGCAAATTTGAGTTTGCACACAGGTAAAACACATGCTTTAAGATAGGAAGCTTATTCTTGAGAAGATTAAAACAAGGTACTGCTGAGAGTTGAAATCAGGATCTCCTGTTTACAAGAGAGGCACTTTAACCAACTAAGCCACAGCACCCCAATTTTCATGTGTGAATATTTATTATTCTGCTTTTTCCGAAAACTGCTAAGAAAATTTGTAGCATCTAATGTGTAATTCCACTGGTTTTAATTTGTAATGCTTGAGCCCATCCTATATTCTCTAAAGAAAGTTATTTCATCTGATTCCTTTTAGAGCATTTCAAAAGCAAAAAATTTTTTTTTACTCAAATTCCACTGGTTTTATTTTGTAATGCTTGAAGCCATCCTATATTCTCTAAAGAAACTTATTTCATCTAATTCCTTTTAGAGCATTTCAAAAGCAGAAAGTTTTTTTCTCTCAATTACACTTTATTAGTGCTTTGGGAAAGACATGTTTGATGTCACACAAAAGTGAAAGTCCTCTTTTTCGGCTAACAGCCCCAAACTGACATGAAGAAAGGAAAGCACTGCTGACATTCGAAATCAAGATTTTCTGTTTACTAAACAGGCTCTTTGACCAACTTGTCTACATCACAAAAAGATGTGATATATTGGAAACACCTGATTTAAGATAGGAAGCTTATTCTTGAGAAGATGAAAACAAGATACTGCTGAGAGTTGAACTCAGGATCTCCTGTTCATCTAATTCCTTTTAGAGCATTTCAAAAGCAAATTTTTTTTTACTCAACTTCCACTGGTTTTAATTTGTGATGCTTGAAGCCATCCTATATTCTCTAAAGAAACTTATTTCATCTAATTACTTTTAGAGCATTTCAAAAGAAGTCTTACTTCCTTTTCAGCATTTAGATGAGATTCTTAATCTCACAATTGCACTATCAGTAGGGCTGGAACAATGGCAAATTTGAGTTTGCACACAGGTAAAACACCTGCTTTAAGATAGGAAGCTTATTCTTGAGAAGATGAAAATAAGGTAATGCTGAGAGTTGAACTCAGGATCTCCTGTTTACAAGACAGGCGTTGTAACCAACTTAGCCACAGCACCACAATTTCCATGTGTGAATATTTATTATTCTGCTTTTTCAGAAAACTGCAATGAAAATTTGTAGCATCTAATGTGTAATTGCACTGGTTTTAATTTGTAATGCTTGAGCCCATCCTATATTCTCTAAAGAAAGTTATTTCATCTAATTCCTTTTAGAGCATTTCAAAAGCAAAAAAAATTTTTTCACTCAAATTCCACTGGTTTTAATTTGTAATGCTTGAAGCCATCCTATATTCTCTAAAGAAACTTATTTCATCTAATTCCTTTTAGAGCATTTCAAAAGCAGAAAGTTTTTTTCTCTCAATTTCACTTTATTAGGGCTTTGGGAAAGACATGTTTGATGTCAAACAAAAGTGAAAGTCCTCTTTTTTGGCTAACAGCCCCAAACTGACATGAAGAAAGGAAAGCACTGCTGACATTCGAAATCAAGATTTTCTGTTTACTAAACAGGCTCTTTGACCAACTTGGCTACATCACAAAAAGATCTGATATATTGGAAAGACTGCTTAGAGAGGCAGATGCGGAAAGTGGTTTCATTTCAAAATAAAATCCATTGGTTAAATTGTCAAGCTTGAAGCAGTCTTACTTCCTTTTCAGCATTTAGATGAGATTCTTAATCTCACAATTGCACTATCAGTAGGGCTGGAACAATGGCAAATTTGAGTTTGCACACAGGTAAAACACCTGCTTTAAGATAGGAAGCTTATTCTTGAGAAAATGAAAACAAGGTACTGCTGAGAGTTGAACTCAGGATCTCCTGTTTACAAGATAGGCGCTTTAACCAACTTAGCCACAGCACCACAATTTCCATGTGTGAATATTTTTTATTCTGCTTTTTCAGAAAACTGCTATGAAAATTTGTAGCATCTAATGTGTAATTCCACTGGTTTTAATTTGTAATGCTTGAGCCCATCCTATATTCTCTAAAGAAAGTTATTTCATCTAATTCCTTTTAGAGCATTTCAAAAGCCAATTTTTTTTTTACTCAAATTCCACTGGTTTTAATTTGTGACGCTTGAAGCCATCCTATATACTCTAAATAAACCTATTTCATCTAATTCCTTTTAGAGCATTTCAAAAGCAGAAAGTTTTTTTCTCTCAATTGCACTTTATTAGGGCTTTGGGAAAGACATGTTTGATGTCAAACAAAAGTGCAAGTCCTCTTTTTCGGCTAACAGCCCCAAACTGACATGAAGAAAGGAAAGCACTGCTGACATTCAAAATCAAGATTTTCTGTTTACTAAACAGGCTCTTTGACCAACTTGGCTAAATCACAAAAAGATGTGATATATTGGAAAGACTGCTTAGAGAGGCAGATGCGGAAAGTGGTTTCATTTCAAAATAAAATCCATTGGTTAATTTTTCAAGCATGAAGCAGTCTTACTTCCTTTTCAGCATTTAGATGAGATTCTTAATCTCACAATTGCACTATCAGTAGGGCTGGAACAATGGCAAATTTGAGTTTGCACATAGGTAAAACACCTGCTTTAGATAGGAAGCTTATTCTTGAGAAGATGAAAACAAGGTACTGCTGAGAGTTGATTTCAGGATCTTCTGTTTACAAGACAGGCGCTTTAACCAACTAAGTCACAGCACCACAAGTTCCATATGAGAATATTTATTATTCTTTTTCAGAAAACTGCTATGAAAATTTGTAGCATCTAATGTTTAACCCCTTCCTGACATCCGACGTACTATCCCGTCCACGGTACCCGGGCCCGTATGACCGTGGACGGGATAGTACGTCTACCGCGATCAGCGGCGCCCATGTGGTGAACGCCGCTGATCGCGGCCAGGTGTCAGCTGATTATCACAGCTGACACCTCGCACAATGTGTCAGGGGTGGTCACGGACCGCCCCCGACACGTTAACCCCTTGCACATCGCGATCAAACACGATCGCGGTGTACCGGGGGTTAAAGGGAAGCATCGGCAGGGAGGGGGCTCCCTCCGTGCTTCCCTAAGCCCCCCACGGCAGCGCAATGTGCAGCGCTGCTGCGGGGGGCTCCTTTCCTCCAGGCCCCCAAATCCAAGATGGCGACGGGGGCCTTCGGGGGGATGAGGAAGCTGGCTTCCTCAGTGCCTGCAAAGCGCAGGCATGAGGAAGCCTTCTGCAGTGCCTGTGTCAGATCGCTGATCTGTCACAGTGATCTGTGATGTGACAGATCAGCGATCTGTCACAGGACAGTGATGTCCCACCTGGGACTATTTAATAAAGTAAAAAAAAAAAAAAAAGTGTAAAAATAATTTTAAAAAAAATCGCCAAATATATTAGGAAAAAAAAAAAATATTCCCCCAATAAATCCATTTTTTGGAAATAATAAAAAAAACCAAAAACAATAAAAGTACACATTTGTATCGCCACGTCCATAACGACCCGCCCTATAAAACTGTCCCATTAGTTAACCCCTTTAGTGAACTCCTTAAAAAATAAAAATAAAAAACGAAGCAAAAAATAATGATTTATTATCATACCGCCAAACAAAAAGTGTAATAACGCGTGATCAAAAAGACGCATATAAATATCCATGGTACCTCTGAAAACGTCATCTTGTCCCGCAAAAAACAAGCCACCAAACAGCATCATCAGCGAAAAAATAAAAAAGTTATAGCTCGCTGAATAAAGCGATGCAAAAATAATTAGTTTTTATATAAAATAGTTTTCATTGCATAACACGGACAAAAACATAAAAAAAAGACCTAAATGAGGTATCGCTGTAACCGTACTGACGTGAAGAATAAAACCTCTTTATCAATTTTACCGCACGCGGAACGGTATAAACACACCCCCCTAAAAGAAATTCATGAAACGCTGGTTTTTGTTCATTCTGCGTCCCAAAAATTGGAATAAAAAGCGATCAAAAAATTCCATGTGCCCGAAAATAGTACCAATAAAAACGTCAACTCGTCCCGCAAAAAATAAGACCTCACATGACTCGGTGGGTCAAAATACGGAAAAATTATAGCTCTCACTATGTGGTGATGCAAAAACTATTTTTACAATAAAAAGCGTCTTTTAGCGTGCGACAGCTGCCAAACATAAAAACCGCCATAAATAGTAAATCAAACCCCCCGTTATCACCCCCTTAGTTAGGGAAAAATAATAAAATAAAAAAAATGTATTTATTTCCATTTTTCCATTAGGGTTAGGGTTAGGGTTAGGGCTAGGGGTGTGTTGGGCTAGGGTTAGGGCTAGGGTTAGGGCTAGGGCTAGGGTTAGGGTTAGGGTTAAGGTTAGGGCTAGGGTTAGGGCTAGGGGCGTGTTGGGGTTCGGGTTGGAGTTAGAATTGGGGGTTTCCACTGTTTGGGCACATCAGGGGCTCTCCAAATGCAACATGGCGTCTGATCTCAATTCCAGCCAATTCTGAGTTGAAAAAGTCAAATGGTGCTCCTTCCCTTCCAAGCTCTGCTATGCGCCCAAACAGTGTTTTACCCCCACATGTAGGGTATCAGCCTACTCAGGACAAATTGCAAAACAATTTTTGGGGTCCAATTTCTCCTGTTACCCTTAGGAAAATAAAAAATTGGGGGCAAAAATATAATTTTTGTGGAAAAAAATGATTTTTTTATTTTCACGTCCGAGTGTTATAAACTTCTGTGAAGCATTTGGGGGTTCAAAGTGCTCACCACACATCTAGATAAGTTCCGTGGGGGGTCTAGTGTCCAAAATGGGGTCACTTGTGGGGAGTTTCAATAGTTTAGGTACATCAGGGGCTCTCCAAACGCACATGACACCCGCAGACCATTCCATCAAAATCTGCATTCCAAAACGTCACTGCTTCCCTTCCGAGCCCCGACGTGTGTCCATACAGTAGTTTTCTCCCACATATGGGGTGTCAGCATACTCAGGACAAATTGGACAACAACTTTTGGGGGTCCAATTTCTCCTGTTACCCTTGGGAAAATGAAAAAATTGGAGACTAATTGATCATGTTTGTGGAAAAAATACGATTTTTTTATTTTCATGCCCTGGCATTATAAACTTCTGTGAAGCCCTTGGGGGTTCAAAGTGCTCACCACACATCTAGATAAGTTCCTTGGGGGGTCTAGTTTACAAAATGGTGTCATTTGTGGGGGGTGTCCACTGTTTAGGTACATTTGGGGCTCTCCAAAGTCAACATGACACCCGCAGACCATTGCATCAAAGTCTGCATTCAAAAACGTCACTACTTCCCTTCCGAGCCCTGACGTGTGTCCATACAGTAGTTTTATCCCACATATGGGGTGTCAGCGTACTCAGGACAAATTGGACAACAACTTTTGGGGTCCAATTTCTCCTGGTACCCTTGGGAAAATAAAAAAATGGTGACTAAAAGATCATGTTTGTGGAAAAAATACAAATTTTTTATTTTCACGCCCGGGCGTTGTAAACTTCTGTGAAGCACTGGGGGGGTCAAAGTGCTCACCACACATCTAGATAAGTTCCTTAGGGGGTCTAGTTTCCAAAATGGTGTCATTTGTGGGGGGTTTCCACTGTTTTGGCACATCAGGAGTTTTCCAAACGCGACATGGTGTCCGATCTCAATTCCAGCCAAAAACGTCAAATGGCGCTGCTTCCCTTCCGAGCTCTGCCATGCGCCCAAATAGTGGTTTACCCCCACATGTGGGGTATCAGCGTACTCAGGACAAATTGCACAATAACTTTTAGGGTCCTGTTACCCTTGGAAAAATAAGAATTGAGGGTGAAAAGATCATTTTTGTGGAAAAAATATGATTTTTTAATTGTATGGCTTTATGTTATAAACTTCTGTGAAGCCCATGGGGGTTCAAAGTTCTCACCACACATCTAGATAAGTTCCTTAGGGGGTCTAGTTTCCAAAATGGTGTCATTTGTGGGGGGTTTCCACTGTTTTGGTACATCAGGGGTTTTCCAAACGTGACATGGTGTCCGATCTCAATTCCAGCCAAAAACGTCAAATGGCGCTGCTTCCCTTCCGAGCTCTGCCATGCGCCCAAATAGTGGTTTACCCCCACATGTGGGGTATCAGCGTACTCAGGACAAATTGCACAATAACTTTTAGGGTCCTGTTACCCTTGGGAAAATAAAAATTGGGGTGAAAAGATCATTTTTGTGGAAAAAATATGATTTTTTAATTGTACCGCTGTACGTTATAAACTTCTGTAAAGCCCTTGTGGGTTCAAAGTTCTCACCACATATCTAGATAAGTTCCTTGGGGGGTCTAGTTTCCAAAATGGGGTCAATTGTAGGGGGTTTCCACTGTTTAGGTACATCAGGGACTCTCCAAACGTGACATGGCGTCCAATCTGAATTCCAGCCAATTTTGCATTGAAAAAGTCAAACGGCGCTCCTTCCATTCTGAGCTCTGCCATGCACCAAAACAGTCATCCCCCCCCACATATCAGGTATCTGCGTACACAGGACAAATTGCACAATAACTTTTGCAGTTCAATTTCTCCTGTTACCCTTGGTAAAATAACAAAAATTGAACCTGAAGTTTTTTTTTATGAAAAAAAGTTAGATGTTCATTTTTTTTAAATATTCAAAAAAATTCCTGTGACGCACCTAAAGGGTTAATAAACCCCTTAAGGGGTGCAGTTTTTAGAATGGTGTCACTTTTGGGTATTTTCTATCATATAGACCCCTCAAAGTGACCTCAAATGTGATGTGGTCCTAAAAATAAAATGGTGTTGTAAAAATGAGAAATCGCTGGTCAACTTTTAACCCTTATAACTTCCTAACAAAAAAAAATTTTGGTTCCAAAATTGTGCTGATGTAAAGTAAACATGTGGGAAATGTTAGTTATCAAGTTTTTTGTGGGCCGTATCTCTGTGATTTAAGGGCAAAAAAATTCAAAGTTGGAAAATTGCAAAATTTTCAAAATTTTCGCCAAATTTCCGTTTTTCTCACAAATAAACGCAAGTTATTTGAATGAAATTTTACCACTAACATGAAGTACAATATGTCATGAGAAAACAATGTCAGAATCACCGGGACCCACAGAAGCGTTCCAGAGTTATGACCTCATAAAGGTACAGTGGTCAGAATTGTAAAAATTGGCCCGGTTATGAACGTGCAAACCACCCTTGGGGGTGAAGGGGTTAATTCCACTGGTTTTAATTTGTAATGCTTGAGCCCATCCTATATTCTCTAAAGAAAGTTATTTCATCTAATTCCTTTTAGAGCATTTCAAAAGCAGAAAGTTTTTTTCTCTCAATTGCACTTTATTAGGGCTTTGGGAAAGACATGTTTGATGTCACACAAAAGTGAAAGTCCTCTTTTTCGGCTAACAGCCCCAAACTGACGTGAAGAAAGGAAAGCACTGCTGACATTCGAAATCAAGATTTTCTGTTTACTAAACAGGCACTTTGACCAACTTGGCTAAATCACACAAAGATGTGATATATTGGAAAGACTGCTTAGAGAGTCAGATGCGGAAAGTGGAGGCATTTCAAAATAAAATCCATTGGTTAAGTTGTCAAGCTTGAAGCAATCTTACTTCCTTTTCAGCATTTAGATGATATTCTTAATCTCACAATTGCACTATCAGTAGGGCTGGAACAATGGCAAATTTGAGTTTGCACACAGGTAAAACACCTGCTTTAAGATAGGAAGCTTATTCTTGAGAAGATGAAAACAAGGTACTGTTGAGGTGTTTTACCTTTGAGTTTGCACACAGGTAAGACACCTGCTTTAAGATAAGAAGCTTATTCTTGAGAAGATGAAAAAAAGTACTGCTGAGAGTGGATCTCAGGATCTGCTGTTTACAAGACAGGCGCTTTAACCAACTAAGCCACAACACCACAATTTCCATATGTGAATATTTATTATTTTGCTTTTTCAGAAAACTGCTATGAAAATTTGTAGCATCTAATGTGTAATTCCACTGGTTTTAATTTGTAATGCTTGAGCCCATCCTATATTCTCTAAAGAAAGTTATTTCAGCTAATTCCTTTTAGAGCATTTCAAAAGCAGAAAGTTTTTTTCTCTCAATTGCATTAGGGCTTTGGGAAAGACATGTTTGATGTCATACAAAAGTGAAAGTCCTCTTTTTCGGCCAACAGCCCCAAACTGACATGAAGAAAGGAAAGCACTGCTGACATTTGAAATCCATTGGTTAAGTTGTCAAGCTTGAAGCAATCTTACTTCCTTTTCAGCATTTAGATGATATTCTTAATCTCACAATTGCACTATCAGTAGGGCTGGAACAATGGCATATTTGAGTTTGCTCACAGGTAAAACACCTGCTTTAAGATAGGAAGCTTTTTCTTGAGAAAATGAAAACAAGGTACTGCTGAGAGTTTTACTCAGGATCTCCTGTTTACAAGACAGGCGCTTTAACCAACTAAGCCACAGCACCACATGTTCCATATGAGAATACTTATTATTCTGCTTTTTCAGAAAACTGCTATGAAAATTTGTAGCATCTATTGTGTAATTCCACTGGTTTTAATTTGTAATGCTTGAGCCCATCCTATATTCTCTAAATTAAGATATTTCATCTAATTCCTTTTAGAGAATTTCAAAAGCAGAAAGTTTTTTTCTCTCAATTGCACTTTATTAGGGCTGGAACAATGGTAAATTTGAGTTTACACACAGGTAAAACACCTGCTTTAAGATAGGAAGCTTATTCTTGAGAAGATGAAAGTCTTAGTTACT
Source organism: Dendrobates tinctorius (assembly GCF_039654945.1). Lineage (NCBI taxonomy): Eukaryota > Metazoa > Chordata > Amphibia > Anura > Dendrobatidae > Dendrobates > Dendrobates tinctorius. The sequence goes on along the minus strand of NW_027361921.1, from coordinate 816,907 downwards.
CACCGGTTAACTGTGTTTTTCGGAGTCCATGACAGCACCACCTGAGAGAGGGGATCCGCCCTTCAGGAACAGGAAACCTACAGATACAAAAGGGCGGCACCTCTCCCACGCATCAGTTGGATTACAGAGCACAAGAGGACCACAATGGTCAATAGCAAAATTATATACAGTACTTTACACAACTATTCTTTACCAGTGTATATACAAGAGGTAACTAAGACTAAGACTTTATCGGTCGTCCATGACAGCACCACCTGAGAGAATTACAGAGAGTAAAACTATTTAGGGAGGGACTACAGCCTGCAGTACCCTTATACAAAAAGAGAGGTCTGTGGAAGCACCCAAGTCTAGCCTATAATGACTATAAAAGGTGCTCGGAGAGGACCAAGTAGCCGCCTTACATATCTGGTCAATGGACACTTCTCACCTTTCGGCCCACGAGGTCGCCATGGCTCTGGTGGAATGCGCCCTCAGCTTCCGGGGTGGCGACCTGCCTTTTGAGGTGTATGCTATTGAGATCGCTTCTCTAATCCACCTGGCTAGTGTACTTTTTGACGCTCTACAACCTTTCCTAGGGCCATGATGAGAGACAAACAGGGCATTATCTTTTTTCCAGGGATGGGTAACTGCCAGATATTCTATGAGGCATTTCCTAACATCCAAGGTGTGAAGCTTCTCTTCCTTCTCATTAGCTGGATTAGGGAGGAAAGATGGAAGGACTATCTCCTGTGTCCTATGAAAGCTGGAAACTACCTTAGGTAAATATGCCGGATCAGGTCTGAGTATTACCCTATCGTCCCTGAACTGTATATAAGGAGGACGTCTAGATAATGCCTGGATGTCGCTTACCCTACGAGCTGAGGTTAGAGCTACCAGGAAGGCTACTTTGAGGGACAGGTTTTTTATGGAAGCTAATGAGATAGGTTCGAATGGGGCTTCTGTCATAGCCATGAGGACTAGGTTCAAGTCCCACGGCATGAATCTATCCTTCGCTATTGGCCTGGATCTACCTGCTGCCTTAATGAATCTACTGATCCAGTAATTACCCGCGATGTTGCAGCTAAAGAGGGCCCCCAAGGCTGATACTTGTACTTTAAGGGTACTAGTGGAGAGCCCCATATCCAGACCTTTCTGAAGAAATTCTAAGATTTGGTTTACAGGTGCTGAAGCGCCAGCAACCACTCCAGAGTTCTGCAGGAATTTTTTCCAAATTCTGACATAGATTTTGGTGGTGATGACTTTTCTACTTTTAAGTAGGGTGCTAATCAGGTCTGGGGAGAAGCCTTTTTCTCTCAGTAGTGTCCGTTCAAACTCCACGCCATCAGATGTAGGCCAGCCACCTGAGGATGGAACACAGGACCCTGGGATAGGAGATCCGGGATGTCCGGAAGGACCCAAGGGTCGGACACTGACATGGTCCTGAGGCAAGAAAACCAAGCCCTCCTGGGCCAAAATGGAGCGATAACTATCACCCTTGCTTTGTCTCTCCTGATTTTCTTCATCACCAGGGGTAGTAGCGATAGGGGAGGGAAGGCGTATGCTAGCCCGAAGTCCCACTTTATCAGAAATGCATCTACCGCCAGGGGGTTCTCTCTGGGATTTAGGGAGCAAAATTGTTTTAATTTTCTGTTTTCCCTGGTAGCGAAGAGGTCTACCTCTGGTTGTCCCCATCTTTGTACAATCAGGTCGAAGATGGAGGTGCTTAGGGACCATGCTCCTTGTTTTAGTGGATTGCGGCTTAGGAAATCTGCTGTGATATTTTCCTTCCCTTTTATATGTAGAGCTGTTAAAGATTGAAAATGCTGCTCTGCTAGCCGGAACAACCGTTCTGCCACTTTCATCAGGGGTTTGGAACGAGTCCCGCCTTGGTGGTTGATATAAGCCATGGTGACCTGATTGTCGGAGAATACTCGCACATGATGGCCCTGTAGATACACAAGTAGCTCCTTAGCTGCCTGCTCTACCGCTGTCAACTCTTTCAGATTAGATGACATTTCTATCTGATGATGCTCCCATAGGCCCTGTACCAGAATCTCACCCATATGAGCCCCCCAACCGGAAGGGCTAGCATCCGTGGTGATTATGCGGGATATGTCATACTCCCAGGGGACCCCTTTGGATAAATTATCCTTGACTAGCCACCACTCTAGGGACTCCCTTGTGTTTCGGGACAAGGTTAGTTGACCCTCCAAGTAACCCCCAAGGACTCTTTGATGCCTTAAGACCTCGCCCTGCAGTTTTCTTGTATGAAACTGTGCCCACTGGACTGCCGGGATACAGGACGAGAGGGAAACCAGAAGGGACATGGCTTTTCTGAGGGACATGGTAGGGTTATTTCAAGCGTTCAGGACCTGATAGTGTAGGCGAACAAGCTTCTCCGGGGGCAGACGGCATTCCTGTTTCTCAGAGTCTAGGATCAGGCCCAAGAACTGTTGGACTCTCACCGGCTGTAACCGAGACTTTTTAATGTTAAGCAGCCATCCTAACCCCTCTAGGGCAGACATTGCCCTTTGTAGTTGTTCCAGACAATGTTTTGCTGTTTTCCCTACGATCAGGAAGTCATCTAAGTAGGGGATCACAAGAATGTCCGATTCACGCAGATAGGCCATAACTTCCGCTACAACTTTGGTAAACACACGGGGAGCGACTGCCACCCCAAAGGGGAGGGCCGCATATTGAAAATGTTGGACTGACCCATCTAGCTGAACCGCCACTCTGAGAAACCGCTGATGGCCTGCATGAATGGGAATATGGTAGTAAGCGTCTTTTAAATCTAAGACCACCATAAAACAGTTTTGAAACAGTAATTTTATTGTTGATTTAATTGTCTCCATCTTAAACGGGCGTATGACCAGGAATTTGTTGAGGGATTTAAGGTTTATTATAGTTCTGAAGGACCCGTCTGGTTTGCGGACCAGGAACAGGGGGGAGTAAAACCCTTTCCCCATTTCTCCCTCTGGGACCACCGTCAGGACCCTCTTACGGCAGAGATCATGCACCTCGGCCTCCAAGGCAGCTTGTTCTGGTGTGGAAGACCTGAGCGGGGTGACCTTAAATCAATCTTGGGGAACCCGGGCGAATTCTAGGCGTAGACTGGCAGCTATCACCCCCAGTATCCATTTACTATTGGAAATCAAGGACCAGGCTGGGTAGAAGGCAGCTAGTCTCCCCCCTACCGGGGCAATTAGTCATTGGGGAGGCTTTTTAGTGTCACGTGCTGGACCTTCTTGACGCCCCCCTCCTCCGAACATGAAGCCTGTACCTCTCCTTTTGTCCTCCCATCTGCCCTGATCTCTGGACGGCCTTCTACGGAAATAGCCTTTCCTGGTAAAGGGACGTCTGTAGGAAGGATTCGGTAGACTGGGGAACTTCTTTTTATAATCCCCGGCTTTCTCTAAGAGTTCATCCAAGACTGGGCCAAACAGATATTCGCCCTCACATGGATTGGAGCAGAGCCGTGATCTGGCCTGGATATCTCCGGGCCAGCATTTTAACCAAAGGGCCCTTCGAGCTGCGTTAGATAAACTCGCAGTTCTGGCTGCCATCCTCGCAGAGTTCGCTGAAGCATCCGCCAAAAAAGCTGCCGCACTTTGGATGATTGGCAGCGTTTTCCTGATAGAAGCTCTTGACACTCCGTCCTTTAGATGGGAATCCAATTGGTCTACGCAGACCATCATGGATCTGGCCGTACATGTGGCAGTTATCGCTGGTCTTAGAGCACCTGCTGATATTTCCCAAGTTCCTTTCAAAAAGGAGTCTGCTTTCTTATCTAACGGGTCTTTTAAGGAGGCCATGTCGTCGAAGGGAATGGAGGATTTTTTGGAGGCTTTGGCTACTGCCGCGTCCAGTTTAGGGGCTTTATCCCATCTGTTTACCACTGGGTCGTCAAACGGGTACCTCCGTTTGAAGGCCGGAGGTAAGGAGCCTCTTTTTTTCAGGTCTCTTCCATTCCCTATCTATTAGGCTCTGAACTTTATCATTTAATGGAAAGGCCTTCCGCTTCCTGGGATCTAGACCCCCGAACATCACGTCCTGAGCTGAAAGTTCTGGTTTTGTGTCTGCTACCCCCATGGTGGACCTTACTGCTTTAACTAGCTTATCCATCTGGTCTAAGGGGAAGCAGAATCGACTCGAGTCTTCCTCTGACGATGAAGTGGAGGCCGGGGAATCTGAAGAGTCATCGATCCTTAGGGCGGTCGAGGACTCAACCTGAGAAACTACATTCTCTTCCCCTAGAGGAATCCTTTTTAGATAGGGCCTTTATCTCTGTCCTGATTATGACCCTCAGGCTTGTGGTGAAGTCCGGCGTTTCTTCCGCTACCTGTATGGACGGGGGAGAGTGTAAGGGCCTGTCAATCTACCCCAGGGCCAACGTCCCCTTCCACCCCTACCGCTTGTCTCACGCATGGCTGACACAACTTTTTAGGGTGGCCGTCCGGCAAGGGGCAACTACAGAGGGCACATTCCCTGTGCTTCTGTTTTCCCGTAGCTTTCCTCCCCTGCGAACAAAACATAAGGGAACACTGCATCAGGGTACATTCACGGAGATCTCTTACCCATGCAGATGAGGCAGGTACCGGATCACGGAGGGAGGCAGGAAGGTCCTTTAGCCTGGAGGAACTTCTGTGGCTTTGTTCGCCCGTCCGTTTGTTTGTTCTGCTGGCCACTCGCATGCGGTTTCACTGTGGCCTGTTTCTGTGGGTGCTCCTGCACCTCGTCCAGCTGCTCTAAGGGGGCTTCTGTCATATCCATCGCTGGCCTTCAGAAGCACCCCAGCGTCACCTCCTGCCTTTTAAGGCCTCCTTGCCCGGGTCATCAGGGTTCTCGCGCGCACCCCCCACCCGGGACCCCCCCCACGACCCTCCCCCCGCAAGCTCCGGTCCCCCCCTGCCACCGCGCGGCACGCGCCGGAAGCCGGCCGGCACCCGACTTCCGGTTTTGGTGTCCCCGGCCCCGCCCCCTCCGCCGCGTCACTTCCGCCGCCCGTCTGAGGCCTGCAGGGGACGCGCAGAAGGAGCAGGCACGGCGCCCCCCAGCTCAGGCCAGGCCACAGCCCCCACGCGCGACGACCTGCGCCGCCGGGCGCCACGCCGGAAGAGAGAGAGCAGCCACGGGGAGAGCGCACCAGGAGGGGCCCGGGTCATACATACCTCCTGGTGCGGCAATATGGAGGCGGCTGTTCACCGGACCCCTGGCTCCCACCTGCTCTCACCGCCGTCGTGGCACTTCCAGGGACCCGAGCTTGACCGAGGTAGGAGACCCCCTCGCTACCTGGGTCGGTCAGCCGGCCTGGGAATCCCTCGGCGACTCCATGATGGACGATCTGAAGGAAGTCCCGTCCTCTAGGAACAGGAAACCAACTGATGCGTGGGAGAGGTGCCGCCCTTTTGTATCTGTAGGTTTCCTGTTCCTGAAGGGCGGATCCCCTCTCTCAGGTGGTGCTGTCATGGACGACCGATAAAACAAGGTACCGTTGAGGTGTTTTACCTTTGAGTTTGCACACAGGTAAGACACCTGCTTTAAGATAAGAAGCTTATTCTTGAGAAGATGAAAACAAGGTACTGCTGAGAGTGGATCTCAGGATCTCCTGTTTACAAGACAGGCGCTTTAACCAACTAAGCCACAACACCACAAGGTCCATATGTGAATATTTATTATTCTGCTTTTTCAGAAAACTGCTATGAAAATTTGTAGCATCTAATGTGTAATTCCATTGGTTTTAATTTGTAATGCTTGAGCCCATCCTATATTCTCTAAAGAAAGTTATTTCATCTAATTCCTTTTAGAGCATTTCAAAAGCAGAAAGTTTTTTTCTCTCAATTGCACTTTATTAGGGCTTTGGGAAAGACATGTTTGATGTCACACAAAAGTGAATGTCCTCTTTTTCGGCTAACAGCCCCAAACTGACATGAAGAAATGAAAGCACTGCTGACATTCGAAATCAAGATTTTCTGTTTACTAAACAGGCTCTTTGACCAACTTGGCTAAATCACAAAAAGATGTGATATATTGGAAAGACTGCTTAGAGAGTCAGATGCGGAAAGTGAAGGCATTTCAAAATAAAATCCATTGGTTAAGTTGTCAAGCTTGAAGCAATCTTACTTCCTTTTCAGCATTTAGATGAGATTCTTAATCTCACAATTGCACTATCAGTAGGGCTGGAACAATGGCAAATTTGAGTTTGCACACAGGTAAAACACCTGCTTTAAGATAGGAAGCTTATTCTTGAGAAGATGAAAACGAGGTACTGTTGAGGTGTTTTACCTTTGAGTTTGCACACAGGTAAGACACCTGCTTTAAGAAAAGAAGCTTATTCTTGAGAAGATGAAAAAAAGTACTGCTGAGAGTGGATCTCAGGATCTGCTGTTTACAAGACAGGCGCTTTAACCAACTAAGCCACAACACCACAATTTCCATATGTGAAAAAAAAGAAGCATTAAGATTATTATCAGATACGAAATATTATGAAAAAATTAAAGACAACCCATATCCCTCTCTGACAAAACTTTACAACCAAAAAATAAATACAGCATTCCAACAAGAAATAATCACTGCAGATTTAAAGAAATTTCTGATAAAAAGGCAACCCCCCACCCCGTTTTTATACCATCTACCTAAAATGCACAAAAATCTGGTCAATCCCCCTGGACGACCAATAATCTCAGGTATTGACTCTCTCACAAGTAATCTCACAACCTACATTGACCAAAATCTACAGAAATATGTGGTGACATTAGACAGCTACATCAAAGATTCGACAGACATGATCAGGATCCTAAAAGGAATGACATGGAAGAAATCTTACAGATTTGTCACTATGGATGTTACTTCATTGTATACGAACATAGGACACGACATAGGACTTTTGTGCACAGAATACTACCTGAAAAAGGATACACAATTGGATAAAGGAACCATCAATTTCATCCTTGATGGGCTGAACTTTATACTTAACAACAACTATTTCACATTTGATGGTGCAATGTATCATCAAAAACATAGCACAGCAATGGGCTCAAAAACAGCTTGCTCTTATGCAAACCTATTTATGGGTCTTTTTGAAGGAATACATATATATGACAAGGAACATAAAGGCCTGGTCCTATACAAAAGGTACATTGATGACCTGTTCCTCATCTGGGACACTGAGCTTGGCAATTTCGACAATTTCTTTGATAATATGAACAATAACAACTGGGGCATCAAGTTCGAGCCAACAATACATGAAAACAACATCAATTTCCTTGACCTTACAATCTTTTCTGTTGATACACAGATCTACACAAAAACATTTTAAACCGACAGACAAGAATTCCTACATCAACTATATGAGTGGACACTACACAAAATGGTTGCGTAATATTCCGGCAAACCAATTCAGAAGAATAAAGAAAAATTGCACTTCAGAAGAAGATTATACATCACAGTCCAAATCCTCAAAGATAGATTCTTAGAGAGAGGTTACCCGAAGGAATTAATATCCAATACGCAGAGACACAGTGGAGAAATCCCTCAAGCAATTCTCCTAACACAGAAGAATAAGGAAAAGACCAAGGAAATGAAAGCACTGAAATTTATAACAACATACAATAATTGCCACAAAACCATCAGGAAATGTTTGAACACTCATTGGCATCTGCTTCAGAGTGACCCCATTTTGAAATCAATCATACCTGGGAAACCAGGGATAACATTCCGCAGAGCCCCAAATATAAAAGGAATAGTAGCTCCAAGTCGGCTTAAACAAAAAATGACCACGAAACCCAGCAAAGAACCACTGAAAAAGGTCTCAAAGTGCAGAAGAAATAGATGCCTGTTGTCAAAGTATACAACAGACAACCACCTTCCAATCTACCTCGACAAAAGAATCCTTTTCCATCAAACATGCTATGAATTGTTTAACAGAATTCGTTATCTATTTGCTTGAACGCCCGTGCGATTGCAATATATAGGGAGGACCATCAGACCGCTTCACGAAAGGCTAAACAAACACCGTTCAAATATAAAGAATGGTTATAGAGCCCATGGTGTGTCACTCCATTATGACACCCATCACAACAGAGATATAAGAGCAATCAAACTAATCCCAATTGATCACATAGCAGACAATATACCAAATAGGTTCGAACACCTAAAAAAACGTGAGAAATACTGGATGTTTAAGCTGGACACATTAAAACCAAAAGGCTTGAATATAATTTCTGAATTGATATGAATTCCCACACCACGCTCACTTCCTGACATTTATCTAAGTGGGTGACACAATCACAGGTAATAGATGCTATCAGTATAAACACATACACACCAGATAACTCCCAATCCCTTTCTAAAATCTGTTATTTTCAAATCTGTTTCACCCACAGTTTTGTATTTACTTTTATTTTTTCCCACTGGTATATAGCAATCACAACTCACTAGTATTTGTTAGAATAATGTTCACTCGAACACAAGATACACGAATTCACAATAATCAACTGATGGTTTAATATATCTATTTCTACTTCCACATAGTAACAGCATCCACACTGCTTGGTATGAATGTATGTAGTGCCATCTACTGGTGTTTTAGAATACTAACACCAACATAAGATCTAATTAACAGCTATATGAATTTGGCTTGTTTCTGGTTATTGAAGATAGCATATGAATACCAACACCGACATAAGATCTAATGAATAGCTATTTGAACTTTCTGGTTTTTCTGATGGCGTGTATTTTCTCCTCATTGTCCTTTATGCTATATTGCTTGTGCTATATTGTTTGCGCCTGTATGGAGATCTGTGATCTTCCTGGGTATTAGAACCTAGGTTTGCTGTACCAACAGACACACGATCTATGGGTGATACCACCACAACCAATATATAAAATAGTGACCATAAACACACGGAAGATGAGAAACACAGTTTTTAAGCCATTTTTAATAGTTTTAATACAATTTTTTAGATAATTTTTTATTGACAATAAATAATTAAAATAAAAATAAAAACTTTTAAGAAGCAGTTGATCTTAGGAATAATCTGGTTTATATTTTATGAAGTTTATTTTAATAGCAGCACCACTCTTTGCTCCCCTCCTAAAACAAAAATAAAGAAGATTGTTTGTCAACATAATAATATTTGACATATTTCTTTGATAATTTTTCATAACAATTCTTTTATAACAACCATAGGACCATATATTTAACAGGAAGGACCATATATTTAACAGGATAGTGTCATGAAAAAGCAGTTTATAGAACCTTCGATCCAACGGCACTGATACCAGTGAGACGGTGGCGCTCAACATTAGTCACAAGAGAAAACACTGAAACCAGCAAATACATGGCTTCTACTACCCTGAAAGTCGGGTGACAATGGGTTTATAAAACATTTTTTCTGCAGTGATAGTCTGGATATTTTAGCAACGTTTCTGCTGCATTTTTCATGGAAATTTTTACATCATTCTGTTTGTAAGATTTTTATGTACATTTTAGCAAGTGTTTTGGACCATTTTCTTGTTTTATCATGCTATTTATGTGAAATTCCGCCAAAAATGCTGGCCCCTCCCCCAGTGATGACCATTATGACATCACATGTAAACAGAACACACCCATAATTGCTAATGTAAGAGGCTATAAATTCCCTGCTCCTATGGCTGATGTAATATCCCAGAGGAAGGTGCCAGGAAGGGCGCCGAAACGCGTAGGAGGAAATAAAGGAGTACACTGCTACAACATCTTGTATCCCAGGTGATTTGTGAATCTCGGCAGTGCGGACTGCAACACACCCTGCTTCCCACAACTTTCTGAAGCTCTTTTTAACTTGTCCGTCATATGTTTTGTTGGCTTGTTAAAATGACGAATACGAAATAAATTTAGAAACCCTAAGAGCGGAATCGTATTGGGTAAGGATCTGTGAGCTAAGCTCGTTGTAATTTTAATATTTCTAGACGAAGGGCGTGGGATGGGGTAGCTAGACTGCTCTGTTGCTCTTCTTTGTATTTTATTTGTAATTGTAGCATGGTTATTTTCTCTCTCCTTTCCGTTTTGTATCTTGAAGAGAGCTGCATTAAACATCCACGAACAGCAGCCTTATGCGCCTGCCATAAGGTAAATGGAGTAATTTCCCCTAAAGAGTTTTCAATAAAATAGTCACTAATGGTTTTTTATATGTCTACATTTGGGAATTTTGAGCAGAGTTTGATTAACTTTCCAAAGAAAAGTATTCTGTGTTGAGGGACTTACATTAAATTTTGCCTTGAGCAGGGTGTGATCGGAGAAGGACTTGTTCAAAATTTCTACCTTTCTGAATCTGGACAATGAAAAGATATTAGTAAGAAAAAGGTCAATTCTTGATGCGAAATTGTGAACTTCGGAGTAATGTGTGTACTCCCGAGATGAAGAATTGAGGCACCTGAAGATGTCAAATAGCTCATTTTTCATTAGCCAATTATTCAAGAAGGAAGATGAGTCGTGCTGGGGAGGACAAGTCCATGTCTATCAGGCACAATATTGAAATCACCAACCAGCATCAATTCCCCTTTCTTAACTTTGTCAATTTTTTTAAATTAAAAAAGGGAATTGCTTTTTATTAGGGGCGTAAATGTTGACGATTGTAAACAATTTTCCATTGATCATACACATAAGAATGTGGTATCAACCTCTAGTATCGGCCTCCTCACTAATCAGGTGGAACGATATTCTGTTGCTGATAATGGTTATGACACCAGCTCTTTTTTTCTCACCCAATGCTTTAAAAATGTGAGGGTGTTGTTTGTGCATGAAAGTGGGGTGGTTGTCTCTCGCCAACTTTACCTCTTGTAGACATGCCACGTCGGCTTGATACAGCTTGATTTCTTTCCATGTTGTGTATCTTTTATAAGGGCTATTAAGGCCTCTGATATTATATGAGAGGATATTGATATCCATCTGTTCCCACCCTAGGGCACAAACTAAGGTACGTAGTCTGGGGAAATCTGTAATACAAGGAAAAACGAACAAAGAAAGAACAAAAAAGAAAAATGAATACAAATAAATGGCGTTCTCTTGAAGGAAACCAACACTTGTGGTTTCTCTTCTGAGTTCAGGGGTAAAAAAAAAAAAAATGCGGCAACGGTCCTACATGACCAGCCAAGGTCTATAAAAATACGCTGTAATATTACAATACGTTAGAACCAGTAACTCTAAGGAAGGAACCAGATATATTGATATGTACATTCAACCCTTATCCCTAAGGTCTTTGTGAAGGAAGGCAATGAAATCCCGACCTTCATCTATATTTAGTATTGGGATGTTCTTACCCTTGTACCAAACAAGGAGTTTGGTCGGAAACACCCATCTATATGATATCTCCAAGTCCCTTAGCTTAGTAGTAACTTCCCAAAATACTTTCCTCGCCTCCATTGTATTTCTGGAGAAGTCGGAAAAAAATGTTATGTGCTCATAAGGAGCCGGAAAGACACCACGCTCTCTTATAAATCTCAGAACCTTGTCTTTGGTTTCAAAGAAGAGCAAACGCAACATAGTGTCCGTCGGTTTATGTGGCGGTATACCCCGTGGGCGCGGCAACCTATGGACTCTATCAATTGTCAGCTGTAAATCTGATGAAGGGGGGACTGCCTTTTTGAAGAGGGCCTTTGTGTAATTAGAGAGATCGTCTTGCAGGACTGTCTCTGGGATTCCTCTGATTTTCAGGTTATTGCATCGACTCCTGTCTTCTAGATCTGTGAGTTTGGATTTCAGAGATGTGGTTTCCTCCCTCAGATCGAAGTTTTGTTGTAAGAGTGACTGTTTTTGTTTTCACTTTCCCAATTCTCTCCTCATTGATTTCAAATCTATTTGTAAACTTATCACAGACCTCCTGCATGAATCTTCTCTGTGACTCAAAACCCATTATAATGGAGTCTTTTAAGGATTTGCAAAAGTTGGCCAGGATTCCTGGCCAAGAAAACCTCATAATTGACTATATCAAGCGAAAAGATAGTTTGGTAGGATCCTGGGCAACCCTTTTTTGGAAGGGGCTTAGTCGGGCTACCATTAATCAGAGATTCCTCTGAGGTACTGTTGGAATCCAAGGTTGTAGCTCCCTTTCCTAAGCTTTTCCTTTTGGTAGAATGTGTGGTATCCATTCCATCCTCTCCTTTGTTACCTGTCTCGATATTTGTACCCTCTTTTATAGTAGATTTTTGTGTATTACTCTGGAAGTCAGGGAGTAAATCTCTATGTGTCGATTTCTCTTGTGACCCTTTACAGTGACAGGCATTTGAGGTGTTCGACGAGGGGCTCTCATGTCCCTCATGTTGTTTAATAGGCGATCTAGATTTTGTTGGGCTAAGCAGATTAGATGGGTCGCCAGATAACTTTGTTTTTGTAGTATTCCATTTCCTTTGTGTTCTGTTAGTTTGTCCTTTATATTTCAAGCCCCCAGTCGCCTTTCTGTCAAGCGCTGGTGGTGATATGGCAGGAAATTCAATATAACTTACAAATATAAATTGTTAATGAGGTCTCTGTGTAGTGGTGGGTAGAACAGAAAGGCACCGCCAATCTTTGTGTTGGGAGTCAAAACTTATAGGCAGAGTCACTCCAGTTAGTATTGAGTATTGTTAATATAAGTTAAGTATCCCCTATGCAACAACCAGCGTCCACACCAGTGTTTATAGCGGGGTCTTATTATAAATCTACACCCCCTATTTCACTCAGTGCGACACCTGGCTCTGCACAACAGATACTAAGCACTCTAATCCTGTGCATTATTATAAGCAGTATATAAAGGCATATGAAGCAAGTGATGCCGTTTAAAGATCCAAAGATAGACTCAAACTATTAATGAAAACTGTTATAAATAACTGAGCAATATATAATATACACTCACTGGCCACTTTATTAGGTACACCTGTCCAACTGTGTGTTAAGACTTAATTTCTAATCAGCCAATCACATGGCGGCAACTCAGTGCATTTAGGCATGTAGACATGGTCAAGACAATCTCCTGCAGTTCAAACCGAGCATCAGTATGGGGAAGAAAGGTGATTTGAGTGCCTTTGAACGTGGCATGATTGTTGGTGCCAGAAGGGCTGGTCTGAGTATTTCAGAAACTGCTGATCTACTGGGATTTTCACGCACAACCATCTCTAGGGTTTACAGAGAATGGTCCGAAAAAGAAAAAAAATCCAGTGAGCGGCAGTTCTGTGGCCGGAAATGCCATGTTGATGCCAGAGGTCAGAGGAGAATGGGCAGACTGGTTCGAGCTGATAGAAAGGCAACAGTGACTCAAATTGCCACCCGTTACAACCAAGGTAGGCAGAAGAGCATCTCTGAACGCACAGTGCGTCGAACTTTGAGGCAGATGGGCTACAGCAGCAGAAGACCACACTGGGTACCACTCCTCTCAGCTAAGAACAGGAAACTGAGGCTACAATTTGCACAAGCTCATCGAAATTGGACAGTAGAAGATTGGAAAAACGTTGCCTGGTCTGATGAGTCTCGATTTCTGCTGCGACATTCGGATGGTAGGGTCAGAATTTGGCGTAAACAACATGAAAGCATGGATCCATCCTGCCTTGTATCAACAGTTCAGGCTGGTGGTGGTGGTGTCATGGTGTGGGGAATTTTTTCTGGGCACTCTTTGGGCCCCTTGGTACCAATTGAGCATCGTTGCAACGCCACAGCCTACCTGAGTATTGTTGCTGACCATGTCCATCCCTTTATGACCACAATGTACCCAACATCTGATGGCTACTTTCAGCAGGATAATGCGCCATGTCATAAAGCTCGAATCATCTCAGATTGGTTTCTTGAACATGACAATGAGTTCACTGTACTCAAATGGCCTCCTCAGTCACCAGATCTCAATCCAATAGAGCATCTTTGGGATGTGGTGGAACGGGAGATTCGCATCAGGGATGTGCAGCCGACAAATCTGCACCAACTGTGTGATGCCATCATGTCAATATGGTCCAAAATCTCTGAGGAATGCTTCCAGCACCTTGTTGAATCTCTGCCACGAAGAATTGAGGCAGTTCTGAAGGCAAAAGGGGGTCCAACCCGTTACTAGCATGGTGTACCTAATAAAGTGGCCAGTGAGTGTATACCAGTCAATGTGTGTCCCACAAGTGATATTGATAAACAAGGAGCTGGCCGGCTGGATTCTTCCCTTCACAATAGATTGTGTGAATATTAGTTGGAGTTTCAGTACCCCAGAAATGTGCAGGGAGGCCGCGACAGTATAATGCACCAGTTTATTTGTATGGTGCCTCCTAAAGGATTCCTCTCTCCCTGTAGAATAAGTCTGCACACCCCTGACACCAGTTGTGGCTTGTATTGTTAAGATGCACTGTCTACAGGCACCCTTTATGTTCCAATGCCCTCCCCACTCCTCTTTATGTGCTTACCACTGTTATGCAGGATTCACCAGGCCTCTCTCTGTTGACAGGAACCTCCACCCCACAATGTAGCCGCAAGATTTAATACATATCTCCTGCAGCAGTTTATTTTTTTTTTAAACTCTTTTGCATTTTAACTTTCTTCTTCCTGCTCTTGTTCTATCAGCTGTCTTCCTCCTCCGGCTCTGTCGCTGCTTCTTCTGTCCTCCGCTTTGTTTACCTCAGCAGTATGATTTTCCCACCTTTTTTTCTTCACAGCGGCGCCTCACTTTCCCGCTATTAATGGCGGCGCCAGCTCCACTTATCTCATAGCGACGCTGGACCTCTCAGTCTCCTCAGTCTCAGGTGCAGAGGCAGCAGACTCCACAGCTCCTGACTCCTCTGGGACGGCCACTGAAGCTTCACTAAGGAGTGACTCCCGGAGTCCTGCGACCAGTTTCCCGCCAATACCGCAGTTTCACTCACCGCCACACCGCTTAACTCCTTGGGCTCCCCGGTCTCACAGGTATAATGGCGGCAGTCCTTTTATTTCCCCCACAGCTTCCGACTACCCCAGAAAGGCCAGTGATACCTTACCGAGGGGGGACTCCCGGACTCTTGATGCTGGCTTCCCGCCAATATCCCGGCTTTACTCACCGTTTATTTCAGTCAGCTGTAGCAGGTGAAAAACAAGTCCCACACTTTAGAAAATGATATCAAACGATTCCAGGAAGGTTGTGAACAACTTCAGGGATTAATTTAATCCATGTTCTTCCTTTTTTCCTATATTTTTTGTAACTTGTCTCACTGGTCACGCAGGAGCTCTGAGCTCACACGTCCGCCATCCAGCTGAGCTCAGGCCACGCCCCCAGATTTTACATTTTCAAGCTGAGAAATGATGGGTAAAATGGTGCCAAAATGTGTTACACAATTTCTTCTGAACTCAGCCGACAGTCATGTGATGGCTTTTTTTTTTAGGGTTAAGGTTGGTTTCACACTTGCATTTTTTTGCGCATACATGCGCATGCGTTTTTTTTTCCTATACTTAACATGGGTGCGCATTGTCATGCGTTTGTACACGCATGCGTTTTTTTGTAGTGTGTGCCCGGGCGCACAAAATGGATCCTGTTGCATTTATTGTGCATCCGACCTGTCTCAAAAAAACACATGCACACGCAATGCGCACAAAATTCACCCAAAAACACATTATAGTCTATGGGAGCGCTGACGTGCGCATGGTCATGTACACGTCAGGGCAAAAAAGCATGCGTTTTTTGTAAAAACCATGTGCAAAAAACCAAAACGCATAAAAACGCATGATGCGTTTTTTATGCGCGTTTGCACTGCGCACGCAGCGCAAAAAAACGCAAGTGTGAAAGTAGCCTTGCTGACTTAATTATTTTTACCATTTTCGGGCACATGAACATTTTTGATCGCTTTCTATTCCGATTTTTGTGAGACCAAATGATCAAACACCAGGAATTCAGAATTTCTTTCTTTTAATGACGTTCCGTGTGTAGTAAAATAAAATAAGGCAGCTTTATTCTTCGGGTTAGTACAATTACAGGGATACCACATTTATATTTTTTACGTTTTACCGCTTTTTCACAATAAAACTTTTATAGAAAAATCGTACTTACCGATAACTGTATTTCTCTGATCCCATGACAGCACCATGGAGAGGGATCTCCCCTCAGGGACAGGAAACCTACAGATGAAAAAGGCGGTACCTCTCTGCCACATCAGTTGGTTTACAGAGCATTACAGAACTTTCAGCTGCAACTCAAATGGTTATAAAAATTCAACATTCATCCAATCAAATTAAGCTTAATAGAGGCACAGTGTGGCTAAGTACTAAAGCTAACTAACTCACTCTAATGGCCTCTCTTATCCATCTCGCCAGCGTGGCCTTCGATGCTTTTTGACCCTTTCGTGGACCCTGAAAGCAGACAAACAGAGCCCTATCCTTCCTGAACCCCCTCGTGGTTGTCAAGTATTGGACCAGGCACCTTTTTACATCTAAAGTGTGTAAACTCATGTTTTATTCTTGGGATTGGGATAGAAGGAGGGTAGGGAGATTTCCTGGGTCCTATGAAACTGACGATACCTTGGGGAGATATGCTGGGTCGGTTCTAAGAATTACCCTATCATCCAGTACTTGCGTGAAGGGTGAGTGGGCAGACAAAGCTTGCATATCACTAATGCGGCTGGCAGAAGTTAAGGCTACGAGGAGCGAGGTCTTAAGGGACAATATTTTTAAGGGGACCTCAGCTAGGGGTTCAAGGGAGATTTGGTTAGTGCGTTTAGCACTAGGTTTAGATCCCAGGGGGGTGCGTATGGGGATCGTCCTGGATCTACTTGAGGCTCTAATGAATCTCATAACCCATCTATTTTTGGCTAGGTCATGGTTATACAAAGCTCCCAAAGCCGCAACCTGTACTTTTAAAGGTGCTGGTGGCTAACCCCTTTTCCAACCCCCTCTGTAGTAATTCCAGAATCTTGTCTATAGGGATTTCTCCCGTTGGGTTGGAGCCTGACACTGACATGAATTTTTTCCACACTTTGCCATACGCTTTAGTGGTTACTAGCTTTCTGCTCTGTAGTAGCGTGGTAACCAAGTTTGGCAAGAAGCCCCTGTTGCTTAGGAGTTCCCTCTCAAAAGCCAAGCTGTCATGTGTAAGTTTTTATGTGGGGGTGGTACACTGGTCCCTGGGATAGCTGGTCTGGAGTTTCTGGTAGAACCCAGGGATCTGTTACGGACATTTTCCTCAGCCAAGGAAACCATATCCTCCGTAGCCAGAAGGGTGCTATTACCACTACCGTCGCCTTGTCCCCCCGTATTTTCCTCATTACTAAGGGGATGAGAGATATTGGAGGGAAAGCGTAGGCCAGATGGTAATCCCAGGGTATCGTGAATGTGTCTAGAGCTACTGGGCCCCCCCGGGAATCGATTGAGCAGAAGGTTTCCAATTTCCGGTTCTGACTGTTCGCAAATAAGTCTCTCTGGCCGGCCCCAGAGTTTCACAATCTGGTTGAAGACTAACTGGCTTAGTTCCCACTCCCCGTTTTAGGCATGTCCTGCTTAAGAAGTCCGCTGTTCGGTTTTCCGAGCCTTTTATGTGAAGGGCTGTCAGGGATTCTAGATTGTGTTCTGCCAGGTAGAAGGTGGACTTTGTTACCTCCATCAGTGCTTGAGATCTGGTGCCCCCCTGGTGGTTTAGATATGCTACTACTACCTGGTTGCCTGAGAAGACCCTTGTGTGATGGGAGCGAAGTGAATCTATAAAAGGAATGAGAGCTAGTTTTACTGCCAGCAGCTCCTTCATATTTGAGGAAGCGGACTCTCTTCCCTGGGTCCAGGGCCCTTGCGCCACCTGGTTGCCTAGATGTGCACCCCACCCCCAGGGGCTTGCGTCCGTAGTTAGGATCTTTGTCGCAGGCAATGCCCAAGGAACCCCCCCTTGGTTAAGTTGGCAGGATCTGTCCACCACATTAAGGAGTGTATTGTCTCTGGTGAGATGTTTAATTGCGTGTCTAAATTCCCGTGTGGGGAAACGTCTGCGCCTTATATTTCCCACTGTAAGTCTCGAGTATGGCTCTGTGCCCACTGAACTGCTGGCATGCAGGCTGTCATTGACCCCAATAGTGACATTGCTTTTCTCAAGGTAGTGTTTGGGGAGGCTATCATTTGTGACAACATCTGTGCCATTTTTTGAACCTTCGTCTGCAGAAGGTAACATTTCTGTTCGATTGAGTCCAGTGTTATCCCCAAGTACTCCTGCACCTGACTTGGTACGAGTCTGGACTTGGGCAAATTCAGCATCCATCCTAGACTGTGTAGAGACCTCATGACCATGTCCAATTGTTTGCAGTGGTGAGAGGTGACACCTATTATTTAGAGATCTTCCAGGTATGGGACTATCAGGATGTTTTGCTCTTATGTGGGCCATTACCTCTGACATTACCTTCGTAAATACTCTTGGAGCAATGGCTAGCCCAAAGGGGAGGGCACTGAACTGATGTTTTATCTCTCCCTGGATTGTCACCGCCACCCTGAGGTATTTCCTGTGGTCTCTGAATAGGCACATGGTAATATGCATCCCTCAAGTCTAATACGGCCATGAAGCAAGATGGGGAAGCATTTTTATACAAGATTTTATTGTCTCCATTTTGAAGTGCTGAATTTCCAGGAACTTGTTCAGCCTTTTTAGATTTATGATCGCCCTGTACGATCCATCTGGCTTCTTGCGAAGGAAGAGAGGGGAGTAGAAGCCTTTGCCCCTGTCTTGGTAGGGGACTTCTTGTAACACGTTTTTCTCTCTTAGATTCGTTATTTCTTGCAGAGCCAGCTGCTTGTGTGATGTCCTTTGGGGCGTTATCACAAAAGAGTTGTTTGGGAGGGTAATGAATTTTAGCCTCAGACCTTCCTTTATTATGTTTAGCATTCACGAACTCACGGATATTTTTTCCCAGGCCTGGAGAAAGTAGGATAATCTTCCCTCGACCCAGGGAGTATCTTCATTGTGGTTTCTTGTTGTCGGGGGGGTTTGTTAAACATAAAACCTTTATTCTTGTTCCTTCTATCCTCCCATCCTTCTTTGTTCCCTCTTGGGGGCTTCAGTCGCATAAACCTTCTGTTCCGAAACGGCCATTTGTATGATTGGCTGGGGAACCTGGGAAAGGATTTCTTCTTGTCCCCTGCCTTATCTAAGATGTCGTCCAGTGTTGGGCCAAATAAGAATTCCCCCTCACATGGGATTGCGCACAATTTGTTTTTTGTTTACAAATCTCCTGGCCAGCATTTGAGCCATAAGGTGCGTCTTGCGGCATTCGAGAAGGCCGCTGTCCTGGCCGCCAGCCTGGTTGAGTCTACCGACGCATCCGCCAAGATAGATGCTGCTCCATTACCGAAACTGATCTCTATCGTTTCTCTTGGGACTTTCCCCTTTATCTGCGAATCTAAATGGTCCAGCGAGACCACTAGGGCGCGTGCCGTACATGTGGCTGCTATGGCTGGCTTTAGCCCTCCTCCTACCACCTCCCAAGCGTTTTTTAATAAAGTTTCAGCTTTTTTATCCATTGGGTCCTTCAGGGTACCCATGTCTTCGAAGAGCAGGGCAAATTTTTTAGACGCTTTTGCGACCGCTACATCTAATTTAGGTGCTTTGCTCCATAAGGAGCAGGCTGGGTCGTCAAAGGGGCATTTCCTTTTTGGTGTTTGGAGGACTTTTTTGTCCGGATTTTTCCACTCTCGCTCGATTAGGGAGTGGATTTTCTCATTAAGCAGGAAAGCCCTCTGTTTATATTGCTCTAGCCCTCCGAACATTAGGTCTTGGGCAGTTTTCTTAGGGCGTTAGTCTACCAGCCCCATGGTTGTCCTCACAGCTTTTACCAGGGCGTCTGACTCCTCGATGGGAAAGCAGCTGCGCCCCCTGTTATGCGGGGCTTAGGTCAAAGGAGGCTGAAATACCCGGGGCCCCTGCGGAGTCCCTCAAACTAGGGAAAACCCTGTCTGACCCTCAACCCAGGGTTTTTGCTAATGGTGCAAATGCCTGAGCCTCCAACCTTTCCTTATCTCCTGCTCAGCCCTAAGCTGAACCCTCCACCCTCCACCCAGTGAGTTGTCAAACCACCAAAGCCCACACAGTAATGACAGACAGGGAGAACTTAAACCACACCGCGCCGCAAACACACAGGACAATACTGTAATGTGAACAGGGCAAAACAAAGCACAAATATAGGAAGGCGAAAAGGTAACAACGGATCATACGCCACCAGATATGAATTTCTCTCTCCAACACCTCCTCTCCAGACCGGAACCACTTGGCATAAAACACAAGCTATAAATCGGCGACGCCCACAGGCCAGCACGACTATTTAAAGACCGTGGGCGTGACCAAACATCCCACCTGATTTCCAGCTAGATTAACCCCAGATAACCTGAATAAAATCAAGCCAGCGCCACTGAGGCTATAGTGGACGGAGATGGAACTACCGCTGCCTGCCGGATGCTGTGGTGTGAATAGCGTCCGACATGACACCCCCCTTCTGAGGATAATGAAGAGGACTGGGAGGATGATGAACTTACTTGAGTCGGATAATTCACTTCCTGACTCACTAACGCTGGACTCTGGGGATCTATGCCTGGACCTGTTTTTTTTCTTTGAGGTTCTGGCACCCGTAAGGGCGTCTTCAACCTGGGTATTTATTAATGTTTTGAGGTCTAAAGCAAACCTTGGGGATTCCTCCTGTATTGTCTGCTCTATGCAAACCGCCACACAGAGCTTTTTCGCCCACGTAGGGGGTAACTCCGTGCATATGGCACATACCATGTGTTTGGACTTAGTCGTGCATTTACGCCCCTGAAAAAGAAAAATTAATTGCACATTAGCGAGTGGGCATTCACGGAGATCACTCACCCTCCTGTGGAACGAGCGATACCATCTCGGGCATAGGGATTATCTCCACTGCTGAATCCACTTCTGGCTGTGCCGCGATTCCGTACAACCACTGCTGCTGCGCTGCTGGGAAGTCGTGCTGGCGCTGTTCCTGTGGTCCCTGCTTCGAGGACTGCCGCGTGTCTCCTCCCTCTGCGGTTTCCCACTCATGGTGACCGCTTCTTCCCCTTCAGCTGGGCTTTTTTTTTTTTAAATTTGCCACCGCCGCCCTCTTCCCAGGGCTCCCTGCGCCCTGCCGGAAGTCTCGCGCGTGCGCACTGCGAGATTACCCAGCGGTGCACCACGCCTCCCTTTATTAAGAGAGCTGTAATCGCGCGCGCCCGCCTACCTGCGTCCTGCACGTTCCGGCGCCGGTGTCCTGAATCCTCCCAGCCTGTTCAGTTGCCCGTGGCTCCCACCGCCCCTGCTCCACGCTGCAGAGGCCTGCCCGCCTCGCGGCTCCCGGTGGCCGCCGCCCCCACCCGAGGTCTGGCAGGCTCTATCCTGTGGCCCTCGGTGACTGCCGCCACCTGCACAGGCTGCATCACCGGCTCGACAGAGCTCTCCTGTAGTGACCGCCGTCATTACTTGTAGGAGACTGCTCCATTTGTTTTTTTTGTTTTTTCTCTTTGGGATCGGCAGACTTCCTGGCTTCTTCACTGCCTCTCCCCACTCACCCTCAAGGCCCGCCGACCCCGATGGTGGTGGTTCGGGGAAAGCCTGTCCAAGGCCTCGACCCAGCCGTTTCAGGGAGCCCCGCTGCCTATCACCGGACTGGGTCGGTCCCCAGAATCCAGCGTCCACCTGTCAGGTACGTGCTGTAGGTTCCCCATCAGGGACAGGAAACCAACTGATGTGGGAGAGAGGCACCGCCTTTTTCATCTGTAGGTTTCCTGTCCCTGAGAGCAGATCCTTCTCTCTCCGTGGTGCTGTCATGGGGAAAGAGAAAAAAATTTTTGCATCGCTTTATTGTGAAAGCTATAACTTATTTTTCCATTGTTGGAGCTGTATGGCAGCTTGTTTTTTGCAGGACAAGATGACGTTTTCATCGCTACCATTTTTATTTTGATATGATGTTTTGTGTAGCAACATGATGAAAAAGCAAAGGCTTTCTTTATTTACTGTGTGCACTGAAGGAGTGAACAAGTGTGACCGTTTTATAGGTTGGCTCATTCCGGACGTGGCGATACCAAATGTGTAGTTTGTTTTTTTTTTAAATATATATATATATATATATATATATATATATATATATATATATATATATATATATATATATATATACACATATACAGTGCCTACAAGTAGTATTCAACCCCCTGCAGATTTAGCAGGTTTACACATTCGGAATTAACTTGGCATTGTGACATTTGGACTGTAGATCAGCCTGGAAGTGTGAAATGCACTGCAGCAAAATAGAATGTTATTTCTTTGTTTAATTTTTTTTTTAAATTGTGAAAAGTTTAATCAGAGGGTCATTTATTATTCAACCCCTCAAACCACCAGAATTCTGTTTGGTTCCCCTAAAGTATTAAGAAGTATTTCAGGCACAAAGAACAATGAGCTTCACATGTTTGGATTAATTATCTCTTTTTCCAGCCTTTTCTGACTATTTAAGACCCTCCCCAAACTTGTGAACAGCACTCATACATGGTCAACATGGGAAAGACAAAGGAGCATTCCAAGGCCATCAGAGACAAGATCGTGGAGGGTCACAAGGCTGGCAAGGGGTACAAAACCCTTTCCAAGGAGTTGGGCCTACCTGTCTCCACTGTTGGGAGCATCATCCGGAAGTGGAAGGCTTATGGAACTACTGTTAGCCTTCCACGGCCTGGACAGCCTTTGAAAGTTTCCTCCCGTGCCGAGGCCAGGCTTGTCCGAAGAGTCAAGGCTAACCCAAGGACAACAAGGAAGGAGCTCCGGGAAGATCTCATGGCAGTGGGGACATTGGTTTCAGTCAATACCATAAGTAACGTACTCCACCGCAATGGTCTCCGTTCCAGACGAGCCCGTAAGGTACCTTTACTTTCAAAGCGTCATGTCAAGGCTCGTCTACAGTTTGCTCATGATCACTTGGAGGACTCTGAGACAGACTGGTTCAAGGTTCTCTGGTCTGATGAGACCAAGATCGAGATCTTTGGTGCCAACCACACACGTGACGTTTGGAGACTGGATGGCACTGCATACGACCCCAAGAATACCATCCCTACAGTCAAGCATGGTGGTGGCAGCATCATGCTGTGGGGCTGTTTCTCAGCCAAGGGGCCTGGCCATCTGGTCCGCATCCATGGGAAGATGGATAGCACGGCCTACCTGGAGATTTTGGCCAAGAACCTCCGCTCCTCCATCAAGGATCTTAAGATGGGTCGTCATTTCATCTTCCAACAAGACAACGACCCAAAGCACACAGCCAAGAAAACCAAGGCCTGGTTCAAGAGGGAAAAAATCAAGGTGTTGGAGTGGCCTAGTCAGTCTCCTGACCTTAACCCAACTGAAAACTTGTGGAAGGAGCTCAAGATTAAAGTCCACATGAGACACCCAAAGAACCTAGATAACTTGGAGAAGATCTGCATGGAGGAGTGGGCCAAGATAACTCCAGAGACCTGTGCCGGCCTGATCAGGTCTTATAAAAGACGATTATTAGCTGTAACTGCAAACAAGGGTTATTCCACAAAATATTAAACCTAGGGGTTGAATAATAATTGACCCACACTTTTATGTTTAAAATTTATTAAAATTTAACTGAGCAACATAACTTTTTGGTTTGTAAGATTTATGCATCTGTTAATAAATCCTGCTCTTGTGTGAAGTTTGAAGGCTCTAACTTATTTGCATCTTATCAAACCTGCTAAATCTGCAGGGGGTTGAATACTACTTGTAGGCATTGTATATATATATATTTGAGTCCTTTTTTTAATTTGTGTTTTTTTTTGTTTTTTTAATAGTTTTAAAACTTTTTTTACTTTTTTTTTTACTTAGACCCTGTATGGGACTTAAATTTTTATTTGTCTGATGTATTGCATTGCAGGAGACCTGTCAGTGTTGCGCAGACAGATCGCTTGTTAGGCTCAGCTGCAGGCAGACCCGGAGGACATCACGTGACCGGGCTGCCAGGACAACGCTGATCTGATCGGGGGGAGTCGGAGAGGTGAGTATAGCAGGGGTCTCCTCCTGCTATCTTCTAAATGCCGTGATCGCGGCATCTAGAAGATAGCAAAGGATTTACATCATTGGGACCTGATCTAAGCAGGTCCTGATGATGTCACCTGTCAGAGCAACCACCAGAATCTCAGCGCTTGCAGGACCCTGGGGGATCTGAGCGCTGCGAGACCACCCAACATAGACAAACGTCGGCGCTGCAGAAAGTCCTGCTAGCGCCGACGTACATCTACCGTGGGCGGTCACAAACAGGTTGAAGAAAGCTGAATATGGACAGTTTATATAGAAAAAAACATAGTGACAGGTTCTTATTAAAACTATTTACTATTTGTAACTATTAGTAATGAAACATGCAAGTGAAGGTGTTAGTCCACCTGCACACACATTCATTATTTGGTGATTTATTTTTACTTCAGTATTTGTAAGCCAAAACCAGGAGTGGGTGATAAACACAAAAGTGTTGACATGTCTCAATTATACTTTTCCTCTGATTGTTCCATTCTTGCTTTTGGCTTACAAATACGGAGGCAAAAAACTTCACCAAATTCTCTGGCTGAGTTCAGCTTTACATGCTCATGCAGATTAAAAGGATGGTTGGGGTACGTTCCCACGTTCAGGATTTCCTGCCGTTTTGACGCAGCTTATTTATGCAGCTGACAGATGTTATGGCATAGTGAATGGGATTTCTACAAATCCCATGTCCACTATGCATCCATGTGCACCTGCGGATCACCTGTGGACACTGACGTGGCACATCTTTCAGATCTGCAGCATGACAATTTGTCTTGTGGAGATGCTAGTCTCCACATCAGAAATTTCCACAATAGAATTTATTGGATGCAGTAAATCCGCATGGTTTAGTGCACACATGTGGATTTACTTACGTGAATAGAACGCAACGTTTTGGATGCAGCGAAACTACACTGCATCCAAACCGCTGCTACTTCCTGATGGTGGGCACACATTACATTTGCATACAGCACCTGAAAGGCTAACAATGTTTTCATCCACAAAAATTATACTAAATTCTGCCAATTTTTCTAAAATGAATATGGAAAATTGCTCATATGCACCAACACTAACTACCACTAGTCACACTACACATTAACCAAAAATATACTGATGTGAACCCTGCCTTAGAAAAATAAGTCATTGTCATGATCCAGACTGGGGTTGGAATCATGTTTTCACTTTTTCCAGGTCTGGTCATAAAGGAGTTACCCTTTTTCAGCCTCAGTCTGGGTTTAGGTTTGCCATTTATCGCCGCTGCGTTCTGCAGGCAAAATCAGTTATAGTCCCTGCTTAGGACTGCTGTAGCTGACTGATTGCTCTGATTAGTCCTGCTACATTTGCCATCTGATCCCGTGTCTCTGTTTTCCCCTATTCCTTCCTGACTCAGTGTTTCCCTTTAGGCTGGGTTCATACTGTGCTAATGCAGTCTGTTCAATGCATAGCATTGACAGACTGCATTAACGCTATAGCATAACACGATCGCGTTATGCTATGCCGCTAGCGCAGATGCATCATCTGCGCTAGCAGTGACGGACCCTCGGACACTGCAGACCGCGTCCAAGGGTCCGTCACAGAATGACGGCACATCGCTAGCACATGCCAATTATGGCATGCGTTAGCGATGCGCTAAGGAATGGGAGTGAATGGCATCGTTAACGGATTGCGTTACATCGCATTATGCCGTGGTGTAACACAATCCGTCAAACGGACTGCATTAACGCAGTATGAACCCAGCCTTAGTGTGCCGACTCACTGGTTTTGACTTGGCTTGCATCCTGACCTGCTTCTGTCTTTTGTATTATCCGCTTCCGACCATTGCGGATTCTCTGGCTTGCCCCTGACCGTGAGTTTGCTTGTTCCTTTGGTACTGCGCTACAGTTTAGGTTTTGACGTGGCTAGTTTGGACCCGGCTAGTTTGGCTACTCCTGCTGCCACCTGTGGTAGCCTTGCTGCTGCACTACAGGCCAAACTCTTTAGGTGCAGTCCTGCTTCCACTCTACTGCCATCTTGTAGAGCCTGCACCAACCTGCATCGCAGCAACATGATAGTCATAATGAATAATTAAATTTCATTTGATATATTAAATTAAACATTCAATTTAACAAATTTTTTGCAATGAAATACTTTAATGGAGAACAGTTTTAAACTTTTCATAAAATTTTACAACAGCAAAACTCATTGTGTTGCATATAATGCACAATTGTTATACAACCATGTAATGCAAATACAAATCTACTTTGTGTAATTTAAACAGAATCTAAAGTATCCCCAAAACTTAACAGCAATACCGATCAATACAATCATTAAAAACTTACTTGATTGCTATAAGAATCTAATCTAGGTATGCTTTTAGAACCTGTGCCTTGAGGTACATTTAATAGCCTTTTTCACAGGCTATCATTCTGGATTAAGTTTTATCGCATTGGCTAAGTAAATGAAAATATTTGTTCTACTCAGTGGGTAACACAATTAAGAGATCTGCATCTAAAATTGGTTGTGCACAATATATACAGACACTATATTGAACAAAAGGAATTAAAGCCATACATGCTAAAGGTCTAAAATACAATCAAATGTTTGCAATTTGAAGCCAAGTGTTCCCAAAATTAAATTTCCTTTGCATAAAAGATTGTCCCACGAACCAAAGCACTGTCCAATCAATAATGGAAAATTAGGCGTTTTCACAATTGGATCACCTTAATAAAATGTTGTTGTGCAGATAAACTGATAGTGCTGCTGCTACTGTATTTTGTGTAAGGCTTTAGTCTGGTCACATAAAGGAGCTTTAGCTACTTGTCGGCACGTACTGTTTGAATTGATCTAACATAAGTGAATATTGTCTACTGACGCAGCTGGCAGGGGATATTCTATTTTGTAACTTACTCCTTCCTGCTTTATGACTTACTACAGAATCTGAGGAATGAGCTCCAGAGACAGTAAGGGCACCAGGGCTCTGACCTTACTTGGATATTGGGACTATAAGGGTATGTGCACACGTATGCAGAAAATTCCTGACTGAAAACCGGACTCCTTCCCAGAAACCGCGCGTTTTTTCCGAAGCGTCCCCAGTCTCATAGAAAATAGTAAGAAATGCGGATTTTTCCGCAAAATTAATGAGCATGCTGCGTTTTTACCACGATGCTTTTGTGCATCAATATGCACAAAAAGTGCAGAATTCATTAAAATGAATAGGATGCTTCTTGTAAGCGTTTAAGCCGGTAAAAACGCTTAAACGCTTACGTGTTCACATACCCTAAAACCTTCACACCACTACTCTAATCCAATTAAGGATTCATTCTCTGAGCTCAATTTGTTTATCTAAATGTTCAATTATTATACCATGCCTCTGGTTTTTTTTTTTTTTCTTTTGTGCATATTTGTGTTTCTACAGAAACTATTATACCATGTCTGAGGAAGAGAACTAAGATTTCTCTAGAGCTTATTTTATCTTTGTTAGCCATTAAAAAGTTATAACTACAAGATTATCTTGTTTTTCTCACTGAGAGCATTTTTTTCAGCTGGCTAACAAGGTACCAAACCCTTTTTCCTTTTAATCCTTCTTGCTTGTTCCTCTCATCTAAGGCCTGTTGCACATTTCCGTTAGTCTCCATCAGTCATAATCCACAGTTTTACAAAAAAAAAACCGGATCCGCCATTTTTCTTGGCGGATCCGTTTTTTCCCCATTGACTTGCATTATCGGCGGATCTTGATGGATGGTCATCCGTTTTTTTACTGATCCGCCAAAATGTTGGCGTCCGCTGACATGACTGGACGGACAATGACATTTTTTTTGGCTGGCCAGATCCGCATTTGTACACTGCCCGGAAGAATTGCCTTTGCTGGAAATTTAACCCAAAATCACGTTCTGGCGGCTGAAAAAAATCTGTCTCTCTCAGGCAGCGGTTCCTTTAAATTTCATCCTTCGCCGGATCCGTAAAACCATGGTCCGGTGGCACACGTTCATGTCAGTACGGAGACGGATCAGTTTTCCACCATTTTCGCAGATTACAACTGACATAAAAAACGTGTGTGTGAAACATGCCTAGGTTATCTATCTTATCAGACATCACAGAGGATTTTTCAACTCACCTCCATAAATCACACCCAGCAGAAGGAGAGCTCAGTAGACAAACACAAACTAAAACAGTTATATGTCCCCAACTATTGGGCTCATTGTACTGCACTTGTGTGGTTTAAGGAGGAGAGCCCAGAGGTCCTCAGTTATAACAGATACCATCACTAAGATGAAAGTAACAGGCAGAGAGGAGCAATAAATATATTCCCTGCCAGCAGCATCAGTCGAGAAAATTCACTTACCTTCCACTTACCTTGCTTCATTCGTTGTGATGGAATAATACAAAAAATGTGCTGACCAGCAGCTAAAGAACCTCTTCAAGATCAGATACAAGCTTTACACAGGATACAGCAGTGGCAACATTATTTATATATCTGAAAAGCAACACTAAAAAAAAACCCAATTGTGAAAATGCTCCATTTTTATAATCCATCAATTAAACAGCACTTTTGTTCATGTGACAACCCCTATAAAATAAAACCATTTAATTTTCAAAATGAAGTAAATCATAATGAATATTATAGATGTCATTATGCTTCACTTTCTCCAGCAACCAGTCTTTGAACTTCTTCCTCCAAGATGGGAACAATTAGATTATCTTTGGACATCAAATTGTACTTCATAACAAATTTGGTGAACCGATGACACAAGAAAGTTTCATTCTGCAAAAAAGAAGAAAAAAAAAAAAGCACCATTAGAATATCATACTCAATGTTATATGTAGGTAATGTTCAAATAAAGCATTATTTTGACTTCAATTCAATACTGCCCAGTTCAAAATCTCTACATTTCTCTGTCCTCGGTCTCTGCATTTTGTAAAGTAGAGTTGATGACTGATAATGCCAAAATAGCCACATAAAGATTTGTTTTTTGTGGGAAAAGTTGTAGGTATGAATTACTACATTCTAAAAAATTGGTGGTGTAAAATAAAAAAACTAAATTCTGCCACTTTTGGGTTTCATTTTTACAGAATTCAACAGGATTCTCCAGGTCAGTACAATTATGGGGTTTTGGATAGAATATGAAGGGTCTTTTTATATTTTAATGGCTATTTTTGTATTTATTTATTGAACAAATTATTAAACAACATGTATGTCAGTACCTGGATAAGAATGAAGTGATTAAACAGAGTCAGCATGGGTTTGTAACTAATAAGTCATGTCAAACTAACTTAATATCCTTCTATGACGGTATCACTGATTGGGTGGATGAGGGAAATGCTGTAGATATAGTATATCTTGATGTCAGCAAAGCATTTGACAAAGTATCTCACACAATCCTTATTGAAAAAATGACTAGGTATGGAATGGACAAGGCAACTGTTAGGTGAATTCATAACTGGCTTAGTGTTCGAACCCCAAGAGTGGTCGCAAATGGCTGCACATCCAGTTGGAAGAATGTCTCAAGTGGGGTACCACAGGGCTCTGTCCTGGGCCCTGTATTGCTCAACATCTTTATCAACGATTTAGATGAAGGAATTGAGGGTAAACTGATTAAACTTGCTGATGACACAAAGCTAGGAGGGATAGCTAATACTAGAGAAGAGAGAGAGAGGATTCAAAAAGATATAAACTGGAGCAGTGGGCAGCAACAGAATGGTTTTTAACAGGGAAAAATGCAAAGTACTACATCTGGGCAATAAAAATGAAAAACGCATATACAGAATGGGAGGAATAGGGCTAAGCAACAGCACATGTGAAAGACTTGGGTATACTAATAGATTACAGACTGAATATGAGTCAACAGTGTCATGCAGCAGCAAAAAAGGCAAATGCAATTCTAGGATGTATTAACAGAAGCATACAGTCTAGATCAGTGGTCCCCAACCTTTTTTGCACCAGGGACCGGTTTCAAGCAAGACCATTCTTCCATGGCCCGGCAGGGCGGGGATGGAGGTGTGGCAGGGGCGGGGCTTTGGTCATAAGGGGGCGGGGCTATGGACACGGTTGTAGTGTAGCAGTGCATACTTATAATTAAATAACATTTATAATGTGACTCAACTCACCATAGGTTTTGAATAAGTGCTCCATCACCCCCTTCTCCCCATCATTGCCTTCACCCCATCACTCCCTTCTCCCCATCATTGCCTTCACCCCATCACTCTCTTCTCCCCATCATTGCCTTCACCCCATCACTGCCATCTCTCCATCATTGCCTTCACCCCATCACTGCCATCTCTCCATCATTGCCTTCACCCCATCACTGCCATCTCTCCATCATTGCCTTCACCCTATCATTCCCTTCTCCCCATCATTGCCTTCACCCCATCACTCCCTTCTCCCCATCATTGCCTTCACCCCATCACTGCTGTCTCTCCATCATTGCCTTCACCCCATCACTCCCTTCTCCCCATCATTGCCTTCACCCCATCACTGCCATCTCTCCATCATTGCCTTCACCCCATCACTCCCTTCTCCCCATCATTGCCTTCACCCCATCACTCCCTTCTCCCCATCATTGCCTTCACCCCATCACTCCCTTCTCCCCATCATTGCCTTCACCCCATCACTGCTGTCTCTCCATCATTGCCTTCACCCCATCACTCCCTTCTCCCCATCATTGCCTTCACCCCATCACTGCCATCTCTCCATCATTGCCTTCACCCCATCACTCTCTTCTCCCCATCATTGCCTTCACCCCATCACTCCCTTCTCCCCATCATTGCCTTCACCCCATCACTCCCTTCTCCCCATCATTGCCTTCACCCCATCACTGCTGTCTCTCCATCATTGCCTTCACCCCATCACTCCCTTCTCCCCATCATTGCCTTCACCCCATCACTCCCTTCTCCCCATCATTGCCTTCACCCCATCACTGCTGTCTCTCCATCATTGCCTTCACCCCATCACTCCCCTCTCTCCATCACTGCCTTCACCCCATCACTCCCCTCTCCCCATCACTGCCGTCTCTCCATCACTCCCCTCATGGCCTTCTCCTCATGTCCCCATCTCCTCCAGGGCCAGGCTACACAAACACAGACCAACACACACACACACACACACACACACACACAGACAGACATACACACATTATACATACATACACACACACACACATCATACACACAGACACCACCTCTCTCCTCTCACCTGCCCGCCGCCCGCGCTTCCTCGCTCTGACACAGCAGCGGCCGTGCTCCTCTATGTGTCAGTCAGAGACAGGAAGCGCGGGCGGCGGGCAGGAAGCTGGACGCAGTGGACGGGTCCTTGCAGCTCCGCTCCTGCTATTCCCTCTTGCAGGCAGCGGAGCTGCTTGGATCGCTCTCTGGCCGCCGCTAGAACTGCTGCGCGCCGCCCCAGCCCCCGCTACGCCACTGACCGCCCCTGGCTCCCCTTGTGTCCGCGGACCGGCAAGGGCACTGCAGCGGCCCAGTGCCGGGCCGCGGACCGGCGATTGGGGACCCCTGGTCTAGATCACGTGAAGTCATTATTGCCCTCTACTCCTCTTTGGTCAGACCTCATCTGGAATACTGTGTCCAGTTTTGGGCGTCACATTTTAAAAAAAGACATCAACAAACTGGAGCAAGTTCAGAAAAGAGCGACCAGAATGGTGACCGGTCAGCAAACCCTGTCTTATGAGGAAAGGTTGCAGGATTTGGGATTGTTTAGTCTGCAAAAGAAGACTGAGGAGACTTAATTGTCTACAAATATTTCAAGGGCTGTCACATTGCAGAAGGATCATATTTATTCTCATTTGCACAAGGAAGACTAGAAGCAATGGGATGAAACTGAATGGGAGGAGACACAGATTAGATATTAGAAAAAACTTTGACAGTTAGAGTGATCAATGAGTGGAACAGGCTGCCACGAGAGGTGGTGAGTTCTTCCTTCAATAGAAGTCTTCAAACACAGGCTGGACAGATATCTGTCTGGGATGATTTAGCAAATCCTGCTTTGAGCAGGGGGTTGGACCAGATGGCCCAGGAGGTCCCTTCCAACTCTACCATTCTATTTTTTTACATTTTTGGAGACCTGAAACCTGCTTTTTTGTACATTTGATATAAATAAACAATAATAATCTTTATATAGCTCCAACATATACCACAGCAATTTAACGTTGTTACTTATGACTGATGTGTATGAACTGTTAAACTGTAAAGATAATACAATAATTAAAGCAAAATAAGACAACCCTTCTAGTAAGAGTTTACAATCTACAATGAGGTTGGGGAGACACAAAGTACAGGTGCAGATTTATAATGATCATCCAGCCATCTTGAGGGAGAGGGGGATAGATGAAGGCTGCATGAGCTGCTCAACAGCCAGTACTTGTGGTCCTATTGGTTGCGGTGGAGTTTGATGGAGGGTTATTCTCAAATAGTGAATGGGCCATACATACACTTACATATAAAATGCCTTTGATTAGGGAACGTGATAGGCCGCTATGAACAGATGTGTTTTGAGGTAGCGCCTAAAACATATGGAAACTTGAGAAAGGTGGAGGTAAGTGTGCACTGCCACAAGGTATAAGATGCAGTAGGAGATCTTAGAGATTTAAATGCTATTTTTAACCTCTTTACCCCGAAGCCTGTTTTCACCTTCCTGACCATGCCAATTTTTTCAAATTCTGACCAGGACCAGTGTCATTTTATGTGGCAATAACTCTGGAACGTTTCAACGGATCCCACTGATTTGGAGACCATTTTCTCGTGACATTGTACTTCATGACAGTAAAATTTGTTTGATAAGATTTGCATATGTGAAAATATTGGAAATTTCGCGAAGACTTTGAAAATGTTAATTTTCAAACTTTTCATTTGTATGCCCTTAAAATCAGATTTATATCACACATTTTGATTTTCAGCACAATTTGACTACTTTTTTGTTAGGAAGCTAGAAGGGTTAAAAGTTGACCAGCGATTTCTCATTTTTCCAACAAAATTTTCATTTTTTTTTTTTTTTTTATAAAGAGACCACATTACAGTTGAAGTGACTGAGTGGTCTATATGACAAAAAACACACAAGTGACACCATTCTAAAAACTGCACCCCTCAAGGTGCGGAAAACCACATTCAAGAAGTTCATTAACCCTTGAGGTGCTTCACAAATTATTGGAATGTGGAAGGAAAAAAAAAAAAATGAAGTTTTTTCTCAAAACTTTTACTTTAGATTCATTTTTTTTATTTTCACAAGGATAACAGGAGAACATGAAGCCCAAATTATGCTGTGCAATTTCTCCTGAGCCACGTAGATACCCCATAAATGTAGAAAAGTCCTATTTGGGCACACGGCAGGGGAGGAGTGACTTAATATTTGTGGACATGTGGTACGCTTTGAATCAATCCTTAACGTAAGGACAGGCTTCTCAGGGCAAATTTCACAATGAGTAAATTGTGTCCTTTCATATTCCCCTCTTGCAGTTTTTATGATTTTCCCTTTGTGATTTGGGGGAACCTTTGCTGAAAAATGTTGACCTGGGACAATATGGACACCATCAGTTTCAGAAGTAATGGGCCCCTCACTTTCTAGCGCAGCAAACATTAGTGCCATGATGACTACCTCCTGAAACTGAAGGCAGGTTCCCGTATTGCCTGCAGATTGAAACAGCACAAAACCTTTGTACATATCATCTGTACAATGTGCACGGCCAATTTTTTGTACCATGACGTGGGATTTTGGGTGAAAAATTGATGGGCATAGAAACTTATTTGGGCCACCATAAGGCTTATTATTTCCTTGCTGAAAAAGAATTTGAAAAAGTCAATTTCAGAAAGGCCTGTAACATCAAATTGAATTTCTGAGCGGCCAATGAAATCCAGAATAACAGGCTGATAATTTTCGGGGGGGTGGAGTTCATATGGGATAGATTGCTGTAGGTGTTTCCTGGGTCCTAGGGCACCTTGTTAGGGGTCCCAATTCACAAGATGAGAAGGAGGAAGAATATAGGAATGTGGGATCTTCAACACAGATTCATCCAGTGAGGAAGGCAAAAACAAAGCATATTTCCTCTGGTGAATAGCATCTTGTTGCCGAATGGGCCAAGTTTATTTATCTATCAAAACACTGGGGATGTGCATGCAAGTGGTGCTTTTACACATGTATTGTGTGGGGCTTCCACTCATCTGCTTTTGGAGGTTCTCTGACACTTTCTTCACCTTCTGTGACAAGTAAAGATGTTTCTGTTCTGTCTAGGAAGTCTACATTTTCTTTGAGTTTCAAAGTTGCAATTCTTTCTTCCAGACCCCACACCTTTTCTTCTCAAAGGGCCAGTAGTCTACACTTCTGGCAGGTGAAGTTGGATTCTTCTTCTGGTCTATCTGTGAACATGTAGCACATATTGCAGCTCACCATGTATGTTGTCACATCTACCATGTTGCTCCTAGATCCTGCTGACTTGCTGTATGTCATCTTTCTTGTATAATCTGCTGTGTGTTTTCCTTCTTGTGTAATCTACTCAGTGAACAGCATTCTTGCAATAATGTCTTAGAGGCCAAAATTTGCGGGCCTAAAGGTACTGTCACACTTAGCGATGTACCAGCGATCTCGACCAGCGATATGATGCGGTCAGGATCGCTGATACATCGCTAAGTGGTCGCTAGTGAGCTGCCACACAGGCAGATCTCACCAGCGACACAGCAGCGGTCGGGGGTCGCTACTTACCTGTCAGACGAGGCGATCCTGACGTCCTCCTGCCCGCGTCCACGCGTCGCTCCTTGTCACAGCAGAAAGCCCAGCAGGAAGCTGACGACAAGAAGCGGCCCAGGACGTTCTCGCGCGATCAGCGATAACCAGCGGGGGAGTGGTCGGAGGTAAGTATCAGACATAGCAATATCGCTATAACGTCACAAAAACCAGTGACGTTATAGCGATATTGCTAGCGATATCGCTTAGTCTGACAGGCCCTTAAGGCATGCGATTTGGCAATGCTTTCCAGGCAGCTGGTCCCGGCTGTACCCAACAATCTTCTTGCCGAGGGAGACTATTCGCTTTTCACAGAAGGCAGCCTACACAGGATGGGTGTCCCATAGTGGGACACAGTGTAAAAGTAAGAATTAAATACAAACAAAAAAAATTGTTAATGTTTTTTAAACATACAAAATAAAAAAAATATTTATTCTATCATTAAAGCAATATTTGAATAAAAAAATCTAAATAAAAGTAGACATATTTAGTATTGCTGTGTCCGTAACAACTTGCCCTATAAAAATGACCCACTAGTTAACCTCTTTAGTGAGCTCCCTTAAAAAGAAAAAAAAAAAGCTTTATCATACCACCGAACAAAAAGTAGAATAACATGCAATCAAA
The DNA here is from genome assembly GCF_039654945.1 of Dendrobates tinctorius. Lineage (NCBI taxonomy): Eukaryota > Metazoa > Chordata > Amphibia > Anura > Dendrobatidae > Dendrobates > Dendrobates tinctorius. The sequence goes on along the minus strand of NW_027361921.1, from coordinate 781,642 downwards.
AAAACGGATATAAATAAACGTGGTACCGCTGAAAATATCATCTTGTCCCGCAAAAAACAAGCCCCCATACAGTTCCATCATCGGAAAAATAAAAAAAATTATAGCTCTCAGAATAAAGCGATGCAGAAATAATTTTTTATATAAAAGTTTTTATTGTATAAAAGCGCCAAAAGGGGAAAAAAAAAAAAAAAAAAAAAAAGACATAAATGAGGTATTGCTGTAATCGTACTGACCCGAACAATAAAACTGCTTTATCAACATTACCATACACAGAATGGTATAAACGACCCCCCCACAAAAGAAATTCAGGAATTGCTGGTTTTTGTTCATTCTGCCTCCCAAAAATCGGAATAAAAAGCGATCAAAAAATGTCATGTGCCTGAAAATGGTACCAATAAAAACGTCAACTTGTCCTGCAAAAAAACAAGACCTCACATGACTATGGGCCAAAATATGGAAGAAATATAACTCTCAAAATGTGGAGATGCAAAAACTATTTTTTGCAGTATAACGCATGTCCCTGCGTACATCACGTTAACCCCTTCACGATCAAGCTCATTTTGACCTTATTGACCAGGCCATTTTTTGCAATTCTGACCAGTGTTCCTTTATGAGGTAATAACTCAGGAACACTTCAACGGATCCTAGCGATTCTGAGACTGTTTATTCGTGACATATTGGGCTTCATGTTAGTGGTAATTTTAGGTCAATATATTTTGCGTTTGTGAAAAAAATCAGAAATTTCGCGAAAATTCTGAAAATTTCGCAATTTTCAAATTTTGAATTGCTATTCTGTTAAACCAGAGAGTTATTTGACACAAAATAGTTAATAAATAACATTTCCCACATGTCTACTTTACATCAGCACAATTTTGGAAGCAAAATTGTGTGTTAGGAAGTTATAAAGGTTAAAAGTTGACCAGCGATTTCTCATTTTTACAACAAAATTTACAAAACTTTTTTTTTTTTTTTTTTTTTTTTTAGGGACCACTTCACATTTGAAGTCACTTTGAGGGGTCTATATGGCAGAAAATACCCAAAAGTGACACCATTCTAAAAACTGCACCCCTCAAGCTACTCAAAACTACAGTCAAGAAGATTATTAACCCTTCAGGTGTTTCATAGGGACTAAAGCAACGTGGAAGGAAAAAATGGACATTAATTTTTCCAACAAAAGTTTTCTTTTATCATTAATTTTTTTCATTTTCACATGGGCAACAGGACAAAATGCATCCTGAAATTTGTTGGGCAATTTCTCCTGAATACACGGATACCTCATATGTGGTCATAAACCACTGTTTGGGCGCACGGCAGGGCTCGGAAGGGAAGGTGCACCATTTGACTTTTTGAATGGAAAATATGCTGGAATATTTAGCGGTTGCCATGTCGCGTTTGGAGAGTCCCTGTGTGCCTAAACATTGGAGCTCCCCCACAAATGACCCCATTTTGGAAACTAGACCCCCCAAGGAACTTATCTAGATGCATAGTGATCACTTTGAACCCCCAGGTGCTTCACAAATCGATCCGTAAAAAAAGAAAAAATACTTTTTTTCACAAAAATTTTCTTTTAGCCTCAGTTTTTTCATTTTCACATGGGCAACAGGATAATACGGATCATAAAATTTGTGGGGCAATATCTCCCGAGTACACAGGTTCCTCGTATGTCATCATAAACCACTGTTTGGGCGCACGGCAGGGTCCGGAAGGGAAGGAGCGCCGCTTGACTTTTTGAATAGAAAATTAGCTCCAATCGCGATCGGACACCATGTCGCGTTTGGACAGCCCCTGTGTGCCTAAACAGTGAAAAAACCCCACAAGTGACACCATTTTGGAAAATAGACCCCTTAAGGAACTTATCTAGATGTGTAGTGAGCACTTTGAACCTTCAAGTGCTTCACAAAAGTTTATAACGTAGAGCAGTGAAAATAAGAATCTTTTCCTCAAAAATGTTTTAGCATGCTATTTTTTATTTTCACATGGCTAACATGAGAAATTGGACCACAATAGTTGTTGTCCAGTTTGTCCTGAGTACGCTGGTACCCCATATGTGGGGAGGAAAAACTGTTTGGGCGCACGGCAGGGCTCAGAAGGGAAGGAGCGCCATTTGACTTTTTGAAAGGAAAATTAGCTCCATGTCGTGTTTGGAGAGCCCCAGTGTGCCTAAACTTTGGATCTCCCCCACAAATTACCCCATTTTTGAAACAAGACCCCCTAAGGAACTTATCTAGATGCATAGTGAGCACTTTGAACCTCCAGGTGCTTCACAGAAGTTTATAAAGCAGAGACGTAAAAATAAAAAATGTTTTTTTCCCCTCAAAAAATTATTTTTTAGTCCGCAATTTTTTATTTTCACAAGGGTAACAGGATAAATTGGACCCCTATAGTTGTTGTCCAGTTTGTCCCGAGTACGCTGGAACCCAATATGTGCGGTGGGACCACTGTTTGGCCACACGTCGGGGCTCGGAAGGGAAGTAGTGACATTTTGAAATGCTAACTTTGATGGAATAGTCTGCGGGCGTCATGTTACATTTGCAGAGCCCCTGATGTACCTAAACTGTGGAAACCCCCCACAAGTGACCCCATTTTAGAAACTAGACCCCCCAAGGAACTTATCTAGATGTGTGGTGAGCACCTTGAACCCCCAAGTGCTTCACAGACGTTTATAACGCAGAGCCGTTTTTCCTCCAAAAAATGATTTTTAGCCCGCAATTTTTTGTTCCCATAAGGGCAACAGGATAAATTGGACCCCAAAAGTTGTCAAGTTTGTCCTGAGTACGCTGGTACCCCATATGTGGGGGGGAACCACTGTTTGGGCAAACGTCGGGGCTTGGAAGGGAAGTAGTGAGGTATTGAAATGCCGACTTGATGGAATGGTTTGTGGGCGTCATGTTGCTTTTGCAGAGCCCCTGATGTGCCTAAACAGTGGAAACCCCCCACAAGTGACCCCATTTTGGAAACTAGACCCCCCCAAGGAACTTATCTAGATGTATGGTGAGCACTTTGAACCCTTAAGTGCTTCACAGAAGTTTATAACGCAAAGCTGTGAAAAAAAAATCATTTTTTTCTTCAAAAAATGATTTTCAGCTCGCAATTCTTTATTTTCACAAGGGTAAGAGGAGAAATTGGACACCAAAAGTTGTTGTCCAATTTGTCCTGAGTACACTGATACCCCATATGTGGTGGTGGGGGGGGGGGGAGAACCATTGTTTGGGCACATGTCAGGGCTCGGAATGGAAGTAGTGACATTTTGAAATGCAGACATTGATGGAATGGTCTGCGGTCGTCGTTATGTTTGCAGAGCCCCTGATGTGCCTAAACAGTAGAAACCCCCCACAAGTGACCCCATTTTGGAAACTAGACCTTCCAAGGAACTTACCTAGATGTCTGGTGAGCACTTTGAACCCCCAAGTGCTTCACAGAAGTTTATAACGCAGAGACGTGAAAATAAAACTTTTTCCGCAAAAAATAATTTTTTAGCTCCCAATTTTTTATTTTCCCAAGGGTAACAGGAGAAATTAGACCCCCAAAGTTGTGCAATTTGTCCTGAGTATGCTGATACCCCATTTGTTGGGGTAAACCACTGTTTGGGCGCATGGCAGAGCTTGGAAGGGGGGGAGCACCGTTTGACTATTTGAACGCAAAATTGGCTGGAATCAATGGTGGCACTATGTCGCGTTTGGAGACCCCCTGATGTGCCTAAACAGTGGAAACCCCTCAAATCTAACCCCAACACACCCCTAACCACAACCCTAACTCCAACAGACCCCTTACCCTAATCCCAACCCCAACTATAACCCTAACCACAGGCCTAACCCTAATATTAACCCTAATTCCAACCCTAACCCTAATTGTAACTCTAATTCCAACCCTAACCCTAATTTCAACCCTAGCCCTAACCCTAGCGGAAAAATAAAAATATTTTCTTTATTTTATATGGGCCTACCTATGGGGGTGATAGAGGGGGGGGTTTATTTACTTTTCATTTAATTTTGATCACTGTGAGAGTGATCAAAATGAATGAATCGAATCTGCAGCCGGGCGCATTTTCCAAGATGGCGGCGCCCATGATCCGGGACCGCGGGACACCGGGAGCGACAGCGGCACTCGGTAGGCACCAGGGGGTGATCGAACTTCGGGGGGGAGCGGAGGGAGCCGGGGGAGCTTATCACAGCGGCTGCACATCGCCGCTGTCATTCAGTGGCGGGGGCCGATTGCCCCCGCCAGCCGGTGTGTGGGGAGGTCACATTACTGTCTCTAGCCATGTCCGATGCTACTGCAGCATCGGCCATGGCTGGATTGTAATATTTCATCAATTTTCATTGATGAAATATTACTATCGCTGATTGGCTGTTAAAAGTGAAACAGCCTATCAGAGTGATCATAGCCACGTCGGCTGACCTTTTAGTGACCCCGGTCACCCGACCCGCAGGGGGGCTTTAAAGTTATGACGCCACATAGACGTCACTGGTCAATTTGGCACAGGTTTTCATGACGCCTATATGGCGTCACTGGTCGTGAAGGGGTTAAAGATATGTACGCATGCAGATCTATGCGGCGCAAACGCTGCGCACACAAACACTAATGTGAAACCAGCTTTAGTGTGTGACAGATGCCAAACATGAAAACCCACTATAAAAACCTGCTATAAATAGTAAATCAAAGCCCCCCTTTAACACTCCCTTAGTTAGGGAAAAATAATAAAATTTAAAAAAAAAAAAAAAAAAAGTATTTCCATTTTCCTATTAGAATTTGGGGGTTTTAACTGTTTAGGCACATCAAGGGCTCTCCATACGCGACAGGAGTCTGATCTCAATTCCAAAAAAGTCAAATGATACTCCTTCCCTTCCGAGCTCTGCCATGCGCCCAGTGGTTAACCCCTACATATGAGGTATCAGCATACTCAGGACATATTTCACAACAACTTTTCGGGTCCAATTTCTCGTGTTACCCTTGGGAAAATAAAAAATTGGGGGCAAAAAAATCATTTTTGTGAGAAAAAAAAAAAAAAGATTTTTTATTTTTACTGCTCTACATTATAAACTTCTGTGAAGCACTAGGGGGTTCAAAGTGCTCACCACACATCTAGATAAGTTCCTTAGGGGGTTTACTTTCCAAAATGGTGTCACTTGTGGGGGGTTTCCACTGTTTAGGCACATCAGGGCCTCGCCAAACGCGACATGGCGTCCGATCTCAATCCCAGCCATTTTTTTTAATTGAAAAGTCAAACGGCGCTCCTTCCCTTCCGAGCTCTGCCATGAGCCCAAACAGTGGTTTACTTGCATATATGGGGTATCAGCGAACTCAGGACAAATAGTACAACTTTTGGGGTCCAATTTCTCCTGTTACTCTTGGTAAAATATAACAAATTGGATCTGAATTTTAAAAAAAAAATTTGTGAAAAAAAGTTAAATGTTCATTTTTTTTTTTTTAAACATTCCAAAAATTTCAGTGAAGCACCTGAAGGGTTAATAAACTTCTTGAATGTGGTTTTGAGCACCTTGAGGTGTGCAGTTTTTAGAATGGTGTCACTTTTGGGTATTTTCTATCATATAGACCCTTCAAAGTGACTTCAAATGTGATGTGGTCCCTAAAAAAGAAAGAAAATTGTGTTGTAAAAATGAGAAACAGCAGTTTAACTTTTAACCCTTACAACTTCCTAACAAAAAAAAAACAAAAAAATTAATTTGGTTCCAAAATTGTGCTGATGTAAAGTAGACATGTGGGAAATGTTATTTATTAAATAGATTGTGTGACATTTCTCTGTTTTAAGGGCATGAAAATGCAAAGTTAGAAAATTGCGAAATTTTCAAAATTTACCAAATTTTTGTTTTTTTCACAAATAAACGCAAGTAGTATCAAAGAAATTTTAGCACTATCATGAAGTACAATATGTCCTGAGAAAACAATGTCAGAATCACCGGTATCCATGGAAGTGTTCCAGAGTTATCACCTCATCAAGGGACAGGGATCAGATTTGTAAAAATTGGCCTGGTCATTAAAGGGAATCTGTCACCCCATTTTCAGCCAATAAGCTGCGGCCACCACCATCCGGGGCTTATCTACAGCATTCTGTAATGCTGTGGATAAGCCCCCGATGTAACCTGAAGGATAAGAAAAACAAGTTAGATTATACTCACCGGGGTGGCGGGAGTGGTGGCTGTCGCGGTCTGGTCCAGCGTCTCCCATCTTCTAGAGATGACGTCCTCCTCCTTACTTCTGCCGCGTCTGCTGCGCAGGCGTACTTTATCTTCCCTGTTGAAGCAGACTAAACTACTGCAGTGCGCATGCGCCGGGAAAAGTCAGAGAGGTCCCGCACCTGCGCACTGCAGTACTTTTCTATGCCCACAAGAGGGCAGAGAAAGTACGCCTCCACAGGAGCCGCGGCAGAAGTAAGAAGGGGGACATCATCGTATGAAGATGGAAGGTGCCGGACCGGACCGCAACACCCATTGGACGGGATCCCCGGGTGAGTATAATCTAACTCGTTTTTCTTATCTTTCAGGTTACATCGGGGACTTATCTACAGCATTACAAAATGCTGTAGATATGCCCCTGATGGCTGTGGCCGCATCTTATAGGCCAAAAATTGGGTGACAGATCCCCTTTAACATGCAAACCACCCTTGGGGGTAAAGGGGTTAATATCAAAAGGCAAAAACATTTCATCTAAAAGGGCTGCGAATAATACCTACAGTATCTTTTAATTATTCCTATTAATACAAAGAAGCTATTCCTAACTATTAAAAACACAAGTAGAATGGTTGACCTGAAACTACAGTGATGTAGTTATCAATTCCGTAATACCTACTGAAACTACCTATATACTTGCCAGATATTGCAGGTTTTGGAGCTCTCGCTGGGCAACATTGAGTTTCAGATGCCTCCAAAGATTTTCTATTGGGCTCAGGTCAGGTCTAGAGACTGGCTAGGCCAATCCGGATCCTTGAAATGCTTCTTATGGGGCCACGCCTTAGTTGCCCTGGCTGTGTGTTTTGGATCATTGCAATGCTAGAAGACGCAGCCACGACATCTTCAATGCTCGTACTGAAGGTACGAAGTTGTTGGCCAACAAACAATCGGCGATACATGACCCCATCCATCCTCTCTTCAGTACTGTGCAGTTGTTCTGTCCCCTTTGCTGAAAAAAGAACCCACACAGTATGATGTTTCCCCCACCATGCTTCACGGTTAGGACGGTGTTCTTGGGGTAGTACTCATCCTCCTCCTTCCTCCAAACCCAGCAAGTAGAGTTGATACCAAAAAGTTCTATTTTGGTCTCATCTGACCACATAACCTTCTCCCATGCCTCCTCTGGATCATCCAGATGGTCATTGACGAACTTCAATCGGGCTTGGACATGTTCTGGCGTGAGCAGGGGGATCTTGCGTGCCCTGCAGGATTTTAATCCATGACGGTGTAGCATCTTAATAATGGTAATGCTTGAGACTGTGGTCCCAGCTCTCTTCAGGTCATTACCCAGGTACTTCTATATAGTTGTGGGTCAATTCCTCACCTTTCTCAGACTCATCCTTACCCCACAAGGAAAGATCTTGCATGGTGTCCCAAACCGAAGAAGATTGACAATCATCTTGTGTTTCTTCCATTTTCTAATAATTGTGCCAAAAGTTGTTGCCCTCTCAACAAGCTGCTTGCCTATTGTTCTGTAGCCCATCCCAGTCTTGTGCAGTTCTACAGTTTTGTCCCTTTTTCCTAAGACAGCTCATTGGTCATGGCTATGGTGGAGAGGTTGGATTGTAAATGAGTATGTGGACAGATGTCTTTTATACAAGTAACAAGTTCAAACAGGTGCAATTAATATAGGTAATGAGTGCAGAGTAGGAGGGCTTCTTAAATAAAAACTAAGATCTCCGAGCCAGAATTCTTGCTGGTTGGTAGGTGATTTCATGCAATAAAATGCAATTTAAAAATTATACAATGTGATTTTCTGATTTTTTTTTTTTTTTACATTCTGTCTCTCACAGTTGAAGTGTACCGACGACAGAAATTTCATTCTTTGTAGGTGGGAAAACTTGCAAAATCGTAGGTGTATCAAATACTTATTATCCCCATTGTATATTGAACGCTCTCTCACAGCTGTAGTCCCTGATATGATAGCTTTTTAATTAGCTATAATAAAATAGGCAAACCATGCAACCACACTTGCTATTAGAAGTGTTAACTCACAGCCTCAACAGGTTTCACCTAAATGCTCAGGGGAGCTTAGGAAGAAATGAACAGCCATGTGGACTGAAGGTCCTTAAAAAACCTTTGTTATGACATCATTAATAGGTTATCCAATTAAACAGACCAAATCAGATTCACCAATGGTAGTTGTTTATACTCACCTTATCATAATCCATTTAAGTGTCACAACAGGTCCCAGAGCACCATCATTGGTTATCAACATCAAATAATTCTCTCTCCAATTTAAGAAAACAAATGCCCACACACAACCAATGTACTGCATCGACGTAACATGGCAGAGTAGACCATGTGTTCTCCAAATTATCAATATGTACTCAGTAATAGGTCCACTTATGTGTCCTATCACGATGAACTGAGTATGATGAAAAGTCATTCTTTTGAGGTGGTTTTTGGTATATTTTTTCTTTATGGTGTTCACCACACAAAATAAATGTGACAATTTTATTGTACCTATTATGCATACTTTTGTTTAATTTTGCTTTTGCATAAAATCTGCATCTTTTGGTGAAACATCCTTCTGTGATATTTTTGCATGCATTTTTCCTTTTTTAATGTAAATTTTTAATGATATATATTTACTTAGTCCTACTATGAGAGTTATATTTTACTTTGATTCCTGGTCCATAACATTGCAATACTTCTGTACTGCTATACATGAGACCTATCAGGATCACCCTAGCAAAGCCCGGGAGACCCAGATTATGGCATGGCATAATTATACTACCGAGCCCAGGGGTCATTAATTTTTAAACGGAAGTTGCCAATTCAACTATGATGACCTGCAATCACAGGGTGCTGATATGGTTCTCCATTTCCCCTCTTGCTGACAACTACATCTTCCAAAAGGTAGGGGAGAAAACAAGGGGAACTGCTACCTTGCATCTAATCCTTATAAACAGGGAGGAAATGGTTGAGGAGGTAAAAGTGGCTGGGACCCTAGGAGGTAGCGACCATGCTATTTTAGAATTTTGGATAACTAGAGGAGGAAGACCTGTGAAGACTCAGACTTCAAGGTTAGATTTCAGAAAGGCACATTTTAAGGGATTCAGAAAGAGAATTGGAGGGATCAAATGGCTGGATATCCTTAAGGACAAAAATGTCCAGGAAGGATGGGAAATCTAGAAAAATGAAATTCTCAAAGCACAATTGTTAACAATTCCAAGAAGAGGGAGGAATAGGAAGCATTTAAGGAAACAAGGATGGATGAACACAGAACTTAAGCACATGCTAAAAAGGAAGAAAGAAATGTTTATAAAATGGAAAGAGGGAGGCATATCTAAAGAAGAATATAATGCTGTCTGCAGAACCTGCAGGGCACAAATCAGATTAACTAAAGCTGACAATGAATTGAGGCTTGCAAGAGACGTCAAAAGCAATAATAAAGGATTTTGGGGATATGTCAAAAGTAAAAGAAAAGTCAAAGATGCTATAGGATTTTTACAGGATGAAAATGATTAAATGGTAAGACAGAATGTTGAGAAGGCCGAACTTTTAAATTCCTATTTTGCATCTGTTTTCTCTCAGAAAGGAAATGTAACATCAACTGTTCTTCACTGTCCTATTAAGGGAATAGAAGAATCTAGAATATCTATAAACAGAAAGACTGTGAGGAAACACTTAGCTAGCCTAAATGAATTCAAGTCTCCAGGTCCAGATGAATTACACCCCAGAGTACTGAAGGAGATAGCAGAAGAAATTTTTGAACCCCTCTCCATAATCTTTGAAAATTCTTGGAGAACAAGAGAAGTCCCAGAAAACTGGAGAAGAGCAAATGTTGTTCCCATCTTCAAAAAGGGGAAGAAGGTGGACCCAGGCAACTATAGACCGGTGAGTCTGACTTCTATACCAGGAAAGATCTTTGAACAAATTATTAAACATGTAAGTACCTGGATAAGAATGAAGTGATTAAACAGAGTCAGCATGGGTTTGTAACTAATAAGTCATGTCAGACTAATTTAATTTCCTTCTAAGACGGAATCACTGATTGGGTGGATCAGGGAAATGCTGTAGATATAGTATATCTTGACTTGAGCAAAGCATTTGACAAAGTATCTCACACAATCATTATTGAAAAAATGGCTAAGTATGGAAAGGACAAGGCAATTGTTAGGTGGATTCATAACGGCTTAGTGATCGGACCCAAAGAGATGGCTGCACATCCAGTTGGAAGAAAGTCTCAAGTGGGGTACCACAGGGCTCTATCCTGTGCCCTGTATTATTCAACATCTTTATCAATTATTTAGATGAAGGAATTGAGGGTAAACTGATTAAATTTGCTGATGACACAAAGATAGGAGGGATAGATAATACTAGAGAAGAGAGAGGATTCAAAAAGATATAAATAAACTGGAGCAGTGAGCAGCAACTAACAGAATGGTTTTTAACAGGGAAAAATGCAAAGTACTACATCTGGGCAATAAAAATGAAAAAAGCATATACAGAATGGGATTAATAGGGCTAAGCAACAGCACATGTGAAAAAGACTTGGGTATACTAATAGATCACAGACTGAATTTGAGTCAACAGTGTGATGCAGCAGCAAAAAAGGCAAATGCAATTCTAGGATGTATTAACAGAAGCATACAGTCTAGATCACGTGAAATCATTATTGCCCTCTACTCCTCTTTGGTCAGACGTCATCTGGAATACTGTGTCCAGTTTTGGGTGCCACATTTAAAAAAAAACAACAGACTGGAGCAAGTTCAGAAAAGAGCGACCAGAATGGTGGCCGGTCTGCAAACCCTGTCTTATGAGGAAAGGTTGCAGGATTTGGGAATGTTTAGCTTGCAGAAGAGAAAACTGAGAGGAGACTTAATAGCTTTCTACAAATCTCAAGGGCTGTCACATTGTATAAGGATCATCTTTATTCTCATATGCAGAAGGAAAGACTAGAAGCAATGGGATGAAACTGAATGGGAGGAGACACAGACTAGATGTTAGAAAAAACTTTTTGACACAGTGATCAAAGAGTGGAACAGGCTGCCACAGGAGGTGGCGAGTTCTCCTTCAATAGAAGCCTTCAAACAGAGGTTAGACAGACATCTGTTTGGTATGATTTAGCAAATCCTGCTTTGAGCAGGGGGTTGGACCAGATGGCCCAGGAGGTCCCTTCCTACTCTACGATTCTATGGTTTGTTAGTCATGGATGCCAATTCCATGGTTGCGATTGAATGAGGCATCTTGGGAGTTAAACAGCCCTATTGGTGTTAGAGATGAGCAGATAGACTTGCGGGACTCAGTTCATCGTCCAGGTTTGTGGCACCTGGCAGTGAATCGCTTACCTTCTGGCGTGGCATTTGATTTGTCAAGGCTGGCGCAACGTCATCTGTGCAACGTGGTGCACAGATGACCTTGCACAAGCCCGTGTTAATCAAAAGGAGCATCGGGGACACCAAAACATAAGATTTGTGGGCCTCTCGTCTGTCAGGTGCCACCAACCTGGAATCTAGACCAGAGTCACGTAAATTGATCCGCTCATCTCTAGTAATGAATTGTGTTTCGGACAGATGCAGCAAGGTATCAGCCATCATACACAGCTGCATTTTCACCAGTAAGGGGTAATGCTATTTACTTAATTTTCAGTGCTGTGAAAAAGCGACACTGAGGAATAAGGCCCCTTAAACCCCAATTTAACTTTTTTTATGGTGGTGATGGATTTTAAAGGGGGGGGGGAAAAAAATCACTTAAAAATAAAGTAACATTATAAAATGTTTGCTTAGTCTTCAGCTTAAAGAAGTGAGAAAAATTCAAGTCCACCTAAAATCTGTTAAAGAAACCAATCAAATTAAAAAAATGCTTTCTTCTACATAATGCAAGACTTTAAAAATACTATACATACCTCATATTCATCAAATGTTTGGCGATGATGAAAATATGCATGAGAAAATATTCTATAGATTCTACGGCATACGGATCCTAGTTTAGCCACAGAAGATTCCTTTATGCTAACCCTGTAAAAAAAAATATATATATATACATATTATTAATATAAAGAATTGGTACATGCAGATATAAATTGAATATCAATATCCTTTGATGATCTGCTGTAGCGGTAACATTTGTATAGTCTTTGTAACTGATGCAGTTAATCACTGACCTCAGTGGCTCTGCCAACAGACTGCACAAGCCACTAAGTTCAGTGAAGGTTATGAGTGTTGTAAATATGAGATCAACACAGTAGCCGATCAATAAGGACCACTGGACCTGAGGAGGGTTGAGTAAAAGGTCAGTTGTGTTATCTTTTAAGTCTTGCAATTTTGAAAGCCCATGGACTAAAATATATGAAAAATAAATGTAACCTTCAAATTGAACCTGACAGGTCACGCATGCCCCAAACTACCAGAATTTGTACTGGCATATTTCTGTATAAATTCCCTGCCTAACAGTGCCATTATAGTGTTTGGCATATTAAAAACAGATTTTAGAAATACTTTTTCTAATCAACGGTTAACGTGTCAAACACCTTTTGACTAGTCGACCGGGCGTTTTGTTTCCCCAGATTATTCAGCCCACTCAGTATGTTATCACACCCCTGCCAGCTTCATCTCCTAAGGTCTTCAAAATTCGCACATGCACGCGACTTTCTTTCCCATGTGTCATTGCGCCTCTGATGTCGGTGTGATGTGTTCACTTCTCGAATTCAGAAGCGCACTGTGCATGTCTGAAATCAAAGAGGACGTCTGATGTCAACTGATGAGCCCAAGATCAAGCTTCTATGTTGCTTTTTGAAGAGCGCAGGAGATGAGGCTGGCTCTTGCTAATCATGTTCTCACGCCCACAGGGGTGTGATAACCTACAGAGAGGACAGACTAGTCTGGGGCAACAAACGCTCCATCAATTAGTCAATAGGTGATAGCCATATTAAAAACGGTCTTTACAAATACTTTTTGTAAACATTTTTTTATGTTTCAAACACTATAAAGGTTCTGTTAGGCAGGGAATTTCTACAAGTTCTGGTGGTTTAGGGGGCATGAGGGTCCTGTCAGGTTCCCTTTAATTAAAGGCTAGAAGGAAATAGCCATTATGTCCTGGGCTTCTTGAGGTTTTAATCTCTGGAGAATAAATATAATCATGATTTTCTCTGGTCGGAAGGGAAAGGTCAATTTTTTTTTTCTTCTGTTAAGTACCTCTGTGGTCATTACCTATTTGGAACACCGGAGGAATTGGTCAAAAGAGCCCAATTGTTGAATGTAAAGAGATTACATTTGCAAGGGATTATTTGCCTGCTGGAAAGACACAGTGAAACATGCTACCTGATCCACAATCGGCACATATGACAGTATGATATCTACTAGGTATGTCAGTCTCCCATTGAAATGCCACAGCGCTTCAGAGAAAAATGTACCTTATAAGTCATTCACCAGCTTCTCCCCACCTGCTGCCCTCAAGTGATAAGTCTCCTTACAGTTGAAACCAGAAGTTCACATACAACTACTGTATATAAAAAGACACATATGCATGTTTTCCTCAATATCTGACATGAAATCACAATAAACCTTTCCAGTTTTAGGTCAATTAGGATTAACATAATTATTTGCCAAATGCCAGAATAATGAGAGAGAGAATGTTTTAAGGCATTTTTATTACTTACTGCAAAGTCAACAGTTTACATATATTTCATCAGTATTTGGTACCACTGTAATTAAACTGACTGACTTGGGTCAAACGTTTGTGATATCCTTCCACAAGCTTCTCACAATAGTTGGTCAGAATTTGGGCCCATTCCTCCTGACAAAACTGGTGTAACTGATACAAGTTTTAGGTCGTCTTGCTCGCACCGGCCTTTTCCGCTTTGCCCATAAATTTTCAATAGGATTGAGATCAGGAATTTGTGATGGCCACTCCAAAACATTGATTTTGTCATCCAGATATTGAGAAAAAAACATGCATATGCATCTTTATATAGTGTATGTAAACCTCTGGTTTCAACTGTAGTGATTTTTATGTCTATTTCTTTCTTTATTTTAACTTTGTACACAGCCACCTGCTACCCCTGTAATCAGTGAAAGAAGACGTCGGCTGATGGGAATAATAGTATCTCATCAGTCGACGCCTGTGACCTGCAGAAAGATTTTTACTGTGGGTCACAATCACATCTGCGGGGTCACGCTGACATCTGACATCGTGACCCCGCAGAGCTATAACCGACGGTAACAATCTTACCGGGTGGTAACGTTCCACCAATCAGACCCACGACAGTGTTTCTGGCGCTGTCACACAGATGACAGCGTGGGAAACACCCGATATGAAGTCAGTAAAAACGCAAGCAAAAACTCACAAAATCCGCCAACATTTTTATACCTTCATTTTTGCTGCGTAGTTGACTGACTCATTTGAAGTCAATGGGTAAAAAACATGGCAAAAACGCACAGAGAATTTACATGCTGCAGATTTAAAAACAGCACAAATACGGAAAGGAAAATTATTGATCATGTGCACAGCACTTCAGGATTCTCCTTGACTTTGCTGGCATAAAGATTCCCTAGTGTTTTGGGGCCAATTCCGTGAGGGAAAATACGCAGTGTGCACACAGCCTTAAATGCAGGACAGGAAGACAAATATATTTTTTCCTCATTGCAATATGATCTCAAAGCTCTCAGTACAAGAGCACTGGAAAATAAAATAACACTGCACTCTTATATGGCCTGTATGAGAGTTCCCTGTGGTCTGTGTGTACATAAAGGCATTACTCAATACCAAGATTTTATTTAAAAAAAAAAAAAAAAAAAGTTGGAAAAAAGCACATTGATCGTTCTTTGAATCTGGTACAACTTGATCATGAGCTTAGTCATTATGAGCAGGTGAACCTTGATCGGGGGAAGGCAAGGAATGAACTTAAATCACAATTGACTTCCACTCAGTATCAAACGTTTCAAAGGAAGATTGAAATAAAACTTGCAGCAATAAAAAAAATGAGATTAAAGAAATTAAAAGGGACAAGTTTTTATGAGATAAATCAAATTTGGACTTGGATCAAAGTATTCACATAGAAGTCGCAACAACAAAAAAAAAAAATCTAATTTAGACGCAACACAAGAGGACGCAGAGGAAGATGACAACCGAAAATGCATACTGAACGCTGGACCACAGATTCTAGATCAGATTCGAATGGCTAGGCGTGCATTCACAAGCACTTAATTAGGCTGACATGCAAACTGCCATATACTTAGAACAGAAGGCTGTAACATCTATTCTATTATTTCTAAACACAGTTATTCGGTGATTCCTTTGTATCCCCATTCATACTGCACCCACACACACAAATGATACACCATTTGAAAGGTAAACTTGCCCCCTTCAGCAAGAAAATAGCCAAACAAACCACTCATCCACGATTTGATCACAAAATACAGTTTAAACATTAATTTTCATAAACCTGCAGTAAGGAAAAATGACCTGCAGGTGGCACCACAGTACCTGAAAGCACACTACCAACACATTTGTAAACATGCACTGCTTTTTCGCTGTTATCTTCGCCTCACACACACGATACATCACACGAAAGGTAAACATGCTCCCTTCAGCAAGAAAACAGCCAAACAAACCACACATTCAAGATTTTATCACTAAATACAGTTTAAACATTTATTTTCATAAACCTGCAGAAAGACACAATGACCAGCAGGTGGCACCTCAACCAGAAAATTTTTTTTGGCCTCAAAACAATTTATTGTATTACCAATCTCTCTCATATATAATAGAATTAGTCTTACCGGTAATTCGGTTTCTAGGAACCTTCCACGACATCCATATCGGAGGATGTTTCCCCGCCCTAATGGGGGACAGGAAATGCACAAGAGGTTAAATAACCCTCCCCTTCCTGCTATATCCAGTGTTTTTTCTGGACACACTAGCATGTATAGTTATCACCAAAGTGCAGGAATCATCCAGTAGAGTATCAGATAGGGAGGGAAATTAGTGATGTCGTGGAAGGTTCCTAGAAACCGAATTACCGGTAAGACTAATTCTATTTTCTCTAGTCACCTTCCACGACAGCCATATCGGAGAAATACCAACAACTAATTTCTTAGGGAGGGACAACAGCCTGCAGAACATATCTGCCAAACGTTAAATCCCTGTTGAAATTTAGTGTATAGTGTCTGGTGAATGTATGTACAGACGACCAGGTGGCGGCTCTGCATATCTGCTCAGAAGATGCGTTCCCTCTTCCTGCCCATGATGTTGATACTGACGAGTAGAGTGGGCTTTCAGAGATGTAGGAGGAGAAACATTCTGTGACGAGTAGGTGAGGCTGATAGCTTGCTTGATCCAATTCGTGATTGAAATTTTTGCCGCCTTTTTGCCTTTATTCCGACCGGAAATTTGAATAAATAAAATCTGGTCAATCCTCCAACTCTCTGTCTGCTGGAGGTAGAAGAGAACTACTCTACAGACGTCGAGGGTGCGAAAGGCTTCTTTTGTGTTGGAGGGGTTTTTACAGAAGGAAGGTAATACAATGTCCTGGAACCTATGAAAGTTTGAGACTACCTTAGGCATAAAGGAGGGATTTAACCTTAGAAAGATGCTATCTTCCGTTATGGTCAAGTATGGCTCCTGTATTGAAAGGGCCTGTAACTCTCCTATGTGCCTTACGGTAGTAATTGCTATCAAAAACACAGTTTTTAGTGTTACGTTTTCCAGAGCCGTGGAAGACCGTGGTGCAACGGTTCCCTGGTCAAGCCTTTGAGAACTAGGGTCAAGTCCCACGGAGAAACTGACTACGGAGTCTGGGACAGATTCTAGTTGCTGAGGTTATTTATCGCTTGATCCGATGGCTTGCCAGATCTTGATTATAAAATGAACTAAGAGCTGATACCTGTACCTTTAGTGTACTAGGAGTGAGCCCTAGAACTAAGTCGTCTTGAAGAAATTCTAAGATCTGTGTGATATTAGGATGGAAGGGGTCCAAGGCACTTAGGGAGCACCAAGATGAGAACATCTTCCAAATCTTCCCGTAAATGGCGTTAGTCATGCTTAGCCTAGAATGGCCGGTGGCCCTGTAAAGTTTGGATCACTTCCTCAGAAAAGCCTTAAGCCATTAGAATTCCGGCTTCAGTAGCCAGGCCGCAAGGTTCATTCTGTGCGGGTCTGGGTGCAGTAGAGGGTCTTAGTAAAGGAGACTGGCCCTCTAGGGGCAGAAGTATTGGGCCTTCCTGAGCCATGTTTTGTAGGGCTCCATACCAGCTTTCCCCTGGCCACAAGGGAGCCACTAGGATTCTAGAGACTTTTTCTGCCCGTATCTTCTGCAGTGTTCTCGCTACCGTGGAAATCAGAAGGAAGGTGTAAGCCAGCTTGACCTGCCACGGATGGGAGAAGGCATCTACTCCCCACGCTCCGTCGGTGGGACTGAGGGGAAAAAAAAAGTGTCCACCTTCGCGTTTTGACTGCTGGCAAAAAGGGTCCACATCGGGATTTCTCCACCTTGACACCAGAGGCAAAAATACTGTTTGGTCTAGGCTCCTTCCCCAGAATGAACATCCTTCCTGCTGAGGAAGTTTGCCTGCTGATATGGACAACTGACGTTTCTCTGCCCAAGAAAAATTTGCCACTACCAATTTTTTGGTTTTAGAATTTCGTGCCTCCTTGGTGTCGGATGTAGGACATTGTAGTCGCATTGTCTGGGCATACACGTACATGATGATTTGGAAAGGGGTTGATGCTGCTTTCAACACTTCCTCCACAGTTTTCAGTTCTCTCACATTTGAGGAGCTGGCTCTGACGTCTGGGGGCCATACCCCCTGGAAGTATGATTTCTCCACTATAGCTCCCCAGACTCTCTGGCGTATGTGGTGACAATTTCCAGGGAGAGCTGATCCCAGCTGATGCCCCGCTGGAGGTTCTGGTAGTCCAGCCACCATAGGAGAGACGTCTTCACATGACCAGGAAGAGGGTTCTCTTGGTCAGAGTATTCCGATACTTCTTCGAACACTGGATTACATAGGACCGAAGGAACCGAGTATGGGCTTGAGCCCAGGAAACAGTTTGGACGCACGCTGTAAGCGAACCTAGGATGGACATTGAGTCTCAGGGTTGGTGCTCTCTGGTCTCCGAACCTGGAGGACCTCTGAACAAGGTCAAGTTGTCGTTCCCTGGGTAAGAAAGATGTTAGCCTTCCTGAGTCCAGGAGTATCCCCAAGAACTTCTTCCCTGACGAAGGAAGAAGGTCTGATTTCTCCTGGTTGGGGATCCAACCCAAGGACTGTAAAATCTCCAGGGACTTTCCTATGTCCTGGTTCAGGCGAGACATGGATGGAGCCCTTATTAGAAGGTTGTCTAGGTATGAGACAATGCAAATCCCCTGCTGGCAAATGAAGATCATTGCCTCTGCCATTATCTTGGTAAACACTCGAGGGGCTGATGACACCCCAAATGGCAGGACATTGAACTGGTAGTGGTTGACCCGGGGACCCTGGAAAACCGCAAACCTGAGGAATTCCCTGTGGTCTGGATGAATCGGGACATGATAGTAAGCGTCCCTCAGGTCTATTGTGGCCAACACCCAATTTATCCTATGAGGGGGATTGCCGACTTAACCAGCTCCGTCCTGAATCATCTGTACTTTACCACTTGGTTCAAGGGTTTTAAGTTTATTATAACCCTGCTTTCCTGAGGGTTTTACAATTATGAAGAGGCGAGAGTAGTGGCCTCTGCCTATCTCCTGTCGTGGAACTGGGGAGATCGCCTTGCAGAAGTGTCTATGTCTGACAGCAAGGATTTTTGGAGGTACGCCTGCAAGGACGTCACTCAGGCATTGAGGGGGAGGATTCTCGAACCTCAATCTCAGTCCAAAATGAAAGGTGCAAATAACCCATTGGTTTGAGGTTCATAGATTGTTGCAATCCATAAATTCAAGGGTCGGCCCCCGACCGGAGAACCGTGAATTCTGGGAGGACTGGTCAAGGGGAGGGAGTCGAAAAAATCGTTTTCTAGGTTCCGGAAGAGACTTCTTTTTATCAGTTGCTTTCTCTAGGATATCATCCAGAGCTGGGCCACATAATTTCCCTGAAAGGGAAACGTATAGACGTTTGACAAAGTCTCCTCCCCCAGCTTTCAGCCAGAGTTCCCCTGGCTGAGTTGGAGAGGTAAATGCATGACCTGTGACCTGCAATTGCAGGCTGGTCTCCCATTTGGGTCCCGGCCCAGGCTCAAGCTGCTTAGCAGCCACCACCTGCCGAACCTAGAAGGGCCGGTTGACACTGCAGATTTTGCTGCTACCTGGACGGATTTAGCGGAAGCATCCACTAGGAACCCTGTCGCTTTTGTAATAGGGAAAGAGTCAAGGGTTTCTTCCCTGGAGGTCCCGAGTGAGGTGATCCTCCGGCGTACACCACCAGCAGACAGGGCCCCGGTAACACACGTAGAGGCTATATTGGCCTTAAGCAGGGTTGTGGAGGTGGCCCAGGATTTCCTGAGCAAGCTTGCCATTGAGAGTTGCCCTTAAATGGAAGAGCCGCTCTCCTGCACGTCCACTTTAGGGATTTCCCATAAGAAGCCATCTCCGTCCAAGGGAAAACCTGATTCCTAAATTCTGAGGTGACACCAAGTCTCTCTCGGGAGGGGGCCATTACCAGCCGTGAAGGCTTCAGCCCCTCCAAACATCTCATCTTATATAGAGAATTCCACTTCCTCCTCCCGTACTAACTGATCTGGTCTCTCATTCCCGACCCAGCCCAGCCTCAAGCTGCTTAATGGCCGTGACGAATGTAGTCACACTCAGCCTAAAATGGCCGGAGGCACCTTCGGAAGAGATAGTATTCCCAGATCTGAGGGTGGAAGTGGAACCCTCATTTTCCCAAGCATCCTCTGAATTAGAGGTATCAAATTCACCCGAGTCAATCAAATTACACAGGTGCCGATTTCCTCCTAGCAGGAAAGGGCTGTGGCTGGGAAAATGTCGTCATAGAAGATTGGACTTCTTGTCCGATGAGAGTTTTTACACACTGTCCAGTAGGGAGGGCTGCTCTGTACGTAAAACATTGTCCGTGCAGGGCTGACAAAGCTACCCCTATATGAAGAGGGAGGTCTGGACCCACACCTGGTTTATTCTTTGTAGGGTCAGTGGCCTTGTCTCCCTACAAGAGAGAGAAGGCATACTAAGCCACCTCCGAGACTACGCTGGACAGAAAAGGGGGGACCTACCCAGCTACTTACAGTAGGAGGGTGACGCTGTGCTCTGCAGTAGCAGGCAGTAAGGGTTTGTCGCTGTCCATGGTCAGTCTGCCACAGTCACTGTACAGATAATGGCCTTACCTGGATGCACCCAGACCAGGATTAGAGTAACCGAGGTCCATTCAGCGTGTTGTGTGCTCCTCCTCCCTTCGGTCCATGGGTGAGGGTCATTTTAATCATCTCTCCCCACAGCTGAATTCCCCAGCTGCTCAGCGGCTGCCCCTGCACACTCAGCGGTGCTCCATCCTCTGACGAGAGCAGCCACGCTCAGCCCAGAAGGGCCGGTGGCTGGGGCCCCGGACCGCACCCGCAGTCCAGTAGCTGCAGGCCGCGCATGCGTACCCGCCTGGCACACAGGTGGAAGGCAAACCGGAAGTTCGGCACCAGTCCCGACGCCACCTCTGGTGTGCACGTGCGGGCCCGGATGGCATGCAGCATGGGGAGGACGATGCCAGGAGCTCCAGGAGGATCCCGACCGCACAGCACCGCACCCGCCTCTTTATGCCCCATAGGGGACAGGAAAAACACTGGATATAGCAGGAAGGGGAGGGTTATTTAACCTCTTGTGCATTTCCTGTCGCCCATTAGGGCGGGGAGACATCCTCCGATATGGATGGCTGTCGTGGAAGGTGACTAGAGAAATAAATAAATATATATATATATCTCTATCTATCTATATCAAGAAAAAGGGCAGCACTACCAAAATACAGCAGGTGCAAAACCTATTCAGCAGTGTCCAAACAGCCAAAATGACAAAAGGAAAAAAAATAGGCAGCACTCAAGTTAAATGTGAAGAAAGTGGATACTTTACTGATCCTCAGATGGCAACGTTTCAACGGTGATTTCACATTTAATTTGAGTGCTGCCTATTTTACATAAACATACATACGTCTGTCCATCAGCTCATGAAATACATTTACATTTGACCAGCTTGCCTTTTCTGAAATTGCCTGCGTCCTCGACGACCAATGTGCAAAAATTTTGCACGAGCAAAGCTAGTTTTATATAAATGTAAAGTAATATTTTTTTTTAATAGCATGAATGAATATTATGGAGTAGAATCTATATTAGTTGGACAATGTCTTAACTATATATATTTTTATTTACTTATTTTATCCTCAATTTTATGTGTTTTCCATATGTGAAGATTGGATGATGTAATCTGTATTATAGCAGTATTTCTCTGCATGCAAATTAGATAAGGTAAAATAGAATGTACAAAAAAAAAACAAAAAAAAAAAAACTTACCTGCTTGGAAAATATTTATTGCTATTCAAAAGACATGCAGCACCATCCAGAGTGTGCCTTGTGTAATCTATAGCGGGGCACTAAATAAAACAAGAGGAAACATCATATTTGTAAGAAGAAAAGGGTGCTTCGTTATGTACAAAAAATAAAACTAATACACATTTATATTCCTATATACTTACATCCATGAGAAAAACTAAAGTGACCCTCTGAATTCTATGACTTTACGTATCACAACATGAAAAAACATGTAGGGGCTGATTCATCAAAGCTTTTTACATCAGAACATGGTTGAAAAATTACTTTAAGAGGTGCAACATTTTTGGGCAAAAACAGTTGAGCAAACATTTAGTGACTTTTGATATTGTTACACCAGTTTGAAGACGATCAATCAAAATGAGTAAAGCTGGAAGAAGCCGGGGTGGGACAGGGAGTGGCTATGCTCACCTATCAAATTCATTTTCATTCAGTGCAAGTATGTCATATACTTGAAATGCTATTCCAGACACTGACTGGAGTAGCAATTCTAGCAAGGCGCTTGCTACTGAAAAGATGCACTGGATTCATTAAATGGAGTGCACCGCCATAAACTCAGCAAATCATACTCCATTAAGAAATTAATAAGAAATTATTGATACCAATCTACTGAGGGTTGCAAGGCTGTTTCGAAACAATTTGAAGTTCCTCATTCTACAACAAAAAAGATTATGTACAAATTAAAAACAAGACAGTTGACAAAGTTTCCAGATGTGGACAGACAGTCCCAGCAATTTCAACCCAATGTTAGACCGTACAATGCACAGACAAACTACAAAAAACATAAGAGCTACAGCTCTGACTCTAAAGCTATATCTTGATAAATGTTCAAGTTCATGACAGTACAATTAGAAATAGACTGAACTAGTTTGGCTTATTTTAACCCCTTCCTGACATCAGACGTACTATCCCGTCCATGGGACCCGGGCCCCTATGCCCATGGACGGGATAGTACGTCTACCGCGATCAGCGGCGCCCACGTGGTGAGCGCCGCTGATCGCGGCCGGGTGTCAGCTGATTATCACAGCTGACACCCGGCACAATGTGTCAGGGGCGGTCATGGACCGCCCCGACACGTTAACCCCTTGCACACCGCGATCAAACATGATCGCGGTGTACCGGGGGTTAAAGGGAAGCATCGGCAGGGAGGGGGCTCCCTCCGTGCTTCCCTGAGCCCCCCACGGCAGCGCAATGTGCAGCGCTGCTGCGGGGGGCTCCTTTCCTGCAGACCCCCGAATCCCAGATGACGACGTGGGCCTTCGGGGGCCTGCAGGAAGCTGGCTTCCTCAGTGCCTGCAAAGGGCAGGCATGAGGAAGCCTTCTGCACTGCCTGTGACAGATTGCTGATCTGTCACAGTGATCTGTGATGTGACAGATCAGCGATCTGTCACAGGACAGTGATATCCCACCTGGGACTATTTAATAAAGTTTAAAAAAAAATAAAAAATAGTGTTAAAATAAATTAAAAAAAAAAAAAAAAAAAAATCGCCAAATAAATTAGAAAAAAAAAAAATATTCCCCCAAATTAATCAATTTTTTGGAAATAAAAAAAAACAAAAAAAAACAATAAAAGTACACATATTAGGTATCGCCGCGTCCGTAACGACCCGCCCTATAAAACGGTCCCATTAGTTAACCCCTTTAGCGAACCCCTTAAAAAATAAAAATAAAAAACAGAGCAAAAAATAATGATTTATTATCATACCGCCAAACAAAAAGTAATAACGCACGATCAAAAAGACGCATATAAATATCCATGGTACCGCTGAAAACGTCATCTTGTCCCGCAAAAAACGAGCCACCACACAGCATCATCAGCGAAAAAATAAAGTTATAGCTCGCAGAATAAAGCGATGCAAAAATAATTATTTTTTATATAAAATAGTTTTCATTGCATAAAACCAACAAAACATAAAAAAACAACCTAAATGAGGTATCGCTGCAACCATACTGACCCGAAGAATAAAACCGCCTTATCAATTTTACCGCACGCGGAACGGTGTAAACGCACCCCCCCAAAAGAAATTCATGAAACGCTGGTTTTTGTTCATTCTGCGACACAAAAATCGGAATAAAAAGCGATCAACAAATGTCACGTGCCCGAAAATGGCACCAATAAAAAAAGTCAACTCGTCCCGCAAAAAATAAGACCTCACATGACTTGGTGGGTCAAAATACGGAAAAATTATAGCTCTCAATATGTGGTGATGCAAAAGCTATTTTTACAATAAAAAGCGTCTTTTAGCGTGCGACAGCCGCCAAACATAAAACCCGCCATAAATAGTAAATCAAACCCCCCGTTATCACCCCCTTAGTTAGGGAAAAATAATAAAATTAAAAAAATGTATTTATTTCCATTTTTCCATTAGGGCTAGGGTTAGGGCTAGGGTTAGGGTTAGGGCTAGGGCTAGGGTTAGGGCTAGGGCTAGGGTTGAGATAAGGGTTGGGGTGTGTTGGGGTTCGGGTTGGAGTTAGAATTGGGGGTTTCCACTGTTTGGGCACATCAGGGGCTCTCCAAATGCAACATGGTGTCTGATCTCAATTCCAGCCAATTCTGAGTTGAAAAAGACAAATGGTGCTCCTTCCCTTCCAAGCTCTGCCATGCGCCCAAACAGTGTTTTACCCCCACACGTAGGGTATCAGCCTACTCAGGTCAAATTGCAAAACAATTTTTGGGGTCCAATTTCTCCTGTTACCCTTAGGAAAATAAAAAATTGGGGGCAAAAATATCATTTTTGTGGGAAAAAATGATTTTTTTTATTTTCACGTCCGAGCGTTATAAACTTCTGTGAAGCACTTGGGGGTTCACTTGGGGGTTTCAAAGCACTTGGGGGTTCATGTGAGGGCTTATCTACCCCTCACATCTAGATAAGTTCCTTAGGGGGTCTAGTTTTCAAAATGGGGTCATTTGTGGGGGGTTTCCACTGTTTAGGTACATTAGGGGCTCTCCAAAGGCAACATGACACCCGCAGACCATTCAATCAAAGTCTGCATTCCAAAACGTCACTACTTCCCTTTCGAGCCCCGACGTGTGCCCATACAGTAGTTTTCTCCCACATATGGGGTATCAGCATACTCAGGACAAATTGGACAACGTTTGGGGTCCAATTTCTCCTGGTACCCTTGGGAAAATAAAAAAATGGTGACTAAAAGATCGTGTTTGTGGAAAAAATACAAATTTTTTATTTTCACGCCCGGGCGTTATAAACTTCTGTGAAGCACTGGGGGGTTCAAAGTGCTCACCACACATCTAGATAAGTTCCTTGGGGGGGTCTAGTTTACAAAATGGTGCCATTTGTGGGGGGTTTCCACTGTTTAGGTACATCAGGAGTTTTCCAATCGCGACATGGTGTCCGATCTCAATTCCAGCCAAAAACATCAAATGGCGCTGCTTCCCTCCCAAGCTCTGCCATGCGCCCAAATAGTGGTTTACCACCACATGTGGGGTATTAGTGTACTCAGGACAAATTGCCCAATAACTTTTAGGGTCCTGTTACCCTTGGAAAAATAAGAATTGAGGGTGAAAAGATCATTTTTGTGGAAAAAATATGATTTTTTAATTGTACGGCTGTATGTTATAAACTTCTGTGAAGCCCTTGGGGGTTCAAAGTTCTCACCACATATCTAGATAAGTTCCTTGGGGGGTCTAGTTTCCAAAATGGGGTCACTTGTAGGGGGTTTCCACTGTTTAGGTACATCAGGGACTCTCCAAACGTGACATGGCATCCGATCTGAATTCCAGCCAATTTTGCATTGAAAAAGTCAAACGGCGCTCCTTCCATTCTGAGCTCTGCCATGCGCCGAAACAGTCGTCCCCCCCCACATATCAGGTATCAGCGTGCTCAGGACAAATTGCACAATAACTTTTGCAGTCCAATTTCTCCTGTTACCCTTGGTAAAATAAAAAAAATTGAACCTGAATTATTTTTTTTGTGAAAAAAAAGTTAGATGTTCATTTTTTTTTTAAATATTCAAAAAAATTCCTGTGACGTACCTAAAGGGTTAATAAACTTCTTGAATGTGGTTTTGAGCACCTTAAGGGGTGCAGTTTTTAGAATGGTGTCACTTTTGGGTATTTTCTATCATATAGACCCCTCAAAGTGGCTTCAAATGTGATGTGGTCCTAAAAATAAAATGGTGTAAAAATGAGAAGTCGCTGGTCAACTTTTAACCCTTATAACTTCCTAACAAAAAAAAATTTTGGTTCCAAAATTGTGCTGATGTAAAGTAAACATGTGGGAAATGTTAGTTCTCAAGTTTTTTGTGTGCAGTATCTCTGTGATTTAAGGGCATAAAAATTCAAAGTTGGAAAATTGCGAAATTTTCAAAATTTTCGCCAAATTTCCGTTTTTCTCACAAATAAACGCAAGTTATTTGAATGAAATTTTACCACTAACATGAAGTACAATATGTCACGAGAAAACAATGTCAGAATCACCGGGATCCATGGAAGCGTTCCAGAGTTATGACCTCATAAAGGTACAGTGGTCAGAATTGTAAAAATTGGCCCGGTCATGAACGTGCAAACCACCCTTGGGGGTGAAGAGGTTAAAGGGTTGCCAGGAGAAATGAAAATTTTGGTTCTTAACCTCTTAAGGACCAAGCCAATTTGTAGGTTAATGACCAGGCCTTAATTTTGAAATCTGACCACTGTCACTTTATGTGGTTGTAACCAGGGCTGTGGAGTCGGAGTTGTGGAGTCGGTGCTCATTTTGGTGGAGTCGGAGTCAGTATAAAATGGACCGACTCCTAAAAAATATAATAAATTGGGTACAGTAGTTCAATGCAGAATGTGCTGAATATTTTTTCATAGGAATTTGGGAAAGTTATGAAAGGTCCTATAAATGGCTGTTCTATTCCTGATCTAAGGCTACATTCACACATAGCATTTTTGCTGCGTTTTTTGTGGATACGTTTTTCAGCTGCAAAAGCAGATCAGATTTTTTAAAAACCGCATCACCTGAAAGGTTTTTGAGCTCATAGATAATGTTTTCAATATCAAAAGCAGATTAGAAATCTGCTATATCCATTTATTCATATCTGTCTATCCATATCTTATCTGTACCAAAAAGAATGAAAGCCGGGCAGCACACAGACTAACACTTCCTGCCAGGCAAAGGAGGAGGAAAGAGTGTCTCAAACATCATTAACTAGATATTTTGCAAGTGACAAAGTTACTGTAACAATGACAGCAGATATGTTTAAAAGACAGCTCATACAGCTTGTTGTGAAGGACGGTGTACCATTAACATTTTCACGACCAGCTTTTACAGCTCTTAATGGAGAAATGGCCCGTAAACTTGGTGTTTCTCTGGAAAGAGAAAGTATTAGAAAATTAGTGATTGAAGAAGCCATTAACCAAAAGGAAGATCTTAAAAAGACTCTCAAAAGATGCTTCATGTTTCTTAAAATGGATGCCTGCACACGTCACAGAGTGAACTATTTTGCCATCAATATTCGATATGTTTGTGACAACAAAAATTGTTACCAACATGCTGGCAGTAAAAGATACTAAAGCTCATCACAGCAGCCAGTTTCTCCAGGCCTTAGTGGAAAAAGATTACGAACTCAAAAAATAACAGGTTCTTGCTATTGTAACGGACAATGCTTCAACCATAAGTACAGTTACACTGATGAATGAGAGTAATGAACAACAGCCAGAAGAACATTTAGGATTCAGTATGTTTGAGATGGAAGGCCACAGTGCTGTTCATGTAACTGAGGAACAAACAGATATTACAACAGAAGAACAGCAAAATTATACTGTTGAAATAGATGATCTTGTTGAAGCTACTTCAAAACACTTTCACATTCATCACATGCGCTGTGTTGTGCACACGCTGCAGCTGGCAATAAGAGATAGTCTGCAAGAGGGACAGGCTGGAAATTTGATTGGAAAAGTGAGGAAATTGGTTATTGCCGCCAGAACCCCTAAAATTGATCCCATCTTGAAGAGACGTGCTGGAAAAGGGCAATTGTTGATCAAGCCACTCGGTGGGGCAGCCCTTGTTTAATGATTGTGCAATTGCTTGAACTAAAACCGTTTCTTATAGATATGGCGAACGCTCAGGTAACCCTAAATGAAAGTCAATGGACACAGGTGGCTGAATTGAAGGAATTGCTTAATCACCCATTTACCGTGACTAAAAAATTACAAGCTGAGGATTTAACTCCTGGCATTTTCATAAGGGAGTGGAAGAACTTCCTATTTTCCCTGTCCAAATGAGGAGGTTTAATCGCAGATGGCATTTCTGCTTCAATGAAACAGAGAGACACACAGCTATTGGAAAATAAAATTTTTCTGGCAGCTGTTTATGTGGACCCAAGTCATCGTATATTGCTTAATAATCAACAGCTTACTAAAGGAAAAGAAGCTCTGACTGAGGTAGCAGTTAGGAAGAGTGGCCTACAGGAAGACTGCCAGTGAGTGAGTATGAGAGACGAAGTGAGAGAAAGGGTCGTATGTGGAGTGAAAGAGTGAGTGGACGTGAGTGGAGATGGTGAAAGGTGAGTGGAGTGTGTGTGTTGAGGGTTAACATGGAAAGAGGTGTGCGGTGACGTCACCGGTTACAACTGGACGGAAGTTGTTACAACCGGAAGTTGCTTAGGGCATTTATTATTATAGATTACATAGTGAGATATAGATATATAGATATATAGATATATATATATATATATAAAACAAAAAAACGATATTACATAGTGTATTACACATTTACAATTTATTACAGTTTTTTGTGTTCTAAAGTTGTATTCCAATAAATATTTTCTAAATATCTTGATTGTATCATAAAAATGATTTAATGTCTGATGTTCACATTGTACTACAATAAATTTTTCACTTAAATATAAGCAATATATGTGGGAGTCGGAGAGTCGGTGTAAGGGAAATTGAGGAGTCGGAGTCGCAGGTTTGGCTTACCGACTCCACAGCCCTGGTTGTAACTTTGGAACGCTTCAACATATCCCACTGATTCGGAGACTGTTTTTTCGTGACATATTGTACTTTATGATCGTGGTAAAATTTCTTCAAAATTTCTTGTTTTTATTTGTGAAAAAAAAATATAAATTTGGCAAAAATTTTGAAAATTTCGCAATTTTCAAAATTTTATACCCTTAAATCAGAGCGTTATGTCACACAAAACAGTTACCGTATATACTTGTGTATAAGCCGACCCCCTAAGTTTGCCACAAAAAACTGGGAAAACTTATGGACTCGCGTATAAGCCTAGGGTGGAAAATTCAGCAGCTACTGGTTAATTTAAAAAATAAAAATGGATACCAATAAAAGTAAAATTGAGACATCAGTAGGTTAAATGCTTTTGAATATCCATATTGAATCAGGAGCCCCATATAGTGCTCCATACAGTTCATGATGGCCCCATAAGATGCTCCATACAAAATACAGCCCATATAATGATGCACAAAGGTTAATAATGCCCCATATGCTGCCCCATAAAGGTTATGGCCCCATAAGATATACCACAGATTATGCTCCCATAAAATGCTCAATAGATTGTGGCCCATATGCTGCCACATAAGAAGCTCCATAATTATGTCCCCATATATTGCTGCTCCATAATTATGCCCCCATATATATTGCTGCTGCAAACAAAAAAAAAAAATTACATACTCACCTCTTGTCGCTGGGGCCAGGTGCCGGTGTCCTGAGCAAGCGGCGACAGGTTCTGATGTCACCGCTGGCTCAGGACCCTGGCACTGGCGATATTTACCGATTCCCACTCCATGGCTGCGTGCTGCTCTGTCCTCTCCTCCTCCGCGTCCTGTCAGTGACGTTCAGGCAGAGGGCGCAGCGCGCACTAACTACGTCACCGCGCCCTCTGACCTGAACATCAGACAGAGGACGCAGAGGAGGAGAGGACAGAGCAGCGCACAGGCATGGACTGGGGGGGGGGGGGGGGACAGGTGAATATAGCTTATACTTACCCCCTCCTGGCACAGTCTCTGCAGCCCCCCTGCTTCTCCCGGTCTCAGGCTCCTTCCTTCAGTGGTCATGTGGTACTGCTAATTAAAGTCATAAATATGCGCACATTCATGACTTTAATGAGCGGTACCATGTGACCGCTGAAGGAAGGAGCCTGAAACCGGGAGAAGAATGGGGGCTGCAGAGACCGCGCTAAGAGGGGGTAAGAATGACCTGACACCCCTACCCCCCCCCCCTGGTATATGACTCACGTATAAGCCGAGAGGGGGACTTTCAGCCCCCAAAAAATGGGCTGAAAATCTTGGCTTATAATCGAGTATATACGGTAAAAAATAACACTTCACACGTCTACTTTGCATCAGCACAATTTTAGAAACAATTTTTTTTGTTAGGAAGTTAAGGGTAGTGTTGAGCATTCCGATACTGCATATATCGGGTATCGGCCGATATTCGCTGTATCGGAATTCCGATACAGAGTACCGATATTTTTTCGATATCGGAATCGGAAGTTACCATAATGCAATGAGCTACTGTTGTGGCTCTGATTGGCTGCCGAAATGACGTCATCATGATGCGCGGTCTGTGCGCATCATGATGCGCCGTCAGTTCGGGCCTTCCGGGGGGTCTGTGCCAACTGCCAGGGGATCTGTACCAGCCTGCTGGTGGTCTGTGCCGACTGTCCGGGGGTCTGTACCGACTGCCGGGGGGCTGTACCAGCCTGCCGGGGGGGCTGTACCGACTGTCCGGGGGGCTGTGCAGGCATCGTCCGATGACTGCTACCATGACGGTGATTGACACATTAGCCAATGATGGGACAGTAGTAGTCCCATCATCCGGCTAATGTGTTGAATGTAAGAAAAAAAAAAAATACATACCGCGCGCGCTACATACATGCGCTACATGCACGCGCTACATGCACGCGCCACATGCACGTGCTACATGCGTGCTACATACGTGCTACATGCATACTACATATATATACTACATGCATACTACATATATATACTACATGCAGGCAACATGCATACTACATATATATACTACATGCAGGCAACATGCATACTACATATATATACTACATGCAGGCAACATGCATACTACATATATATACTACATGCAGGCAACATGCATACTACATATATATACTACATGCAGGCAACATGCATACTACATATATATACTACATGCAGGCAATATGCATACTACATATATATACTACATGCAGGCAACATGCATACTACATATATATACTACATGCAGGCAACATGCATACTACATATATATACTACATGCAGGCAACATGCATACTACATATATATACTACATGCAGGCAACATGCATACTACATATATATACTACATGCAGGCAACATGCATACTACATATATATACTACATGCAGGCAACATGCATACTACATATATATACTACATGCAGGCAACATGCATACTACATATATATACTACATGCAGGCAACATGCATACTACATATATATACTACATGCAGGCAACATGCATACTACATATATATACTACATGCAGGCAACATGAATACTACATATACACTCACTGGCCACTTTATTAGGTACACCATGCTAGTAAGGGGTTGGACCCCTTTTGCCTTCAGAACTGCCTCAATTCTTCGTGGCAGAGATTCAACAAGGTGCTGGAAGCATTCCTCAGAGATTTTGGACCATATTGACATGATGGCATCACACAGTTGGCACAGATTTGTCGGCTGCACATCCCTGATGCGAATCTCCCGTTCCACCACATCCCAAAGATGCTCTATTGGATTGAGATCTGGTGACTGAGGAGGCCATTTGAGTACAGTGAACTCATTGTCATGTTCAAGAAACCAATCTGAGATGATTCGAGCTTTATGACATGGCGCATTATCCTGCTGAAAGTAGCCATCAGATGTTGGGTACATTGTGGTCATAAAGGGATGGACATGGTCAGCAACAATACTCAGGTAGGCTGTGGCGTTGCAACGATGCTCAATTGGTACCAAGGGGCCCAAAGAGTGCCAAGAAAAAATTCCCCACACCATGACACCACCACCACCAGCCTGAACCGTTGATACAAGGCAGGATGGATCCATGCTTTCATGTTGTTTACGCCAAATTCTGACCCTACCATCCGAATGTCGCAGCAGAAATCGAGACTCATCAGACCAGGCAACGTTTTTCCAATCTTCTACTGTCCAATTTCGATGAGCTTGTGCAAATTGTAGCCTCAGTTTCCTGTTCTTAGCTGAGAGGAGTGGTACCCAGTGTGGTCTTCTGCTGCTGTAGCCCATCTGCCTCAAAGTTCGACGCACTGTGCGTTCAGAGATGCTCTTCTGCCTACCTTGGTTGTAACGGGTGGCAATTTGAGTCACTGTTGCCTTTCTATCAGCTCGAACCAGTCTGCCCATTCTCCTCTGACCTCTGGCATCAACAAGGCATTTCCGGCCACAGAACTGCCGCTCACTGGATTTTTTTTCTTTTTCGGACCATTCTCTGTAAACCCTAGAGATGGTTGTGCGTGAAAATCCCAGTAGATCAGCAGTTTCTGAAATACTCAGACCAGCCCTTCTGGCACCAACAATCATGCCACGTTCAAAGGCACTCAAATCACCTTTCTTACCCATACTGATGCTCGGTTTGAACTGCAGGAGATTGTCTTGACTATGTCTACATGCCTAAATGCACTGAGTTGCCGCCATGTGATTGGCTGATTAGAAATTAAGTCTTAACACACAGTTGGACAGGTGTACCTAATAAAGTGGCCAGTGAGTGTATATATACTACATGCATGCAACATGCATGCAACATGCATGCAACATGCATGCAACATGCATACTACATGCATACTACATGCATGCAACATGCATACAACATGCATACTACATGCATGCTACATGCATACTACATGCATGCAACATGCATACTACATGCATGCAACATGCATACTACATGCATGCAACATGCATACTACATATATACTACATGCATGCAACATGCATGCAACATGCATACTACATATATACTACATGCATGCAACATGCATGCAACATGCATACTACATATATACTACATGCATGCAACATGCATGCAACATGCATACTACATATATACTACATGCATGCAACATGCATGCAACATGCATACTACATATATACTACATGCATGCAACATGCATACTACATATATACTACATGCATGCAACATGCATACTACATATATACTACATGCATGCAACATGCATACTACATATATACTACATGCATGCAACATGCATACTACATGCATGCAACATGCATACTACATGCATGCAACATGCATACTACATGCATGCAACATGCATACTACATGCATGCAACATGCATACTACATGCATGCAACATGCATACTACATGCATGCAACATGCATACTACATGCATGCAACATGCATACTACATGCATGCAACATGCATACTACATGCATGCAACATGCATACTACATGCATGCAACATGCATACTACATGCATGCAACATGCATACTACATGCATGCTACATGCATGCAACATGCATACTACATGCATGCAACATGCATACTACATGCATGCAACATGCATACTACATGCATGCTACATGCATGCAACATGCATGCAACATGCATGCAACATGCATGCAACATGCATGCAACATGCATGCAACATGCATACTACATGCATGCAACATGCATACTACATGCATGCAACATGCATACTACATGCATGCAACATGCATACTACATGCATGCAACATGCATACTACATGCATGCAACATGCATACTACATGCATGCAACATGCATACTACATGCATGCAACATGCATACTACATGCATGCAACATGCATACTACATGCATGCAACATGCATACTACATGCATGCAACATGCATACTACATGCATGCAACATGCATACTACATGCATGCAACATGCATACTACATGCATGCAACATGCATACTACATGCATGCAACATGCATACTACATGCATGCAACATGCATACTACATGCATGCAACATGCATACTACATGCATGCAACATGCATACTACATGCATGCAACATGCATACTACATGCATGCAACATGCATACTACATGCATGCTACATGCATACTACATGCATGCTACATGCATGCTACATGCATGCTACATGCATGCTACATGCATGCTACATGCATGCTACATGCATGCTACATGCATGCTACATGCATGCTACATGCACGCTACATGCATGCTACATGCACGCTACATGCATGCAACATGCACGCTACATGCATACTACATGCACGCAACATGCATACTACATGCACGCAACATGCATACTACATGCACGCAACATGCATACTACATGCACGCAACATGCATACTACATGCACGCAACATGCATGCAACATGCATACTACATGCATACTACATGCATGCAACATGCATACTACATGCATGCAACATGCATACTACATGCATGCAACATGCATACTACATGCATGCAACATGCATACTACATGCATGCAACATGCATACTACATGCATGCAACATGCATACTACATGCACGCAACATGCATACTACATGCACGCAACATGCATACTACATGCACGCTACATGCATACTACATGCATGCAACATGCATACTACATGCACGCTACATGCATACTACATGCATGCAACATGCATACTACATGCATGCAACATGCATACTACATGCATGCAACATGCATGCTACATGCATGCAACATGCATGCTACATGCATACTACATGCACGCTACATATATACTACATATATGCAACATGCATACTACATATATGCAACATGCATACTACATGCATACTACATGCATGCAACATGCATACTACATGCATGCAACATGCATACTACATGCATGCAACATGCATACTACATATATGCAACATGCATACTACATATATGCAACATGCATACTACATGCATGCAACATGCATACTACATGCATGCAACATGCATACTACATATATGCAACATGCATACTACATATATACAACATGCATACTACATATATACAACATGCATACTACATATATACAACATGCATACTACATATATACAACATGCATACTACATATATACAACATGCATACTACATATATACAACATGCATACTACATGCATGCAACATGCATACTACATGCATGCAACATACAATTATACAACATATATACTACATGCAACATACATACTACATATATACATGCAACATACATGCATGCAACATATATACCACATGCATGCAACATACATATATACCACATGCATGCAACATACATATATACTACATGCAACATACATACTACATATATACTACATGCACACTACATATATACCACATGCATGCAACATACATATATACCACATGCATGCAACATACATATATACTACATGCATGCAACATACATATATACTACATGCATGCAACATACATATACTACATGCATGCAACATATATACAACATAAATACTACATGCAACATACATACTACATGCAACATACATACTACATGCAACATACATACTACATACAGTGCCTACAAGTAGTATTCAACCCCCTGCAGATTTAGCAGGTTTGATAAGATGCAAATAAGTTAGAGCCTTCAAACTTCACACAAGAGCAGGATTTATTAACAGATGCATAAATCTTACAAACCAAAAAGTTATGTTGCTCAGTTAAATTTTAAGAAATTTTAAACATACAAGTGTGGGTCAATTATTATTCAACCCTAGGTTTAATATTTTGTGGAATAACCCTTGTTTGCAATTACAGCTAATAATTGTCTTTTATAAGACCTGATCAGGCCGGCACAGGTCTCTGGAGTTATCTTGGCCCACTCCTCCATGCAGATCTTCTCCAAGTTATCTAGGTTCTTTGGGTGTCTCATGTGGACTTTAATCTTGAGCTCCTTCCACAAGTTTTCAGTTGGGTTAAGGTCAGGAGACTGACTAGGCCACTCCAACACCTTGATTTTTTCCCTCTTGAACCAGGCCTTGGTTTTCTTGGCTGTGTGCTTTGGGTCGTTGTCTTGTTGGAAGATGAAATGACGACCCATCTTAAGATCCTTGATGGAGGAGCGGAGGTTCTTGGCCAAAATCTCCAGGTAGGCCGTGCTATCCATCTTCCCATGGATGTGGACCAGATGGCCAGGCCCCTTGGCTGAGAAACAGCCCCACAGCATGATGCTGCCACCACCATGCTTGACTGTAGGGATGGTATTCTTGGGATCGCATGCAGTGCCATCCAGTCTCCAAACGTCACGTGTGTGGTTGGCAGCAAAGATCTCGATCTTGGTCTCATCAGACCAGAGAACCTTGAACCAGTCTGTCTCAGAGTCCTCCAAGTGATCATGAGCAAACTGTAGACGAGCCTTGACATGACGCTTTGAAAGTAAAGGTACCTTACGGGCTCGTCTGGAACGGAGACCATTGCGGTGGAGTACGTTACTTATGGTATTGACTGAAACCAATGTCCCCACTGCCATGAGATCTTCCCGGAGCTCCTTCCTTGTTGTCCTTGGGTTAGCCTTGACTCTTCGGACAAGCCTGGCCTCGGCACGGGAGGAAACTTTCAAAGGCTGTCCAGGCCGTGGAAGGCTAACAGTAGTTCCATAAGCCTTCCACTTCCGGATGATGCTCCCAACAGTGGAGACAGGTAGGCCCAACTCCTTGGAAAGGGTTTTGTACCCCTTGCCAGCCTTGTGACCCTCCACGATCTTGTCTCTGATGGCCTTGGAATGCTCCTTTGTCTTTCCCATGTTGACCATGTATGAGTGCTGTTCTCAAGTTTGGGGAGGGTCTTAAATAGTCAGAAAAGGCTGGAAAAAGAGATAATTAATCCAAACATGTGAAGCTCATTGTTCTTTGTGCCTGAAATACTTCTTAATACTTTAGGGGAACGAAACAGAATTCTGGTGGTTTGAGGGGTTGAATAATAAATGACCCTCTGAATAAACTTTTCACAATTTAAACTTTTCACAATTTCACACTTCCAGGCTGATCTACAGTCCAAGTGTCACTATGCCAAGTTAATTCCGAATGTGTAAACCTGCTAAATCTGCAGGGGGTTGAATACTACTTGTAGGCACTGTATATACTACATGCATGCAACATACATACCACATGCCTGCAACATACATACATAGTACATGCAACATGCATACTACATATATACTACATGCATGCAACATACATACTACATATATACTACATGCATGCAACAGGCATACTACATATATACTACATGCATACTACATATATACTACATGCATGCAACATACATATATACAACATATATACTACATGCAACATGCATACAACATACATATATACCACATATATACTACATGCATACTACATATATACCACATGCATGCAACATACATATATACGAAATGCATGCAACATACATACAACATATATACTACATATATGCAACATATATACTACATGCATGCAACATACAATTATACAACATATATACTACATGCAACATACATACTACATATATATACATGTAACATACATACTACATATATACATGCAACATACATACTACATATATATACATGCAACATACATACTACATGCATGCAACATACAATTATACAACATATATACTACATGCAACATACATACTACATATATACATGCAACATACATACTACATATATATACATGCAACATATATACCACATGCATGCAACATACATATATACTACATGCAACATACATACTACATATATACTACATGCCTGCAACATACATACTACATATATACTACATGCATGCAACATACTACATATATACTACATGCATGCAACATACTACATATATACTACATGCATGCAACATACTACATACATACTACATGCATGCAACATACATACTACATGCATGCAACATACATACTACATGCATGCAACATACATACTACATGCATGCAACATACATACTACATGCATGCAACATACATACTACATGCATGCAACATACATACTACATGCATGCAACATACATACTACATGCATGCAACATACATACTACATGCATGCAACATACATACTACATGCATGCAACATACATACTACATGCATGCAACATACATACTACATGCATGCAACATACATACTACATGCATGCAACATACATACTACATGCATGCAACATACATACTACATGCATGCAACATACATACTACATGCATGCAACATACATACTACATGCATGCAACATACATACTACATGCATGCAACATACATACTACATGCATGCAACATACATACTACATGCATGCAACATACATACTACATGCATGCAACATACATACTACATGCATGCAACATACATACTACATGCATGCAACATACATACTACATGCATGCAACATACATACTACATGCATGCAACATACATACTACATGCATGCAACATACATACTACATGCATGCAACATACATACTACATATATACTACATGCAACATACATATATACAACATATATACCACATGCATGCAACATGCATACTACATATATACCACATATATACTACATGCAACATACATACTACATATATACTACATGCATCATACATACTACATATATACTACATGCATGCAACATACATACTACATACATATATACCCCATATATACTACATGCATACTACATACATACAACATATATACTACATGCATGCAACATACATACTACATACATATATACCCCATATATACTACATGCATACTACATACATACAACATATATACTACATGCATGCAACATACATATATGCAACATACATACTACATGCATGCAACATACATATATACTACATACAATACATACATATAGACATACAGTACATATAACAGAGTACATACTCACCATCACTAGTCACTTTGTTCCCCGAGACCATTGTCATCTGTGGAATAAATATTAAAATTAAAAACCACCAATATACTTACCCCTGAACCGCAGAAGTCCACGAGTGTCCCACGATGATCTTGCGTGGAGAACAGCAGCATCAGCTGATGCTACTGTTCTCTACGGGCTCCAGGAATCCAATGGCGGGAGGTAGGTATCCTTCCGCACTGTATTCCTCTGCCACTGTAAAAAAAAGTCCCTAGTCTCACTTTATGGCATTGCTGTGAGAAATTTCCCATGCAGCTTTTGCCAGAAAGTGAGACTAGGGACTTTTTTTTACAGTGGCGGAGGAATACAGTGCGGAAGGATACCTACCTCCCGTCATTGAATTCCTGGAGCCCGTAGAGAATGGTAGCATCAGCTGATGCTGCTGTTCTATATTGGTGGTTTGTTATTTTAATATTTATTCCACAGATGACAATGGCTTCGGGGGAACAAAGTGACTAGTGATGGTGAGTATGTACTCTATGTTATATGTACTGTATGTCTATGTATGTATTGTATGAATGTATTGTATGTAGTATATGTAGTATGCATGTTGCATGCATGTGGTATATATGTAGTATGCATGTTGCATGCATGTGGTATATATGTAGTATGTATGTTGCATGTAGTATATATATGTAGTATGCATGTTGCATGCATGTGGTATATATGTGCTATGTATGTAGTATGCATGTGCTATGTATGTAGTATGCATGTGCTATATATGTAGTATGCATGTGCTATATATGTAGTATGCATGTGCTATATATGTAGTATGCATGTGCTATATATGTAGTATGCATGTGCTATATATGTAGTATGCATGTGCTATATATGTAGTATGCATGTGCTATATATGTAGTATGCATGTGCTATATATGTAGTATGCATGTGCTATATATGTAGTATGCATGTGCTATATATGTAGTATGCATGTGCTATATATGTAGTATGCATGTGCTATATATGTAGTATGCATGTGCTATATATGTAGTATGCATGTGCTATATATGTAGTATGCATGTGCTATATATGTAGTATGCATGTGCTATATATGTAGTATGCATGTGCTATATATGTAGTATGCATGTGCTATATATGTAGTATGCATGTGCTATATATGTAGTATGCATGTGCTATATATGTAGTATGCATGTGCTATATATGTAGTATGCATGTGCTATATATGTAGTATGCATGTGCTATATATGTAGTATGCATGTGCTATATATGTAGTATGCATGTGCTATATATGTAGTATGCATGTGCTATATATGTAGTATGCATGTGCTATATATGTAGTATGCATGTGCTATATATGTAGTATGCATGTGCTATATATGTAGTATGCATGTGCTATATATGTAGTATGCATGTGCTATATATGTAGTATGCATGTGCTATATATGTAGTATGCATGTGCTATATATGTAGTATGCATGTGCTATATATGTAGTATGCATGTGCTATATATGTAGTATGCATGTGCTATATATGTAGTATGCATGTGCTATATATGTAGTATGCATGTGCTATATATGTAGTATGCATGTGCTATATATGTAGTATGCATGTGCTATATATGTAGTATGCATGTGCTATATATGTAGTATGCATGTGCTATATATGTAGTATGCATGTGCTATATATGTAGTATGCATGTGCTATATATGTAGTATGCATGTGCTATATATGTAGTATGCATGTGCTATATATGTAGTATGCATGTGCTATATATGTAGTATGCATGTGCTATATATGTAGTATGCATGTGCTATATATGTAGTATGCATGTGCTATATATGTAGTATGCATGTGCTATATATGTAGTATGCATGTGGTATATATGTAGTATGCATGTGGTATATATGTAGTATGCATGTGGTATATATGTAGTATGCATGTGGTATATATGTAGTATGCATGTGGTATATATGTAGTATGCATGTGGTATATATGTAGTATGCATGTGGTATGTATGTTGCATGCATGTAGTATGTATGTTGCATGTAGTATATATGTAGTACATATGTATGTTGCATGCATGTAGTATATATGCAGTATGCATGTTGCATGCATGTAGTATATATGTACGTTGCATGCATGTCGTATATGTGGTATATATACAGTATGCATGTTGCATGCATGTAGTATATATGTTGCATATATGTATGTTGCATGCATGTGGTATATATGTAGTATGCATGTAGTATATATGTGGTATATATGTAGTATGCATGTTGCATGCATGTAGTATATATGTAGTATGCATGTTGCATGTAGTATATACAGTGGGGAAAAAAAGTATTTAGTCAGTCAGCAATAGTGCAAGTTCCACCACTTAAAAAGATGAGAGGCGTCTGTAATTTACATCATAGGTAGACCTCAACTATGGGAGACAAACTGAGAAAAAAAAATCCAGAAAATCACATTGTCTGTTTTGTTTTCATTTTATTTGCATATTATGGTGGAAAATAAGTATTTGGTCAGAAACAAGCAATCAAGATTTCTGGCTCTCACAGACCTGTAACTTCTTCTTTAAGAGTCTCCTCTTTCCTCCACTCATTACCTGTAGTAATGGCACCTGTTTAAACTTGTTATCAGTATAA
Source organism: Dendrobates tinctorius (assembly GCF_039654945.1). Taxonomy (NCBI): domain Eukaryota; kingdom Metazoa; phylum Chordata; class Amphibia; order Anura; family Dendrobatidae; genus Dendrobates; species Dendrobates tinctorius. The sequence continues at coordinate 740,481 of NW_027361921.1, read as the reverse complement.
AAAGACACCTGTGCACACCCTCAAACAGTCTGACTCCAAACTCCACTATGGTGAAGACCAAAGAGCTGTCAAAGGACACCAGAAACAAAATTGTAGCCCTGCACCAGGCTGGGAAGACTGAATCTGCAATAGCCAACCAGCTTGGAGTGAAGAAATCAACTGTGGGAGCAATAATTAGAAAATGGAAGACATACAAGACCACTGATAATCTCCCTCGATCTGGTGCTCCACGCAAAATCCCACCCCGTGGGGTCAGAATGATCACAAGAACGGTGAGCAAAAATCCCAGAACCACGCGGGGGGACCTAGTGAATGAACTGCAGAGAGCTGGAACCAATGTAACAAGGCCTACCATAAGTAACACACTACGCCACCATGGACTCAGATCCTGCAGTGCCAGACGTGTCCCACTGCTTAAGCCTGTACATGTCCGGGCCCGTCTGAAGTTTGCTACAGAGCATTTGGATGATCCAGAGGAGTTTTGGGAGAATGTCCTATGGTCTGATGAAACCAAACTGGAGCTGTTTGGTAGAAACACAACTTGTCGTGTTTGGAGGAAAAAGAATACTGAGTTGCATCCATCAAACACCATACCTACTGTAAAGCATGGTGGTGGAAACATCATGCTTTGGGGCTGTTTCTCTGCAAAGGGGCCAGGACGACTGATCCGGGTACATGAAAGAATGAATGGGGCCATGTATCGTGAGATTTCGAGTGCAAACCTCCTTCCATCAGCAAGGGCATTGAAGATGAAACGTGGCTGGGTCTTTCAACATGACAATGATCCAAAGCACACCGCCAGGGCAACGAAGGAGTGGCTTCGTAAGAAGCATTTCAAGGTCCTGGAGTGGCCTAGCCAGTCTCCAGATCTCAACCCTATAGAAAACCTTTGGAGGGAGTTGAAAGTCCGTGTTGCCAAGCGAAAAGCCAAAAACATCACTGCTCTAGAGGAGATCTGCATGGAGGAATGGGCCAACATACCAACAACAGTGTGTGGCAACCTTGTGAAGACTTACAGAAAACGTTTGACCTCTGTCATTGCCAACAAAGGATATATCACAAAGTATTGAGATGAAATTTTGTTTCTGACCAAATACTTATTTTCCACCATAATATGCAAATAAAATGAAAACAAAACAGACAATGTGATTTTCTGGATTTTTTTTTCTCAGTTTGTCTCCCATAGTTGAGGTCTACCTATGATGTAAATTACAGACGCCTCTCATCTTTTTAAGTGGTGGAACTTGCACTATTGCTGACTGACTAAATACTTTTTTTCCCCACTGTATGTGGTATATATGTAGTATGCATGTTGTATATTTGTGTTACATATGTAGTATGCATGTTGCATGCATGTAGTATATGTTGTATGTATGTATGTTGCATGCATGTAGCATGCATTTTTTTTTTTTACATTCAACACATTAGCCGGATGATGGGACTACTACTGTCCCATCATTGGCTAATGTGTCAATCACCGTCATGGTAGCAGGCATCGCCCGATGGGACTTGTAGTCCCATCGGACGATGCCTGCGCAGACCCCCGCAGCCTGCACAGACCCCCAGACAGTCGGCACAGACCATCGGCAGGCCGGCACAGACCATCGGCAGGCCGGCACAGACCATCGGCAGGCCGGCACAGCCCCCCGGACAGTCGGCACAGACCACCGGCAGGCCGGCACAGACCCCCGGACAGTCGGCACAGACCACCGAGAGGCTGTACAAGGACAGAAAAGGGTTTTTCTTATTCCGATACCGGAAGTCCCATAGACTTGAATGGTACTTCCGGTATCGGAATCGGCGATACCCGATACTTTTTTCGTATCGGGCCGATACCATCCGATATTTTAGGGTATCGGATTGTATCGCTCAACACTAGTTAAGGGTTAAAATTTCACCAGCATTTTCTCATTTTTTCAACAAAATTTACAAAAACACTTTTTTTTAGGGACCACCTCATATTTGAAGTCACTTTGGGGGACTATACGACAGAAAATACCCAAAACTGACACCATTCTAAAAACTGCACCTCTCAAGGTGATCAAGATCACATTCAAAAAGTTTATTAATCCTTCAGGTACTTCACAATAATTGAAGCAATGTGGAAGGAAAAAAAAATGAATATTTAACTTTTTTTCACAAAAATTTTAGTTCGGACACAATTTTTTTTTTAATTTTGTCAAGGGTAACAGGAGAAAACAAACCACAATATTTGTTGTGCAATTTCTCCTGAGTACACAGATAACCCATGTGTGGAGGAAAACCACTCTTTAGGCACAAGGCAGGGCTTGGAAGGGAAGGAGCACCATTTGAGGTTTTGACCATAACTTGGCTGGAATCGAGAGCGGACGCCATGTCGCATTTGGAAAGCCCCTCATGTACCTAAACAGTGGAAAACCCCCATAAATGAGACAATTTTGGAAACTAGACCCCCCAAGGAACTTATCTAGATGTATGGTGAACACTTTGAACCCCCAGGTACATCTCAGAAGTTAATAACAGAACCATGAAAATTAAAAAAAAAAAAAAAAAAAAAAAAAAATCATTTTTTCCACAAAAATGATATTTTGCCCCAATTTTTTTATTTTCCAAAGGTTAACAAGAGAAATTGGACCCCAAAAGTTGTTGTGCAATTTGTCCTGAGCATGCTAATACCCCATATGTGGGGGTAAACCACTGTTTGGTTGCATGGCAGAACTCGGAAGGGAAGGAGCGTAGTTTGACACTTTCAACGCAAAATTGGCTGGAATTGAGATCAGACATCATATCGCATTTGGAGAGCCCCCGATGTGCCTAAACAGTGGAAACCCCCGACAAGTGATGACATTTTAGAAACTAGACCCTTCAAGGAATGTATTCAGATGCATGGTGAGCACCTTGAACCCCCAGGTGCTTTACAGAAGTTTATAACATTATAATAGAGCCGTGAAAATTAAAACTCACGTTTTTTCCTCAAAATCTTTTAGCACCAAATTTTTATTTTAATAAAAAGGTAGCAGGAGAAAATGGACCCCAAAAATTATTGAGCAATTTCTCCTGAAATTGAAGGAAGGAAGACCACTGTGTGGGCGCACGGCAGGACCCGGAAGGGAAGGAAGAAAGGTTTGACTTTTTGAACACAAAATTGGCTGGAATCGAGAGCGATACCATGTCACTTTTGGAGAGCCCTTCATGTGCCTAAATAATGGAAACCCCCCCCCCCCACAAGTGATACCATTTTGGAAACTAGACCCCTCAAGGAACTTTTCCAGATGTGTGATGAGCACCTTGAACCACCAGATGCTTTACAGAAGTTTATAACAGAGCTAAGAAAATTTAAAAAATAAATAAATTTTCCCACAAAATTTTTCTTTTAGCCCCGTATTTTTTATTTTCTCAAGGGTCATAGGAGAAAATAAGACCCCAGAATTTGTTGTGCAATTTCTCCTGAGTGTGCCAATATCCCATGTGTGGGTGAAAACTACTTTTCAGGCACAGCGCAAAGCTCAAAAGGGAAGTGCAGATTATACTATTATGGTTTGAGGGTGCAATGACCCACTGGGAGAGCCCCTGAGGTGCCAGTACAGTAGAACGCCCCATACGTGACATCATTTTACAAACTACACCTCTCAATGAATTAATTTAGGATTGTAATGATCATATTGATACCAAGGGTATGTCACAGAATTTTATACCATTGGGCAGTGAAGAAAAAATAATTACATTTTTACCACAAAAATTTTGTTTTAGCCCCAGATTGAACATTTTCACACAAGAAGTGGATAAAATTGGCACCAGAATGTGTTCCACAGTTTCTGCTGAATATAGAAATACACCATATGTGGCTGTACAGTACTGCTTAGCCATAGAGTGTGTCTCGTTAGGGATGGAGCGCTATTTGCCTCCTGGAGTGCAGATTTTCGAATAGTTTGCGGACTCCATATACAGAGCTCCCTAAGTGCAAGAGAGCAGAATACCCCCACAAGCAACCACATTTTGGAAATTATACCCCTGCCAAATGTAAATGCTAAAAGGTGGTTTATGCACACTGAGGCTCATAAGGGAGGGAGACATTTGGATTTCGGAGCAGAAAATTTGCTGAATTTCTTTTGGCATTTCCAGAGCCTTTGTGCTTACTAGTAACGTGGAAGCCCCCTATATTTCTGTTAACAGATGACAGACCTGAGTGACGACTTTTTGTGGATTGAGTTGAAGCTTTTATTGGGAACATTTTTCATAACGTTTGTTATCACATTTATCTGGTGCTCTACGCTGAGCACATACTTTGGGGTTTCCATCAAAATCTCCGAGCTACGTGACAGATGAAACCCCTGAGGGATCCATTCACTACAATGAGGCAGCAGAGTTAATCTGGACTCCGTTTGGCCTCTGCTCAGCGTCATCCTTCCTTTCAGAGGTGCACAAAACTATGGTGGACTGCGTTTTTATGCACGCCGAAAAAGACAGACACCGCCGGATCACAGGTCCTATGGCGTTCACAGTGCCTCAATCTGCCTTATTATAGGGAATCTTACGCCGGTGGTTCTGTCTGAATCACGTATTTCAGAACTTTACATGGAAACCCCGATGCAAGGGCTCAGCGTAGAGCACAGGATAAATATGCGCTGAGCCGTACTGCAATCTTTGGGAGACAGAATGAACAAATCCAGTGCAGGTAAAGAATAGGTTTTATTTTTTAAGCCGTTCCTCGCACAGTATAAGTGATTAGGCAACTTTATTCTTCCGGTCGGTGTGATTACAGAGATACCAGATTTATATCCTTTATGTTTAGCTTCAGTCACACACTAAAAAGACGCTTTTTTTGCAAGACGTTTTTGCATCGCCAAATTTTGAGCGCTATAATTTTTCCATATTTCAGCCGACAGTCATGTGAGGGCTTGTTTTTTGCAGGACGAGATGATGTTTTTATTGGTACCATTTTCCTGCATATGACATTTTTTGATCGCTTTCAATTTGGATTTTTGTGGAGGGAGAATAAACAAAAACAGAAATTCAGGATTTTTTTTCCTCCGTTCTGCATGTGGTAAAATTGATAAGGCAGTTTTATTCTTCGGGTCACTACGATTACAGCGATGACACATTTACATCTTTATGTTTTGGCGCTTTTACATATTAAAAACTTTTATAAAGAAAATAACTACCATATTTTTCGGACTATAAGACGCACCCCAAATTTTCTGAAGGAAAATGGGGGGGGGGGGTGTGTCAAATGGGGGTCCGTCTTACAGTCCGAATTCAGCTTACCAAGGAAGGAATCAGCATAGGTGGAGGAGTAGTCACAGGAGTCGTTCGGTGGTCCAAGCTGGGGCGGTGGCTCTGTGCTGGGGCAGGGGCTGTGCCCCGGGGAAGTGGCAGCAGTTCTCTGTGTTCCGTGGGGGGCTGTGCTCCGGTGCATTGGCAGCAGCTCTGTGGCGGGCTGTGCTCCGGGGCAGCGACTCTGTGCTCCGTTGGGGGCTCCACCGGCATTTCGTCAAAGCCCAGAGGCCCCCTGCACATCCATTGCTGCCACGTTGCGGTGGCCTACGGGAACATGGCCACTGGGCCAGGGGCGGCGCATGCTCAGATTCAAATCTCAGCAACGAGATCTGAACCTGAGCATGCACTGCCCCCGGCCCGGCCGCCGTGTTCCCGGAAGCCACGGCATCAACAGATGTGCAGGGGCCTCCGGGCTTTGACGAAATGCCGACGGAGCCTCCCCACGGAGCAGAGAGCCGTTGCCCCGGACCACAGCCCGCCACCACACCACAGAGCTCCGCCGCAGAAGCGTATTGGTAAGTATATTGCGACTATGAGACGCACCCCCATTTTCCCCCAAAATCTTTTGGGGGAAAATGTCCGTCTTATGGTCCAAAAAATACAGTATTTTTGAATTGCCTTATGATGGAGCTGTATGGCGGCTTGTTTTTTGCGGGACAAGATAGCGTTTTCAGTGATACCATTTTTATTTACATTCGTCTTTTTGATCGTGTTTTATTCCACTTTTTCCAAACGGCATGATAAAGCATAATTTGCTACTTTTTTTTACGGCGTCCACTGAAGGGGTTAACTAGTGTGACACTTTTCGTGAACAGATTTTTACCAACGCGGCGATACCAGACGTACTTTTTTTTTTTTTTTTTTTTTACAAAAAATGTGTATTGGATTTGTTTTATTATTTTGTAATCTTTTTACGTATTTTTTTACAATTTTTTTTTTTACCTAGTCCCTTTATGGGACTAACTTTTTTCACTTTGATTGCAGGTTTAATACATTGCAATGCTCCAGTATTGCAGTGCATTATACCTATATTGAAAGCTTCAGACACCATGCTGTGAGCATGGTCTCAGAGGCTTTCCGTAGCTTTATGACCCGAGGGTCATCATGACAACCCCAGGTCACCATGGCAACGATCGGGCCCAGCAATAATGTCGCAGGGACACCGATCTTAAGGCAGAGGTAGCTCCCGTCCTTCTGCCTCCCTTCTCAACGCTGCGATCGTGCTTGATCGCAGCAATTAGGGGGTTAACAGCCAGGGACGGCGCAGACACTGTTCCTGGCTGTTAGTGCAGAGGCTCACCCACTGGCAGCGCTGAGCTCCTGCACTGATCAGGCAGGAAATGCTGATACTTCAGCATCTCCTGCGCGATCATGCTGTTATCGGTCAGTCAGACTGACTGATCTCAGTGATCTGGGTGCTGGGACCGACGGCATGGGTCCCTGCACCCGTTGCCGTGCCTCTCAGCTGTCACAGTCAGCTGTCGGCACTCAAGTAACCTGTGTGTTTACACGCAGCGATAGTTTAAATGCATGACGGACACAGTCAGTCCTGATGTGGGAACTGACAACTGGCCATGACTGACTGTGTCCGTCAATGGACGTTAAGGGGTAAAAGTCAACTCTCTTTACCTTCATTGGGGGACACCGGAACCATGGGCTAGTCTGCTGCCACTGACAATAGAGCATGAAAGGGAATCTGTCAACTCCCCTGGGAAGTAAATGACTTTTTAATATGGACATACAGGTAATAGTCCTACCTATATGCCCCGTCTTTAATACTAACCCGCTCCCATGCAAGTCAGTTGTGGTGCCAGAATCCCACACCTGCGCCCTGCACTCCCTTCATAATGTTTAACCATTTCTCCCTTCTATGGGAACTGCATTCTGGGATCTTCTGCGCAGGGGTCAGAGAGTAAGGCTGGGGTCACACTTGTGAGTGCAATGTGAGAAACTCGCGCGAGTCTCTCGCCTCAATACCCAGCACTGCCGCCGGCGGTTCGGACTGAAGCATTCAGCTGCATAGAAAGACATGCAGACGCACACTCTGGTCCTCCCAAGTGCCGGTGGCAGTGCACTCGCAAGTGTGACCCACTGGAGCAGAAGTCGCCAGCACCTGAACAAAAGATATCTGAATGCAGTGCCCATAAAGGGGAAGTTAAGGTACGTATTGTGGAGGGAGTGCGGGATTCTGGCACCACATGTGACGTGCAAGGGGGGAGGGTAGTATTACAATGTATACAGGAGGCAGGAATTTCTTCCAGGCACAGCACGCCCCAGGGCTTGGAGGAAATCATTAGCATAAGCAAAAATAAAGGATTTCTCAACAAGACCGCTAATATGGAGGCATACAGGTAGGACTAGTGTAACATTTCTATTACTGTATGCCCATATTAATAGGTCATATACGACCAAGGGGGGGACAGATTCCTTTTAACAAAAAAAGCAGGCTCTTCCCCTGGAGACTATGCCTAGCCTGCAAGCACCGACTTTATTAATGAAAAGGCAGAAGGAGATGCAAAAGAACGAAAGAATGAAAGAAAAAGTATAAATCAACCTGAGAGAAAAAAACAACTTTAATGAACACCCAACCAAGGGAGGGTGCAGTGTCCCCCAACGAAGACTACGAGAAAGATTTTATGCTGAATACCAAAAAACTTAATTTCTCACTGCTTCATTGGGGGACAAGAGAACAATAGGATGTCCTAAAGCTGTTCCTGCGGTGGGGATAACGAAAAAAAATTCTACACTGTTACTTTTTAGTCACTTTTGCTTAGGCTGCCACCCGTTTGTGAGATCCCATGAAAAACAATACTAACAACTGAGTAGCCAAGAAGCAGTGGTAATTGAAAAAACAGACATAGGCATTATGAAGTAATAGAATATAATGTGTAGATAATATAAAGGCATGAACACCCACAGGATATTGATTATACAGTGCCTACAAGTAGTATTCAACCCCCTGCAGATTTAGCAGGTTTACACATTCGGAATTAACTTGGCATTGTGACATTTGGACTGTAGATCAGCCTGGAAGTGTGAAATGCACTGCAGCAAAAAAGAATGTTATTTCTTTGTTTAATTTTTTTTTAAATTGTGAAAAGTTTATTCAGAGGGTCATTTATTATTCAACCCCTCAAACCACCAGAATTCTGTTTGGTTCCCCTAAAGTATTAAGAAGTATTTCAGGCACAAAGAACAATGAGCTTCACATGTTTGGATTAATTATCTCTTTTTCCAGCCTTTTCTCACTATTTAAGACCCTCCCCAAACTTGTGAACAGCACTCATACATGGTCAACATGGGAAAGACAAAGGAGCATTCCAAGGCCATCAGAGACAAGATCGTGGAGGGTCACAAGGCTGGCAAGGGGTACAAAACCCTTTCCAAGGAGTTGGGCCTACCTGTCTCCACTGTTGGGAGCATCATCCGGAAGTGGAAGGCTTATGGAACTACTGTTAGCCTTCCACGCCCTGGACAGCCTTTGAAAGTTTCCTCCCGTGCCGAGGCCAGGCTTGTCCGAAGAGTCAAGGCTAACCCAAGGACAACAAGGAAGGAGCTCCGGGAAGATCTCATGGCAGTGGGGACATTGGTTTCAGTCAATACCATAAGTAACGTACTCCACCGCAATGGTCTCCGTTCCAGACGAGCCCGTAAGGTACCTTTACTTTCAAAGCGTCATGTCAAGGCTCGTCTACAGTTTGCTCATGATCACTTGGAGGACTCTGAGACAGACTGGTTCAAGGTTCTCTGGTCTGATGAGACCAAGATCGAGATCTTTGGTGCCAACCACACACGTGACGTTTGGAGACTGGATGGCACTGCATACGACCCCAAGAATACCATCCCTACAGTCAAGCATGGTGGTGGCAGCATCATGCTGTGGGGCTGTTTCTCAGCCAAGGGGCCTGGCCCTCTGGTCCGCATCCATGGGAAGATGGATAGCACGGCCTACCTGGAGATTTTGGCCAAGAACCTCCGCTCCTCCATCAAGGATCTTAAGATGGGTCGTCATTTCATCTTCCAACAAGACAACGACCCAAAGCACACAGCCAAGAAAACCAAGGCCTGGTTCAAGAGGCAAAAAATCAAGGTGTTGGAGTGGCCTAGTTAGTCTCCTGACCTTAACCCAATTGAAAACTTGTGGAAGGAGCTCAAGATTAAAGTCCACATGAGACACCCAAAGAACCTAGATAACTTGGAGAAGATCTGCATGGAGGAGTGGGCCAAGATAACTCCAGAGACCTGTGCCGGCCTGATCAGGTCTTATAAAAGACGATTATTAGCTGTAATTGCAAACAAGGGTTATTCCACAAAATATTAAACCTAGGGGTTGAATAATAATTGACCCACACTTGTATGTTTAAAATTTAATAAAATTTAACTGAGCAACATACCTTTTTGGTTTGTAAGATTTATGCATCTGTTAATAAATCCTGCTCTTGTGTGAAGTTTGAAGGCTCTAACTTATTTGCATCTTATCAAACCTGCTAAATCTGCAGGGGGTTGAATACTACTTGTAGGCACTGTATACTGTGACAAAGTAATTGGCAAACTACTGGATGGGAGACATGTAGTACTAAGGTTGTTAGCTTCAGTGGTTTGAACCTAAGGAAAATACTTCAGCACACCAAGTGCTGAAAGGGGTTAATCAGACATTTTAAGGCTTTTTTGTGAACAGCTGAAGAGTGGGTGAGAGGCAGTTCACCATATCACCACCTCAGGGTGTTGTTTAGGAGGTAAATAGCCATCCTTATGAGTCAGTATTCAATGTGCCTGGAGGCGAGAGCTCCAGAGCTTTGTTAAGATAAACTGAGCTGAACTCTTGTTGCTCTTGAGCGGGCAGATACCTGCAACCACATTGACAATGCTGTTCGTTATCTTTTGTTTTCCCATTATGCCAGAAAAGCATTGTTTATTTTTGATGAACTTTGTATTGCATACTTTAATAAAGCAGCAGAGGATTTAAGCGAGAGACGTTCCTGTGTCTACCTCTGAGCAGCCAAATAAGCGAGTCTACCACAGAGTTTGTGCTAAAAGTATGCGCAAAATCCGCAGAAAGCAAATGTGACGTCTGTGAACAAACTGCATGTCCTGAGTGAAGGTGGCTATAGGGATGAAACAGCAGTCAGTCAAAATGGAGGCGCTGACCAAGGACCTGATCCTAAGCCAGCAGCATCACCAGTGGCAAAGTGGCAAGCGACAACTAAAGTCCTCATGCAGCAGATCCAGCTCCAGCAACGGTAGATGGAACTCAAGAGTCCAAGGTCCCAAGGGGTCTGTGACGGGAGTATTCTCCAGAGCAAGGAGGGACAACAGGCCTGGGAACGATCCAACAGATTTATTGACCAGAAAACAGGAACAACACGAAGGTAATTTGCAGAGTCCCAAAATAAGTCCACAGGAAACTGATTCGGGGGCACCTCCCGACAATCCTTGTGCCAGATCACAAAACCATAGTCCTTTAAGAGTCCCAGAAATCCACCACGATCACACAGAGGCCGAGGCTTCCTCAGACAGCCTCGTCCTTCTCTTTTAGCATCCAACTCACATCTGATCTTAAAACAAGAATGTATTGACAGGGCTCCTGGGATCAGCCCATCTGAAGGGGGGTAGGGGTCACACCTACTATTCAATGGTTTGGTCCATCAGAAGATTCTAGAAATGTAAGGGCTCCACTGAGTCTACAGGGTGTGTATTGTAGGTTATCTTCTGCTTAGGAAATCAATAGCCAAAGTTCCACTAGCTGTTGACACAAGCCTAAATTAGATTATGGTCCAGGTACATCACAAGACATTGCAAGTATTGGGGGAAGGAGACATGGTTAATTTACAGCAAATGAACCAGAGAAAAGTTAAATGACATATTATACAAAATACAGGACAGGGCAAAACTACAAATCATGACAATCCCTTCCCCTCCCAATTTGTGTACGTACTAGAGACCTCTACAGGTCACTGGTTAAGTACACACAGGCATGGCTGACAGGACTCAGGGTTCCTCTTGCCTGGACAGTCCATCTGCATTTTGGTGTTGGCTGCCTCTTCTATACTGTATGGTAAAGTTATAGGGCTGCAGTGCCAGGCTCCACCGTAGTAAGCGTCCATTGTCCCCAGAGACTCTGTTCAGCCAGGTGAGGGGATTGTGATCAGTAACCACAGTGAATTCTCGTCCATACAGATACGGCCTTAGTTTCCTAAGGGCCCACACTACAGCCAGACATTCTTTTTCAACAGTTGCATAGGCCACTTCTCGGTCCAGCAGTTTCCTGCTGAGGTAGGCAATGGGGTGCTCGTCCCCAGCTGCATTCACCTGGCTGAGTACAGCTCCCAGTCCATAAGCAGAGGCGTCCGTCTGCACAATGAATCTCCTCTTGTAGTCTGGAGCAGCCAGAACAGGGTCACAGACCAGAGCGTCCTTCAGCTGGTTAAAAGCCTCATCACAGGCTGGAGTCCAGATCACCAGCCGGGGCATCGTTTTCTTGGTCAGGTCGGTAAGAGGCTTGGCCACAGTGCTGAAATGAGAAACAAATTTTCGGTAATAACTGGCAGTGCCCAAAAAAGCCATAACTTGTTTCTTAGTTTGGGGTACAGGCCAGTCTCTAATAGCCTGGATTTTGGCAGGTTCGGGACGGAGCTTCCCTCCTCCTACTCTATGCCCTAGGTACTGGACTTCACCAATCCCCAATTGGCATTTATCTGGTCGAATGGTCAGGCCTGCTGCAAGAAGCAGGTCAAGAATAACGGCTACTTGGTTCAGATGTTCCTCCCACGTCTGGCTGAAGATGGCGATATCATCCAAGTAGGCACAAGCAAAGTCACCACATCCCCGGAGGATCTGGTCCACCATTCTCTGGAAGGTGGCCGGGGCATTCTTCATTCCAAAGGGCATACTTAGGAATTCATACAGACCAAAGGGGGTTATAAAAGCGGACAGTTCTCTCCCTTCCTCCGTCAGAGGGATTTGCCAGTATCCCTTACTGAGATCAAAGATAGTGACATATCGGGATCCAGCCAGTCGGTCTAGAAGTTCGTCAATACGAGGCATTGGGTAAGGATCACTGACGGTATGGTCGTTTAGTCGTCTATAGTCTACACAAAATCGAGTACTCCCATCCTTCTTGGGTACTAACACCACAGGAGAGGCCCAAGGGCTATGGGAGGCCTGGATTACCCCAAGCTGTAACATCTCCTCCAGTTCGTGCTGCATGGTGTTTAGAACTGATTCAGGTACCCGGTAAGGAGCCTGTTGTATGGGACGGATGCCCTGAGTGTCCACATGATGTTGGGTGACGGTGGTCCGACCTGGTTGGGATGAGAAAGCAGCACGTCTCTGTTGAAGCACTCCCAGCATCTGGTTTTTCTGTAAGGAATCCAGGTGATCTCCCAGAGGAACCTGTTCCACAGTGGATGGGGCTCTCGCTGCTTCCACGAGATCAGGTAGGGAGTCCTCATCCTCTTGACCGTCCTCTGAAGCTAACCGACAGCTTGCCATCATTGGAAGGGTCCGGTCATGGTACTCCTTAATCATATTCACATGGACAGTCTTTTGTCTTAGCCCCTGATCATCTAAAGCAAGAAGGTAATTGGTGTCATTCAGTTTTCTGAGAACCCGGAAGGGACCCTCCCATGTTGTCTGCAGTTTATTCTGCCGATGGGGAACAATCATTAAGACCTGTTGTCCTTCTACAAACTCCCGGTAGCGTGCTTTACGGTCATACCATGTCTTCTGTCTGGTTTGAGCCATCCGCACATGACTCTGGGCAAAACTAGCAAGTTGGGCCAGGGTTTCTCGCAGCTTTAGGACATAAGGGACAACAGGGGCCCCTGTATCTTCAACTTGCAACTCCCAGTATTCCTTGAGCAGGGTTAAGGGTCCTCGGACCTTTCTTCCATAGAGTAGTTCAAAGGGGGAGAGCCCAGTGGACTCCAGGGGAACTTCCCGATAGGCAAACAAGAGATGGGGTAGGTATTTCTCCCAGTTTGAATCTCTATCAGTGGAGGCCCTCAGCATATTCTTCAGAGTGCCATTGAATCGTTCACAAAGTCCATTTGTTTGGGGATGATACGGGGTCGTGCGGATCGCTTGTACTCCACAGGTGCGCCACAGACACTGGACCAGCTCTGACATGAACTGGGAGCCTTGGTCCGACAAGATATCACTGGGAAATCCTACTCTGGTGAAAATGGTAACCAGGGCCTCGACCACCTTGGCTGCAGAAATACTTGACAAGGCCACCGCTTCTGGATATCGGGTGGCATAGTCCACAACAGTGAGAATGTACTGCTTTCCAGATTTACTTGGTTTAGCCAGAGGTCCAATGATATCAACAGCTACTCTTTGAAAGGGTTCTTCTATTATAGGGAGCGGTTGCAGGGGTGCCTTTGGGTGATCTCCGGGTCGCCCTCTACGCTGACATATGTCGCAAGTTCGGCAGAAATGCGCCACTGCTTGGGAAATCCCAGGCCAATAGAAAGATTGAGTCAATCGCCTCTCGGTGCGGGTTTTGCCTTGATGGCCAGCAATAGGAATATCATGAGCAAGGTGTAATAGGGGAATTCTGTATTTCTGAGGAACAATCAGCTGTTTGCTATAAGTCCAGGGCTTATCTAGGGAGTCGGCATTGGTAACCCGATACAGAAGTCCATTTTCTCTGATAATTCTTTCTCCATTCTCCCCTAGCTGCCCTATTTGAGCTCGAGCTCTAAAACTAGCTAGGGTGGGGTCAGTCTCCACTTCTTGTCTAAACTGAACTTTATCCCAGGTAACATTCATATTATCCCCACAAGAAGAATCACTCACCGGCTGTGACGGCGGTTCTGGTGGCCTCATTTCCATGGATGGGTTGTACACGTCCACATTTGCTGCTCTCTTGGCTTGACTTCGGGTTACCGCACCGACAAACTGGCAATGAAGATTCCCCACATCATTTCCTAGAAGAACGTCTGCAGGGAGGCCGCTCATCACACCGACCATGCATTGTTTGGCCCCAAAGCCATAATCCAGGGTCACACTCGCTCTTGGAATATATCTCTGGGTACCTCCAGCCAATTCAATGGCAATTCCTGGTCCCTTTTGAATTGCTTCTGGTTGAATTACTCGGGGATCGGCTATGGTGAGAAAAGTCCCAGTGTCACGGAAGCCAACAACTTTTTGACCATCCAGCACGACCTCCTGTAGATGTTTGTGCTGAAGAACAGGTGGCTGGGGCTCGCACCCCATAGACTCCTGGTAGGGAAGCCAGGATATCAGAGTCACTTGGCAAGTCATCAGGCACTGAATCCATCTCTTCTCCAGGTGAGGGGGTCTGTAGATAATGAACAGGCAAAGGCGGTCTGTAGGTGTTCTGCCTCCGTACACCTGGACATTGGAATTGCATATGCCCGGGCTGCCAACATCCATAGCATCTGCGCTCTGGGATTCTTCCTCCACGTCGTAGTCCCAAAGGTGGAGCAGGAGTAATGCGAGGCACAGTCACACGAAGGTCACCATGAGTTGATGGTCTAGTGGGATGGTGAATATTGGAGGCAGAAGGACCAGGGGCCACCAGCGTTGGGTGGCTGGTAGTATTTTTCTCCCTGAGTAGTAATTTTTTCCACTGAGGCTTGATGGTGAGAGCCTCATCAGCTAGAGCTGCAGCTTCCTCCACTGTTGCTGGTCTCCTTTCACGCACCCATTCCCGTATCTCAGCGGGGCACTTAAAATAAAACTGCTCTTTTAGGATGACCTGCAGGAACGTTTCCCAGGTTATGGCCTCCTCTGCCTCCAGCCAGCGATGACATATATGTTTGAGTTTGTGAGCATACATCTAGAAGGACACTTCCTCATCACAGGCTAAAGTACGGAACTGAGTCCTGTAAGTGTCTGGGGTCACAGCATAATGTTCTAGAATAGTCTGTTTAATCTCCGCATACTCACAGTTCAACCGAGGGTCCATAGCTCTATAGGCTGTGGCAGCTCCACCCTCTAAGAGCCCCACAAGATGTCGGACGCGCTCCCTTTCCGGGACTTCCATTAATCGACACTGATGCTCAAAGTCCTGGAAGAAGCCCTCAATGTCACCGGAAACCTCATTAAACGGCTTGAAGTCTTTGCGGGACACTCTGGGGAGTTCCCTCATGGGGGATGCTGTGGGTACAGTCTGTCTGGAGCTTCTCGCTGCCTCCAAAGCGATCTCCCTCTCCAGCATTGCCCTCTGCCCCTCCAGCAATGCCCTCTCCTCCATCCTGCGCTGCCTCTCCTCGGCTCTGCGCATGACCTCCATCTTATATTCTATGGAGACCTCTTCTCCCAGCAAGGCCATCTCCTCCTCGTACCACACAACCCACTGACTTTTTTGGGTATTTACCTCCGGCTGCCGTCTTTCCTCTCTTTGCTGTGAGGATCCTTCCTCAGCATCATCTTGCAGGCGAACTGCTTCCAAAGTCTCAATCAGCTGCTCCTTGGAGAGTCCCTTGTAGCTGACTCCCAGTTCACGGGCCTTTGTTTGTAGGTTCACCGCAGTCCAGTTCTTGTACTCTGCGGTGCTGGTTCCCGATGTTGATGGGCCGTTCTCCTCCATTCCTTCTGCTCCGATCCCACCGCTGCCAACCAGTTTGTGACGGGAGTATTCTCCAGAGCAAGGAGGGACAACAGGCCTGGGAACGATCCAACAGATTTATTGAGCAGAAAACAGGAACAACACAAAGGTAGTTTGCAGAGTCCCAAAATAAGTCCACAGGAAACTGATTCGGGGGCACCTCCCAACAATCCTTGTGCCAGATCACAAAACCATAGTCCTTTAAGAGTCCCAGAAATCCACCACGATCACACAGAGGCCGAGGCTTCCTCAGACAGCCTCGTCCTTCTCTTTTAGCATCCAACTCACATCTGATCTTAAAACAAGAATGTATTGTCAGGGCTCCTGGGATCAGCCCATCTGATGGGGGGTAGGGGTCACACCTACTATTCAATGGTTTGGTCCATCAGAAGATTCTAGAAATGTAAGGGCTCCACTGAGTCTACAGGGTGTGTATTGTAGGTTATCTTCTGCTTAGGAAATCAATAGCCAAAGTTCCACTAGCTGTTGACACAAGCCTAAATTAGATTATGGTCCAGGTACATCACAAGACATTGCAAGTATTGGGGGAAGGAGACATGGTTAATTTACAGCAAATGAACCAGAGAAAAGTTAAATGACATATTATACAAAATACAGGACAGGGCAAAACTACAAATCATGACAGGGTCACTGATGGGTTGCCAAAGGCCACTGTGAAGAACTTAATTTTTTGGAGATGTCACGGTCCAAGCCACATAGCTGCCTGTTGTCCTATGTCAACCGAACCGATGGACTACAGTATAGAGAGGCATTGTTCATATTATGCGTATCAGACTATCAGACCCGTGAGGGGCCACAGTGTAGACTGGGAACTGTGGGATACTATCTGCAATTCATCTAAAATTTTGCCACGATAGCCGCACCCCTAACTGACCTTCTTAAAGGCACCAAGACATCATTGGCCAGTGGTCTTCTGAAGCAGAGATGGCGTTCCAAGAGTTGAAGCTCACCCTATGCAAATAGACGGTCTTGTGAGAAGAACAACTATGCCATTGTAGAGAAAGAATGCTTGGCCATGAAATGGGCAATTGACACCCTGAGATATTAACTGTTAGGCCAGAAGCTGAGGCTAGTGTTGGATCCTGCACCACCAAGATAGAGGGAAAGGAAGGGGAAGAATGCTTGAGTGACTAGGTGATTTCTAGCACTCTGGGACTAGCTTTCTTGTGGAGCACAGGCCCTGGGAACTAAATGACAACTGAGATGCCCTGTCCAGACTTCCCTGTTTAGTGATTAAAGGTGCCAAACAACTTCGGCTTTGGGCATGTGATAAAGTCCCTGGTAAATGGATAGGAGATATGTATTACTGAGGATGTTAGCTTCATTGATACAAACCTAAGAAAATGCTCCTGCACACACTATGTGCTGAGTGGGGTTAATCGGCAATTTTAATTGCTAGGTTTTTTGTCTACAGCTGACGAGTGGGAGGGAGTCTGTTCACCATATCTTGACCCCAGGGTGAGATTTAGCAGGTAAATAGTCAGCCTACTGGGTCAGTGTGCCTGGAACTGAGAGCTCCATAGCATTGTTATGCTAAACTGAGCTGAACTCTGTTGTTCCTGAGAGGGCGGATACCCGCAACCACAGACATGGACTTATTTTGATGAACTATGCATTGGTTTATGATATACTTTAATAAACCAGTAGAAGATTCAAATGAAAAACGGTCTCATGTCTACCTCTGAGCAGCCGCGTGACCGAGTCAACCACAATACATGGTAAAAAGATAACAGTTTGCATAATAGGCGAGAATAAGAAGTACCAGATTGCCCAGGAGAAACCTGTCGGCTCAGAGTGACGCGGTCAGACCTCCTTGTTTAGAAGCCTTAGGTCCAAAAAGGGCTACACAGAGCAGTCTTTGTTGAATATGACCAACAGATTCAAGGATGTTGGAAACCCACCTGTCTGATACTGATTACCTATCCTGTTTATAGGTCACTAAAGTGAACCTGTCATTAAGACTTTGCTAAGTAAACTACAAGCATTGTCAGGTTGGCGCTGTTACACTGATTGAAAGGATACCTGGGTTGAAGAAATCCGCACTGTAGTTCTTGCTTGATTTGTGTTTGCAGTTTTCAGTTAATGAGATTCTGGTGTTCTGGGGCAGCCAGTGGGCAAGGCTTTATGTGGTGGTTTGTTCACATAGCCATCCTTATGAACGGAAATGACAGGTCACTGATCCTTCAGTTATCTGCCTATTAAGTACTCTGCCTGCACTTTAATATTGTGGTCTTTATAAAAAAAAAAAAAAAAAATATTATTGGTTCCAACAAAATAACAGCGCCCGCGTACGCAGTAGCATCTATCAGTAAGCAACGCTCTCAATCTGTGCATGCACTGCCCACAGTGTTCCGAGCCCTGTCGTGTGTCCAAACAGTAGTGTTTGACCACATAAAGATAATCACATTCAGGAGAAATTGCTTACATTTTAGGGTCCATTTTCTCAGATTTTTTCCCACTAAAGTATTCTTTAGTCTAAGCTTTCATTTTTTTCAATCCACTTTGCCTTATTTCTAGTGAAACACTGGAAAGCTTAACAAATTTCCTAACAGCAGTTTAGACTAGCTTAAGGGGTGCAGCTTTTAAAATGGACCAGAGGACCAGTACGGGAGCATTGCTATGTTCAGCAGCGACGATTACGTCTTATTGTGTGCCCTCCTGCTCTGATTCTCAGTACACAGTGGGCAGAATATGCGTAGATTGAGAGCATCGCTTACCGACAGATGCTACTGCACATACACCGATGCCATTTTTCTTTTTTTTTTTTTTTTTTTGAAGACCGCAATATTTAATGCCCAGGTACAGTATTTAAAATAGGAGGTAGGTCACTGAAATTTCAGTAACCTGACATTTAAGCCACAATGATGAGGATGATGAGGCCAGAGCACCAAAATAAAGTGCCTCCCAGGTCGCACAAGAATCTCATTAACTGAATACTGCAAACACAGATTAAATGACCACAAACCAGATTTCTTGAACACATGGATCAGTTTAATCAGTAATGCATCTCATAAATGATGATGATTTATTTTATTTCTGTTAACCATTAAAAAGGTATCAAAACTATAAGATTATCTTGTTTTTCACACTGAGATCATTATGTTTTTAACTAGCTAACAGTGCCAAACCCTTTTTTTCTTCTATTTTAATCAGTGTAAGAGCATCAACCTGACAATGCCTGTAGTTTACAAAATCCCGATGACAGGTTCACTTTAATATCTATGCCTGGGCAACCGCTTTAATCTGACAGCATTGAAACAAAAAGAGCTCACCTCCTTTGGGGTCTTGTGAGCCGCGCAAAGAAATATCCATTGTTCTGTGGCTGTCATCTGAGTGCAGGTTTCAGGATGACATTCAGCCTGCAAAAAAGAAAAAGTTTTGCAAAATATTCAAATACATTGTTTTAACATAATGTGATTTACACTATGTACACACGCTGCGCAAAACACTCAACCACATAATGTGTTGGAGAGCTAAGAGCATACTGAAAAATACTGACGGAATCCAGCACTTAATATACAAATGGAGATAAAAGCATTAAACATTACTGAAAGACATAAAAAAACAAGACATCTTGGAAAATGTAGTGATTAAGCTATAGGTATGACCAGAAATGTTGCAACGTCGACTACAGACTGAGACAAAGATCATAGTCTGAATAAGGATAAAAACAAAGCAGATATTAAAATCTGGGATAACTGCTTGTTTGAGGACAAGAAACAATTAAGAAAAATACATCAGTCCAAAGTTAAAAATTGTATTACTAGCTATATTCAGGATTTTTAAAGCATAGTTAATATTCCCTTCTATACAAGGACTCAACTCTATACACAAACTGGGATCTAGCGGAAATTTTGAAACCTAAATGTTTCTTCATTGCCAAGTGAGATGTTACTATAGACAAAACCATATCACCTAGTTTATACCTGACAACTAAAGAAAATGAAAAGGTACATGGTTGAACACTTTAGGGGTTTTTTTTCCATTATTATTTTTTAAAATATAGTAGGCCCAAATGTGGTTCATGCAAATATGTTTTTGGTAAATAGGCACGTGGTAATTAGCGTGTCTGCGGTCTGTATTGAATAAGAATAACTTGGCACTCAACTGAATGATCCTTTGCACATGAAGTTTTTATTTTTTTATTTATTTTTATGCAGTCCTAGAAAGACATTTCGGCCCACAATCTGCCTTCGTCAGTCTGCCGACTGCTATCAAATCAAGAATTCATATAGAATGTTTTAAGTAATAAATCTATATTGTGCCCCCTATGAAAGTTGAAGAGTTGCACTGTGTTAAATATTAATAATCCGTTAATTTCTTATTACACCCAGTTCTGTAGAATGCTTTAGCTTACATGACATAGGCTATTTTTAAGCTTGGCTCATGGTAGAAAGACAGCTCCATATATGTAGAGACCACGTGCTTTAGGAGACGTATATAATTCATGGCTAACTGTAGAGGTCGCTCTTCTTCCCTCACCATCATGAGAGACAGACACGAAGATGTCGCCTGTGTTGGGCCATGACACGACATAACAGCTGGTATATTACTTGACGGCGATGTGAGAAGCCGAACTGAGACACAGCAGCCATTTGCTATTCAGGATCTCGGAGAGAAGAAGAATACATGTTGCTTTTGCCATTTGGGATCTCAGAACATGATCTAATGGACAATTTCTCTTTCACCTATTTTTATTCACCTGTTTTTCTGTAATAACCTTTCTTTGATGGAAGAAACCAAATAAACCACTATATTTTTATCTGGTAACTAGTCCTGAGTATTTTACAGGATATGCATTATTTTACATTGGAGAGCCAGCCAGATCTGAATTTTTGTACTTTTTTGCGGATTTCCCTCAACTTGCACACACGGGGGATTGGACTTTGCTAACGTCAAATCATATGTGCAAGTTATCGGGAATTCCACTACTTACAAGAATCACATAGAACCTAGAAGTAAGAAGTACCAGATAGATTGAGAAGTACTACAAGTGCCAAAAGTACCAGACCTAAGCCAGACGTGTGAAGACAGGAACCCAGCGTTGTCCATCAAAGGAGCTGAGACATTTCAAGGTAAGATAAAATGGATGTCATTAATTGTCTTGCTAAGCAGAGTAAATTGAAATTTAAGTCTGTAGACAATTCTAATTCAGAAGTTTTATGGTTAAGTTTATATGCCGAGTGTGAACTCGAGAATCAGAGGTTAGATTCTAAGTTTTTCAATAGAGAAAGAGAGAGATTAAAAAATATTCTACAGATGGTAGATATATTTCATAGATCTGTGTCAGAGAAATCTAAAAATGATTGTGTAGAGGATAGTGATATTCCCGAGATTCACTGTAATGTGGAGAAACAGTTACAAGTAGTAGCAGCTATTGAAGGTGACCTTGCAGACGTGGAACAAGATGGAGAAGTAGGAGGAGACTTCAGAACTGACGTAGAGGACGTACAAGGGAAAGATGTACCACTAAAAATAGAAGACTCACAGGCCCAAATCCGAAGTAGCGTGAGGAAGAATTTGATAAAAATATGCCAAATAATTCCTGCTTATGACAACAAAATAGATGTTTGTAGAAACTCTGAGATCTTTGAAAGTTGTTCTGGTAACTTTGATTTATCTAATGAGGAGAAGAATCAGTTGTTCAAAATGTGGATCCCTGTAAATTTTGCTAGGAGATTGTCTTTAAAGTTATCTGGTGAGACACATGAGAATTTAACTGATAAGGACAGATTAAAAATTCTCATTTTTTGTTCATCAAATGAAAATCATCCAGATATTGATATTCTTCAAAAATTAAGGATTGGTCGGAAGGAATGTATTTTTACGTTCATGTCCATATATGAACGTTTGTACAAAATGCTGAGTGAGAATGTCAAAACACCGTCCCTCATAAGGAGTTTTGTAAGCAAATTTTGGTTTCTAAATCCTGCATCTCGTGTTATTGCGTCACAAAAAGATTCTTTGTTTGAATGTGCGCAATTTCTTGATTTTGCCAGGAAACACGAGAATCGTGAAAGGAAAGTAAATTGTGCTAATTTTGTAAAGACAGGCAGAGTAAAATCTTATCAGAAGCCTGTATTAGCAAAGCCTTCTAAAATGAGATTTCCCCAAAATCAAATCTACGAAGAAAGAAAAAGAAAATCACATGTTTGTTATAAACCATATGGAATGATGCAAAAGAACACCGAAAAGACACAAATTTGAATTAAGAAAAATGATGAGTTCTGATTTTCTTTCTGTAACAAAGATGGCCGAATTTAACAGACAGAAACAGGTGGTGAGTGACATCATGGCCTGTAAACTGAATACTCTGCTCCAAGAATATATCAGCTTTAAAATGGCAAGAACCTTTCAGGATATTTTTTGCGGAGAAATAAGTATGGGTGTAGGAATTGGCTAGAAAAAGTAATTATATATATATATTGTGTAACAGTGTTATACAATTAGTGAGTTATATGTAATTATTTTATAGAGTATAATCCTGTAGTTTTATGGTTTGTGGATATATACATAGTCATACAGTATATATATATATATAGAGTGTTTGTAGAAGTAGAAACAGTAGAACTGTATTTTTTAATGAAAATTAAAATCTTTATCAGTAATAATATTTAGAATATGAATATGATATTAACCTTATTTTTTATGTTTCCTTAGAATTTTCATTTCAAAGCAGGACTTAATCGATAAAAATTCTCTTCCAAGGATTTATGCCTTTATTTACACAGGATGTTGCAATAATTGCATGATTTTATATATCTAACCCTTAAAAGGAAATAACCAATTGCTTTTTAAAATGTTCTGGGTGTGTGCTTTTTTACTGCATGGTTTGAATGACAACCTCAACAGGTGAAAATTTCAACCTTGTTCTAATAATAAGTATACCAGACCAGTATACTATGTCCCTGTTCCTTAGGAAAAGAATTTTAAAGGGGGTCTCAACTTTTGCAAAGCAATGGAATTTTTTTTTCCAGGCCTAAATGTCAAGTATAGCTATATATATATATTTATGTCATGTGTATTTGGGGAATATTCAAAGAAATATTAAGAGACTAAATTGAAATAGTTTACAATGCATTGATAATTAGGATAATTTGGGTTAAAATACGTGTATTAAACTTAATATGTGACACAGTCTGAGTGACAGTGACTGAGTGTATGAGCAGCTGCTGAGCGAGTAATGTGATACGTTTGTGAGACCTCAGGATCCTGAATGCATGAGAGGAAAAAAAAAAAAAAAAAAAACCCCAAAGCTTTTATCTTTAGGAAATTATTAGATTAAGATACATAATGAAATATTATCTATACAAACATATATTTCTATATTTCTATAGTAATTATTATTTCTTGATTTAGTTAATTGTGGATAAGTGCAATCGCACAACAAAATAGGAAATAGTTTAGGAAGAAAATCTATTCTTTCCTTATCAGCTTTAGCTCTTTTAAACAGGCACCAGCACAGAGCCTGGTATTCACCAGCTGCATCTGGGAATAGTGGACCTTCCTTCTCTGTCCAAGTGTGTTAATCTTAAACTACATTTAAATTAATTTTTCCAAAGGATAATTTTATGATATTCAAATTAATTTTGATGGTTACACATCTTCAGACAAATAATGGTATAAGCAAGTATAAATTCACATAATTTATACATTAATTATTTTTAATTTTGGTTTTGATAAATGAATTATTTCATGAAACAATATTTTTTGGTATTAAGGGGGAAATATGTTTTTTATCCTGACTACATAATCACATTTGATTAATACCTCTTCTTCACACATTTTAATAGGAAAAAAAAATATTAATAAGGTACAATGGTATAAGTATTGGGTATAATAACAAGTATTATAAAGAGTCATTTCTTTACACTAAGAGGAATTACATGCAAAGTTGCATGATTTGAATATTTTGATAACACAAGTTTATGACAATTATGAAATAATCCAGATCATGGAAATATTAAGGGTGTATGTTACTGAAGACATAACTACACTGCATCAACATAAAGGCCTTATTCTTATTTTTATTCTTATTTTTCATTATTTTTAATTCTTTCACCAATATTTAGTAAAGTAATATCTACTGAGAATATTGCTTCATTAAATATAGCAATTATATGGTTCTATTACTAAGGAAAATGTTTCACTTCTGAGTTATATGCAACAATTCTTTTATTCATTCATTCGCTCACTCATATATTCTTATTTTGGTTCATGGCTATACATTCCTACATATTATTAGTATAATAAATATATTCCTTATTAATAAAGATGATAACACTGGTTACATAAAACACAGTGACACCTATGGGTTGAAAAAGGTAATTACACCTATGACATAAAAAAATGTTCTATCACATAAAAAAATGGATAATAATGTATTATCACTTATTATTGGTTTATTATTTCAAATATTGAAATCCATATACAGTACAAATTCTGATAATTATATGGATATTACTGATTGCTATGGTACGCTGTGATATTATGGGATAGGGAAATTACCAGATTTGGTATAGAATAGGGAATGAAGACTTCAAGCAAGATACTGAAATTATGTTAATAAAGACTTTTCACATTTCTAAACTTCATTGATTTTTATCAGTTGCGAGAAGAAGAATGCCGCGATCCAGAAATCCCAGAAGGTAACAAAGCTGTGATTACTGAGTAATAGACTGTGTTAATTACAAATGCAGTATCCACCACTGACAGTCACAAGTGCAGTATCCACCACCGACAGTCACAATTAAAGTGTCTAACCTGACAACCAGAGGACGATGATCCTATGATGCTGAGATGAACTGTGTTATCACGTTCTTATCAAGTTCCAGAGGTTTTCAATCACCTGTAAAGCTTTGATGTAAGGCTGGTGAACAATAAGGTAATTGTCGGGAGGCTACAACCCTGACATATGTCCTGTGCATTAGGACAAGGACTGGTTATGGTGCTATGTTTAGCAAGGAAGAGTCATTTTAACCCTTGCTTTGCTGACCAAAGACGTCACACCTGTTCAAAGACCAGTACCGATGGAGGATTCCAGAATATCCAAGGCGAGCCAATATAAGCCCAGGTTTTTAAAGATGACACTGCACAGATATTAAAGCTGCATTTCATCTATAGACTTTGTTTCTTATCAACATTTGAATTTATGGACTTTGATTTGATACACCACACAATTCCTACAACATCTATATGCTATAAGAAAACTGTATTTTTAAAAGAACCAAGAAGAAGACAGAAGACATCAAAATGAAGACCAGATGACACCAGATGATGATGACTGGACCTGAGATGCTTCAATTTAGACTTAGGGAAGTATAATTATACATATTTTATATGAATATTGTTCACGACTTACCATAACATGAATTCACATCAATTATGTCATTGAGTACTTATAACGGTAATCTGATATTATTATTATTATTATTATTATTGATATTAAATTATTTTGTCAAAGAAGAAGAAAAGAAGAAAAAAGATCGTTATATTTGAGGGTTCCAATTAATGTCTGTCTCCCTCAAAAGGGGGAATTGTTAAATATTAATAATCCGTTAATTTCTTATTACACCCAGTTCTGTAGAATGCTTTAGCTTACATGACATAGGCTATTTTTAAGCTTGGCTCATGGTAGAAAGACAGCTCCATATATGTAGAGACCACGTGCTTTAGGAGACGTATATAATTCATGGCTAACTGTAGAGGTCGCTCTTCTTCCCTCACCATCATGAGAGACAGACACGAAGATGTCGCCTGTGTTGGGCCATGACACGACATAACAGCTGGTATATTACTTGACGGCGATGTGAGAAGCCGAACTGAGACACAGCAGCCATTTGCTATTCAGGATCTCGGAGAGAAGAATACATGTTGCTTTTGCCATTTGGGATCTCAGAACATGATCTAATGGACAATTTCTCTTTCACCTATTTTTATTCACCTGTTTTTCTGTAATAACCTTTCTTTGATGGAAGAAACCAAATAAACCACTATATTTTTATCTGGTAACTAGTCCTGAGTATTTTACAGGATATGCATTATTTTACACACTGGTAAGTGAATATATACACGAAAGGGTATATATAGTTCCCACTTGAGGATTTTGTTGTTAATGGTCTGTTTGGGCTGTTGTTATGGGACACAATAGAGGACAGAGTTCATATGAGACATGTAGAGGAGAGGTGTCGGCGTGCCGGGCTAGACGCGGTTTCCCCCGCTCGTCTGAAAGCGGGGGAAACCGCATCTAGCCCGGCACGCCGACACCTCTCCTCTACATGTCTCATATGAACTCTGTCCTCTATTGTGTCCCATAGCAACAGCCCAAACAGGCCATTATCAACAATATCCTCAAGTGGGAACTATATATACCCTTTTGTGTATATATTCACTTACCAGTACAACTCTTCAACTTTCATAGGAGGCACAATACAGATTTATTACTTAAAACATATCTATATGAATTCTTGATTTGATACCGGGTTATTACATCTTGATAGCAGTCGGCAGGCTGACGAAGGCAGATTGTGGGCGAAACGTCTTTCTAGGACTGCATAAAAATATATAAAAAAATAAAAACTTCATGTGCAAAGGATCCTTCAGTTGAGTGCCAAGTTATTCTTATTATTCACTTCGGTCTGGGTAACCTACTTGTGCACCTTGTGGTAGGTGCCACGCTATACTTGACACTGCGGTCTATATTGGGCATAAAACATCCTGGAAATAAAAATTCCTGTTAACCGAATTGTTTCCATTTTGAAATATTTGGGCACCAGAAATTGAGTCAGAAGATTTTTAAGCTTTTATATAATCGTTCTGAAAGATTGGTCTTTATCCTTAGCAAAAGGGCACTCTTGAACCCATTCTCCTCTTCTTCTGGAACGCAAATCAGCACTCCCTTCTTTATAAGAGACACTACTTCTCATTTTAGGGCTCTTTGGCTCGCCGCTGAGTGATGATCTTTTGTAAATCACAAAATTTTCCTGGGGGAAGAGAGCACAAAATTCTAGTTTTAACCCTTCTCCTACAGCGCAAAATATCCATGGACTTGGGGAAATCCTTTTCCAGGCAGGAAGAAACTGTTGCAGCCTTCCACTTATCTGGGTCCTAGCATGATTGTCTTCCCGGCTTTTTAGGGAACCCAGGTAAACTCTCATTGAGAGGTCTTCCCTTTGTTCCTTGATTCCTTCCACTTTAGGCTCCCTTTGCTTTGGAACAATCCCTTGTGTTCCTTCTTGATGAACAAAAAGGTCATAAATTTTGGGGTGCTGGTTTGAGTAAATCCTTTTTTTGAATCTGAGGTTTTAGCCAGAACCTCATCCAAGGATGAACCAAAGAGATACTCACCCTCAAAGGGAATGTCGCCAAGCCTACTGTAGACGTAGAATGGTAGTCCCCAGTCAATTCTTCAGCCAAAGAGCCCTTCTAGCTGAATTCAGGAAGGCAGCATATGCGCCTGCTGTCAATCGAACTGCATCAGCAGAAGCATCTACCAAGAAATGCGCTGCCTTTGCCAAATTTGGGAGGTTGGCTAGTAAATAATTTCAAGGACGAGGAGTATGACAAGGAAGAGGAGACATCTGAATAGTAACCACCTCGTTCTCCATCTTCTATTTTTCACTCTTAACTAGAGTTTACTCTTAACTTTCTTGATGAACTGCTAAGCCTTCATTGCCATTAAAAGATTTCTTACATTTCAACCCTGATCATGATTCTCAATTTCCACTCCTTGCATAGCTTTTTTAGTGTAAATGCCTGCTAATTTTCACTTGCATATTGCAAATTCCTTGCACTTTGACATGGACTGATTTTTCCTGGGTCTGTCCTATAAAATATGATAAAAACACAGGCATTTAGGATAATTTACACAGGAATCAACTCTGACTCACCCCACCTGAAGCAGGACTACAGAGGTTGGAGGTGCTGCTTCTGATCCTCCTTCAGGAATCCCTTTTGCAGCATGGTCTTGTTGTAAGGGGAGGTTTTATCCCCTTAAAATGTCCTATCTGGTTTTGCCCAGATAGAGTAGGTGGTGGGCTAGGGATTTGTTCTGCCCCACCCCTCAAGTTCGTACTGCTCCTGTCCGGGGACACGGTGAGCCATATCAAGCCGTGCCCCTGAAGTGAAGTCAGGCGCTCAACTTGATTTCGGGGGTGCACCGTGACATTCCAGGCTGTGACCCTTGAAATAACGTCATCAGCTGTTCGGACTCCCAGGGATGCACCGCACCACACTAGGCCGTGCCTCTGGACATGACATTTGATGCTCTGCTCCGGGGAAGCACCTCGTCATGCTAGGTTGAGTTCTCAGAAAGGAGGTGATCCGCTAATAAGGATCCCAGGGATAAACTGCGCCTCGCCTGGTGGTGCTGCTGCTGCAAGTGAGGACCTTGACTTCTTTGCTGTGCTGCCTGTTCATGCGCCATATGAACCGGAGACACCTGTCTGGAAAATTCCGACCGTTGGCAATTCAGGGACAGCTGCCCATGGTAAGCTTCTTTCTCCCTGGCAGTACAGGGGAAATGTAGGATCTCAGTCATAGACAGGAAACCACTGAAGTATACTAGAGGGCTCCACCTTTTAAAGCTGTATGGTTTCCTGACGGTGGAGGCGGATACTCTCGGTCCATGGTGCAGTCGTGGGGAATGGGGAGAAAGACAGAGGGATGTTGGAAGGGATGATGCAGATAGGCAGAAGCCATAAGACCAAAGAGCCCAGACTATGGCCCCATGAGACAAAGTGGGGACAAACTTAAAAGGGGCCCCAGAATGATGCATACAATGTAGGATCCTGAAATTCCCCCAACGCAGGAAAGTCACGAATCTCCTGAAATGAAGGTTATTATACAAGATACCCGGGGTGTGTAAAAATCCAAAATGAGAAATAAGGTTATGTCTACTGCCGTTAAACATAATACTACCCTCACTACACTGGAACACCAAGTGGGCTATATCCAGAAAACCATCTCCATTATCCACCAGTATGTACAAAAGGGATGAGAGCATAAAACAAAGGTTGAAGGCAGAGTGAGTGAGTAAGAGAATGCTCTCCCTCCTGTCCAAAGTGATGTTCAGAATCATACACAAACTGTGGCGGTGCTGTTTGCCAAGTAAGATTACCTGGAAAACCACCTGAGATACAACAACATCAGGCTAGTCAGGATGCTGGAAAAGGTGGAAGAGGTGGACCCTGACAGCTTTTGGGAAAAATAGCTACTGGACGCTTTCAGTAAAGAGATCCTCACTCCCTTGTTTGCGGTGGGGTGGGTGCATAGGGTCCCTACAAAGCTTTGTCAGGTTGGTATACCTCCGCACCTCATACCAATTCAAATCATGCATTATAAAGACCGGGCCATTACACTAAGAAGGACAAGGGAGTCCCCATGAGCGAACTTAAAATCCCTTTAGGCAGCTATGCTGAGGTACATTTGTAATGACAAGAGCGATCGGATCTCTAAGCGTGTCATCGTCTCTCTTCAAACACAAGGGGTTCTATCGGTCCCTGACATTCTTAAATACCATTGGGCCGCTCATCTATGTAGAATTCCCTTGTGGGCTTCGTTGTCAGCATACAACAAATGGACAGAAATAGAAAAATTATGGTTAACTCCAACTCACCCGAACTCACTATTATGGTTAAATAAGCCCATTAGAATCCCGGAGGGTCTATTGGGTCCTATAAGGTTATTTGGCTTTCTTGTATGAGGAGGTTTAATTTGGCCTCCACTACCTCTCCAATGATTTCATTCATATTTCAACCCCTGTTGCCAAACAGTTTGGATCATGTGATGGCTCATCCCTGGTCCTCAGCAGCAGGGCTGTGGAGTCGGTAAGCCACAGTTGCGACTCCAACTCCTGGATTTTATCAGGCTCCGACTCAGACTCCGGCTCCGACTCCTTCATAAATGGCCAATTCATAACAACAAATTTACTGTTGTAAAATATTAAACATCGTGCTTATTCAGTTTCTCACCATCATATAAGTAATCAGACCACTTAGAGCAAAAACTACATTTATTAGAATACAATTAGAATATAGCAAATAACTTTTATAAACCGTAAGTAAATATGCAATAAACACTTTTATGCAGTTAATAAGAAGAAATCTATAAATTTGTCCTCAGAAAAAGTATTGCCTCTGTCAGATCCTCCTTCATGGATGCCCTCAAATCTGATCTAATTATTTTGAGAGCAGAGAACAACCTCTCTACACTAACTTGTGTTGGTGGCAAAGCAGTAACCACTCGGGCAACATCTCTCTGACAATGTCAGGATACAGAGGAATCGCTTGTTGCACTGTTATTTTTGATGAACGGTCACATTTCTCAATTTCTTTTAGTGCACATGAAAAATTCTGCTGAAATGTACTGGCTGTGTTCCTTGATGGGGATGACTCTTCTATGCGGGAACGCTTTGCACGGTCCTTGTGATCCAAATATTTTTCGAAATTAAATTCTTCATCAGTTGATGATGAGGGTGAAGATGTGGCAGGACGACCAAATTCTTCTTGTTCCTCCTGACTGTTCTGCAACCCTTTCATCCTTACTGCTATTTCAAACAGAGCTTCTTTTCCTTTACTTAGCTGTTGATCATCTAGAAGAATCCGATGCATTGGGTCTACATAAACAGCTGCCAAAAGAATGTTATTTTGTAATAGTAGCTCCTCTCTCCGTTTCATTGATGTAGCAATGCCACTTGCAATTAACCCTCCTCTTTGGGACAGGCAAAACATCAGGCTCTTCCACTCCTTTAAGAAAATACCTGGAGTTAAGTCCTCTGCTTGTAATTTTTTAGTCACTGTAAATGGGTGCTCTAGCAATTTTTCCAGCTCAGTCACCTGATTCCACTGACTTTCATTTAGCGTCAGTTGAGGGTTAGCCATGTCTACAAGAAAGGTTTTCAGTTCAACCAAGCGCTGAATCATTAAGTAAGTACTGCCCCATCGTGTGGCTTGATCAATAATTGCCCCTTTTCCAGCACATCTCTTCAAAATTGAGTCAACTTTAGGGGTTCTGGCAACAGTAGCCAATTTTCTCACCTTGCCAATCAGTGCAGCAGCATGTCCTTCTTGCAGACTGTCTCTTATAGCCAGCTGTAGCGTATGCACAACACAGCGCATGTGATGAATGAAAGAACATATTGACACAGTTTCAACAAGATCATCTAAACTATCATGTTGCTGTTCATCTGAAGCAACTTCAGTTTGCTCCTCAGTTACAATACTGTGTTCCTCTATTTCAAACATTTCTGTGTCTGTGGACCCAGAATGTTCTTCTAGCTGCTGGTCACCATCATTACTCTCATTCATTAGCGTAATAGTACTTATCATATTTGAAGCATTGTCAGTTACGACAGAAAGAACATGCTCTTTTTTAAGTTCATAGTCTTGCAGAACCTTTTCCACCAAGACCTGGAGAAACTCACTGGTGTGATGAGCTTTGGTGTCTTTTACTGCCAATGTCTTAGTAACTCTTTCATTTTTGTCACAAACAAAATCGGACATTGATGGCAAAATAGTTCCCTCTGACGTGTGCAGGCATCCATTTTAAGAAACAGAAAGCGTCCCTTGAGAGTTTTTTTTAAGTTCTTCCTTTTGTTTAAAAGCTTCTTCGATTACTAATTTTCTAATACTCTCTCTCTCCAGAGAAACACCAAGCTTGCGGGCCATTTCCCCATTCAGACACAAAAGCTGGTCGTGAAAATAATGAAATAGGCACACTATCCTTTACAACAAGCTATATGATCTGTTTTTTAAATGTATCTACTGTCATTGTCATAGTAACTTTGTCACTGACAAAATATCTTGCAACTGATGGCTGCAAAGTTCTCTGCTCCTTTGTTTGGCTGGAAGAGCTGGGCACTGGTTCATTGGTTTGGATGCAGTCTCTCATCCACTGCTTTCAGTACTTCTGGATGAAAGCGCTGTAAATGTCTCTTTAGATTAGAAGCTCTGGTAGGAGCATTTTTATCTTTGCCTGAATATGCACTCATCTTGGCTTCACAGCATTTGTTTTCGTCTGGATCATTTGTCATACACTGACAGACAATGTTTTCTATCTTGAGTGATGGTGAAATGTTCAAATACAGCTGATTTAATGTGATGCTTCTTTGACATTCTCAGGTTTTTAATTCTGCATTCACAATCCAAATGACAATTGTTTTTCCTAAAAACAATTGTACAAAATTATTGCCAGGTCGTACAACTGATATAGTGGTCAGTAATACTGTTATTATTCCTCATGTACTCACAGTTAACTGATGCAAAGTTTGTTGAAAGGATAATACTTCTTACAGTCTTCCTCTTCTGAGTAGCAGGCAGCTGTGAGATGCTTGGAAGACGCACACCTAGTATGATCTAGTCTAGAGGAGGAGCTTTACTACTAAGAATTTGCAACACATTTTCACTTTCAGTTTCATACATTGTAAGTAGGGGGGTTGGGGCAGCATGAGGTTAACCAAGTATAAGATTAGATAAGGGCAGTGGAGAACAGAGACACACAAGAAGTAAGAAATGTCTCTATCTCCAGCAGAACTGCTTATCACTGTTGTTCATAGTTTGATAGAACATATATATTTGAGTAACATTTATAAAATTCATATGAAAGTTCAATTATGAAATATTAATACATTTTTTTTTTAAAGCTGGAGTCGGAGTCGGTACATTTCTACCGACTCCAACTAAAACTAACTCCGACTCCACGACTCCGACTCCACAGCCCTGCTCAGCAGGTTTGTTTAGGTTTGCGGACACGGGGACACGCTGGAGCTCCTGACATTCGATGAGGTCAAGTCCAAGTTTGCTATTACTAACAGAGTTTTACCAGTATTTACAGATCAAACACATCACCTCTTCACTTTATGGATCTTCTGGGGTCTCTCTACCAACGGAATTTCAGAGGATCTGCAGGAGAGGGCAGTCGACTAAAGGATTGATATCAGACATATATAAAATAATGAGTTCTCCCCAAGGAGGGCAACAATTGAAACTTTCCTACCTGCGCAAATGGGAGTCTATTCTTGGAAGTGGACTTTCGCCTCAAAGCTGGAATAATATTTGGGATAAACCAGCCAAGTCCTCTATTTGCACTATTTACAAGGAAAATTAGTATAAAATGATAATGCTCTGGTATCATATTCCTGACCTCCTCCACAGATTGAACCCCTCAATTTCAAATGTGTGTTGGCGTTGTGGCTCTGATGTGGGCACACAGTATCATACTTTTTGGTCATGTCCTGGGATCAAGGGTTTCTGGGAAGAAGTGAGACTTAATTTCCAGGGTTCTTTACATGGAGGTGGGACTGGGGCTGATTATATATCTGTTAAATATTACCCCCAAGGGGATGGGGAAAAATTCAGCCAAGATGTTATTACACATTCTTACAGTGGCTAGGTGTCTGATTGCTCTTAAGTGGAAATATATATCTCCTCCCTCATATCAGCACTTATTATATAGAATTAATGACATTAGAAGAATGGAATATATGACGCTCTTTTGGGTGCGAGAGTGGATTGTTTTGATTCTGTTTGGGCTCAGTGGGATTACTTCTGGGCTCAGAGAAAACAATTAGATCATCTTTTAAATGCTTGGTCCATTCTCTTCTTGGATTATTTACTTTCCTCTTTTTCTCCCCTTCCTTGATGTGTGTGTCTTGCCTCTTTGTCATTAGAGGTTGTATTCATGATATTGCTGTTGGGGGAATGTTGGGGATTTAGGATACCTAGCTTTGCTCAGTATGGAGTACCCATTGACTTGGCTTATAGTTTACATCTGAGCATTCTATTATCCTGGGGAGTTCCTTCCTATATTGCTCTCCGCATCGCCTTGTCTTTGCAATTTCTTATGCCTCTGGATGGAAATGTTTGTCCAGATTTAATTCCATTTGTTAAAATTTGAGAAATCTTAATAAAATTGTACAGTTGTAAAAAAAAAAAAAAAAAAACACAATAGTCTCAGCAAATACACAAGAAGATCCTTGCTAGGATTAGCGCAGCTGCAACTTCAGGGCTTCAGGGCCAACTACCACCACCAGTGGTACCCCGCATTTCAAGGCACCCACAAAGAGGAGGTAATGACATGTTTAGGAAGCTGACAGTTCATTGAGGTACGTGTCCAGGTGACCAGATTGTCCCAACCCGGCTTCTCCGAACGTCTCCATGGGGTCAGGTGACCGGATGGTCCCAACCTGGCTTCTCCGAACATCAAAAGCAGGGTGCCACTGTTGGGGGTTGTCTGCTCTGGAGGCGGTTCTAAACCCAGCGAGTCAGCAGAAGGGAGCTTTTGTAATTTGCACCATCTTGTGAATTTGCTGGGACTGTTCTATATCTTATTGTCTGTTGATAATTCAATAAATCATTGCCACACTTTTTTACCCTCACCCTGGGTTGCCTTAGTACTATGCCCGCGGGTTCAGTGGGATGAGCCTTGGTCCATGCGGTCTTCCTAAAGACAGCTAGGCCAAAGGACAAGAATACCCACTGAACCTCGTGTGTCCAAACTTGGGATCATTTTATTCTACGTCCTATGACCGCCATGGCCATACAAACGGCTTAGGATAGTTGATCCTACTGACAGATTCAATTTGAAATTGAAATTATTTTTAATGAATATGCTAAGTATTTTGGTCTGGCAACTTAGGCCTGTTTCACACTTCCGTTTTTGTGTCCACCAAACGGATCAGTTTCCGTTTTTTTGACGGAAACTGATTCAAACGGATCCGTTTTTAAAAAAACGGATCCGTTTTTTTGACGGATCCGCGGTAACTACTAATGGAAGTCTATGGGACAAAAAAAACGGATCCTGCAAAAAAATGGCGGATCCGTTTTTTTACGGAAACCAACGGATTTTGACGGATTTGAAAAAACGGAAGTGTGAAACAGGCCTTACACTGAAAAGCAGGCCATAAAGCCATGCAATTGGGCTCATCTTGAACCAATTTGAATCCCAAGGATACCATAAACTGCAGCATCCGAGGATTAAACTTGACATGGTCAGTTATTTGTGATAATGCTACTTGCATGAGTAGCACAGCTGTGTGTTAGAGTAACTGCACTGATGAGAGATCATATACGCAACTGCAGAATGAAGCACCAACTAGCAACAGTAAATATCAGCCGGTCTCAGAAGGCTAAAAAAAAATAATAAAAATAAATAATCCATTTCAATTAATACACAAAAAGGCATAGAGATGATAAATTAAAACATTTGTGTTGCGGAGCCTGCAAAAAAAAATAAAAAAATAAAAAAATTATAGATACCTGAAGCTTGACTGCAAGCCCATTAAGTTCGAGACAAAATTGCCTAAAAGTAAAAATAAGCTGAATTAGATAGCGGAAATTATTCAAAACAAAAACATTTACTGTAATAAATAACACAAGAGTACAAAAAATGTTTTTGTTAAAGGGTGAATGTCATCTTATAAAATGCTGGCATATTGCTTGCTCAAGCCACACATGAATGAGTGCTATAATGCCTTTCACTGTAGAGCACGGTGACTAGGAGCTCTGCTGTGCAGGGAAAACTTGGAATTGAATACAAAAATTAAAAGGGAATTTGTCACCATGTATTTACTATCCCATCTAAGAGAAGCGTGATGTAGGGGCAGAGACCATGATTTGAGAGATATATCACTTACTGCACTAAGTGAAGTCTGCAGTTTTGATAAAATAACTTGTGCTGTAGATCTACCAATTCTCTGAATGCGGAGCTCTGTATAACTTCACCTGCACCACTGACTGGCAGCCTTCTATGTACACATTATACAGGGCTCACGAATATGGAGGACTACCACCTGGCAGGAGGTTTACTAGTCCTCTAGTGATCAAAATCACAGTTTTATCAGCAAGAGATTATCAAGCAGTCCAGTAAGTGAAACATCGCTGGAATCAAGGTCTCTGTCCCTACATTATGCTGCTATAATGCTTGTCACTTTAGTCAGCAACACTACTGTATTCTTAGGCTTGGGGAGGGTTTCAGAAATCTGAATTGATTAGCCACATTACAATTACAGCATGTCGGCGAAAATATATTTTTAAAGTTTAAAAAAAAAAAAGCGCGTTTTGGTCAGCGCCAAAGAACATCTGAAAAATCGCCTAGAAAAACACTTGAAAGACCATTTATCTTAATTAGCTTTGAAAAATGAACTTTGTTGTTCAAACAGTCAGTCTATAGAGAAGTTTTTTAATTGGTTCAGGTTTTCATAACACCAAACAATTAAAAGGGGAGAGCAGAGCATTCTTTAGGCGACTTCCATTATGAATCTGCTCCATATTTTACAAAAGAAATCAATAAGAAAGCTAAGAAAAAAAAAAAAAAAAAAAACAACAAGAGCACGACACCTTGAGGTCTTTTTGGCAGTTTTATTTTAGCCTAAAAAGGTTAGTTTTTTAGTAGTTGTTTATCCCCTTAAGGCAAACTCCTGTACATGTGGTCAGGGGTGAAGTGCCTTACTACATTCTGCCACACATTTTATTGGTTTTAACTGTCACCATGCTAAATCACGTGGTGACGAATACAAACTACCGCTATGGACACAGAATTACACCCTTTACAACATTATCTATGTAACATCCACAATAAATCTACAGCAAAATCTTCCTATGAACACGTGAATTTGCTGCAGATAGCTGAGGATTTCTTGCGAAAAAAAGTTACAGCAAATCTTCTACTGTGATCACTGACAGCTTGGAGTCCCTGTGCAAAACACGTGTCTGTGCCCCTCTCCTTTTATGATGAAAATACTCCAGATACAAATACAAAAGTAACAGTACAGCACAACATGGTGTAAGATTAAAAAAGCAGCAGCACCTCAGGAAATCTGTGAAAACAAGAGGATTCTTAATTCACCCATATGCTATGCTTCAAGCTTAAAGAAGTTGTCCACTACTTGGACAACTTCTCATACTCCTCGCAGGACCCCTATAAATAATTTCCCACGGTGTCAGCTATACCCAGGACTCCCGTGCTGTTGTGACCCGTGACCCCCCTGGCGCACAATCAGCATTGGCGTCACGGTCTCCACCTTCGTGTGAACTGAATATGAAGTCAGGGATCAGCTGCAGCCCGGACTTACTCTTCATGCTTAATCCGTACATAGGCGTTGACAGTAACTACAGCGCTGATTGGGCGCCAGGAGTCATGTTATAACTAGTGTTGAGCATGCCGATACTGCAAATATGGGGTATCGGACGATATTCGCTGTATCGGAGTTCCGATACAGAGTTCCGATATTTTTACAATATCGAATACCAGAATCTGAAGTCCTCATAATGCAATGAGCCAGTTGTGTTAGCCATGTTAACTAATGGCGTGGCTGTGATTGGCTGCTGAAATGATGTCAACATGATGCGCGGTCTGTGCGGGCCTGCCGGCATCGTCCAATGGGACTACAAGTCCCATCGGGCTATGCCTGCTACAATGACAGTGATTGACACATTAGCCAATAATAGGACAGTAGTAGTCCCATCATCCGGCTAATGTGTTGAATGTAAAAAAAAAATATATACATACTACATACATACAACATAAATACTTCATATATACTACATTCATACAACATGCATACTACATACATACTACATTCATACATACTACTGATATAGAAGAGTTAATGGTTTGCTTTTATATCCGTTTAAATGCCTTTAAGACTTCAATTGCCTTTTGCCTTATTATTGCTAGAATTATTCTTATGTAGACTAGTAGTCTCTGTCTTCAAGGAAACTATACTTGTTATCATATTTATTCTCAACATCATGTTCTGGCTATATTGTAAACAAGATACGACCCTGAGGTGATGGTGGGGGCCAAATGAGCTCCACATATTGAGTCACATATTGCTGTAAATGGTATAAAAACATGTCTTATATTTCATTACGTCAGATAAAGTGATTTGACCACGACCCGTGTGTGTTGAGTCCTTTGTCTCCAAGCGCTTGTCATCAGAACGGCGACAAAACCTCTCAATCCGGCCTCACTGGTGATCTGGAAAGATCTGACGCTTGGTCAGAACAAAAACAGCTACGACACTACATTCATACAACATACATACTACATATACACTACATTCATACAACATGCTACATACATACTACATACAATACATTCATATAGACATACAGCACATATAACAGAGTACATACTCACCATCACTTGTCACTTTGATCCCCGAAGCCAGTGTCATCTCACTGTAAAAAATATTAAAATAACAAACAACCGATATACTCACTGATCCGCAGAAATCCACTAGTGTCCCACGACGATCTCCTGCAGTGCATCACTGAGAGGTTACTATAGTATCACTGGTCTCACTTTATGGCAAAAGCTGCGTGGGAACTCTCTCACACAGCAATGCCAAAAGTGAGACTAGGGACTATTTTTTTTTTACAGTGGCGGAGGAATACAGTGCGGAAGGATACCTACCTCCCGTCATTGTATTCCTGGAGCCCCTAGAGAGCGGTCGCATCAGCTGATGCTGCTGTTCTCCACGGGAGATTGTCGTGGGACACTCGTGGATTTCTGCGGATCAGGGAGTATATTGGTTGTTTGTTATTTTAATTTTTTTTACAGATGACACTGGCTTCGGGGATCAAAGTGACAAGTGATGGGGAGTATGTACGCTATGTTATATGTACTGTATGTCTATATGTATTGTATGAATGTGTAGTATGTATGTAGTATGTATGTAGCATGTTTTATGTATGTAGTTTGTATGTAGTATGTACTATGTATGTATGTTGTATGAATGTAGTATATATGTATTTTATGTATGTAGTATGTATGCATGTTGTATGAATGTAGTATATATGTATGTTGTATGAATGTAGCATATATGTATGTTGTATGAATGTAGTATATATGTATGTTGTATGAATGTAGTATATATGTAGTATGTATGTAGTATGCATGTAGTATGTACAATTGTGGCCAAAAGTATTGACACCCCTGCAATTCTGTCAGATAATACTCAGTTTCTTCCAGAAAATGATTGCAAACACAAATTCTTTGGTATTATCATCTTCATTTAATTTGTCTTAAATGAAAAAACACAAGAGAGAATGAAGCAAAAAGCAAAACATTGATCATTTCACACAAAACTCCAAAAATGGGCCAGACAAAAGTATTGGCACCCTCAGCCTAATACTTGGTTGCACAACCTTTAGCCAAAATAACTGCGACCAACCGCTTCCGGTAACCATCAATGAGTTTCTTACAATGCTCTGCTGGAATTTTAGACCATTCTTCTTTGGCAAACTGCTCCAGGTCCCTGATATTTGAAGGGTGCCTTCTCCAAACTGCCATTTTTAGATCTCTCCACAGGTGTTCTATGGGATTCAGGTCTGGACTCATTGCTGGCCACCTTAGAAGTCTCCAGTGCTTTCGCTCAAACCATTTTCTAGTGCTTTTTGAAGTGTGTTTTGGGTCATTGTCCTGCTGGAAGACCCATGACCTCTGAGGGAGACCCAGCTTTCTCACACTGGGCCCTACATTATGCTGCAAAATTTGTTGGTAGTCTTCAGACTTCATAATGCCATGCACACGGTCAAGCAGTCCAGTGCCAGAGGCAGCAAAGCAACCCCAAAACATCAGGGAACCTCCGCCATGTTTGACTGTAGGGACCGTGTTCTTTTCTTTGAATGCCTCTTTTTTCTCCTGTAAATTCTATGTTGATGCCTTTGCCCAAAAAGCTCTACTTTTGTCTCATCTGACCAGAGAACATTCTTCCAAAACGTTTTAGGCTTTTTCAGGTAAGTTTTGGCAAACTCCAGCCTGGCTTTTTATGTCTCGGGGTAAGAAGTGGGGTCTTCCTGGGTCTCCTACCATACAGTCCCTTTTCATTCAGACGCCGTCGGATAGTACGGGTTGACACTGTTGTACCCTCGGACTGCAGGGCAGCTTGAACTTGTTTGGATGTTAGTCGAGGTTCTTTAGCCAACATCCTCACAATCTTGCATTGAAATCTCTTGTCAATTTTTCTTTTCCGTCCACATCTAGGGAGGTTAGCCACAGTGCCATGGGCTTTAAACTTCTTGATGACACTGCGCACGGTAGACACAGGAACATTCAGGTCTTTGGAGATGGACTTGTAGCCTTTAAATTGCTCATGCT
This sequence comes from Dendrobates tinctorius, assembly GCF_039654945.1. Taxonomy (NCBI): domain Eukaryota; kingdom Metazoa; phylum Chordata; class Amphibia; order Anura; family Dendrobatidae; genus Dendrobates; species Dendrobates tinctorius. The sequence goes on along the minus strand of NW_027361921.1, from coordinate 700,529 downwards.
TCCTCACAATTTGGTTTCTCAAGTCCTCAGACAGTTCTCTGGTCTTTTTTCTTTTCTCCATGCTCAATGTGGTACACACAAGGACACAGGACAGAGGTTGAGTCAACTTTAATCCATGTCAACTGGCTGCAAGTGTGATTTAGTTATTGCCAACACCTGTTAGGTGCCACAGGTAAGCTACAGGTGCTGTTAATTACACAAATTAGAGAAGCATCACATGATTTCTCGAACAGTGCCAATACTTTTGTCCACCCTCTTTTTTATGTTTGGTGTGGAATTATATCCAATTTGGCTTTAGGACAATTCTTTTTGGTATTTTTTTCATTTAAGACAAATTAAATGAAGATAATATCAAAGAATTTGTGTTTGCAATCATTTTCAGGAAGAAACTGAGTATTATCTGACAGAATTGCAGGGGTGTCAATACTTTTGGCCACAACTGTATGTATGTTGTATGAATGTAGTATGTATGTTGTAAGAATGTAGTATATATGAAGTATGTATGTATGTTGTATGAATGTAGTATATATGAAGTATGTATGTATGTTGTATGAATGTAGTATATATGTAGTATGTATGTTGTATGAATGTTGTATGAATGTAGTATATATGTTGTATGAATTTAGTATATGTAGTATGTATGTTGTATGAATGTAGTATATATGAAGTATGTATGTTGTATGAATGTATGTATGTTGTAAGAATGTAGTATATATGTAGTATATATGTTGTATGTATGTTGTATGAATGTAGTATGTATGTATTATGTAGTATGTATGTATTATGTAGTATGTATGTATTATGTATGTTGTATGAATGTAGTATATATGTTGTATGTATGCAGTATGTATGTAGCATGCATGTAGCATGCATGTAGCATGCATGTAGCATGCATGTAGCATGCATGTAGCATGCATGTAGCATGCATGTAGCATGCATGTAGCATGCATGTAGTATGCATGTATGTAGTATGTATGTATGTAGTATGTATGTATGTTTTTGTTTTGTTTTTTTTACATTCAACACATTAGCCGGATGATGGGACTACTACTGTCCCATCATTGGCTAATGTGTCAATCACTGTCATTGTAGCAGGCATACCCCGATGGGACTTGTAGTCCCATCGGATGATGCCCACACACACACACACACACACACACCTCCGGCAGCCCCACACGCACAGTCTCCACTCACGCACCGCCCACACTCTTCCCCCCTCCCAAACAGGATGTGCAAGGAAAGAAAGGGTTTATTTTCATTCCGATATTTGTGCCCCATTGACTTGCATGGGTTTCCAGTATCGGCGATACACGATATTTTTGGGGTATCGGTCCGATCCAATCTGATCCTTCCAGATATCGGAAGGTATCGCTCAACACTAGTCATAACCCCGCACGAGAGCGAGTGAAGACACCGTGGAAACTGCGCCAGCAGGAGAGGCGGGTATAGGGTTTACTATATTATCAGCGCCAAACATTTTGATAAAGAAGGAGTTGTCCTAGTAGTAGACTAAACCTTTAAAGGGAGTCTGTCACTCTATTTTTTGCCAATCTGCTGCCGGCACCGCTATCAGGGGCTTATCTACAGTATTCTGTAATGCTGTAGGATAAGCCCCCGATGTAACCTGAAAGATAAGAAAAAAAAAGGTGTTAGATTATACTCACCCCGACGTTCAGTCCCTTCCGTGTCGTCGTCCCGTCCGGTGCCTCCCATCTTCATACGATGCCCTCAACAGGGCAGATAAAGTACGCCTGCGCAGGAGCAGCAAGGAGGAGGACATCATTGTATGACGATGAGAGGCACCAGACCGCGACACCCACTGCATCCGCCCACCAGTGAGTATAAATCAAACATGTTTTTCTTATCTTTCAGGTTTCATCAGGGGCTTATCTACAGCATTACAGAACGCTGTAGATAAGCCCTTGATGGCGGTGACTGCAGTTTATAGGGCTAAAATGGGGTGACAGATTCCCTTTAAGAAAGGCTCCATTGAGCAGGAACACCATCATTTTTCACTGAAGTGCAAACTTCTGTATATTATAATCTACAGGTGCTTCTCACAAAATAAGAACATCAGAAAGTTAATTTATGTCAGTTCTTCAATACAAAAAGTGAAACTCGTTACATAGAGTCATTACAGAGTGATCTATTTCAAGTGTTTATTTCTGCTAATGCTGATGATTATGGCTTACAGCCAATGAAAACCCAAACCCTAAAAGTCATTATCTCAGGAAATTAGAATACTTTATAATACAAGCTTGAAAAATGATTTTTAAATCCAAAAATGTTGACCTCCTGAAATGTATACTCAGTAAATGCACTCAGTACTTGGTCAGGGCTACTATGGAAATTTCATTCTCCAGCAGGACTTGGCACCTGTTCACACTGCCAATAGTACCAAGTACCTGATTTAAAAACAACAGTATCACTGTTCTTGCTTGGCCAGCAAACTCACCCCTGACCCTACCCCCATAGAGAATCTGTGGTGTATTGTCAAGAGGAAGATGAGACACCAGACAACAATGCAGACGAGCTGAAGGCTGCTATCAAAGCAACCTGGGCTTCCATAACACCTCAGCAGTGTCACAGGCTGATCGCCTCCATGCCACGCCACACTGATGCAGTAACTGATGCCAAGGAAGCTCCAACCAAGTATTGAGTGCATTTACTAATTTTGTGAGACGCACCTGTATGTGTAGATATATATGCCCAGTATATACACTAGCTACATGACGCATACACACCAGTCAGGCACTGCATACATGCCGCATATACACCAGCCACACACCAGACACATGCAGCATACACAGTCAGGCACTGGACACATGCCACATATACACCAGACACATACAGCATACACACCAGTCAAGCACTAGACATGCCACATATACACCAGCCACACACCAGACACATGCAGCATACAGACCAGTCAGGTACAGGACACATGCCGTATATACACCAGACACATACAGCATACACACCATTCAGGCACTAAATAAATAAATAATTAATAATCTTTATTTTTATATAGCGCTAACATATTCCGCAGCGCTTTACAGTTCGCACACATTTTTCATCACTGTCCCCGATGGGGCTCACAATCTGAATTCCCTATCAGTATGTCTTTGGAGTGTGGGAGGAAACCGGAGTACCCGGAGGAAACCCACGCAAACACGGGGAGAACATACAAACTCCTTGCAGATGTTGTCCTTGGTGGGATTCGAACCCAGGACCCCAGCGCTGCAAGGCTGCAGTGCTAACCACTGAGCCACCGTGCTGCCCTACACACATGCCGCATATACAACGCTTACATTGGTATCTCAGTTGTAGTGAAGGTGCTCCCGCCGCCCCAACGCACGTTTCGTGTGGTCACTTTTTCAGGAGGCGCGATTTATTCTAGGTAACACCAAGTTGTATAATATGTAGTGTTTCGCATCCATTATATTCGGTATTGCAGCCACTGTTATTAGTTAAGTTAATTTGTCTTTTAATCTATAATACTCAATAAAATGTATTTTTTTATGGCACACGCTCTATTTTTCTTTGCTTTTATCCAATTTAATGTTTTGAGCTAGAGAAGGTCTGGGCAGATAGATCACCAGATCATCATGATTTGGGTTTATACCTAAAGTGTTTAGTGCATACAAAGTGCAACACTAATGCCATATAAAGAGGTTATGTAAAGGCAGCAAACCCATATATGTGAACCTAACATGACCTAAAGCTATGAGAAAGTAACATCAATTTCTTAGTAAATTCTGTAAAAAGGCATAGCACAGAATTAGGTCCAGAATTAGAGTGATCAAAGGCCAGCTTACCCATACTAGTGCCTGTTGGCATGATGTCCAGTGCAGCCCCGACATGAATTTTGAGTGGGCATCAGGGGGCTATGACTGTGTGTCCCTACCAGGTGACATGCAATCAGCGCCATATGCAGCACATGTGTGCAGCTCCAAGAAGTTGCTACACCCACGGCATCACTTGCGGTGATGCGGGTCCAAGGGAAATCCCCAGTGACGTCACAGACAGAGCCACGTCACATCGGGATGCCGCAAGTGATGCTACGAGAACACAGCCCCAGCAGGTATGCGCACACACTGGATAACCATATTGGAAGTGGGCGGATGTAAGGGCAAACAGAATCAGGGGAATTCTGGTTTAAGTATAAAGATATCATGCATAATAACATGGCTCCTAGAACAGGAGAACATACGTACAAGTATTGTTAACCCTAAAACTATGTTATTGAAGTGACAAGTGCATGGTAGAAGCTATCACACATAAATTAAGTGACAGGAACATTATGAAAGTGAAATAAAGGTGACTATATTAGAAACATAGCGTCACAGAAATTTGGTTTATGTGATCCAGAAAAGAAGAGATCTAGGAGATGGTTAAAAAATAAACAAAATTCAAATCCCGACCATAGGCAAGCATACCATTCACCTTTAACCCCTTAGTGACAGCCATTTTGCAGCTTAATGACCAGGCCAATTTTTACTATTCTGACCACTGTCACTTTATGAGGTTATAACTCTTGAACGCTTTAACGGATCCCTATAGTTCCGAGAAAGTTTTTTCATGACATTTTACTTCACGTTAGTGGTAAAATTTCTTCTATACGACTTGTGTTTATAAAAAAATGTTAATATGGCGATTTTGAAAATTTTTCAATTTTCAAACTTTAAATTTTTATGCCCTTAAATCAGATCGATATGTCAGGCAAATTTCTTAATAAATAACATTTCCCACATGTCTATTTTACATCAGCATAATTTTGGAAACAAAATTTTTGTTAGGAAGTTAAGGGTTAAAAGCTTAGCAGCGATTTCTCATTTTTACAACAAAATTTACAAAATTTTTTTTTTTTTTTTTTTTTTTTATTAGGGACCAACATCATATTTAAAGTCATTTTGAGGGGTGTACATGACAGAAAACACCCAATAGTGATACCATTTTAAAAACTGCACCCCTCAAGGTGCTCAAAACCACATTCAAGAAGTTTATTAACCCTTTTACATGCATCACAGGAATTGAAGCAATGTGGAAGGAAAAAGTTAACATTTAACTTTACTTCAGAACCAAATTTGTGCAATTTCTCCTGAAAACGCAGATATCCCATATGTGGGGGTAAACCACTTTTTGGGCGCACGGCAGAGCTCGCAAGGGAAGGAGCGTCGTTTGACTTTTTCCAACGCAGAATTGGCTGGAATTGAGATCGGACACCATGTTGCACTTGGAGAGCCCCTGATGTGCCTTAACAGTGGAAAACCCCCAACAAGTGACCCCATTTTGGAAACTAGACCCCCCAAGGAGCTATCTAGATGTGTGGTGATCACTTTGAACCCCCAAGTTCTTCACAGAAGTTTATAACGTACAGCAGTGAAGAAAAAAAAAAAAAAAAAAAAAAATATTTTTCTTCCTCAAAAAATGATTTTTTAGCCCACTATTTTTTATTTTCACAAGGCTAACAGGTCAAACTGCACAACTTCTTTAGTGGTCCAATTTCTCCTGAGTACACCGATACCCCATATGTGGGGGGGAACCACTGTGTGGGAGCATGGGAGAGCTCGGAAGGGAAGGAGCAGCATTTTGGAATGCAGACTTTGATGGAATGTTCTGCGGGCATCATGTTGCGTTTGCAGAGCCCCTGATGTGCCTAAACAGTAGAAACCCCCCACAAGTGACCCCATTTTGGAAACTAGACCCCCCAAGGAACTTATCTAGATGTGTGGTGAGCACTTTGAAACCCCAAGTGCTTCACGTAGAGCCGTGAAAATAAATGGGGTTTTTTTTCCACAAAAGTGATTTTTTTACCCCCCAATTTTTTTTTATTTTCCCAAGGGTAACAGGAGAAATTAGACCCCCAAAGTTGGCGTGCAATTTGTCCCAAGTACGCTGATGACGGATATGTAGGGGTAAACCACTGTTTGGGAACATGTCTGGGCTCGGAAGGGAGGGAGCACCATTTGACTTTTAGAACGCAAAATTGGCTGGAATCAATGGTGGTGCCATGTTGCATTTCGAGACCCGCTGATATACCTAAATAGTGGAAACCCCTTAATTCTAGCTCCAACCCTAACCCCAACACACCCCTAACCCTAATCCCAACCTTATTTCCAGCCCTAACCGAAAAATAAAAATATTATTTCATTCTATTTCCCTAACTAAGGGGGTGATAAAGGGGGTGGTTATTTACCACTTTTTTATTTTGATCACTGTGAAACTATATCTCAGTGATCAAAATGTACATTGAATGAATTAATGGAATCTGCTGGCCAATTCGGCCAGCGCCCGCCATTTTCTTCCTGGACCAGGATGGCGGCGCCCACCGAAGGAGGCAGGAGGGTCCAAAGACCACTTGGAGGTACCGGTGGGGGGGGGGGGGGGGGGAGATTGGGGACCCTATTTCTTTCTTCTCTGATGTGCGATCACATCAGAGGAGAGAGAAAGTTAATGTAAAATTGCGATCGCCGTTATACAGTTAATAACGACCCCAATCACGTTCTCTGGGGTCTCAGCTACCCCTGTCAGCCGAGACCCTAGAGAAAATCTGACTCTGGGGGGGTGCTATATACTTTCCACAGGGCCGTTAAGTACCCTTTGTTGTGTCCCACGAACGGGAACAACCTGTAATGTATATTTCTCTGTGTTTAGTTTTTCCTCCAATCAGCAAAATTCCCTGTTGTTGCTAGGTAGAATTAGACTGTGAGAAAATTGTCCCTATGTCCCTCTTGCAGTTGAGCTCTGTATTAGGTTGCTCCTCCTGTCTTCAGTTTAGCCTACAGCAGCCATTAGTCAAGACGTATGTGTACTCTCATGTAAAGATTTCTCCTTTTTACTTACTGTTCATTGTAAACTAAGATTTTGGAAGAAAAGAGCATTGTTCCTCCTGGTCTTTCTACAGTTGCATTGCCAGTGGAGTTAAAACTACTGAGGACGCCTGGTGGTGTGAGTACAAGTTACACAATTATCTAAGAAGCTGATAGAACGCTTGGGATTTACAGCCAGCAGGAAGAGTCAGAATAGTAAAAAGGAGTAGCTGTGACCAGGAATAGTATACAGCTCTAATCCAAATAGAGGATTGTTTGTAAGGCTAATGTAAAGCCACAACAGCAGCTTACATGACTGCAGACATTCTGTGCTCTTCACTTCAGAAAACTGCAGTGAAAGATTTAACCTGTTACTAAGAACAGTTCACAGCCTGTAATCGAGAGAAAGGATCCATCTATAGCTATTGAGAAGCTGCAGTTTACATAGACTTGTTTCTTGCTCTCAGCTCAGCTTGTGGCAACTTTGTTATGGTCTCCTTGACAACCAGGAGCAGAACAGCTTTGCACTTCTTCCACCATGTCCCAGGGTAAAAGAACCCTTTTCACTGCCAGACCTGCAGCAGCAAGAAATGGAAACAGAACTTCTCACAGTTCACAGTGAAATATCCAAAAGATCAACCAATCCTACATGGAAGGTCAAAGAGAACCTAGAATCCACCAAAGGTGAATTGCTACACCACACAAATTCCCTATGGAAAAGAGTACTAGACCAAGCTACTGTCTTGACTGTGCCCAGCTCTCACGGGTTACCACCAGACGGAGCCCTTGAACAATTGTATTCTGCATACCAGTCTTATAAAGACACTTGTAACAAATACATCTCTACTTTGCTGAAATTAAATACGCAAACGTCTCTAAAGGAAATCCAGGACTTCCAACAGCTCAATGCCGAACGGGACTGCTCTGTGCATGACATTGTTGACAATACAGAAGGAGAAAAAAAAAAAACGCACAAATGTCAGAAGCTGCATCGCACAGATCCAGGTCCGCTAGGAGCTCAAAGCACTCAGTCAAGTTAGGCTCATCTAGGTACTCAACCCTCAGTGAGCAATTCATAAGAGCGAGTGCCGAACCAGAATCTACGAAAGCCATTTTTCACCCAAAAGAAGGCAGAGGGAAACGGAATCTGCACGCAAGAAAGCAGAGATGGAAACGGAATCTGTACGCGAGAAGGCGAAAATGGAAGCCCTGCAGAAGGAATACGAACATGCAGCAGCCGTGGCAAAGCTAAAGGTCTTCGAGCAGGCTCTAGGTGGGAGACAAGGAGGCAGCCTCAATTCGTACGAACTTGACACGGAAGACCCACTTAAACGCACAAGAAATTACATGCTGAGCCAAACCAATGAACCCTTGACCATCAACATTCTCATCAGCATCGACCTCTCTCTAGAGCATCAGGACGTTGATCCGCCTGCAGCTCCCAGCTTTCAAGGTCAGTCCAATGTACCACAAACATTCAAACCCGAACCTCCTCCATGCGTCAATACACGGCCTGACCCTACACCTCAGCAAACGCCATACGCCAATGTCTACATGCAACCTAACATGCCGACAAGGCACTAAGCTCCTGACAACTGTGTGGTTCCAGCCCTGCATACAACGGAGATCATATGCCACAAATTGGTTGCTGGTCTAAATGCCTTCGCCACTCCGTATCTTCCCATGTTCTTGAACCAAGAAGCTACGACCCATGGTAACAGCATCACTCAGCCAGCAAATGCTTCCCCAAAGACTGAAAGAACAGACATGTCCGATTTTGCGAGGTACATGATACGCCGAGAACTCACCAACACCGGTATCACAAGGTTCGACGACCAGCCTGAGAATTACAGAGGTTGGAAATGTTCCTTTAAAGCTGCAATTAGTGACCTTGGCATCACTGCTGCTGAAGAGCTGGATCTGCTAATCAGGTGGCTCGGACCTCAATCCACAGAGCGGGTCAAGAGGCTCAGATCCGTCCACATCAGCAATCCAGCAGCTGGTCTCGTGGCTGCATGGGAGAGACTAGTACGTAGCTTTGGAAGTCATGAAGCCATAGAGAATGCACTGTTTGTGTCTACAGGATTTCCCCAAAATATCCGGTAAGGACAGTTCAAAATTCCTAGAGCTCAGCGACCTGCTCCTAGAGCTCAGCGACCTGCTCCTAGAGCTCAGCGACCTGCTCCTAGAGCTCAGCGACCTGCTCCTAGAGCTCAGCGACCTGCTCCTAGATCTCCAGTTAGCCAAGGCAGACTCGCACCTACCTGGTCTCAGCTACCTGGATACCTCTCAGGGTGTTAACCCAATAGTTTCTAAGCTGCCATACAATATACGAGAGAAGTGGACCACTATTGGGTCAAAATACAAAAAGAGCCAATAAAGCCGCTTCCTCCATTTTCCTTCTTCTGTGACTTCATCAGAGATTGCAGAGTGCAAAACCGACCCCAGCTTCTGCTATGAAGAACCCAGCAGCTCTGCATCATCCCCCTAAGTACAAGAGTTCGTGCTCTCACAACAGTAACTACAGCGGTCCGGTGTCTGCAAAAAAGGACAGAAGTTCTGCCTACACCGACATCGGTGCCAGACAAAGATGAGAAGGTGAAAAATCCGAACAGTCAGTGTCCAATTCACAAATTGCCACATCCCCTGAAGAAGTGCATCAGTATCAGGAAGAAACCCCTTCAAGAACGAAAGGAGCTCTTGAAGTTTGGAGTATGCTTCAGGTGCTGCGCCTCTACCGAACATCTTGCAAAGGACTGTGTCATCACCATCAAGTGTCTAGAGTGCGACAGCGAAGACCACGTACAAGCGCTCCATCCATCACAGCCTGGCTCTGCATCTACACCTTCTCCCACCACAAGCCATGGCAGGGAGAGTTCAGACCAAGCGACAAGCCAAGTTGCGATATCTTCCTCATGCACCGAAGTCTGCGGAGAAGGTCTTCAAGACAAGTTCTGTGCAAAGATTTGCCTGGCAAGGGTGTATCCCAAGGGTCATCCAGAGAAGACAGTCAAGGTGTACGTTAATCTTGATGACCAGAGCAACAAATCACTGGCCAGGTCAGAACTCTTCGACTTGTTTGACTTAAAAGGAGGTGTCTATCCTTACACTTTGGGCACCAGCAGCTGCGTTATAAAAACCTCTGGAAGAATAGCCGGTGGCCTCATATGTTCTCTTGAGAAGGACGCCATGGAGATACCACTACCCACGCTTGTTGAGTGTAACCAAATTCCATGCAACAGGAAAGAAATCCCAACGCCAGAAATTGCTCTTCAGCATCCTCATCTCAGAATGAAAGCCAAAGAGATACCACCCCTGGACGACAAGGCAGACATCCTAATTCTCATCGGCAGAGACATTATACGACTGCACAAGATGCGTCAACAAATCAACGGACTGCTCAATGAACCGTATATGCCCAGTGCCTCGAGCTAGGCTGGGTTGTCATCGGCAATGTCTGTATCGACCAGACACAGGATCCAAGCAACATCTCATCTTACAAAACCCTTATCACGTCAGATCACCATGACTTGTCCCTCCTGCCAGAACCACGTCACTACCGGATGAAGAAGTCAAACGACATTAAGGCTATGTGCACACGTAGTGAAAGGTGCTGCAGATTTTTCTGCGCGGATTTGGAAAAATCAGCAGGTAAATTCGCAGGTCAAAATACCTGCGGATTAGCCTGCGGTTTAGCCCTGCGGTTTCATACCTCTAAAATGGAGAAGGTGTGAAACCGCTGCGGATTCCGCTCAAAAAATTGAACCCACAGCAAATCCACGCAGAAAAATCTGCAGCATGTGCACAGCGTTTTTCATTTTACCATTGAAAACAATGGTACTGTACAACGCAGCTAAATCTGCTGCGGTTCCGCAGAGCCAAAAACGCTGCAGATCGGCAGCAGAATCCGCAAAGTGTGCACATAGCCCAAGTGTCAACAACAACCATCTGACAATTCAAGTCGGCTTTATCCTCGAAACTACAACCTCGAAGGAACAGCACTCGGTCCTACAACAAAGGACAAGAACTCACCACCTACAGAGGAAGACAAGGTGATCATTAAGATCATGAGAATCAAACTCACTGACTACAACAGCTGGGTAGCTCCCTCACCTTCTCTTCCAGCAAAGACCGAGTTGCCTAGGGATCCGCAGCAAGTAACTGCTAAGTTGCCAACCTTTGACGCCTATCTCCATCACAAGCCTGGTCAAGCCGAAGCCGTGCTAGACTTCAGTGCTCAGAGTGAGAGCCCCTAACTCAACAGCCTAACTCTTACCGATGGCGCTAGCTTTTGTCCCACGCAATGCAGCCTCAGCATACTGCTGGATGTCGAACAAGACTCATTCACTTCCCAAGCATCACCCTGTGATGATCTTCCATTGAACGAGGAGCATAGCCTGTCCAAAACAGCATCCACGGTCCTCTTGGGTTCAAAACACCCATCGCAGTTCACGGAAGGGCATCACTGAGACAGCTCACTACTCAGGGCATCAACAGGAACACTATGTTACCATTTCAGAGACAGCAAAGGTGGGAGATGGGGAAGAAGTCCCTAAAGGCCTTACAGCAACTCCAAGTCCTGCACTGTAGTTCTTTAAAGATTCATTCAACCGTCATCAAGAGACAAGTCTACGTCTCTTACGACGCATCTACAAAGACTACAGCTGCAGGAACCTCTCCAAGTGCTTCAGAATGCTGGCTCCTTCGAACAGGAGTCACATGAACGTAACTTTGTCGCTGGGCTCTGCCACGGTGGGGAGCAAACCTTTGCATGCTACTGCTGTGCTGGGACCCAGGACTATTAGTGTCCAACTGAACTTTAAACTTCCCCTTGTGGACTGGAACTTCTACTGTTGGGTTGGTGGAAGAGTTGGCATATTGCGGCTTCCCCAATCCTTAGAAGGGGTTTTCTACTGGACTCATTTTTCAATCAACGACTAAGTTTTACTATAAGTATGGACTTGATTTCTGGATTATGTTGCATTGTTTTTTTTCTCTCCTCTCATTGCAGGTTTCATGACGTTTAGGGACAGAGTCGTCTCCTTATCTCGCACAAGGACTTATGAAAATTCCCTGTTGTTGCTAGGTAGAAATAGACTGACAAAATTGTCCCTATGTCCCTCTTGCAGTTGAGCTCTGTATTAGGTTGCTCCTCCTGTCTTCAGTTTAGCCTACAACAGCCATGACTCAAAGAGGCATGTGTACTCTCCTGTAAAGATAACTCCTTTTTACCTACTGTTCATTGTAAACTAATACAAGATTTTGGAAGAAAACAGGATCGTTCCTCCTGGTCTTTCTACAGTTGCATTGCCAGTAGAGTTAAAACTGAGGACGCCTGGTTGTGTGAGTACAAGTTACACAATTATCTAAGAAGCTGATAGAACGCTTGGGATTTACAGCCAGCAGGAAGAGTCAGAAAACTGTTAACTACCGCCGTTAAAAGGCGTATCGGCGGTCGATAAGGGGTTAAATAGACATTTTTATTTGGGGAAATCGCACTGTTAGAATAATGATCCAATGTTAAGACCCTGGCCATCAAAGAGCATAATGGGAAGAATACTGTACGTGCTCTATATGCACTAGCATTATATTACCCTGCACCTCCTAAAGGCTTTGTCAATTGGTCTATACTATTGTTGTTATATAAAGACTTTTTGATGTCCCTCAATTAGAGGTACTCCTTGCTTTACATAATCAAAAAATATATGGCTTTAGATTTATTCTCAACATACTTTGAATATTTTAAACATCTCAGATTTCTTCCTCTTTTGGGGATCAAATAGTATCACAAATTTGGTTTATATGTTTTAGTGCTGTGTGTTATTTTGGAAAACATTACTGACATATTGGAAACCTGCATCATACGGCTACCTGGGTTTTTCCAAAAACAAAGTTAATTTTGATTAATACATCTTGAAATAATAGTAATTTCCACAAATGGATGTGTTTAACCCCTGAACTCCCAAGGGTGGTTTGCATGTTAATGCCCGGGCCAATTTTTACAATTCTGACCACTGTCCCTTTATGAGGTAATAACTCTGGAACGCTTCCATGGATCCCAGTGATTCTGACACTGTTTTCTTGTAACATATTGTACTTCATGATAGTGGTAAAAATTCATTCATATAACTTGCGTTTATTTGTGGAAAAAAAAAAAAAGAAATTTGGCAAAAATGTTGAAAATGTCACAATTTTTTAAATTTGAATTTTTATGCTCTTAAATCACAGATATGGCACTCAAAAAACTTAAGTAACATTTCCCACATGTTTACTTTACATCAGCACAATTTGGGAACCAAAATTTCTTTTTTTGTTAGGAAGTTATAAGGGTTAAAATTTGACCAGCGGTTTCTCATTTTTACAACACCATTTTCTCTTTAGGGACCACATCACATTTGAAGTGACTTTGAGGGGTCTATATGGGATATATACCCAAAAGTGACACCATTCTAAAAACTGCACCCCTTAAGGTACTCAAAACCAGATTCAAGAAGTTTCTTAACCCATCAGGTGCGTCACAGGAATTTTTTGCATGTAAAAAAAAAAAAAAAAAAAAAAAAAAAATTTAAACATTTACGGTAACTTTTTTTTTTTTTTTTTTTCACAAAAAAAAATTACTTCAGGTTCAATTTCTTTATTATACCAAGGGTAACAGGAGAAATTAGACTGCAAAAGTTATTGTGCAATTTGTCCTGAGTATACTGATACCTGATATGTGGGGGGGAACCACTGTTCGGCGCATGGCAGAGCTTAGAAGGGAAGGAGCGCCGTTTGACTTTTTCACTGCAAAATTGGTTGGAATTCAGATCGGATGCCATGTCACGTTTGGAGAGCTCCTGATGTGCCTAAACAGTGGAAACCCCCACAAGTGACCCCATTTTCCAAACTAGACCTCCCGAGGAACTTATCTAGGTATGTGGTGAGCACTTTGAACCCCCAAGGGCTTCACAGAAGTTTATAACGTACAGCCGTAAAAAAATTTTCCACAAAAATGATCTTTTCACCCCCAATTTTTATTTTCCCCAAGGGTAACAAGACCCCAAAATTTATTGTGCAATTTGTCTGGAGTACGCCGATACCCCACATGTGGGGGTAAACCACTATTTGGGCGCATGGCAGAGCTCGGAAGGGAAACAGCACCTTTTGACTTTTATGGCTGGAATTGAGATTGGATGCCATGTCACGTTTGGAGAGCTCCTGATGTGCCACACCTGGGCGTGAAAATAAAAAAAATCATTTTTTCCACAATCATTTAGTCCCCAATATTTTTATTTTCCCAAGGGTAAGAGGAGAAATTGGACCCCAAAGGTTGTTGTCCAATTTGTCCCGAGTACACGGATATCCCATATGTGGGAGAAAACTACTGTATGGGCACACGTCAGGGCTCGGAAGGGAAGTAGTGAAGTTTTGGAATGCAGACTTTGATGGAATGGTCTGCGGGTGTCATGTTGCGTTTGGAGAGCCTCTTATGTGCCTAATCTGTTGGAACACCCACAAGTGACCCCCATTTTGGCAACTAGACCCCCCAAGTAACTTATCTAGGAGTGTGGTGAGTAGAGTTGAGCGACTTTGGTCGGATCGGGTTTCCTGAAACCCGAATGAAACAAGATTTGAGTCAGATGAAACTGGTCCGACTAGGGCAAAAAAAAGTTGGAGTTTCGTCCAAAACCCAACTCCAATGCAATTCAATGGGGAATAAAAGTCGGCATTGAGTGGATGAATGTCATCCACTCAATGCCAACCTTTATTTCCGACTGACTTGCATTGGGGTCGGGTTTCGGACGACACTCCAACTTTATTTTTGCCCTAGTCGGACCAGTTTCATGCTACTCAAATTTTGCATCATTCGGGTTTCTCAAAACCCAATCCGACCAGTCGCTCAACTCTAGTGGTGAGCACTTTTTACCCCCAAGTGCTTCACAGAAGTTTAACGTAGAGCCATAAAAAAAACATTTTTTCCCACAAAAATATTTTTGCCCCCAATTTTTTATTTTCCCAAGGGTATCAGGAGAAATTGGACCCCAAAAGTTGTTTTACAATTTGTCCTGAGTAGGCTGATACCCCACATGTGGGGGTAAACCACTGTTTGGGCGCATGGCAGAGCTTGGAAGGGAAGGAGCACCATTTGACTTTTTCAACTCAGAATTGGCTGGAATTGAGATCAGACGCCATGTTTAGTTTGGAGAGCACCTGATGTGCCCAAACAGTGGAAACCCCCCAATTCTAACTCCAACATACCCCTAACCCTGATCTCTGCCCTAACCCTAACGGGAAAATGGAAATCAATACTTTTTTTTATGTTATTATTTTTCCATACCTAAGGGGGTGATAAACGGGGGGGTTTGATTTACTATTTGTGGCGGGTTTTTATGTTTGGCAGCTGTCACAGGCTAAAAGACGCTTTTTATTGTAAAAATAGTTTTTGCATCACCACACTTTGAGAGCTATAATTTTTCCATATTTTGACCCACCGAGTAATGTGAGGTCTTTTTTTGCGCGACGCGTTGACGATTTTATTCGTACCATTTTCGGGCACATGACATTTTTTGATCGCTTTTTATGCCGATTTTTGGGAAGCAGAATCAACAAAAACCAGCATTTCATGAATTTCTTTTGGAGGGTGCGTTTACACCGTTCCACATGCGGTAAAATGGATAAGGCGGTTTTATTCTTCGGGTCAGTAGTTACAGCGATACCTCATTTATGTCTTTTTTTATGTTTTGGCTCTTTTATGCAATGAAAGCAATTTTATATAAAAAACTAGCTGAAGAGCCCGCTGTTGCCCGGGCATAGTACCTGTGGTTAGTTATAACAAATTATAATTATCCTCAGTCCCATAGTCCAGTGCCCATATTCCCATCATACATATCTGCCATTCCACAGTCCAGTGCCCATATACCCATCATGCATATCCGCCATTCTATAGTCCAGTGCCCATATACCCATCACACATCCTCCTTCCCATAGTCTCATGCCCATATACCGATCATACATATCCTCCATCCCACAGTCCCGTGCCCATATACCCATCACACGTCCTCCATCCTATAGTTCCGTGCCCATATACCATTTATGACATCTTCGCCATGGCAAACCCATTATGACATAACTGTCACCTTTGCAACCCAGTATGATATCAGCGTCGCCATGGCAACCATATATAAAGCTGAGTGTATAGCCCCACCCACTCCGCATAGCTACATTCACTATAATATCCCACATCATCCCGTCAGCCAGAGCTACCTGACTACTACTCCTAATATCCCACATCATCCCGTCAGCCAGAGCCACCGGACTACTACCCCTAATATCCCACATCATCCCGTCAGAGCCAGTAAAAGTAGAATTGTGAAATTGCACAGAAACATGGTTCACTAAGATTCCAGGTTTTCTACTGATCAGGCTAATATTCTCACTATTCTGCCACCATAAATATCACAGTCATGCTTTTCACCAATGGACAGGCACAAACCTTTATACATTAGTACAGTAGAGAAACCGTCACACACATTTTCATGAACAGTGAACTTGTAATTTGTCCGGCTGAGTTGCTCATGGATGCACAGCATCTGTATGCAGTATAGTACCATATTTAATGGGTTGTTATGGGAAAAGCATTACGTGTTATATGGGTATATTCAGGTGAATTATGGGGAAAGTAGCACTTTAAAAAAAACTCACAGCATCAGAGCACAGCAACACAACAATAATACATAAAAGTGTCTGAGAAAATATTAAATCCACATGACATTTAATATGTGCACTTTCCTACATTCATGTGTGTCACTTAATGATACCACACGGGAGGGGGGGGGATTCATTTCTGTCATATATTCACTGCTCCTTTCTGGGGGACAGACGATGGCTGGAGCTTATGTTCCTGGGGATGCTAGATTTCTCCCACCATGTCAGTGTCTGCTGAGGTACTGTCAAGTGGGAAAACTTGTGCATAGCAACCAAAGCTCAGCTACTTTTAACCAGCTCTGGTGAAATGAGAGATGCTTAGTGATTGGTTGCAAGAAAACTGTTGGTCATAGCAACCAATCACAGCTTAGCTTCTTTTGAACTGCTCTGGTGAAATGAAAGATGCTTCGTGATTGGTTGGTGATACACACACACATTGATTTTTATTATATATATATATATATATATATATATATATATATATATATATATATATATATATATATATATATGTGCCGGGGGTTAATGTGCCGGGGGGGGGGGGGGGGGTCTGTGACCGCCCCTGACACATAGTGCCGGGTGTCAGCTGACACCCAGCCGCGATCAGCGGCGCTCCCCCGTGAGCGCCGCTGATCGCGTTAGACGTACTATTCCGTCCTTGGGACTTAGGTCTCAGGTCACATGGACGGAATAGTATGTCTAATGTAGGAAAGGGGTTAAAGTGAACTTGTCAGCTGGATTGTGCACAGTTGGCGATACAATAAAGGCTACTGCATAGGCGCCGACGGTGCCACCTTGGTGGAGTCCCATTTTTTTTTCCACTAGCATAATGGCACCAGTGGTGGAGCCTGCACAATAGCATCCATCATGTTCCGAATTATGCTACTGCGCAGGTGCGGCTGGCGCCATTTTGAGGAAGAAATTTTTTCTATCACTAAATAAAATGAATATATGGATATTTTAGATCAGATCACGCAACAGCGCAGGTGCTGCCATGATTAATGTAGTTTTTTGTTGTTTTTTTTTAAACAAACAATAAGAAACACAGTATGAAAACTAGGGGGCAGGTCAGTGAGGGATCAGTGACATGTCATAAGCCACACAGACGAATATGTAAGCAGAGCACCAAATAAAGCCCTGACACAGGCCATCACGGAGTATAAGCATATCTTTAATTCAAACTAATCTTTATTTTGAAACAGCCACAATATGGATTTCTTCACCAGGTATCATTTTAATCAGTATAGTGGCACCAACCTGACACTGTCAGTAGTTTACTCCGCACAATCCTGTTGACGGGTGCACTTTAAATAAAAATGTTCCTGTGCTGAGATAATCTTATAAATGTGCTCATGCTGTGTACTGTGTAATGGCTGTGTCTCAATGTGCAGGAACATGGTCGGCACATGCCAGATCTCCTGGGCAGGGGAGGACGCAAAAGAGAGTATACAGACAGGACAGCATGGGATCACAGCGGATTCTTTATACGAGTTAAAGCCTTTCCCTGCCTGTTTTTAAAAAATGTTTTACCTCAAATCAATAGTTATTTGGGATGCTGGGCTGTAATGTCTGTACACTTCCATCTTCTCCTGCCTAGGAGCTGCAGTATTGATCAGACACAGCGATTACACAGCAGTGGTACATTTATAAAAGATTCTCTCAGCACAGGAACATTTTTATTTACACACATCCAATTGTGGAAATTATTCCAAGATCTATTGATTAACATTACCTTTATTCATGGGAAAACCCCTTTAACTCAGCCCCATTTCTCCTCAATTAGGCTCCTTCTATTTATCTAAGCCCCACTCTCGTCATGTAGTGACTGTGTACATATTCACACCATCCTTTAGCTAAGCCCTCAATCAGTTAGTTGTGGTGTGGATAGTTCCTCAGTCACCCCTAACTCACGATTTGCCCTTTCCAACACCATTCCTATAACCCCTAAATGATTTATCTCTGAATTCCCCAACAAATAGACAGTGGTGGATTTGAGGGGCTTCAGTGTAGTACTGGTGCCTAAGCATTCTCATCTCTCCCTCAGGCATCAATGCAGACCACCTCCTGACATGAACTGAGGGGATGGAGCAGAAATAAAATACAACCTTAACAATGGCTGGCTATTCTGCAGCCAGCGTTAGACTGAATGGTGGACACCGAACTCTCAGGAGGGGAACACATGGCACTACTATGCATCGTGTGCGTTTCCTGCGGTTTTGCCCCTGCATATCCATCATGTGCCTTGTCTGTGGTTGGAGGATAGAGCTGCCCAGTAAGGTAGCAGTCACATTGTAAGGTGAACTTCACTGCCCCAGCAATGGTCTGTGATTGGCTGCGGTAATAGAAAAAGTCTGTGCAGGGATAAAGGTGGTGATGCCGGGGGTCTGTGTCTGACTCCCAGCATCTCCTATCTGTAATAATTACAGCAAGTCGCCTAGATGGATGCTCTGCTGGAATAATTGCGAAAGATGATGCCAAAAGATGGTGCCATGTTCTGTCTTCAGTGATTCCTGAAATCGCCACCAAGAGATGTTGCTGGTCCAGATGCTGAAGAGCGAGTGAGGGGTGACCAGGAAGCATTGAGGTCAGCGGAGCTGCACCGAAGGTAGTCAACCGAAAGCGTGAGAATGCGTAGTGGAGCCTGGTCAGAGAAGAGGAGGATCATACATGCACCTTCCTGGGTTCTAGGTTCCAGGATATCGGGAAGGCGGCGGGGATGGAGAATCACAGCCGGCATAGTACCAGCACAGTATGCTAGTCGGGGCTTGGTTGACCATCGGCTAGACGAGGCAGTCACTGGTCCTGGGATTGACACTATGAAAGCTGAGGTGCTGGACGGGAGTCAGCTGTTCGGGCAAGGCTAGTCTACAAGTGGCGAGTACAATCCCCTCCATATCCACCTCCCCACTGCCCTATCACTATTGTCTAGTATATGGTCATCCATAAAGGGTATTCTCTCCAATAGATTAGATCAGTGAGGATCTGTCCCCACGAGTCCCAGAGGTGGCTGAGGGGACTGAAGGGGAGCAAGAATCAGTGGTAAAGCATACAGCTTCTGGGGTGGGTGAGACTTGTTATAAGGAAACCATTACATGTGTGGTTTCCAGCTAGGTTTTCTCCCAGCAATGTCAATTAAAGAGAAAAATCTGACACAATAAATTTCTAGATTTATCATCATTGCTGCCAGCATCAAAAAAATTCCTAGCCAAGATCGAAAGAAAAAGGAAAATAAAATAAAGGGGAAAAAAATGGATGATGATAGGCGCAGGCCTATACCCAAATCATTTATTAACTGGCTTCAGGCTTTTTGCATTTATGTTAGTGTAATGGGTGAAAAGTTTCCCAAAAAGTGGAAAAAAATACTGCCTTAAAATTACCAGCTAATATGAAAATTTTAGGCAGAAATTAGGCGTTTTGCCTTCTCTTAACCCCTTCATGACAGCCAATATGTATTTTTATTGACCTGAGATATAAGAGAATATCATCCCCATACAGGTGACAATCCAGCAGCTGTCGGCTGTACACTATATATGACAACTTGCTGTATCACAAATGATCGGTGTTGGCGCCGTCCATTATCTGTTTAACCCCTTAGTTGCTGCTGTCAAAAGTGACTACATCAAATGTTTAATAGATTGTGGGGGCTTGCACGTTAATCTAATTGACACACCGAGATCATGATTGTGTGGTCCTGATGTTTGCCATAGCAGTTCATGGCCAAATAGCTGCCTAAGGCTGTGTGCACACGCTGCGGATTTTGCTGCGGTTCCGCAGCGGTTTTGGCCGCTGCGGACCCGCAGCAGTTTTTGCTGTGGTGTACAGTACCATGATTCCCTATGGGAATCAAAAACCGCAATACAGACGGTGCGGAATTTTCCGCGCGGATTATCTGCGGTTTTCAATCCGCAGAAAGAATTGACATGTCAATTCTTTCTGCGGATTCTGCTGCGGTTTGCAATCTCCTCCATTGAGGAGATGAAAAACCGCAGGGCAAAACCGCAGAGCAATCCGCAGGTATTTTGACCTGCGGTTTCACCTGCAGATTTTACAAAATCCGCGCAGATGAATCCGCACCTAATCCGCAGCGTGTGCACACAGCCTTAGAGTCTCCCTGCTATAGCGGCCAGTTCAGAAGTTAGGCTGGAGTCACACATAGCAGCAGCGTTCCTGACAACGATATCAATGTGTCTGGATCGCTGGTGAATCGCTATGTGATCGCTGGTGAGCTGTCAAACAGACAGCTTCACCAGCGATCAGCATAGCGACGCCGTTAGTAACCAGCGCACTGATGCAGGAAGCTGCGTCCCTAGATACCCGATGTGTACGTTAGTTACCAGCTCCCTGCATCAGCGCGCTGGTAACTAACGTACACATCGGATATCTAAGGGACACACGTCCCTTGGATACCTGATGTGTACATTAGTTAACAGCAGATCGCTGGTCTCCCGCCTGTCACACGCAGCGATGCGTGGTGGCCAGCAGGAGACCAGCGACCAAAAAAAAAAAAAAAGTTCTGGCCTTTCCTGCAGCGATCAGCGATACCGGCAGGGGGGTGTCACACACAGCGATCTCGCTGGTGAGATCGCTGTTGTGTCACAAAATTTGTGACTCAGCAGCGATCTCGCTAGCGAGATCACTATGTGTGACGGGGCCTTTAGTGACATTTAGGTGGTAAACAAACACTATCATTCCGGCTATACCACTTTGCATTAATTCTTGAAAATCACCTGAAGGGTTAAACTACCTAACAGCAGTTTTCAATGTGTCAGGGGGTGCCATTTTTAAAATGGTATCACGTTTGGGGTTTTCCAATATATAGCACCCCCAAAGTCACTTCAAACTTGGATAGGTCCCTCAAAAAAATAAATTTTGTAAATTAACTTGAAAAAATGAAAAATTACTGCTACATTTTTAAACCTCCTAAAAGGCTAACAAAATAAATTTGTGTTTTAAAAATGGTGCTGATGTAAAGCTGGCATGAGGGAAATGTTATTTATGAATGTTTTTGTGTGGTATGATTATCTGGATTAAAGGGATAATCATTCAAAGTTTGAATACTGCAATTTTTTCACATTTTTGTCAAGTTTCTGCTATCTTTTATAAATAAACACAAAACATATCAATCTAAACTTACTATTATCATAAATTATAATGTGCCACGAAAAAAAAAAAAAAGTCTCAAAATCACTGGGATTTGTTGAAGCATTCCAGAGTTATGATCACATAAAGTGACATTGGTCAGAATTTAAAAAATTGACCTGGTCACGAAGGAGGGGGTAAAGAATGTAGGACTGGGGCTCAATATAATATTGCCAGCAAGGTCTGGTGGTATTCACAAGGTTGTGATGCAGACGGATTTTAACAATGGCACCCGTTTTGCCTTTAATGAAGCCCAATGTAAATGGCCAAACTCGTGTAAATACAGACACGATTGTTATTTTTGGGGTGGGGCACACCGAATTGCGAGATGCTCTATAAAAAAATAAATAAATAAAAAAACTGGAGAACATGCTAATGTGGCTAGAGCAGCATCCAAATCCCAAGATGGTCAAATTATTAACTGAAGGTTTCTCAGAGGGATTTGTTATTCCACCATTTATAGGTGTCTGTTGTGTATGGGTTAATAATTTAATATAAGTCAGCGGAACTCCATCCAGAGGTGGCATTAGCTAAATAAGTAAATAGATTAATGAGCGTAGATTGGCTGGTCTGTTTTTGGAACAGCCATTTCCTGATTTTCGTTTGTCACCTGAGGCTAGTTCCAAACAAAGAGCATAACTCTCAGGTCAATTCATCACTTATCATACCCATACAGTGCATTGCTGAACGATAGCATAGATGGCAAGCTAGTGTCAGTGTATTACACATCCTTTCACCAAGCGCTGGATAGAGTTAGGGTCCGGGGCACTAATGGCCAAGACTGATATTGAAGCAGCGTTTAGATTACTACTAGTAATGAGTGAACAAGCTTGTATAACGTGTTATCCGAGTATCTAGCAGTGCTCGAATAACATGCCCGAGTCCCCACGGCTGCATGATTTGCGGCTGTTAACACATGCAGGGATTACTTGTTTGTTTGGCATTCCCCACCTATGTTGAGGCAATCAAAGCCACAAAACATACAGCCACAGGGACTCGAACATATTATTTGAGCACGCTCAAGATACTCTGATAACACCCGAGCACATTCGCGCTTTACTACTTGTGATGAGCAAACGTGCTTAGATAACGTGTTATCTGAGCATACTCGGGTGCTGACGTCTGAGTGCTCAAATAATATGAGCCTGGATGTGTCACGGCTGTTTCACAGCCCCAATACATGCAGGGATTGCCTAACAGGTGCAACCAGCTGGCAAGCCGTTAACGTAGTATCAGCTTACAATTATTCTAAGGAAATATTCTTCAACCCACTCATTTCATATTGGGGCAGCGACAGAGGCCACCAGGTTGGGGTTCAGTAAAAAGATAATAAAAAGACTGGGGAGATGGGAGTCCAACTAGTATCAGCTGTATATTAGAAAGTACGTTGGTGCTAATCTTAGGTATATATAGGTTATACAGGTTATACAGTCTGGATTCTGGGCCACTCGTTCATCCATTGGGCAGAAAACAGAACGCAACATTGGTGCTATGGGTTCAACCTGTCGTCTGCTGATCGAGTGAAAGTGTGTTGGCTGGGGATCTGGGGGCAAAGATGTGGTGGCCTGATCGACCAGGTGATGAGGAGAAGAGACAGATTTCCAGTCCTTGATATTATTGTACACCTTGGAGGAAACTACATTGGAAGAAAAGTTATTTGAAAATACAGTTTGCCCGAAAATAGGGCACCCCCGAAAGTAAGGCATGCTAGGGGGAGCACTGTGCCTGCTAATATAAGGAACCCGACGAAAATAAGGCATATCTTGTTCTGTGCATGAGGCATGCAGTTGTGTCTCGTCCCCGTTGTCCGGTGCCCGCCACTGCAGCCGCACTGTTTGCAGGAGTTAATCACAGCCTCGGAGCTGTGTGCCGATCTCCGCCCATGAGCCCTGCGCCAATCACAGCGCAGGAACCATGGGCCAGCTGACGTCATCCATAGCCTCTGATTGTTCCTGCGCTCTGATTGGCCCAGGGCTCCTGCACCACCAAAGCACTGAAAGCAGCACCGCGGAGGAAAACAGTAAGTATGTATGTATGTATGTATGTATGTATGTATGTATGTATGTATGTATGTGGTACACACATGGGAGGCTGCAGTGGGGGATACTGTAATAATGGGAGGCTGCAGTGGGATACCGGGATGATGGGAGGCTGCAAACTGTACTGTAGAATGGTGGGGGCGCTGTACTGGGGACTGTAAAGGGATGTTGAGGGCTGCAATGGGATGATGGGAATATTTGGGGCTGCAAAATGATGATGGGGCTGCTACGGTAAAGGAACTGCTGTGGGTGATTGTTATGGTAGCGGTACAGTGTCCAGAAAGTGTGTGGGAGCCATTTTAGAGCCCTTATGTTTTGTGGCCCTGTGTGGGAGTCAGGCAATTACAGTACCGTACCGTAGTGTATTACTTTGATTTGTTGTCTTCTTTTCTGCTGAACGGTCTATATGTCTGACTACTGGTTTTACGCTACAGAACGTTCCTTATGTAAGGGTAGAGCGCGCTGGAATGTTTCTCATGAAAATAAGACACAACCCCCCCCCATGGTGCAACTTTTGGAGCAAAAATTAATATAAGACGGTGTCTTATTTTCGGGGAAAAAAAAGGGCCATCAGATCAGAAGGTGGTTTCCAAGGGTTAGGATTGTGTTTTCTGAATTTATTCCTAGGCTGCCCTGGGTTAAGTTGATAGATCTTAGATACTGTGGGAAAAAAAAAAAAATAAGTAAAACGTTTGAACAGATTTATCTAATTTTTTCCAACAATCAGAGTTTTCTCATTTTGTCATGTTGGACTTGGAAAGTGGGTTGACCGGCCTTTACAGAGTTGACTTGGTACATTTATCGGAAATTGGTAACGATATTTTAAACCTAGACTTACAAGCCATGGTGGAAATCGCTCTTGGTGGGGTGGGGGCCATGCTTACCTGGTTAGGCAAGATGGCCTGGTGGGGTTAGTCTTTCATGGAATGGACAGAAAGTTTTTGGTTAACGGGCTTGATTCTTTTGCCAAGCTGCGCGACTGGTGGTAAATTGTCAGCTATGGGAAGTCTAGAAAGGTTGCAGAATACAAATATTGCCTTTATAGGAGCATTAATTATAAATAAAGGCCATGGCTAATTTTACCCAAGTCAACGTGTCAGAACATTTATTTTATGCCTTGTATAGATCAGCTATAAGTATTGTATTATGTAATGCAATAAAGGCAGCAGTACCAGGTTTCTAGCAATCAGGAGGCCAGAGTAGGCAGTGACCTGCTCAGTCTGATGTTAGCTACAGTGGTTCAGGTTTTAAAACTGGGTTGTCAGGAGAAGAACGGGGAGCATTTAGCAGAAAGTGAATTGCTGCAATAAAGTGTCTGCCTGATCCCATGGCGGGTCAGTTCGATACTGGTTACATATCTACCGCAATTGTTGGGGGTTTTATATTTACACTCGTAATGAAGTAAACCCCGGCACTCAAAATGAGGACAAAGGAATGAATGCAAAAGTGAATTTATTGACACACTGCAAAGGGAACCTAACCAGAGCAACAACACCAACGTTTCGGCATAAAGCCTTTCTCAAGGTAGTTGCATTACTGGTTACAATGAAGAGACACGGGTCACATAGGACGACCGGAAATTTTCACAAGAGGAGGTAAGATTCCATATATTTCACAGAGTGTGCGTAAGTGGAGGAGTGACAGGGTCACTATATGAGAAGAGTGGAAGGTGGGTGGACGCCTGCAGTGGATGGCCGTGACAGGCTCATGTGGCAGTGGAAGCAGCTGCGGCCGCCGCCGCTTCCACTGCCACATGAGCCTGTCACGGCCATCCACTGCAGGCGTCCACCCACCTTCCACTCTTCTCATATAGTGACCCTGTCACTCCTCCACTTACGCACACTCTGTGAAATATATGGAACCTTACCTCCTCTTGTGAAAATTTCCGGTCGTCCTATGTGACCCGTGTCTCTTCATTGTAACCAGTAATGCAACTACCTTGAGAAAGGCTTTATGCCGAAACGTTGGTGTTGTTGCTCTGGTTAGGTTCCCTTTGCAGTGTGTCAATAAATTCACTTTTGCATTCATTCCTTTGTCCTCATTTTGAGTGCCGGGGTTTACTTCATTACGTATATATGTCTTTTTACCCCCTGAGCACCTCCATCTACGGGTGGTAGAGCCTGGAATTTCCATACTTTTATATTTACACTCATGATTCACGCCACAATTTTACATCACATGTTCATAGTAAACCTAAATTTCACAAAAAACAAAAAAAAAAAAAACAAAACACATTTACCTAAACATGGTACCTACCGAAGATGCTCATACTTCCAAACGCCTTCATCCTGACCTTCAGGAGGTTCTAGAATTTTATCAGTGTTGGAACAATCTGTTCTTATATTCTGCTGAATATACTGCAAAACAAAAATGATAAGCATCATAAGGTCCATGTATCTTTAGTGTTTATGAGCAAACACTCAGGTCCCGGAACACAGTTACACGACCACTGTTACCTTCTATTTTATTGCCGCAACAAAACAATGTTCTTTATGTTCCAAATACACAAATAACTGCCAATATCTATAATAATAAATATGCTAAGCAGCTTCCGGGTTGTAACAACTTCCGTCCAGTTGTAACTGGTGACGTCACAGCACACCTCTTGCTATGTTAACCCTCAACACACCACTCCTCCTCAACACACACTCCTCTCACCTTTCACCATCTCCACTCACTCTCTCTCACTTCGTCTCTCATACTCACACCGTCATCGCCGCTGCTCCACGATCAACATCTTCTTCCGCCGGCGCCATCCTGGATCCCAACGTTGTCCACGCCGGCGACATGTTCTTGCGGCGACACCATCTTGAGTATCGCAAAATCCCACGATACTCAAGATGGCGTCGCCACAAGAACATGTCGCCGGCGTGGACAACGTCTGGATCCAGGATGGCGCCGGCGGAAGATGTCGGGGATCGTGGAGCAGCGGCGATGACGGCGTATGAGAGACGGAGTGAGAGAAAGGGTCATACATGGAGTGAAAGGGGGGGGGGAGGGGGGGGAGACGTGAGTGGAGATGGTGAAAGGTAAGAGGAGTGTGTGTTGAGGAGGTGTGTGTGTTGAGTGTTAACATGGCAAGAGGTGTGTCACTATCCTCCCGATGCGATAGCATCGGGCCTTAATCTAGTATCCTATAAACACACTTTCGGGAGAAATGCAAATATGCCCGTTTGGTGTCCATGCATTGTGCCCAGATTGTGCTTCTGGAGACAAGCACCCTGTAAAGTGCTCTCTCTTCCTGCTACAATAATGCCAAACATGTGGCCGCTTACTGTGATTTAGACACAGCGGGGGCTCAGAAAAGGGAGGCATTTGAAATTTGGAGCACAGATTTCACTTTTTCAATTCCATAACTCTGTAGAGGCTTGTTTTATTTTGTAAAATTAGAGGTTTTAATGGTAACATTTTGGGGTATATAAAACATTTTCAGTATATGGCTATAATCGCATTCTGGTGTTATATGCTGAGCACTTATTTCGAGATTTCCGTGTAAATTCACCCCCCCCCCCCTCAAAAAAAAAAAAAAAAAAAAAAAGTGATTTTGACTAAATTCCTGACAAAACCCGCTCATTATGAGGCATATGGAGCCACTTTGGACTGAGTCTGGTCTACGTTTCACCGGTGTCCCAACATTTCAGGTGTCTTTAGCCCACAGTGCCGGAGAGAGACCTGACAAAGTCCACAGTGTCTCAATCTGTCATTACGGTGAGTGATTTAGGCTGAATCGCATTTGTTAAGAGAATTTACACTGCATCCCCGAAGTGCTCAGCGATAAGCACAGGATAAATGATAACCGAGCCTTATTCCGATGGCACAATGACCAATTAGCATCTTGGCGGAGGTAATTATTTTTTCCTAGCAAGATGGCGTCACCAGAGCCTGTGCAGTGGCAGCCACTGGATCACAGATAGCTGCTACTGCACAAGAGAGGCCGGCGCCATTTTCAAACACTTTTAATTTTAGGATTACAAAGAAATGTGTATATAATTAATTACAGGCTGCAGAGTAGGTGCTGCCGCCGCCTGCGGAATGTCACCCCCCACCCCAGATATATATAATATTCATTATGTAAAATAGGGGCGGGTCATAAGTAATACGCCATCAGTATGAATACCTAATCAGAGCACTAAATGAAGACCCCCCACGGCCCCACCCCAAAGCACGAGAAGATCATTAACTCAAAACTGAAAATAAAGATTACCGTATATAATCGAATATAAGCCGAGTTTTTCAGCCCCCCTTTTTGGGCTAAAAAAGACCCCCCTCGGCTTATATTCGAGTCACGGTTGTGACTTACAGTTTACCCAAGCAGGGAGGAGGTCCCCGGTATATGTCCGTGGTCCCCTGCAGCCCGTCAGTGTCCCAGCGGCCGGCGTTGTCAGCGGGACAAGTGCTGGTGTCCTGAGCTGGCGGGGACACCGGCGCGTTATGGGGGGTCACATACCGGTGTCGCCGCTGGCTCAGGCCCCCGGCACTTGCAATAGTCACCTGTCCGCATTCCAAGTAGCTGCGCGCCGGTCTCCTGTCTTCCGTCTTCTGGCAGTGACGTACAGGTCAGGGGGCGCGATGACGTAGAGAGTACGCTCCCTCTGCCTGAGTCACTGAAGAGCCGGCAACGCTGAGAAGCAGCTGAGGTGAGTATATATCGTTTTGGTTTTTTTGTTTTTTTTTTTTTTAATTCCAGCAGCAGCAACATGATGGGATTACTGGTAATCCTATCACTTGGGCAATAAATTATCGTGCATTGGGGGCACTATTATTCACTGTGCAGTGGCAGCAGCAGCAACATGATAGGATTACCGGTAATCCTATCACTTGGGCAATACGGTAAATTACCGTATCATGCATTGGGGCCACCATTATTCACTGTGCAGCATTATATGGGGCATACCGTATGTTATGCAGCGTTATATGAGCCACCATTATTCACTGTGCAGCATTATTTGTACGGAGCATCTTTTTTTTATCCCGTTAGAAATGGATCCCAGTACTTCAAATCCTGGACCAAAACAAAAACGCAGATCGTACGAAGCTGGTTTCAAACTTAAGGTTGTGTCTAGAGCAGAAGAAAGCAATAACAGTATTGCAAGTAGGGAATTTTGTGTTAACGAAAAACAAGTGAGGGAGTGGCGGAAAATGAAAGCAGACTTGGAAAAGACTCCAAAGGCAAAAAAAGCTCAACGTGGTTTGAAGGTGTCGTATGGGGCTCTAGAGACTGAATTGCATAAATGGGTTATGGAGTGTCGTCAAAATGGCTACTGCGTAACACGCATGGGAATTCGCTTACGTGCCCTTCAAATGGCTAAAGAAGACAAATTGAAAGCACCAGGAATTGAAAATTTTGTTGCATCAGCAGGATGGTGTACCCGTTTCATGAATAGGTTTGGCCTATGTTTGCGGCAAAGAACAAAGATTTCACAGAAGTTGCCAAAAGACCTTGATGAAAAAGTGATGTCATTCCATTCATTCATCATAAAACAAAGAAGGATCCATAACTATGACCTGGGAGATATTGGAAATATGGATGAAACACCTATGACTTTTGATCTTCCCAGCAACAGAACTGTGGCAAATATGGGAGAAAAAACTATCCTACTCAGAACCACAGGAAATGAAAAAAAATCATTTCACAGTCATTCTTTCTTGTTTGGATAGTGGAACTAAGCTGCAGCCTGTCATTTTTAAAAGAAAGACCCTGCCTAAAAAGGTCCAATTCCCACCACGAATTACAGTGCGCGCTCATATTAAAGGCTGGATGGATGAAGATGGAACAAAAAAATGGCTGGAAGAAATTTGGAATGGACGACCAGGAACAGCCTTAAAGAAAAAAACATCATTGCTAGTTTGGGATATGTTCAGAGCCCACACATGTGATGACATCAAAAAATTGGCAAAGTCTTCTCAAGTTACTTTGGCGGTTATTCCAGGTGGACTTACATCTGTATTGCAGCCCCTAGATGTGTGTTTAAAACCTTTCAAAGACCGTGTGCGGAGGATGTGGCATGAATGGATGTCATCTGGTCAAGCCCGACTAACAAAACTTGGAAATCTGATGAAGCTGGACATAGAATTAATTGCAAAGTGGGTTCGTGATGCATGGGAAGAGATTCCAGAGGACATGGTGCAACGCGCCTTCAAGAAATGTGGCATTAGTAATGCTATGGATGGCAGTGAAGACAGCGCTTTGTATGAAGACGACAGCAGTGACGGTGATGACCAACTCAGTGATGATGACGACAATGTCTATGCTGATAACCTCTTACCAGCTGAAGCTCTGTTTGGACATACAGATGATGAGGAATCCAGTGACTTTGAAGGATTTTAACTCTTGTGTTTTAGATTGAGCTGAAGTTTTTGTACTTTTAAAGTGATTGCTGTTGCCATATTGGTTTTGTTGACCCTCTTTTGCACTTACAGGGCTTGTTTAATGTTTTTCTTTTAAATAAATACTCAAAAACATTTAACCTACTGATGTCTCAATTAATTTTACTTTTATTCTTATCTATTTTTATTTTTGAAATTTACCAGTATCTTTGGCAATTCCCACCCTAGGCTTATACTCGATTCAATAAGTTTTCCCAGGTTTTAGTGGCAAAATTAGGGGGGGTCGGCTTATACTCGGGTCGGCTTATACTCGAGTATATACGGTAAACAAAAACCACAAGATGGATTTTATCAGCCCAGGTATCATTTGAAACAGTATAATGGCGGCAACCTGACACTGTCTGTAGGTTACTGTGCACAACCCTGCTGACAGGTTCCCTTTAATACTTTCTACTTTAAAAGCCGAGCTCATGCATGTATTGCAGTGCAAAACTAGTGTACTAGAGTACACGAGAGCTGTCATGTTAGCACTGACTGCCTGTTGGACAAAGCTTAAGGCCATATTTCACATGCTCAGTATTTTACCTCAGTATTTAAAAGCCAAAACCAGGAGTGGAACAATCAGAGGGAGAAGTATAAGGCTAAGTGCCCACATTGCAGAAATGCTGCAGAAATGTCCGCAGCATTTCCACAACTCCCTGCCACAGGTAAAACACAAGTGTTGCAAGCGTTTTTAGCTTGCAGAATGCTTGCGCTTTTCCAAGTGATTTGAAGCATCGCTTGGAAAAGTGATTGACAGGTTGGTCACACTTGTCAAGCATAGTGCTTGACAAGTGTGACCAACTTTTTACCATTGATGCTGCCTATGCAGCATCAATAGTAAAAGATAGAATGTTAAAAATAATTAAA
This sequence comes from Dendrobates tinctorius, assembly GCF_039654945.1. Taxonomy (NCBI): domain Eukaryota; kingdom Metazoa; phylum Chordata; class Amphibia; order Anura; family Dendrobatidae; genus Dendrobates; species Dendrobates tinctorius. The sequence continues at coordinate 669,619 of NW_027361921.1, read as the reverse complement.
TAAAATAGGAATATACTTACCCTCCGTCGGCACCCGGAGTCGTCCCGCCCCTCATTGGCGCTGCCGGCAACTTACGTTGCCAGGGATGCCTTGCAACAATGACCTCTGATGACGTAGCGGTCTCGCGAGACCGCTACGTTATCAGAGGTCATTCGCGCAATGCATCCCTGGGAACGGAAGATGCTAGAAGCGTGGCTGAGAGTCGGGAAGGCTCCGGGGGGGCCCATCAGAAGGCGAGTATATCACTACTTTTTTATTTTAATTCTTTTTTCTTTACAGGAAAACGGTACCACCTAGGGCATGGAGGAGAGTCTCCTTTCCTCCAGACCCTGGGTACCATCCACACATGAAGCGCTCACTTTACGCATCGTGGGCATATCCACATGTGTAAAGTGAGCGTTTCAATGCAATCCTATGGCGGTGGAATCGCCGCGATTCCGCAGAAATAATGGACATGCTGCAGATTTTACCGCTATGCGATTCCGCAGTAGGAAAATCCGCAGCATGGGCACAGCAACTGCGGAATCCCATAGGATTCCATGTGGATGCGTTTTATTAGCGTTTAAGCGTCTCCGCTGCGGCAAAAACGCATACAAAACGCAACTTGGGCACACAGCCTAATAGAAATATGTCACCACTTCTGCATTTTTCATCCACTCCTGGGTTTTGGCTTCCAAACGTCAGGTATCAGCTGCAGCAAGGACTTACTCTTCATGTCCAATCCATACATAGGCAGGGACAGTAACACCAGCACTGATTGGGCGCTGGGCTCACATGTCAACACCGCATGAGAGCGAGTGCAGACACCGCAGGAACAGCACCAGCATGGGAGGCGAGTTTAGGTTATTTTATTTTAATTGGGGCCAAATATTTATTTCAAGAAGGGGTTGTCTTAGTAGTGGACAATCCTTTTAAAGAAGTTGTCGACCAAGAAATCCAATTTTTTTCTAAGCTAATCTGCATTGTATTTTGATATGGATCCAAAGGTTATTGTTTCTTCTTGCGGACAGTAACATGTAATCACTGACATGCAATCCTAGAAGTCAGTGTCGACCCTTTAACAAGCCTTGATACATGACTTAGGATAAAAAGCCAAAACCAGAATCTCAATTTGTAGATGTTGTGATTCGGGGTACTGCCCCAAATCAGTGCAAAGTGTGAGATCCAGTTTGGCTCGCCGCAAGGAGAATCCATACCCCCTCTTGGATCCCGGTCAGACACCACATACAGCCAAGCAGTAGCCACAGGCTTCCTGCAGTGCTGGGCTCTGAAGTGCGTCTGCTACTTAAAGAGAGTGAATATCCATTGCTCTCAATTCCCTTAATAGCGGGCACACATAATCGAGCAGCAGCTGCTGCTATCAGCGTGTCCGCTATTAAAGAGAAATGGATTTTCACTGCTCTCCACTCCCATATTAACCCCTTCACCCCCAAGGGTGGTTTGCACGTTCATGACCGAGCCAATTTTTACAATTCTGACCACTGTACCTGAGGTCATAACTCTGGAACGCTTCCATGGATCACGGTGATTCTGACATTGTTTTCTCGTGACATATTGTACTTCATGTTAGTGGTAAAATTTCATTCAAATAACTTGCGTTTATTTGTGAGAAAAACGGAAATTTGGCGAAAATTTTGAAAATTTCGCAATTTTCCAAATTTGAATTTTTATGCCCTTAAATCACAGAGATATAGCACACAAAAAACTTGATAACTAACATTTCCCACATGTTTACTTTACATCACCACAATTTTGGAACCAAAATTTTTTTTTGTTAGGAAGTTATAAGGGTTAAAAGTTGACCAGCGATTTCTCATTTTTACAACACCATTTTATTTTTAGGACCACATCACATTTGAGGTCACTTTGAGGGGTCTATATGATAGAAAATACCCAAAAGTGACACCATTCTAAAAACTGCACCCCTTAAGGTGCTCAAAACCACATTCAAGAAGTTTATTAACCCTTTAGGTGTGTCACAGGAATTTTTTTGAATATTTTAAAAAAAATGAACATTAACTTTTTTTCACAAAAAAAATACTTCAGGTTCAATTTTTTTTATTTTACCAAGGGTAACAGGAGAAATTGGACTGCAAAAGTTATTGTGCAATTTGTCCTGAGTATGCTGATACCTGATATGTGGGGGGGAACGACTGTTTCGGCGCATGGCAGAGCTCAGAATGGAAGGAGCGTCGTTTGACTTTTTCAACGCAAAATTGGCTGGAATTCAGATCGGACGCCATGTCACGTTTGGAGAGTCCCTGATGTACCTAAACAGTGGAAACCCCCTATAAGTGACCCCATTTTGGAAACTAGACCCCCCAAGGAACTTATCTAGATATGTGGTGAGAACTTTGAACCCACAAGGGCTTTACAGAAGTTTATAACGTACAGCGGTACAATTAGAAAATCATATTTTTTCCACAAAAATGATCTTTTCACCCCAATTTTTATTTTCCCAAGGGTAACAGGACCATAAGAGTTATTGTGCAATTTGTCCTGAGTACGCTGATACCCCATATGTGGGGGTAAACCACTATTTGGGCGCATGGCAGAGCTCGGAAAGGAAGCAGCGCCATTTGACGTTTTTGGCTGGAATTGAGATCGGACATCATGTCGCGATTGGAAAACCCCTGATGTACCAAAACAGTGGAAACCCCCCACAAATGACACCATTTTGGAAACTAGACCCCCTAAGGAACTTATCTAGATGTGTGGTGAGAACTTTGAACCCCCCAGTGCTTCACAGAAGCTTATAACGCCCGGGCGTGAAAATAAAAAATTTGTATTTTTTCCACAAACATGATATTTTAGTCACCATTTTTTTATTGTCCCAAGGGTACCAGGAGAAATTGGACCACAAAAGTTGTTGTCCAATTTGTCCTGAGTATGCTGATACCCCATATGTGGGAGAAAACTACTGTATGGGCACACGTCGGGGCTCGGAAGGGAAGTAGTGACGTTTTGGAATGCAGACTTTGATGGAATTGTCTGCGGGTGTCATGTTGCCTTCGGAGAGCCCCTAATGTACCTAAACAGTGGAAACCCCCCACAAATGACCCCATTTTGAAAACTAGACCCCCTAAGAAACTTATCTAGATGTGTGGTGAGCACTTTGAACCCCCAAGGGCTTCACAGAAGTTTATAATGCCCGGGCATGAAAATAAAAAAATCGTATTTTTTCCACAAACATGATCAATTAGTCCCCAATTTTTTTATTTTCCCAAGGGTAACAGGAGAAATTGGACCCCAAAAGTTGTTGTCCAATTTGTCATGAGTACGCTGACACCCCATATGTGGGAGAAAACTACTGTATGGACACACGTCGGGGTTCGGAAGGGAAGCAGTGACATTTTGGAATGCAGACTTTGATGGAATGGTCTGCGGGTGTCATGTGCGTTTGGAGAGCCCCTGATGTACCTAAACTATTGAAACTCCCCACAAGTGACCCCATTTTCGACACTAGGCCCCCCAGGGAACTTATCTAGATGTGTGGTGAGCACTTTGAACCCCCAAGTGCTTCACAGAAGTTTATAACGCTCGGACGTGAAAATAAAAAAATCATTTTTTTTCCACAAAAATGATATTTTTGCCCCCAATTTTTTATTTTCCTAAGGGTAAAAGGAGAAATTGGACCCCAAAAATTGTTTTGCAATTTGACCTGAGTAGGCTGATACCCCATATGTGGGGGTAAAACACTGTTTGGGCGCATGGCAGAGCTTGGAAGGGAAGGAGCACCATTTGACTTTTTAAAACTCAGAATTGGCTGGAATTGAGATCAGACGCCATGTTGCATTTGGAAAGCACCTGATGTGCCCAAACAGTGGAAACCCCCAATTCTAACTCCAACCCGAACCCCAACACATCCCTAACCCTAATCTCAGCCCTAACCCTAACCCTAAGGCTGAGTTCACACGTGGCGTTTTTTTCGCGTTTCCGTGGCGGTTTTAACCGCGCGATTTTGCCGCGAAAAATAAGCATCCCATGCATTCCTATGGGATTCCGCAATGCTGTGCTAATGCTGCGGTTTTTACCGCGGCGGAATCGCTTTGCGGTAAAAACCGCAGCATGCTCATTAATTTGCGGAATCGCGGCGATCCCGCACCCATTGGAATGCATTGTTCCGCTTATTTCCCGCATGTGGCTGTGCACACCATGCGGAAAGTAAGCAGAACAATTGCGGATGGTACCCATGGTCCGGAGGAGAGAAGACTGTCCTCCGGGCTTTGGGTACCATATCCCTGTAAAAAATAGAATTTAAAAATAAAAAAATATTGTTATTCTCACCCTCCGGCATCCCGCGCAGCCTTCCCGCTTCTCTTCACGCTCTCGTTCCCAGTAGTCCTTTGCGAAAATGCTCGCGATGACGTCCCTTCTCGCGGGATCGCGAAGTCTCGCGGTCATCGCGAATTACCGCGAAACGTCGCGATCCCGCGAGAACTGACGTCATCGCGGGCATTTTCGCAAAGGATTACTGGGAACGGATGCGCGGGACGTCGGAGGGTGAGAATAACACTATTTTTTTTTTTTTTTTTTTTTTACATTCTATCTTTTACTACTGATGCCGCATAGGCAGCCTCAGTAGTAAAAAGTTGGTCACACTCGTCAAACACTATGTTTGACGAGTGTGACCAACCTGTCAATCAGTTCTCCAAGCGATGCTACAGATCGCTTGGAAAACGCTAGCATTTTGCAAGCTAAATACGCTTGCAAAATGCTAGTTTTTCCGCGGGAAAATCGCGGGAATTTAAAATGCGATTTTCCCGCGGACTGGAATTCCGGAATTCTCGCGGTAATTTCCGCGAGAGTTCCGGTACGTGTGCACTTAGCCTAGCCCTAACCCTTGCCCTAACCCTAGCCCTAACGGAAAAATACATTTTTTTTATTTTATTATTTTTCCCTAACTAGGGGGGTGATAACGGGGGGTTTGATTTACTATTTATGGCGGTTTTTATGTTTGGCGGCTGTCACACGCTAAAAGACGCTTTTTATTGTAAAAATAGTTTTTGCATCACCACATATTGAGAGCTCTAATTTTTCCGTATTTTGACCCACCGAGTTACGTGAGGCTTTTTTTTTTTTTGCGGGACGAGTTGACGTTTTTATTGGTACCATTTTCGGGCACGTGACTTTTTGATCGCTTTTTTTCCCGATTTTTGGGACGCAGAATGAACAAAAACCAGCGTTTCATGAATTTCTTTTGGGGGGGTGCGTTTACACCGTTCCGCGTGCGATAAAATTGATAAAGCGTTTTTATTCTTCGGGTCAGTACGGTTACAGCGATACCTCATTTAGGTCGTTTTTTTATGTTTTGTCGGTTTTATGCAATGAAAACTATTTTATATAAAAAATAATTATTTTTGCATCGCTTTATTCTGCGAGCTATAACTTTTATTTTTTTGCGGATGATGCTGTGTGGCGGCTCGTTTTTTGCGGAACAAGATGACGTTTTCAGCGGTACCATGGACATTTATATGCGTCTTTTTGATCGCGCGTTATTACACTTTTTGTTTGGCGGTATGATAATCATTTTTTGCTTCGTTTTTTATTTTTATTTTTTAAGGGGTTCGTTAAAGGGGTTAACTAATGGGACAGTTTTATAGGGCGGGTCGTTACGGACGCGGCGATACCTAATATGTGTACTTTTGGGGTTTTTTTATTATTTCTAAAAAATGGATTTATTTGGGGGAATTTTTTTTTTTCCTAATTTATTTGGCGATTTTTTTAAATTTATTTTAACACTTTTCTTTTTGTTTTGTTTTTTTTTTACTTTATTAAATAGTCCCAGGTGGGACATCACTGTCCTGTGACAGATCGCTGATCTGTCACATCACAGATCACTGTGACAGATCAGCAATCTGTCACAGGCACTGCAGAAGGCTTCCTCATGCCTGCGCTTTGCAGGCACTGAGGAAACCAGCTTCCTGCAGGCCCCCGAAGGCCCCCGTCGCCATCTTGGATTCGGGGGCCTGCAGGAAAGGAGCCCCCGGCAGCAGCGCTGCACATTGCGCTGCCGTGGGGGGCTCAGGGAAGCACGGAGGGAGCCCCCTCCCTGCCGATGCTTCCCTTTAACTCCCGGTACACCGCGATCATGTTTGATCGCTGTGTGCAAGGGGTTAACGTGTCGGGGGCGGTCCGTGACCGCCCCTGACACATTGTGCCGGGTGTCAGCTGTGATAATCAGCTGACACCCGGCCGCGATCAGCGGCGCTCACCACGTGGGCGCCGCTGATCGCGGTAGACGTACTATCCCGTCCATGGGCATAGGGGCCCGGGTCCCATGGACGGGATAGTACGTCGGATGTCAGGAAGGGGTTAATTTCTCTTTAGCAGCAGACATATGTGTTAGCCTCAGCAGTCAGCTCCTGCATCCTGTGATCCACTGCTCCGCCGTTGTTGCTACCCAATGTCCGCATGCAAAGCAGGTTCATTCAGACTAAGAAGCACCCCTTAGTTTCCGCCAAATTTTTGGAGAAAAAAAGTGCATCTTCTAGTCCAAAAAAATACAGCAAGTCACAAAGTAGTTAAAATTTACCACATCTACTCAATCTACTGCAGCATTTTTTAAAGAAGTTTTGTTAGGGCTAAAAATTGATCAGCAATTTCTCATTTTTCCAACAAAATTTAAAAAAACTTTTATTTATTTTTTAAAGAGACCATTTGAAGCGAGTTTTAGGGGCCTAAATGACAGAAAATACAGGAAGTAATATGGAAGGGAAAAGTCTTAGTTACTCACCGGTTAACGGTATTTTTCGGAGTCCATGACAGCACCACCTGAGAGAGGGGATCGGCCCTTCAGGAACAGGAAACCTACAGATACAAAAGGGTGGCACCTCTCCCACGCATCAGTTGGATTACAGAGCACAGAGGAGCACAATGGTTAATAGTATAACTTATATACAATACTATACACAACCATTTAAATTACCCGTGTACGTATAAGAGGAAGAAGTGCACACCCAAAATAGACTAAAAGGGAGGGAATATACGGGTGCTGTCATGGACTCTGAAAAATACCGTTAACCGGTGAGTAACTAAGACTTTATCGGCCGTCCATGACAGCACCACCTGAGAGAATTACAGAGAGTTATAACTATTTAGGGAGGGACTACAGCCTGCAGCACCCTTATACCAAAAGAGAGGTCTGTGGAAGCACCCAGGTCTAGCCTATAATGACTATAAAAGGTGCTCGGAGAGGACCAAGTAGCCGCCTTACATATCTGGTCGATGGAGACTTCTGATCTCTCGGCTCACGAGGTCGCCATGGCTCTGGTGGAATGCGCCCTCAGCTTCCCAGGTGGCGACCTGCCTTTTGAAGTGTATGCTACAGAAATTGCTTCTCTAATCCACCTGGCTAGTGTATTTTTTGACACTCTACAACCTTTCCTAGGGCCTTGGTGGGAAATAAATAGGGCATTATCTTTCTTCCAAGGATCGGTAGCTGCCAGATATTCTATGAGGCATTTCCTAACATCCAGGGTATGTAGTTTTTCTTCCTTCTCATTAGCTGGATTAGGGAGGAAGGATGGAAGGACTATTTCCTGAGTCCTATGAAAGTTAGAAAGCACTTTAGGTAAGTACGCCGGATCAGGTCTGAGTATTACCCGTCCTCAACCTGTATATAAAGGAGGACGCCTAAATAATGCCTGGATGTCGCTTACTCTGCGAGCTGAGGTTAGAGCTACCAGGAAGGCTACTTTGAGGGACAGATTTTTAATGGAAGCTGATGAAATAGGTTTGAATGGAGCTTCCGTCATGGCCATAAGGACTAGATTCAAGTCCCATGGCATGAATCTATCCTTCACTACTGGCCTGGACCTACCTGCTGCCTTAATGAACCTACTGATCCAGTAATTACCTGCAATGTTGCAGCTAAAGAGAGCCCCCAAAGCTGATACTTGTACTTTAAGAGTACTAGTGGAAAGTCCCATATCCAGACCTTTCTGAAGAAACTCTAAGATCTGATTTATTGGAGTTGAACCCCCAGCAACTATTTCAGAGCGCTGCAGGAACTTCTTCCAAATTCTAGCATAGATCTTAGTAGTAATGGCCTTCCTACTCTTAAGTAGGGTGTTAATCAAGTCTGGGGAGAAGTCTTTTTCTTTTAAGAGTGCCCGCTCAAACTCCACGCCGTCAGATGTAGGCCAGCCACCTGAGGGTGGAAGACTGGGCCGTGGGATAGGAGATCCGGGATGTCCGGAAGAACCCAAGGATCGGACACCGACATGGTCCTGAGGCATGAGAACCATGCCCTCCTGGGCCAAAATGGAGCAATGACTATGACCCTTGCTCTGTCTCTCTTGATTTTTCTCAACACCAAGGGTAGTAGCGATAGGGGAGGGAAGGCGTATGCTAGCCTGAAGTCCCACTTTATCAGAAAGGCATCTACCGCCAGGGGGTTCTCTCTGGGATTTAGGGAGCAGAATAGTCTTAATTTCCTGTTTTCCTTGGTGGCGAAGAGATCTACCTCTGGCTGTCTCAATTTTTGTATCATCAGGTCGAAGATCGAATTGTTTAGGGACCATTCTCCTTGTTTTAGTAGGTTGCGGCATCATATTTTCTTTCCCTTTTATGTGTAGTGCTGTCAAAGATAGAAAATGCTGCTCTGCTAGTTGGAACAACCGTTCTGCCACATTCCTCAGGGGTTTGGAACGAGTCCCACCTTGGTGGTTGACATAAGCCACTGTGACCTGATTGTCGGAGAACACTCGCACATGATGGCCCTGCAGATACATAAGTAACTTCTTAGCTGCCTGCTCTACTGCTGTCAGTTCTTTCAAATTAGATGACATTTTTATCTGGTGATGGTCCCATAGGCCCTGGACTAGGACTTCACCCATATGAGCCCCCCAACCGGAAGGGCTAGCATCCGAAGTGACTATGGGGGATATGTCACACTCCCAGGGAACCCCTCTGGACAAATTATCCTTTTCTAGCCACCACTCTAGGGACTCCCTTGTGCTTCGGGACAAGGTTAGCTGGCCCTCCAAGTAACCTCCAAGGATTTTTTGATGCAGTAAGACCTCGCCCTGTAGTGTTCTTAAATGAAACTGGGCCCACTGGACCGCCGGATACAGGAGGAAAGGGAACCCAGAAGGGACATGGCTTTCCTGAGGGACATGGTGGGGTTATTGGCAGCGTTTAGGATCTGATAGTGTAGGCGAACAAGCTTCTCCGGAGGCAGACGGCATTTCCTGTTTCTCAGAATCTAGAATCAGGCCTAAAAATTGCTGAATTCTCATCGGCTGTAACCGAGATTTTTTGATATTAAGCAGCCAACCTAACCGCTCTAGGGCCGACATTGCCCTCTGTAGCTGTTCCTTACAATGTTTTGCCGTTTTCCCTATAATCAGGAAGTCATCTAAGTAGGGGACTACTAGAATGTTAGATTCACGTAGATGGGCCATAACTTCCGCCACCACTTTAGTAAACACCCGGGGAGCGACTGCCACCCCAAAGGGGAGGGCCGCATATTGGAAATGTTCAACTGACCCATTTAACTGAACCGCTACTCTGAGGAAGCGCTGATGGGCTGTATGAATGGGTATATGGTAGTATGAATCTTTTAAATCTAACACCACCATAAAGCAGTTTTGAAACAACAACTTTATTGTTGAATTGATTGTTTCCATTTTGAACGGCCGTATAACCAAGAAATCGTTTGAGGGACTTGAGATTAATTATAGTCCTAAAGGAGCCGTCTGGCTTGCGGACCAGGAACAGAGGGGAGTAGAAACCTTTCCCCCTTTCTCCCTCTGGAACCATAGTCAGGACTTTCTTGTGGCAAAGCTCATGAACCTCGGCCTCCAGGGCAGCTTGTTCTGATGTGGAAGACCTGAGAGGGGTGACCTTAAATCGATCTAGGGGAACCCGGGTGAACTCTAGTCGTAAACCCGCAGCTATCACCCTCAGTATCCAGTTGCTGCTAGAGATCAGCGACCAGGCTGGGTAGAAGGCAGCTAGTCTCCCCCCACAGCATCTAGTCATTGGGGCGGTTTTTTAGTGTCACGTGATGGACATTCCTGGCGCCCCCCTCCTCCGAACATGAAACCTGTACCTCTCCTTCTTTTGTCGTCCCATCTGCCCTGATCTCTGGACGGCCTTCTATGGAAATATCCTTTCCTGGTGAAGGGGCGTCTATAAGAAGGATTCGGGAGGCTGGGGAACTTCTTTTTATCGTTCCCGGCTTTCTCTAAAAGTTCGTCCAGGACGGGGATATTCCCCTCATATGGAATGGAGCAGAGTCGTGACCTGGCCTGGATATCTCCTGGCCAGCATTTTAACCAGAGGGCCCTTCGAGCTGCGTTTAATAACCCAGCTGATCTAGCCGCCATCCTTGCCGAGTCTGCTGAGGCATCAGCCAAGAAAGCCGCAGCACTCTGGATGATCGGTAGAGTTTTCCGAATGGATGCTCTTGGGGCTCCGTCCTTCAGATGGGAATCTAGTTGATCTAGCCAGACCATCACGGATCTGGCTATACAAGTGGCAGCTATCGCTGGTCTTAGGGCGCCTGCTGACATCTCCCATGTTCCCTTTAGAAAGGAATCCGCTTTTTTATCCAGCGGGTCTTTTAAAGAGGCCATATCATCGAACGGTATGGAGGACTTTTTGGAGGCTTTGGCTACTGCCGCGTCCAGCTTAGGGGCCTTATCCCATCTGTTTACCACTGGGTCATCAAATGGGTACCTCCGTTTGAAGGCAGGTGGTAAGGAGCCCCTTTTTTCGGGTCTCTTCCATTCCCTTTCTATCAGGCTCTGGACCTTATCATTTAATGGAAAAGCTTTGTGTTTCCTGGGATCTAGACCTCCGAACATTACCTGTGCCGAAAGCTCTGGCTTTGAGTCTGCTACTGCCATGGTGGACCTTATTGCTTTAACTAGCTTGTCCATCTGGTCTAATGGGAAGCAGAATCAGCTTGAGTCTTCATCCGAAGAGGATGAAGTGGAGGCCGGGGAATCCGAGGAGTAATTGTTCCTAGGGGCAGCTGAGGACTCCGACCCTGAGAAACTAAATTCTCTCCCCCTAGAAGAGTCCCTTTTAGATAGGGCTTTCATCTCTGTCCCTGTAAGGATGGGGGAGAGTGTAAGGGCCTGTCAGTCTATGCCTGGGCCCCCGTCCCCTTCCAACCCCTACCGTCTGTCGCACACATGGCTGACATAGTCTTTTGGGGTGGTCGTCTGGTAAGGGGCAACTACAGAGCGCACATTCCCTGTGCTTCTGTTTTACCGTAGCTTTCCTCCCCTGCGAAACAAGCATAAGGGAACACTGCATCAGGGTACATTCACGGAGATCTCTTACCCATGCAGATGAGGCAGGTACCGGATCACGGAGGGAGGCAGGGGGAATCCTTTAGACTGGAGGAACTTCTGCAGCTCTGCTCACTCGTCCGCTTTCTCTTCTGCTGGCCACTCGTATGAGGCTTCACCGAGGCCTCCTTCTGTGGGCGCTCCTGCACGTCCTGCTGCTCTATGGGGGTTCTGTCATATCCATCGCTGGGCCTTCAGAAGCACCCCGGCAGCATCACCTCCTGCCCTTTAAGGCCTCCCAGTATCCGGTCAGCAGGGCACTGGCGCGGCACCTCCCCCAGGAACCCTCCCGCGACCTTCCCCCGAATGATCCGTCCCCCCCCCCACTGCCTCGGGTACCGCGCGTCCCCCCGGATCGCCGCGCACACTAGGAAAGCGGCTGGCACCCGATTTACGGTTTTTGGCGTTCCCGGCCCCGCCCCTTCCGCCGCGTCACTTCTGCCGCACGTCAGAGGCCGCGGGAGCGCGCGGAAAGGAGCCGGCACGGCGCCCCCGGCTCCGGTATGCCCGCCGCCCCAATGCGCGCCAGCCAACGCTTGCCGACCGGACGCAACCGCCGACCCGGCCGGAGGGGGTTTGAGACCGGACCCCGGGGGGAGACGCATCAGGAGGGGCCTGCATACATACCTGGTGCCCGCATTCTGGAGACGGCTGTCCACCGGACCCTTTGCTCCGCTTGCTCTAACCACTGCCGTGGCGACCTACCCGGCCCCACCGTGGCGCTTCCAGGTACCCCGAGCTTGACCGAGGTAGGAGATCCCCCCGCTACCTGAGTCGGTCAGCCGGCCTGGGAATCCCTCGACGACTCCATGATGGACGATCTGAAGGAAGTCCCGTCCTCTAGGAACAGGAAACCAACTGATGCGTGGGAGAGGTGCCGCCCTTTTGTATCTGTAGGTTTCCTGTTCCTGAAGGGCGGATCCCCTCTCTCAGGTGGTGCTGTCATGGACGACCAATAAACATTTTTTTCTTCCACAAAAATGTTACTTTAGTCCCAAAGCTTTTATTTTAACAAGGGTAGCAGAAGATATTGCACAACAAATTTTGTGGTCCATTTTCTTCTGAATACGCAGATACCCAATATGAGGGTAAACTACTGTTTGGGCACATGGCAGGGCTCAGAAGGCAAGGAGCCCATTTTGACTTTTTGTATGCAAAATTGGAAGTAATCGAGAGGGGATGCCACGTCACGTTTGAACAGCCGCTGATGTGTCGAAACACCCCTCAAGCCTCCCCCCCCCAGGATAGCAGGAGAAAATGGAACCCAAAATTTGTTGCACAATTTCTCCTGAGCGCACAGATACCCCATATGTGGTCAGAAACTTTTGAGGCACAGTGCAAAGCTCAGAAGGGAAGAACCACCATATTGGAGTACAGATTTTGCTGAAATAGTTTTAGGATGCCATGTCACATCAGCAGAGCCCCTGAGGTGCCAGAACAGCCGCACCCCCCATAAGGGACCCCATTATACAAACTACATCCACTAATGATTTCATCTAGGGGTGCAGTGAGTATGTTGACACCACTTATCCCTCAAAGAATTTTATACCATTGGGCAATGAAGAATGAATAAATAAATTTGAACCACTAAAATGTTGCTTTAGCTTAACTTTTTTTATTTTTATAAGGGCCAATAGGAAAAAAAAAAAAAAAAAAAAAAAATGGACCTGTCTGTTGTTCAATTTCTACTTAGAGCGCCAATATCCTACATGTAATCGTGAAATACTTTTCAGGCACAGTGCAAAACTCAGAATGGAACGAGCACCATATTATAGTGCAGATTTAACTACTATGGTTTGCGGGTGTCATGAACCACAGGGAACTCGACGTGTCAGAATATCAGAACCCTCCAAGAGTGACCCCCATTATACATACTACACCTCTCAATTAATGCATCTAAAGGTGCAGTGATCATATTGACACCACAGGTGTGTCACAGAATTTTATAACATTGGGCAGTGAAAAAAAAAAAAAAATACATTTTTAAAACACCAAAAAAATTGTTTTAGCCCCAGATTTTACATTTTCACACTGGGAAATTGGTAAATATGGCACCAAAATTTGTCCCACAATTTCTTCTGTATGTACAAATACCCCATACGTGGCCGTACAGTACTCTTTTGCCACACGGCGAGACTCGGGAGGGACGGCGCACTATTTGCCTCCTCGAGTAAAGATTTTCCTAGAAAAGTTTACTTAATGCCTTTTTTTGTTTTTGTTTTTTTTAAAGGAGGGGGGTGGCGAGTAGCCATACTACTTTTCCAGAGCCTTTGTGCTACCAGTAACATGGAAGCCTCCTATATTTGAGTTAACAGAAGGCAGACCGGACTTGCTTTTTGTGGATTGAGTTGAAGCTTTCATTTGGAACATTTTCCTAAAATTTGGGACTCACATTTATCCAGCACTCTACACTGAGCACTTACTTTGAGGTTTCCATCTAAATCTCAGTTTCGTGATTTAGATAAAACAACCGAGGGATCCAGTCACTAAAATGAGGCAGCAGAGTTAGGCTAGTTTCACATTAGCGTTTACGGCCGCCGCTAAGCCCCGCCTCCACCGGTAGCTCCGCCTACGGGCGCATGACGCTGCATGCGCCCCCTATCTTTATCACTGGGGACGCAGGCCGTGCGCAGTATGCGTTTGGCGGCGCCTGCGTCCTTTTGACAGTGCGCCGAGCGCAACCAAATTGCAACAGGTTGCGTTTGGCGCTGGTCGGTGCACCGTCAAAAGGACGCAGGCACAGCCAAAACGCATACTGCGCACGGCCTGCGTCCTCAGTGATAAAGATAGGGGACGCATGATGCATGCAGCGTCATGCGCCCGGAGGCGGAGCTATTGGAGGGGCGCGGCAGGGGCGGGGCTTAGCGGCAGCCGTACGCAGGCCGTCGCTGCGCCCTGAAATGCAAATGTGAAACTAGCCTTAGGCTGGAGTCACACACAACGTAGAAAAATACGGCCCGTATTGTACGGCCGTAATACGCATAAATGGTCCCTAAATAGTGCTCCGTATGTCATCCGTTGTCAGGGTGTGGCCACGTATTTTTCTCATGTAAGCATCCGTATACCGTGTTTTTCTCGCAGGCTTGCAAAACGGACATATAATGGAGCCCAATGACAGGTTTTCAAAACCAAAACGAAAGAAAAGATCTAGAGATAGATAGATTTTTCACAGAGTTCTTCATAGCAGAATAGCCGCTAATTCAATTACCGGCTTTTGTCAAATCATCCCCCAACCCGACATGAAATGACACATGGTTTACATACAGTAAACCATTTCATGTTTTTTTGTTTTTTTTTATATGTCCCTGACTAATAATTAGATGAGGGTTTGTGTGCAAAATTCGGGAGGTGTTAATTTAAGGGGTTAATTAGTTGTAAAAAAAATGCATGGGCTCTCGCTGTAATTTGTCAACCAGAGAGGTAAAGCAGGTGAGTGAGGGCAGATTTTAATAGCCATGAGAGGGACCATTGCTTTTGCCCCCCCCCCCCCCGGCTACAAAAATCTGCCCCCAGACACCCCAGAAATGGCGCATCTATAAGATGTGCCAATTCTGGCACTTATCCTCTCCATTCCCATTGCCCTGTAGCGGTGGCGAATGGGTTAATATAACAAAGGGTTAATGTTACCATTCGATTGTAAGGTGACATTAAGCCGATTAATAATGGAGAGTGTCAATAAGACGCAGATCCATTATTAACCCTATACTAAGAAAGGGTTCAAAACCACACAGACATTAATTAAAAAGTCTTTTAATGAAATAAATACACCAAGTTGTTGACAAATTTTTATTAGTCTGGTATTCCCAAAAAAACCACGACCTGCAAATAACAAAAAAAATCACCAATATCCTTACCTCTCCGCCGTTGTCATGTCCCACGCTGCTATCAGAAGGGGTTAAATAGTTTACAATGAGGACCTGTGCTGTAATCTACTACAAAATGAATTGATTCAGCTCTGCGCAGCCTCAATGGCTTCCTGTAGATGATCTAATTACCGTGGGAAAGTTTCTGACTTTTTTCCCACGGTCATTAGTTCATTCACAGATCAGCCGGGGACTCCCCGCAGCCTCAGTGACGTCAGCAGGAGTCCCCGGCTGATGTGTGAATGAACTAATGACCGTGGGAAAAAAAAGTCAGAAACTTTCCCACGGTAATTAGATCATCTACAGGCAGCCATTGAGGCTGTGCAGAGCTGAATCAATTCATTTTGTAGTAGATTACAGCGAGGCTAGTCGCGCATTAGCACCGGTCTTCATTGTAAACTATTTAACCCCTTCTGATGGATTGCAGCGTGGGACATGACTGAACAGCGGAGAGGTAAGGATATTGGTGATTTTTTTTTATGTTATTTTTGTTGCAGGTCATGGTTTTTTTGGGATTACCAGACTAATAAAAATTTGTCAACAACTTGGTGTATTTATTTCATTAAAAGACTTTTTAACCCTTTTAGTATAGGGTTAAAAATGGATCGGTGATATATATATATATATATATATATATATATATATATATATATATATATATATACACATACATACACACACACACACACACATATATACATATACATGTCTAGATCTATTCTTTCGTTTCCTTATTAAACCTGTCAGTGTGAGTTTACTGTATAGCGCAATGAATTGCCGGCTTTACTAAAAGACACCAGGGTGCGTATTTCTCGCAAGTCACACGTGTGGTCCGTGTGTATTGCGTATTTTTAGCACACCCATAGACTTGCATTGGAGTACTACGGCCGTAGTATGCTGACAATCGCAGCATGCTGCAATTGGCACGGACCGCAAAATATACGCAAGAAAAATACGGCTGATGGGAGCTACCCCATAGAGAATTATTGGTCCGTGTGCAATGCGTTTTTTTTAACGCCTCTCACTCGTCCGTATTCCTCTCTAGTGTGACGCAGGCCTTACTCTGTAATCGGTCTGGCCTCTGTTCAGCCATGTCCTTTTCAAAGTGCACAAAACTGTGGCGGACCAAGCTTTTATGCACACCTAAAAAGATGAGCACCGCCGGATCACAGGTCCTATGGCGTTCACAGTGCCTCCATCTGCCTTTTTATAGGGAATCTTCACCAGAGGTTCTGTCTGAATCACGTATTTCAGATATTTACATGGAAACCCCGGTGTAAGCGCTCAGCACAGGATAAATGTGAGCCAAGCCTTACTGTGATTTTTGGGAGGCAGAATGAAAAAATAATGAACAGCAGGTTAAGAATTGATTTTATATTTTACAGTTCATTGTGCGGTAGAAGTGAGTAGTCGACTATTCCTCAGGTCGGTTCAATTACAGCGATACCAGATTTATATAGTTTTTTCCGTTTGGCTGCTGTCACACTAAAAGATGCTTTTATTATTTATTTTTGCAATTTTGCATCGCCATGTTTGAGAGCTATAATTTTTCCATATTTCACCCGTCATGGTGATGGCTTGTTTTTTACATGATGATTTACGTTTATTGGTACCATTTTCGGTCACAATGTTTTTTTAATCACTTTCTATTCAGATTTTTGAAAGGCAGTATGAACTAAAACCAGCTTTATTACAGCGATACCACATTTACATAATTTTTTAGGTTTTGGAACTTTTACACAAAAAACTATTGAGAAAAAAAAATCATTTTTGCTGTATTCTGAGAGCTATAGCTTTTTATTTTTCCCACTGATGGAGCTGTATAATGGTTTGATTTTTACGGGACAAGATTATGTTTTCAGTGATACCATTGTTATTTACCTTGTCATTGCCTTTTTTATCGCGTTCAGGGGCTGTGTGCCCACGCAAGCGTTTTTACCGGCAAAAAAAGCATAAAAATCGCTTAAAAGAAGTATCCCATTCATTTTAATGCATTCTGCACTTTTTGTGCATATTGATGCGCTTTTTTCCGCGAAAAAAATGCGTTGCGGTAAACGCAGCATGCTCATTAATTTTGCGGAAAAGTCTGCGTTTTTAGCCATTTTCTATGAGTCTGGGGACGCTTGGAAAAAAACGTATCAAAAACGCGCGTTTTTTGCGAGGAAAAAAAACGTGTTTCCTGGAAAGGAGTCCAGTTTTCATGCAGTAATTTTCTGCATACCTGGGCACATAGCCTTTTTTTTTTTTTTTTTTTTACACTGTTTACTGAAGGGGTTAACTAGTATGACAGTATTATAGGTCTGGTCGTTTTGGACACTGCAATATTAAATATGTTGGGGGGGTTGTGTTTTTTATGATTTACAGAAAATTCTTATTTAGTACAATATATTTAATATATTATTGTGATTTTTGTATGGAAGTTTTTTTTTTTTTTTTACTTTGTCCCTCTATGTGATTTTCACTTTAAGCAGTCTGACTGCAGTTATAAAGCATAGCAGTGCAGGTGCATTGCTATGCTTTATAAGAGATCTTTCACATGTCCGTGTCTCCAGCACGTGTCGAGACAGTTTTTTTACACATACCACTGACACACGTAGACCAATTCAAATGAATGAGTCTGTGCACATGACAGTGTGTTTCCACTGACCGTGTGTCATCCACCGGCGCCTGAGAAGCAGCACTACAGAAAGCGCTATTCCCCCAAACTGGGTGCTAAAGATGGCTCTCATCAATCTCCCCTGCTCTGCCGGCGATCAGCGTGAGCAGGGGAGAATGATAAGAGTTGTATTCAGGTGATACAATGACAGAAGGCGGTGGCTGAAGGGACTAATACTCCCATCAGCCTACACCTGCTGCCACTTATAACAGTGACAGCAGGAGCGGCTGATGGGAGTATTCATCAGCCGCCGCTAGAACAATAAATAATTTAAAAAAAAAAAAAAAAAAAAAAAGGTCTTGCATGGGTTCCCCTCTATTTTCTATAACAAGCCAGGAAAAACTGACAGCTGGGGACTGCAGCAAGTCTAGTTGTAAACCGAAACGAAAAAACAGTGCAACAAAGTCCAAGATAAATTGTGGTTAAAAGAATCACAAATCTTTATTTGAGTTCCAGGAAGAATAGCAAATGAGGCTAAAAAGTGACACATGAAAGCACAGCAGAGTAATGGTGAACAGGGCTCCTAAAAGGTATCATAAGTATGAAGGGAACCTGGTTAATGTAAAAGGCATATGGTCACAGGAGAAAAGCCACCAAGGGCTAACAGTAAATGGGTGACCAGCATGAAAAAAGTAAAGGGAAAAATCCCAAGCTGAACACCAAGATGGATAATAAAATTATAAAGTGCCCATGAGACCAACAGACTAAATCATATGCATACCAGGATGAAGGAGACACTGTGCGCCACACTCTGGAACCCCAACGCGTGTTTCGGAAAACGTTCCTTCCTCGGGGGGGGGTGTGCGCAAGTCTAGTTGTCAAGAATAAAGAGGTCCCTACGCTGTTAATTTAAATAAATATTAAAGAAAAAAAAAGTCTTGGGGTCCGCCTTCACTTTTGAGGGGCCACATGAGACCATAACTGTTGTGGCGGGCCGAACCAATACCTTGAAATTAATTCTACCCAATATTAATTTATTAATATTAATGCTATCACTTAATATTGAGCAGAATTAAGTATGCTGACCCCCCCTTATATACTGTATGTCTTTGAACCCCCCACAGCCTCCCCATATACAGCATGAGCCTCACACAGCCTCCCCATATACTGCATGAGGACCACTCAGCCTTACCATACACTGCATGAGGCCTCCATAGCCTCACCATGTGCAGCATGTCACCCCCAGTCTCCCCATGTGCTACATCACCCCCATAGCCTCCCCATGTTCTGCACGACAGCCCCACAGAAACCCCATGTACTGCATGTCACCCCCCATAGAATCCCCATGTGCTGCATGTCACCCCCCATAGAATCCCCATGTGCTGCATGTCACCCCCCACAGAATCCCCATGTGCTGCATGTCACCCCCCACAGAATCCCCATGTGCTGCATGTCACCCCCCACAGAATCCCCATGTGCTGCATGTCACCCCCCACAGAATCCCCATGTGCTGCATGTCACCCCCCACAGAATCCCCATGTGCTGCATGTCACCCCCCCACAGAATCCCCATGTGCTGCATGTCACGCCCCCACAGAATCCCCATGTGCTGCATGTCACCCCCCACAGAATCCCCATGTGCTGCATGTCACCCCCTCATAGAATTCCCATGTGCTGTATGTCACCCCCCCATAGAATCCCCATGTGCTGTACATCACCCCCCATAGAATCCCCATGTGCTGTACATCACCCCCCATAGAATCCCCATGTGCTGTACATCACCCCCCATAGAATCCCCATGTGCTGTATGTCACCCCCATAGAATCCCCAGTTGCGCTTGACAGCGGCATAGAACCAGTTAATAGCCATGGTTAATAGCCACGGGTGGATCGCGATTCCGACTGCGGCTATTGCGGGCACATATCGGCTGTTCAAACAGCTGACGTGTCCCGGGAATGATGTGGGCACACTGCCGGAGCCCACATCAAAGGGAGGGAGTCCGACATCGGCATACCATTAAGCCTGATGTCGGAAAGGGGTTAAAGTATTGTGCAACGCTGTTTACTAACACTGAAGACATGGGTGGTTGCACAAGAGGATGACATACAAAGTGGGGGGAAAATATTACAGTGGACCTTTAATAGACACAAAGGTTACTCCAACATTTTTAGCTGTTAGGCTATACGAATTTATGCATACAACACTTGAGTTGCCAGTATTGTTAGGTTTATTTCCTGGCTTTTAAGATTTGACAAAGTGTGAATGTGTTGACACGAAACACATGCTTTAGTGTTCCTAGCTGAAAGCGAAGCAAAAAAAAAAAAAATTGCCTTCTGAAACAGCAAACTTCCATCAACAGCAATGCAGTTTCTTTACCTTCATACTACACATTTTTAAGTCTTACTGTACCTGTTGAACTGCAAGTGTACTGTCCATTTCATCAAAGGATTCATCTGGCCAGCTGTAGAAGTCCTAGAGAAAAGATATAAAAAAAAAAAAAAAAAAAATCAGAAAACAAACCAATGTGGTCGACGTTGCTATACTTCTAAAGGCGCCCTGTCAGACGATTCATGCTGCCACACCGCAGGCGACAAATTGCAGCAAGGTACCGTATATTATTCTAGGAAACATTTTTGGAGAAAATATACTTTAATGACTGTCGGTCTCTTCCCTGTGCTGCTGCAGGTGATTGTCAGGTCTTACCTTATACATACGCGCAAGGGATAAGCCTATCACCTACAACGGCACTGGGAAGAGCCAGCCGGGGAATTTGAGAGAATATGTCTGGCTGCTCACGGATTGGGCAGCATGAATTGACTGACATGTTCCCATTAAAATGTCAAATATTAAGACATTTCCATTAGCAAAGTTTTAATTTTTAATTTAACATTCATGGAAACCCGCAACAGCCAAATGATATACAGTGCAGTGGATGGGATGTGAAGAAATCCCATGGCCACTATGCATCCACAAACTTCTGTGGATCACACACGGAGACGGACATGCAGCACGTTTCTCCAGACTGCAGCACGTCTATTTATCTTGCAGAGACGCAAGCCTCCACAAAAGAAATTTCACCAACAGAAACGTATTCAATGCGGTAAATTCGAACGGTTCAGTGAACACAGGCAGATTCACCTGTGTTCAATAGACCACAGCACTTAGTACGCAGTGAATGTGTGCTGCACCCAAAGCTCTGCCACTTCCGGATCGTGGGCAAGCGGCTTAAGTCAGTAAGATCCCTGCAGGTTATCATTCACCAAATAACCATGTAATTCGCCTTCAGCTCTTCGGTACTAGGAGGACACACTCTAATTGTGCTTCTATCAGAACTGCTCCTCAGTGCAGTTTTAATTTGCCGGTAGTTGTTCCATAATTATTAACAGTGTCATTTTCATCCTCTATTAAGTACATTTTCATCTCATGTTCTTAAAGAAGTGTCTACATTTTTCAGGAGTGCACCTCTTTTCCTCCCTGCTTCCCGCTTTGCAGGTGGAGCGATCCTGAAGATTTGACCATTTGGACCAGCGGCATGGCTGCGCTGCTGTTCTCAACTGAGCACTCTCCTCCTTGTTACTATCAGAGGCAGCTTTGTCTTTTCAGCATGGGAGAAGACCAGGGGGATTGAATATGGCCAGACACAGCAATCAGGCCAGCTTCAGAGCGGCACTCGCTGTCTCTAAAGCATAACACCTGCATGCAGCCCGCACTACTTACCTAAGTAACCAGCCACTCAGACTGGGGTGTAAACTGTACAACTAAAAAGCCTTCTGCTCAAGAACAGAGAATATTTTTTTAATAAAAAGGCAAATTACAAAGATGTTTAAGAGACAAAACTCTTCTAAAATCTTTCAAAAATTACCACCAACATGAAGTACTACAGTTCAAGGATAAAAACAAACTCATCACTGGAATATACTGAAAGGTTCCAGAGGTATTACCACAAGGTGACAAGTCAGAAACGAAAAAAAATTGGCCTGTTCAAAAAGTTGAAAAAAGGCTTGGGGCTAAGGCCTCTTTCACACTTCCGTTTTTGACAGTCAAGATCCGCCAATTTTGAAAAAAAACGGATCCACCATTTTTCTTTGCGGATCCGTTTTTTTCCCCATTGACTTTTATTATTGGCGTATCCTGACTGATTGCCGTCCGTTGCATCCGTTTTTGTGAGGATCCGCCACAATGTTAGTGTCTGTCAACATCCTCAAAGATTTCCAAACGGAGCTTGCAACTTTTTTTGCCGGCGGATCCTCCAGACATTGAATTAACCCCAAATTCTGTCTGGGTGCCAGACCAAACAAAAAAAAAAAAAAAAAATTCTCTCTCTCTCATTTTCAGGATCCGTCTAAAAACGGATCCTGTCCGTTCACATCAGTTGAGAACGGATCCGCTCGTCTGCCTTTTTGGCGGATTTTAACTGATGCAAATAACTGAAGTGTGAAAGAGGCCTAAAGGATACCTGTAGAGGAGTTATGCTATGTTGCCAAAATAAAACAAAAAAAATTAAACACACATATTAGGTATTGCCGCATTCAGAATTGCCCGATCAATAAAAAAAAAAAAAAAAAAAAAAGGTTTAACCTGATTGCTAAACGGTGTAGTGGTGGTGGGGGGGGGGGGGGGGGGGGGGGAAATCGAAACGCCAGAATTACTTTTTTTTGGTTGCCGAGACATTACATTAAAATGCAGTAGCGGGCGATCAAAAGATCATATCTGCAGAAAAGTGGTATCATTAAAAACGTCAGCTCATCGCGCAAAAAATAAGTCCTCACCCAAACCAAGATCACAAAGATGGAGACACTACGGGTCTTGGAAAACAGGCCTTTTTTTTTTTTTAACCCCTTCATGACCCAGCCTATTTTGACCTTAATGACCTGGCCATTTTTTGAAATTCTGACCAGTGTCCCTTTATGAGGTAATAACTCAGGAACGCTTCAACGGATCCTAGTGATTCGGAGACTGTTTTTTCGTGAGATATTGGGCTTCATGTCAGTGGTAAATTTAGGTTGATAATTTTTGCGTTTATTTGTGAAAAAAATGGAAATTTAATGGAAATTTTAAAAATTTCATAATTTTCAAAATTTGAATTTTTATTCTGTTAAACCAGAGTTATTTGACACAAAATAGTTAATAAATAACATTTCCCACATGTCTACTTTATATCAGCACAATTTTGGAATCAAAATTTGTTTTTTTAGGGACCACCTCACATTTGAAGTCATTTTGAGGGGTCTATATGGCAGAAAATACCCAAAAGTGACACCATTCTAAAAACTGCACCCCTCAAGCTACTCAAAACCACATTCAAGAAGTTTATTAACCCTTCAGGTGCTTTACAGGAACTAAAGCAACATGGAAGGAAAAAAAAAAAAAAAAAACGACATTTTAATTTTTCCAACAAAAATTTTGTTTTATCATCAATATTTTCATTTTCACATGGGTAACAGGATAAAGTGGATCCTAAAATTTGTTGGGAAATTTCTCCTGAGTATACCGATACCTCATATGTGGTCATAAACCACTGTTTGGGAGCTCAGAAGGGAAAGAGCTCCATTTGACTTTTTGACTGGAAAATTAGCTCCAATCCTCAGCGTACACCATGTCGCGTTTGGAGAGCCCCTGTGTGCCTAAATATTGGAGCACCCCCACAAGTTACCCCATTTTGGAAACTAGACCCCCCCCCCCCCCCAAGGAACTTATCTAGGTGCATAGTGAGCACTCCGAACCCCCAGGTGCTTCACAAATTGAGCCGTAAATATGAAATAGAACTTTTTTTTTTTTCACAAAAATGTTCTTTTAGCCTCAATTTTTTCATTTTCACATGGGCAAAAGGATGAAATGGATCCTAAAATTTGTTGGGAAGTTTCTCCTGAGTACAGCGATACCATATATGTAGTCATAAACCACTGTTTGTGCGCACGGCAGGGCTCAGAAGGGAAGGAGCGCCATTTGACTTTTTGAATGGAAAATATGCTGGAATATCTAGTGGCTGCCATGTCACATTTGGAGAGTCTGTGTGTGCTGAAACATTGGAGCACCCCCACAAGTGACCCCATTTTGGAAAATAGACCCCCCAAGGAACTTATCTAGATTGATAGTGAGCACTCCGAACGACCAGGTGCTTCGCAAATTGAGCCATAAATATGAAAAAGTACTTTTTTTTTTTTTTTTTTTTTTTTTGCACAAAAATTTTCTTTTAGCCTCAATTTTTTCATTTTCACATGGGCAACAGGATGAAATGGATCCTAAAATTTGTTGGGAAATTTCTCCTGATTACACCGATACCTCATATGTGGGGGGGAACCACTGTTTGGGCGCACGGCAGGGCTCAGAAGGGAAGGAGCGCCATTTGACTTTTTGAATGGAAAATTAGCTCCAACCGTTAGCGGACACCATGTCGCTTATGGAAAGTATGTAGTGTATGTCAGGTTGGTGTGTGGTGTAATATACACCACCCACACACACGACAACAACATGATGTACACTATATTACACGACACACCAACTTAACGTACACTACGCCACACACCCCAACCTGACACTACGTCAGGTTGGTGTGTGTGGTGTAGTGTACGTCAGGTTGGTGTGTGGTGAAGTGTACAGCACACATACTCACCAACCTGACGTACACTAGGTCACAGAAACCAACCTGATGTACACTACACCACACACACCAACCCGACACACTACGTCAGGTTGGCGTGTGGTGTAGTATACATCAGGTTGGTGTGTGTGGTGTAGTGTATGTCAAATAAAAAACAAAAAGAGGACTTGAAAGTCCACCAATAATATGAAACAGCAAAAAGAGCAAAGAGGTTTACCCGTATAGGCCTCCAGACAAATGCACTCTCAGGGTGCAGTGGACCCATATAGTTAAGATGGCAACACAGGTGCATGAATACCGATATAAAACAACCGCTCGCAGCCTACCAATATATGGAGGGGGCGGTTGCCTGGTATGTTAATGCACAGCAAAACACTTGCATGCGGCGCTGTTCACACTAAGGCCATGCACAGCATCCAGGCCAGCCTAGTAGTGACACCCTTCTATTAGCTCAGACGGGCTGGCCCAGCGCTATCAAAATGCATGCCATGTGAACAGACGCCGCAGTTTGCAAGACCAAATGGGCCCAACTGCACCCTGGATAAAAAGTGCAAAAAACACATTAAAAAATTTTTTTAATTAATGTGGAGTATTAGCTGATATTTTGGCCAAAATACGTGAGCCCGTAACCTACGTCAAAGATCTCCACGCAAGCGACAGTAGCTCTGGCAGAGATGGATTGAAATAGTGTGATGCTTGTATAAAAGTTATCAATGTACAGATGGTAACCTTTTATCAAGTATTGGGTGGACCAAATCCCACACTATTTTCCACTCACCCCCAAAGCAAGTGGACATTCTGGGGGCTGGATCCTACTGTCCTTTCCTTGGTAAACTCTAAAGCTGAGAGTGTACCCTGAGGTACTCTCACACAGCTTGTAGAGTTTTATCCCGTACCTCGCCCTTTTGCTGGGCAGGTACTGACGGAACTGAAGCCTCCCTTTGAAGTGGATGAGGGATTCATCCACACAAATTTTCCTTTCGGGAATGTACACTTCAGAAAACTTGTTGCTGAAGTGTTTGATGAGCAGTCGAATTTTGACCAGTCTATCAAAATTCGGGTCATCGCGGGGAAGGCTTTCAGTGTTGTCCCTGAAATGGAGAAATTTATGAATCGCCTCAAAACGTTTGCGAAACATAACCATGCCAAATACTGGAGTTTGATATAAAATATCGGTACTCCAGTATTAGCGAATTTTTGGTTTCTTCACAATCCCCATGTGAAGGACCAGTCCCCAATATTTAATCATTTCTACAAAGTCCACGGGACTCCAAGTAGAGAATGAAGAAATTGGGTGTTCGGCCAAAAATTGCTGGGCATACAAGTTTGTTTGCTCCACCATGAGACTGACGATTGACTCAGAGAAAAAGACTTTGAAAAAGTCTATTTCTCTGAAGTTGGCAGTCTCAAACTGGATTCCTGATTGGGGAACGAAATCAGGAGTCCGTGGAGCAAAATTTTCAGGTACGGGGGTCCAGAAGGGAGCACTAGTGCTAGGTTGGGCGTGACTAGCACTAGGTTGGGGGAAACTCACACTTGACTGTGGGACTTCCTCCAAGGTACCCGACTCTTACTCTAAGGCCTCCGGACGATTTCTCGTCCTGCGACATCTTGGTGGTGTCAAGTCTATGTCGCTGGAAGAGGAAGAGTGGGAGGTATAAACTGTGTTCCAAATTATTATGCAAAAAGTTTAGGAGTGATAAGGTTAGAATTTTTTTGTTTGTCATTTAAACTCATTGATGGTGGTGTGTGTCAGGGCTCTTTATATCACTGAAAGCAGAGGTCGCGCTACATATTTTTTAGAGGAGTAAAATTACTCCCCCCAATATTTTTGAGGAGTATTTTTCACCACGGAGTACGCAATTTGTATGAATTAAAATTGGCCATACAGGGGTATACATTGCCAACTGATGCTACACACGCTGAGATGCACAGAGAGAGCACGCCGCGATGTCAGTAGCGCCGGTCACGTGTCCGTACGGCCGCTGCTGCACGCTACCACCCGCTGAGAGACAAGCACCGAGGGCGCGCCGCGATGACGTGAGTCACTCCGCAACATCTGATACTGCCCTTTCCCCAGCTCTGTCCAACTCGCTGCCACTGTAGCTTAGAACGATGCGTCCCGTGGACGTATCGTACTAATCTGAAGGTGTTTTTTCGCCTGCCTGTGCGTCATAGACGCCCAGACAGGCGTTAATGCGACCTCTGACTGAAAGCAATCGCAGATACCTGTGCAAATTAGTTTGGCAGGTGTGTCCAAATAAAGGCAAGACTACTTAAGAAGGCTGTTCCACATTATTAAGCAGCCTACATTTTTTGCCAAAATGGGAAAGAAAAAGGATGTGTCGGCTGATGAGATGCAACAATTTGTGGAGTATTTAGGTTAAGGCATGACTACAATTAACATTGCCAAGACACTTCATCGTGATCATCGCACAATCAAGTTGTATGTAGCTGATTCCCAGCACACACGTGTGCGTGCTGATAAGGAAAAATTAAGGACTCTTTCCAACAGGCAATTGCGTCAGGTTAAAAGAGCAGCTGCAAAAATGCCTTGTCATAGCAGCAGACAAGTTTTTGAAGCTGCTGGTGCCTCCAACGTCCCCCGAACAACAAGATGCAGGGTCCTTCAGAGGTTTGCAGCTGTGCGTAAGCCATCCTGTCGACCACCTCTATCCACTGCACACAAGCAGAAACGGCTCCAGTGGGCCAAACGATACATGAAGACTGACTTCCAAACTGTTTTGTTCACCAATGAGTGCCGTGCAACACTCGATGGTGCAGATGGATGGAGTGGAGGATTGTCTTGCTAAATTTTCTCCCAAATTAGGTTATTTACCTTAACTTACGTAGCGCTCACTGGCATCCCAACCAGGCAAAGATTATTGACAATCTTTTATTTTAGCAAGCAATCATTTTGTTTTACATAGCACATGAATAGTCTCAAGATTTTAAAAAAATGACAGATATGACATGAAAGATTTCAGCATCAATAATAATTACCGAGTTATTGTAGCATCACCCTTCGCATCGGGGGACCTCGATCAGCGGGAAGGGGTTTTCCTCGGTCAGCATCACAGACTAAGTACGTCCACTTGAATCGTCTGGAAAGTCCCCACCCGCTGAGGAGGTCAGTACTTTTTGTAATATTAATTGGAATGATCACGCACTGACATGCGCAGTGAATCAGGTTTTTCTCACATTCCTCCTTTATCTCAGTTGGTTTGGTTCTCACATTCCTCCCTTCCAACTCCCACAACAATGCCTGAGCAGGTGGTTGTTTTTCACATTCCTGAGTGTGTGCTCTCCTCATGGTAGGAAAAGTTCAGATTCCGGTCACAATCCATAGTATCCAAATGGATGTTTCAATGTACTGCAATCACTATCTTATTGACTGGATGCCTATCTATACCAGTCTCTCACTCATGCATATCCCATTTGTATCACAATCGGTCCTTGATTGCAGTCTTTTAAACGCCATTTTTATAGGACACCATGAGCACTTGTGGTTTCTTGCAACACATTTTGTAAGTTATATAGCAATTCCATATGGATAATAGAATCACTACAATAGCCATCACCAACACGGGATGAATCAGCCAATTCAATAATTTGGTAGCTGAGGGCGAATACACTAGAAAAATATCATACCAATGATGAGAGGTAGCATCAGCAATACTCGATCCCATTTTTACAATCTTATCTGCTATAATAGTGGTGCTTATCACATGCATTTGTATAGTTCTATTTAATTGAGTAATCATATATTTTCCTTCTTCTGATTGAAACATATAATTGAACAATTTCATTCGGGGTGGTTCGGTTGTATTCCTTCCAATCTCCTGGCCTCGGAACGAACTCCTTCCTGAATTTTGTAGTCAGACAGATTCCAGGAGTCCAGGCACCGATGCTGTCCAAACACGCGAGCCCAAGGATTCCACTTAACCATATTTGAAGATTTGGAATCTATAAAATCAATAATCAACATTATTCCCTCAAATAACATTTTTCTTGTGGGATATATTCCCATTTTTCCACTCCTGGCCTCATAATTAACAGGGTATGGTCTTTGCCTATTGCTATCACTTCAGCCTCTGAAGGCGGTCCTTGGGTATTTTGAACCCAGATTTTGGCTCCCACATTAGTGATGCTAGAAGAGCCAAAACCTTTTGAGCCTCTGATAGTTAATTCTGAAGGGGCTGTTCCCTCTTGCACATCTGACAAATTTATTGGAATCAAAAGCATTTGCGCAATATGCTGTCCTTTCTCCAAAATTAGAGGCTCATTCCCCAAATTTATCATTAATACTTTGATTTCTCCTTGATAATCTGCATCTATGACTCCTCCCACCACCATGGCCCCCTTTAATGCCAAACTAGACCTAGTGGCTATCTGTCCATAGTGGTCCTTTGGAATCTGACACCCCAATCCTGTAGCTATTGGTTTTACTTTCCCCTGTGGGATCACAACAGTTTCCAATGCACTCAAATCCAAACATGCTGAATGTGGAGTTGCTCGTTCCGGTATTCGTGCTTCTTGATCAGTTTTCCACCATATGACGGACCTTATCAGGTGTGCCTCATGTATGGTGAGATTGGGTGTAAGCATCCTCATGAGAGGAGTCATAGAGTCTGTGATAGGCCTGTTGTTAATTATCTGTAAAGCCTCACTCAAATTGTCTCTCCATTGTCCATACTGTGTATCAGATTGATTAAGTTTTCTCAATGTGGATTTTAATAATCCATTGATTCTTTCCACCAAACCTGCTGCTTGTGGATAGTAAGGTATAGGATATACCCATTGTATATTGTTGTCCTGAGCATATTTTTTAATGGCATCTCCAGTGAAATGAGATCCATTATCAGTTTGAATTTGTAAGGGGACCCCATAATACTGTGTTATTATCTCTAAGGTCCGCTCTGTGCTCCATTGGGTGGCTGCTTTACACGGAAAGCCCACCATCAGTCCTGAATATGTATCTACCGCAGTACAGACATACTTACACCCCCTACTCTCTGACAAAGGGCCGATGAAATCCATTTGCCATATCTGAGCAGGTAACTGGCCTCTGCCTATGTGTCCCATTACGGTGTGTGGTACCTCTCGTTTTTGTGAATGTTGACATATTGGGCAATGTTGTATAGTTTGTTTTATTATGTCAAGTGTCAGAGGCACACCTCTCTCCTGGGCCCACCTGTAAGTGGCTCTTTCTCCAAGATGTCCGCTTTTCTGATGAGCCCAAACGGCTGTACCTTGCAGCCATGCTTCTTTTTCTCCAGCATCAATCTCAGTAGTATTTTGTCGAATAGCAGCTGCTTTATCTGCTTCAGAGTTAAACAAACGTTCAAGTGAGTCAATTGGCATATGAGCATCAACATGAAAGACAGTGGTAGGTGTCTCTTGCACCATTTCCTCCAAATATTGCCACACTTCCCTACCCCAAATTTCTTTACCATGAATCATCCAATTATGTTTTTTTATCCCATGATCCAAGTAGCTAATCCATTAGCCACTGACCATGAATCAGTGTACAGATAACATTCTGAAACTTGTTCATGTTTCAAAGCCAAAAAAAAAACCCATATAATTCAGCATATTGACTGCTTTTCCATTTTCTTTTCCTGTATTCCAGGAACTTTTACTGCAGTTTTTTTTCCAGCTACATTTTGATAATGTTCTCGCTTGTCTTTTTACAACCAGGTGTTACATTCTAACACCACTTTCTGCCCTCCTACTTCTGTTATCTTTTGTTTTAACTGAGAGCATTTCTCCTGCATGTTAATCTTCCGGTCATGCATAACACGGTAAGCACTGAGCAGAATCCACATGCGCCGTCCTAAAGACACTACATCACCTGCCTTAGCAGGGACACCCCTGAGTACATCAACAACATCGAGGGGTTAACTGCATCACCTGCCTTTGCAGGGACACCCTCGAGTAACTTAACAACATCGAGGGGTTAACTGCATCACCTGCCTTTGCAGGGACACCCTCGAGTAACTTAACAACATCGAGGGGTTAACTGCATCACCTGCCTTTGCAGGGACACCCTCGAGTAACTTAACAACATCGAGGGGTTAACTGCATCACCTGCCTTTGCAGGGACACCCTCGAGTAACTTAACAACATCGAGGGGTTAATTGCATCACCTGCCTTTGCAGGGATCCCCATGAGTACACTAACAACATCATGGGGCTCTGAGCCCTTGAGCTTATTATCCTATGCCTCTGCAAGTCCACTACTCCCCAATTCATGCGCTATTATATCATACAGAGCTTCGGTCCAGCCAGGAACCTCCGGTTTTTCCTCAACTTTTCTTTATTACTTCGCCTGAACATTGTAACAAAAATTTGGCAAAATGCCAAATGCTGATTTTTTGCACAAAGAAACCTTAACTAATATTCCGTATTTTGACAAAAATAGAATTTCAAAATTATATTCAGGCAAAAAGTTATTTAGGATTTTCCAAAATTGGCTTTCTGCCAAATAGACGCAACCTATCACAACTTTAAAATTATCACTTCTCCAGACTATAGAACATACCAAAAACCTTCCTAGTTACAACTACAAAAATCTTTTTACTCAAAAGCCTGAAATTTGAAAAATCCTGCCGACTACGCCAATTTATGTCTTGCTAAATTTTCTCCCAAATTAGGTTATTTACCTTAACTTGCGTAGCGCTCACTGGCATCCCAACCAGGCAAAGATTATTGACAATCTTTTATTTTAGCAAGCAATCATTTTGTTTTACATAGCACATGAATAGTCTCAAGATTTTAAAAAAATGACAGATATGACATGAAAGATTTCAGCATCAATAATAATTACCGAGTTATTGTAGCATCACCCTTCGCATCGGGGGACCTCGATCAGCGGGAAGGGGTTTTCCTCGGTCAGCATCACAGACTAAGTACGTCCACTTGAATCGTCTGGAAAGTCCCCACCCGCTGAGGAGGTCAGTACTTTTTGTAATATTAATTGGAATGATCACGCACTGACATGCGCAGTGAATCAGGTTTTTCTCACATTCCTCCTTTATCTCAGTTGGTTTGGTTCTCACATTCCTCCCTTCCAACTCCCACAACAATGCCTGAGCAGGTGGTTGTTTTTCACATTCCTGAGTGTGTGCTCTCCTCATGGTAGGAAAAGTTCAGATTCCGGTCACAATCCATAGTATCCAAATGGATGTTTCAATGTACTGCAATCACTATCTTATTGACTGGATGCCTATCTATACCAGTCTCTCACTCATGCATATCCCATTTGTATCACAAGGATGGTTGGTTGATGAACACCCCATGAAAACACGCCTAAGGCGCCAACAAGGAGGAGGTGGAGTAATGTTTTGGGATGGAATCATGGGGAGAGAGATTGTCGGCCCCTTTAGGATCCCTGAAGGGGTAAAGATGAACTCCGTAATCTATGTGGAGTTTCTAAAACAGCACTTCCTGCCATGGTTCAAGAGGAAGAACCGTGCTTTCGGAAGCAAGATCATTTTCATGCATGATAATGCACCGTCTCATGCTGCAAATAACACATCTGCATCTCTGGCTGCTGTGGGCATAAAAGGACAAAATTATGGTGTGGCCACCATCTTCCCCTGACCTCAACCCCATTGAGAACCTCTGGAGCATCATCAAAAGGAGTGTCTATGATGGCGGGAGGCAGTTCACATGTATGCAACAGCTCTGGGAGGGTATTCTGTCCACATGCAAAACAATTGAAGCACAAACCATCCAAAAACTGACAAATTCAATGGACGAGAGAGTTCAGAAGCTTCTTTCGAACAAGGGGTCCTATGTGCAAATGTAACATCACCTAGAATAAAGTTTTGACTTGAAAACTGTTTGATTTGATAATAAGCTGATAATGCTTATAATTTCACAATTGACCAATTTTTGGTTCAAAATAAAAAGGTTGAAAACTCTGCTGTGCATAATAATTTGGAACATGCATTTTGAGTGTTTATTTTTAAAAATATACTGTTTTCATAGGCAGTTTGTTCAAAAACAGTGCAATTATAGTAGAATATTAGATGACTGGAAAATAAAAATGACTGCAATTCATATAGGTAATTTAGAGAAAATATGAGGAAATATTGTTTGCATAATAATTTGGAACACAGTGTAGAGAAAGGTGGGGGTCCTCCTCACTATCAGTTTCGGAGGCAATAATTTCATATGCCTCCTCAACTGAGTAGACCCTTTGTGAGTGGGATGAGCGGGACGTTGTGTGTGGTGTGTGCGTGTGTAAAAAAAGCTTTATTGCAGTGGGCGTGTGAATGTGCGTGTGTTTGGTGAAAAACTTTCTACTGCAGGACGGGGCTGTCAGGTGCAGGTTGTCGGGCGGGGGCTGTCAGGCGCAGGCGGGGCAGGAAGGGGCTGAGGAGATGCAGCTGCAGATGGAGTCGGTAGTAGCAGCAGGTGATCGGGGGGGTGATCACCAGGGGAGGATGGGGCTATGAGTTGGGGGGGGGGTCAGAAGGGGAGCCGAGGACCAGCTACAGATGGAGCCGACAGCAGCAGGTGATCAAGGGGGCGTGATCACCAGGGGAGGATGGAGCTGTCACTGGGGGGGGGGGGGGGGGGGGGGCAGGAGGGGAGCAGAGGACGGGCCGCTTATGCAGCCGGCAGCAGCAGTAGGTGATCAGGGATTGATCAGGGGGACACAGGGTGATTACTGGGGGGGTGATCACCAGAGGAGGGTGGGGCAGGAGGGTAGCAGAGGACCAGCTGTAGATGAAGCCGGCAGCAGGTGATCAGGGGGGCAAGGGGTGATCACCAGGGGAGGATGGGGCTGTCAGGTGTGGTTGGGGGCAGAAGGGGAGCAGAGGACCAGCAGAAAATGTAGATGGCAGCAGCAGGTGATCGGGGGGGGCACGGGGTGATCACAAGGGGAGGAGGAGAGAAAATGTAGAAAACGGAGCTGTCGGGCACAGGGGGGGGGCAAGAGGGAGGAGGTGAGCAAATGCAGCAGGTTATCAGGGGGGGAGGGAGCGGAGGTCGGGGGGAGGGAGCGGAGGTCGGGGGGAGTTAAGGACAGGAGGGGGGGAGCACCTGTCCTCAGCACACAGCAGCGGTGGTGCTAGCAGCAGCGGCGATCGCGGGTTCTGTGAGGCAGGTCAGGCACCTCGCTCCTCGGCTTCCACAGATGGGATGAAGCTGAGGAGCGAGGCAGACATTGTTTTTCTCCGCCCCTCCACATCTGATTGGAGGGCTAGCGTCACATGGACGCTAGCTCCGATCAGATCTGAGGGGAGTGACAAAAAGGTCACCAGGAGTGATCGTAGACCCGGGGGGGCTAAGCCACCCCCCCCTAGGGTCAAGTATAGATCCCCCTGTACCTGCGTGCCGGGTGACCTTTCATTCACCCCGGTCATCCGGCCCGCAGGAGGGCGATCATTCTGTGACACAGGGTATGCATCACAGGTCGGATTGGCACCGACTTTCATGACGCATACGCTGTGTCACAGGTCGTGAAGGGGTTAAAGCAAACTTTGGGATTTTTTTTTACACCACTTAGATGAAAAAGAACCTTGACATGTTTGGTGCCTATGAACTCGTAATGACCTGGAGAATCATAATGGCAGGTCAGTTTTAGCATTTAGTGAACCTAGCAAAAAAGCCAAAACAAAAAACAAGTGTGGGATTGCACTTTTTTTTTGCAATTTCACCGCACTGGAAATTTTTTTTCCCCCATTTTCTAGTACAAAACATGGTAAAACCAGTAGTGTCATTCAAAAGTACAACTCGTCCCGCAAAAAATAAGCCCTCATAGGGCCATACTGACGGAAAAATAAAAAAAAGTTATGGCTCTGGGAAGAAGGGGAGCGAAAAACAAATGCAGAATTGAAAAGAGCTCCGGTCATTGACACTACACAGAGAAAATGTTATTGAATGAGTGAAGCGAAAAAAATTTTTCCATAATTTAGAATATGCCCTTGTTCCCATGCGGAAACTGTACTAAACCATTTACTGTCTTGGAACATAGCCAACCCTTATTTAGAATTTGAATTTCACTCCTTTTTGCCGGTTAAATCGATGAGCAAGCGATCAATCTCCACTTACATTACACAATTTTCTAAAGGTGAAGAATTTTTTTGCCCTGCCTAAATGATTTCATATACTATGAACGAGTGTTTTTTGACACATAACATTCAATCAGCCCATTCAGATTACACAATTATCAGGAACAAATGGTCATTACAGTTATAATTAGTGAGGAGCGCACATGCTCGGATAAGGTGTTATTGCCTAACAAACGGGCAATCCCTGCATGTATTGTGGATGTCAAACAGCCGAGAGACATGAAGGCGCAAGGACACGAACATATTATTCGAGCACGCCGAAGTCACTCGGTTAGCACCCGAACACCTTATCCCAGCACGTTCAGTCATCACTAGTTATAATCTGACAGATAACCAACCAGTGCACACGCAGCTTAAAGTAAAGGTGTGTTTATTATTTTCATGCATTGGAAGCTTATGAAGTAAATCAAATTACCTTCCTGAAAAAACCCTTTACGCTGTGTGCCCACGTGTTTTTTTTTCGCGTTTGAAGCGTTTGTCCTGGTCAAAACGCTTCAAGAGACATCCCATTCATTTTAAATGAATTCCGCACTTTTTGTGAACATTAATGCATCTTTTTCTGCAAAATAAACGCTTTGCGGTAAAAAATGCAGCACTCTCATTAATTTTGCGGAAAAGTCCGTGTTTTTAGCTATTTTCTATGAGACAGAAGACACGCGGGAAAAAAACGCATCAAAAACGCGCAGAGATAAAAAGCGCATGTTCTGGGAAGGAGTCCGGTTTTGAAGCAGAAATTTTCTGCATACGTGGGCACGTAGCCTAGCCTATGTTTACACGGTCCGTTACGGCAGCACTTTGGACGCAACTCCATCCAAAGCGCTGCCGGCTTTTGTACAAGTGGTGATTTTGCATGTGTTCATTGAACACTTGCGGAATCACCGTATCGTATCCATAGACTGTGATATTTATCTTGTGGAGACTGAGCGTCTCTGCAAAATAAATAGACATGCTGCGGTCTATAACGGCGCACCACACATGCTTATAAGCAGGTCTGCCACCTGCGTCTCTGTACGCATACTGGAGATGGGATTTTATAAGATTCCCTCGACTATGATGTAACATGTGGCCGCTGCGGATGTACGCAGCGTCCAATCCACAGCAAATACTGAATGTGGAAATATACCCTTAAGGGCTCTTTCAGATACCCGTGATAATCGGTCAGATGGCAATGCACGTACATGGACATCTTCATAGAAATTTCTGAAGTGGTCATGCTCAGCTCAGGAGATGTGCAGCCAGTCCATTGCATTGTTAACAGGCATTGGACATTGGATATCACAGACATCTGAAAAGAGTCCTAAATTAAATTATTTTAAAAAAAAAATATCTTCAATTTGTCACTGCTATCTATGGCTGCTGATTTTGTGCTTGGCGCTGTGCACTCCTGGTCATTTTCTCAGCCGCTTGCTCACACTGCATCAAAGTCTGATTGGGGAAAAAAAAAAAAAAAAAAAAATGCGAAGGCGGGGGACTTAAGAGATTGTGGGAAAAAAGTTGCAAAGTTAAAAAAAAAAAAAAAAAAAAAAACAGACTTTTTGTAACTGGAGTATGTCGCTGCTCTCCAGAAATACTGTGGCACCACGCAATAGTGTTTACATGCTCCTGGTCTGTGCAGTAGCGCATAGGTAATTTGTGCAACACTATAGGTGGGTTTACAGCATACAACTTGTGGCATTTAATGACTGACAGAAGCCACAGTAGTTGTATGCATCTAATAGCCTGTATAGACAGGCAGTCCAAACTTAAGGTGTTGTACAAACTTAGGGTTCAAGTTTGCACTCACTATGTGACAGCAGTCCTGCGAATTCTCACAGCGCACACACACTTCAATGCACGGCGCATGACCGCAAGTTACATGTGCCGACTAGACATGCGCCGCCTTGCTCAATACAAGTGAATTAGGCAAGGCCATATAAGTCTAGTCTGCAAGGCTTTGGAAATATGCAATTCGCATACATGTGGTCACAAGACTGCCCACTCCCACTCCTGATGGGGTGCTATGCCAGATGACCTGGCCTCCACAGTCACCAGACCTGAACCCAATCAAGATGGTTTGGGGTGAGCTGGACCGCAGAGTGAAGGCAAAAGGGCCAACAAGTGCTAAGCATCTCTGGGAACTCCTTCAAGATTGTTGGAAGACCATTTCCGGTGACTACCTCTTGAAGCTCATCAAGAGAATGCCAAGAGTGTGCAAGGCAGTAATCAAAGCAAAAGGTGGCTACTTTGAAGAACCTAGAATAAAAGACATTTTCAGTTGTGTCACACTTTTTTGTTAATTATATAATTCCGCATGCGGTAATTCATAGTTTTGATGCCTTCAGCGTGAATCTACAATTTTCATAGTCATGAAAATAAAGAAAACTCTTTGAATGAGCCGTGTCCAAACTTTTGGTCTGTACTGTAGTTGATCCGATAGCTGCTACGGCGCATGCGTCGCCATCTTGGAGGAGGTTTTTCTTCTCCAGCAAGATGGCGCCACTGGCGCAAGCGCAGCAGCAGCTATCAAATCTCCTAAATACACTGATATCTGCTACTGAGCAAGCGCTATTTTAAAATTGATTTTTTCTTTCTGAATAACATCAGCCACATTTATTATTGGGACATTAAACATGCAATTATGCTGCAGAGCAGGTGCCACTGCATGCAGAAGGGTTTTTTTTTCCTTCAGTAGGTACATATATTCATTATGTAAACTAGGGGGCAGGTCAGTGAGAGCTCAATGACCTGTCAGAGGCCATACTGATGGATACCTAATCAGATCATCACATGAAGACCCCACCACAGGCCGCCCCGGAGTACGAGTGCATCATTAACTCAAAACAGAAAATAAAGATTAAACAGCAACCACAAGACAGGTTTCATCACCAGGTATCATTTTAATCAGTATAACGGCACCGACCTGACACTGTGTGTAGGTTGCTTAACACAATCCTGCTGACAGATTCCCTTTAAAGGGAATCGGTCAGCAGGTTTATGCTATATAATCTGAGGAAAGCATGAGGTAGGCGTGAAACCCTAATTTCAGCAATGTGCCACTTATTAGGATGTGGGCCATTTTAATACACAGTGATTTATCAACAGCAGATTATCAGTGCCCAGACTGGCGCTTGTCCAGCTCCACACCCAGCATCGATTAGCAGCTTACTGTCAATACACAACGTACACAGAAAACTGCTAATCAGGGGTCTGGATGGGGTTAGCTTTCTGAGCTCTGCTACATCTAAAAACTCAGTTTAGTGGCTGCAGCAGAATCAAAATCATACAATCGCTGGAATCAGGGTCTCTTTCCTACATTACACTGCTCACACATGACATATCAAAACCCAGTCACATGCAGGGTGGTGGAATTGGTAAAGCAAACCTCCGACTTATCAATTTCTTTTGATTCAGACTCCACAGCACTGCCTCAATACTGAGCATGTACATAAAGTGCAGCACAGATTCATCTCAACTAAAAGAACTTTTACAAATTATTAGGGAAAAAAAAGTTACAGCATATACTGCTTTGTACTACAGCACACAATTGATTATTTTAGGAGTCAATCCATTTTAGACTGGTTTTACATTTACCATGTTTTTGCGGGCCGATTTTTGGCCCCAATAGATTTCTATGGGCTGCAAAATCATCCCGCAAAAATTTCACTGTGCGCCTTGTGCTGTACGGCTGTTTTTGCGGCCATGATAAAAGATTGAGCTTGCTTGTAACCAGTTGGGCCGCAAAATTTCCGTTTGTTTTTGCGACGCACTGTGACTTCCGGTTTTGCGGAACGCCTTTTTTTTTTTACAATACTATTTCCATAATATTGGAAAAATGAAAAACGGCGCTCCAGAAACTTTGAGGTCCGTTATTGCGGCAGACCACAAAAAAATGCGGGGACACAGCCCGCAAAAAAAGTGGCAAGTGTAAGGCTATGTGCACACGGTGCAGATTCTCCAGCGGATTTTACTAAATCTGCAGGTCAAATGACCTGCATTTTTCCTGCGGATTTCTTCCTTTTTTGCGGTTTTTGTTCGGTTTTCCACTGCGGGTTTCCACCTGCGGATTTGTAGAATGGAGCAGGTGAAAAACTGCAGCAAAACCGCACAAAAGTAGTCACATGCTGCTTTTTTTTCCTGCACAAAAACCGTGCGGAAAAAAAAACGCAGCATGTGCACAACGTTTTTTTTTACATAGGCTATAATGGTACTGTACATCACCTGCAGTCCTGCTGCAGATCCACAGTAGAAACCGCACCGTGTAAACAGACCCTCAAAGCAGCCTTATACTGATTCCACCAAAATGGACACCGACTCCACAGCCCTGGTGACAAGTTCCCTTTAAGAAGTCCAAGCACAGGTCATGTTGTACAGTAGAAAACCAATGTGGATATATTTTCTATAATCCCTTTTGGACCTCTCTAGAGCTACAGATAAAAGGGATAGGGGAAACTTACAGCTACACCCCAGTGCTTGTATTTTATCCCTTTGCTAGGGATCACGTATGAGTAATGCTTGTAGTCACAAACTCATCAGTGAAGTCTCCACCTGGTTTGAGACGCACTCCAGCACATATGACTGCAGTTGTGATCTGCCAAATCAAACAATGGTCACATTTCTAAATCTTCATAATACAAGTCTGTCAGAATTCAGAACAAGCCAAAGAGTCCCATAGACTTGTATGGAGTAAAAAGACGACCTCCAAAACATTCAGTGATCTGGCGGCTTACAAAAACATTTACATGGTGCCAGAGCAACTGGGACAGGGATGAAAACAGATGAAGACACTGACCAGTGAGTATATACTACATGTATCAAACTCACATATGTAATCGGTAACAAAGGGATCAAATGAGAGAAAAAAAAAAAAAAAAAGGCTTAAAAGGGAACCTGTCACCATGACCTTAACCAGCACCTATGCTGCAGTTAATGGTTCTATAAAAGCCCCCAAAAAATCTTTTGAAGTTCTCCCTCACTGTATGTTAATTTGGTTTGTCCGGTGCAACAGGCTTTATTTCTTCGGTCTCAATCCCTCCTCCCAACTTCTCTATCCCACCCCCCAGCTGTTACTCACCATCCTCCTGTAATTGCCATGGATGGCGCCTCCTTCGTCATCCACATAGCCGGGTGTTATCTCGCGCCTGCGCACTATGCTCTGCCCTACTGCAGGCAGAGCCGAAAACATAAGTGCGCACGTGCAGTTAAGATTTTGACCAGGGGTGCCCAAACTTTTACAAGCCACTGTAGTTGGACTGACTGATTTTAGCAACAAAGTAATAGAGAAACTTGCAGAATGTGGAAACCATAGAAGACTGCAGACAAGAAATGGCAGAGAAATATATATGTAAATAACCAGTTCCAAAATGGTTAAGAAGAGCATGCACACAATGCAACACACACAAAGACTAATAAAAGAACCCAGACCGGTCTGCTCTGCACACGCAACAATAAAAGTGTATAATATATATTATATATATATATATATATATATATATATATATATATATATATATTTATTTTATAGTAATAGGTAACCTTCAAAGGGAATCTGACCTAAAAAAGTTGTTAACTACCTGTAGCTAAATAGCTAACCTATGGAGGAATACCATGTTAACAAATGTTTAAGGGTATGTGCACAGGCTGCGGAATGATCTGCGGATTTGGCCGCACAGATTTTGTAAAATCTGCAGGTAAATCTGCAGGTCAAAAGACCTGCGGTTTTACCTGGGGATTAGCCTGCAGTTTTGTCCTGCGGTTTTTCATCTCCACAATGGAGGAGATGGCAAACCGCAGCGGAATCTGCAGAAAGAATTGACATGTCAATT
The DNA here is from genome assembly GCF_039654945.1 of Dendrobates tinctorius. Classification (NCBI taxonomy): domain Eukaryota; kingdom Metazoa; phylum Chordata; class Amphibia; order Anura; family Dendrobatidae; genus Dendrobates; species Dendrobates tinctorius. Next base: position 629,366 of record NW_027361921.1, on the reverse strand, counting down.
CTTTCTGCGGTTTTGAAACCGCAGCAAATCCGCACTGAAAATCAGGGCTGTGGAGTCGGAGTCGTGGAGTCGGAGCTCATTTTGGTGGAGTCGGAGTTGGAGTCGGTATAAAATGGACCGACTCCTAAAATATATAATAAATTGGGTACAGTAATTCAATGCAGGATGTGCTGAATATTTTTTCATAGGAGTTTGGGAAAGTTATGAAATGTCCTATAAATGGCTGTTCTATTCCTGATCTAAGGCTACATTCACACACAGCGTTTTTCCTGTGTTTTTTGAGGATACGTTTTTCAGCTGCAAAAGCTGATCATCTTTTTAAAAAACTGCATCACCTGAAAGGTTTTTGAGCTCATAGATAATGTTTTCAATAGCAAAAGCAGATTAGAAATCTGCTCTATCTATCCATTTATCCATATCTGTCTATTCATATCGTATCTGTACCAAAAAGAATGAAAACCGGGTAGTACACCAATATATATTCTGTTCTATCTAAATATCTTGATTATTGGATCATAAAAATGATTAAATGTCTGAGGTTCACATTGTACTACAATAAATTTTTCACTTAAATATAAGCAATATGTGTGGGAGTCGGAGTCGGAGTCGTGGAGTCGGAGTCGGAGTCGGTGTAAGGGAAATTGAGGAGTCGGAGTCGCAGGTTTGGCTTACCGACTCCACAGCCCTGCTGAAAATCCTGCAGCGTCTGCACAGCGGGTTTTTTTTCCATAGGTTAGAATGCTACTGTACACCGCAGCAAAAACTGCTGCGGATCCGCAGCGGCCAAATCCGCACACACCCTAAGTGGGCAGTCACACGACATTTGGCTATGTGCAGAATCTGCTGACAATACTGACACACTTCTCTCAGCTGGAAATAGAAGAAAACTCTCCAGCGCAGAAATCAGGCTGGAGTCACACACACACAACGTATAAAAAGATATTATATATATATATATATATATATATATATATACACACACACATACATACATTATATATTTCTGATTTTGACGGACCAAAATCGCACAAATGTTTCATTAACAGTGATCCGTATGTCATCTGATTTTAATGCGAGGATGCGATTTCCTCGCATGTAAGCATCCGTGTGACATATCCGTATGGCGAGAATTTCTCGCCGGCTTGCAAAATGGACATATAATGGAGAAATTATATAATATATATATATATATATATATATATATATATATATATATATATATATATATATATATATATATATATATATATATATATATATATATATATATATATATATATATTCCTACGTAGCACAATAGCCGCTGAAACATTTGCCGGCTTCATTAAAATCATTCCAAAACCTGACATCAAATGACATATGGTTTACATACATTAAACCATTTCATTTTTTTTTTTTTTTTTTTTTTTTTTATATATGTCTTTCACTAGTAATTAGATGAGGGTTTGTGTTTAAAATTTGGGAGGTGAAGGTGTAAAAAAATTGCGTGGGCTCTCGCGGTAATTTGTCAACCAGTGAGGTAAACCAGGTGAGTGACAGCAGATATTAATAGTCTTGTTTTCGGCTCCCCCAGCTACAAAAATCTGCCCCAGACACCCCAGAAAAGGCACATCTATAAGATGTGCCTTTTCTGGCACTTATCCTCTCTATTCCCATTGCCCTGTAGCGGTGGCGAATGGGTTAATATAACAAAGGGTTAATGTCACCTTGCGATTGGAAGGTGACATTAAGCCGATTAATAATGGAGAGTGTCAATGAGACACCTATCCATTATTAACCTTAGACTATAAAAGGGTTACAAAATACACAGACGTTAATTAAAAAGTCTTTTAATGAAATAGACAAGTTTTGGACCAATTTTTATTACTCTGCTATTCCAAAATTAAACTATGATCTGCCATTTTTTTTTTGGATCAGTTTTTTTTCCCTATTGAGTTGCATTACTGGCGGATCTTGACGGATGGCCATCCGTTGGATCCGTTTTTGTGAGGATCCGCCACATTTTTTGCGTCCGCCGGCATGCCTGGACGGACCTTGCAACTTTTTTTTTGTTGTTGGATCCGCATTTTCCATTGCGCATGCCCGGAGAAAGAAGTCAGGGAGAAAATTAACCCTGAAATCCTTTCTGGCGGACGAAAAAAAATTTTCTCTCTCTCAGCCAGCGGTTCCTTTAAAATTCTTCATTCTGCGGATCCGTCAAAAAACTGATCCTGTTGCATCCGTTCACATCAGTTTGGAACGGATCTGCTTTTTGGCGGATTTTAACTGACACAAAAAACTGGTGTGTGAAAGAGGCCTTAGTCATGGTCTGTCACAATATTCTAGGTTGAAAACTTAAATGCTTACCTGGGGGTTAACAGCTGAAACAGTGTTTAATCAGTGATGGGTTAATTTAACCCTATAGTGTCCATGCATAACAAATACACAGGAAAGCACACAGTGATATATAAATAAAAACAAGCTAAACGAAGTACAAAGAGAGAAAAATGTAACATGCCTGCAGGTGTGTACCCAGGCGATGTCTGATGGGACTACTACTCGAATCCGGCTAGGTCTGCTGTCACATATAACAGTGACAGCATGAGCCGATGATGGGAGAGTAGTCTCATCATCCGGCGACTGTGGTCAATAGTAAAAAAAAAAAAAAAAAAAAAATTACAAACAATATACAGTACATACTCAAACACCTAATCCCCGACGCCCACGTCTCCTGCAACAAAAATAAAATAAACTAACATATACTCCTTGTTCGCCGTAGTCGATTTAATAAAGAGTGTCCCTCTGGTGATACACTACGTGAGGGATCACCTCCTGTCAGCGCATCACTGCACTGCCGTGAGAGTTCAATGTAGTACATCATCTGATCAGCTCCGATTCTCACTTGCGGCACCGCTACGTGAGAAAATTCGAACACAGCGGTGCCGTAAGTGAGAGCACGAACTCCGGTGAACTCTAAGTGACACATTGACAGAAGCTCCTGCAGTGTATCACTGGAGTCCAGGTAGAGGAGTCACATCTCGCGATGTGACTGTTCTATACGCGAGATCGTCGTGGGACACTCAGTAAATAGACTACATCAGACAGGGTATTTATACTGGTTTATTTTATTGCAGGAGATCGAGGGAGTCAGGGATTAGGTGATGCAGCAAGTATGGTAAATTAAGATTCAATAAAGGAGTCTGTGTGATTATTTCAATTAAAGAACTTTGTTCTGTCTGTCTTTATTTACCATATAACTATAGGATTAGTAACGGACAGGTGTCTCATTGACACTTCTCCATTACTAATCCGTGGGCTTGATGTCACCAGATAATACAAAGGTGACATCAACCCCACAAACATTACCTTACTTGCCACCGCTACAGGGTAACTGGGAAGAGCGAGGGGCCAAGTGCCCAAAGTGCCCAAACTGGTGCATCTATAATATGCGCCATTTCTGGGGCGTGTGAGAGCTGATATTTTTAGCCTGGGGGGGGGGGGGGGCGGCAGTATCCATGGCCCCTACCCAGGCTATTATATCAGCCCGCAGCCGTCTGCCTGCCTAGCCTTTGCTAGTTTGATTTTATAGGGATCCTCATGTCAATTTTTTTCTGGGGTTCCCCTGTAAACTAGCCAGTAAAGGCTAAGCCAACATCTGTGAGCTGCTATTAACAGCCTGGGAACCTTTATGGCTTTTGGCTCCTTCCCAGAATATTAACATCAGTCCATGGCTTTCCCTCTGCAGGTTAAGAAAATTACGCAGGAGCTCACGCAATTTTTTTTTATAAATATTTTGAAAATTAAACAGACACTGTATTGCATTTCACGCAGATTTTGTGCATGTGTGTCTTATTTAACTCTCTTTATGTACCATTTTATTTATGAGGGTATCTAGCCGATACCTGTTCATTAGTAAACTAAATATATATTAGTGGTGTAGTGACCACTGTGTCCGCTAGGGGGCGCTGTGTGGGTGTCCCAGGACAGGTGTATAAGCATTTCCAGTGCCCTAATGCGAGTAGGATGCTGAATGATCGTAATGTATCCCATAGTGGGTGGCCTTGGGATGAAGGCTTGCTTAAGTGCTGATCAGCAGAGCTGATCTTTCGTTCGAATGTGTCAGGGAGAAGCCTTCAGGTGATTGATGAGACGGGCCGGATCAATCATCTACAAATCCACCCATGGCTGTGTTTAAGAACGGCATAGTAAAGGTGTATATAAGTGTGTGTGAAGGACCTGTGATGAGGTCATAGCGATGTGACCCGGTGGGCGTGGCTAGACCATATAAGGTGGCCAGGGTAGGTCACATGGAGTGAATGCTTGGACCCGGTGGCTCCGTTGTGGAAGGTCCCGCTGGGAGATGGGGCTTCCTGCCTGACAGCACGTGAATGCTGTGAGTAATGGCTGCAAGCATCTGACAGTTCCCAGGGAGAGGGAAAGAACGTCTGCAGTGAGCTGAAGCAGTCATGAGGTAACCCTGACGGGGTGTGATATCTGTGAAGCTGAAGAGCCCGAGTACTGGACATTGCGTAACCTGTGTGACCACAGGCTTAACAGAAGGAAGCTCGTCATGAACGCTATGCTGATTATATGAACTTTATGTTGCTGCTGTGGGTTTATGATGCCTGAATAAACCGCATGGATTGCTATTGTTTTATGGAAAACCCGTGCCGGACGTGATTATTTGGCTACCAAGCGAGTGTCCCCAACCTTGAATGACAGCGCTACCTTACAATATATATCAAACACACAAATACACTGTATATACACACACAATCACTTATATTTGTTTTGTGTGTGTAAACATTGCATGTATTGATATTATGGTCTTCGATGAAGAATGAAAAAAAGAAGAGGTTGGACAAGGAAATGACGTCGCAATTTTTTTTTTTTTTTTTTTTAAATTGTATATCTTTATTTAGCTTAAAAAAAAAAAAAGCATACAAATCCGCATCAAAACCGCACAGAATTTCAACTACGTTTTCTGCCAAGAGGCAGAATCCGGGCAGAATTTTACAAATGCGAATCTGCAACGTGCACATACCCTTACAAATCCACGCAACAGTCACAGGTAACTCCTCCAAAACTCCTTCTCAAACACCTATAAACACCTCTCCTCCCAGCCATGCAGCAAAGCTAGATCTGATGATGTGTTTGAATCAGGACCCATATTATATAGGGGATAGAAGTGGCGAGAGCTCAGACTCCCAGTGCTCCCAACATGGCTGATTAACCCCTATTCTGTCAACAGAAATAAAAACCATTTAAAAAGAAGGTGAAATGTTTCTTTTCAGGGCAGGAGTAGAAGCAATCAGACGCTGAGGTCTTCTGGCTCCGCTCTGTAACCCCGTGACAGATAAAATAATTAACACTCTTGTGGATTAAATTAAAAAAAAAAAATATATATATATATATATATATATATATATATATATATATATAATGATAAAATAAAACTTTTCAGCACAGCCCAAATTAGCAAATATATGACATGCTTTATTAAAATATAAAACAGCAGCCTTCATCAAAACCAGTTCTTCGTGTTTTCTCTTCTTGTAAGGCATGTCTTATGGTTGCTCAACTGTGATGTGCTGAAAAACATTCCCTTAAGCCCCCGTCACACAACCATCTCGCTATCGAGATCGCTGCTGAGTCACAAGTTTTGTGACGCAACAACGATCTCACCAGCGAGATTGCGGTGTGTGACACTGACCAGCGACCGGCCCCCCTGCCGGGTATCGCTGATCGTCTTGGAGTGGCCAGGACATTTTTTGGATCACTGGACTCCCGCAGGCCAGCACGCATCGCTGCGTGTGACAGGCAGGAGACCAGCGATCAGCCGCTGGTAACTAAGGTAAACATCGGGTTTCTAAGCGGCGCTTAGTTACCAGCGCGCTGGTGCAGGGAGCTGGTAACCAAGGTACACATTGGGTTTCTAAGTGCCACTTAGAAGCCCAATGTGTACCTTGGTTACCAGCTCCCTGCACCAGCGCGCTGGTAACTAAGGTACACAGTGGGTAACTAAGCGACGTGCGTCCCTTGTTACCCACGTGTCGCTGGTGCTGATCGCTGGTGAAGCTGCCTGTTTGGCAGCTCACCAGCGATTATATAGCGACACACCAGCGATCCTGACAAGGTCATATCATTGTCGGGATCGCTGGTGTGTCGCTATGAGTGACGGTACCCTTAGTCTCGGACCTGCAGAGTGTTGGCGACTAGTGTTGTGCGATACCGTTCGATACCCAAAAATATCGTATCGGATGGTATCGCCCGATACGAAAAAAATATCGGGTATCGCCGATTCCGATACCGGAAGTCCCATTCAAGTCAATGGGACTTCCGGTATCGGAATTAAAAAAAAGCCCTTTATTTCCTTGTTGGCTAATTCTACATAATTGAAAACACATAAGAATCATGTAGAATGTATTGTGGGAGGTGGAGGAGACATTAAAAGCATAGTGGTTTATTCAAATCACATGGCATAGCATTAATTCCACTTTTTTTTTTCAGTACGTTCGGAGTTAAAAAGATATTGACATTGTTAACCTTTTTTATATTTTGTCAGATATGTATGTTTCACAACTTCCATGCTCTTCACGTTAATTTGTACTTCTCCCACACTTTCTCCTTCATGATCCGCAGCAGTAGCATTTTTTTCATGAACTTTTTCTTCACCTTATTCATCTTCTTCATCTTCTTCCCATTAATTTTTTTTTCCATTCTTCATATTCTTCTTATTCAGCTATTATCAATTTTACTATGCTATTTCTTCATCTTCTTCCTATTCTTCTTTGTCTTCATTTTCTTATGGTGACAGGCATTCCTGTAGTACTAATCTATAAAAGTTATAAGATTACACCTTAGGTTCTGCCTGTCACTAAAGATTTACAACAGGATTTGTCCGCGTTCAGTTTGGCCTGCAGCAGCAGGCATTTTCCAGGGGCACCACGAGGAGGAACGGACTCACCCCCATTTACTGCTTAGTCTTCTTCAGCTTATAATTTTGATTTCTTCTATGCTGATTTTTAGTCTTATGCTTAATGTTCTTCTGCTTTCTGTTCTTCTGCTTTTGCTTCTTCTGCTTCTTGTTCTTCTGTATCTTGGTGGTTGTCTTCATGTTCTTTGTCCTCTTGGTCTTATTATTTTGAGAAAGAACAAGCTATTGTTCGAAACGCGTAATCTACTACTTGTTACTCATGTGAACACACCATTTTTTGCTCTGTTTTGGACTTGTTTTTAACAATAAATTGGACTTGAATTTGCAAAGCTGGACCTTTTTTCTTTTTCCTTATTATTTAGGGTCATATTTCTGGTCTTCTTTGGTGTGGTCTTCAGGGTCGTCGTCACGGAGATCAATAAGGATTACCAAAGACAATTTCAAAAAGCTTGATCTTGGAAATGTAGCAGAAGGTACAAGAAGGCTGAGAAACTGGCAAGAACCAGCAGACAGTGCTGGCACCCGGATGGGTAGCAGAAGGAACAAGAGCCAATGGCACTAGCGAGGACCAACTGACGGTGCTGGACCACGGTTACTAAGCAGAAGGTACCTGTGCTAAAAAGCACTACCAAGGACCAGCTGACGGTGCTGGACCTCGGATACCGACATGGAGGCACCTAGGCCAAAGGCTCTGTCGAGAACCAGCAGACAGTGCTGGAACCCGAATGGGTAGCAGAAGGAACAAGAGCCAATGGCACTACCGAGGACCAACTGACGGTGCTGGACCACGGTTACTAAGCAGAAGGTACCTGTGCTAAAAAGCACTACCAAGGACCAGCTGACGGTGCTGGACCTCGGATACCGAGATGGAGGCACCTAGGCCAAAGGCTCTGGCGGGAACCAGCAGACAGTGCTGGAACCCGGGTGGGTAGCAGAAGGTACCCATTCAAAGCAAAGTAGCCAGGCCGCAAGCCGGCCGCAGTTACCGAAACCCAGTCCTACAGGGGGTCCATGTCCCATTGGCACTACGGATCCAGCCTTCAGTGCCAGTTCCCGCAGCCCACATAGGAGTCACCTAAACTGCAGGCACCGTAGAGTCGGCTAACCCGGCCGCAAGACGACAGGACAACGGATTTGTGGCATAGTGACCTTGACACTACCCGGAAACAGCAGGCGTGCTGAAAACAGGCTGGGCAACAGGGAGTCCCCGTGCCAAAGACACTGCCGAGAACCAGCTGACGGTGCTGGAACCCAGATGGGTAGCAAAAGCTACAAGAGCCAATGGCACTACCGAGGAACAGCTGACGGTGCTGGACCATGGTTACTAGGCAGGAGGTACCTGTGCTAGAAAGCACTACCAAGGACCAGCTGACGGTGCTGGACCTCGGATACCGAGATGGAGGCACCTAGGCCAAAGGCTCTGGCGAGAACCAGCAGACAGTGCTGGAACCCGGGTGGGTAGAAGAAGGTACCCATTCAAAGCAAAGTAGCCAGGCCGCAAGCCGGCCGCAGTTACCGAAACCCACAGTCCTACAGGGGGTCCATGTCCCATTGGCACTACGGATCCAGCCTTCAGTGCCAGTTCCCGCAGCCCACATAGGAGTCACCTAAACTGCAGGCACCGTAGAGTCGGCTAACCCGTCCGCAAGACGACAGGACAACGGATTGGTGGCATAGTGACCTTGACACTACCCGGAAACAGCAGGCGTGCTGGAACCAGGCTGGGCAACAGGGAGTCCCCGTGCCAAAGACACTGCCGAGCACCAACTGGCGTTGTTGGAGCCCAAGGACAATCATGGTGTAGGCCGAGGCCTACTTGGTGGTAGTTTTAGATTGTTTGTAGGCTACAACAGACTGTCAACGTGCTCCAATTAGGCATCTGTCTCCACTCTGTTTCCAGGATTTCACGTGACCACCAACACCGCCAGTTTATGCGTACAGCAGCCGTCTGCCCAATCCACACGTGTTCCTGTGTTACTGGGATTCTGTAATGTCAGCAGATCCCCTGATGTGTGTCTGCCACTGTCTCCTGCTCTGTCCACATTCCCACCGCTTGCAGTGGGAAGGTGGACAGCGCAGGAGACAGTGGCGGACACACATTGGGGGATCTGCTGACGTTACAGAACCCCAGTAACACAGGAACACGTGTGGAATGCGTGGACGGCAACTGTGAGCAGGAACTGGCGGTGTTGGAGGTCAGGGGAAATACTAGAGACAGAGTGGAGACAGAGGCCAAATCAGAGAATGTTTAAATCTGAAGTAGTTACAATTTGGAGGCAGCAGCAGTTTGCCCGCCACACAGCAGGGGATCAGCTGACGTTACCGAACCCCACTTTCACATGAACGAGTGTGTTTTTCTGTGTGGACAGCACTTCCGAGCACCAACTGGCGGTGTCGGAGCCCAGGGAAAATCAGGTAGTAGGCCGAGGCCTACTTGGAGCCAGGTGTAAATCTGAGTTTGTTTGACTGTGGAGGGAGCAGGACACTTTGCCATACACACAGCAGGGGATCAGCTGACGTTACCGAACCCCACTTACACATGAACGAGTGTGTTTTTCTGTGCGGACAGCAATTCTGAGCACCAACTGGCGGTGTCGGAGCCCAGGAAAAATCAGGTAGTAGGCCGAGGCCTACTTGGTGGCAGTTTGCGATTGTTTCTAGACTACTACTAACTGTCAACGTACTCCAATTAGGCCTCTGTCTTCACTCTGTTTCGAGTATTTCCTCTGGCTTCCAACCACGCCAGTTGCTGCTCTGAAATGCCGTCTGCACAACCCACACTTATTCCTGTGTTACTGGGGTTCTGTAACAGCAGCTTCTCCCTAGAGGTGAGTCAGGCAATGTCTCCTGCTCTGTCCACATTTCCACTACAAGTAGTGGGAATGTAGACAAAGCAGGAGACATTGCCGTGCTCAACTCTGGAGATGAGCAGATGTTACAGGACCCAGGTACCACAGGAACAAGTGTGGATTGTGCAGACGGCACTTGAGAGCAGAAACAGGCGGTGTTGTAGGCCGGAGGAAATACTCAAAACAGAGTGGAGAAAGAGGGCAAATCAGAGAACATATTAAATCAGAGGTAGTCAGAAGTTGTAGGCAGCAGGAGAGTTTGCCGTACACACAGCAGGGGATCAGCTGACGTTACTGAACCCCACTTACACATGAGCGAGTGTTTTGTCTGTGTGGACAGCACTTCTGAGCAACAACGGGCGTTGCTGTAGCCCAGGAAATTAATTTCAGGTCATAGAAACATGAACACAACAGGAGACCTGGATCCTGTTGCCAGCCAATTATTTATTCTGGAAGAGGACTGGCAAATTCAGGTGAGATCCAGGCCTTGTTCATTTTCACAAAAGTAAGCCGGTCAACATTATCGGCGGATAGTCGCGTGCGACGGTCTGTTACCACACCACCTGCAGCACTAAAAGACACGTTCCGATAATACACTGGCAGCAGGGCAAGCCAGCACCTCCAATGCATACTGGCTAAGCTCTGGCCATGTATCCAGCTTAGAGACCCAATACTTGAACGGGGAAGAGCCGTCTGGGAGAACACTAACAGGGCACGACAAGTAGTCTGTCACCATCTGACGGAAACGTTGCCTCCTGCTGACTGGAGCCGTCTCTGATGGTGTAGCCGTTTGTGGCGGTCCCAGAAAACTTTTCCACATTTGGGCCATACTGGCCTTGCCTTGTCCTGCGGCACTGCCTCTGCTACCTCTTTGTGCAGAGCTTCCTCCACTGCCTCTACCCACATGGCTGCTTTGAAAAGCACTACCAGCAACACTTGTGGGGGGAATGGAGAACATGATGGCCTGCACAAGTGTTTCTTGGTACTCCCGCATTTTTCGCTCCCGGTTCAACTGTGGTATGAGGCTTTGTAAGTTGTCCCGGTAGCGAGGATCTAGGAGGGTGTACACCCAATAATCAGCCGTGTGAAGAAAGTTGGCGATGCGGCGGTCATTTAACAAGCACTGCAGCATGAAATCAACCATGTGCTGCAGACTGCCAACTGGACCGGAAACGCTGTCCCCAGCTTGAGGCAGCATCTCTGCCTGCTCAGCATCACCCCACCCTCGCTGTACACACTGACTACTAGAGCCTTGTGTACCTCCCTCCTCTGGAGAGATGTGTTCCTCCTCCATTGACTCCTCGTCATCCTCCTCACTAAGTGTCCCCTGCCTGGGCCTTTGTGTGGAAGCACGTTGCGCAGATTTGCCAGAAGCAGATGGCATTTCTGACTGCTCATCCTCGACCTCTTCAAAAAGCTCCTCACTTAGTGCTTGTAAGGTTTTTTGAAGCAGACAGATGAGGGGGACAGTCATGCTGATTAGTGCATCATCTGCACTGGCCATCCGCGTGGAGTCATCGAAGGCACGCAAAACTTGGCAGATGTCCCTCATAGTGGCCCACTCAGTGGTGGTGAAGTGTGTCCGGCGCACAGTGCGACTTGTTTGCGCCTGATGCAGCTGGTACTCCATTACTGCTGCCTGCTGCTCACACAACCGCTCCAACATATGTAACGTTGAATTCCACCTGGTGGGGAGGTCACATATGATGCGATGTTCTGGCAGGCGGAATCGGCGTTGCAGAGATGCAATGCGCGATCTTGCCATGCTGGAACGCCGCAAGTGAGCACACTCTAGGCGAACCTTGTGCAGCAGTACATCAAGATCCGGATAGTCCCTCAGAAAGCTCTGCACGACCAAATTGAGCATGTGTGCCAGACATGGTATGTGAGTGAGGTTGCCTAGGCCCAGAGCTGCCACTAGATTTCGGCCATTGTCACTCACTACCAAACCTGGCTGGAGATTCGCTGGCACAAACCACACATCGCTCTCCTGCTTGATGGCATTCCAGAGCTCCTGTGCTGTGTGGCTCCGATTCCCCAAAGAAATTAATTTAAGGATGGCCTGTTGACGTTTGGCCACACCTGTGCTCATATCTGGCCTAACAGGCTCACGCAGTGCTGATTCCGAGGAACTAGAGTAGGAGGAGGACTCAATATGTACAGACTGCATTCCTGCAATCCTTGGAGTTGGCAGAATATGTACAGAGCCACTCTCCAGATCTGTACCCGGCTCCACAACATTGACCCAATGGGCAGTGAGGGAAAGGTATCGTCCCTGTCCATGGCTACTTGTCCACGCATCGGTGGTCAGGTGGACCTTGCTACTGACGGCATTTAGTAGCGCATTTTTAATTTTTCCCTCCACATGCTTTTGCAGGGCAGGGACAGCTTGCCTGCTGAAATAAAAGCGGCTGGGCACATTGTATTGTGGAACTGCCAATGACAAAGTTCCGGAAGGTGTCAGTATCCACCAGCCTGAATGACAGCATCTCAAGGGCCAGTAGTTTGGCAATGCCGGCATTCAGAGCCAGTGCTCGGGGATGGTTTGCCGAGTATGGCCGCTTTTTCTCCCATGCCTGTGCTACCGATTGCTGGTGAGTGGCCTGGGAGTGTGCTGATGACTGCGAACGTGGTTCAGTGGGTGGAATTTCACTGGGTCTCTGGACAACAGTGGCAGTGGTTCTTCCATGGCGTTCCATTGAGGAAGCCGAACCAGCTGTGTGTGAGCTGGAGGAAGAGGCCCCAACACGAGCTGAAGAGGTGGTAGGTGCTGCTGAAGGTTGGCCTACATCTTCAGTGTGTCTGTGTAACTCCACCTCGTGCTTGGTACGCACATGTTTCCACATATTTGTGGTATTGAGGTTGGTCACATTTTTCCCTCGTTTCACTTTCTTATGACACAGCTTGCATTTGACAAAGCAAATGTCATCTGCAACTGTGTCAAAAAAAGACCACGCACTGCAAGTCCTGGGAGCGCCCGTTTTGTGTTTTGGAAGAGGATTGCTCCTCACGGGTGCCAAAGTAGAGGCTACAGGAAACCAAGTCTGCCCCCGCCCTCTCCCTCCTCTTTTGGCCGTTCGGGGAATCTCTTCCTCAGAGCTGCTCCCACCACCTTCCTGTGGCTGACGCCATGATGGGTCAAGGACCTCATCATCTCCACTCCCCTCTTCAAGCACCGGCTGGTCCTGGGTTGTCTCGCCAGCACCGTACGCACCAGAAATTGGCAACTGAGTCTCATCATCATCAGATGAGCACTGAGGTGTGCTGACAATAGGCACTGGCCCACCTGCCTCTTCAGATTCAGAGGGACAAAGCAGTTGCGCATCACTGCATACTCCCTCTTCTTCACGCTCTAGAATGCTGCTTGGCTGGCCACCTCTTTCCAAGCCAACAGATTCTGAGAACAGAAGTAAAGATTGAGATGGCTCCTGTCCAGGGCTCTCAGACTGCCTGGGCAATTTGGCAGGTGGTGAAGAGACAGATGGTTGCTCTTCAGTGCTCTGGCCTTGGGAGGATGCGGAAGTCATTGAAGTGGATGCGTTAGCTGCCATCCAACCGACAACGGCTTCAATTTGTTCGTCACGCAGCAGTGGGGTACGGCGAGGTCCTACAAAGCTGCGCATGAAGGACTGTTGCCTGGTAAAAGTGGGGGATGCCGGGTCAATGGTGGCCGCAGCAGACACCGAATCCCCACGTCCTCTCCCTGCTGAATCCCCCCGTCTTCTCCCTGCTGAAACTCCACGGCCACGACCACGTGCCTTACTCCCTGCCTTCTTCATCTTGGTAGACTGATAAAGATAGGCAGAAAAGTAAAAAAGGGGTGGCTTAGTGTTCTTATTCCTGAACACCTGCTAACCAGTATAAGAAACACTAATTTGGCTAAGAGTGTGTGTACTACACTTTAATATGATCTAATGTGGCCTAGACAACTGTCAAGTGGAGTGTTTGGTGAACTCTATTACCTTTTTTTTTTTTTTTTGGGGGGGGGGGGGGGGGGGGGAAGGAAAGGATGTGACCAAAGTTTGAAAGCTATAGTATCACAAACTTTTTGGAGCGATTACAATGCAGGAAGCTAACCTACAATGCAATTGATGAGGCTCCAAAAAAATAGGGTGATACTAGCCTGGCTGGCCCTGAAGGGCACAAGCCAGCAAAAAGGCTCCTCTATCTAATCCTATATAGTGTTTGCAACCAACCAATGACAATGGATGCGGTTGGAAGCACACTAATATAGGAGCAAAAATCTGGCTAAATTAGCTGCAAAAAAAGGACTATGTATGAGGCAGTGACGCACGCTGAGCGGACTACAGCTAGCGGTGGCTGTAGAACACACTGCAACGTGAGCTGCACTCACACACAGAGAGACCTATCAGACAGCCAAAAACAGTGCAGAGAAATGGGCTATAGCACTGAAAGGCTGCTGAAAGGCTCTGCTGTCCACTCCTTTAGTGTTTGCAACCAACGTATATGGATATGTATGGAAGCACACTATACAGGAGAAAAAAAAAGCAGCAATAAAAGAAAAATGTGTATGAGGCAGAGACACACGCTGGGCGGCCTACAAGCAGACGTGCCTGCAGGACACACTACACAGCGTGGGTCTGCACTCACACAGCCCTTGCAGACAGCTGTGAAAACAGCGCTGCTAGGGAAAAGCAAGCTACAGTGGTGGTTTATGTAGCCTGGGTTAAGCACTATATGTTTTGTGGAATCGCTATTTCTAACTGTCCCTCACAGTCTTCAACAGCAGCCTGTCCCTAACTGAATTCACAGCAGAGTGACCAGAAATGGCGGCTGCAGCGCTTTTTACAGTGCATCATGACATCATTTCAGCAGCCAATCACAGCCATGCCAGTAGTTAACATGCCTAACAGGATGTGCCCACACTTCTGAGGATCCCCATTGGCTGAATCAAATCGAGCGGGCTCCTAGCATTATGGGAACTTCCGATTCCGGTATTCGATATGAAAAAAGTATCGGAACTAAGTATCGGAATTCCGATACAGCTAATATCGGCCGATACCCGATACTTGCGGTATCGGAATGCTCAACACTATTGGCGACATTACTCTTCACCATTATCTCACTTATATATTGCTTCTACAATTGGATATGGAGAATTATCAGGAGAACATAATTCTGTCTGCAAGCGGTCATGTTACATTCGTATAGGGGTGGACATCCTGCTCCTGGGGGCCGCCCGAACAACTGATCAAACCGATGCAATCTGTGTCACTGCCTGAAGAACGCTGAGGGCTGGCAGTTACAGAGATGCTCAATAACTAATCAGCCCTTCCCTCCACTGCATGGGACGGCACTCATTGGTTATTAAAGGCAGGGCCTGATTTAGACAAGGTGGGGCTCCAAATGCTAACATGTTGCACAATCACAAAGAAACACTTTGGGTGTATACTATGTACATGTTCTGACTTCACGCCACTAAACGAGCATGCAACACATCTGCTCAGCAGCTCCACTGCCCAAAAAGGCGTGGTGAGCGATTAAGTGACATCATTGCGCCCACTGGCACTGGGCCCCCCAGATTCATGGGCCCCATAGCAGCCACTGATTGGGAGCCCCTGGGAGAGTGGGGTCCCTAGGCCAATGTCTAGTTTGCCTGTCCTGATTACAGAATCCCATCAGTGACTGTGACAGTAGTCTGCACTAACCAATGAGAGCTTCCCCTGGTAGTAAAACAGCATTCATTGGTTGCCGAGAGGCTCCTATCACAGTCACTGTGCAACAGCAGCTGGTGCAGGGAAGGAACATGCAGCTGCTGCTTAATAAGAGGAGGGAAGTTCCTCAACTTGCATAGTGTCCTGTTCATCTTTATGTTGGGAACAGTGAAAGTTGTTTCTTTTTTGCCCACCCTCTTAACCTGATCAGGTAAGCACTTTACTTCATCACAGCATTGTCTTTATGCAATTACAATATGACGCCTGGTCCCGATATTTACATAGGCTAATTGGGAGTTGTGCAATAAATATGAGAGCTTACATTTGTAGCCAGCAATTGAATGTCATTCACATTCATTTCTCCTCCCACTTCCCACCTGTGTGTTCCCTTACATGTGCAATTTGGTTTGGATCTTTGTTCCCCATTGTCCTCCACTTATAATGGAATTATTTAATAAACTGTGTTTGCATTTTCTACATGTCGTTGGGATTTTTTTGATTGTTTCTTTTTCCCTTTTTCCCTGTATATTTATGTACCCACATTGCAGAGATGCTGCGGCCGCAACTCCCGCGACGGGAAAAACGCATGGAATTCGCATGCGTTTTTCCCGCGAAAACAAGCGATTTTCGCGTACGGAATTCAAGCGTATTCCAAGCAATTTGAAGCATCACTTGGAATGTGATTGACAGGTTGGTCACACTCGTCAAACATAGGGTTTGACAAGTGTGACCAACTTTTTACTATTGAGGCTGCCTATGCAGCATCAATACTAAAAGATAAAATGTTAAAAATAAAAAAAAAAAATTGTGATAAACTCACCTTCCGGCGTCCCACGCAGCATCCCCAGCGATGCCTTGCGACTAAGACCTTTGATGACGTACGGTCTTGCAAGACCGCTATGTCATCACAGGTCCTTGCCGCAAGGCATTACTGGGAACGGGAGTTGACGGGAGCATCGGTAAGGCTGCGGGGGACGCTGGAAGGTGAGTATAACCTGATTTTTTTTTATTTTTGTTTTTTTTTCAGGGATATGTTACTCAGAGCCTGGAGGACAGTCTCCTCTCCTCCAGACCGTGGGTACCAGCCACACATGAGCCACTCACTTTACGCATGGTGGGCACAGCCACATGCGGAAAGCAGATCTCATGTATTCCTATGTGTGTGGAATCGCGGCGATTCTGCAAAAATAATGAGCCTGCTGCGTTTTTTTCCGCTATGCGATTCCGCTGCGGAAAAAAAACGCAGGATTAGCACAGCAGGTGCGGAATGCCATAGGAATGCGTTCTGTATGCATTTGCCACGTTTTCGCGGCGAAAAACGGGGCAAAAACGCATACAATCCGCAACGTGGGTACACAGCCTAAAGGGGTTGTCCAGACTCAGTAGAAAATGTCTGCAGGTGCTCTATGTGACTGCTGATTGTTTAATTGTGACACTGTGTAATGTGCACCCTAACAATTCCTCCGTGTGGGTGGATAGTCTCATGACGGCATCTGTGAGATTTGCATACTTGCGGTTACCTACCGACTAGTCTCATCTGGCTTCTCTCTATTCTCTTCTATTGAAAAAAACTCGATGAGACCACCCACCCGGAGAATACTGCAAAATCAGGACAGAGCGCACAGACTTTACTTCTGAGACTGGACAATTCCTTTAAAACCCATATCACCTGACAAACAAGCATTCGGGGTAACCTGTTTAGACTGGCCAATAGGAAGTAGGCGATCTAGTGACGCTCATGCTTGAGCATCGGCCAGTGTGACTGGGCCCTAGAGGTTGTCCACTGCTCAAAAAAAAAAAAAAAAAAAACCTTCGCAATTGCTATATTCTCCAATGTAAAATGACAACAGCCTACATTCACATGCCATGCTGACGAGGTTACAGCAACGTCAGATCCCTGGGGATCACGTGATGTTATATCACATGAGCCCTGCACCCAATCATTCGCTACCTCACTCTCACTTCCCATGTACAAAACAGACATCCGGAAGTAGCAAGAGCTGCTGCTGCTTAGATTTCCTACAAATGTCACTTACGTCCAAAGGAAGAAGAGAGAAGCGGCCGCTTATGGGCTGCAGAGCTCACACGGCTTAGGCTGCTTTCACACATCCGTCTTTTTGTATCCGGCACGATGCGGCGAAAAGTGTGAAAACCGGATCCGGAATTGGATCCGGTTTTGGCACATAGAATTTAATGATCGCCGCATCGTCCCGGATGGACATGCGGCGCCTTCGTTTTTAGCCGGAAACGGCAAACCTGGGCCGTCCGGCGCCAGCAAAAAACGTTGCCTGCAACGTTTTTTGCAGCGCCAGAACGGCTTGTTCAACAGCGCATGCGCAGACACTGAGATTTAACCCACAAATGCCCGGCGAGCACGCGCGTGTATCTATCTCTATGGCCTATGGCTCCTCTCAGTTTTTTGCCATCAGTCACAGTCCGTCGTTTTTTGAAAGAAACAGATCCGGCGACTGGTGCCGCTGGATCCATTTTTTTCCTCATAGACTTGTATTAGTGACGAATTGCGATGGATGGCAGCACATTTCATCAGTTGTTCGACGGATCCGTCAAATTCTTTGTCCGTCGGCCTGAGACAACGGACATAGGAACGGCTTTTGTCTACTTTGAAAAATCAGACAGCAACGGATCCGTCGCTGTCCGATTTTTGCTAGAATGGAAGCCTATGGGCGACGGATCATTCGCTGTCCAACAAATGATGGAATCCAGCGACGGATTCAGGGGTTTTTTTATCTGCGCATGAGCCGACACTGTGTGCCTGTATGATGTGTGCAGGGTGTGTGTGGAGGGCCTGTGCAGGGAGTCTGTGTGGGGGTATGCGTGTGTGTAGGCAGGCATCGTCTGATGGGACTACAAGTCCCAACGGGCTATGCCTGCTACACTGACAGTGATTGACACATTAGCCAATGATGGGACAGTAGTAGTCCCATCACCCAGCTAAGGATAGTTTCACACTAGCGTTCCTTGGAGCTGCGTCGGGCCGCGTACGGCCGCCGCTAAGCTCCAGCCCCTTCCGCACCTCCTCCGGTTAGCTCCGCCTATGGGCGCATGGCGTTGCATGCGACCTGCGTACCCTATCTTTAGCATTGGGTATGCAGGCCGTGTGCAGGTATGCGTTTGCCGGCGCATGCGTCCTTTTGACGGTGTGCCGACCTGCGCCAAACACACCCTGTTGCATTTTTTATGCGCTCGGCGCACCGTCAAAAGGACGCGTACGCCGGCAAACGCATACTTGCGCACCCAATGCTAAAGATAGGGTACGCAGGTCGCATGCAGCGTCATGCGCCCATAGGCGGAGCTAACCGGAGGAGGCGCGGCAAGGGGAAGAGCTTAGCCACGGCCCGACGCGGCTCCAAGGAATGCTAGTGTGAAAGTAGCCTAATGTGTTGAATGTGAGGGAAAAAAAAAAAACACTCAGTACACATATAGATCATACTCACCATATTCTGCTAATCCCCGAAGCCCTTGGTCACCTGAAAAAAAAAAATTGAATAAACAAACACTATACTCCGTGTCAGACGTAGTCCAATTAATACGATTGTCCCACGACGATGTCCCATGGAGAGCTGTCACATCAGCTGATGCGACCGCTCTCCAGGGGCTCCAGTGATACAAAGATGGACATAATCCTCCGCATTGTATCACTCCGCTGCCGACAGGTCACCTGTGCTCACCTGTCATTTTGTGACACTACAGCGTGAGAATTTTCTCACGCTGTAGTGCCGTAAAGCGAGAGACATATCCAATGACACACTGCTGGAGGGTTATCTCCGGTCAGTGTGTCATCGGAGGCCTATAGAGAGGTCACATCTGCTGATGTGACAGCTCTATAGGGGAAATGGTGGTGGGACAATCGTTATTAATGGGATTACGTCGGACAGGGAGTATATTGCTGGTTTGCTTTTAATTTTTTTTCCAGGTGGTCGATTGGCTTCGAATGGATAGGCGTGTAATAAAAAATGTGTCGTGTTTCATTTCATTAAAATACTTTATTCTTGTGTGTGTGGTTTTTTAACCCTTTATTAATATAACATTAATAACGGATAGGCGTCTTATTGACGCCTCTCCATTATTAACCGGGCTTAACGTCACCTTACAATAGCAAGGTGACATTAACCCCTTATCCCATATGCCACTGCTACACGGCAGTGGGAAGAGAGGTGCTAAATACCAGAATTGGCGCATCTTAGAGATGCGCCATTTCTGGGACGGCTGCAGGCTGGTCTTTGTAGCCAGGGGGCAATATCCATGGCCCCTTCCTAGGCTATGAATATTAGCCCGCAGCTGTGTGTAGCCTTTCTAGCTATAAAATATAGGGGGACCCCACGTCATTTTTTTGGGGGGTCCCCATATTTTAATAGCCAGTAAAGGCTATGCAGAGAGCTGCGGGCTGATATTCATAGCCTGGGAAGGGGCCATGGGTATTACCCCCTTACCAAGCTACAAATATTGGCCCCCGGCTTTCCCCCTCTGGCACAGAAAGTTGCGCGGGAGCCCACGCCATTTTTTTTTCCTATTTTTTTTTTTTTTTAAATAAAAAATATTGTTCATTAATAAACATCGGCCTAGCTGTATATCTATCCATAGATATATCAAAAAATAGATATACCTATGGATATATCCATAGATTATGTATTCTATCTATTCCATATCTGTCTGTGGGCGTTTTTAAAAATGGATCCGTCAAAAAATGGAAGAAATGGATGAAAAAACGGGAGCGAAGGATCAGTTTTTCACAATCTGCGATGGATCCGTCGATCCGACGGATTGTGACTGACGCCAAAAAACTGATATGTGAAAGCAGCCTTAACGTCACGTGAGCCTCAGTGCCAATGTGGCAGAAATGGCACCACAAGAGAATATATGCTGTTTTTATTCTACACAGGGGGTATAGCAATTGAGAAGGGGTTGTCTACACTGTGTTCCAAATTATTATGCAAAAAATATTTCCTCATTTTCTCTAAATTACCTATATGAATTGCAGTCATTGTTATTTTCCAGTCATCTAATATTCTTGTACAATTGCTATGTTTTTGAACAAACTGCCTATGAAAACAGTATATTTTTAACCCCTTAAGCCCCAAGGGTGGTTTGCACGTTCATGACCGGGCCAATTTTTACAATTCTGACCACTGTCCCTTTATGAGGTTATAACTCTGAAACGCTTCCATGGATCCCGGCGATTCTGACATTGTTTTCTCGTGACATATTGTACTTCATGTTAGTGGTAAAATTTCATTCATATAACTTGCGTTTATTTGTGAAAAAAACGGAAATTTGGCGAAAATTTCGCAATTCTCCAAATTTGAATTTTTATGCCCTTAAATTACAGATACGGCACAGAAAAAACTTGATAAGTAACATTTCCCACATGTTTACTTTACATCAGCACAATTTTGGAACCAAAATTTTTTTTGTTAGGAAGTTATAAGGGTTAAAAATTGACCAGCGATTTCTCATTTTTGCAACACCATTTTATTTGTACGGACCACATCACATTTGAAGCCACTTTGAGGGGTCTATATGGGATATATACCCAAAAGTGACACCATTCTAAAAACTGCACCCCTTAAGGTGCTCAAAACCACATTCAAGAAGTTTATTAACCCTTTAGGTGCGTCAGGAATTTTTTGAATATTTAAAAAAAAAAAAAAAAAAAAAAGAAAAAAAATGAACATTAACTTTTTTTCACAAAAAAAAAAACTTCAGGTTCAATTTTTTTTAATTTTACCAAGGGTAACAGGAGAAATTGAACTGCAAAAGTTATTGTGCAATTTGTCCTGAGTACGCCGATACCTGATATGTGGGGGGGAACCACTGTTTCGGCGCATGGCAGACCTCAGAAGGGAAGGAGCGCCATTTGACTTTATAAATGCAAAATTGGCTGGAATTCAGATCGGACGACATGTCGCGTTTGGAGAGCCCCTGATGTACCTGAACAGTGGAAACCCCCCACAAGTGACCCCATTTTGGAAACTAGACCCCCCAAGGAACTTATCTAGATATGTGGTGAGTACTTTGAACCCACAAGGGCTTCACAGAAGTTTATAACGTACAACGGTACAATTAGAAAATCATATTTTTTCCACAAAAATGATCTTTTCACCCCCAATTTTTATTTTTCCAAGGGTAACAGGACCCTAAAAGTTATTGTGCAATTTGTTATGAGTACGCTGATACCCCATATGTGGGTGTAAATGACTATTTGGGTGCATGGCAGAGCTCGGAAGGGAAGCAGCGCCATTTGACGTTTTTGGCTGGAATTGAGATCGGACACCATGTCGCGATTGGAAAACCCCTGATGTACCAAAACAGTGGAAACCCCCCACAAATGACACCATTTTGGAAACTAGACCCCGCAAGGAACTTATCTAGATGTGTGGTGAGCACTTTGAACCCCCCAGTGCTTCACAGAAGTTAATAACGCCCGGGTGTGAAAATAAAAAAAATCGTATTTTTTCCACAAACATGATCTTTTAATCACCAATTTTTTTTATTTTCCCAAGGGTACAAGGAGAAATTGGACCCCAAAAGCTGTCCAATTTGTCCTGAGTACGCCGATACCTCATATGTGGGAGAAAACTACTGTATGGGCACATGTCGGGGCTCGGAAAGGAAGCAGTGACGTTTTGGAATGCAGACTTTGATGGAATGGTCTGCGGTTGTCATGTTGCTTTTGGAGAGCCCCTGATGTACCTAAACTATTGAAACTCCCCACAAGTGACCCCATTTTGGAAACTAGACCCCCCACGGAACTTATCTAGATGTGTTGTGAGCACTTTGAACCCCAAGTGCTTCACAGAAGTTTATAACGCCTGGGTGTGAAAATTAAAAAAAATATATTTTTTTCCACAAAAATGATATTTTTGCCCCCAATTTTTTATTTTCCTAAGGGTAAAAGGATAAATTGGACCCCAAAAGTTGTTTTGCAATTTGTCCTGAGTATGCTGATACCCTATATGTGGGGGTAAAACACTGTTTGGGCGCATGGCAGAGCTTGGAATGGAAGGAGCACCATTTGACTTTTTCAGCGCAGAATTGACTGGAATTGAGATAAGACGCCATGTTGCATTTGGAGAGCACCTGATGTGCCCAAACAGTGGAAACCCCCAATTCTAACTCTAACCCTAACCCCAACACACCCCAAACCCTAATCTCAGCCCTAACGGGAAAATGGAAATAAATACATTTTTTTTATTTTATTTTTCCCTAACTAAGGGGGTGTTAACTGGGGGTTTGATTTACTATTTATGGCGGTTTTTATATTTGGCAGCTGTCACACGCTAAAAGACGCTTTTTATTGTAAAAATAGTTTTTGCATCACCACATATTGAGAGCTATAATTTTTCCGTATTTTGACCCACTGAGTCATGTGAGGTCTTATTCTTTGCGGGACGAGTTGATGTTTTTATTGGTAACATTTTCGGGCACGTGACATCTTTTGATCACTTTTTAATCCGATTTTTGGGACGCAGAATGAACAAAAACCAGCGTTTCATGAATTTCTTTTGGGGGGGTGCGTTTACACCGTTCCGCATGCGGTAAAATTGATAAAGCGTTTTTATTCTTCGGGTCAGTACGGTTACAGCGATACCTCATTTAGGTCTTTTTTTATGTTTTGGCGCTTTTATGCAATGAAAACTATTTTATATAAAAAATTATTTTTGCATCGCTTTATTCTGCGAGCTATAACTTTTATTCTTTTGCGGATGACGCTGTATGGCAGCTCGTTTTTTGCAGGACAAGCTGACATTTTCAGCGGTACTATGGATATTTATATGCGTCTTTTTGATCGCGCGTTATTGCACTTTTTGTTCGGTGGTATGATAAATCATTTTTTGCTTCGTTTTTTATGGGGTTCGCTAAAGGGGTTAACTAATGGGACAGTTTAATAGGGCGGATCGTTACGGACGCGGCGATAACAAATGTGTACTTTTGTTTTGTTTTTTTATTTCCAAAAAATGGATTTATTATGGGAATCACAGATCAGCGATCTGTCACAGGCAGTGCAGTAGGCTTCCTCGTGCCTGTGCTTTGCAGGGAATGAGGAAGCCAGCTCCCTACAGGCCCCCGAAGGTCCCCGTCGCCATCTTGGATCCGGGGGCCTGTAGGGAAAGAGCCCCCCGCAACAGCACTGCATATTGCGCTGCCGTGGGGGGGCTCAGGGAAGCACGGAGGGAGCCCCCTCCCTGCCGATGCTTCCCTTTAACCCCCGGTACACCGCGATCGTGTTTTATCGTGGTGTACAAGGGGTTAACGTGTCGGGGGCGGTCCGTGACCGCCCCTGACACATTGTGCCGGGTGTCAGCTGTGATAATCAGCTGACACCCGGCCACGATCAGCGGCGCTCACCACGTGGGCGCCGCTGATCGCTATGACGTACTACCCCGTCCCTGGGAATTAAGTCCCAGGGCACATGGACGGGATAGTACGTCTCATGGCAGTAAGGGGTTAAAAATAAGACACTCAAAATGCATGTTCCAAATTATTATGCACAGCAGAGTTTTCAACCTATGGTCAATTGTGAAATTATAAGCATTATCAGCTTATTACAAAATGAAATCAAAGTTTTCAAGTCAAAACTTTATTCTAGGTGATGTTACATTTGCACATAGGACCCCTTGTTCGAAAGAAGCTTCTGAACTCTCTCGTCCATTGAATTTGTCAGTTTTTGGATGGTTTGTGCTTCAATTGTTTTGCATGTGGACAGAATACCCTCCCAGAGCTGTTGCATACATGTGAACTGCCTCCCGCCATCATAGACACTCCTTGTGATGATGCTCCAGAGGTTCTCAATGGGGTGGAGGTCAGGGGAAGATGGTGGCCACGCCATAAGTTTGTCCTCTTTTATGCCCATAGCAGCCAGAGATGCAGATGTGTTATTTGCAGCATGAGACGGTGCATTATCATGCATGAAAATGATCTTGCTGCGGAAAGCACGGTTCTTCCTCTTGAACCATGACAGGAAGTGCTGTTTTAGAAACTCCACATAGATTATGGAGTTCATCTTTACCCCTTCAGGGATCCTAAAGGGGCTGACAATCTCTCTCCACATGATTCCAGCCCAAAACATTACTCCACCTCCTCCTTGTTGGCGCCTTAGCCGTGTTTTTATGGGGTGTCCATCAACCAGCCATCTGGACCATCGAGCGTTGCACGGCACTCATCGGTGAACAAAACAGTTTGGAAGTCAGTCTTCATGTATCGTTCGGCCCACTGGAGCTGTTTCTGCTTGTGTGCAGTGGATAGAGGTGGTTGACAGGATGGCTTACGCACAGCTGCAAACCTCTGAAGGACCCTGCATCTTGTTGTTCGGGGGACGTTGGAGGCACCAGCAGCTTCAAAAACTTGTCTGCTGCTATGACAAGGCATTTTTGCAGCTGCTCTTTTAACCTGACGCAATTGCCTGTTGGAAAGAGTCCTCAATTTTTCCTTATCAGCACGCACACGTGTGTGCTGGGAATCAGCTACATACAACTTGATTGTGCGATGATCACGATGAAGTGTCTTGGCAATGTTGATTGTAGTCATGCCTTGACCTAAATACTCCACAATTTGTTACTTCTCAGCAGCCGACACATCCTTTTTCTTTCCCATTTTGGCAAAAAATGTAGGCTGCTTAATAATGTGGAACAGCCTTCTTAAGTAGTCTTGCCTTTATTTGGACACACCTGCCAAACTAATTTGCACAGGTATCTGCAATTGCTTTCAGTGATATAAAGAGCCCTGACACACATAACCATCAATGAGTTTAAATGACAAACAAAAAAATTCTAACCTTATCACTCCTAAACTCTCTTTGCATAATAATTTGGAACACAGTTTAAGTAGTGGACAACTCCTTGTATTGATGTTTGTAATTGTTGATGTCCATCATTTTATCATCATGTATCTAATGTACTACTGATTAAAATAGGACATGGGAGCGCTGTGCGTGTGGGTGCTGCCCGTGCGTGCTAGCCGTGCCCGACACGTGAGCGCTGCACGTGCGTGCTAGCCGTGCCCGACACGTGAGCGCTGCGCGTGCGTGCTAGCCGTGCCCGACACGTGAGCGCTCCGCTACCTTAATAGAACAAGACATGAGCAACAGCAAATAATGAGCAGTTCTAAGTGTGCAGTCAGACGGTCATATAACATGGCTGAGGATCACTTCGCAATGCTTGCTCTCGCTGGTGGCTCTCCTGACCCAAATGCAGAAACACATGCTGTCACGCTCATGTGAGGAGAGCCGCGGGCCAGTCCAGGCACTGCGATGCAATAGTCACCCCTGTATTACGTATGACTGCGCCCTAAAAGTGAGTTTATATGAGAATTTCATTATTTAGCCAGCACGAGTGCCAATGCTATATTAATACAACACCAACTACAGTAGTTTAACTTTTATTGTGGCCCCTTAAAGTAGAGAAAAGAGACAATGTGGTCCTCAGACTAAAAGAACGCTTGTGCCCCCCAGTGTAGGTGGTGTGGTGCCCTGTGTGGGCACAAGTAGAGACTTCTGCTATATGTGAGCATTATCTTTTTGGACAGCCGGATACGACCCTTACATAGCCCTGTCCTGTTTTCCTCCCCTTCTCTTTTCTAGAAGGAAAAACTGCAGTATGCTATAATCTGAAGAAAAAAAAAAAAAAAAAAACGTAGGGCAAGAAGGGGACATAGTATGGCACGTAACAATTAATGGGC
This sequence comes from Dendrobates tinctorius, assembly GCF_039654945.1. Classification (NCBI taxonomy): domain Eukaryota; kingdom Metazoa; phylum Chordata; class Amphibia; order Anura; family Dendrobatidae; genus Dendrobates; species Dendrobates tinctorius. The sequence goes on along the minus strand of NW_027361921.1, from coordinate 603,231 downwards.
TCCTCAGCGGTAAAGCGTGCACGGTAGAAGTGTAACCCGCTCTACTGCCCAATTTTTTGGTGGCCTTTAAAAAAAAAAAAAAAAAAAAAAAAAACTGATGTTTGTTTCCATCATCACTTTGAAATGTTCTCAATTTTTTTTTCCCAGTGAAAAAATAGGGAATTTAGTGTTTAGTATGTTCGTAAGGCCGGGTGCACATAGTGTTGACAGGCTGCATTAGCGCTATAGCATAATGCGTTATGCTATACCGCTGGCACTGATGATTCATCTGCGGTGACGGAGCCTCAGATGCTGCAGCCCGTGTCCGAGGCTCCGTCAGTGAATGTCACAAATGTATGCCGCTTTATGGCATACGTCGCAAGGCGCCACATAATGGGGGTCTATGGTGGCGTTAACGGACTGCCATAACACAGTGTGACCCCGGCCTTTGTATGTTTGTTGGTTCGGTGCACATTTACGGTGAGTGCACACGCTGCGGATTCACCTGCGGGTTTTTTCCAGCGGAAACGCAGGTAAAACCGCAGGTAAAGTGACCTGCGGTTTGGCCTGCGGTTTTGCTAAAGGTGTGAAACCGCAGCAGAATCCGCAGAAACAATTGACATGCTGCGGAAAAAAACCCGCAGCTTTTCCGCAGGTAAAAAACCGCAGCGTGAGCACTGCGGTTTTGAAAACCCATAGGCTAACATGGTGAAGTACCATGCCTGCGGAACTGCTGCAGTTCTGCAGGGCCAAAACCGCAGCGTGTGCACATGGCCTTAGTTTTCTGACCTTTTTTAACTCTTTATGGGACGTGGCTGTACTCCAGTGCATGGGCTAGAAGTAAACCTGCAGCTGAGAGGCCCTATCACCTACTGACTGGGCCCCTGTGCGCACCACAAAAGCCGCTGCCAGACACCAGGGTCCGGTCACTTCCACAGGCTGGAAGCTGCTCTCCCCCATAGAGAGCCCATGGGTGGTCTTCTAGCCAGCAGAGTATCGCACCTTGTGATTAGGACCCTGCAGCCCTCCTATAGCGCTCTGCAGTGAGGAGCCGGGAGGCACAGGGCTGCCTCACTGCGGCGGCTCCAGCGCGACACACACGGCCCCGCTCTCCTGTAGTAATGGCAGAATAGCAAAACAAAGTATGGCGGCCGACACTCCGTGGGCAAATGGCGCTTTGCAGCTCCCAGCCGGCTCCTTACTACAGAGGCAAAGGCTCCGAAAGCCGAAGGGCCCCGCCACACACCGCCGGGGACCGGTCACCGGACGCGCCGTGCAGCTGGTACCTGGCTCCTGGTGCCCGGCCTGTTTCTTCTCAGGACTGTAGCGCCCTCCGCCATGACCATAGTGACAAAATGCAGGGTCCACGCAGAAGCGCCGTCTCCAGAGTAGGCGGAAGCAATGTCTGACTGACGCCGGCTGCTGGGCGTCTATTCATAGGTCAGACAGCAGGGTGTCATCCGGCAGCACTAGCAAGTGTGGTTTCACATACAGGGGTTGGGGAAGATGGGGAAAATGCCCTGCAGAGGTCGGAGGTGTCCGAAACCGACGGCGAACGTCATACTAGGCCGCGAAGCACTTAGGGTACGTGCACACGCTGCGGATTGCAGTGCGGATTTGGCCACGCGGATTTTGTAAAATCCGCAGGTAAAGCTGCAGGTCAAAATACCTGCGGATTGCTCTGCGGTTTTTCATCTCCTCAATGAAGGATGGCAAACCGCAGCAGAATCCGCAGCGTGTGCACACAGCCTTAGGGTGCAGGCCACGGCCGTATGAGGCCTCTTTCACACATCAGTTTTCTGCTATCAGTCGCAATCCGTCAAATTTGTAAAAAGATGGATCCGGCGACTGATGCCACTGGATCCGTTTCTTTCTCATAGGCTGGAGTCCCACTGCCATAATTCTCGTGCGAGGCTCGCATCGTAAAACTTGCCCTGGCCGCTCCTCTCCTGACCTGAGCTGCACAGTAATCCATCGTGCGGTCATGCTCAGGTCAGGAGAGGAGCTGCCAGTCTGTGAAGTGGATGCGATTGTCTCATCAGAAATATGGCAGTGTGAGGCTGTGAGCACACTGCATTTTTTTAGCGGACTTGCCAATAAATCCGCTATAAAAAACGCTAAAATAAGCTTCCCATTCATTGCTATGCATTTTGCACTTTTTGTGCATATTAATGCGTTTTTTACCGCGAAAAAACGCTTTGCGGTAAAAAACGCAGCATTGCTCATTAATTTTGCGGATTTTTCAGCATTTCTGGCCATTTCTATGGGTCTGGAACAGTGCGGGAAAAAACGCAAAAAAACGCGCAGTTTCTAGGAAGGGAGTCCGGGTTTTAAGCAGAAATTTTCTGCTACGTTTGCTCATAGCCTGACTCCCGCCATAGACTTGTATTAGCGACCGTTTGTGACAGATGGCCTCACATTTCATCCGTCGGTCGACGTATCCGCTGTAGTCCGTCAAATGAGGGAATCCGGCGACGGATTCCGTTTTTTTAACTGAGCATGCTCAGTTTACCTCTGGTCACTGGTGCTAGCTGATGGTACAATTAATCCCATCATCCGACACCTACTACCACTACCTACTACCGCTCCTGCGCTGAATATAAATCTCTATATATAAAAATGAGTGTGTGTGTGTGTGTGTGTCACTAACCGATCACGAAGCATCTTTCATTTCACCAGAGCTGTTTAAAAGAAGCTGAGCTCTGATTGGTTGCTATTAGCAACAGTTTGCCTTGCAACCAATCATTAAGCATCTCTCATTTCAAGTTTTCCTACTTGGCAACACCTCAGCAGACACTGATATGGTGGGAGAAATCTAGCATCCCCGGGAACATAAGCTCCCAGCCATTGTCTGCCCCCCAAAAGGGAGCAGAGAGCACATGACAGAAATGAATCCCCCCTCCCGTTCCCATATACCCATCACACATCCATTATCCCATAGGCACATCTTCCCTCTTAAAGGGATCATTGGTATGGAAGTCAGAGCAAATTCATCCAGCTCTGTGGTTCTGACCCCATAGTCTCTTAATGGGATCATTGGTACGGAAGTTAGGGCAAATCCACTCAGCGTTTTGGTTCTGACCCCAGGCCTTTCTTAAAGGGATCCTTGGTATGGAAGTCAGGGCAATTGCCTTCAAATGCTCTGGTAATGACCCCAGGCTCTCTTAAAGGGATCTCCTGTTTGGAAGTTAGGGCAAATCCCTCAGCGCTCTGATTCTCACCCCAGGTTTCTATTAAAGGGATCAGTGGTATGGAAGTCAGGGCAAATCCACTCAGCGCTCTGGTTCTGACGCCAGGCCTCTCTTAAAGAGATCCCCGGCATGGAAGTTAGGACCGTTCCACTCAACATTCTGGTTCTGACCCCCTGCTGATGGGATGATGTGGGATATTAGGGGTAGTAGTCCGGCGGCTCTGGCTGACGGGATGATGTGGGATATTAGGGGTAGTAGTCAGGTGGCTCTGGCTGACGGAATGATGTGGGATATTAGGGGTAGTAGTCCGGCGGCTGTGACGGGATGATGTGGGATATTAGTGGTAGTTGTCCGGTGGCTCTGGCTGACGGGATGAAGTAGGATATTATGGGTAGTTGTCCGGTGGCTCTGGCTGATGGGATGATGTGGGATATTAGGGGTACTTGTCCGGATGATGTGGGATATTAGGGGTAGTAGTCCGGTGGCTCCGGCTGACGGGATGATGTGGGATATTAAGGGTAGTAGTCCGGCGGCTGTGACGGGATGATGTGGGATATTAGTGGTAGTTGTCCGGTGGCTCTGGCTGACGGGATGATGTGGGATATTAGGCGTAGTAATCCGGTGGCTTTGACGGGATGATGTGGGATATTAGGGGTAGTAGTCCGGTAGCTCTTGCTGACGGGATGATGTGGGATATTATAGTGAACTAGATTATGGCCCGATGCTATCGCATCGGGAGGATGCGATAGCATCACACCTCTTGCCATGTTAACCCTCAACACACACTCCTCTCACCTTTCACCATCTCCACTCACTCTTTCACTCCACATACGACCCCTTCTCTCACTCCGTCTCTCATACTCACGCCGTCATCGCCGCTGCTCCACGAACCCCGACATCTTCCGCCGGCGCCATCCTGGATCCAGACGTTGTCCACGCCGGCGACATGTTCTTGCGGCGACGCCATCTTGAGTATCGTGTAATCCCGCGATACTCAAGATGGCGTCGCCGGAAGAACATGTCGCCGGCGTGGACGACGTCGGGATCCAAAATGGCGTCTGCGAAATCTCGCGAGTTTTCGCCGATGCCATTTTGGATCCCGACGTCATCCTCGCCGGCGACATGTTCTTGCGGCGACGCCATCTTGAGTATCGCGGGATTTCGCCGATCAAAAATAGCGTCGCCACAGGAACATGTCGCCGGCGTGGATGCCGACGCCATTTTGGATCCCGACGTCCTCCACGCCGGCGACATGTTCTTGCGGCGACGCCATCTTGACTATCGCGGGATTTCGCTGATCCAAAATGGCGTCGCCACAACATGTCGCCGGCGTGGAGGACGTCTGGATCCAGGATGGCGCAGGCGGAAGAAGATGTCGGGGATTGTGGATCAGCGGCGATGACGGCGTGAGTATGAGAGACGGAGTGAGAGAAGGGGTCGTATGTGGAGTGAAAGAGTGAGTGGATGTGAGTGGAGATGGTGAAAGGTGAGAGGAGTGTGTGGTTGTGCGCACACGCTGTGGATTAGGTGCGGATTCATCAGCGCGGATTTTGTAAAATCCACAGGTGAAACCGCAGGTCAAAATACCTGCGGTTTTACCTGCGGATTGCTCTGCGGTTTTGCCCTGCGGTTTTTCATCTCCTCAATGGAGGAGATGGCAAACCGCAGCAGAATCCGCAGAAAGAATTGACATACGGATTGAAAACCGCAGATAATCCGCGCGGAAAATTCCGCACCGTCTGCACTGCGGTTTTTGATTCCCATAGGGAATCATGATACTGTACACCGCAGCAGAAACTGCTGCGGGTCCGCAGCGGCCAAAACCGCTGCGAAACCGCAGCAAAATCCGCAGTGTGTGCACACAGCCTAAGTGTTGAGGAGGAGTGGTGTGTTGAGGGTTAACATGGAAAGAGGTGTGCGGTGACATCACCGGTTACAACTGGACGGAAGTTGTTACAACCGGAAGCTGCTTAGGGCATTTATTATTATAGATGTGGCTATGCGGAGTGGGCGGGGCTATACACTCAGCTTTATATATATATATATATACACTCACTGGCCACTTTATTAGGTACACCTGTCCAACTGTGTGTTAAGACTTAATTTCTAATCAGCCAATCACATGGCGGCAACTCAGTGCATTTAGGCATGTAGACATGTAGACATGGTCAAGACAATCTCCTGCAGTTCAAACCGAGCATCAGTATGGGGAAGAAAGGTGATTTGAGTGCCTTTGAACGTGGCATGATTGTTGGTGCCAGAAGGGCTGGTCTGAGAATTTCAGAAACTGCTGATCTACTGGGATTTTCACGCACAACCATCTCTAGGGTTTACAGAGAATGGTCCGAAAAAGAAAAAAAATCCAGTGAGCGGCAGTTCTGTGGCCGGAAATGCCATGTTGATGCCAGAGGTCAGAGGAGAATGGGCAGACTGGTTCGAGCTGATACAAAGGCAACAGTGACTCAAATTGCCACCCGTTACAACCAAGGTAGGCAGAAGAGCATCTCTGAACGCACAGTGCGTCGAACTTTGAGGCAGATGGGCTACAGCAGCAGAAGACCACACCGGGTACCACTCCTCTCAGCTAAGAACAGGAAACTGAGGCTACAATTTGCACAAGCTCATCGAAATTGGACAGTAGAAGATTGGAAAAACGTTGCCTGGTCTGATGAGTCTCGATTTCTGCTGCGACATTCGGATGGTAGGGTCAGAATTTGGCGTAAACAACATGAAAGCATGGATCCATCCTGCCTTGTATCAACGGTTCAGGCTGGTGGTGGTGGTGTCATGGTGTGGGGAATTTTTTCTGGACACTCTTTGGGCCCCTTGGTACCAATTGAGCATCGTTGCAACGCCACAGCCTACCTGAGTATTGTTGCTGACCATGTCCATCCCTTTATGACCACAATGTACCCAACATCTGATGGCTACTTTCAGCAGGATAATGCGCCATGTCATAAAGCTCGAATCATCTCAGATTGGTTTCTTGAACATGACAATGAGTTTACTGTACTCAAATGGCCTCCTCAGTCACCAGATCTCAATCCAATAGAGCATCTTTGGGATGTGGTGGAACGGGAGATTCGCATCAGGGATGTGCAGCCGACAAATCTGCGCCAACTGTGTGATGCCATCATGTCAATATGGTCCAAAATCTCTGAGGAATGCTTCCAGCACCTTGTTGAATCTCTGCCACGAAGAATTGAGGCAGTTCTGAAGGCAAAAGGGGGTCCAACCCCTTACTAGCATGGTGTACCTAATAAAGTGGCCAGTGAGTGTATATATATATATAGATATAATCATTATAATTTGTTAGAACTAACCGTAGTTACTATGCCCGGGCAGCGCCAGGCTCTACCGCTAGTCTCTATCGCTAGTCTCTATATATAAAAGTGAATGTATGTATGTGTGTGTGTGTGTATCACCAACCAATTACGAAGTATCTTTCATTTCACCAGAGCTGTTTAAAAGAAGCTGAGCTGTGATTGGTTGCTATGAGCAAGTTTTCCCACTTCACAACACCTCAGCAGACACTGACATGGTGGGAGGAATCTAGCATCCCCGGGAACATAAGCTCCCAGCCATTGTCTGCCCCTCAGACAGGAGCAGAGCACATGACAGAAATGAATCCCCCCTCCTGTGGATCATTAGTATGCAGGTTAGGGCAAATTCACTCAGCGTTTTGGTACTGACCCCAGGCCTTTCTTAAAGGGATCTCCGGTATGGAAGGCAGGGCAAATCCATCCAGTGCTTTGGTTCTGACCCCATGCCTCTCTTAAAGGGATCCTTGGTAAGGAAGTCAGGGCAATTGCCTTCAAATGCTCTGGTACTGACCCCAGGCTCTCTTAAAGGGATCTCCTGTACGGAAGTTAGGGCAAATCCCTCAGCGCTCTGATTCTGACCCCATAGTTCTATTAAAGGGATCATTGGTATGCAAGTCAGGGCAAATCCATCTAGCGCTCTGGTTCTGATCCCAGGCTTTCTTAAAGGGATCCCTGGTATGGAAGTGAGGGCAAATCCAATCTTCACTTTGGTACTGACCCCAGCCCTCTCTTAAAGGGATCCCCAGTATGGAAGTCAGGGCAATTGCCTTCAAATGCTCTGGTACTGACCCCAGGCTCTCTTAAAGGGATCTCCTGTACGGAAGTTAGGGTAAATCCCTCAGCGCTCTGATTCCCACCCGAGTCTTCTATAAAAGGGATCACTGGTATGGAAGTTAGGGTAAATCCCTCAGCACTCTGATTCCCACCCGAGTCTTCTCTTAAAGGGATCATTGGTATGGAAGTCAGGGCAAATCCTTCAGCACTGTGGTTCTGACCCCAGGCCTCTCTTAAAGTGATCCCCGGTATGGAAGTTAGGACCGTTCCACTCAGCGCTATGATTCTGACCCAAGGGTCTCTTAAAGGGATCCTCGGTATGGAAGTGAGGGCAATTCCACTAAGCGCTCTGGTTCTGATCCCAGGCCCCTCTTAAAGGGATCCCCGCTATGGAAGTTAGGGTAAATCCCTCAGCGCTCTGATTCTGACCCCAGTCTCTCTTAAAGGGATCATTGGTATGGAAGTTAGGGCATTTCCACTCAGCGCTCTGGTTCTGATGCCAGGCTTCTCTTAAAGGGATCCCCGGTATGGAAGTTAGAACCGTTCCACTCAGCGCTCTGGCTCTGACCCCAGGCTGATGGGATGATGTGGGATATTAGGGGTAGTAGTCTGGTAGCTCTGACAGGATGATGTGCGATACTAGAGGTAGTAGTCCGGTGGCTCTGACAGGATGATGTGGGATATTAGTGGTAGTTGTCCGGTAGCTCTGGCTGACGGGACAATGTGGGATATTAGGGGTAGTAGTCCGGTAGCTCTGGCTGACGGGATGATGTGGGATATTATAGTGAATGTGGCTATGCGGTGTGGGCGGGGCTCTACACTCAACTTTATTTATATATATATATATAATCATTATAATTTATTAGAACTAACCGTAGTTAGTTACTATGCCCAGACAGCGCTCTTCAGCTAGTAAATAATAAAAAAATGGCATGGGTCGCCCCCTATTTTTGACAACTAGCCAGACGAATCTCACAGCTGTGGGTGAAACCCTCAGCTGTCAGCTTCAGTAAGGCTAGTTATCAAGAATAGAGGGGTTCCCACGCTTTTTTTTTAATTATTTAAATAAATCATTTAAAAAAACGGCGTGGAGGTCCCCCCATTTTTGACAACCAACCTGACTAAAGCAGACAGCTGGGGGCTGGTATTCTCAAGCTGGTAAGGGGCCATTGATCTTGGCCCCCCCAGCCTAAAAATAGCAGCCCAGAAAAGGCGCATCTATTAGATGTGCCAATTCTGGTGCTTTGCCTGGCTCTTCCCACTTGCCCTGTAGCAGTGGCAAGTGGGGTAATAAGGGGTTAATGTCACCTTGCTATTGTAAGGTGACATTAAGCCCAGGTTAGTAAAGGAGAGGTGTCACTACAACACCTATCCATTACTAATCCTAGAGTTATTCAAGGGTTAAATAAACACACACAATAAGAATAAAGTCTTTTAATGATATAAATAAACACACAGGTTTTCCATCTTTATTGTTCTAATCCAATCAAAGGCCTTGATCTCCTGAAGGAAATAAAAAATAAAAAAACAACAATATACCCATACCTGTCCAGTGAACAGTCAAGTCCCACGGCGTAATCCATATCTGGGGGTTAAATACTTTACAACCTGGAGTGGTGCTAATGTGACCACCTCCGTTGTAAAGCACTGAGGAATGAGCTCCTGTGAGCGGAGGCTCAGTGACTAGCGCTGATGTCACTGAAGCTCCGCCCCCTCACAGCCTGACCTGGAGTGAACTCTGAAGCGTGGGAAAATCCAAGGGAAGAGGTTACCGCAGGTAATATTCTGTCTATCTATTCTTTCTGTCTATCTATCTAATCTATCCTTTCTATCTATCCTATCTATCTATTCTTTCTATCTTATCTATCCTTTCTGTCAATTCTTTCTATCTAGTCTTTCCATCTTATCTATCCTTTCTATCTAATCTTTCTATCTAATCTATCCTTTCTAATTTTTTCTAGCTATCCTTTCTATCTATCCTTTCTATTTTTTTCTAGCTATCCTTTCTATCTATCTATCTATCTAATCTATCCTTCCTATCTTATCTATCCGTTCTATGTATTCTATTTATCTATCTATCTATCCTTTCTATCTATCCTTTCTATCTATCCTTTCTATTCTTTCTATCTAGCCTTTCATCTATCTATTCTATTTATCTAGTCCATCTATTTATCCATCTATCTATTCTTTCTATCTATCTATTCTATTCTATCTATCTTCTTTCTTTCTATCTATCTTCTATCTATCACGGTCCGGTCAGCGCCGGTTGACAACTATGGCTGAACAGGGACTCACCCACACTGCAGAGGGGCTCGGTGTCAGTTACAGCGGGGAAGACTTTGGCAAACAGGACCTGGGATGCCGAAGTTAGCAAACAGCACAGGACCTACGGTCATGTGACTGAAAAGGGCGGGGCTTAGCGTCATGCTGCAGAGATACTGCAGGACACGACTATAGGAATCCTCAGGTCAGACAAACGGGGGACATACACAGAGATAGCAGTACAGTACCAAGGATGAGACAGAACGGATAGTCGGGGCCAGGCAGCGGTCAGAGCCAAACAGACATAGAAGGTACAAAAAACAGAATCCAATAAGCAGTATCCAGAGAACAGACCGAGTCAAAAACCAAAGTATCAGGCAAACAAGAACACAGCCCAAACACACTCAGGGGTCAATACACTCTGCCAAGGGCGAAAGTATAACTAACGGGGATTGGCGCTTCCTGGGGCTATAAGAAGCTCTCCCCGAACCAAGGAGAGGCCACAATAATAAGCCCCAGGTGTGCAAGTAAGAGCCCGCACTGGGATCATAAAATTAACCCCAGGAGTGCAGGTCCACCAGTACTGGGCTCCAGACATTAACCCCAAGCGTGCGGGTCCGGTCCGTACTGGGATCTTGACAGTACCCCCCCTCTCAACGGGGGGCCTCTGGACCCCCAGGCTTTGCCGGGTACCTAGCATGGAAAGCTTGAACCAGGCGATCCGCATGCATCAACCGGGCCGGCACCCAGTACCTGTCCTCCGGCCCATACCCCTTCCAATGAACCAGGTACTGTACTGAGCGCCGTACCAACCTGGAATCCACGATATGATCAATCTCATATTCCATATGTCCCTCAACAATGAACGGAGGAGCAGCGGACTCGGACTCTCCCTGGACTGCTTCAAAAGGTTTCAGTAGAGATCTATGGAAGACGTTAGGGATCTTGAAAGAGACTGGAAGGCATAGCCTGTAAGCCACAGGATTGATCCTTTCCACAATCTTGTATGGGCCATTGAACTTGGGGCCCAACTTGGCTGATGGAACCTTCAACTTAATGTTTCGCGTGGAGAGCCAAACTTTCTCTCCAACCCGAAACATAGTGTCATGTCGGACACTGTTCACACCACCAGGGTGTCCGGCAGACAGCGGTAATACCCTGTTCCACTACAGTATTGTCATGTCGGACACTGTTCACACCAGGGTGTCCGGCAGACAGCGGTAATACCCTATTCCACTACAGTATGCTCAGGGACTTTGTTGGGTATTCTGTTCCAGTCGAGATAGGGCTAACCAGGTTGTCATGCTGGCCGAGGGCTGGGCCACGCCCTTGGTCTTTAAATAGTCCGTCCTGACTATGGGTGTCGCCGACTATAGCTTTTGCCTAGTGCTAGCAATACCGGTCAGCAGTGGTGGTTTCGGAGCGTCTGATATTTGGTGCAGTATATCTCTCAGTTGTTCTTTCTCCTATCTGTTATATATATATATTTGGTTGCCCTTGCACATTATTGTATTCCCTTGTGTATTAACGGTGTGGTGTTTCTTTTACCCCTGTCCATACGTATTTGTGGGGTCTGGTGTCTGGTCCCCTCACTGGGTGGAGGGTGGTGGGCTCAGCTTAGGGCTGGACAGGAGACAGGGACAGGGTGGAGGCCCTGGAGGCCCAGGCAGGCACACCTTCAGTGTAAACCCTGGGTTGAGGGACAGACAGGGTTTTCCCTAGTCTGAGGGACACCGCAGGGCTCCCGGGTTTTAGCCTAAAGTAACCTAGGCATACCATGACATTATAGTCGGCCCAAATACTAAAGTAAGAAAAAAAAAAAAAAGTATAAGATAGGGAATATAGGGGTTACTTACTATGGATCCTATACTTTCCCTAACCAAGCAGCTGGAGGCTCTATCCATACAGGTCACTGAACTTAGGGGGGCGGTCCAGCAACAAGGCCTGTCAGCTCCTGCAGTACCTGCTGAGGCTGCAGCCAGGGCAGCTGAACCCAAGTTTCCCCTTCCTGAACGATTTGCTGGTGATCGTGGTAAGTTCACGGTTTTTCGTGAATCATGCAAATTGTATTTCCGTATGCGTCCACATTCCTCAGGTAATGAGGCTCAACGCGTGGGCTTGGTGATTTCTTTGCTGAGTGGTGATCCACAGGCTTGGGCCTTTTCACTCCCGTCTGACTCACCGGCATTTGAGTCTGTAGATTTTTTTCTCTGCTCTGGGTTTGATCTATGACGATCCGGATAGATTAAACTGAGCAGAGTCTAAGATACGCTCACTACTACAGGGTGAGCGACCAGCTGAGGATTACTACACGGAATTCCGGCGCTGGGCGGTGGACACGCAGTGGAATGACCCTGCGCTTAGAAGTCAATTTTTGCATGGGGTTTCTGGAAGGGTTAAACAGACTCTCCTAATGTACGAGACTCCCGCCTCTCTGGAGGCTGCGATGGCACTTGTAGTACGCATATACCGCCGTCTCCGTCAGGGGGCGCTGGTTTTGTTGCCTCCGGGAGGTGGGGGAGTTGTAGGTGAGGTTGCCTTGGGTGAATCCGTGGAACCCATGCAGATCGCTGGTATAGCACAGTCACCGAGTAACAAGCCTAAACGTCCTTGGCACAGAAGGCATGGGGTTTGGTTTTTTTGTGGCAAAGGAGGACATTTTATTAACACTTGCCCCCTGGTACCTAGGAAGGGCGCGCCGGCGGAAAACTGATAGGCTCAGAGGGTTTGGAGGAGTCTAGTCTGAGCCTTTGTGTATCCTCCGTCATGGTTTCCCAGTGTATGCTCCCTGCTAGGGTAGCACTTGGGGGGCAAATGCTCTCTATTACAGTGTTTGTTGATAGTGGCTCAGCTGCCAATCTCATTGATGAGAAGTTCGCGCATACAGCGGGATTTCCGGTGGAGAAATTGCCGAACCCCATCCGGGTGGTTACCATCAATGCTTCCCCGTTGTCTCAAGGGGAGATCACAGAGTGTGTGTTGGATATACAACTCCACATTGGAGTATTACACTCAGAGCGGGTAACTTGTAAGGTGCTTAGTAACTTACCGGCTCAGATGGTTCTGGGCTTTCCATGGTTGTCAATACATAATCCTGTTATTGATTGGAAGACCCAGGACATAATTCAGTGGAGCAAGGAGTGTCAGGAGAGGTGCCTGGCTACATGTATTTCCGCTTTGACTCCCAGCATCCCGGAGCCGTTGCTGGACTATGCGGATGTATTTTCTGAGAAGGGTTGTTCAGAACTACCACCGCATCGCCCCTATGACTGTGCTATTAGGTTAAAACCAGGGGCCAAGTTACCTAAAGCTAGAATGTTTAATATCTCAGGTCCCGAGAGGCTAGCTCTCAAGGAGTACATTGCGGATAGTCTGAGCAAGGGTCATATTAGACCTTCCTCTTCTCCTCTGGCTGCTGGCTTCTTCTTTGTTAAAAAGAAGGATGGCGGTTTACGCCCGTGTCTGGATTTCAGAGAACTCAACCAGATTACGGTTCGTGATCCTTACCCTATGCCACTTATACCCGATTTGTTCAACCAAGTGGTTGGTGCCAAGTGGTTCTCCAAACTGGACCTCAGGGGGGCGTACAATCTTATAAGAGTCCGTCAGGGGGATGAGTGGAAGACGGCATTCAATACCCCTGAGGGTCACTTTGAGAGTTTGGTAATGCCGTTTGGGTTGACTATGGCACCGGCGGTCTTTCAACATTTCATAAATGATGTCTTCTCTCATTTGTTGGGGAGATTTGTTATAATTTATCTAGATGACATCCTCATTTTCTCTCGCGACCATGATACACATATAGAGCATGTTAGACAGGTCCTGCAGTTGCTCAGAGAGAACAGGCTCTATGTCAAGTTTGAAAAATGTGTGTTTGTCGTACAGGAGCTACCGTTCTTGGGTTATATAATCTCCGCCTCAGGGTTTAAGATGGACACCGCAAAGGTGCAGGCGGTACTACATTGGGATCGGCCTGATAATCTTAAGGCGCTTCAGCAATTTCTTGGCTTCTCCAATTACTATAGGAAATTTATTAAGAATTTCTCTATGATTGCCAAACCACTTACTGACATGACTAAAAAGGGTACCGACTTTTCTGACTGGTCTGAGCCTGCGGTACAGGCGTTCGAATTCCTCAAGAATAGTTTTGCCTCAGCGCCCATTCTGGTGCAGCCCGATGTCTCCTTACCGTTTGTCGTGGAGGTGGATGCGTCGGAGGTTGGAGTGGGGGCTGTACTGTCTCAGGCAGGCCCGGATTGGCAATATAACCAACCGGGCATTTTCCCGCTGGGCCGCTGTCACGTGGGCCGCGGGCGGCAGCGCCCGATCATCTGGCCGCTTGCCAGCCGCTGCGGCCACTGTTGCTCCTGCTGCCGGCCCTCTGCGGGCATGGCGGTGATAGTTTCCAAGTTCCTCCCGCACTGCAGGGAGATAAGCCGCCGCCGCCACGCACCCCATCCTCGCCTTAGCATGAGACCCCCTCCCCCCCGCAGCCACTCACAGCGTCGCACTCGCTTGCCTGCTCGCTCTGTTCGCAGGACGTGTGAAGAAGTCACAGGAGGGGAGGAGTCAGGGGGTCACATGATCAGGAGCCTTTGTCCAGACCCCCGACATGTCACCCCTGACTCCGCCCCTCCTGTGACCTCATCACAGGTCCTGTGCGCTCAGCCTTGCCTCTACCATCTGCAAGACTCTGCTTTGCTGTTGTCATGGTGCTGGTTGAGGTAAGTATGTGTGGGGTCAGGATTTACAGTGTGGATGTAGCAGAGCCGTGTGTGTACGAGGTGTACGGAGCGGAGCCGTGTGTACGAGGTGTACGGAGCGGAGCCGTGTGTGTACGAGGTGTACGGAGCGGAGCCGTGTGTGTACGAGGTGTACTGAGCGGAGCCGTGTGTGTACGAGGTGTACTGAGCGGAGCCGCGTGTGTACGAGGTGTACGGAGCGGAGCCGCGTGTGTACGAGGTGTACGGAGAGGAGCCGCGTGTGTACGAGGTGTACGGAGCGGAGCCGTGTGTGTACGAGGTGTACGGAGCGGAGCCGTGTGTGTACGAGGTGTACAGAGAGGAGCCGTGTGTATACGAGGTGTACGGAGCGGAGCCGTGTGTGTACGAGGTGTACGGAGCGGAGCCGTGTGTACGAGGTGTACGGAGCGGAGCCGTGTGTGTACGAGGTGTACGGAGCGGAGCCGTGTGTACGAGGTGTACGGAGCGGAGCCGTGTGTACGAGGTGTACGGAGCGGAGCCGTGTGTACGAGGTGTACGGAGCGGAGCCGTGTGTACGAGGTGTACGGAGCGGAGACGTGTGTGTACGAGGTGTACGGAGCGGAGCCGTGTGTGTACGAGGTGTACGGAGCGGAGCTGTGTGTACGGAGCGGAGCCGTGTGTGTACGAGGTGTACGGAGCGGAGCCGTGTGTGTACGAGGTGTACGGAGCTGAGCCGTGTGTACGAAGTGTACGGAGCTGAGCCGTGTGTACGAGGTGTACGGAGCTGAGCCGTGTGTACGAGGTGTACGGAGCTGAGCCGTGTGTACGAGGTGTACGGAGCTGAGCCGTGTGTACGAGGTGTACGGAGCGGAGCAGTGTGTACGAGGTGTACGGAGCGGAGCCGTGGGTGTACGAGGTGTACGGAGCGGAGCCGTGTGTACGAGGTGTACGGAGCGGAGCCGTGTGTACGAGGTGTACGGAGCGGAGCCGTGTGTACGAGGTGTACGGAGCGGAGCCGTGTGTACGAGGTGTACGGAGCGGAGCCGTGTGTACGAGGTGTACGGAGCGGAGCCGTGTGTACGAGGTGTACGGAGCGGAGCCGTGTGTGTACGGAGCGGAGCCGTGTGTACGAGGTGTACGGAGCGGAGCCGTGTGTGTACGAGGTGTACGGAGCGGAGCCGTGTGTACGAGGTGTACGGAGCGGAGCCGTGTGTACGAGGTGTACGGAGCGGAGCCGTGTGTACGAGGTGTACGGAGCGGAGCCGTGTGTACGAGGTGTACGGAGCGGAGACGTGTGTGTACGAGGTGTACGGAGCGGAGCCGTGTGTGTACGAGGTGTACGGAGCAGAGCTATGTGTACGGAGCGGAGCCGTGTGTGTACGAGGTGTACGGAGCGGAGCCGTGTGTGTACGAGGTGTACGGAGCTGAGCCGTGTGTACGAAGTGTACGGAGCTGAGCCGTGTGTACGAGGTGTACGGAGCTGAGCCGTGTGTACGAGGTGTACGGAGCTGAGCCGTGTGTACGAGGTGTACGGAGCTGAGCCGTGTGTACGAGGTGTACGGAGCTGAGCCGTGTGTACGAGGTGTACGGAGCGGAGCCGTGGGTGTACGAGGTGTACGGAGAGGAGCCGTGTGTGTACGAGGTGTACGGAGCGGAGCAGTGTGTACGAGGTGTACGGAGCGGAGCCGTGGGTGTACGAGGTGTACGGAGCGGAGCCGTGTGTACGAGGTGTACGGAGCGGAGCCGTGTGTACGAGGTGTACGGAGCGGAGCCGTGTGTACGAGGTGTACGGAGCGGAGCCGTGTGTACGAGGTGTACGGAGCGGAGCCGTGTGTACGAGGTGTACGGAGAGGAGCCGTGTGTACGAGGTGTACAGAGCGGAGCCGTGTGTGTACGAGGTGTACGGAGTGGAGCAGTGTGTACGAGGTGTACGGAGCGGAGCCACGCGTGTATGAGGTGTACGGAGAGGAGCCACGCATGTACGAGGTGGACGGAGTGGAGCCGTGTGTGTATGGAGTGGAGCCATATGTGTACGGGATGTACGGAGCGGAGCCAAGTGTGTACAAAGCATACAAAGCGGGCTTTTCCCACGGACACAGGAGTACATGGCGCAGCCCCGAGGAGCATTTTAAAACACACACATGACGTTCCACCTGAAGTGATATGCTGGAAGCTGACCGGAAATGAGATAATTTCTTGAGGAGATTGTGACGGAACCAGGAATGCTTCAGATCCATCACCGTGTCCTCCTCCGACAGCGCAGACAGCAGGATCACCTTGGAATCGGGGATGCCGGCCATGTGAGCGGATCATGATAGGTCCTGCACCGGGAGGCTCAGGTGGGCACTACAATGGGAGCCGGGCTGCTATAGTATCTTTGTAGAATCTTTCTTTATTTCTTTCTCTCTTTTTCTTTCTTTCTCTGTTCTTTCATTCTCTGTTCTGTCTTTCCCTCATTTTCTTTCTCTCTGTTCTTTCTTTCTCTCTCTGTTCTTTCTTTCTCTCTCTAATCTTTCTTTTTTTCTCTCTCTGTTCTTTCTTCCCTCTCTTTCTCTCTTTCTTTTCTTTACTTCTTTCTTTCTCTCTCTGTTCTTTCTCTGTCTCTCTCTGTTCTTTCTTTCCCCTTTCTTTCTCGCTCTCTGTTTTCTTTTTTCTCTCTCTCTCTGTTTTCTCTCTTCCTTAGTGCCAGTCAGTGTGCCCATAATGCCAGCCACTGTGCCCTCAGTACCAGTCAGTGTGATCAGCAGTGCTAAATGGGTGCGATTAGGTGTGGACATGGGTGTGACTAGTTGTGAAATGGGTGTGGCTGGGCGTGGCCAAAAATTTGCAGCGGCGCGCTGAGCGCGACGCAGTCTTTGTCCATCTTTCCCTTCTTCAAAAGTTGGGAGGTATGATAGGGGCGGCTATGACCAGGGGGTCTGGTTGCCCAATAGAGAGCAGTTCTGCCAGGAATTCTCTCACCGTGCGTACAAAAGGGGACAGAGCTTTGGGAGGAGTACTGTACCTAAAAGCAATAAATAGGACTGAGCTGAAATACCGGGCACAGCTGTGACTACATGTTATATAGTCGTGTTAATCTCCTCTCACTTCTTGTAAACTACAAGTGTACAAAGATATTATATAGTCACCATGTGACTAGTGGGCCTGTGTAACTTCAAATGCCAGGGCTGAATTTTAGTCCCAGTCCGGCCCTGGTCTCAGGGCCCATCTTGGGCCAAGTTGCATCCGTGTGCCTACTTCTCCAAGAAGCTGTCGCCTGCGGAGCGTAATTATGATATTGGCAACAGGGAATTGTTGGCCATCAAATTGGCATTTGAGGAGTGGCGACACTTCTTGGAGGGGGCTGTTCATCAGATTACTGTGATAACCGACCATAAGAATTTGCTTTATTTAGAATCTGCTAAGCGCCTGTCCTCCAGACAGGCTCGCTGGGCATTATTCTTCACCCGGTTCAACTTCATTGTTACCTATCGACCTGGTTCGAAGAATATTAAGGCAGACGCTTTATCCAGGTGTTTTCCTGGTGGAGAGTTATGTGAAGAGCCGGTGCCTATTCTCCAAAAGGGTGTGGTGGTATCTGCCATCATGACAGAAATTGAGGCAGTGATTGCGGAGGCTCAGGAGGAGGTACCGCCGGGGTTGCCTGCTAATAAATCTTTTGTGCCACTACATCTACGCTCTAGAGTGTTAGGCGAATATCACGACACGGTACTGGCAGGTCATCCAGGGGTTAAGAGCACTCTGGAACTGGTATCGCGTCGTTTTTGGTGGCCTAAAATCCGGCAGGATGTGGCCTCATATGTGTCTGCCTGTACCACGTGCGCACGGGCCAAGACTCCTCGTTCCCTTCCCGCTGGTAGGTTGCAGCCTCTCGGGGTGCCCAGTAAGCCATGGACTGAGATTTCCATGGATTTTATTACAGACTTGCCCGCCTCGGCGGGGAACTCGGTCATTTTGGTAATTGTTGATAGGTTCTCCAAAATGTCACATTTCGTTGCTTTACCATCTTTGCCCAATGCTAAGACTCTTGAACAGATTTTTATTCGCAAGGTGGTCAGACTTCATGGTGTCCCGTCTGACATTGTGTCTGATCGAGGTACGCATTTTGTGGCAAAGTTTTGGAGAGCTTTTTGTTCTCGCCTTGGGATCAAATTATCTCATTCATCGGCTTTCCACCCTCAGTCGAATGGGCAGACTGAGCGGATGAACCAAAACCTGGAGCAATACTTGCGCTGCTTTGTTTCCGACAATCAGGAAGAGTGGTCAGCGTTTCTTCCTCTGGCAGAGTTCGCAATAAACAACCATTGCCAGGAATCGTCTGGGGAATCTCCTTTTTTTTGTGTGTATGGTCAACATCCTCAATTTTGTACCTTGCGTCAGGGGTGCTCGGTTGGCGTCCCTGAGGAGGATCAGTTGGGAGCTCAATTGTCGTCTGTTTGGAGGAGAGTTAAGCAGCGCTTGTTGAAGGTGGGTTCCAGGTACAAACGGGTGGCTGACTGCAGACGTGTGCCAGGTCCGGACCTGTGTGTGGGTGATTGGGTGTGGTTATCTACAAGGAACATCAAGCTCAAAATACCATCACTTAAGTTGGGTCCCAGGTTCATTGGCCCATTTAGGATCTCCGCAGTTATCAACCCCGTGGCATTTCGTTTGGAGTTGCCGGCTGTGTATAAGATTCATAATGTGTTTCACAAAGCATTGCTAAAAAAGGTCGTGGGTTTGGCGAATGGTTCTCCCGGGCCACCACCTCCCGTCTTGGTGGATGGCACGTTGGAATTTGAGGTGTCCAAAGTGGTGGACTCTAGGGTTGTGCGTCGCACTCTACAGTACCTGGTCCACTGGCGTGGCTATGGTCCTGAGGAGAGGACATGGGTGCCGGCCTCAGACATTCATGCTGATCGACTGGTTACTATGTTCCATCGTCGCCATCCGGACAAGCCAGGTCCTCGACATGGTGAGGTTCCGGAGGTCCCTCGTAGAAGGCGGGGTACTGTCATGTCGGACACTGTTCACACCAGGGTGTCCGGCAGACAGCGGTAATACCCTATTCCACTACAGTATGCTCAGGGACTTTGTTGGGTATTCTGTTCCAGTCGGGATAGGGTTAACCAGGTTGTCATGCTGGCCGAGGGCTGGGCCACGCCCTTGGTCTTTAAATAGTCTGTCCTGACTATGGGCGTCGCCGACTATAGCTTTTGCCTAGTGCTAGCAATACCGGTCAGCAGTGGTGGTTTCGGAGCGTCTGATATTTGGTGCAGTATATCTCTCAGTTGTTCTTTCTCCTATCTGTTATATATATATATTCGGTTGCCCTTGCACATTATTGTATTCCCTTGTGTATTAACGGTGTGGTGTTTCTTTTACCCCTGTCCATACGTATTTGTGGGGTCTGGTGTCTGGTCCCCTCACTGGGTGGAGGGTGGTGGGCTCAGCTTAGGGCTGGACAGGAGACAGGGACAGGGTGGAGGCCCAGGCAGGCACACCTTCAGTGTAAACCCTGGGTTGAGGGACAGACAGGGTTTTCCCTAGTCTGAGGGACACCGCAGGGCTCTCGGGGTTTTAGCCTAAAGTAACCTAGGCATACCATGACACATAGGACCTGGTGTTCGTTTCCTGTCCGCGAAAAACTTATACCTGCCTGGAGACCTAGATATATTCCGCTGGACTTCCACCCACGTATTCTTTAACCGCTGAACAGAGCCCTCAGCCCCGGGACACCCCGAATCCAGATGAGAAATCTCACCAAAATGAGGACTGAACCTGTAATTGACCAAGAAAGGAGACATACCAGTGGATTGACTCACCTGACTATTGAAGGCAAATTCTGCCAATGGCAGTACATCACACCAGTCATTCTGTCTAGCAGAAGTCAGACATCTGAGGATCTGTTCCAGAGACTGATTAGTGCGTTCCGTCTGACCATTGCTCTCAGGATGGTATGCAGACGAAAAGGACAGAGACATCCCTAATTTTTTACAGAAAGCACGCCAAAATTTAGCCACAAACTGCACTCCACGATCAGACACCACATTCAGGGGTAACCCATACAATCGGATTACATGCTGTACAAACAATCTGGACAAAGTCTCGGCTGAAGGTAGTGCGGACAAGGGTACAAAATGAGCCTGCTTTCAAAATCTGTCCACCACCACCCATACCACCGTATTGCCCTTGGATGAAGGAAGATTGGTAATAAAATCCATGGACAAGTGAGTCCATGGTCTTTCGGGGACTGCCAAGGGCATCAGTTCCCCAGCCGGCCGGCTATGAGTTTTTAGAACAAGCGCAGACCCCACAACCAGAAATGAATTTTTTTATGTCGGAACTAAGGGTCGGCCACCAAAAGATCCTAGCCACCGCCAGACGTGTGGCTGATAAACCAGGGTGAGCACTCAGCTTGGATTCATGGAACTCCTGCAGGAGTTTAAGGCAAAGTTGCTCTGGGACAAACAACTTATGCCCTGGCTTGGCCGCAGGGGCCAGTGACTGGGCCCCCTCAATCTCCTGTCCCAATTCAGACGAGACCCCTGCTACCACAACCCCAGGGTGAAGAATAGAAGACGGTGGCTCAGGGGGGGACACCGGATGAAAACTGCGAGATAAGGCATCTGCCTTGACATTCTTTGACCCAGGACGAAATGTAATAGTAAACTGAAAACGGGAAAAAAAAGCGAGCAACGGGCCTGTCTGGGCGTTAGTCTTTTAGCAGACTCAATATATAATAAATTTTTGTGGTCAGTGATCACAGTAACCGGGTGACTGGCCCCCACCAAAAAGTGCCTCCATTCTTCAAACGCTAATTTGACCGCAAGAAGCTCTCTATTGCCTACATCGTAATTTCTTTCAGCAGCAGAAAACTTCCTGGAAAAGAAAGCACACGGCCTGAGGTTGGTCAGCGTGGCAGGCCCTTGGGACAACACTGCGCCCACCCCCACCTCGGAGGTGTCTACTTCCACAATAAATGATTTGGATGAATCTGGCTGTACTAACACGGGAGCAGACATAAAGCATTTTTTCAGAGCAGCAAAGGCCTCTTTTGCGAGCGAGGATCAATTTCTCACATCCACACCTTTGCATGTTAAATCTGTGAGTGGTTTGACCACTTGCGAAAACCCCCGAATAAATGTGCAGTAGTAATTGGCGAACCCCAAGAAACGCTGAAGACCCTTAAGATCTCGGGGTTGCACCCAATCCGCAATGGCCTGCACTTTCTTGGGGTCCATGCGAAAACCCTCACAGGACACAATCAATCCCAAAAAAGACAATTCCTGAACAAAAAACAAACACTTCTCCAGTTTGGCAAACAGATGATTTTCCCTAAGTCTTAGAAGAACAGTTCGTACATGATTGAGATGAGAATGACTGTCGGAGGAGTATATCAGAATATCATCTAAGTAAATGACAACAAAACGACCAATGAGATCAGAGAAAACTACGTTAATGAAATTCTCAAATATGGCGGGGGCATTGGTAAGACCAAACGGCATGACTAAATTTTCAAACAGTCCCTCGGACGTGAGGAATGCTGTTTTCCATTCATCCCCTTCTCGGACCCTTATCAAATTGTATGCCCCCCGAAGATCCAGTTTAGAGAACCATTTTGCCCCGGATAGCTGGTTACATAAATCGGGAATTAACGGAAGGGGATACGTATTCCGTACAGTAATCTTATTAAGCTCTCGAAAGTCAAGACAGGGACGTACACCGCCATCTTTTTTCTTTACAAAAAAAACCCTGCCGCCACAGGTGAGACTGCAGGACGTATGTGTCCCTTGCGAAGACTTTCAGCAATGTAATCCTTCATAGCTAAGCGCTAAAGGCCAGAAAAATTAAACAGATGGGCTTTGGGTAATTTAGCCCCCGGGACTAACTCAATAGCGCAGTCAAAGGGTCTACAGTCATGGCCAAAAGTATTGACACCCCTGCAATTCTGTCAGATAATATTCAGTTTCTTCCTGAAAATGATTGCAAACACAAATTCTTTGGTATTATTATCTTCATTTAATTTGTCTTAAATGAAAAAACACAAAAGAGAATGAAGCAAAAAGCAAAACATTGATCATTTCACACAAAACTCCAAAAATGGGCCGGACAAAAGTATTGGCACCCTCAGCCTAATACTTGGTTGCACAACCTTTAGCCAAAATAACTGCGACCAACCGCTTCCGGTAACCATCAATGAGTTTCTTACAATGCTCTGCTGGAATTTTAGACCATTCTTCTTTGGCAAACTACTCCAGGTCCCTGATATTTGAAGGGTGCCTTCTCCAAACTGCCATTTTTAGATCTCTCCACAGGTGTTCTATGGGATTCAGGTCTGGACT
This sequence comes from Dendrobates tinctorius, assembly GCF_039654945.1. NCBI lineage: Eukaryota > Metazoa > Chordata > Amphibia > Anura > Dendrobatidae > Dendrobates > Dendrobates tinctorius. Next base: position 580,675 of record NW_027361921.1, on the reverse strand, counting down.
CATAGCTGGCCACCTTAGAAGTCTCCAGTGCTTTCTCTCAAACTATTTTCTAGTGCTTTTTGAAGTGTGTTTTGGGTTATTGTCCTGCTGGAAGACCCATGACCTCTGAGGTAGACCCAGCTTTCTCACACTGGGCCCTAAATTATGCTGCAAAATTTGTTGGTAGTCTTCTGACTTCATAATGCCATGCACACGGTCAAGCAGTCTAGTGCCAGAGGCAGCAAAGCAACCCCAAAACATCAGGGAACCTCCGCCATGTTTGACTGTAGGGACCGTGTACTTTTCTTTGAATGCCTCTTTTTTCTCCTGTAAACTCTATGTTGATGCTTTTGCCCTAAAAGCTCTACTTTTGTCTCATCTGACCAGAGAACATTCTTCCAAAATGTTTTAGGCTTTTTCAGGTAAGTTTTGGCAAACTCCAGCCTGGCTTTTTTATGTCTCGGGGTAAGAAGTGGAGTCTTCCTGGGTCTCCTACCATACAGTCCCTTTTCATTCAGATGCCGACGGATAGTACAGGTTGACACTGTTGTACCCTCGAACTGCAGGGCAGCTTGAACTTGTTTGGATGTTAGTGGAGGTTCTTTATTCAACATCCGCACAATCTTGCGTTGAAATCTCTTGTCAATTTTTCTTTTCCGGCCACATCTAGGGAGGTTAGCCACAGTGCCATGGGCTTTAAACTTCTTGATGACACTGCGCACGGTAGACACAGGAACATTCAGGTCTTTGGAGATGGACTTGTAGCCTTGAGATTGCTCATGCTTCCTCACAATTTGGTTTCTCAAGTCCTCAGACAGTTCTTTGGTCTTCTTTCTTTTCTCCATGCTCAATGTGGTACACTCAAGGACACAGGACAGAGGTTGAGTCAACTTTAATCCATGTCAACTGGCTGCAAGTGTGATTTAGTTATTGCCAACACCTGTTAGGTGCCACAGGTAAGTTAAAGGTGCTGTTAATTACACAAATTAGAGAAGCATCACATGATTTTTCAAACAGTGCCAATACTTTTGTCCACCCTCTTTGTTATGTTTGGTGTGGAATTATATCCAATTTGGCTTTAGGACAATTCTTTTTGTGTTTTTTCATTTAAGACAAATTAAATGAAGATAATAATGACAAAGAATTTCTGTTTGCAATCATTTTCAGGAAGAAACTGAGTATTATCTGACAGAATTGCAGGGGTGTCAATACTTTTGGCCATGACTGTATGTAGCGGCAACGTCTCGGCCTCGCTTTCAGAGAATACATCTTCGAAGTCTTTCAGGTATGCCGGAATACCTTCCAGCTCGACAGATGACACAGACTTAACAGGTTCAACCAGTAGCGCAGATTTATAACATAACTTAGAATCATTAAACCCCCATTGAACAATCTCCCCTGTTTTCCAGTTAATAACTGGGTTATGGCGTTGTAACCAGGGCATGCCCAACACTAACCCTGCTGGTAGATTGTCCAGAACTAAACAACTCAACTTTTCCACGTGAGCAGCACCCACTCTGAGCGAAAACAAATCAGACATGAAGAGAATACCCTCTTTTGTGAGGGGAGAGGAGTCAATGGCCACCACCTTGATCGGAACCTTGAGCATAGCTGTCCCTATCTTGCAGCGTGTGATCAATTGAGAGTCAATCAGATTGATGGACGATCCGCAGTCCACGAAGGCTGTAGAGGAAAAAGAACAACCGTCCACTAACAGTTCCACATGAAGCAAAACCTTAGAAAACGAGGAAAAGGGTACCTGAGGGTCTGAGTAGTCTCCTCGCTAACTACCCAGACCTAGTCGTTTCCCGCCGACCGGGTCGAGGACGGGCAGTCAGGACACTCCTTTTTCCAATGTCCCGCTTTACCGCAGTAGAAGCACAACTGCTTTTCCCTCCGGCGTTTTCGCTCCTTTTCCTTCAGGGAGAGAGCGCCTACGTCCATGGGCTCAGAAACAGTCTTTTCCACTGGGGAAAAATGGAGTCTCCACCTGCATCACCCCCCTGGCCCGCAACCTGCGGTCCATCCGGACGGCCTGGGTCATCGCGTCCTCGAGAGTTAGGTGGGAGATGTAACGCCAAAACATCCTGCAGCCGCTCGGACAAGCCTCTGCGAAAGAGTCCTCGGAGCGCGGCATCATCCCAAGAAATCTCTGCGGCCCAGCCGCGGAACTCAGTAGAAAACCACTCGGCCGAGTGTTTCCCCTGACAGACGCTCATCACCATGTCCTCTGCCAATCGCAATCGGTCAGGCTCGTCATATATGTGCCCGAGGGCCTCAAAGAATGCATTCACCGACACGCTCTCAGGGGCAGTGGGAGGAAGGGAAAATGCCCAGGCTTGTGGGGACCCTCTTAATAAAGACATGATGACCCCTACCTTCTGACTTTCGTCCCCAGAGGAACGTGGTCTCAAACTAAAAAAAAGTTTGCCAACCTCCATAAAGATCCTAAACTCCTTTTTGTTCCCAGAAAAGAAGTCAGGCAGTTTAACAGGAGGTTCCGGGGACCCCAGGACAACATCACTCGCCCGAGCCCCCAGAGAACCGGCAGATAAAGCCGCCCTGCCGCTGAGAACGAGCAAGAGCTTGCTGCTCCAGAGATAAACCCTGAAACATCTGACTCAGGTTTTTCATCTGTTCAGACAGAGACTGTATGGGGTCCACAACTCTCTGTAACCTGCCCCGAAAAACTTAATCGTCAGTTATAATATCACGGTCCGGTCAGCGCCGGTGGACAGCTATGGCTGAACAGGGACTCACCCACATTGCAGAGGGGCTCGGTGTCGGTTACAGCAGGGAAGACTCTGGCAAACAGGACCTGGGACGCCGAAGTTAGCAAGCAGCACAGGACCTACGGTCATGTGACTGAAAGGGGCGGGGCTTAGCATCCTGCTGCAGAGATACTGCAGGACACAACTATAGGAATCCTCAGGTCAGACAAACGGAGGTCACACACAGAGATAGCAGTACAGTACCAAGGATGAGACAGAACGGATAGTCGGAGCCAGGCAGCGGTCAGAGCCAAACAGACATAGAAGGTACAAAAACAGAATCCAATATGCAGTATCCAGAGAACAGACCAAGTCAAAAACCAAAGTATCAGGCAAACAAGAACACAGCACAAACACACTCAGGGGTCGACACACTCTGCCAAGGGTGAAAGTATAACTGACGGGGATTGGTGCTTCCTGGGACTATAAGAAGCTCTCCCCGAACCAAGGAGAGGCCACAATAATAAGCTCCAGGTGTGCAAGTAAGAGCCCGCACTGAGATCATAAAATTAACCCCAGGAGTGCAGGTCCACCAGTACTGGGCTCCAGACATTAACCCCAAGCGTGCGGGTCCGGTCCGCACTGGGATCATGACACTATCATCTATCTTTCTATCTATCCTTTCTATCTATCTATTCTTTCTATCTATCTTTCTATCTCTATTTAAAAAGAAGCGATCCGTCAAAAAACGGACGCGGCGGATCCGTTTATTCACAATCTGCGACGGAGCCGTCGAGCCGACGGATTGTGACTGACGCCAAAAAACTGATGTGTTAAAGAGGCCTTACCTTATTATATTGTGATATTCAACCTTGATTGGGAGAGTCATCTGAAGAAGGTCCAGGCTGCTGAGGAAGGCGGGGTTTACTATAAACCCAAAGAAGTGCACCATGGGGAAACAGGAGGCAAAATACTTGGGCTACATTGTTGGAAGAGGCGAAATAAAGCCGCAAGTGAATAGGGTGGAAGTAATCCAAAATTGGTCACAAACAGTCTCCAAGAAATAAGTTTGAGCATTTCTGGGAATGGTGGGATACTATATTTTGACAAGATATCCGCACCCCAAACGACCTTCTTAAGGGCACGAAGACATTGATGGCCAAATGGACTCCTGAAGCAGAAATGGCGTTCCAAGAATTGAAGCTTGCCATATGTAAGCAGCCAGTCTTGATTGCACCTGACTTCACTAGGGAATTCATGGGCCAGACAGACACCTCAAAGGTCTGGTTGGGAGCCGTGTTGTTCCAAGAAGTAAATGAGGAACATCCAGTCCTGTATTTAAGTAGGAAACTCTTCTCCTGTGGGAAAAACTATGCCATTAGAGAAAAAGACTGCTTGGCCATCAGATGGGCAAATAACACCCTGAAGAACTATTTTATGGGCCGGAAATTCAGGCTAGTGTCAGACCTGCACCCCTGAGATAGATGAGGGAAAGGGGAAGAATGTCCAAGTGACTAGATGGTTTCTAGGGCTACAGTACTTCAACTTTCATGAGGCGCACAGGCCTGGGTAGTTGTGACTTAATGCAGATGCCCTGTCTAGACTTACCTGTTGGTGACTGAAGGTTGCAAAACCCCCGGCTTTTGGCAGAATGTTTGGGGATATGTGACAAGGTCATTGTAAAATACTGAAGGGGAGATATGCATCACTGAGGATGTTAGCTTAATTGATATGAACCTGGGAAAACGCTCCAGCACACTAAGTGATGAGAGGGGTTAATCAGCTATGTATAGGGCTAGGTTGGACTCCAGAGGATAAATAACCAGCCTTCTGGCTCATTCAGTGGTGGGTCTGTCTGGAGGTGCAAGCTCCAGAGCTGTTTTGAACTGTAGTGGCCAGACCAGTTTGGGACGGGGAACTGAAAGTTGGTAGCAGGTCCAGAAAGTGACAGGGCCATACAGTGTGTGAAGTTACATAGGCTGAAAAAAGTCCTAGATCCATCAAGTTAAACCCTTCTCCACCAATTGTACATTTTGTCACTAATGTAATTATAACTCGAAATGTTATGTGTATCAAGGAATTCGTCCAGCCCTTATTTTTAAGTTGCTAGGGTATGTGCACACGTTGCGGATTTGTCCACGGATTTTTCCACACAGAATCCACATCTATTGCCAGAAAACGCAGGTGCATTTTTGGTGCGGATTTGATGCGGTTTTTCATGCGTTTTTACATGAGGATTTGTATGCGTTTTTGTAAGCTAAAGATATGTTATTTAAGAAAAAAGAAAAAAAAAGATTTGTGATGTCATTTCTGTTCAACCTCCTCTTTTACATTTGTCCAACCCACACTCCATTACACACAAAGATAGATAGATCGATAGATAGATAGATAGATAGATAGATAGATAGATAGAACAAGAGAAAATGGAACAGCACAATCCAAAATCTTCAGGTGCACAGGCCTCCCAAGCAATTATCCCAAAAGCCAAAATTCACGCATGAAAAAACTGAAGGCAGCACTCCTTTTCAAAGAGTAAAAAATGTGGTTTTATTTCAGACCCACATGGTTGGCGACATTTCGGCTCATGCAGAGCCTTTTTTCTGTGCCAGAGGGCTAAAGCCGACGGCCGGGGGCCAATATTTGTAACCTGGAGAGTAATACCCATGGCCCCTTCCCAGGCTCTGAATATTAGCCCGCAGCTGTCTTCATAGCCTTTACTGGCTATAAAAATAGGGTGACCCCCCAAAAAAAATGAAAAGGGGTCCCCCTATATTTTATAGCCAGAAACGCTACGCAGACAGCTGCAGGCTGATATTCATAGCCTCGGAAGAGGCCATGGATATTGGCCCCCCCAGCTACAAATACTAGCCCGCAGCCACCCCAGAAATGGCGCATCTCTAAGATGCACCAATTCTGGCACTTAGCCCCTCTCTTCCCACTCCTGTGTAGCGGTTGGATATGGGGTAATAAGGGGTTAATGTCACCTTGCTATTGTAAGGTGACATTAAGGCCAGTTAATAATGGAGAGGCATCAATAAGACGCCTATCCATTATCAATCTTATATTAATAAAAGGTTAAAAAAAAACACGCACAGATAAGAATAAAGTATTTTAATTAAATAAAACACAACACGGTTTTCATATTTTTATTGCATGCCCAGATCCAAGCGCCGCCCTCGGTCTCCTATAATAAAAAGTAAAAAAATAAACCAACCGTATACTCCCTGTCAGACGTAGTCCAATTAATAACGAGTGTCCCACGATGATCTCCCCTATAGAACAGTGATTGTACTCTCAATCCCATCCACAAGGTCATTAATAAAGAGGTTAAAAAGAATTGGTCCTAACACAGACCCCTGCGGTACCCCCTGCTGACTATATCCCATTTAGAGACTAGTATTTTTCGGACTATAAGACACACTTATTTCCCAAAAATTGTGGGAGGAAAATGGGAGGGTGTGTCTTATAGTGTGAGAGCAGGCTTACTAGAGGGTTGCGGCATTGGTGTAGCAGTGGAACCGGTGCGCGGCAGAGGTGTGGCGATGCTGCAGTGGTGGGTGGTGCGGAGTGCACCTGAGCAGGGTCCCTTTCTCAGTATGTTGGTGACAGAAATGTGCGCACGCCGCGTCCCGGTGTCCAGGCCGAACAGAGCCGAGTGCATCAGATTGAGATCTTGGCGGCACTCGGCTTCAGGAAAATGGCTGCAGGGATACCAGTGTTGCACTTGGCTCTGCTCGCTGTGGACACCAGGCCGCGGCGTGGACACCGGGTTGCGGCATGGACATATTTCTGCCCCCAGAAATATAAGATGGACCCCATCTTATAAAAATCTTTTTTCTGCTATTTTCCACCCCAAAATTTGGGGTGCATCTTATGGTCCGGTGCGTCTTTTAGTTAAAAAAAAATACGGTATATCCCATTTAGCCAATTACTTACCCAGCTGCATATAGTTTCCCACAGTCCTTGCTTATGTAGTTTCAGTATAAGGCTGTTATGTGGAACAGTATCAAATGCCAAAGCAAAGTCCAGATAAATCACATCAGCCGCATTACCAACATCCAGATTTGTACTTACCTCCTCATAGAAACCCAACATCATACCTCGCAACGTTTGAAGAAGGGAAAGAGGGACAAAGGCTGCGGCGCGTGCAGAGCGCTGCAGCAAATTTTAAGCCACACCCCAACCACACCCATTTCACAACTAGTCACACCCATGTCCATGCCCCAAACACACCCATTTAGCACTGCTGATCACACTGACTGGTACTGAGGGGACAGTGGCTGGTACTGTGGGCATACTGACTGGTACTGAGGAAAAGAAAGAACAGAGAGAAAAAAGAAAACAGAGAGAGAAAGAAAGGAGAGAGAGGGGAAAGAAACAAAGAACAGAGAGAGAGAAAGAAAGAGAAAAAAGAGGAAAGATGGAAAGAACAGAGAGAAAGAAAGAGGAAAGAAGGAAAGAACAGAGAGAAAAAAAGAGGGGAAAGAACAGAGAGAGACATGGGAAAGAAAGAAAGATGGTACAGAAAGAACAGAGGAAGAAAGAGGGGAAAGATAGAACATAGCAAAAGAAAGAACAGAGAGAGAGAAAGGAAGAGGGGAAAGAAAGAAAGAACAGAGAGAAAGAAAAAAGAGATAAAGAGAGGAAAGAAAGAAAGAAAGAACGAGAGAACAGGGAGAAAGAACGATTAGAGAGAGAAGGGAAGAGGGGAAAGAAAGAACAGAGAGAAAGAAAGGAAGAGGGGAAAGAAAGAAAGAACAGAGAGAAAGAAAGAACAGAGAGAGAAAGAAAGATTCTATAAAGATACTATAGCAGCCTGGCTCACATTGTAGTGCCCACCTGAGCCTCCCGATGCAGGACAAATCATGATCCACTCACATGGCCGACATCCCCAAGTCCAAGTCGATCACGCTGTCCACGCTGGAGCAGGAGGACACAGTGATGGATCTGAAGCATTCCCTGAAGTGCCTCCATGGTTCTGTCACAATCTCCTCCCGAAATTACCTCATTTCCAGCCAGCTTCTAGCACGTCGCTTCCGGTGGAACGTCACGTGTGAATTTTAAAGTGCTCTTGTCATGATCCAAGGTGGATCTGACAGTTTAAATGCACAAAGTGAACTTTTTTTCTTTGGCTTGGTGCCAAAGTGGGTTGATTGCCCCCGGTGGCCATTAGAATTATTACGCGTGGTGTTGTTCATTCTAAGTTGCCCCGGTGGTGGTGAGCGGTAGTGCACTTTAGTTTCTTTGGTTTAATGTGCACTTAATTACAAATCAGGTGTTAGGCTCTATAAAAGGGAGCCAGGTGGGTTCAATCACTGTTGGTGATATTGTGTTCGTCATTTGGGAAGCAAGCCTGAGTGAGGAAGGAGCTGAACATAAGTCCTGCGTAGCCCAGCCAGAGGGGACGAGTGGCAGCTAGGTGGTCTGCACGAAGGGCTGGCATGGCGTGGTGGAGTCACAGTTTATGGTGTCGGCAGGAAGTGCTTGCATGGCTTGGTGGAGTGACGACTATGGAGAGAGTTCCACTCAGCATGCGGGACTTGGTTGCTGAGAGCTGGACTCAAGCATGCTTGACTTTTTGGGCAGGAGCTGAACTTATCTTTGGGACTCTGTTACTGGACTTCTGCAATTGGTGGTGGACTCTGCTCCAAGGCTGCACTATGGTGAAGGATCTAGTTATGGTGATGGATCTGGGTGGAGGAGAAGATGCACACAGGTGGTGGGCTCTGTTGCTAGGAGCGTACGCAACAGAGCAAAGCTAAGTGGTGTTTCCTCTGTATTGTCATTTTCCCTCATGTGTGTTTAGTGCAGTGGTGGGATTAGTTTCCGCACCGACCAATTCCCTAGTGAGGGATTAGGTTCAGGGCGAGCTAGGGTTTTTAGGTTCCTGTGCGTCGCCCGGTGCGGAACCGGCATAGGGAACGTTAGGAGTGCAGGGACACTGGCTCAGGGAAGTACAGGAGGTCTCCACTTCCCTATTCCCTATTGCAGGGCCCACCATTGTTAATGTTACCCAGGTTCCCCTTTATTATTTAAATTCGCCTAACTGGAGCCGGGGTTTCCAGACTACTTTATGTATAACGTGTAATACCTAAATTCGCCTGTTGGAGGCGGTGTATCCAGCTGCACGTTTTATTATTTAAATTCGCCCCACTGGAGGCGGTGTATCCAGGGTCACGTGTGTCATATGGGTTCGCCTTGCAGTACTTGCTGCGTCCAGACACAAGTGATCGTGACAGCTCTTTGGGGCTTCGCCGTGTAGTCCTGTGTCCGCGGGAATAGTAAGCGCCTGGCCGGGGCAGACTATCAAAATCGGGACTGTCCCGCTGGATCCGGGACACCTCATACACACATGGTTCCGCTTTGTATGCCTCGTACATACATGGTTCCGCTGTGTACACCTCGCACACACACGGCTCCACTCCGTAAACTTCGTACACATGCGGCCACACTTTGTAAACCTTGTACACACATGGCTTCGCTCCGTAAACCTTGTACACATGAGGCTTTGCTTCATACACTTCGTACACACGTGGTTCTGCTCCATACACCTCGTACACACGCGGCTCTGCTCCGTAAACACACGGCTCAGCTCCGTACATTTTGTACACACAGGACTCCGTTCCGTACACCTCGTACAAACACGGCTCCGCTCCGTACACCTCGAATACACGCGGCTCTGCTCCGTACACACGCGGCTCCGCTCTGCACACCTCGTACACGTGCGGCTCTGCTCCATACACCTCGTACACACGTGGCTCCACTCCGTACACCTCGTATACACGCGGCTCCGCTCCGTACACCTCGTACACACGCGGCTCCGCTACATACACACGTGGCTCCGCTCGGTACACACGTGGCTCCACTCCGTACACCTCGTACACACGTGGCTCCGCTCCGTACAACTCGTACACACGCGGCTCTGCTCCGTACACCTCGTACATGTGTGGCTCCGCACCGTACACCTTGTACACACGTGGCTTCGCTCCGTACACCTCGTACATGTGCGGCTCCGCTCTGTACACCTCGTACATACGTGGCTCTGCTCCGTACAACTCGTACACGTGCGGCTCCGCTCCGTAAACCTCGTACACATGCGACTCTGCTCCGTACACCTTGTACACGTGCGAATCTGCTCCGTACACCTCGTACACGTGCGGCTCTGCACGGTACACCTTGTACACAAACAGCTCTGCTACATACACACTGAAAACCTCTCTCGACCCCACACAAACTTCACCTCATCCAGCACCATCCATGACAACCAGCACAGCAGAGTCCTGCAGACACGGAGGGGTCGAAATGTGCGCACAGGACCTGTGATGAGGTCACAGGAGGGGAGGAGTCAGGGGTCACATGATCAGGGGCATTGGACGCCCCTGATCATATGACCCCTGACTCCTCCCCTCCTGTGACCTCATCACAGGTCCTGTGCGCACTGAATAGCCCAGCTATCGGCGATCTGCTATTGCTGGGATTCATCACTGTGGGGCTGCGGTGGCCGGTGGGTCTGTCTGGGAGGGTGTGCGGCTCAGTGAAATGCGGGAAAAATAAACTACCGCCCAGGACAGCGGGACATGCAATCAAAAACGGGACTGTCCCGCCAAATCCGGGACGGTTGGGAGCTTTGCCCAACATGTTAGTTAAACACGACTTATTCTTCATGAACCCATGCTTGTTGTCAGTTATTATATTATTATCTACAATATATTTCTGCAGGTCATCTCTTATAATGCCCTCAAAAATTTTACACACTACTAATGTCAGGCTTACCGGATAGTAGTTGCCTGGACCCACCTTCTTATCTTTCTTAAATATTGGTACCACGGAAGCCTTCCTCCAATCCTGTGGCACCACCCCTGTTACAAGAGAGTCTAAGAATATGAGATACAGTGGTCTGTCAATTATTGAGCTCAATTCCCTCAGTATCCATGAATGAATGCCATCCTGGGTGGGGGATTTGTCAAGGTTTAAATTGCTCAGACATAGATGTACTGTAGTTCTTTTTGTGTTAAAGGAGCAGGCCTGAGAGGTTGCTAGGGATAGCATGGGCCTAATACTCGGGGCAGTGGATTACCGAAAGTACTCTTCCTTTTGATTCCATCAAAATGGCCTGGGTCAACCTCGAAATGGACGTCGGGGACCTGGGACACACACTTGTGAAGTTACAGAAAAAGAAGGTATTGCAATCTGAATATTTTGCTAGTAGTGGAGAAGACTCACTAGGGCTAGGAAAGTCAGTGAGAGGAACATTCTATCGATACCGAGAACCAGGGCTGAAGTTGTATCCGGTACCTGTGGGAAAAGATGACAACCCATTTGGCCTTATCCTCTATATCTGCCTGTAAATACTGCTATTCACCAAGTAAATGTTTGGTTGGTTTTATGAACCTAGCGTCTCCTGGATTATTTGCTGCCCTGGTTCCAGAACAGGGATTCCTGGACTCAGAAGAAGAGGCCTGCAGCCCCAAAGTAAGTGTGATGCACCTCACACACAGCAGCACACCGGGACTGGGATATGAGACATCTGTAGGATGACAAAGCGAGTGGGAACTGAAACTCGCCCATGACTACCTCACTTGGGCATCTTACATTTGGTGTAGACGGCAGGATGCGAGTGCCTTGCACGAAGAAAGCGGGGAAGATATGGCTTATGGCGCAGATGGAAGAGTGCCGGATACATATGGCCTAAGATGGCAGCCCTAAGCATGGACTCCAAAATGGCGATGGCGGCAGTGAAGAAAAGAAGAAACTCTGCCTATTGTGGGCATGGACAACACCCAAGAGCGTGATTCTCAGCCCCAACAAGTGACTGCCCGAAGGAGGATGGGCCCAGTTGCCAGAGGTCAGCCTGAAATAGGAGATATATGGCGTAGGAAGGCACGGCGCAGTGTGAAGCGCAGCCCACTATGTGGAAGTTTGCAATGGAAGGGGGCGCGTCTGAAGGCAGAGCCCCCAAGAGTAAAGTGTGCCTTGGTGGTCACCTCAGGAGTTTGGCCCAGGAAGAGGCAGAGACAGACACACAGGAAGCCATCGGAAGCCATCTGGCGTCATTTTCCCTGTGACACTTGATGGGTGAGGAGTGTAGCAGCAGGCTCTCTGTAAGAATGGTGCAGGGTAATTGGGACTTCAGCGACCTATGTGGTCATCCAGAAGACACTGGTGAGGAGGAGATCCCGGAGATTGTCATCCCTTGGGCTGCAGCAGGCAGCTACCATGCAGTGGGAGCTGCTCAGGAGCCACTGTTGCTGCCACCCAGGGCTGCCACTAGGAATTTCAGGTCCCCATACTGGCAACATTTTCGGGCCCCTTTGAGACTCCGCCCAGACTCCACCCCAGCTCGCTCCACCTTCAACCCTCGAACCTTCCACAGTCCCACCACCCGCTCATAGAAAAACACCACATCTGTACCGCGTCCTCACCGATCACAGATTATCAGTTCCCACTTAACACCAGATCACATGCATAGCCAGCAGCTTTTGTTTTGGCTTAAAGATTTTTTTTAAGCCGCCACCATAGCAAGGTAGAATCTTTTGGCCGGACTCCACTCTACTCTAACCTATTAAATATTTGTTAAAATATACTGTACTCTTTTTAGGTACATTTGTATTTATATTTATTTACGTCACATACATTTTTTTAAAAAATAAACAAGAATACCACATACAAGAGACAAATACTGCCACACCATGACTAGACCACATATTACCACCACATAGTGACCGAATACTACAATACTGATCATTAATAAAAAAAAAAACACAGTACTAATTTTACCATAAGTGCCATTATACACAGGAGCTTTGTATATAGTACACAATGTATATTGTCAGTGTACAGGTAATACAGTGATCACCAGTGACATTATACACAGGAGCTCTGTATAGAGTGTCAGAGTACAGGTAATACAGTGATCACCTGTCATGCACAGTGTGGTAAAGACTAAGTGCAACACAAACGGGTGAGGGGAAGGGAGCCCAACACTAGGAAGGGTGTTATGAATGGGTCACCGAGGATGGCAGGAACAGGCTAAGCCACCAGAAGACCAGAGAGGTTGGTAACTAAGCGGATTGCAGACCCCTGATCCTATCCGCACAACTAGCAGTAGCCGTGGAGCGTTCCTACGATGCCCTAGACGCCTCGTCACAGCCGGAGGACTAACTAAGCCTAAAGACAGAAAGATGAAATTTAATCTGCTCTGGAGCAGATCCCCAAAGGAATAGACAGCGCCCAAACATATATTGTCGGTGAGACAAGATGAAACACAAACACAGGCAGAGAACAGACTGAGCAAACGGTGAGGCCCAAGCTGTCTAGACAGGACAGAATAGAAAAGATACTGTCTGCAATCACACACAAAACCCTGAAAAAGTCCAACACTACTGATATACAAAAAAAACCTGAGATCACACGATATCACCCCCGCTAGATCAGCACTCTGGTATAAACTGGCAGCAAGCAAAAAGATACTAACATAACAGAGAACTGAACAAGCTGCAACATATGAAGCAGGGCCCAGCGCTGCCCCTAGCAGGGAGCACGCTGAACCCTAGCAGCAAAACAGAAAGCAAAAAAAAGACAACCAGATTAGATGCAAAGGACTAGCAAAAGAATCACTTAGCTGAACCATGCAGATCAGTCAGGGGACAAAAGAGCTCCAAATGCACACTGAGGAAATCAACAGCAACCTCCAAGAGCAGCCAGCTCAATTATATGCTCCCAGCCAGTAATCCCAGGTTTCCAATTATCGTCGTCAGGTGGGGAACTTCCATCCACCTGGCCAGCTCCACTACTATCAGCAACCACCAGAGGGAGCAGAGGGAGCTTCGGCTCAGAACTCCGAGCAAGAGAATTCACAACAGTACCCCACCTTGAAGAGGGGTCACCGAACCTTAATCCACGCCACCAGGCCGATCTGGATGGGCCCGGTGAAAGGCACGAATCAATCTCTTGGCATGGATGTCAGAAGCAGAGACCCAAGAATTATCCTCCTGGCCATAAACCTTCCACTTGACCAAGTAACTACGTCTCCGTCTAGCCAGACAAGAATCCAATATCTTCTCTACCTCATACTCCAAATTACCCTTAACCAGTACAGGGTCAGGGGGCGCTGCCATGGGAACGACTGGCTCCACAAACCTTTTTAACAAAGATATATGAAAGATGTTATGAATCTTAAACGTAACTGGAAGAGCCAAACGAAAAGAAACGGGGTTAAGGATTTCCAAAATCTTATAAGGTTCAATAAACCTTGGCTTGAATTTTGGCGATGCAACCTTCATGGGAATATTTTTTGAAGACAACCAAACCATATCACCCACTTTAAACCGGGGACCAATGGTCCTATTTCGGTTGGAAAACCGTTGGGCCTTTTCCTGAGAGTGGGACAACTTATCCACTGCTTGGTCCCAAATCTGCTGCATTCTCTCTACCACAGAATCCACACCTGGGCAGGCAGAAGCTTCTACCTGCCCCGAAGAAAATCGAGGATAAAACCCAAAGTTACAAAAGAAAGGAGACATCAAAGTGGCAGAGCTAGCCCTATTGTTTAGCGCGAATTCAGCCAAGAGCAAAAATGAGACCCAATCATCCTGATCAGCAGATATGAAACATCTCAAATAGGACTCCAACGTCTGGTTTGTTCTCTCAGTCTGCCCATTGGTCTGAGGATGAAATGCAGTGGATTAAGACAACTGAATTCCCATTTTGGAACCCAAAGCCCTCCAAAATCTGGAAACAAACTGGACCCCTCTGTCTGACACAATGTTCTCAGGAATCCCGTGCAAACAAACCACTTGTTGTAAAAACAAGGGCACCAACTTAGAAGAAGATGGCAACTTTGGGAGTGGTACAAGATGGACCATCTTAGAAAATCTATCACAGATCACCCAAATAACAGTCATTCTCTGAGAGACAGGGAGATCAGAGATAAAATCCATTGAGATATGGGTCCATGGCCTCCTGGGCACCGGCAGAGGCATCAACAAACCACTAGCACGAGAACAGGGCATAGACCGAGAACAAGTCCCACAGGACTGCACAAAACTCCTGACATCACGAGATAAGGCAGGCCACCAAAAAGACTGACTCACCAAATCTCTGGTACCAAAGATACCTGGATGGCGAGCCAACATGGATCAATGAATTTCAGACATTACTCTTTTCCTCCACTGGTCTGGGACATACAATTTTCCCATAGGGCATCGTTCAGGTTTATCCTCCTGAAATTCCTCCAGGGCATGTCTCAAATCAGGAGAGATGGCGGAAATAACTACATACACCCTCATTTAGAATGGTCGTAGGCTCGGTCACGTCAAGAGAATCCACAAAGAAACTCCTAGAAAGGGCGTCCGGTTTAACATTCTTAGTGCCCGGAAGAAAGCAGACCATAAAATTATAACGCGTGAAAAACAAGGCCCACCTAGCCTGTCTAGGATTCAAGCGCTTGGCTGATCCAAGATAAATCAAATTCTTGTGATCGGTGAGGACCACAACTTGATGTCTAGCTCCCTCCAACCAATGTCTCCACTCTTCAAATGCCCACTTCATGGCCAATAATTCCTGATTCCCCACATCATAGTTACATTCAGATGGAGAAAATTTTCGAGAAAAGAAGGCACAGGGTTTCATCTTAGAGGTTACCGGATCTCTTTGAGACAAAAAGGCTCCTGCACCAATCTTATAGTTCTAGAAGGATAGGGAAAATAAGGGGAGGTCAGCTCACCAGTCTCAGTTGCGATCCATAATCCTCCTGCGCATGGAGTCACCTTGATCAAGGGCGTTGACTGAAGCAAAATAAAGGATGGAATCTCCAGCGCTGGACTTCAGTTAAAAATTCATCATTTATTATAAATTATTAAAATCGGACAGAAAAAAGTATGAATAAGGACATACAGGCAGATGGGGTCTCTGGTGGTCTCCAACCAACGCGTTTCGACCTAGAAGGTCTTACTCATGGTTCACACTAGACCAATACTGACGACTACAAATAATACAAAGACTGGTAAATCACAGGTGTTAAACAAAAGAATTAATGAAAATAGGGAGTATCCCTACCAGTTAACTCTTGCAAAACACTCAGCCTAATGTGGAGCTGAAATATACATTTAACCCTTTTACCATTAGTAAATGAAATAATGTAAACAAAGACTTGTCGGAAAAACAGAAAAAAATAAAAGCTAATGAAAAGATATAAGAATATAATGAATGGCAAGAAAAAAAAACAAAAAACCTTCATTAATTGATATAATATTAATAAACAAAGTAACAATCACAAAAATTATCAGAATAACCAGAATTAAATAGGACTAAGTAAATGTAAATATACAGAAGAAAATATCAATCTAATTGCAATATTAAATCAAGTCGTTTGTTCAGACCTAATGGTACTCTTGTATTTAATTTAAAAATCCAGAAGGATTCACGATTTAATAATTTTCTCCTGAAATCACCTCCCCTAGTAGATCTATAGACTTTCTCTATTGCTATAATTTTGAGACTATCAGTTTCACCTCCATGAACAGTTTTACAATGATAAGAAACTGCTGAGATATTATAATTGTTGCTAGTAGCTTCTGACAAGTGTTTCCTAATTCTCTTTTTAAGAGGTCCTATTGTACAGCCTACATATTGTAGGTTACAAAAAACGCATTCAATAACATATATTACTCCTTCTGAATTACAATTTATGTGAGACTGAATAGGGTATGATATGCCAGTAACACTAGAAGTGAATCTGCTGGTTTTAACCACATAGTTGCAGACTTTACAGGGATGATGTCCACATTTGGAAAAGCCTTTATATGACAACCAAGTATTATTTTTAGTTCTCCTATTGCTGATAAAAAGACTGGGGGATAAGATATCGCTCAAAGCAGGAGCTTTCCTGGCTATGTATCGTATCTGGGTATTGTCCAGAATTTGACCAAGTTTATTATCATTGTGTAAAATAGGTAAATATTTTTTGACAATGTCCGTTATCTTATTGAATTGTGGACTGTACATAGTAGAAAAACTAACTATAGGACGGTCATGATTATTGCAGGAGGCCCGTGTGCGATTCTTTTTCTTGTTAGCAGTAACTCCAGTGTGTACAAGGCTCAAAGGAGATTCATTCAGCAGGGTGTGTCTATCGATCCTGCTGACAATATTATCAGCTTTCCTTAGCATCTAATTAGCATATCCTCTGTCCTTAAGTCTAGAGAGGGTTTTGTTTGATTCTTTGGCAAATGTTATAGGTGAGCTGCCATTTCTTTTTAACCTAATTAATTCTCCCACTGGAATGTTTTTAACCACGTGCTTGGGATGACAAGAATAAGCTTGTAAAATTGAGTTTGTATCTGTGAGTTTTCTGAAAGGAAAAACGCAGACCTTTTGGCTGTCAGGATTCACAGACAAAGTCACATCCAGATAATTAATAGAAAAATCTGACACTGTAAATGTAAATGAAAGATTAAAATCATTCATATTAATATAGCTAATGAAATCACTAATCCCTGAGATGTCTCCCTTCCAGATCAAAATCAGGTCATCTATAAAGCGACCATATAGTTGTATATTTTGTGAAAAGGGATTATTGTTACATAAGATATATTTCTCTTCCCAAACAGCTACTGTAATATTAGCTAAAGCTGGGGAACATTTGCCCCCCATACTCACTCCTTGTTTTTGTAAGAAAAAAATTCCATCAAATGAAAAATAATTATGTGAGAGAAGAAATGAGACTGCATCCACAATGAAGGATTGAATTTCTATCATATATGTGCTATATTTGTCCAAAAAGAATGTGAGACTAGAGATAATCACATTGTGTGGTATGGACGGGTATAAACCCACCACATCACAAGTAATCCATGAATATTCTGGTGACCAATGATAATCATCCAGGGCAGAGATTAACATTTTGGTGTCTCTGATATATCCTGGAAGATCAATAACCAAAGGTTGTAGGTAATGATCAACCCACTCTGCCAATTTCTCTGAAAAAGACCCTATCCCCGAAATTATAGTTCTAAAATGGGGGGAACAAATCCTTGTGGATTTTAGGAAACGCATGATAAATAGGAATCACAGGGTTCTTGATATTAATATAATCGTAGATTTTCTGTGTTATGGCCCCTGTGACTAAACCATCACTTAATAATTTTGACAAATCACACTGAAATTTAGACGTGGGATCACTAGAAATCTTAGAATAGGTAGCAGAATCATTCAAAATGCGCAGATTTTCTGAATAATACAGACCAGCATTAAGCACGACTACTCCACCCCCTTTATCTGCCTGTCTCACCAAAATGTCAGCATTATCTTTTAACTCTTTCATTGCTACTCTCTCTTGTGCTGTTAAATTGTCATATGTCATTTCTGTTATTTTATCAAGCTCCACTAAATCTTTCTCTATTAGTTCTTGGAATATATCTAGAATAGCAGGTCTAGACTGAACTGGATAAAACCCTGGATTGGGCATTTTAAAGAGATCATTTAGAATCCTATTTTTTGGTAAGGAATGTGATTGTAAGTCTCTAAGAGTGGAATAACCTATAAGATCTTTAAAAGAAAAATTTCCATAGGGAAAAATTAACTCTGGAATATTTGTAGATCCAGACAGTGACAAAGTCTCTGAAGAGGTGGACTGGTGGTCAAAATGACATTTCAAAGTTAAATTTCTGGCAAACTTATTCACATCTAGAAGAGTCTGATAAATATCAAATTTGTTGACTGGACTAAATCCCAAGCCTTTGCTCAAGAGAGTCATATGAGCTTCTGATAGAATATAGCTTGAAAGATTTATTACAGGGCATGTTGATATCTCCTCCTGTTTCTGAAGTGGTAGTTTCTTTTTATGTTTCCTCCCCGCTCTTCTCCGTCGTTTTTTGATCTCCTTACAATAATTCCATCACTACGAATATCCTCAGAATGATTAGTGTTGAAGGAAGCATCCAAGAACTCTTCTGACGTGTTCATATTAGAACTGGAAGACATTGTTGAATCATGAGACCTGGTGAAGCTGACCCTGCGATCTCTATGGTGAAAGCCTGAAAAACCATGCTGATATCGTTTTTTGCCTTCTTGAAAAGGACGGCTTTTCTTCCAGGAATAAACCTGGTTCAATTCAAAGTCGAGTTTGTCTCTTGTGAATTTACTGCGTTTTATATCTGCAATATATTCTTCCAGTTTGGAAAGATTTTTTTCCATTCTTAAATTAAATTTGTCAAAGTCTTTCACATTATTGTGTTTGTTCAAAGAAGTCTGCATCTTAGTGATCTCTTCTTTAACACAAGTCATCTCCAGTTCCTCATATTTAATAATCAGCTCCATTAGTTTAAAAGAACTTTGTGTAAGAATCTGCTCCCACTTTAATCTGAAGGTGTCTGAGTAGATGAAGGTAGGTCTTTTATTCAGTCTCAATCCCCTAGGGATAAGTTTTTTCGTCAGATAGGATTTTAGAGAGGTCATGTCCCACCATAATCTGGTTTCCTTATTTTTCCGATTTTCCAGTTTATTAAAAAGGTTTTCTAAAGACTCTACCTGAGAGACCCCACTGCTCACATTAGTAACATCATCTGTAAAGTCAAAAATCGCTGCAAAAATATGCTGCCTATTTCTATCCAAATCCATGTCCATAGAATTAATGTTTACGAACGTCCACAACAATTAGAGAGTAAGGGAGCAAGACTTGATCATGCGTATAGTTATAGAAGGATAGGGAAAATAAGGGGAGGTCAGCTCACCAGTCTCAGTTGCGATCCATAATCCTCCTGCGCACGGAGTTACCTTGATCAAGGGCGTTGACTGAAGCAAAATAAAGGATGGAATCTCCAGCGCTGGACTTCAGTTAAAAATTCATCATTTATTATAAATTATTAAAATCGGACAGAAAAAAGTATAAGGACATACAGGCAGATGGGGTCTCTGGTGGTCTCCAACCAACGCGTTTCGACCTAGAAGGTCTTACTCATGGTTCACACTAGACCAATACTGACGACTACAAATAATACAAAGACTGGTAAATCACAGGTGTTAAACAAAAGAATTAATGAAAATAGGGAGTATCCCTACCAGTTAACTCTTGCAAAACACTCAGCCTAATGTGGAGCTGAAATATACATTTAACCCTTTTACCATTAGTAAATGAAATAATGTAAACAAAGATTTGTCGGAAAAACAGAAAAAAATAAAAGCTAATGAAAAGATATCATAAGAATATAATGAATGGCAAGAAAAAAAAAAAAAAAAAACCTTCATTAATTGATATAATATTAATAAACAAAGTAACAATCACAAAAATTATCAGAATAACCAGAATTAAATAGGACTAAGTAAATGTAAATATACAGAAGAAAATATCAATCTAATTGCAATATTAAATCAAGTCGTTTGTTCAGACCTAATGGTACTCTTGTATTTAATTTAAAAATCCAGAAGGATTCACGATTTAATAATTTTCTCCTGAAATCACCTCCCCTAGTAGATCTATAGACTTTCTCTATTGCTATAATTTTGAGACTATCAGTTTCACCTCCATGAACAGTTTTACAATGATAAGAAACTGCTGAGATATTATAATTGTTGCTAGTAGCTTCTGACAAATGTTTCCTAATTCTCTTTTTAAGAGGTCCTATTGTGCAGCCTACATATTGTAGGTTACAAAAAACACATTCAATAACATATATTACTCCTTCTGAATTACAATTTATGTGAGACTGAATAGGGTATGATATGCCAGTAACACTAGAAGTAAATCTGCTGGTTTTAACCACATAATTGCAGACTTTACAGGGATGATGTCCACATTTGGAGAAGCCTTTATATGACAACCAAGTATTATTTTTAGTTCTCCTATTGCTGATGAAAAGACTGGGGGATAAGATATCGCTCAAAGCAGGAGCTTTCCTGGCTATGTATCGTATCTGTGTATTGTCCAGAATTTGACCAAGTTTATTATCATTGTGTAAAATAGGTAAATAGTTTTTGACAATGTCCGTTATCTTATTGAATTGTGGACTGTACATAGTAGAAAAACTAACTATAGGACGGTCATGATTATTGCAGGAGGCCCGTGTGCGATTCTTTTTCTTGTTACCAGTAATTCCAGTGTGTACAAGGCTCAAAGGAGATTCATTCAGCAGGGTGTGTCTATCGATCCTGCTGACAATATTATCAGCTTTCCTTAGCATCCAATTAGCATATCCTCTGTCCTTAAAGGGGGTTTTACACTAAGCGATATCGCTAGCAATATCGCTAAAACGTCACTGGTTTTGTGACGTTATAGCGATATTGCTAGCGATATCGCTATGTGTGATACTTACCAGCGACCGGCTCCCCCGCTGTCCATCGCTGATCGCGCGAGAATGTCCGGCTCCATTTCTCGTCGGGCGCTTCCTGCTGAGACTTCCTGCTGTGACGACGAGCGACGCTGGACGCGGGCGGGAGGACGCAGGATCGCTGTGTGTGAATGGTAAGTATCGTGCGCTGCGTCGCTGCTGCATCGCTGTGAGATCTTTCTGTATGAAAGCTCACTAGCGATCATTTAGCGATGCACCAGCGATCCTGACCGGGTCGGATCGCTGGTTGGATCGCTGGTGCATCGCTAAATGTAAAAGGGCCTTTAGTCTAGAGAGGGTTTTGTTTGATTCTTTGGCAAATGTTATAGGTGAGCTGCCATTTCTTTTTAACCTAATTAATTCTCCCACTGGAATGTTTTTAACCACGTGCTTTTTCATTTCATTAATTCTTTTGTTTAACACCTGTGATTTACCAGTCTTTGTATTATTTGTAGTGGTCAGTATTGGTCTAGTGTGAACCATGAGTAAGACCTTCTAGGTCGAAGCGCGTTGGTTGGAGACCACCAGAGACCCCATCTGCCTGTATGTCCTTATTCATACTTTTTTCTGTCCGATTTTAATAATTTATAATAAATGATGAATTTTTAACTGAAGTCCAGCGCTGGAGATTCCATCCTTTATTTTGCACCAATCTTAGAAGCATCTATCTCCACCTGAAATGGGAGTGAAACATCAGGTTGCCGTAGAACCGGAGCAGAAGTGAATCTCTGCTTAAGCTCCTGAAATGCCGAGACTGCCTCTGGAGACCAATTTACCACATCAGCACCCTTTTTGGTCAAATCTGTCAGAGGTTTAACAATACCAGAAAAATTACTTATAAATTTACAGTAGAAATTAGCAAAACCCAAAAACTTCTGAAGAGCCTTCAGAGAAGTGGCCTGAACCCAATCATAAATGGCCTGTACCTTGGCCGGGTCCATTTCAATAGCAGACGGGGATAAAATGAATCCCAAAAATGAAATCCTCTGTACACCAAAAAGACATTTCGATCCCTTAACATACAGAGTATTTTTCCTCAAAATCCAAAACACAGTCCGGACATGTTCCACATGAGAATCCCAATCACTGGAAAAAAATCAAAATATCATCCAGATAAATGATCAATATAAGATCGCATAGCATCATGTTCAGGTGTCAGGAACACCGCACTGCACTTGCTCACTGAGCCAGTGCGCGTGTCCTGAGTACAAAAACAGTGCTCAAAGATACCTGTGGAGCAGGGCAGCAGCAGTGACAATGTGTGCTTCAGACTATCAGGACCTGAAGCACATGACTGCTGGGGGCATGGCCTAAGCTCCACAGAGCTAGGAGCTGCAGGGAAACTCCTAGAAAGGTAACTACGGGACAAGTTACTAAAGGGCATAGACAGGGACGGAAACCAGATCAAGCCGGGGTCAAAGCACGAGATAGCAGGACAGTAGCAAAGGGTTAACCAGAGCGGATAGTCAGGACGTAGCAATAGATCAGAAAACCAGAATGGTCAATAGACGGTACAAAAGGGGCAAACGGTAACGGAGTAACAATAGCCAAGCGAGGAGGTCAGAACCAGAGAAGACAATAGTGCCCAAAACGTGAGACAGAGGACAGAGTGAGGGGACAGACCGGGTCATACACGGGAATCAAACAAGCAATGCAGTTTACAAGCACACCAGGGGGGTCAGTCACACAGCCAGAATGACAGTATAGCTGACAGGGAATCCTAGTCTGGAGTGAGTACAAATACCCCTCCCAGATCCAAAGAGAGGCCAGCAAAATTAACCCTGAGAAACCAGGACATTAACCATGTCCTAACCATGACAGTACCCCCCTCTTAATGGGGGGGCCACTGGACCCCCAGGTTTCTCATGGTATCTGGCATGAAAAGCCCGCACCAGTCGATCAGCGTGTACCGAACTGGCCGGAACCCATGACCGATCCTCAACGGAATATCCCTTCCAATGAATAAGGTACTGAAGTCTCCGGCGCACCCACCGTGAATCAATGATGCGCCCTACCTCGTACTCTAGTTGACCCTCTACCCATACTGGTGGAGCCACGGATGAGGGATCTTCTCTATCTGTCCCCACAGGCTTTAATAGGGACCTGTGGAAGACATTAGATATTTTGAAGTAGGTGGGCAACTGTAATCTGTATGCCACCGGGTTGATCACCTCTACAGTCTTGTTTGGGCCAAAAATTTGGGGCCCAACTTCATAGAGGGTATCTTAAGTTTGATGATACAGGTGGACAACCAGACTTTTTCCCCCACAATTAACGCAGGACCCAACCCCCTCCTCCTGTCTGCAAAATGTTTGTACCTCTTCTGGGCTTTGAAGATGTTCCCCTGCATCTCCCTCCAGAGGGTTTTTAACTGTTGTACCATCCCCTCGACACGAGGGCAATCCGAATCCATACAGGAAAATTCGCCAAACTGCGGAACAAACGCATAATTAACCTGAAAGGGAGACTTTCCGGTAGACTGATTAATACGACAGTTAAATGCAAATTCTGCCATGGGTAATACCTCACACCAGTCTTCCTGTCTGGAGGAGGCCAGGCACCTCAGAATCTGCTCCAACGACTGGTTGGTGCGTTCAGTCTGTCCGTTGGATTCCGGGTGATAGGCAGAGGAGAATGACAACGTAACCCCCAACTTCATACAAAACGCTCTCCAAAACCTGGCCACAAATTGCACACCCCTGTCTGACATCACGTTCACAGGCACTCCATGCAACCGAACAATGTGCTGTATAAACAAGCGGGCCAAGGTTTCAGCAGATGGTAATGCAGGCAATGGCACAAAGTGGGCTTGCTTAGAAAATCTATCAACCACTACCCATACCACTGAGTTGCCCTTGGAAGATGGAAGATTAGTGATATAGTCCATGGACAGGTGTGTCCATGGTTTATCCAGAATTGGCAAAGGCACCAATTCCCCGGCCGGCCGGACCTGAGAGTTTTTAAAGCGAGTGCACACCCCACAAGTATTTACAAACCTTTTTATATCAGTACCCATAGAGGAAAACCAAAAACTCCTAGCTACTGCCCCCCCCCCGGGTAACTGCAATACCAGGGTGTGCACTTAACACAGAATCATGAAATTCTTGAAGGAGTGTGAGACGGAATTGTTCAGGTACAAACAATTTACCTGGGGGTTTATTCCTGGGAGCTTGAGCTTATGCTTCCAGGATCTCCCTCTGTAACTCAGAGGAGATTTTGGCTACAACCACTCCTGGTTGAAGAATGGACGAAGAAGGTTCTGGAGGAGACAAAGAATCAAAACTTCGGGATAAGGCATCCGCCTTTACCTTTTTAGACCCTGGTCGGAACGTGATGGTAAAATGAAATCGAGAAAAGAAAAGTGCCCACCGAGCCTGTCTGGGGGTCAATCTCTTAGCAGACTCGATATAGGCCAGGCTTGTATGATCAGTGATGACCGTAATGGGATGAGCGGCCCACTCCAAAAAATGCCTCCATTCTTCGAAAGCCAATTTAACCGCTAAGAATTCCCTGTTACCGACATCATAGTTTCTCTCGGCCGAAGAGAACTTCTTAGAGAAAAAAGCACAGGGTTTGAGGTTTTGTCAGGGTAGAGGGGCCCTGTGACAATACTGCCCCCACCCCCACCTCCGAAGCGTCGACCTCGACGATAAAAGGTCTTGACGAATCGGGTTGTACCAACACAGGAGCTGTGGTAAAACACTTATTTAATGTAAGGAACAAATCTTTTGCGGCCACGGACCAATTTTTTACATTTGCCCCTTTAAGAGTGAGGTCCGTCAAGGGTTTCACCACCTGCGAGAACCCTTTAATGAACTTCCTATAATAATTAGCAAAGCCCAGAAATCGCTGCAACCCCTTCAGGTCATGAGGCTGCACCCAATCGGTAATGGCCTGAACCTTCCCTGGATCCATGCGGAATCCCTCCCCGGATACAATTACACCCAGTAAAGATAGTTCTTGCATAAAAAATGAGCACTTCTCCAGCTTAGCATACAAATGGTTCTCCCGGAGTCTCATAAGAACCGTACGTAAATGGTGTAAGTGTGACTGACTGTCCTCAGATTATATCAAGATGTCATCCAGGTAAATGACTAAATAACGCCCAATCAAGTCAGAAAAAACAACATTAATGAAGTTCTGAAAAACAGCAGGAGAGTGTTGTGAGTTAATTTTCCCCTTCGTCACTGATGTCTGGTGAACTCCCTGTTCTGGTAAAGGAAGGTAATGAGCCTGATTATCAGGCACCTGAGCCTAATGAGGATGATTGGCTGAGTGGAGTCACGGACTGGATATAAGGCTGCCGACGCCCTTCTGCCCTGCGGGTGATTTCTCTGTGGACCTCTAGGACACCAGTCTGATTCCTGCTCCCCTAAAGCTAAGTTTTCTGCTTTGCCTGTTAGCATTTGTGTTTGGTTGTTGTTTCCCTTGCTTTTCTGTATTCTGCCATTCCCTGCTGGGGTGAGCTGAATCTCCTTTTGCCTGTAGCTCTGTCTTCAGAATATTCCTGAGTACTGACATAGCTTTTTTGAAGCCTAGCGTCTTCAGGGCCTTTTTCACTGTCAGTTTGTTGGCTCTTATTTTCATAGGGTTTTTCACGGATTGCAGACAGCAGCCTTCCTGTCCTTTTCTATCTAGTTAGCTGGGGCCCCGTCTTTGCTCAGTCTATTTTTCTG
Organism: Dendrobates tinctorius; assembly: GCF_039654945.1. Classification (NCBI taxonomy): domain Eukaryota; kingdom Metazoa; phylum Chordata; class Amphibia; order Anura; family Dendrobatidae; genus Dendrobates; species Dendrobates tinctorius. Next base: position 554,986 of record NW_027361921.1, on the reverse strand, counting down.
TCTGTGTTAGTGTTTTCATCTTGCTTCACCGTCATTATATGTTGGGGGCTGCCTATTGTTTTGGGGTCTGCTCTGGGGCAGTTTAGATTTCCCCTTTCTTTCTTTAGGCCTATTTAATTCTCCGGCTGTGATCGAGGGGTCTAGGGCATCGTAGGAACCCCCCACGGCTACTACTAGTTGTGTTGATAGGTTCAGGGGTCTGCAATCCGATAGCTGCCAACTTCTCTGGTTTTCTGGACTTAGCTAGCCTTTCTGTTTTTGCCTCCTATGGTGACTCAATCATAACAGAATCACCCGCGATACCGCAGATCCTAGGGTACTCAATAGCAGGAAAGAATTGTGTTTAAAAAAAAAAGGGTGTATATTCTTTCCTCTATATCTCTGAGGCCGTAGGGGGAATTTTTTCTTCTCTCAATGGAGATAAAGCAATTGTCTGATCGTGTGGAGTAGCTCGCTGCGGAAGTGCGGGGAATTTCCGCCTACCTTGCTCGTTCGCATGCTGTTGAACCAAAGATCCCTACACCTGATGTATTTTTTGGGGATCGATCTAAATTTTTGAGTTTCAAAAATAATTGTAAATTATTTTTTGCCTTGAAGCCTAACTCGTCAGGGAGCTCCGCGCAGCAGGTTAAAATTGTCATCTCTTTGCTGCGTGGCGATCCCCAGGATTGGGCGTTTTCTTTGAAACCAGATGATCCTATTCTGACTAATGTGAACGCATTTTTTCAAGCTTTGTGGTTGTTGTATGACGAACCTAATGCTATTGATCAGGCTGAAAAGACCCTGTTGGCATTGAACCAGGGTCGAGATTCTGCACAGTTGTACTGTCAAAAGTTCCAAAAGTGGGCGGTCCTTACTACCTGGAATGATAATGCCTTGGCTGCTCTCTTTCGGAAGGGTTTTTCAGAAGCCGTAAAAGATACTATGGTGGGATTTCCTGTTCCCTCTGGTCTGGACGATTCTATGTCATTAGCCATTCAGGTTGATCGGCGTTTACGTGAACGCAGGATTGCACGAGAGGTGTTGCCACCGGTTGAACAGACGTCTGAACCTATGCAATGTGATAGAGTTTTGTCTAAGGCGCAACGTCAGGAGTTCAGAAGGCGTAATAAGCTGTGTTTTTTCTGTGGAGATGCCTCGCATGTTATTTCTGTTTGTCCTAAACGAGAGAAACGCTTTGCACACACGTTTTCTGTTGGTGGTGTTCCACCTAAGTTTCTTCTGGCAATTACTCTGATCTGCTCCCTGTCCACATTTTCCGCCAAGGCTTTTGTGGATTCGGGAGCAGCGCTAAACCTAATGGACTTGGATTTTGCTAAACGTTGTGGATTTCCGATGACACCTCTGCAGACGCCTATCCCTTTGAGGGGGATGGATGCTACTCCTTTGGCTAAAAATAAACCTCAGTTTTGGACCCAGGTGGTCATGCGGGTCGCCCCAGACCATCAAGAAAATTGCAGATTTTTGGTGTTGCATGGTCTGCATGATGCCGTTGTTCTGGGGTTTCCCTGGTTGCAAATTCATAATCCAGTTTTGGATTGGAAATCTGTGTCTGTGGTGAGTTGGGGTTGTCGGTGTGCCTTTAGTGAGGCTCTGGTTTTTTCCACCTCTCCTCAGTCGCATGATGTTCCTGACTATTTGGCGGACATTTATGATGTATTTAGTGAGAATGAGTCTGCGTCCTTGCCTCCTCATAGGAGTTATGACTGTGCAATTGAACTAAGCCCGGGGTGTAAATTTCCCAAGGGTCGGCTCTTCAATTTATCTGTACCCGAGCACGAGGCTATGCGGTCCTATATTAAGGAGGCGTTGGAGAAGGGTCATATTAGACCATCCTCTTCACCCTTAGGTGCTGTTTTTTTTTTTTGTGGCCAAAAAGGATGGTTCTTTAAGGCCTTGTATTGATTATCGTGCCCTCAATAAAATTACTATTAAATATCAGTATCCGTTACCCCTGATTTCGGATCTATTCTCTAGAGTTAGAGGTGCTTGCTGGTTTACCAAGCTTGACCTCAGGGGGGCGTATAATCTTATCCGCATTAAGCAGGGGGATGAATGGAAGACGGCGTTTAATACTCCGGAGGGACATTTTGAGTACCTGGTGATGCCTTTTGGGCTCACTAATGCCCCTTCTGTCTTCCAGTGCTTCATGAACGATATTTTCCGAGACTTTGTCGATAAATTTTTGATTATCTATCTGGATGATATTTTGATCTTCTCCAAGGATTGGGATTCTCATGTGGAACATATTCGGACTGTGTTCCGGATCTTGAGGGAGAATTCCCTGTATGTCAAAGGATCGAAATGCCTTTTTGGAGTACAGAGGATTTCATTTTTGGGATTTATTTTGTCTCCGTCAACTACTGAAATGGACCCGGCCAAGGTACAGGCCATTTATGATTGGGTTCAGCCCACTTCTTTGAAAGCCCTCCAGAAGTTTTTGGGTTTTGCTAATTTTTATCGGAAATTTATAGCAAAATTTTCTAGTATTGCCAAGCCATTGACTGATCTGACTAAGAAGGGTGCTGATGTGTTGAATTGGTCTCTGGAGGCTGTTGCTTCCTTTCAGGAGCTGAAGCGAAGATTTACCTCCGCCCCGGTTATGCGGCAACCTGATGTCTCACTCCCGTTCCAGGTAGAGGTGGATGCTTCTGAGATTGGTGCAGGAGCTGTTTTGTCCCAAAAGGATCTTGTAACATCTAAAGTGAATCCCTGTGCTTTCTTTTCCCGAAAGTTCTCTCCATCTGAACGTAACTATGATGTGGGGAATCGGGAACTGTTGGCCATGAAATGGGCATTTGAGGAGTGGAGGCATTGGTTGGAGGGAGCTAAAAATCAAGTTGTGGTCCTCACTGACCACAAGAATTTGATTTACCTAGAGTCGGCTAAACGCTTGAACCCTAGACAGGCTAGGTGGGCCTTGTTTTTTACACGTTTTGATTTTGTGGTCTCTTTTCTTCCTGGAACTAAGAATGTCAAGGCAGACGCCCTCTCTAGGAGTTTCTTTGCTGATTCTCCTGTGGTGACCAAGCCTGCTACCATCTTAGGCGAAGGGGTAGTTCTTTCTGCCATCTCGCCCGATTTGAGACTTGCTCTGCAAGAGTTCCAGGAGGACAAACCTGAGCATTGTCCCAGTGGAAAGTTGTATGTTCCTGACCAGTGGAAGAAGAGAGTGATGTCTGAAGTTCATTGCTCTGCATTGGCTGGTCATCCAGGTATTTTTGGTACTAGAGATCTGGTGAGTCGCTCTTTTTGGTGGCCCACCTTGTCTCATGATGTCAGGAATTTTGTGCAGTCCTGTGGGACTTGCTCCCGGTCTAAATCTTGTTCTCACTCTAGTGGGTTGTTGATGCCTTTGCCGGTCCCCAGGAGGCCATGGACCCATATTTCAATGGATTTAATCTCTGATATGCCGGTCTCTCAAAGAATGACTGTTATTTGGGTGATTTGTGATAGGTTCTCTAAGATGGTTCATCTTGTACCACTCCCTAAGTTGCCATCTTCCTCTGAGTTGGTGCCCCTGTTTTTGCAACAGGTGGTTCGCTTACACGGGATTCCTGAGAACATTGTATCTGACAGAGGAGTTCAGTTTGTGTCTAGATTTTGGAGGACTTTCTGTTCCAAGCTGGGAATTCAGTTGTCCTTCTCCTCTGCTTTTCACCCTCAGACCAATGGGCAGACAGAGAGAACAAACCAGACCTTGGAGTCGTATTTGAGATGTACTATTTCCGCCGATCAGGATGATTGGGTTTCATTTTTGCCCTTGGCCGAATTTGCTTTAAATAATAGAGCTAGTTCTGCCACTTTGATGTCACCTTTTTTTTGTAACTTTGGGTTTCATCCTCGATTTTCGTCAGGGCAGGTGGAGCCTTCTGCCTGCCCAGGTGTTTACACTGTAGTGGAGAGAATGCACCAGATCTGGGACCAAGTGGTGGATAAGTTATCTTTCTCCCAGGAAAAGGCCCAGCAGTTTTCCAATCGACATAGGACCATTGGTCCACAGTTTAAGATTGGTGATATGGTGTGGTTATCATCAAAAAATATTGCTATGAAGGTGGCTTCTCCTAAGTTTAAGCCTAGATTTATTGGACCTTACAAGATTTTGGAGATTATTAATCCGGTCTCTTTTCGTTTGGCTCTTCCTGTCACATTTAAAATCCATAATGTGTTCCATAAGTCCTTGTTGAAGAGGTTTGTTGAACCAGTTGTTCCTGGGGTGGCACCTCCAGACCCTGTATTGGTTGAAGGTAACATGGAATATGAGGTAGAGAAAATACTGGATTCCCGTCTGGCTAGACGGAGACTCCAGTATTTGGTTAAGTGGAAGGGTTATGGTCAGGAGGATAATTCCTGGGTCTCTGCCTCTGATATTCATGCCAAAAGATTGGTGCGTGCCTTTCATCAGGCTCACCCTGATCGCTCTGGTGGCGTGGTTGAGGGTTCGGTGACCCCTCCTCAAGGGGGAGGTACTGTTGTGAGTTAATTTTCCCCTTCATCACTGAGGTCTGGTGAACTCCTTATTCTGGTAAAGGAAGGTAATGAGCCTGATTATCAGGCACCTGAGCCTAATGAGGATGACTGGCTGAGTGGAGTAACGGACTGGATATAAGGCTGCCGACGCCCTTCTGCCCTGCGGGTGATTTCTCTGTGGACTTCTAGGACCCCAGTCTGATTCCTGCTCCTCTAAAGCTATGTTTTCTGCTTTGCCTGTTAGCATTTATGTTTTGTTTTTGTTTTCCTTGCTTTTCTGTATTCTGCCATTCCCTGCTGGGGTGAGCTGAATCTCCTTTTGCCTGTAGCTCTGTCTTCAGAATATTCCTGAGTACTGACATAGCTTTTTTGAAGCCTAGCGTCTTCAGGGCCTTTTTCACTGTCATTCTGTTGGCTCTTATTTTCATAGGGTTTTTCACGGATTGCAGACAGCAGCCTTCCTGTCCTTTTCTATTTAGTTAGCTTGGGCCCCGTCTTTGCTCAGTCTATCTTTCTGTCTGTGTTAGTGTTTTCATCTTGCTTCACCGTCATTATATGTTGGGGGCTGCCTTTTGCTTTGGGATCTGCTCTGGGGCAGTTTAGATTTCCTCTTTCTTTCTTTAGGCCTATTTAATTCTCCGGCTGTGATCGAGGGGTCAAGGGCATCGTAGGAACCCCCCACGGCTACTACTAGTTGTGTTGATAGGTTCAGGGGTCTGTAATCCGATAGCTGCCAACTTCTCTGGTTTTCTGGACTTAGCTAGCATTTCTGTTTTTGCCTCCTACGGTGACTCGATCATAACAGGGGGGTTTCCACAGTTTAGGTACATCAGGGGCTCTCCAAAGGCAACATGACACCCGCAGACCATTCCATCAAAGTCTGCATTCCAAAACGTCACTACTTCCCTTCCGAGCCCCATACAGTAGTTTTCTCCCACATATGGGATATCGGCGTACTCAGGACAAATTGGACAACAACTTTTGAGATCCAATTTTTCCTGTTACCCTTGGGAAAATAAAAAAGTTGGGGAACAAACGCGGCATGACGTCCAATCTCAATTCCAGCCAAAAAAGTCAAATGGCGCTGCTTCCCTCCCAAGCTCTGCCATGCGCCCAAATAGTGGTTTATCCCCACATGTGGGGTATCAGTGTACTCAGGACAAATTGCACAATAACTTTTGAGGTCCTGTTACCCTTGGGAAAATAAACATTTGGGTGAAAAGTTCATTTTTGTGGAAAAAAATATGATTTTTTAATTTTACAGCTGTACGTTATAAACTTCTGTGAAGCCCTTGGGGGTTCAAAGTTCTCACCACACATCTAGATAAGTTCCTTGGGGGGTCTAGTTTCCAAAATGGTGTCATTTGTGGGGGGTTTCCACTGTTTAGGCACATCAGGGGCTTTCCAAACGCGACATGGCGTCCGATCCCAATTCCAGCCAAAAAAGTAAAACGGCGCTTCTTCCCTTCTGAGCTCTGCCATGCGCCGAAACAGTGGTTCCCCCCCACATATCAGGTATCAGCGTCCTCAGGACAAATTGCACAATAACTTTTGTGGTCCAATTTCTCCTGTTACCTTTGGTAAAATAAAAAAAATTGGACCTGAAGTAATTTTATTGTGAAAAAAAAAGTTAAATGTTCATTTTTTTTAAACTTTCAAAAAATTCCTGTGAAGCACCTGAAAGGTTAATAAACTTCTTGAATGTGGTTTTGAGCACCTTGAGGAGTGCAGTTTTTCGAATGGTGTCACTTTTGGGTATTTTCTACCATATAGATCCCTCAAAGTGACTTCAAATGTGATGTGGTCTCTTAAAAAAATGGTGTAAAAATGAGAAATCGCTGGTCAACTTTTAACCCTTATCCTAACAAAATAAATTTTGGTTCCAAAATTGTGCTGATGAAAAGTAAACATGTGGGACATGTTACTTATTAAGTTTTTTGTGTGCCATATCTCTGTGATTTAATGGCATAAAAATTCAAAGTTGGAAAATTGCGAAATTTTCAAAATTTTCGCCAAAATTTCTGGTTTTTTTTTACAAATCAACGCAAGTTACATGAATGAAATTTTACCACTAACATGAAGTACAATATGTCACAAGAAAACTATGCCAGAATCATCGGGATCCATGGACGCATTCCAGAGTTATTACCTTATAAAAGGACAGTGGTCAGAATTGTAAAAATTGGCCCGGCCATTAATGTGCAAACAACCCTTGGGGGGTAGAGGGGTTAACAGGAAGTCTAGGCTGCGGCTGCTCTCTGACTTCCTCTTCATGTTCGATTTGTCTGAAGGCAGGGACAGTGACACCAGCGCCGATTGGGTGCCAGAGTCACGTGTCATAATAATAGCATGAAAGCCCCAAGAATGCGAGTGCTGACACTGCTGGAAAGGTGCTGGAAGTGAGTATAAGTGTTTTTATTTGTAGCTGACAATCCTTTTAATTCTGCTCAATATTAAAGGGAAGGTGCCATCCCCAAAAAAAATTTTCAGCAATTGAAAAAATGTAAAGAATTAATGTTTACATTTTCTTAAAAAATATTATCATTTGTTTTTAATTTTGTAAAATATGAAAAATAATTTTAAAAAGTTTGGCATTTCCACTTGTTAACACTAGGGGGAGCAGATACTGAAATTTGGCACAAAAACCTAGTGTACAACTAGCTCACATTACTGTCCTGCAGTAATTATGGGTGTACAGTGTCCATGATGTTTGATTTTGATATATGATCATGCCCTAAAATGGACACTGTATGGGCGGAATCTGCTGACATGGGTGTGGTGTCACTCCTCTCCTCCCCCACTGGGTGCTTGCTAAGGGAAAAGAGAGGATGACATTTAGGAACACTGTGAGCAGCCATTTTGATGGGGCCTGCAAAGTTACTGACTGTCTTTGCATGTAAAGTCTGGATCAGAACAGGCCATCAATCAGCAGAAATGTTTCCTGGATTTCTGTGGAGCAGACAAGAAGATGGTCCATCCATGTGTATAAAACACAGCGCTCTATGTACAATCCCTGGCACCGAACAGGGTGCCCCCCACAGACCAGCACACTGCTCTCCTGAAATACTCTGTGCTGCTGTCACCCTGCTCCTTCCTCCATATTTCAGGCCCCTGTCACCTCGCTTTCACACATCGCCAGGACGGGATCTGAGGAGAGGAATGGGGTCTTCGGTTACCGAGGATGGCAGGCAGCAAGGATTCTGGGAGGAGGGTGACAGCAGCACAGAGTATTTCAGGAGAGCAATGTGCTGGTCTATCGGGGGCACAGAGGGAGATATATGGTGGAGGGAGCAGGGTGACAGCAGCACAGAGTATTTCAGAAAAGCAGTGTGCTGGTCTATGGGGGGCACAGAGGGAGATGTATGGGGGAGGAGCAGGGTGACAGCAGCACAGAGTATTTCAGGAGAGCAGTGCGCTGGTCTATGGGGGGCACAGAGGGAGATATATGGGGGAGGAGCAGGGTGACAGCACCACAGAAATCCAGGAAACATTTCTGCTGATTGATGGCCTGTTCTGATACAGACTTTGCATGCAGAGACCCCATTCCCCTCCTCAGATCCTGTCCTGGCAATGTGTGAAAGCGAGGCGAACAGGCGCAGTCCGGAGTGACGCTGGGAAGCAAGCTGGGGGGGAATGGAGCCATACAGTAACAATAAAAATGAGACCCCTCTCTTCATCTGCCTCACCAGCCCTCCCCTGACTGCACCTGACTATTACCCCCCTGACCCGTGTGCAGGTGCTCAGCCAGAACCACCCTACAATGGGTCCCCTTTTAGCAGATTACAAATAATACCGCCATATACTTCACACACAATGCCGCCATATAGATCATACACAATACCACCATGTAGATCACACATAAAACCAGCAGGGTGACAGCAGCATAGAGTATTTCAGGAGAGCAGTATCACATGGCAGAGAATTAGATACACGGCTCAGCAGACAGTATCACACAGGAGAGGATTAGATACACGGCTCAGTAGACAGTATCGTACAGGATAGGAATAGATACACGGCTCAGCAGACAGTATCACACAGGAGAGGATGAGATACACGGTTCAGAAGACAGTATCACACAGGAGAGGATTAGATACACGGCTCAGAAGTCAGTATCACACAGAATAGGATTAGATACACGGCTCAGCAGTCAGTATCACACAGGAGAGGATTAGATACACGGTTCAGCAGTCAGTATCACACAGGAGGATTAGATACACGGCTCAGCAGTCAGTATCACACAGGAGAGGATTAGATACACGGCTCAGCAGTCAGTATCACACAGGAGAGGATTAGATACACGGTTCAGCAGTCAGTATCACACAAGAGAGGATTAGATACACGGTTCAGCAGTCAGTATCACACAGGAGAGGATTAGATACACAGCTCAGCAGACTGTATCACACAGGATAGGAATAGATACACGGCTCAGCAGTCAGTATCACACAGGAGAGGATTAGATACACGGCTCAGTAGACAGTATCGCACAGGATAGGAATAGATACACGGCTCAGCAGACAGTATCACACAGGAGAGGATGAGATACACGGTTCAGAAGTCAGTATCACACAGGAGAGGATTAGATACACGGCTCAGCAGTCAGTATCACACAGAATAGGATTAGATACACGGCTCAGCAGTCAGTATCACACAGGAGAGGATTAGATACACGGTTCAGCAGTCAGTATCACACAGGAGGATTAGATACACGGCTCAGCAGTCAGTATCACACAGGAGAGGATTAGATACACGGCTCAGCAGTCAGTATCACACAGGAGAGGATTAGATACACGATTCAGCAGTCAGTATCACACAAGAGAGGATTAGATACACGGTTCAGCAGTCAGTATCACACAGGAGAGGATTAGATACAAGGCTCAGCAAACTGTATCACACAGGATAGGAATAGATACACGGCTCAGCAGTCAGTAACACACAGGATAGGAATAGATACACGGCTCAGCAGACAGTATCACACAGGAGAGGATTAGATACACGGCTCAGCAGACAGTATCACACAGGAGAGGATTAGATACACGGCTCAGCAGTCAGTATCACACAGGATAGGATTAGATACACAGCTCAGCAGACAGTATCACACAGGATAGGATTAGGTACACGGCTCAGCAGACAGTATCACACAGGGGAGGATTAGATACACGGCTCAGCAGATAGTATTACACAGGAGAGGATTAGATACACGGTTCAGCAGTCAGTATCACACGGGAGGATTAGATACATGGCTCAGCAGTCAGTATCACACAGGATAGGATTAGATACACAGCTCAGCAGACAGTATCACACAGGAGAGGATTAGATACACAGCTCAGCAGTCAGTATCACACAGGAGAGGATTAGATACACAGCTCAGCAGACAGTATCACACAGGATAGGATTAGATACACAGCTCAGCAGACAGTATCACACAGGGGAGGATTAGATACACGGCTCAGCAGACAGTATCACACAGGAGAGGATTAGATACACGGTTCAGCAGTCAGTATCACACAGGGGAGGATTAGATACACGGCTCAGCAGGCAGTATCACACAGGGGAGGATTAGATACATGGCTCAGCAGGCAGTATCACAGGAGACAGTATTACAGATATGCCCACACTGGTGAAACTTCCAGGCCCCCCCCCCCAATTATACATTAGACTATGGGCTGTATATGTCACAGTCCTCCTCAGACAGCCATAAAATCTCTCATAAAAGCAAAGGTGTCAGATTACGGGAGATCACTGGGGCTGTGAGTGAGGAGGCGGAGACAGAGCAGGAGGACAGTGGAGCTGGAGCAGGAAGCACAGTGCAGAAAGTGGAGCTCAGCAGATAGCACTGGGCTACAGTAAAATGGCACCAAGCCACACCTACAGCAGTGAATGGTGCAGCCCACAGGGGCGTGCCCAGTTCACTGCTAATGAGGCTGCAATGTGCGGTCGGGAGCCGTCCGCAGTCTCCTATGTCCAGGGACGGCCATATTTGCAGACTGTATGAGTCCTCCACAGATCTGCAAATCAAGATGGCAGCGCCCAGTGGCTACATTAAAACATTATTACAAACAAACCATAAATCCTGGTTAGTACATTTGCTGAAACAACATGTTTTGTTACTTAGGCCGGGGTCACACTAGCAATTAAATCGGACGAATGCAATGCGATAAAAAATCGCATTGCATTCGTCCCACTGTTATTCTATGATGCTGCTCCCATCATGCGTTTTTTTATCGGATCCGTTCCTCGGACTGAGACAATTGCAGCATGCTGCGATTGTCACCGATTTTCGGATCGGATTCGTCAATGCAAGTCTATGGGGGCGATAAAAAATCGCATTGAAAACGCACCACATGTGTGACTTGCGATTAAATCGCAAGACTTCTCCAGGTCATCATGAAAGAGCATCAGGCATTGGCATTGGATGTCAATTTGAGGCTTAGATGCGAATAAAATCGGTTCATCGCCGGAAAATGGGATGACAGACGGATCTCTGGACAAGAAATCTTTGTACGATTTTGTACCGTTAAAATCGGACAGATTTTTTATTTGTTGAGTGTGACTCCAGCCTTACTCTTTTTTTGCAAATTATATAAAATTGCGGCACCTTTCCTTTAAGTGATACCATTAACATTAATTTAAAGAATTATCATTAAAAGGAATCTGTCCCCCTGGGACGTATGTGAGTATTAATATGGGTATACAGGTAATAGAAATGTTACACTAGTCCTACCTGTATGCCTCATATTAACGGTCTTGATGCTGAGAAATGTTATGTTCTGTCTATATGTTAATGATTTCTTACAGGCTTCGGGGCGTGCGGTGCCTGGAAGAAAGTCCTACCTCCTGTCTTCATTGTTATATTACTTCCCTCCCATCAGCGTCAGTTATGGCCCCGGAATCCTGCGCCAGAGCCCTGCACTCCCTCAGAAATACATACCTCATCCTCCCTTCTGTGGGCGCTGCATTCAGGGATCTTCTGCCCAGATGCCGGCGAGTCACAGTGACCTCCGGTGTGCGTCCCGAAAATATGCTCTCCCCACTTCCTCCATGCATAGCTATTTCTAGGAATCATGTCTATCAGCCATATCCTCCTTCTCTCGCTGCCTCAAACTCAATGTAGACAAATCTGAACTGATCATCTTTCCTCCATCTCACAAATCTTGCTTAACCGACCTATCTATAACAATTGACAACATCACGCTTTCCCCCGTACCAGAGGTCCGCTGCCTCGGAGTAACCCTTGACTCTGCGCAGTCCTTCAAACCACACATCCAAGCTCTCTCTACCTCCTGTCGCCTCCAGCTCAAAAATATTTCCAGAATCCGTCCCTTCCTCAACCCTCAATCTATTAAAATGCCCTCATCATCTCCCGTCTCGACTATTGCAACATCCTTTTCTGTGGCCTGCCTGCTAACACCCTTGCACCTCTCCAGTCCATCCTTAACTCTGCTGCCCGACTAATTCATTTCTCTCCTCGCTACTCCTCCGCTTCTCCCCTCTGCAAATCTCTTCACTGGCTCCCACTCCCTCAGCTAATCTAATTCAAATTACTAATACTGACCTACAAGGCCATCTATAACCTGTCTCCTCCATATAGCTCTGAATTAATCTCCCGATATCTTCCCTCACGTAATCTCCGATCCTCCCAAGACCTCTTCCTCTCCTCCACAATTATTTGCTCCTCACCCAACCGCCTCCAAGACTTCTCCCGAATATCCCCCATCCTCTGGAATTCTTTGCCCCAACACTTCCGACTATCAACCACATTCGGATCATTCAGACGGGACCTGAAAACCCATCTCTTTAAGAAAGGTTCCAGCCTGCAACGATCCCCACTACCTCCTCACCACTACTGGAGCCACCGCCTCACCATCACTGGAGCTGCTGCAACCCCTCAACCTACTGTCTTCCTCCCCACCATCGTGTAGAATGTAAGCCCGCAAGGGCAGGGTCCTCTCTCCTCTATATCAGTCTGTGATTGTTAGTTTACTGTGATATCTGTAATTTGTATGTATCCCTTCTCGTAACAGCACCATGGAACCAATGGTACTATATAAATAAATAATAATAATGTGTACAGAACAATAACTATGCAGGGAGGAAGTCGGGAGAGCATCTTAGGCCTGTTTCACACTTCAGTTTTTTGTGTCAGTTAAAATCCGCCAAAAAGGCGGAAAAGCAGATCCGTTCGTAACTGATGTGAACGGATGGCAGCGGATCCGTTTTATTGACGGATCCGCCGAATGAAGAATTTTAAAGGAACCGCTGCCTGAGAGAGAGAGAATTTTTTCTTCTTCTCTGGCCGCCAGAAATGATTTCAGGGTTAAATTTCCTCCTGACTTCATTCCTCCGGGCATGCGCTCTATAAAAATGCAGATCCTTCACTACAAAAAATGTTACATGGTCTGTCCAGGCATCTCGGCGGACGCAAAAAAATTGACGGATCCGCAAAAAAAGGATCCAATGGATCGTTTGCAAAAACGGTGGATTTTGATCGATGGTCAAAAACGGAAGTGTGAAACAGGCCTTAGCGGTGCGCACAGCAGAGGTCACTGGAGCAGAAGTCGCAGGATCTTCGGCCATAACTGACCCTGATGGGAGGGAGGTAGTATTATAATGAAGACACGAGGAAGGGCTTTCTTGTAGGCACCGCACACCCCGAAGCCTGGAAGAAAGCACTAACATACAGACAGAACATAATATTTCTCAGACCGTTAAAGAGAAGCTGTCATCCTTTTTTTGGACTATCAGCTGCCGGCATTGACATCAGGGGCTTATCTACAGCATTCTGTAATGCTGTAGATAAGCCCCCGATGTAACCTGAAAGAGAAGAAAAACACGTTATATTATACTCACTGGAGGGGGCGGTCTGGTCCGGTGGGTGTCACGGTCCGGCGCCTCCCATCTTCATACGAGGCCGTCCTTTCCTTCCTGTAGTGGCTCCGGCGCACTGATCTGCCTCGACCTCTCCCGACGCCTGTGCACTGCAGTATTCTACTCTGCCCTCAACAGGGCAGATCAGTGCGCCGGAGCAACGACAGGAAAGAAAGAAGAGGACGGCCTCGCATGAAGATTGGGAGGCGCCGGACCGTGACACCCATCGGACCGGACCGCTGTAGATAAGCCCCTGATGGCGGTGACCGCGGCTTACAGTGCAAACAAAGGTGACAGATTCCCTTTAAGATGAGGCAGACAGGTAGGACTAGCGTAACATTTCTATTCCTGTATGCCCATATTAATAAATCATTTACTGCCGGTGGCACAGATTCCTTTTACTATATTAATACTGAGCACAACTAATCTGAGCCTATTGTCGTGGCCTCCACCGCAGTCACGGGGCCGGTGCCCACCCCTACAGACAATCCCAGCTGCAGGCGGAAGCCCAAACCCAGCCTCCACTATTAGCCTATGGCAGTGCGCATGCGCAGAGTAAATGGCCCCGCCCACCGAGAAGAAGGAACTTTCGCGCCACACGTAACCGCCTGTTATAGTGGTGCAGCCGCCACGAGCTCCTTCACTTCCTGAAGAGCCATCGACGAGGTCGGTCACACTGCAGCCAAGATGAGCGACAGCGGGGAGCAGAATTTCGGTGATCGGGTCAGTATTAATGTACATTAGTTATGGCTGCGTATTGGCGCGTGTCCTGGGCTGTGGTGGTGACGGCTCCTCATAGAAGTAGGCTATTTTCCCTGTTTTTTTTCCTCTGCGGCCATAAACTGTCCTGTCTGCTATCCCGGGTTCCCAGTGACCTGTAGCAGCGCCCGGCTGCGGCCCTGTGATGGCGGTGCGCACTGTCTGCTGCCTCCGGCCGGCCGCCATTTTGTGAGTCGGATACTCGCCCTTGTGAAATGGCTCCGCGCCGTGACGACTGTAGCTAACGTGAGGCCGCCGCACAGGCGAGGGAGGCCCGGGGCCCAGCTGTGCTGCCGAGCTCCTGTAGCCCGGGGGCGTTGTAGTCACAATGGCTCCTTTGTCTGCCCTTCTCCCACATGGCCCCGAAGCGCTTCAGCGTCGCCATTTTGGGGAACAGATCATTTAGCTCCTCATTTAATCTTCTTGTAGTGGCACCAGCTGTGGCAACTAGCCTGACGCTGACATCTATACACCCCCAGTCTATGGCCGGGTCACGCTCCCCTTTATTAACCCCTCCTCCATATCCCCCCCCCCCCGGTCCATGGTGGGGTTACGCTCACCTCCATTCCTCCCCCCAGTCTATGGCCGGGTCACGCTTCCCTTTATTTACCCCTCCTCCATATCCCCCGGTCAATGGTGGGGTTACGCTCATCCCCCCCGTCCATGGTGGGGACACGCTCACCTCCATTCCTCCCCCCAGCCTATGGCCGGGTCACGCTCCCCTTTATTTACCCCTCCTCCATATCCCCCTCCCCCGGTCCATGGTGGGGTTACGCTCATCCCCCACGTCCATGGTGGGGACACGCTCACCTCCATTCCTCCCCCCAGTCTATGGCCGGGTCACGCTCCCCTTTATTTACCCCTCCTCCATATCCCCCTCCCCCCGTCCATGGTGGGGATGCGCTCGCCTCTATCCCCCTTTCCTGGTGGAGCAGACACGCTCCCCTCTATTCAACCCCACTCCCAGCGTTGTGATGCTCACCTCTATATGGTGATCTTGTCACTGTACACAGCAGGAGCACATTGATAAGATTATCTCAGCACAGGAACATTTTATTTACACACATCCAATTGTGGAACTTGTTATTCCAAGATCTATTGATGAAAGTTAACTTTGTGGGGCAAACCCTTTCATGACTGGAGGGTTTTTTTGGTTTTAGTTTTTTCGCTCCGTTTCTTCCCAGAGCCATAACGTTTTTATTTTTCCGTCTATATGGCCATGTGAGGGCTTAATTTTTGCGGGACGAGTTGAAGTTTTAAATGACACCATTGGTTTTACCATATTTTGTATTCAAAAACGAGAAAAAAATTCCCAGTGCGGTGAAATTGCAAAAAATAAGTGTAATCCCACACTTGTGTTTTGTGTGTTTTTTTTTTTTTTTTTTGCTAGGTTCACTTAATACTAAGGGTGTGTGCGCACATTGCGGATCCGCAGCGGTTTTGGTCCTGCGGATCCGCAGCAGTTTCTGATTCGGTGTACAGTACCATAATAGTTTTGCTGCTGTTTCAAATCCGCAGAAAGAATTGACATGTCAATTCTTTCTGCGGATTCCGCTGCAGTTTACCATCTCCTCCATTATAGAGGTGTCAAACCGCAGGGGAAAGCCCCAGGCTAATCCGCAGATAAACCGCATGTCTTTTGACCTGCTGATTTACCTGTGGATTTTGGAAAATCCATGCGGATCAATCCGCAGCGTGTGCAGACACCCTAAAACTGACCTGCCATTATGGGTCGCCAGGTCATTACGAGTTCATAGACACCAAACATGTCTAGGTTTTTTTTTATCTAAGTGGTGCCAAAAATTCCAAAGTTTGCTAAGAAACAATTGCCATTTTCCAAGACCCGTAGCATCTCCATGTTTTGTGATCTCGGGTTGGGTGAGAGCTTATTTTTTGCGCGCTGAGCTGACGTTTTTAATGATAAAATTTTTGTGCAGATACGATATTTTGATCGACCGTTATTGCATTGTAAGAGCAGCCAGAAACATAATTCTGGCGTTTCAATCTTTTTCTCGCTACGCCATTTAAGCGATCAGGTTAATCCTTTTTTTTTTTTTTTGTTTATTTTGAATGGAGCGAAAGGGGGGGTGTTTTAGTCTCATTTTATATTTTATATTTTTAAAACTATTTTTCTTTAACATTCGGCATGCTTCAGTAGTCTCCATGGGAGGCTAGAAGCTGCCACAACTTGATCGGCTCTGCTACATAGAGGTGATGGTCAGATCGCCTTTATGTAGCAGAATTACTGCATTGCTATGAGCGCTGACCACAGGGTGGCGCTCATAGCAATCTGGCATCAACAACCATAGCGGTCTCCAGGAGACCTCTGGTCGTTATGCCGATGAACTGATGACTCCGGATCACATGACGGGGGTCAGCGGTGTGCATATTTCCGTCAAGATGACCAGTAGCATGCCTTTAATTCCACTTTCAGTTTGACAGCTTCATTTAACTAGTTAATAGGTGCAGGTGGATTGCAATTCTGCCCACGGCTATTACTGGCACGTCAGCTGTTCAAAACGGCTGACGTCCCGGTTTTGTTGTGGGCTCACCGCCAGAGCCCTCATCAAAGCGGGGGTACTGCCATTGGACGTATTATCCCGTCCAATGGCAGTAAGGGGTTAATTCATGCACTGTGCATACAGTACAGATACCTGTAGCATATATCGGGATAGAACTGCATATACAACATATTATCTAAAGTATCTGATGGCTGGCAGACTGGCCAATGCCACCTGCCATCCCCCACAATGACAAGGAAAGGATTCTATTTCCACCATTTAGGTAATGGTACTTGTCCACTTCCTGTTTGGCAAATATAGCTAAGCATTGTACTCTGCCGGCTAAGTTCACATTGCGTTAGGTGCCATCCATTTAACAGATCCGTTACTAAGCGGCACTAACGCAATGTAACGGATCTGTTAACGCACCCATTGTCGTCCACTATTGTAACGCATATCAAAATCGGCATGCGTCAGTGATGGTCCATTACTTTGTGACACACCTAATGCGGTCTACCGTGGTTTTGGGTACGTTAGGTTGAACGCACTGTGAACAGATGCGTTCGCTGTGCATAGACCTCCATTGCTAACGCATACCGACGCAATGCTACCATGCATTAGTGCGATCGTAGAAAAAATATATTTTGTGCATCATCGTTAATGGATCCGTTAAACGGATAGCACTAACACGGTGTGGACCTAGCCTACATCAGTGTCATAGGTGCGGACAAGACAGTGTCAGGTTGGCAATGTTGTTCTTATTTAAACTATACTTGGAGTGAGGAAATCAGTCTTGTGGTGGTTGTATAATCTGTATTTGTAGTTTTCAGTTAATGAGATTGTCTTGCTTGGGAGTGGTCTTGTAGGGGAACTCTTATGTGATGCTCTGGTTGCATATACATCTGTATGTGCTTCTGACAGGTCAATGATTCTTCACTGACCTGCCCCTTATTTTACAGACTTCATAGAATATTGTGGGGTTAGAAAATTATTTTTACATCCAGCAAAATGGCGCAGTAGCATCTATCGCCCACCGATAAATGCTACTGCGTTGTTGCCATTTTGCTGGGAGAAAAAAATTGGCTGCAGCAGTGGTGCCGGTGCTTGTGCAGCAACATCGATCGGTAAGAGATGGATGCTACTGTGCCTGCACCATTTTGATGGATGTAATAGTTTCTTTCTAAGCCTACAATTTATATGCATTATGTTGTACAATACAAAATAATATTGTGGTACCGGGTTAGCCAGAAAAATAGATGTAAATACATATGCCCCCCCCCCCCCAAAAAAAAAAAAGTATTCAAGAAGTGATACCTTTTATTGGCTAACCAGAGAAATTATATTCACAAGCTTTCAAGACTCAGAAGGCCCCTTAATTTTTTCCTTGGCCTTTCATTTCTTTGTCCTATCTCTAGCAAGCCTCTCTCATGTCCTTGTATAATTCCTATATAAGGCTGCGTTCACACGTTGCTTTTTTTTGCGTGATTTTCCTCAAACGCAAAAAAAAAGCATCACGTGCAATCCTATGGTATTCCGCAATGCTGTGCTAATGCTGCGGATTTTCCCGCGGTGGAATCACATCGCTGAAAAATACGCAGCATGCTCATTATTTTGTGGAATCGTAGCGATCCCGCACACATAGGATTGCATTGTTCCGCTTACTTCCCGCATGTAGCTGTGCCCACCATGCTAAAAGTAAGC
The DNA here is from genome assembly GCF_039654945.1 of Dendrobates tinctorius. Classification (NCBI taxonomy): domain Eukaryota; kingdom Metazoa; phylum Chordata; class Amphibia; order Anura; family Dendrobatidae; genus Dendrobates; species Dendrobates tinctorius. The sequence goes on along the minus strand of NW_027361921.1, from coordinate 536,690 downwards.
AGAACACTTGCGGATAGTACCCACGGTTTGGAGGAGAGGAGACTGGGCTCTAGGTACAATATCCCTGTAAAAAAATAGAATTAAAATAAAAAAAAATCAGGTTATATTCACCTTCCGATGTCACTCGCAGCGTCGCCAGGCTTCAGCGATGCTGCCGGCAGGTCCCGTTCCCAGTGATACATTGCGGCAATGACCTTTGATACCTTTTATTGGCTAACCTTAACGTTATCACTTTTTGAATACGTGTGAATGCAGCCTTATATAGGAATTAAACAAGGACATGAGAGATGCTTGCTAGAGATAGGCCAAGGAAAAAATTAAGGGGCCTTCTGAGTCTTGAAAGCTTGCTAATATAACTTCTCTGGTTAGCCAATAAAAGGTATCACTCCTTGAATACTTCTCTCGCAAGACCACGACGTCATCAAAGGTCATTGCCGCAATGTATCACTGGGAACGGGACATGCTGGCAGCATTGTGATGATCGGGGACGCTGCGCTGGATGTCGGAAGGTGAGAAAATTTTTTTTTTTTTTTTTTTTTTTAAATAAACATTAGATTTTTACTACTGATGACGCATAGGCAGCCTCGATAGTAAAAAGTTGGTCACACTCATCAAACACTGTTTGACGAGTGTGGCGAACCTGTCAATCAGTTTTGCAAGCGATGCTACAGATTGCTTGGAAAACGCTGGTATTCTGCAAGCTAATTACGCTTGCAAATCGCAAGTTTTTCCGCGGGAATTTAAAATGTGGTTTTCCAGCGGAATTGAATTCCTGCGATAACTTCCGCGGGCATTCCGCAACGTGTGCACTTAGCCTAAATGTTTCCATCTCTTCTCCGTAATTGCCTGATGAAGGGGCCTTCTAAGCCTTGAAGGCTTGCAAATATAATTTCTCTGGTTAGCCAATAAATGTATCGCTTCTTGAATATTTCTCTCAATTTTTGGGGGGACATAAGTATTTACACATGCATTATATAAAATAGGAGGCAGGTCACTGAATAATGAGTGATCTGTCATTAGCCCATGAAGTGAGGAAAAAAAATAAGATGGGACATGTGCACACCAATATCGCTTAAATATTGCTGTACATTTATTTATCTTTTTGTGGCACTTGGAGGAAGATTCCAGTTGCATACCCTTATGGCTCCAGCCTAACCTGAGAAATGTCTATGTGCCTCCTTGCAGTGATGGGGGGGGGGGGGGGGGGTGGGCGCTGTCATATTTGAAAGGGTTTAATAGATTAGAAAAAAATTAAAATAATGACCAGTCTCACCTGAGTCCCTCTACAGTAGTTATCTGCCATATAATACCTTTTAAATCTGGTGACAGGCTGCAGAAATTACATGGATGTATTTCACATGATTGCTACAGCAAAGGAGACGTGGTAATGAGCAGGTAGGCTATTAATTTTAAAGGGGCTGTCCAACAGTCTTATAGTTTTCCAAAAGCTTGCAGACCTATAAAGTTTATTTTGTAGTTCTAAGCACCAGTACTTGTTACTCAAGTTTGCCTAGTTTGTTCGGGTACGCATCAAGTATCGCGGGTGTGCGAGTGACATGTTATAGTCCACAAACTTGAATGTTTTGCTGCTGTTAGACAGCCACAAAAGATGTAGGGCAACCCTCATGTGTTTTGTGGCTGTCTCTCGGGCATGAAATATGAAGGTGCTGGGGCTAGAACATGTCACTCATGCAGCTGTGATACTTGATGCATGCCTGAACACCCTAGGCCAGTGATGACGCACCTTTCTGAGACAGTGCCTAAACTGCAACCTAAAACCCAATTATTTATGAAGTGCCAAATGCCCATCATGATCCCCCTTGTAGAAATATGCCCCATCATGATCCCCCTTCATGCAGAAAAATGCCCATTCCACCACCTTTATCATTTCCTTCACGCCATCGTTGGCCCTCTCCCCATCACTCCCTTCATTGGCGCTCCTCCCCATCATTGACATACACACCACAGCAGCTTCACTGGCACAGGGGCCACACTTGCCTCTCTGCGCTTCAGCAGCTTCCTTCCTCTCACTGGCACAGCGGCTGTGGAGCTGAATGATGTCATCCAGCCGTGCCGCTCAATGTGTGAGGCAGGAAGCTGCAGCTATGGAACAAGGATGAGGCGATGCCGTGTGCCAGCTGGGAGGGCTCTGCGTGCCCTTTCTGGCAAGCGTGCAATAGGTCACCATCTGAAAACCTGCTCTTCACAGCGGTTTGCTATACCTGGTGCCTTTCATCTGGCTCCTAATTGTCATGAGCTTCTTGCAATTGCATTGGAGATGGGTGTCTGAATTGAAGCTTGGGTAGGATCATCGTGCATAAATGCCTCTGACGGCAGCTTTTAGAATCTTGACCTCAGCAATCTGCTTTAGTGCTGGTCTGTTATTAAAGGCAGATGCCATCTACACATGTAACTCATCCGGATAGAGACCTTCAGTAGTCTGACTTGCTTGGTAAGGCTGGTTTCACACTAGTGTTTTGAGACGCAGCGCACGCTTGCTGTGAAGCTCCGTGCCTCCTCCGGTCAGCTCCGCCTACGGGCTCATGACGCAGCATGTGGCCTGCGTACCCTATCTTTAGCATTGGGTACGCAGGCTGTGTGCAGGTAAGCTTTTGCTGGCGCATGCGTCCTTTAGATGCTGCGCCAAACGCATCGTGTTGCATTTTGGTGCAGCAGGGGGTGGAGCTTCACGGCAAGCAAGCGCTGTGCCTCAAAACACTAGTGTGAAACTAGCCTAACTTAATCTTATTTTTGTTAACCATGCAAATTATCATAGTCCAAGATTATTTTTTTTTTTTCTTCAACTGAGCAATGAACATGCCTGATATTGCTGTTGCTATTTTTAACACTGCACAATGGACTTGTGAATTATTTACAATAAAAATGGTGTATTATACACTTTCTTTTTTCTTTCTGCTTCCGTATAGAACGAACTGCACTGGTGGACAGGGGTTTTATAAACCCCCTTTAATACTTGACGTTGTAAATAAACTGCAACAGTGCTAACCACTGAGCCACCATGCTGCCCAGACGGTGTCTTCTTGACATTAACATGAAATTTTGAAACAAAGCCTTCAGGAAACAGCCGCCTTTTTTTTTTTTTTTTTTTTTTTTTTTTTCCTTAGGCTTGTTTCAGACTAGCGCATTATACAGGCATGCTAAAGATGGGGTGCGCAGATCACATGCAACCGTGTGCAATAGTAGGAGGAAGTGACCGGGCGGGGCTTAGCAGTGCCGTGTGCTGCATGTAAAATGCGCTAGTCTGAAACCAGCCTAAAGGGGTTTTACACATAGCGATATCGCTATAACGTCAACGATTTTGTGACGGTATAGCGATATCGCTATGTGTGATACTTGCCTCCGACCGGCACCCCCTGCTGGTTATGGCGCGAGAATGTCCGGCTCCATTTCTCATCAGCTTTCTGCTGTGACGACGAGCGACGCGTGGAGGCGGGAGGACGTCTTCATTGCTGTGTGTGAAAGGTGAGTATCGTCCGCTGCATCGCTGCTGTGAGATCTTTCTGTGTGAAAGCTCACTAGCGATCATTTAGCGATGCACCAGCGATCCTGACCAGGTTGGATCGCTGGTGCATCGCTAAATGTAAAAGGGCCTTAACGCTTGTGACTTTTTGGTGGTGGCTGTCGCTGGAGTTGGAGTAGGAATATATTAAGTATTGGTAGTTTAAAACTTGGCTTTTACTCATTAAAAAAAAAACAAAAAACTAAAGTTTTCACCACTATACTCTTTAAGTGAACCAATACACTAGTGCACAAAAACAAAGTACAATAAAAACACTAGTTTACATCCCTGTTCAGGATATTTTGTAAACTCTTTAAGGCTAGTTTCACACTAGCGTTTATTTCCTGCAGCGCCGCTAAGCCCCGCCCCATCCGGTCATCTCCGCCTACTAGTGCACATGGGCGCTTGCGATCTGCCCACCCTATCTTTAGCATAGGGTGTGCTGGACGTGCGCTAGCAGGATTTTGCTGTGCACTTTTGAAGGTGCGCCGAACGCAGCATGTTGCATTTCGGCGCGCACCTTCAAAAGTGCGCAGCGCACGGTAAAATCCTGCTAGCGCACGATCTGCGCACCCTATGCTTAAAGATGGGGTGCGCAGATCGCAAGCGCCCATGTGCGCTAGTAGGCGGCGATGACCGGATGGGGCGGGCAGGGAGCCGTGCGATGTAGGAAATAAACGCTAGTGTGAAACTAGCCTAACGCCCTGTATGGGAAGACAATCTGTTTCAATGACTACTTTTCTATCAAAATATGGACAAGTTTAGCTCCACCAAATTAAGAGACATCTCATGAGGATCTCAAAAGACATATCCATATAAACAATTCAAAAGGATAAAAGGAACAATATCACCCATTGTTTGTATTCCTCTATCCACTTCATGGAGCCGGGGTCCATATATTGTCCCTATCATGGACTGATCCTGACACCCCAAGACTCCTGCCCTAACAAGGACAGTCCACAGCTAGCCCTGCCGTAGCCAGCCCTGGAGTTACCCTGTGTGCCTCCTGACGCGTTTCATCAATATCTTGATTCATAAGGGGATTGGCACATATCTTCCTTTTGTCAGGAGTAATGGGCAGCATATCCCACCAGGGGTAGCATAGAGGTTTGTTTGTTTATAAACACATGCAAAAGGAAGCTGCCTAAAGAACTATCAAGCTACTCTTGGTCACAGCTTTCAAAGCCTGAGCAGGTTAATTAAAAGCTCCAAAACACTTTGTGTCTTTTCCTTATTTATATCGCTTTTTTTTTTTTTTTTTTGCACTTTTCTCAGGCAGAATCCACTTGAAAGTCGTCATGTGCACATACCTTTAGCCTGTCACTGACTGGTGCCACTGTTATGCCCCATCTTCTAATGTACTGCAACTCTTAATGCAATAAATATATATTTTTTAATTCCCCTGAACTTTGGCACCAAATATTAAAGGCCTCTATTTCTAACCATCTACTGAAGTGTAACTTTGACTGGTGCTGCACTATACTATTGCATGCTCTAGAATGATAGCTGCCACTTCATATTTAAGGGCACATTATCAGGACAGTCAAAGCCGTTTTGGCATTGATTACTTTTCTTATACATTCAATTAGATTTCAGAGTTTTGATCCTAAAGATTTTAAACTCCATCCTGTTCTTTTTCTGTTAAGGTTAATATTGAAGAAGGAAAATACAGAAGTCTTCACTTGACACGTTTATTATATGAGAATTTTTTGAAGCTCAGAAATAAGTGAAGCTGAAATATGAAAAAAAAGTATGCATGCTAATTGTAAGAACTGAAGCCCTACTTGTAGAATTTTAAGAAATATTTATGAAGTCAGGAAGATGAAAAGAAGTCAGAATTTGAGAATGAAGAATGAAGAAAGAAATGAAATAAAAATGAAGTTTAAGATAAGAAGTAATCTGGCATCATAAAGCTCTACGCTAAGTAATTACTAGTCTGTTTCTGTGTCCCTGTATATATCAAATTATATGCATGCATTATTTGTTAAAGCAAGCATACAGGGTAAAACACGTAGGTAAAAAATGGGGTTCTAATTAAATCTCACTCAGATTCTACTAAAGACTTCAACTTTGAAGGAGGCAATTTTTTAATGCATTGGAAAGTCATTTGTGCTTAATGTACTATTTGTGTTGTAGGAATCTCGATCTGCTTCTAGGAGTGGAAGTGCTCGACGCTCAGGCAAGTCTGCAAGCCACTCTCCCAATCGTTCTCCAGCACGATCTCGTTCAAAAGAGGGATCAAGACGTTCAAGATCCAAATCTAGATCAAGGTCTGAATCAAGGTCTGTTTTTATGGTTCTGTTTATATTGTATGGGTTTTAAAAGGCTTTCCAGGCTGAATATAAACTTCTACAGTCACAAAGTCAAGTCCGACCTGTGTAATGTGTACACTTTTAGTATTCCCTCTTTGCTGTCATCTTGAGCAGTTGTCTCATGACTGCAAGTATGCAAATTAATGACTGCTCATGCCAACAACTGTGGAATTCTGACAGCGTGCATATTGCACACTTGTCAAGATGCAGCAATTTGCTGTGACACAGTAACTGTAAAAAATGCCATGTTTAGCTTTGAAAACCCTCTAATGCAGATATTTTTTTGGTATTAAATACTGTTGCTAAGGATTTTTCTCTTCCTCACATTCTTTCCTTTCCACCCCCCCCCCCAGATCAAGATCAAGGAGAAGTTCTCGTCGTCACTATACAAGATCTCGCACTCGTTCTCGATCCCACAGAAGATCAAGAAGCCGTTCATACAGCAGAGATTATAGACGACGTCACAGTCATAGTCACTCTCCTATGTCAAATCGTCGACGTCATGTAGGCAATAGAGTAGGTTATTAACTTTAAGTAATGCTGTCAAAAATTGACCTTTTAGACGTTAACATTTTTAACCATGTTTTGACTGTTTACCCTCCAGGCAAACCCTGATCCAAACTGTTGCTTGGGTGTATTTGGCTTAAGTCTTTATACCACAGAGCGTGACCTAAGAGAGGTGTTTTCGAAATATGGTCCAATAGCTGATGTTTCCATTGTGTATGATCAGCAGTCAAGACGATCTAGAGGATTCTCATTTGTATACTTTGAAAATGTTGATGATGCAAAGGAGGTGAGAATGTTTTCTTTTCTCAATATAATTAGCATTTTAAGAATATTTGTCATATATTTACGAACCAATGCTTGACCTTGTATATGCTATGCTTTGTGTTCATGTCGTGTGATTTTGTTACAGGCAAAAGAACGTGCCAACGGCATGGAACTGGATGGAAGAAGGATAAGAGTTGATTTCTCAATAACAAAAAGGCCTCATACTCCTACACCAGGGATCTATATGGGAAGGCCGACCTAGTAAGTATATTTAAAAAAAAAAAAAAAAAATTGCATTCTGTGTGGAAGCTTGTCTATTGTTGCTTCTGTACTTGGTGTAGGGTTTGTAACAGATGTTTCTCAGATTGCAGTTGGAGGTTTTCCACTACTCTTGCTTGGTTACTCACTCTCATCAGGCATGGAGTGCATCCAGACATCAGCCCACTGGCTGAGCCATTAGTGTATGATCCAGGTTTGTCCTATTTCCTTGTTTGGGACAGGACGGCTCAAAATGGCAACACAACTTTCATTGCGACACACAAACATACTGGAAAAACATTGACCATGTTCTGTTTTAGTTTAGAAGATGGTCAAAGGCCTTAAGTTTACAGAATTTAATCTTCAAATTAATATTCTTTCACCCTACGGCATATTCATAGGCTTTGCCAAATTGTAAAAATGTTTTTTTCACATCTAATGTTGACGTAATGTGCTGATGGAGTGAGATTGTTCACTTTAATTTCAAAAGTAGTGGGAGTTCACGCCGAAGAGACTACTACGAGCGAGGTTATGAACGTGGAGGATATGACGATCGGGATTACTATAGCCGTTCATCTTACAGGTAAAGTAAGAATTGTACAACTTTTAGTTTGGCTTGTGTAAAATGCTCCCTGTCCAAATGGAAAACTTGTGGGAGCCTATTGCTTCCATAGACTTGCATGCAAGTACCTGCATTTACGATGGCACCTAATGACTGGAATCTGACCTATCTGCTGTTAACCTACTCCGACCCTTTAACGTACAACAAAGACGTGGCGTAGGTATATGGAGCAGGCTCGACAGGTGCTCTTAACACTCTAAAGCCCCCGTCACACATAGCGATCTCAAGTTTTATGACGCAACAGCGATCTCACCAGAGAGATTGCTGTGTGTGACACCTATCAGCGACCGGCCCCCTGCTGGTATCGCTGATCGTTAGAAAGACCTGGACACTTTTTTGATCGCTGGTCTCCCGCTGGCCAGCATGCATCGCTGCGTGTGACAGGTGGGAGATCAGCGTGCTGTGCTTAGAAACCGTCTGTGTACCTTAGTTACCAGCGCGCTGATGCAGGAAGCTGGTAACCAAGGTACACATCGGGTTTCTAAGTGACGCGCGATGCTTAGAAACACGATGTGTACCTTAGTTACCAGCTCCCTGCATCAGCGCGATGGTAACTAACGTACACAGTGGCGCCACGCGCTCGGTGTCGGTGGTGCTGATAGCTGGTGAAGCTGCCTGTCTGGCAGCTCACCAGCGATCCTGACAAGTTGACATTGTTGTCAGGATCTCTGGTGTGTCGCTATGTGTGACTGGGCCCTAAATGTCGCTGTCAATCTACGCACCCCTGACAAAATGCCAGGTTTTTGTCTTGTAAAACTCACATCAGAACTTTTTTTCATCTTTAGTCCATAAAGAAACTGAAATTTTTATATGAAAATTGGCCAAACTAAAATGTGGTTTCCTTAATGTTAACACCCTCTTATAATTGGATGTGGTTGTAGGAAATCCAGGTAGGACAGTGTTAATATCACTTGAGATTCTGTTTCTGTGCACCTGGTTAGTTGACAGCACACAAGGCCTGGCTTTAGACAGTCAGATGGGGGAGCTGAGCAGAGTGGGTTGTGTTGGATTTGGAGAGACAGACTGCACAAGTCAATGTACCAAATTGCAAGTATGCTTTGAAAAGTGGCCATTTTTGTGACCTTACTAGGACTAGTTCAGCCATGTCTTGAGTCACCTGTGAAGGAGTCTGAAGTAGGACCTGAATTTTTTATAATACGCCAACGCCCCTTCCCTGGACAGTTGAAAATGCAGCTGCTGGAAGCTGTACACAATAGCTGACATCAAACTGCAGCAACAATGATCCATGTGTTGGCACAGACCATGACCATTTAACGCTTTAAACACAGCTGCCTATGAAAATTGCTTCTTGAAGGTTTTATTGATTTTTATAGCATCAAATGAAGCTGCCCAGTGTTAAGTGCTCATAGCAAGTGAGCATTTCTACTAGACACAGCAGGGCTTCAACACTGCTGTGTAGGACAAGCGATTAGAAGCTGCAATCAACAGGTCTCCCATGGAGACTATTGAAGCCAGTGTGAGGCTATGTGCACACTATGCGGATTCTGCTGCGGTTCCGCAGCATTTCAGGCTATGCGGGTCTGAAGCAGATTTAGCTGCAGTGCACAGTACCACTGTTTTCAATGGTAAACTGGAAAACGCTGTGCGTTCAAATCCGCAGTATGTCAATTCTTTGTGCAGATTCCGCTGCGGTTTCACATCTGCTCCATTGTAGAGGTGATACCGCAGGCAAACCTCACCTGAGAACTTACCTGCAGATTTTTTTTCAAATCCGCGCTGAAAAATCCGCAGCACCTTTCACTACGTGTGCACATAGCCTCAAGTAAGAAAGATGTGAACTTTTATCTCAAAATTTTTGAAACCAAACCCCATTCAAAATAAAATTTAATGAAAAAATGCATCTGGTATTTCTGTGTTCATGACTACCTGATATCAATATATAAAGTGAATTACTCGGTATACGGCGTAATGACAGTCAAAACGCCAGAATTGCATTTACTCTGTCGCCTCATTGGGGGACACAGAACCTTGGGTGTTATGCTGCTGTCCACTAGGAGGCAACACTATGCATAATCTGAAAAAGATTACCTATGGCTCCTCTTCTGCAGTATACACCCCTGGACGGCGTCGGCCTTCCCCAGTTTTTGCTTAGTGTCGCATAGGAGGCACACCTAAAGGGTGTTTTTTTTTTTTTGTTTTTTTTTTATTTATTTTTTTTATTTTTTTCCTGACTGACTACAGATGAAGAAAAGTGGGTCTCCTGCGAGACCCTTGGCCCCTATTATAGGGTGCCCGGTTGAAGTTGAGGTCTCTCCTTCCCCAGTCCCTCGGGTACTGGTTCGAAGTCGCCCGAAGTGGACCCTCTAAGCTAGCAGCACATACCCTCCTGTCACTGCCAGATAGCTCAACCCTTAGAGACTCCGCAGACCAGCAGGTAGAACACATGGCTCGTTCAATTTTCAAAGCAGCAGGGGGCTCCCGTGTCCCCTTTCAGTCTGGGTGGCCAAAAGCCATTCTGGCTTGGGCCAAAAAATTGCAGGATGGCCTCCAAGCTGCCAATCCTGAGCTGTCGGACCAAGCGGTTCAAATAGCAGTGGTAGCAGATTACATGCTTCATGCAGCTCTGGATTCTGCAAGAGGTGTAGCGGGAATAGCATCAAACGCCATCACAATCCGGCGTATCCTTTGGCTACGGGAATGGAAAGCGGATGCGGCCTCGAAAAAGTCCCTCGCACACCTCCTGTACCTCAGTGGGCGACTTTTCGGTGAAAAGTTGGACACCATGATATCCAATGCCACTGGGGGGAAGAGTACCTCGCTCCCTCAACTAAAACCTAAACGCATGTTCACAAGGCGTAACCAAACACTATTCTTTCTTTCGGAATTCTTCAGGCTGGTCCGTCTCGCGTCCAGCACAAAATCGTAACCGCTCTCCATGCAGGGACAACCCACGGGCGGCGCAGAGGCCGGACAGGAGCTGGCAGCCAAAAGCAGGCCAGGCAAATCCCAAAGGAGGAAAACCTCAGACTTTCTCCTCATCATGACTCACGAACTCGGGAAGACACCCCACCCGTAGGCGGACGACTTTTACTCTTCCAGCAAGTCTGGCTGCCTATTACAGAAGATAGGTGGGTCAGGGAAATAGTGTCTTCCGGATACAAGAGTGTTCGCTTCCAGCCCACCGAACCGGTTCTTCCTCTGTCTCCCCCCATAAAGCCGCCAGACGAGGCTCGTGCCTTCCGCCACGCGGTTTCCTCCCTCCTTCAAGCAGGAGTCATAGTACCGGTTCCCGCAACCGAGCGCTTCCGAGGGTTCTACTACAATCTATTTGTAGTCCCCAATAAAGGAAGCAGCATACGTCCCATACTGGACCTGAAACAACTCAACAAATATGTACGGGTTCGTCATTTCCGCATGGAGTCCCTTCGGTCCATCATTGCGTCCATGGAGCAGGGAGAATTTCTCGCCTCCATAGACATACAGGACGCATACCTGCACATACAGATTTTGCTCCCGCCCATCAGATATCTCAGGTTCGCTATTGACCAGGATCACTACCAGTTCGTGGCTCTCCCATTCGGACTCGCCACGGCTCCCAGGAGGTTTACAAAAATGATGGCAGCCGCCATGGACGTTCTACGCTCCAGAGGCATAGTAGTTCCATACCTGGACGACCTTCTTATCAAGGCTCCCACCTTCAAGGACTGCGAGGTCAGCGTCTCAATCACAATCAACACTGAGTCTGGTCTGGTTAATCAACTTGCAAAAGTCATCGACTACCCCGAGTCAGTCTGACATTCCTGGGGATGCTATTCGACACCTCCAGGCGTCTGGTGCTCCTTCCCAGGGACAAGGCACTGGCTTTCCGTCTGGGAGAGGCGGTACCATTTGCCCAGCTTCACCTCAGACCCCTTCAACTAGCCATCAAGTACTGGGACAGGAATCCTTTCTCCCTCGACAGGGAGTTCCAGCTAACATCGAAAACCAGGAGGTCCCTGCACTGGTGGCTCAAGCCAACCTCGCTTGCAAGGGGAAAATCCTTTCTCTCACGTCAGTGGAAGGTTCTGACCACCGACGCAAGCCTGACAGGTTGGGGTGCGGTGCACCTACATCACAGGGCACAAGGCAAGTGGTCAACACTGGAAGCGACCATGCCCATCAACGTCCTGGAGATTCGGGCCATCTTCCTGGCACTGAGAGCCTTTCATCACTTGCTGGCAGCCTCTCATATCAGAATACAGTCGGGACAATGCCACGGCGGTGGCATATGTGAATCACCAAGGCGGAACCCACAGTACCCAGGCAATGAGGGAAGTGGCACATATCCTCCACTGGGCGGAAGACACGAGGTTGGTACTCTCTGCGGTCCACATTCTCGGTGTGGACAACTGGGAAGCAGACTTCCTCAGCAGACAAGGAATGGACTCGGGGGAGTGGTCTCTCCATCCTGAAATTTTTCACCAGATCTGCCATCGCTGGAGGACCCCGGACGTGGACCTAATGGCATCCCATCTCAATGCCAAGGTCTCCAACTTCATGGCCAGGACACGCGATCTGCGGTCGCTTGAAGCTAATGCCCTGGTTCAGAACTGGACCCAGTTCCAGCTTCTGTACATTATTCCACCCCTCCCTCTGATCTCCAGAGTCATGAGGAAGATCAAAGAGGGACTTCCAACCATCCTGATCGCGCCAGACGTACATGGTACACCGACATTGTACAACTTACAGCAGACGCCCCCTGGCGTCTCCCCGACCGTCCCTATCTTCTGTCACAAGGCCCGTTCTACCACCAGAACTCGGGGGCTCTCAATTTGATGGCGTGGCCCTTGAGACCTGGGTTCTAACCCAGGCAGGGCTCTCACCGGACGTCATTAAGACCATGATCAGGGCACGGAAGCCAGCCTCCGCCAAGATTTATTACCATACCTGGAGAGCTTTCTTCACCTGGTGCGAATCTCGCAGACAGATTCCACTCCCTTATTCCCTCCCGAAAGTACTTGGCTTTCTCCAATCTGGTCTGGATGCCAGGCTATCCCTGGGCTTGCGTAAGAGCCAGGTGTCTGAGCTCAGTGCTTTTTCAGAAGCGCATTGCTAACAAGCCGCAAGTAAGGACTTTTCTCCAGAGAGTCTCCTGATTAGTTCCCCCCCTGCAGACGTCCACTGGTAACGTGGGACCTCAACTTTGTTCTGACAGCATTGCAAGGACCGCCTTTCGAACCTCTTAAGGAAGTCCCACTCCGCATTCTATCACAGAAGGTGGTATTTCTGGTGGCAATCACTTCTACGCAGGGTGTTGGAACTGTCAGCACTCTCCTGCAGACGGCCCTTCCTGGCTTTTCACCAGGACAAGGTGGTTCTCCGTACAGTCCCATCCTTCCGAAGGTGGTGTCCAACTTCCACCTCAATGAGGAAATTTCACTGCCATCCCTTTGCCCAGTTCCAGTTCATAGAGTAGAGGAGGCTCTGTTATGAATGAGTCACCGGAGGAGGAAAAACAAAAATACAAGCTAAGTCCAGAAAACCGGAGAGGTTGGTAGCTAGCGGATTGCAGACCCCCTGATCCTATACACAACAACTAACAGTAGCCATGGGGTGTTCCTACGATGGTTTTAGACACCACGTTCACAGCCGGAGAACTAAATAAACCTAAAAGAAAAAGTAAATCTAAACTGCCCCAGAGCAGACCCCAAAGCAAGAGACAGCCCCCAACATGTATTGACGGTGAAAACAGATGAAAACACAAACAGACGAAAACACAGACAGAAAGACAGGCTGAGCAAACGATGGGGCCCTCACTAACTAGATGGGACAGGAAAGAAAAGCAACTGTCTGCAATCACGCAAAAACCCTGCCAAAAATAATGTCCAACACGTCTGATAGAAAAGGCCCTGAAGTCACTAGACTTCAAAATCACTATATCAGCACTCAGGTATATTCTGAAAACAGAGCAAAGAGATCAACTGATCAGAGACAAAAAATGGAGTTCAGCCAGTCCCAACCAGGGCTGGCTGAACACAAACACTAAGCAAACAGACAAGATCTCATGGAACAATAGAGCAAAAACTTAGCTTTAGTAGACAGGACTAAACTGGAGGCCAGAGCTCAGAGCAGAGAGGATCACCAGCAACCCAGCAGGGCGTCGGCGGCCTTATATCCACTCAGATTCCGGATGTCCAATCACACTCCACCTGTTCAGATGACAGGGTTTTTCCCATCCAAATCAATTTCACTACCTCCTTTCACCAGCAGAGGGAGTTCATCTGACATTAAAGGTGAAGGAGAAAATGAGCTCCTAACAGCTCTGCATACGCTTGACCTTGTTAGGGCATTGCGTATATACGTTTCCAGGACTGCACCCTTCCGGAAGTCTGATTCTCTTTTCCTTCTTCCGGAAGGCGTTCGCAAGGGTCTGCCGGCTTCCAAAGCTACCCTTGCCAGGTGGATCAAGTCCACCATACAAGAGGCTTACCTCCTTAACAACTCTCCTCTTCTGGCCGGTATCACGGCACACTCTACGAGGGCGGTAGGGGCCTCCTGGGCCATTCGGTACCAGGCTTTGGCACAAGTGTGTAGGGTGGCCATTTGGTCTAGCCTACACACGTTTAAGAAACACTAGAGAGTTCATACCCAGTCCTCAGCGGACGTGAGCCTGGGTAGACGGGTTCTGCAGGCGGCAGTGCCCCAAGTTTAGGTACCTGTCTGCACAATATTCGTCCATTGCTTCCCACCCAGGGACTGCTTTGGGACGTCCCATGGTTCTGTGTCCCCCAATGAGGCGACAGAGTAAAGGAGATTTTTGTGTACTCGCCGTAATCTTTCTCTTGGCCTCTAATTGGGGGACACAGCTCCCACCCTGTTGCCCTTACGGGCCGTTGTTGTTATTATTATTATTATTATTATTATTTATTGTTATAGCGCCATTTATTCCATGGCGCTTTACATGTGAGGGGGGTATACATAAAAACAAGTACAATAATCTTAAACAATACAAGTCATAACTGGTACAGGAGGAGAGAGGACCCTGCCCGCGAAGGCTCACAATCTAGGTTGAGTTCTCGTATTGTTTTTTGAGCTCGTACATAGTGGGCTTCTTACAGGCATGGTTGTGTCTATGTTCCTCCTAATGCTTTTGCACAAAACTGGAGAAGGCTGACACTGTCCAGGGGTGTATACTGCAGAGGAAGAGCCATAGTTTAATCTTTTTCAGATTATGCATAGTGTCGCCTCCTAGTGGACAGCAGCATAACACCCATGGTTCTGTGTCCCCCAATTAGAGGCTAAGAGATTTTATGGTGAGTACACAAAATCTCCTTTTTTGGGTCTCCACAACATTGCATTAAAATCAAACTTGAATATTTTTTTTTCCCACCACTTAAAAAAAAAAGCATGTATACATGTTTGGTATCTACAAACTTGTAATGACCTCAAGATTCATAATGGCAGGACAGTTTCAGCATTTGGTAAACATGGTAATAAAATTGTGGAATTGCACTTTTGGCAATTTCACCACACTTGGATTTTTTCTTTTTGCTTTTTTCTGATTTTCATTACACAATAAGGTAAAACCAATTGTGGTGGTCAAAAGTGCAACTTGTCCTAAAAGAAACAATCCCTCATATGGCTATATTGACAGAAAAATAAGTTATGGTTCTGGAAACAATGGGCTGCGGCATGAAGGGGTTTGAAGGCTGCGTAATGCAGTACAGTATAGCCCACTCTGGCTGACCTGGAGCCTCTGATATATTTTCTGAAGGCTTACTGTAATTATGCCTTTAAGCGCCCCCCCCCCAGATCTTCACTTCCCTAATTTAACTCTTCTGTTTTTAAATTTTCTTCAGAATCTGGTAGGTCATATTGGTTTGCAGACGATAAGTATACTTCACAGCTGCTGGGTAAAGTCTGCTCATGCAGCTTTATATCATAACCCTAATGTTACCTTTCCACATTCAGGATTTGCTGGGGTTTTAAAGCTGCATATTTATGCAAAAACAGTGGCCAGATGTTAAAGCATAGTGGATGGGATTTCTAGAAATCCCTTTTCCACTGTGCACCTGCGGAACACCCTGAGAAACTTGACGTGTGGCGCATCTTTCAGGACCACAGCATGGCAATTTCTCTTGCGGAGACTCAACAGAAATATAATCAATAGACTGTATTGGATGTGGTGAATCCATATGGTTCAGTGCATGCATGCGGATTGACCTGCTTGAATAGAACGCAGGGCTATGACCAAAGCGAGCGTATGCTGCATCCAAAACACTATTTCCTGACCGTGGGCACATAGCCTTATGATGGCTGGGACCATAGATGACAGCACATTCTACACATTGTGTCCCTGTATTTCCTTATATATTGTAAGCTTGGGAGCAGAACCATCACTCCTGTTAATGTTAAACTGAACTGTTACTTTGTAATGTCTCTCTTGGTCTGTACATGTCCCCACTTAATTTTATAAAGTAATATGTTGGTGCTATATAACTTAAAATTATTACTTTGTTGGTAAAAAATGGTTTTATGGAAATCTTGTCTGCAAAGTCTTAGTCTCTGGACATACTCTTTAGATGAATTTATGAAGTCTCTTCTGATGCATTCATGTTTATGTATCTAATATTCTGGATTTCAGGGGAGGTGGAGGCGGTGGAGGTGGTGGAGGATGGCGTGGAGGCCAGGACCGGGATCAGTTTTCTAGGTAATTTGCCTGATTAGCTGTTTGTATTTAGAAACAGGCTGACTTTTTTTTTTTTTTTTTTTTTTTTCTCATCATCAAATGTATGATCTTTTGCTGGGATGCAGTGTCTAACTTGGTCATTGCAGAAGATGGTAGTAAAACAAAATATTGTATGATCTGAGTCAAAGGAAAAAAACTTGTTCTTAAATGGCTCTAATCATATGCACTGTTAACCTTCTAACTTTTAATTTGACAGAAGGCGGTCTCCTTCACCATACTATAGCAGAGGCGGATACCGGTCTCGCTCCAGGTCTCGTTCTTATTCTCCACGTAAGTTGTGCTGTTCAGCAATCTTTCATCCTATTACACAGTCTGTCTGATGTTCAGACAGTGGTGGTCTATTAGAAGCATAACTATATTGATCTCATGTTTAATCCTAAATCACTGAAATGTTTTACAAAAATCTAAAAGGAACATTCAGATCACTGGCACTTTTCATAGAAGTGGTTCTGAAATGCTTAGAATAGATGTTAAAGGGGGTTTTTGTGACGCAGCATTGATATTGCTAGCGATATTGCTATGTGTGATACTTGCCTCTGACCGGCTCCCCCGCTGTCTGTCGCTGATCATGCGAGATTGGCCGGATCCATTTCTCGTCAGGCACTTAATGGTGGCGCCGACGAGTGACGTGTGGACGCGGGCGGGAGGACGTCGGCATCGCTGCATGTGAAAGGTAAGTAACGACCGCTGCTGCGTGGCAGCTCACTAGCGACCATTTAGCTATGCACCAGTGATCCTGACCGGGTCGTATCGTGGCCGGATTGCTGGTGCATCGCTAAATGTAAAGGGGTCTTAAGTCAGCAGCTGGACAAAACCAAATATAGTTGTCTTATACCTTATCTTAAAGGTCATTCTATAGTTCAGCCAAAATAAATGCAGCCTTGTTAAAGCTGCTTGTGACATGTCCATGTGCTGTCAGTCTTTTTCCTATCGGACAGCGCACTCTTCATAGATGTGCATTGAAGCATACACGCATCCATAAAAAAAAAATCTGCATGTCCCATTAAATTCTGAGGATCTGTAAAACAGATGAAACGTGTTATACTGTGTGCTTGAGTGTTCCATATGATTTTAACTGCAAAGGCAGTGTGCAAAGTGGGGGGAGATTTTGATAACTCAAAAGAAGAAAAATCTGTTTCACAGAATGTAACATCGCACATCGGTGTGTGAAAATAATCTTAATCGTGATTTACCTATACTTTTCTCATCATATCTAAACATTAAATAGAGCTTTGATGTTCAGCTGTTTTCATGTGTAGCAGTCACTGCTGAGACTTTCACAACTTCTCTTCAGTCCCCATTAATACTAATGACCTATCTGAAGGATAAATTGTCCCAGCAGCCTTTATTGACAATGTGAACTGAGACCTTGATCACATGTCAGTGTTCAAATGTAGGTGAAAAAAAAATGGTACAGGTGTCGTCTGCGTCGGGTTTTTAACAATCTGTAGGTAATCCTTTCAGGGATTAGGAAAAAAGTAAATGATAAACTTCTATACTTCCCTAAGACACTAGAATGTGACCAGCAGCATAGATTAGAATTGGTGGGAAAAAAGATGGATACAGCATACATGCAGTACGAACGTCTGAGGCCTTGCTGTACAGCAATGTAACTGGCCCTTCCTGCTTTGAAACTGCTCTTATTTTTATGATCTAGACGACTCAATGACTTGTGATGTATCTGTAATTTCTCATCACTTGGGTATTATAAGTGGTTTCCACTGCTTCAGACACCCATAATCCGCTTTGATGCTGCACGCTTTTATTCACTTGTGTTTATTGAAAATAACAAGTTAGGTTTTTTAACAGGTGATGGGGATTTTTGTTTTGTTCAAAATTAAAAAAAACCTTTACTGCATTTATTTTTCTTAGACTTGTACCTAAATTGTTAGTGCATTCATGTTCTGCAATTTTATTTTTAACATTGCGTGTCTATAATGGACAAAGAACCTGAGTTCCTCCACATTTTCACATCTATTGTCATAGGTAAGAGGTAATCTACAGGTTACAGAATCCTGCATCATCTGTATTTGCATTATAGTCTTGGTGCCTCAGCAATCATACTAGCATGTATAGTGCAAGACAGCTGAGGCTTCTGACTGGTTATGCACAGCGTTGTCATTGCAAGGGACTGAAGTGGAGGAGTTTTGTATTAAAAAAAAATTACAATTTGGATAATTTAAAGCAATCAAGGAAAACTCCGGCTTCATTTTTCAGAGAAGCCCCTCTCCAAGCTTCCCTACGTCTTTCAGCAGTGACTGGCTGCTGTTCCAATGCATACATGGTAATTCGCTGTCAACCACTGAAGAGTGCTTGATATAAAAATACAGGTGTATTCTTATTTTAGCTAAAGAAACTTAAAAAATAAATACATGTTTATGAGCTCTCACCAGATGCCGCCATATCTTGTAAGCAATTTTTAGCCAGATTGGGTGACATTTGAAAATCCCTTCAAGATTGAGCTCTACAATCAGTCCCAATCTTCTGGATAGAGAAATGGTGCTTCCTTAATTGGGCTCAGTTTATATTTTTGAAAGCTGTAAATCATTGTGGCATATAAACTACTACAATTCACTCTACCATGGGCTTTTGGGCCCTTGATCTCTGCTGGATCAGAAGCAATGATGTAAACTACCACCAGTGAACTGATCGGCAGCAAAGTTCATGTCAAAGTGGAGATCGGAGTCCAAGGTTTAATGTGCCTCTCTTTATTGGGGTTTACCATCATGGTTTGCTGCTGTCAAACTTAAAATCTGAACAAAGGACACAATTTAAGTGATTATTGCAACAAATTGAGTCTTGGCAGCAGCAATTTTTCAGTTTGTCATAAAAACACAATACGATCTGTTTGGTGTATCTGCATGTGTTTTTATATAACTTTATTCCCTTTAGATAACTATTAGTGTTTGTTTTTTGCTAAAATATATATATTTTTTTTTTCTTCCTAGGCCGCTATTAGAGTGGGAACTACTTGACTGAATTAAATCAACGTGTTCAAATATGAAGACTTACATCCTACACTTTACACGTTTTTGACAATTTAGCAAAGGACATTTTGTTGTAGAAATTGTGAACTGGCAGATGTGCATGTGTTTTGATTGTGATTTTTTTTTTTCTCTATTGTAACGAGTAGATTAATTGTAACTTTTCTTTTCTCTCTCTCTCCCCCCCCCCCCCCCCCCAAATCCATAAAAAAACTTTTAAACTCCTTTCCAGGCATTGTTAAAAAAACAAAATAATCTGCCTCCTCCACCTCCCCGTGATTCTGTTATAAATGGCCCCCCCTGAAAAAAACAAACAAAAACAAACTATAAAATGCTGTCAAACCTTTTCCTTATTAGATTAAAGGCCTATGTTGAATTGTGAAACCACAAAAGTGAAAAAAAGCAATAGATGAATTGGAAGATATGTGGGACTTTATAAAAAAGCATGTAGTCTGCTCCTTCCAGAGATTCAGGTACTCCCTGCTATCAGTGTTAACGGAGTAGCTGTTTCTCTTACTATTACCAGGGTGGGACAGGAGAGGGCAGATGTCAATCGGCATGACACCAGTAGTACCGCCCTGTAAATAAGACAAATTGCCACTCTGACATGACATTAGCAGAAGTCTATGACCACTCTGTGCTGGAGGAGAACAGCTCTGCATCAAGGATGACTACAATCCTCAGAAAAAGTCTTAAATTGACAATCAACCATGGTAATTTAGTTGTATCCAAAGGGATAATTGTTAAAGGGGTATTACCATCTCCAACATCCTATCCTAATCTGTAGTAATTAAAATGAGTGCCTTCAATTAGAAATGTAGTGTACTTGGTTTTGTTTTTCTTTTGCTATGGCTCTTCCCTCATGTGCAAGACCTTGGGGTATCCATGGTTACAACCACTAGCAAGTAGCTAAGTGTCACTTTATCAGTGGATGTAATCATGGATGCTTAGGCTATGTGCACACGTAGCGTTTTAAAACGCTTACTAAAAACCGGACTCCTTCCCAGAAATCGCGCGGTTTTTTTCCGCGCGATTTCACCGTGATTATGATTGCGATTTTTGCGTGCGATATTCAAGCACTTTCCAAGCGATTTGAAGCATCGCTTGGAAAGTGATTGACAGGTTGGTCACACTCGTCAAACATAGTGTTTGACAAGTGTGACCAGGTTTTTACTATTGAGGCCGCCTATGCGGCATCAATAGTAAAAGATAGGATGTTAAAATGCTAAAAAATAATAAAAAAAAAAAAAAAAAATCTGTGTATATTTACCTTCCGGTGTCCAGCGATGCATTCCCGGGCCTCAGCGTTCCCAGTAATGCCTTGCGAGACCTGTGATGAGGTAGTCTCGCGTTGCTATAGCGATCTCGCGAGACCACGTCATTACAGGGCCTTGCCGCAAGGCATTACTGGGAACGCTTAGGCCGGGAATGCATCGCGGGACACCGGAAGGTAAATATACCCCGATTTTCTATTTTTATTCTTTTTTTTTTTTTTTTTTTTTTTACAGGGGTATGGTACCCAGGGCCTGGAGGACAGTCTCCTCTCCTTCACACCGTGGGTACCAACCGCACATGAGACGCTTAACTTCCCGCATGGTGGGCATAGCCACATGCGGGAAGTAAGCGATTCTCATGCATTCTTATGGGTGCGTTATCGCGGCAATTCTTTGCGATTCCGCACAAAGAATGAGCATGCTGCGATTTTTTCCGCGATGCGATTCCGCCACGGAAAAAAGCGCAGCATTAGCACAGCATGTGCGGAATACCATAGGAATGCATGGGGGGGCGTTCTGTACACTATTTTTAAGCGTTTTCGCAGTGTTTTTGCGCCGAAAATCGAGGCAAAAAAGCTTAAAAATCACTACGTGTGCACACAGCCTTAAGGTCCTACAGCGCCTGCTTATGAGGAAAGACCGTGAATCAGAAAAACTACAGTAAGTTGCTAATTGGAAGTATTTGGTAGTTTTACACCTACTACATATTGGGATAGGATTTGGAGGTGGGAATACCCCCTTCAAGTCAAAAATTTAACAGTTTGGGCTGGCCTAAGGACTGTAATTAAAGCACTGTTACCGATTCATCAAAGCTTTCGTGCCAGAAACTAGTGTAAAGTTTGAAAAAGTCACTCAAGATCCATGAGCCTCTTAATGAATCAAGCACCCTCTTGTAAATACTGGCATGGAAAACATTGGTTTGAAAAAACAAGCAAAGTATACTTTTTTTGCAGTATGGCAATAATCCCATTGCTGCAATGGCTTTGTGAAAACATTTTTCCTTTTGGCCATTTTCTTATTATGCCTCACCTGTGACTTCTGCAGGGGGTTATAGCTTTTTGAGTTTAAGGTTCTCAGTTTCTCAATGTTGTGCATGTGTTTTAAGCTTTATATTGTTCCAGAAAAAAAATAACTGCAAGGCTATAAAAGAACCACGGGTTGTATGTGTGCCAGGCAGTTTAAAGTTTTAGGACCTTGCACACTTCTAAACAAATGCACAATGCAAATGTTGCTTTTCTTGTGTAATGCTAATTTTTAAATAAATGTTTTTCTGAACAGTGTTCATTTTTAATTAATGTTTGTCAGCTTTATCAAGTAATGAAACTTCTTAAATGGGGTTAGTTCTGGGAAATTTCCATTGTACAGTCATGGCCAAAAGTTTTGAGAATGACACAAATATTAATTTTTACAAAGTCTACTGCTTCATTTTTTTTCTACTGGCAATTTGCATATACTCCAGAATGTTAAAGAGTGATCACCTTAACAGCAATTACTTGCAAAGTCAATATTTGCCTAGAAAATGAACTTTATCCCCCAAAACACACTTCAACATCATTGCAGCCCTGCCTTAAAAGGACCAGCTAACATCGTTTCAGTGATTGCTCCATTAACACAGGTGTGGGTGTTGATGAGGACAGGGCTGGAGATCAATCTGTCATGATTAAGTAAGAATGACACCACTGGACACTTTAAAAGGAGGCTGGTGCTTGGCATCATTGTTTCTCTTCTGTTAACCATGGTTATCTCTAAAGAAACACGTGCAGTCATCATTACACTGCACAAAAATGGCCTAACAGGGAAGAGTATCGCAGCTAGAAAGATTGCACCTCAGTCAACATCATCAAGAACTTCAAGGAGAGAGGTTCCCTTGTTGCCAAAAAGGCTCCAGGGCGCCCAAGAAAGACCAGCAAGCGCCAGGACCGTCTCTTAAAAGTGTTTCAGCTGTGGATCGGGCTACCAGCAGTGCAGAGCTTGCTCAGGAATGGCAGCAGGCAGGTGTGAGTGCATCTGCACGCACTGTGAGGCGGAGACTCTTGGAGCAAGGCCTGGTCTCAAGGAGGGCAGCAAAGAAGCCACTTCTCCAGAAAAAAACATCATGGACAGACTGATTTTCTGCAAGAGGTACAGGGAGTGGACTGCTGAGGACTGGGGTAAAGTCATTTTCTCTGATGAATCCCCTTTTCGATTGTTTGGGACATCTGGAAAACTGCTTATTCGGAGAAGACCAGGTGAGCGCTACCACCAGTCTTGTCTCATGCCAACTGTCAAGCATCCTGAAACCATGTGTGGGGTTGCTTCTCAGCCAAGGGAATGGGCTCTCTCTCAGTCTTGCCTAAAAACACAGCCATGAATAAAGAATGGTACCAGAATGTCCTCCAAGAGCAACTTCTCCCAACCGTCCAAGAGCAGTTTGGCGATCAACAATGCCTTTTTCAACATGATGGAGCACCTTGCCATAAAGCAAAGGTGATAACTAAATGGCTCAGGGAACAAAACAGAGATTTTGGGACCATGGCCTGGAAACGCCCCAGATCTTAATCCCATTGAGAACTTGTGGTAAATCATCAAGAGACGGGTGGACAAACAAACCTTCAAATTCAGACAAAATAAAAGCATTGATTTTGTAAGAATGGACTGCTATCAGTCATGGATTTGATCCAGAAGTTGATTGAGAGCATGCCAGGGAGAATTGCTGAGGTCCTGAAGAAGGGTCAACACTGCAAATATTGACTTGCTGCATTAACTCATTCTAACTGTCAATATAACCTTTTGTTACAGAAATATAATTGCAATCATTATGAGTATGTGATAAAAACATCTGACAAACACACATAAAAACCAGAGGGCAGCAGATCATGTGAAAATGTATGTCATTCTCAACTTTTGGCCATGACTGTATTAGCTCAGGGGCTCTGTAAATGAGATGGCCTCCAGTTAACTTTTATAGTTAAAATTATTCTGAAAATGTTACACTATTTTTTTTTTTTTTTTTTTTTTTTTTCCTTCTCCACCCTGCTATGAACACAAACAAGTCTTTCCCATTGCCCATTGTGAAAATTCAAAATTTGTGGATACATCAGCATACCAGAAACGTGTTTTAATTTTGCATTTAAACAGCCCAATTTTTTAAAAAAACCTGTTTTCTAGGATTTCAGTTTTTGTTTAGAAAATACTTCTTTTGGCTTTGGTTTTTCATATATTATACAACAAAAGGATGGAAATGGACATGCACAACCTAAAAAGATAAATTTGTCACTAAAAATAGTATGGTAAAGGGAACTAGCAAGATATAGTCAAATGGAATAAATATACAGGTGCTTCTCACAAAACTAAGATATCAAAGTTACTGTGTACATACACACGTATCAGCCGAGGCACCTAATTTTTGCCGCAGAAAACTTGAGCTTATTGACTCGCGTATAAGCCATGTATGCATTGTCCTCTCATCCCTGTCCTGCTATGTGCGGCTCCCCCTGTCAAGTCCTGGTATCTGCATGACTCTGCTTCCCCGTCCTCCTCACCTTTCTCTCGCCATCGTTGCATGTCCCTACATCTCCGTTGTCCCAGCATGGCAGTTCTTCCTGTGCTCAGCGGTCACGTGGTGCTGCTTATTAACCCCTTAATGACCAGAGCTTTTCGGTTTTGCATGTTTTTCCGCTCCCTTTCTTCCCAGAGCTGTAAAATATATATATATATATATATATATATATATATATATATATATATATATATATATATATATATATATATATAATGTATGTGTGTGTATATGTATGTGTGTATATATATATATATATATATATATATATATATATAATTTTTTTTTTTTTTTTATCAATATGGCCATGTGAGGGCTTATTTTTTTTTTTTTTCTTTTGTGCGGTGAGTTGTACTTTTGAACATCATTGATTTTTGCATGTTGTGTACTCAAATGGGAAAAAAATTACAAGTGCGGTGAAACTGCAAAAGTGCAATCCCACACTTGTTTTTTGTTTTGTCTTTTTTTTCTGCTAGGTTCATTAAATGCTAAAAATAATTCTCCATGTCATTATGAGTTCGTAGACACCAAACATGTCTAGGTTCCTTCTTTATACCTAAGTGGTGAAAAAAAAAAATTCCAAAGTCTCCATTTTTCGTGATCTCTGGTTGGGTGAGGGCTTATTTTCTGTGCACCGAGCTGACTATTTTAAGGACACCATTTATGTGCAGATATGATCTTTTGATCGTTCGTTATTGCATTTTAATGCAATGTTGTGGCCAAAAAAAACACAATTCTGGCATTTTGATTTCCTGCTATGCCATTTAGTGTTCAGGTTAACCCCTTCCTGACATCTGACGTACTATCCCGTCCACGGGACCCGAGCCCCTATGACCGGGGATGGGATAGTACGTCCTCGCGATCAGCGGTGCTCGGGGGGGGGGGGGGCGCTGATTGTGGCCGGCTGTCAGCTGACTATCACAGCTGACACCCGGCACTGTCGGGCAGTAACGGACCGCCCCCGGCACGTTAACCTCTGGCACACTGCAGGCAAACACGATCGCAGTGTACCGGGAGTTTAGGGAAGAATCGGCAGGGAGGAGGCTCCCTCCGTGCTTCCCTGAGACCTCCACAGCAGCGCAATATGCAGCGCTGCTGCGGGGGCCTCCTTCCCTGCAGGTCCCTGGATCCAATATGGCGGCGGGGGCCTTCGGTGCCTGCAGGGAGGCAGCTTCCTCACGGCCTGCAGAAGCCTTGTGCAGAGCCTGTCAGATCGCTGATCTTTCACAGCGCTGTGTGACGTCAGATCAGCGATCTGACACATGACAGTGATGTTCCCCCTGGGACAATGTAAAAAAAAAAAAATTCACTAATTTTTGGAAAAAAAAAACCCAATAGTTCACATTTAGTATCGCCGCATCCGTAACGACCCGCCCTATAAAACTGTCCCATTAGTTAACCCCTCTAGCCAACCCCTTTAAAAAATAAAGCATTTTTTTGCTTTTTTTTTTTATCATACCGCCAAACAAAAAGGCAGATATAAATAACCATGGTACCGCTGAAAACGTCATCTTGTCCCGCAAAAACCGAGCCGCCATACAGTGTAATCGGCGAAAAAACAAAAGTTATAGCTCAGAGTAGTGATGCAAAAATAATTTTTTATATAAATGTTTTCATTGCATAAAAGCGCCGAAGCATAAAAAATTACATAAATGACTTATCGCTGTAATCGTACTGACCCGAAGAATAAAACCGCTTTATCAATTTTACCGCACGCGGAACGGTGTAAACGCACCCCCCAAAAGAAATTCATGAAATGCTGGTTTTTGTTCATTCTGCATCCCAAAAATCGGAAAAAAGCAATCAAAAAAAGTCACGTACCCGTAAATGGTACCAATAAAAACGTCAACTCGTCCCGCAAAGAATAAGACCTCACATGACTCGGTGGGTCAAAATATGGAAAAATTATAGCTCTCAAAATGAGGTGATGCAAAAACTTACAAAAGCGTCTTTTAGCGTGTGACCGCTGCCAAACATAAAAACCCGCTATAAATAGTAAATTAAACCCCCCTTTATCACCCCCTTAGGGAAAAATAAAATTAAAATATGTATTTCCATTTCGTGGTTTCATTGTTTGTAAGCTATAATCAACATTCATAGAAATAAGTCATGCTGGTTGTAATGACTTCATATAAGAGTTTCACTTTTTGGATTGAAATAAATTACTGTATATTCTCGTGTATAAA
This sequence comes from Dendrobates tinctorius, assembly GCF_039654945.1. Taxonomy (NCBI): domain Eukaryota; kingdom Metazoa; phylum Chordata; class Amphibia; order Anura; family Dendrobatidae; genus Dendrobates; species Dendrobates tinctorius. The sequence goes on along the minus strand of NW_027361921.1, from coordinate 510,536 downwards.
CCAAGATTTTCAGCACTTTGCGCTGAAGACTCCCCCATCGGCTTATATACAAGTCACTGTCCAGAAAGAAAGGGGGGAGGGGGGCGGCGGAGCAGCGGCAGGAGCGGGGTGGTAAATGTTTCGGCGCATGGCAGAGCTCGGAAGGGAAGGAGGGCCGTTAGACTTTTTCAATGCAAAATTGGCTGGAATTCAGATCAGACTCCATGTCACATTTGGAGAGCCCCTGGTGTGCCTAAACAGTGGAAACCCCCACAATTACCCCATTTTGGAAACTAGACCCCTCAAGGAACTTATCTAGATGTGTGGTGAGCACTTTGAATCCCCAAGTGCTTCACAGAAGATTATAATGCCTGGACGTGAAAATAAAAACTTTTTTCCACAAATATTTTTGCCCCCAATTTTTTATTAAGGGTAACAGGAGAAATTGGACCCCAAGAGTTGTTTTGCAAATAGTCCTGAGTAGGCTAATGCCCTACATGTGGGGGTAAAACACTGTTTGGGCGCATGGCAGAGCTTGGAAGGGAAGGAGCACCGTT